>NW_028258379.1:13940714-15254285 GCF_053883595.1 Heterocephalus glaber
ATAAAATAGGTATATATGTGTAAATACACATAGATACATTCAAATGCCTCTATATACATATCTATGTATGTATGTGTGTGCATATACATACTGTATATAAATATGTATATGTGTATAAATAGTGATTTGCTTTAAGCTTTCTGGAATTAATCTTGAATCCAGAAATGCTTGAGATTTATCTACTTTTAAAAAGAGACAGATCAAACTTTTTTTTAAAAAGCATTATACCACAGCAATATATGAACACCCATTTTATAGCAGCACAGTTTGTAATAGCTACATCTTGGAAACAGCCCAAGATGTTTTTTTAATGTACAATGGAGTACTACTCTGCCATAGAAAAGAATGAGCTTCAGATATTTATAGCTAAATGGATGGACCTTGAAACCATACTCTTAAGTGAAATAAATCGGATACACATGTTTAAATACTGTATTGCTTCTCTGGTGTGAGAAACTGAAAGTGGAAATAAGGACTGAAATGAGTAATGGATGCTGGGAAATGGGAAGAAAGTGTTCAAATGGGAAACGGGAACAAGGGAGTAGGGAGGGAAAAAGGAAGGAAAGGACAAGTAAAAAAGTGAAAATAGAAGGGAAAAATGGAAACAAAACTTTTGTAGACAGGGAAGGGAGGGGGCTTGGGGGGGAAGGGGATAAAATAAAATTCACTTTTAAAAAAGAGACAGATCAAGCCTAGCATGGATGAGGCGCTCTTCTTAATCTCCAGCACCAAAAAAAAAAAAAAAAGGAAAAAAGAGACAAATGAAAATATGCAAAGATATCTTTTTTTTTTTTTTTTTTTTGGTACCAGGGATCAAACTCAGGCCCTTGCACTTGCAGGGCAGGCGACGGAACTACTGAGCTAAATCCCCAGCCCGCAGAGATATCTTAATGTTAAGAAAATCACCCTTGTGCTGGGGATGTAGATCAGTGGCAGAGCCTTTGACCAGCATACCTGAGGCCCTGGCACTGGAATTTTAGATCTTTTAATTTGGCTTTTATCCTAATATTCTTGTTCCTAATATGTTCTTACAGATATGTCAGTATTAAGTGGAATAACACAGAGGCATATATTTGAAAAATACTAGGAGACAACTATCTGAGAAATTCTTCTCTCAGAATGGTGAACAAATAATACAATCTCTGATAGGGATGTTGAAAGAGAAATAACAGACCAGCTTTGGAAGGATATTAGTTTGACGTTTCACTACCTTTCCAGACACATAGTTCACTTTAATTATGTCTTCACTAGACCTTTAAAACAGTTTAACACTTAATGAAAACACTTTACCCATCTTTGATGCTAATTTTCAAATTTCCCCCATTAAACAGTGATTTCGACCCCTACAGGGAAAATATAGAAATATTTTTACATTTTCAGCTTTAGGACAGCCCAAATAAATGTTTGTTTCAACCACAACAGCAAATGATTTCAACCAAAACAAATGTTTTCTTTTCAAAGCAAATAGGTGAATGTTTAAATAAAAAGATAAGCTATACTATTGAGATTTTATTCAGAAAATGTTGGTTGGTATCATAGTCTATTAAATGTACTTTACTAACCCAGAATTAATTCCTTTTCCTGGTTTATAGGAGATGGTCCTTTTCCCAGTCTGATATGTTTGGTTTTGGAGGATTAAATGAGTCTTGAGCAAGTCTCCTTGTTTGTCAAGGTTTTGCTACTCTGGTTTTGCCATTTTTTGGCTATGAAGATCTACCTCCAGTCATGAAGGACTTAAATTCAGATTACTTTGAAGATGCAGCTAAATTTGTGCAAAGTTACCCAAAGGTGAGTGGGATGGAAGAGAGAAATATATTTAAGATGATCTCATTAAAGCCAGAAGAGAATAAAGTAATACTAATGTGTTGGAAAATAAATACCTGTTGTCTTAATAAATAAAAAAGAGCTATCTGATAAATCCATGAAAGGCTTTCCTTTATTGAGGAATTTGTGACCCCATTAACAATCACACTTTCTATTTCTCTGTTTCCATGTTTGTCTTCTTTTTCTTCAATGTGCAGGTTAAAGGTCCAAACATTGGAGTGATTGGTTCTGGCAAAGGGGCAGAGTTGGCATTTATCATGGCTAGCTTTCTTCCAAATACAGGTGTGGTTGTGAGTATCAGTGGCTGCATCTCTAATACAGCTACTGCCTTTACCTGAGGTGATTTAATCCTGCCAGGACTGCCCTTTAACGTAGGCAAAATCTCTGCCACTGATTCAGGAGTTTATGATGTTATATAAGCCCCAGAAGACCTCTTCGATCCAGTCCATCAGGAAAGCCGAATCCCTCTTGAAAGAGCCAGTGCCCATTTCTTTTTTATCACTGAAGAGGATAACAGACATTGGAAGACCTCTATTTATGCTGACATAGCTGTGAAGCACCTCACAGAGCACAGGAAGACAAATTTCAATCTTCTAAGCTACCCGTGTGCCGGCCACAGGATAGCTCTCCCTTATAGCCCTTTTTTCTCTGTAGCCTTGGATTCTGTGCGGAGGGTACCTGCTTTGCGGGGAGGGCAGCTCAAAACTCATGCTATTGCTCAGATAGTCTTAGAAGAAAATTTTAGAATTTCTGCACTTGCACCTAGGGTAAAAGTTAACTAGACAGTTAAATATAATTGTTTCAAGGCAAATCAGGGGACAAACTTTTTTCTTTTTCGGCTGTCTTGGGGATTAAGCCCTGGGCCTCAGGAACGCTGAGCAAGCACTGTACCGCTGAGCTATATCCCTAGCCAGAGTATTTTTCATAAATGAGGACTGAGATCTGAACTTCTCATAGGCATCTGTCAACTTTTAGAAGTGAAAATACTTGCTTCAAGAGCTTCATACTCTGTATCTTTGTTTCCTCATTTCTGGTTTGAGTTTTAACTCAGTAACTGCTAACTGAAAACCAGCTTTAAATCTGCCACTTAACCCACCCTTCTCACCTATCCTCCTACTCATCTATCTTTTCAAAAATTTTTTGAAAACCTGATGTATGATCATGAGTTTGCTGTATCTTCCCCAGAGGTTTAGAAGTACTTGGATAGGGGTGAATATATGGATTTATGCCCCTGCTATTATGATGAGAAGCCACTAAGTTACAATAATTTTTCTTATAATAGTCAGAGGCTAGATTTAATTTTAATAGGATGACCCAGAGGCTAATTGGTAAACTGAAGTCACAGAATCCTTTCTACTGTTAATCACATGGTGATATTCTTTTAGTTGTACTTCTTCTAGGATCTTTAGAGAAAGCCAGCAACCCAAAGATAACTGCCTTAAAAACAAAGAAAAGAAAGAAAGCAATTATTGAGAAACCCTTGCTTTCATTCTGTGTCTTTCTTTTATTGATATTAGTAGTTTTAAGGACCTTTCTTCATTCTTTTTTTTTTTTTTTTTGCGGTACTGGGGATTGAATTCACATTTTTGTTTTAAAAAATACTTAAAACTAAGCAGATTCCTGACTCTAGTCCTAAATTGACAATTAACATGTAGGTAACTATATGGTAACTATACGAGAGAAAAGTAGAGTTCATCCTTTCTACTATCCACCTCCTCCACCAAAAAGTTGCAGTTTATGGGTAAGGTTTAATCTATTTTTTTTTTTTGGTACCAGGGATCGAACTCGGGTCCTTGCGCTTGCGCAGCAGGCAGCAAAACCACTGAGCTAAATCCCCAGCCCTGGGTTTAATCTCTTAATCTTATTTAACTTCTTAGTTTCTAAACTTTTATGATTTGTGGAGTTGGAACATGTAAAAAGCTAATTATTAGCCTTTAATTTGGTTAGTCAGTGGACCTTGTGCTCAAAACTAGTTGGGGGGCTCTTTTTTGAAGAGATTGAAGGATTGTACCCCTAATTTGTAGTATAGTCTATCCCCCCCAAATAACATTATTTTTAAAATTGAGTTCAAGTTTCAAATTAATATTAACAAAACAAAAAGTATATGTGTGTGTGTGTGTACCTCCTGATTTGGAGGGGGTTACATATAAGATTTTACAAAAAGGTCTACTGTAAAACAAACCAAAATTACAGTGATGGAGAAATAAGCTTTTTATCAAATAACTACAATGAGAATTATAATCTGAGAAGTTGACTATTGAAATTTGAGTCAATCCTCATTCTCATTCAAATTGATAAACCTCTGGACTATATAAACAACATTAAGAATTAGTGGCTATTATACTTAGTTTGCATAATCTCAAATCATCTGTTAGATGTGACAATTTTTATTTTTTGTCCAATTCACATTTTGGTTTAAAAATTAAAGATTTCTCGATCCCTAATTACTTGATTCTGTTTTCTGTCATTTAACACAATTTTACCTACACTTATCAAAGAGTCTGCCAGATTTTCTGAATTTTGTAAAACTGTTCCAACACTATTTTTGTTTATTTGTGGTATGGAAATTGAAATGAGGGTCTGGCACATGCTACCATAGGCCAGTGTTCTATCACTAAACACTTCCCAGCCTCTTCTATGTTTTATTTTGCTAAAATGCCGGTGTAATTAATTTGCAGTCCTCCTGTCTCAGCCTCCCCAGTAGCTGGGACTATGGCCTAAGTCACTGCACACAGCTTCATTAATTTTTTCTTTTTCACTGCTGGGGATTGAACCCAGATCCTTTGCACTAAGCACTCCATTCCACTTTGCACTACATCTCCAGCCCCTTTTTATTTTTCAGTCTGCGATATCTCTCAGGTTTCTCTGCTAAGGCCTAAAATAAGATCAAACCAACTCAAAGCTATATTCTCTGGTGAGCAGCTGTTAGAATCTATTTGTTCATACTGCAGGACATAAAAGAAAAAAGGATCCAAGTTATGTAATTCTTTTGTTTCCTATGTGAATGATTTTAGCCTCAGAAAATCTGAAACTCAAAATGTTTTTTATGTGAAATGTGCCAAGGTAATGTGAATTAATTTATAGACAAGTAAATTTCTGATAATACACAGTTTATATTAGTGGTAAATAAAATATATTTGTAGTCAAAGTTTACTACTGCAATGACAAAAAGGAAATAGAAGCAATGCTATGAACAAGCATGATGATTTATTATTCCTCACTAAAACTAAATCCATAGGATATAATCCACAGTTTTTGTTTGTTTTTTTGGTACTGGGGATCAAACTCGGGTCCTTGCACTTGTGGGGCAGGCAGCAGAACCACTGAGCATTTAAATCCTCTGCAATCCACAGTTTTGAGTAAAATGAATATTCTGCCAAGTTATCAGAAATGATTGAGATTTAGATTCCCCTTATAATCATATACACAAAATTATCAGGAGATTTCGGCAGGCAAAGAAAAATTCTAGTTGGGACAAGTAGGAAGTGTGGAGGCTTCTGAAAAACACCCCAAGAGCAAAAACGGTTATGTTATGAATACACATTTTAATTTTCTTTAATAAACATTTCAGTTTGTTTGTTTTTTTTAAGAATGCACTGGGGATTGAACCCAGTGTCTCTGCACTGAGATATAGCTCCAGGCCTGTTTGTTTTTTTTTTTTTCTTTTGGTATCGGGGATCAAGCTCAGGTGCAGCAAAACCACTGAGCTAAATCCCCAGCCCTAGGCCTGTTTTTAATTGCTTATTTGAAGACAGGAGTCTGTAAGTCTCTAAATTGCCCAAACTAGGCTCAAACTTCTGTCCTCCTGCCTCAGCCTTAAAAGTGCTGGGATTACAGGCTTTCACCATTATTCCTAGCTAGTATTTGTTATTTTTCTTAAAATATGATTCAATGACTTTTTAAAGTGAATTTTATTTACTTCAAAAATTAAGACATTCACATTACAGAATAATAAAAAAGACAAGCATTAGTTAGTCTGCTTGGGTTGATATAATACCACAGATTGAGTGGCTTAAACAATTCAAATATATTTTCTCATAGTTCTGGAGGCTGCATATCCAAGATCAAGGTGCTGGCAGAGTTACTTTTCAGTAAGGTCTTCACATGGCATTTTCTCTTGTGTTGGTGCTTCTGGTGTCTCTTACAATGTTTTTTTTTTTTTTTGTACCAGAGATCGAACTCGGGTTCTTGCACTTCCCAGCAGGAGGCGAAACCACTGAGCTAAATCCCCAGCTTTTACAATTCTTATAAGGACACTAGTCCTACTGGATTATGACCCCACTACTATGGATGCACATAAGCCCAAAGACCCTGTATCCAAAAACTATCACAGGTTAGGACTTCAACATAAGAATTTTGGGTTGACACAATTCTGTCCCTAACAGCCATTATACTTTAGTAATATGTATATGTGTGTACTATGTATACTTTTTAAAGAAGATCACTCTAATTTTTGTTTGATAACTTGTATTTTTACTTAAAATATCATGTGTATCTTTGTGTGTGAATAGATACCTTTCGGGTATTTTTTTTTTTTTTTTTTTGGTACCGAGGATCGAACTCGGGTCCTTGTGCTTGAGCAGCAGGCGGAGAAACCACTGAGCTAAATTCCCGGCCCCCTTTCGGGTATTTTTAATAGCGCTATATCAGTATTCAAGACTACTTAGACAAGTCTCTTTTGTTGACAGTTTGGCATTCCTTTTTGTTATTAAAGCTTTGAAATATAAACAAATATATTTCTTTAGGATGACGTCACAGAAATGGAACTTATGGGATGGTCACAAGGAATGCAAAACTTTTTAAAGATTTTAATACATACTGCCACAGGCCTCCAGAAAGGCTGCATCAACTATAAACAGCAGTGTATTTGTGCATCTCTGTTCTCCATATCCCTAGCAACGCTATAAAAATACATATATATTTTCAATTCTTAGCTAATTTGGTTAAATGGGGAAAAGACACCCTAGATATGTAAAACAATATTTTGTGATATTTTACATGGAATGCGGAGTTTTCAGGGGTCTGAGGTCAGGAGATAAACCCGATCCATTTTAGCTTCTGGTACTCCCCGTCAGATAGCTACCCAGACGAATCACACCAGGTAGTTTATTCGCCCCCGTCACTCATCAGGGGAAAGGAATTTTAAAGGTTCTTTTAAGAGAAAGGGAAATGTTATCGAGGACAAGTGCCACACTTTTGATCAGCTGAAAATACTTTCAGTAAAGAAAACCACACTGGACCACAACTAGAGCTTTAATACTCACAGCCAAGAAGGAGGACCGCAGCGGCCGCCACGCCATCCCACAATGCTCCGCTCGCGCCACCCTAAGGGCGGAGAGAAAGGACCGCTGCCGGGGCAGGCATCCTCCGCGAGCTCCGAGAAGTGCGCGTGCGCACTAACCCAAGCGGGCCCTAGCAACCAGAGCAGTGACAGTAGCAACCGCCAGAATGGTGAGTACCCTCCCGGCCTCATAGCCAAAGCCAAGAGGAGATTGAGAGTGGAAAAGGATGGTTGTGAAGTATTGAAGGTGGCAGGGCCCTCGAACAGTGGAAGGGAGACCATAGCGGATGCTAGCTCCGTGGAGTCAGCGGCCTGAGGCGAAAGAGAAGCCCAGGCAGAGGGTGGTCTGGGGGTGAGGATGGCCTGGGCTGATTGAAAGTTAGGTTAAGGTGGAGGGACTCTTGACAGAAAAAAAGGAAGGGCGAAGAGCAAAAAATTCTCAACAAAGAGCGGTTCAGAGCGGGAAAGGTTGTAGGAAGAGAATTGTGGATAGATATCTCTTTACATAGCAGTAATTTTAATTGGCCTCAACACTGGTGAGATGGAGAGGGACGGGGCCTGGTTACCAGAGGAGTTCATGTGGCACGGATTGCACCAATAGTCATTCCTAACCTGCTGTGTACCGAGACTGCCTTGAGTGCAGTAAAACCCACTCTGATGGATCCAGTAGAGCAGTGTTTTTCAAATTTAAGTATGCATAAATATGGACTTGTTGGAATGCAGATTACGAATGTTTCATATGATTTGGGGTTCAGCCACATACCATTTCCACAACAGACCTCAAGTGATTCTAAAATTGGGTCACAACCCATCGCATTTTGAAAACGATTAGTAGTCTGTCCTATCAGAGCTCTTATGAAATAATGATTCCACCTAGTGATGCTCTCAACTCCTATGTAGTGTGCTATTCTCTGTCTTACCTACTTAGTAGTTCCAACTAGTAGTTTGAAAAGGACTCAGACAATACTACTTAGTTTTGATTGTTTTGCTGGATGTAGATGTTACTAAAGAATAAGTATTGGGGCTGAGAGTATATAGCTTAGTGGAAGAGCGCTTACCTAGAATGCAAGAGGCCCTGAGTTCAGTCCCCAGCACTACAAACCAGTGAACAACAACAAAACAACAAAAACAGTATAATTAGCAGTCGTGTCTGTGCGTGTGTGTGTGTGTATGTGTGTCTGTCCAGTGCTATGTAAGTGGGCAGAAATTGAGCTCAAGGAATTAAAACGATGAGGAAAGTCATTCCTGCCCTCAACCACAACATTAAATACCACTCGTTTCAAACCAGTTTTCCCCAACCTACCCTGCAGTCCTTACTTTATTCTACAGGCGTTTAGTTGAAATCTACTGTCAAGGAAAGTAAAAAGTTCCATGTATTAGGTGAAAAAAAGACTTGGCCTTAAAAAATTCTGGACCAAGGGATTATTAAAGATTTTCAAATAGAGAAGAGAAACGGTCATTGGATGAAGCTAGCTGAGGCTGCAAACTAGTAGTTCCAGGGAGCTCTGGAAATATAAGCATACATACTTATTTAAACTTTTTAAAAAAGTAGCTTCCAGTCTTAAAAAAATAATATTTCCACATTAAAACTCAGGTTTTTGGCCTCTGAAAAACCAGAAATACCATGTTTCACCATTGAACACATTTTTTTCATGTTTTAGCATTACTGAAATACAATGTCATATACTAATTGGCAGCATCTTTTCTTAATGGTACACGAAATAAGAGTGTTGCTTACCATTAGAGGAAATTTTAAACTCTTTTCTCCAAGTTTTACCTGCCAGCCATTATCTGGAGCTAAGTAGAACTTACCTCCTTTACATGGGCTCTGTCTTTACCTGACCAGCTTACCCATTAGTGATGTCCACTTGGTCCTTTAGGCAGTTGAGTTTTTGACTCGGGAACCACTACCCTATACCAACTTATATTACCGCGGTGAAAAGCTAGATTGCCTCTGTTTCCGCAAACGATATGAAATTGTTCATTTATGTATCTTTTTATAATCCATGCAAGGATTTCTCTGAGAAATACAATTAGTTGTAAATTGCTCAGTTATAAAGTCTATGAATACTTAATTTCCCTTAGGCACCTATCAGACCACTAAACTACACTCCCAGCTCTTTTTATTTTATTTTTAAACAGGATTTCACTAAATTTACCAGGCTGGCCTGGAATTTGCAAACTTCCTGTATCAGCCTCCTGAGCAGTTGAGGTTACAAGCATGCATCACCATACTCAGTATCAGAATATCAGTTCTTGAAACTTGTTAGAAGTCACTTGTTAAAACTGTCTAGGTTTGGAGCTTTAAGGGAAGAGAATGGGGGTAAATCTCTTTTTTGGTCCCAGGGATCGAACTCATGTCCTTTCACTTACGAGGCAGGTGGTGGAACCACTGAGGTAAATCTCCGGCCCGGTAAATCTCTTTATCATTTCAATTTTTAAGTGGTATCAGTCTATTAAAATTTTGATTTTTTGTGACAGTTTTGACACTTATATGTTTTTTATAGAAATGCATACTTGTCTAGGTTTTAAAACTGTTGCCATATTCTGCTCATGATATTTTATTTTTTAAATGTCTGTGTTATCTAGTTACTTCCTCTTATTCATTCTCCATTTCTAATTTGTGTATATCTTGTGTTTTTTTGTTTTTTTTGTTTTTTTTGTGGTACCTGGGATTGAACTCAGGACTTTGCACTTGCAAGGCAGGCGCAGTGCCACTGAGCTAAATCCCCAGTCCATGTATGTAGTTCAGGCTGGCCTTGAACTCACTGTATGGCCCAGGATGACTTCGAACTCAAGGTGATCCTCCTGCCTCAGCCTCGAGTCCTGGGACGATAGGCGTGCACCACCACCCTAGCTATTTTGTTTTTCATTGATTTCATCCTTTACATTTCCTCTGTCTTTGAATTTACAATGATGTACTTTTAAAAAATGTCTTGAATGCTTAACTCACTTGTTTTTAATTTCTTGTTTTAAAATTTTTTATTAATATGTTTGTAACACTAATAATTATATTCATTTTGGGGAATTCTACATATGGCATCTTGATCGTTTTTATTCTCCTTTTCTCCTGTCTCCTCTTCTCCATTCCCAGCTCCAAAAAGTCTGTCTTCTGGTTTCCTATCACCTTTCCTTTATTTTCTCTTTAAATTCTTTATATTTTGGGGGTTTTACATATGAGAAATGATGTGACATTTAACCATCTGTGTCTGATTTATTTCACTTAGCATTATGGTCCCAAGATCCATCCACTTTCCTACAAATGACTCAAATTTATCTTTCTTTATGACTGAATAGTTCTCTGTATGTATATACCACATTTTCTTTATCCATTGATGGACATGTAGGATGCTTCCATAATTTAGCTATTATGAATTGTGCTGCTATAAACATGAGTATGCATGTAGCCCTGTAATGTGATGACTTTAACTCCTGGAGACATATTTCCTTCTTAGTGTTATATACCTCAATTTATGATATTTTTATTTTTAAATTTATTTTTATATATATTTTTGGTACCAGGAATTGAACTCAGGACCTTGCACTTGCCAAGCAGGTTCAGGTGCTGCTGAACTACATTCCCGGCCTTATTTTATATATTTTTGATGCAAGCATTATTTATCAGTACATATTTACTTTCTAGACATAGTGATGTCTTAAAACTTTCTTTTTGTTATTATTTAGGGTTCTTTTTTTAATGAACTCCAGCAATAATTCATTAAGGACATTTTCCCTTGTGTACCTTCAAAGATTTATATATAATATTGTTGAATCTAAGATAATATTGTAAGAAGCAACATTATTTTATATTATAATACTAAGAAAATTAAGTTGGACAAATTCTTTTTTTTTTTTAGTTTGAGACAGGCTCTCATCATGTAGTTCAGGCTGATCTTGAACTCACTATGTAGCCCAGGCTGGCCTTGAGCTTACAGTGATCCTTCAGCCTCAGCCTCCCTACTGCTGGAATTACAGGTGTAGGCTACCACAGCCAGAGACAAATGCTTTCTTATCACTTAGGATTTTTATTTTGTAATTAATGACACAGTTTTTGTTTTATTTTTGTTTTTGCAGTGCTGGTTTTTTAATCTAGGACCTTACACATGCTAGGCAACTGCTTTTCCACTGAACTACATCCTCAGTCCTCTTTTTACTTTTTTTTTTTTTGGTACTGGGGATCGAACTCGGGTCCTTGTGCTTGCAAGGCAGGCAGCGGAACTACCGAGCTAAATCCCCGGCCCCCTCTTTTTACTTTTGATTGCGATCCTCCTGCCTCAGTCTCCTAAGTAGCTGGGATTATAGGTGTTCACCACCACATCTGGCTGATAAGAGTTCTTTTAAATGTTTTAGACTGACAGATTTTTGTCATATGTCATCCTTTGTAAACATTAGAAGGAATATATGTATATGAAATAAAATTGTCAATATTTTCCTAAAAGTTTACCACTGCAATCCTGCCACAGCAATTGTAAATTATTGATTATAAGATACAGGAACATTTCGGTATTAAAATAGAAAAAAGAGATATAGATTTTAAAATCAATGAAATAAGATATATATTAATATCAACTTTTGAAAGCTATATATTTTTGGTAAACCATGTGGGAATGAAATGTATGGGCATTACATAATGATTTCCTTTGAGAGGCATTTAAAGAAATCATTTTGATTTCAGAGATTAGAACACCATCTTACCTATAAAGTGAAAGAAAGAAATTAATCATTTTAATGGTAGAACCCAAGGCTAATAACTTTTGCATGAAAATTAAACAAATCCCACTAGTAAAGTCAGCTTTGTTTCTTTTTCTTCTTCCTCTTCTTTTTTTTTTTTAAGGCAAAAGCAACAACAATCAAAGAGGCCTTAGCCAGATGGGTGAGTATATGAGTTTTTCCTTCTTTTAGAAACCATAGAAGGAAATTTTGGATAGTTATTTAAGTCTGACCATTCAGCATGAGGGATCCTTGAGGAAATAGAACTGTTCTGTGGTAGTGGATGCATGAACCTGCACAGTGATAAAATTGCATAGGATTTGAGTTAGGGCTGTAGCTCAGTGGTAGAACATTTGCCTATTATGTGCAAGGCCCTAGATTCAATCATCAGCACCCATTACCACAAAAGAAAATTGTATAGGGTTTAATACATACACATGTATATATATTCTCAATACAAATGAGCCCAGATAAATTTGGGAAAATCTGAATAAAATTGATGGATTGTCTTAATAGTAATACCCTAGTTATAAAATATTATAGTTTATAGAATAATATCATTGGAGGAAACTGGGCAAACTATACAAGGTATTTCTCTGAGTCCTTCTGTTTGTTTTTATTATAATGAGGATTGAACCCAGGGCTTTGCACATTATAGCCAAACACCCTACCACTGAGCTATACCTCCATCACTTGCATTATTTTTTATAACTCCAAATGCATCTTCAAGTATCTCCATAACAATTTCAGATAAAAAATTCTGACCACTTGAAAATTTAACAATGGAAAATTTGATTCATCTATTGCTATAAAATGGCTGCAGTGTTTGTGTCACACTACATTTTCTGTTTTGACTTCATCATTAGACTATATGTCACTTTAAAGTGACAGAGTGTTATGTATTGTAGATTATCTAGGCTGGTAGTGGCAAACCTATGGCACATATGCTGCAGCAGGCTGTTTGTTATCACTGAAAGCTCTAAAAGTTTTGCCATCACTGTTCTAGGCTTTATAGAAAATGGTTTTAGCCTCATAGAAATGAGGACAGAGACAGCCGATGTAGACAAATGTATATCACATGCAGACAACTGAAAGAACATGGAGTAAAAAATACTAACATGTAGTAATGACACGGGAAATAATACCAGAGATGAAATATGAAATATATCTCTTAACCTGTTAGCTGTCTGATATGTGGAGCTCATGTTCTCTAAAAATCGAAGAATGAATTCTAGGAACAACAGAGTTAAGAGTAGGAATTAGGAAGATTGATAGGATAGCTCCTGAGAGGCAGGAGGAGTCCGGAATGAGTAGCCGGTACTCTACTCTATAGGGGAGTTTTATAGAGCAAAACCCACCTGGGTACAATGTGGACCACAGCCATGATCAACCAATAAGATTACAAGTATAGTCACTTAGGTAACAGTGGTCCAATTGGGAAACAAGTCACGTAACAAGCGTGGATGGAAAGAACAAAGATTTCTCCTAGGAAATGGTGGATCCAGAGGTTTCTGGCCACAGTTGTAGTGTGTTTAACCTTTGTCCTGACTCTCTCGAGGACCTAGCCCTATCTGTCTATAATATTTCTACCAACTCAGCTGTCTATAATAGTAATATTAGAGAGGAAACCACATTGTCAAAAACATACATTAAATATACACTATAAATATTTTGAGTATTGTAACATTATAGTTTCAAAAGTTGTAATTCAGCATTTTAGATAGAATTTGCATAGATTCCAGAGATGACTCTTTAATTTCTGTGCCCAGTGATAACTTCATTGTTTATGCTATGTAGTTTGTTGGATAATGTTGAATACTTTGCTTTTGTAGCTAATTTGAATAAAAGTCTTTTAGGAGCCTTGGTGTCTAGGGAACAGAAAAAAAGGTGAATTAAATAATGAAATATTTCAATTTTTGTTCTAGTACTTATAAATTTCTTGTTTACTCTAATTGCATTTTAAAGTTCATTTCTGTTTGATTAAATATCTAATAAAATATGTTTTATTAAAGAAAAAATAGTATGGAATAGACTCAGATTTTATTTTCCTTGAATTGGATTTTAGAATTTTATCTTATTTATTTTTAGTAACTAGAGCTTTTGTTTGTTTGTTTTGGGTTATAACTTCAATTTCTGGCTTATATTATCACCATCAGTCTTTGAATTTAAGATTATTTGAAGGCATCAAGCTCACCCTTTAATTGATTAATCCAATACTTTTCTTTAACATTTAAAAAATTCTTCATTGACACATAATTATACATGTTTGTGGGGGTAACAATGATATCCATCATCTCAAACAATTATCATTTCTTTGTGGTAACAACATTCAGAATCCTCTCACAGCTATTTGAAATATATGTATATATACGTATTTTGGGGGAGTACCAGGGACCAGACTCAGGTCCTTCCGCTTGAGAGACAGCTTGAGAGGCAGGCACGGGAACCACTGAGTTAAATCCCGCCCCCCCGCCCCCCAGCTATTTGAAATATGTAACACGTTAGTGTTGACTCTAGTCATCCTGCAGTGCTGTAGAGCACTGGAATTTATTCCCCTTATCTCACTGTAATTTGGTACTGTTGACCAAACCTCTTCCTATCTTTCCCTTCCCTCTTCTCTTCCCAGCCTCTGGTTACTACTATTCTGCTCCCACCTTCCATATATGTGTCTGACACATTTTACTTAAAATGAATGAGTTTTCTAGGCTCATGTTGCCACAAATGATAATCTAACATTTATTAAAGACTTACTAGGTGTTAGTTTCCTCTCTCCTAACTTACAAATGTATGGCACAAAAATAAGTACTATATGGATGTCTTAGATTTCTTTTGTCCAGTTAGTTAATTTTATATTTTTTATTCTTGATATGTGATGATCTGATTTTTTAAATGTGCCTTTTTTGTGTCTTACAGTGTACTAGACTATAGAAAATATAGGAAATAGTCTCTGAACTTCAAGTTTTGTTAGAATGATAGAACTTACTCTAAGCAATGAAGTGATCAGAAAATATTAATAGGCAACAAATACTGAGAATTAAAATTGTGTGCTTATACTAAAATTAAATTTTGAGGCAGGATCTAGTAGTTAATTAGAGTGGAGCAGATAGCTCTGATCATAACTATATTGTAAAGAGAATGTCTTTTTAAATTCTTATTATCCATATATAGAAAAAAAGAAGATGAAATGACAAAACAATTGATCTTATGGGTGTGAATCTAACATTTAAGAAAAGCGCTTTTTAGGGACAAGGAATTCTTTCTGGGAAAATGTTTTTGTTGTATTTTGCCTTTGTTTAATAATTGAAACACTCTTAAATAAATGATCTTAAATATTACAAAATGAAAGTTATTGTCTTTTCTCTTTATTTCTGTTTGGCAAGGTAATAGTTCCCTTATTCAGCCATGTAAAACTTTGCTATTAGGGTCAGCAATTAAAGGTTCCAATAAGTGAATGGTAAATATTTGTTAAACAGTTATGAAATTCTAATAATTGTTTTGAAATAAACATTGAAAGCCACTGGGAAATTCTGGGCTCTTATTGCACATTACAACCAGGGATCATTTTGTTCCAAATTAATTTTTCCCACAGGAAGAGAAAACCGGTCAGAGGCCATCTGAAGCCAAAGAGATAAAGCTTTATGCCCAGATTCCACCAATAGAGAAGATGGATGCCTCCTTGTCCACACTTGCTAATTGCGAGTAAGTTCTCTTTTTTTCATATATCTAGTATTGCTATCAGGTTTTCCTTTCTTCTCTTAACCACACAAACTGGCAAGTATTTGTTTTCTGTGATTTTAATTTATGTATTTTTTCTTTGTTTATTATAACTTTCTTTTGCCAAGACCAAATATAAAAGATTATTGCTTTATATGATGATTAATAGAGTAATACTGAGCAATACAGTATTTTTTTCTGTACAATTTTTATATTGTATTTGGAAATAGAAATTTCTTAGTCTTTTGGGAGAAGCTAAGTAACACAATAAACTCTTATTCTGTTATATAGTCTACTGCTTTCTCTTATGAAATTATCTACCAGAGCCAGGGATGTAGCTCAGTGGTGCTGCACCTGCCTGGCAAGCACAATGTCCTAAGTTCAATTTCCAGTACCAGAAAAAAAAAACTTATCCCCCAAAGTTAGAACTACTTATTTATCTGAGATAACTAAGATAATCTTAATTTCTAAAAAATTTTGAGTTCAACTTATACTTATTTTGTAGTCCTATTACCTATGACATTAAGTACCAGATCTATACTAATTCATTTTCATTTATTTTCTACATATTATTCAAATTTTTTAAAGCAAGATTTGATGGCTAAGTTGAGGCAATTTTCCCGTGATACCTTATAACCATGTTTTTAGGCTCCAGTGTCTCTTCTCGGGACTACTCAATACCATACATTCCCTGACGTTCTTTCTGACGTCTTTTTTTTTTTTTTTTTTTTTTTTTGTACTGGGGATCGAACTCAGGACCTTGTGCTTGCCAGGCAGACAGTGGCACCACTGAGCTAAATTCTTCTTCTGACATCTTCATCCTGTGTTTGATACTCTCTGGGATGCTTTTTTGGCTTCAGGGATGCTTTTAAAGTAGTGGTGAACATATGGCACGTGTGTTATTTGTTTTTAAGACAAAAGATGTTAATGTATAAGTTGTTTTTTTCTAAACTAAAACCTCAGTATTTGGATTTAATTGGACTGTTGTCACTTTGCAATAAATAAGTGGGTTTTGGGTTGCAGATTGGGCTCTCTTAACAGGTTCACCATCACTGTTTTAAAGTATTCGGTGTCTCTTTATCATAAAGCCATTGCAAAGGCAAACAGATTTGAGGTTTTGTTTTCCATATCAAAGTGCCTTACAAATCACTTAAGAAGAGTGAACCTGTTTATATTTGTGTTGATAATCTCTTTGGGCAGGCTGCCAAAACAGAATTAAAGAATTATTTTCTAACCATATTGCTAGATTTGAAAGCACTCCATGTTCTACTGGTAGTTCTCAGGAGTTGGAAATGACTAGAAAATATACAGATTTGCTCAGTTTCTTACAATATGTAGTACTTGTTTTTGCTGTTTCAAGCAGATAAAAAAATGAATAAGATGCAAGAGAGTCAAACTTACCTGGACTATAATTTGGGCCCTATCACTTTGTGGCTGTGTGGTATTGGGAAGATTGCTTAATTTCTTTGTGCTTAAGTTTCATTTATAAAATATAAATAATAGGGCCAGGGATTTAGCTCAGTGGGTTCGCCGCCTGCTGCGCAAGCGCAAGGACCCGAGTTCAATCCCTGGTACCAAAAAATAAAAAATTAAATAAAATATAAATAATAATAATATTTATCTCAAAAGACCGTGATAATTAAAATAGTTACTATATGTAAAGTATTTAGGTGACTACTTGGACACACATTAAATGTTCAACAAAATTAGCCTTTCTTAGCCTGAAATTTACTGAGATATTAAACATTTTAATTCAGAAAGAATGATAAAGAATGCAAAATTATATTCCCTTTAAATACTTTGTTTTTATATAATTAAATACAGATAGAATAATATAGACAAACTTTTATTTATTTATTTTTTTGGTACCAGGGATAGAACTCAGGTCCTTGTGCTTGCGAGGCAGGTGCGGTGTCACTGAGCTAAATCCCTGGCCCCTGGATGAACTTTTGAAAATAAATATCTCTGGTAGAATATGTGGACCAGTTAGGATTACATTTTTTAAATATACATTTGTGAATGATTTTACACATGAAAAAATATAATCTCACAAATGCATATATATATTTCTGGGTTTATTTTAGGGGGGTGTTTTGTTTTGGTTGGTTTGGTTTTTTACCATCTGCTAGATGATTTTTAAATTTAGCTTATGTCATGGATATCTTCCTAAGTCAGTACCTATAGCCCAACCTCTCTCAATATATAGTTCAGGCTGTCCTGGAACTCAATTGTGTAGCCCAGGCTGGCCTCAGACTCATGGTGATCCTCCTGCCTCAGCCGCCTGAGTCCTGAGATTACTGGCATGTGCCACCACACCCGGCAAATTTCTTTTTCTTAGTGGCAGAATAGTATTTCATTATCTATTCCTGAGTTAATGGATTATTGTCAATTTTTCTGTTGTAATAATATATTTATTTGGTACGTCTTTCAACATTTGTGTTACTATTCTAGTAGGATGTATTCCTAGGAATTAAAGAATACATTGTTAAAATTTTTGATAACACAAAATTGCTCTTAAAAATGTTTTTTGTATTTTCTACAATGAGTCTTTGTTAACTTTTATAATTCAAAAAGGGAAAAAGATTTCCAAAATGAAAGGATAAATTCCAAGACTGAATCGAAAAGAGGAATCAGTGTCAAAAAGAAATCTGACTTAAGTATCTATATTATACTTGATTTCTGATATACAATATAAATTTTTCATATTAATTCCATTTTTCTTTGTTCTTTCAAAGGAAGCTTTCTCTGTCTACAAATTGCATTGAAAAAATTGCCAACCTGAATGGCTTAAGTAAGTGAATCGTAATAACAGATTTTTTATTTTCCTAGTTATTAGAATAAACATTCCAAAGACTTTATGTAATTCCAGAAGCAAGCACCTGTTTTAACCACAGTAATTGTTAGATGACAGAGTGAATATATAAACCATGTGTTCTTAAATTTGATTATCCAAAGAAAATTGAAATTACATGAGACCTGAACATTTTAAAACTTTTTATAGATTAAAATTGAGATGATTTAAATAGAATATAAGATTTTATTATACATTTCTTTGTGCAGATTTGTTTTGTATGCATTTCAAACTTGTTATATTTAAAATTTACTTCCTTACCATCTATTTTTCCTGTGTTCTCTATGCTGATCAGTAACATCACTGCCCTCCCAGTTCCCAAGGCCCCCACTCTCTCAGTGAGTTCTAATGGTTACTGTAATTTGGTGATGTAAAGCAACAGAAATTTATTGGGAGATCGGAAGTTGGAAATCAGTTTCACTGAGCCAAAAAGAAAGCTACACTCCCTCTGAGGCTTTGAGGGAGAACTTCTTGCTTTTTCTGTTTCTGATGGTTGCCACATCCCTGTGCTCCTGACTGTATCTTTCAGTCTGTGTCTCCATGTTCGAATCGCCATTTCCTATTCTATCTGTGTCAAAGCTCTGCCTCCTCTTCCTGAGGATATATGTTCCTGCATTTGGCGTACTCCTAGATATTGAAAATTATGTCTCCATCTCAAGATCCTTAATCAAACCTACAAAGTATTTTTTTTTCCACATAAAGTAATATTCACAGGTTCCAGGGACTAGAATATAGGTATCATTTGGGAGGCGGGGTTCACTTTCCATACTGAGGATTGAACCCAGGGCCTCATACACACTAGGCAAGTGCTCTACCACTGAGCTAAATTATAGCTCTGTTTGTTTTGAGATAGGTTCTCACCAAGTTACCCACGCTGGCCAGAACTTGATCTTCCTGCCTCAGCCTCTTGAGTAGCTGGAATCGCAAATGTGTGCCACCAAGCCTGGCTTGGGAAGCCATTATTTAGCCTAACACATTCTCTCATTTCTTCCATTCAACCCTACATCCAAATTCATCACTAAGTCCTGTTAATTCTTTTCTTTAAAGAAATTCTTAAATAATTTGTTGCTTTTCCACTTCTAGGAGCTACAACTTGAACTTAGAATCATATTAGTTTTTCTCTAGATCATATTTTTCAAGCATTTTTGACCATTTTCTGAAGTAAAAATACATATGAATTCATTATATATTTATATAAATATATATCATACATATATATTAGCATAGGTTCCAGTATATATTTTTAAATTTTGATTTATTTTTTTAAATGT
Organism: Heterocephalus glaber; assembly: GCF_053883595.1. Lineage (NCBI taxonomy): Eukaryota > Metazoa > Chordata > Mammalia > Rodentia > Bathyergidae > Heterocephalus > Heterocephalus glaber. Next base: position 13,960,366 of record NW_028258379.1, read on the forward strand.
TGATCATACTCCACTAAATTGATTTCCTAATCTATTACAGTAATGGGTTATGACCCATAGTTTGAAAAATACTGCCATAGGACTTTTGTGATAGTCTCCTAAATTGGTCTTTTTCTTCATTCTGTTCTTCAGCTGATCTTCAGCTGATACCAATGATGAAGTTTCTTCTGAAAATATTATTTTTATCTTTCCGCCAGATCAGAGATCCTTTGCCTAGTAAAGACAAATGTTACAACATCATCTAAAATCTTGTGCCACTGTATTCACATCCAAATATGCCATTTTTAAATGACTTTGTACATTTGTTAATGCATTGCCTTTCATTGAAAGCAGTTCTCTCTGCCACCTGCCTCGCAAGCGCAAGGATCCAAGTTCGATCCCCGGTACAAAAAAAAAAAAAAGTTTTCTAAGAAAAAAGGACATCACATTTGGTGGGGGTGGGGATTTAGCTCAGTGGTTCCGCAGCCTGCCTCGCAAGTGCAAGGACCCCAGTTTGATCCCTGGTACCAAAAAACAAAACAAAACAAAACAAAAGAATGTCACATTTGGAAATGAGGCGTGGTATCTCATTCTTTTAACCCCAGCACTTAGGGGGACCTCGAATTCAAGGCCAGCCTGACTTAAATAGCAAGTTGCAGGCCAGCCTGTACTACAAATCAACTTGTTTTAAAACAAAATAACAAGAAGTCTGGCATGGTGGTGCACGCCTGTAATCCTAGCACTCTGGGAGGCTGAGGGAGGAAGATTGCAAGTTTCAGCTCAAACTGGGCAACTTAGTGATTTAGTGAGACCCTGTCTCAAAATTTATAATGAAAAGAGTACTGGGGATGTAGCTCAGTGTGAAGGCGTTGGGTTCAATCCCTAGTACAAGGCAAAAAACCCCTCACATCTGAATGTCACCTTCCCAAAGACTTTTATAATTTCCATTGTCATAATTACTTTTCTGAGAATACAGTATTTATACTAGTCAACCTTAGATTATAATAATAATTACCTTATATAGTTATTGTGACTATTACATGAGTTACTAGATAGATAGTACTTAGAATTGTGCCTGGCCCTTATAAAATGCTCATTGAATATTAGCCATTATTATAGCTGGAAATGTGTTCTGCTCTTTAGATAGTGTGCTCTTTGAGGGCAGGCATCACATATTAATCTTTTCATCTTCTGTTCCATTCCTCTTCTACCTGTAATATGGTACTCAAAAATGCCACTTCATATTAATACTGTGTCAGAGAGAAGTGCTAACTATTAGGGCTGTGCATTATGCCAGTTTTTTGCTGACTCACTAAACATTTTAGGATATCAATTTTATTCTCTGCCTCAATTTCTTTGTAACTGAAGTATCTTGCTTAAATAAGACTACATTGGTATCGTATTATTTACCATGACAGATTAAGTGCTTTTCTGTTCATAAAACATGACTATGAGGGCTGGGGATTTAGCTCAGTGGTGCCACTGCCTGGCTCGCAAGCACAAGGTCCCGAGTTCGATCCCTGGTACCAAAAAAAAAAAAAAAGACTATGAAAGTAATGAAAATGGATAATGATCTACATAGGGCTGGCAATGGTGTTTAATTCATATTCCAATTTTGGTCAATGGTAGTGACTCTCAGGAAAATTATATTGAGAAGAATTTTTAAAAATCAGCGGCAATAGTTGATGTCTGCTGTAAACATAGAATGAGAGAATGTAGGCATTTGCTGATACTCAACTCATTTTAGTTCGGCTTGTAGCAAATAGTAATACAGTCGATGGCTAGGGAATACAGTTAATCTGTGACTAGGAAACAAGAAGCTAACCTACCCATATGAAGAACTAAATGAATGACTCTAGCTTGCCTTCTACCCCTGTCCTTTCATAAATGCAAAGGTCTTGCTTATCATACTATGATGAGAAGATCTGACATACATCGATGTTTCTGTTTAACAGGTTTATAGGACAGAATAATCCTAAAGACAATTTATTATACCAACACTGACTGGAAAACTGCATGACAAGACTGTGTTCAAAACCATGACTAAAAAGTTGCACAGTGTGAATATTAATAATCTCATTTTAAAGATTAGAAAATAAATTCTTTCCTTCTATCTTTGCTAAAAAAAAAATTATGCGGTAATCTTCCAGATCATGAGTAAGCATAAAAATTTGAAAACAGTATTTTAATTTCCATCATGACATTTTATGAGAAAAACAAGTATTTTCCTTCTAGTGCTGCCCTATTTCAACAGTGTATAACATATAGACAATACATGATTGTGTTATATTAGAACACTTAATCTATTAACTTTGACATCATAAACCTATTTCTGTATACAGCAACAAGATTTTTAGAGTCATTCATTACCATTTTCATTTGTGCTTTTTAAAAGCTTTTTTTTGAAGCAAAACATTTATTAGTATATTTTAGATATACATAAGAATAACATTCATCATAGGGAATTTATACCTGTATATAATATATCTTGCTTCTTCTTCTTTTTTTTTTTTTTTTTTTTTGGTACTGGGGATCGAACTCGAGTCCTTGTGCTTGCACAGCAGGCAGCGAAACTACTGAGCTAAATCCCCAGCCCTATCTTGCTTTTTCTTTAAAAAGGAGTTTTTTGGGTTTTTTTTTTTAGTACTGGGATCGAACTCAGGACCTTGGCTTTTGAGGCAGGCGTGGTGCCATTGAGCTAAATCTCCGGCCTTTCAAGGATGATTTCTTTTTCCTTTTTGAGGCACTGTCTTCAAAGAGAAAAAGAAATTTTCTTTCTGGCCTCTTCTTCCCAGTTTCATGTCCCTGAATTTTAAATATCGGAGAGCTCATGCATTCAGTTCTTGAATCATTTCTCTTTTTTTTTTTCCTGGTATGGGGGATCAAACTCAGGACCTTGCGCTTGCCCGGTGGCACCACTGAGCCACATCCCTGGCCCTCTCTTCGTTTTTTTATCTTCATTTGTTCCTTGGATTATCTGTCTCATCCAGAGTCATGGCTTTATCATCTATGTGCTAATGGCTCTCAAATTTAAATATCTAGTTCTGAGATCTTCTCTGACCTCCGGATTAACATATTCAGTTGTCTGACATTTCATACTTAGCAAACCCTGGACTCCTGGCTAACCTTAGTCTTGATATCAGGAATTTTTATATGTATTATTCACTATAAGATTACAGTGCTTGACAGGCTGAGGCAGGAGGATTACTGCAAATTCAAGGCCAGCCTGGGCTACATAGCAAGACCCTGTTTTAAAAAAAAATAAAAATAAAAAAGATTATAGTGCTTATTATTGTTCATGGTATATAATAGATGTCCAATAAGTATGTATTGAATGAATACATTTTTAAATAAATTCTTTTTCTTTCTTTGTTTCTTGCAGTTCTGGAGATCAAACCTAGGGCCTTGTGTGTGATAGGCAAGCACTTGACATCCCCAGCCCTAAATAATCTTTTGCTACTATATGAAACAGCAAAACAGTAATACAAAATGGTGATTCTCCTAGATCAATAAGCTTTAAATAAGTTATGTTATTTTAAAAAATACTTAATTTTCATAAATGTATAGTTATATGGGATGTATTAGTTTGCTATAGCTTCCAAAACAAAGTCACAGAGACTGGGTGGCTTAAACAATAGAAATTATTTTCTTGTAGATCTAGAGACTAAAAGTCTGAGATTAAGGTTTCAACAGAGTTGATATCCTTCAAGGCTCTCTCTTTAACTTGCAGATAGGTCTTGGTTTGGCTTCTCCTATCTTCATATAGTTTTTCCCCTGTACCTGTGTCCTACTTTTCTCTTCTTCTAAGGTTAGCAGTCATGTTGGATTAGGGCCTACTTACATGAACTCATTTTACCTTAATTACCTTTTTAAGGCCCCTAACTCCAAAAACAGTCACCATCTAAGATTTTAAGGATAAGAACTTAAAGATATTAATTTTGCGGGGACACAATTCAGCCCATAATATGGGGTCTTATTCAATAGTTAAACTATTTTATGTGAATGAGATCACTCGCATTACAGATTCTCATTAGATAATCTAAAATAAAAACCAAGTTGTTATCAGGTAGCTCCTTCCAAAAGTGGCTTTCCAATCAAACGTTACTGGGTTTTGGGTTTCTCACCTCTCCTTCTGGAATTGGATTCCAGGTTCTTCTCGACTCAAAGAGTTGAACAAAACGAGCAAAAAGTAGTGGAAAAGTTTATTTGAAAAAGTAAAAGTGAAGAGTGAGGGAAAAACTGGCTCTGCAGAGCAAGCTTGGGCCACATAAGAGGAAAAAGCAAGATAAAAGTATACCCTGGGGGAAGCAGAGTGGGCTATCATGAAAACAGCCATGTTAGCAAGTTTTTCTTGGTCTGTGTTCTTTTATGCTGTCCAAATCTCAAGGAAACCCATGAGAACTACATACGGGTCCTGAGATGTAGTGCTAGGGTCCCATGTCTCAGGCTGACATCCTGACATCAGGTCTAGGCCATCCTTTTTAAAACCTTCTGGAGTTCTTGGGAGAAGTCCAGGTGTAGGGCTTTGGTAACTGTTTTGCGCACATGTTCTGGGATCTTGTAATTAACAGGTCACACCTACTCCCTCAGACAGTTTTGCCATGCCCTAATCTCCTATGTCAAAGTTATAGGATATACATTCCTGCCTGATATACATTCATGCTGTTTATTGTGTACTTGCCATAGTTCAGGCATTTTAACTGAATATTTTAGATAATTATCTCATTTAATCTTTTTATTCTTTTTTCCCCCCAGTACTGGAGGTTAAACCCAGGATCTTTGCACTAAGCTAAATCCCAGCCCTTTAAAAAATTTTTTTAAAACATTTTTTATTGATCCTAGGGCTTAAACCCAGGGCTTTGTCCATGCAAGCCAAGGGCTGTGCCACTGAGCTGTGTTCCTGGCCTCAAATTTTTTTTATTTTGAGACAGGATCTCTCAAAGTTGCTAAGGTGGCCAGGCTGGGCCCAAACTTGTGATTTCTTCCCTCTGCCCAACTTATTCTTATAGATACTATATTTCCCCCCATCATGCACAGAGTAAAAATGAGATTCAGAGAGGTTTTATTTCTTCCCAGAGAGTTGAAAGTTAATTGGATCTATTTCTTACCATTGAATTATGGTTGTTATAGAATAAGACATTTAACAAAACAACCTGCAGTCTCTCTATACAGTTACTACTAGCTAAATATGGTGATTAAGCTCTTGAAATGTGGCTAATGTATCTGAGAAATTAAAATTTTAATTTAAAAATTTAACCTGAATTAAATAGTCACATGTAGCTGGGCATGGCACATATCAGTAATCCCAGCACTCCAGAGGCTGGGGCAGGAGGATTGTTGAGAGTTCGAGGCCAGTTTGGGCTACATTGTGAGTACAAGGCCAGTCTGGGTTACATTGTGAGTACAAGGCCAATCTGAATTACATAGGGAGACCCTGTCTCAAAAAACAAAAACAAAAACCAAACCAAATAGCTACATGTAACTAGTGACTACCATATTAGACAAGGTAGTTATAGAAGTCTAAATTGTGAAAACTTAATGTTTTATAAGAGTGTTCACAGTTGGGCCAGGGATTTAGCTCATGGTTCCACTGCCTGCCTCACAAGCACAAGGTCCCGAGTTCAATCCCCAGTACCAAAAAAAAAGAGAGAGAGTGTTCACAGTAGGTTCCTGAAACAGAAATATGGCTTCCTGTATTTTACTAGAAATCTGTTTTCTTTAATTTGGAAATGAAATAGATACACATGGTTTTATTCAAATGATTCAAAATAAGGTACATGAAAAATAAGTGTTTTTCTGACCATAAACTCTTAGTTTATTCCTAAAGGCAACCATTATTTCTTTCTTCACTCTCTCTCTCTCTTCCAGAAATAGCCTATAGATTTACAAACAGAAGCATTCTTTTAAAAATGCAAACCGTCAAAAAAAATGCAAACAGGCATTTTTTTTTTTAGGCAAATCACAATCTAATTATTTTTTAAATTGAAAACAGCTGGGCATACCTATAATCCCTGAACTCTGGGAGACTGAAGCAGGAGGATTGTAAATTCAATATCAGCTTTGGAAACTTATGACTTAGCAAGACCCTGTGTCAAAGTAAAAAATAAAAATTCCAGCTGTGGTGGTGCTGTAATCCCAGCACTCAGGAGGCTGAGGCAGGAGGATCACCACAAGTTTGAGGCCAGCCTGGGCTACATAGTGAGTTAAACGCCAGCCTGAATTACATAGAAAGACCCTGTCTCAAAAAAAGTTAAATTAAAAAAAAAAGTTAAATAAATAAATATAAAAAAGGACTGGGGATTCAGCTTAGTTGAAGGCTCTGGGTTTGATTTCCAGTACACACAAAAAAATGTGAGGGCTGGGGATTTAGCTCAGTGGTTCTGCCACCTGCCTCACACGCTCAAGGACCCGAGTTCGATCTCTGGTACCAAAAAAATTTTTTTTGAAAATAAAAAAATTTTAAATAATTTTAAATTTTAAATACTTAAATCATTTAAATTTATTTCATCTCTTTTCTAATTCTTCATGAAGTAACATGGACTAAACATAATAAATATGTTTCTATTTTCCATGTGAGTTCTTATACTATAAATTCATACATATTTGAAATATACACACTCCCAAATTTAAAGGTAAAATCTTCTTTACTCTTATCTCTATAATATTTTTACTGGCCAACCATTGAAGACCATGCATTACAAATAGCTAATGAATTTTAAAATTAATCTTGGTATGTTGTGAAATTATAGTTGTAGTGCTTATTTTAGATGATAGGTCAATGGTATTTCCTTCCTGACTATTTTTTTTCCTAATACAACCTTTTTACTCATTTACAAGGATATTTATTGTATCAAATTTATTAAAGCTTCATTGTACTAGATCTACAATTGTGTAATTTGATTCTCATAAGGAAAAATGCTTTTTTCCATTACAGAAAACTTGAGGATATTGTCTTTAGGAAGAAACAACATAAAGAACTTAAATGGACTGGTAGGTTATGACTTCTTTTTTTGAACATTTTTTTTCTCATTATAAAAAGTAGAAAGCAGGTGTAAAAAGTACCTGTAGGGCCAGGGATTTAGCTCAGTGGTTTCGCCACCTGCTGTGCAAGTGCAAGTGCAAGGACCCAAGTTCAATCTCCAGTACCAAAAAAAAAAAAGTACCTGTAAACCACTGATAATTAAAATGCTGCTAACATTTTGATTATATCTTTATCTGTCCCTCTGTCTCTCTCTCTCCTCTCTCTCTCTTTCTCTGTACTAGAGATTAAACCCAGGGCCTTTGCACTGAGATACATCCCTAGCCTGTTTGTTTGGTTTGTTTGTTTGTTTCTTTGTTCATTTTGAGACAAGAGTCTTACTAAATCACTAAATTGCCTGGGCTGGGCTCAGACTTCCTATCCTCCTGCCTCAGTCTCCCAGAGGGTTGGGATTACAGATATGTGCCACCATACCTGACTTTTTACTTTTTATTTTAGATTCTTTAATGGGTATATTGATGGTGAAACTCCTAGTATACATTCCTACTGTTTTGCATTCCCGTTTAGCTTAATATGTAAAAATCATTCTTGCATGTCATTCAACAGATTTACTCCACATATGTATATTTCCTGAATACTTACCTAAGCAGTACAGATATGTCAGAATACAGAACAGTCCTTGCTCTTACAGAATTTACATGACCTTTGAGGGCTATATACTAAAAGTTAATTGTATAATACATCAGGTAGTGATAAGTTCAATGAGGCACAATAAGAGAAGACAAAGTGATGGGACATCTTCCCTATGGAAGTGAGGATGTAGTGAAGCTATAGGCTAAGGGTACAGCAAGTGAAAATGTCCTAAACATTGATCTGTTTGGTGCTTGAGTAAAAGCAAGAGTTGACAAAAAAGGAGTGTGATCCTCAGTGGTGTTTGACAGGGAATCAGGAACAAGCCACACAGAGCCTTACAGGCTATGAAAAGATTTTAAATACCCCCCCCCCCCGCCCCCAAGTTTCTTGTGAAGCCATTGGAGGTTTTGGATCAGAGGATGTGATTTAAGTTTTTTAAATAATTTAAAAATCATACCTTTCCCCCTTAGGGCTGGGGATTGAACTGAGGGCTTCATGCATGCCTAAGCAAGCACTCTCCAACAGAGCTACAGCCCCAGCCCTAAATCTCTTCACTTTCTACACACTCCTATTATTACAACATCAGTTGGTTTTCTTTCCAGTATGTATTGTGTGGGCTTGGGATGTATGTGTGTGTGCATCTAAAACCTTTACTACTTACATGTAAACCAAAGAATAATAAAGCCGCATGAGGATGTAAATGCTGGGCTTCAAGTAGCTGAATTATTCATCCAAACACACCATTGTAGCATAATTTAAATAGCTGAATCAGTAAATTAAAAATGACTACTATAATGTGTAAAACATAAAATCTTAAATTTGAGAGGGAGGGTCTATTTAAACTATTTAGGAAAGCCTTTAAGCTCTTCATTGATTGAAACATCATCATGTGCCATGTAACTGAATTCCTATACTGCTGGGCACTTATTTTAATTCTAGACTCTCTTCAAATTTGTAGATACTATCCATTTTTGGAATATTATGCTAAGTGAAGTGTCAGTCACAAAAGTACAAATATCTAGTCAAATTCATAGAGACACCATAGAGACATAGAGACACCAACAAGAGCAGTTGCTAGGGTTCAGGAGAGGGGGCAGTGGGAAGTTATTGTGGTACGGGTATAGAGGTTCCATTTTGTAAGATGAAGAGAGCTGTGAAGATGATTGGGATGATAATTACCTAACAGTACAATATATTTAATACCACTGAGCTATACACTTAAAAATGATTAATATAGTAAATTTCCATTTGTTGATTGTGTAGCAAGGTCTTAACATGCATTGTCTCATTTCAAACTCACAAGTAATAATGACATTATCCTATGTTAAGATAAAGAAATGAGACTCAGATAGTTATGTAAAATGCCAAAGTGCAGTGAACAGACATTCTTAAACACTGTTGCTGAGACAGGCAGCTTGGCAATAACAATCTTGAATGTGTATTTACTTTGTCCCAACTATTCTATAGCTGGGAACTTTTTGCACTCACATGTCTATAGACATAAATAAATACATAAATAAAACGAAGAAGAGAAGAATCTTCCCTTACAAGTTTTATTCGGATTTTTTTGGTTCCTCAGTAGAATTTTATAGTTTTAATTCCAATAAGCTTTCATACATTTATTGAAAAAAATATATTCCTGGGTAACTTACAGTTTTTGTTGCTATGAGGTAATTTCTAACAATTTACCATTTATAAGATAAAAGCCATTTGTTTTATATGTTTATTTAATCAACTACCTACAAACAGTTCTTAGCTATTTACAAATTACATCTTACTAAAGACTTCTAAGCAATGTTATGTTATCCAAATTCATTACTTTATACAAAACAAACAAACAATACTAATAATAATCCATCATTTTATATGGTCCAAAATCAAGAGGTTTTATAGTACCTCATAAAGCCCTTCATACTCCTTTACCCTCCAACATGATACTATTCACAGAGCAGGCACTTAAGTTTTTTCATTTCAATACTCAGTGGTTTGTTGACCTCAAAAAACCATAAATTTCAATAACTGAAAGAGATGTTAAGAGAACTTCTTGTCCAACTTCCTCATTTTTCCAGTGTTTAAAACTGATAATATATATATAATTTACTATATTCTATTATAATATGTATATACCACTTCTTTGTTCATTTGTGATACTTGTAGTGCTTTCACTCTTTGGTTATTATATAAATAATGCTCTCTGAACACTAGTGTATAAGTATCTCTTTGAGACTCCACTTTCATTCCTTTTAGATATATGCCTAGAACTGGAATTGTTGGATCATATAATTCTATTTTTAGTTTTTAAAGGACCTTCCAGTTTTTTATAGCATCTAGACCATTTTACTTGCCCACCAACAGTACACAGGGTTCCATTTTCTCTATATCCCTGTCAACACTTATTATTTTCTGTTTTTGTAGTAGCTTTACTAATGGATGTGAGGTGGTGTATCATTATGCCAATCTCCTCATTCTACAGAGTAAGACAGTAAGGAAAGAAGCTGGGCATAGTGGTACACACCTGTAGTACAAGCTACATGAGAACCTGAAGCAGGTGAATTGCTTGAGCCCAGGAGTTCAAGACCAAGCTCAGCAAGAGTGAGATTCTGCCTTAATAAAGAAGAAAGAGAAGGAAGAGGAGAAGGGGGAGGGGAAAGAGAGAGAGAGGAGGGGAAAGGGAGGAAGGGGAGGAGTAGGAAGAAGAGGAAGAAGAAGAAGAAAGAAGGAGAAGGAGAAGAAAGAGGAGGTGAGGAAGAAGATGAGGAAGAAGAAAACTAAGGGGAGAAATGATTTGTTCACAAGCAAAAGCAAACCAGTTTGTTAAATTCCTATTCATTCAATGTCCAGTTTTCCAAAGAGCTAGTTTATTGAATGATAGATTTCACTGATGACTTCACCAGTTTTATTTATTGGTATTTATCAGATTGCTTCACCAAAAGCTTGTCTTCATTACCTGCTTCTTCTTCATTACCTTTTGAAATTCTCTTTAGATTTTATTCAGTGTTAACTTTACTGCAACTCTTTCATCCCAGCCACTGGGCTTCTCAGTCCATCTTTGTGGAATGGTACTTTCATATTTTAGATACTGATCACTTCTCAAATGATTACAGCATAAAAGCAGTAGTCTAATTTGAACTGGTATATGCATTCTTATATTTAACAAAGTACAAAAGGCAGTGGAAGAGATTGAAAATGTTTTGGAATGTTGAACTATACCCTGGGCATCCAAAATTTATACAATTGTAATTCAATATGCATAAGACTTTCTGATTCCCCAAAGTCATATTCCCCCAAAATAGCATCACATTTACCTTTTTGTCTTGTTTTTTCAAGTTTCAGAAAATGTTTGTTCCCCTCAGGCTAGCTGCAGGAGTCAAGGGCTGAAGCTGGGTCAGAGTCTGAAGTAGGGAATGGGGTAGTTGGGAACCACATAACTGAGTTTGAGGGTACCCCTCACCCCAGCTGAGGTAAGCAGGTCAGCATCTGGCCAGGTGAAAGGAACCGCCCCAGTCTTTGGCCTGGACTCTGCCCCTGCACACCTTCCTCAGTGCCCCTCAGGACCCCAAAGCAAAATAACACAGACAGGAGAAGGGAAACAGCTGAGTCTGGAGTCCTCGGTGAAGGGCGGTTAACCCTTGTGTATGTGCATACACGCATGCATTCTCTCACACATACCACACAAACATGAGCTTGTGCTTGTGTGTGCCTGCACACACACACACACACACACACACACACACACACACAGCTGGCTTTCAAAGATGGGTTACAGGGTAGGGAGAGTGGAGGGAATAGAAAAGGACAGGGGCAGTCTTTGGCTAGTGACTTGGTCCCTCTGGAGTAACCCTCTGCCCTCAGCTGAGTGATAGCAATTCTCCCCTTCCCCCACATCAGCTTCTTCAACACCTGAGGGTGGAGGAGGGGTGATGCCAGTTATCAGGTTTGGGAGTTTACCAAGGCAATTCAATTTGAATAAATTATAAATTTTAAATAAATAAAATAATACATGGTCCCTGCCCAAGACAGCGAGGCAACACTGGCATGACTTGCCTGGAACTTGGGACAATCTCAGGGTCGCTCTAACCCTAAGTCCTCAAATGCATTGAAATTTGGTCATGGCAAAGCAGTTGCTTTCAAATGACTGAAAATTAAATCAGAAGTAAGTTAACACTTCAAATAAGTGAACAAAGCGTTGAAGACATCTTCAAAAACTAGCTTATGTAAAAGAATTTCTATTTTACCTAAAATTGGTATCATTTTAAAGTAGACTTTATTTTGGTAAATCAATAAAAGAACTAACTCAGCACACTGGCTATTTGGAAAATTAACCAAATTGGCTATGTGAAATTAACCAGGAGGGAGGATGTGAAAAAAAAGAAAAAATAATAAACCAGGAGTCTCTACCTTTATAAAATGGCACTGAACAAATGGCAGAACCCAGAATTAAGCCTAAATCTTTTTATTTTTCTTTTGGTGCTAGTGATTAAACCTAGGGCCTCATGCATGTGAGGTATGCATTCTACCACAAAGATCAGTATTTAATTAGTATTTTTTTTCTGCTACCTCATGCAGCATACACTGGTGACATGAGAAGGTTGAGGATCTAGGTCAGTGAAAATGTATTAATAAAATTTAAATTACTGAAGACTGATTCTCCTCCTCTGAAAGACATATGTATATAGTAATTACATATCTGAGGAGATATCACACTATTACTCAAGAGGGCTTGGTTAAATCACAAATTTCTGATATAAGAATCCCAGAATAGACTGATTTTAAAATGTCTTTTACTTTGAAAGCATTGTGTCTTCTATTTGGAAAGTTGAAACTAAGATGAAATGTTGGAGCTGGGATTATATACAGAGCTAACTCAGATCACGTCATTCTCAACTTTCCCCCTTTGTTCCACCATTATGGAAAATGCATTCAGGATCTTAATCCAGGAACATTTATTCTCTCCATAGTCATTAAAGGTGCAGTTACCAGGATATAGACCTGGGGCCTACCTAGACATTATCATGTGCACGTAGATAAATTGGGAGAAGGGGTTAAGAGAAGATTGAGCATCCAATTCATCCTGCCTGGTACTTTTTATGTTTTTTTTAGAAAAAGAATCACTCCAGGCCAGGCATTTAGCTCAGTGGTTCTGCCACCTACCCCACAAGCACAAGGACCCGAGTTTGATCCCCGGTACCAAAAAAAAAAAAAAAAAAGAATCACTGCATTTGTCTAATGTCTATAAAAGAAAAAAATTTTGAAATTATTGATTGTATCTAAAAAGAGGCAGTATGATATAACTTTTATACTATAGTAGAAAGACTTTACTAATACTTAGTGGTTAATTTAATAATAATAGGTTAAAACTGAATTATATTTATCAAAAAGATAAGATGAATTACTGGATAATGAGATGGGTAGATGGACATTTATGATAGGACAAGTATGGCAAAATGCATAGTGACCATATGGGCATTTAATATAAAATGCTTTCAACTTTATGTTTAAACTTTTTAATAATAAATTTTGAGAAAACCCTGAATTTTAGACTTAGCTATACTACTAATGTGCTGTTTTTTAAAAAGCCCTAAAGTCTCTTATAAAAGAAATCAAATAGCTTATCTACTTTAGATGTAAAGACCAGGTTGGGGATTTAGCTCAGTGGTTCCACCGCCTGCCTTGCAAGTGCAAGGTCCTGAGTTCGATCCCCGGTACCAAAAAAAAAAAATGTAAAGACCAAATAATAAGCTGGTATGTTGGCATATTCCTGTAATCTCAGCCCTCTGGGAATCTGAGATAGGAAAATCTTAAGTTCAAGCCTGGCCTGGGCAGCTTAGTGGCTTAGTGAGAACTTGTCTCAAAATCAAATTTTTTAAAAAAGTGCTGGGGACTGTGCAAAGGCCCTGGGTTCAATCCCCATTACTGCAGGGGAAAAACGACCAAATAATATATATAATCAATAGGGTAGTAATTAGAAACTATAGCATTCAATAAAAGTGATACTATAGTGCCATTATTTCTCCTCTTGGTTATTGCATAACTATTCTTGGTAAAGAGTGTTTTATGAATTTTTTCTCAGTGAAACAATCAGAATAGAAAGAGTTCAGAGGGAAAGAGAATGTTCTATTTCATTCCCTTAATGGGAAAAAAACTTCCACACAAAAGTCAGATCTCCTACAAGTGGACAGGCAGGTTGGACAGACAGGTCTTAGTTTTCTTTGAAAGCCATTGTCCATGTTTATAATGAAGGAGACAGAAGGGTAATGTTAAAAAATGAGCATGTAATTTAGATTGATTTCTTTTTCAGGAAGCTGTAGGGGACACATTAGAAGAACTGTGGATCTCCTACAATTTTATTGAAAAGTTGAAAGGGATCCATGTAATGAAAAAATTGAAGATTCTCTACATGTCTAATAACCTGGTAAAAGACTGGGGTAAGCTGAGAATGGCTCTTTCCTAACCATCTACCTCATCTTTCTAGAACATATCCGATAGAGGAAAAGATATAAAATGGAAACATTTATTTCTAAGCACAGAGAGTAATAGCTATAGAACTTCCTATATTTTTTATAGAAACAGTATAAGAATTCCTAAATTTTAAATGCATGGAATATATATTTAAATTTTTACTTAGAACAAATATAATTAGGTAGGTCCTTGTTCTATTAGTAATGAAAAAAAACCTTTATTGTTCTAAGGCTGAAGGAATCAGTTTAAATCTAATAATCCTTGAGTGGAAAACTTATTTGATATCTATATTGCTTTGCTTTTTATTGCATATTATTAATGCAGCATATACTAAAGCCCTGTTATGTGCATGATCAATGCCACACTTTTATATACATAATTGAATAGAAACTACCTGCCCTCAAGGAACTCACAGCTTAGTGGGGAAAATTCATTTATAAACTAATAATTATAACATTTTATGATAGGTTCTGCAATAATTATGTGAATGAGTTGCTATAAGAATTTGAGGGGCCAGGGATTTAGCTCAGTGGCTCTGCCGCCTGCCTTGCAAGTGCAAGGACCCGAGTTCAATCCCTGGTACCCCCCCCAAAAAAAAGAATTTGAGGATGTGGGCTGGGGATTTAGCTCAGTGGCTTCGCCACCTACTTTGCAAGCAGAAGGACCTGAGTTCGATCCCCAGTACTTAAAAAAAAAGAATTTGAGGATGAAGAAATAGAGACAAAAGCAGCTTAGCTTAGCCTACACCGATGCAGCACAACAAAGAACATTTATCACTGTAGATCAACTAGTCCTTTTCATTTCTGACCCTTTTCTTCTCTTCTTGTCCCCTCCTTAGGCTAGCATTAAAGGTAGACAAGAGAACCACCCACCCTATAATGTTCTCAGACAATAACTTCATATAGTAAAATTTCCCTAACCTTCAAAAATTTAAATAACTAATTGTCCTGAATAAGTCACAAATTGAGGGTAGTGATTTGGAATTCAATCTCCAAAATTATAACAGTAAACCTTACCATTTTAATGTGGAAATGTTCTTTGTTCTTATAGCTGAATTTGTGAAGCTGACAGACCTGCCATGCCTGGAAGACCTGGTATTTGTAGGCAATCCTTTGGAAGAGAAACATTCTGCTGAGGGTAACTGGATTGAGGAAGCAACCAAGAGAGTGCCCAAACTAAAAAAGCTGGATGGTAAGTGACTCTGGGTGGGCTGGCTTAGAAATGTTTTCTAGTTATAAAAATGGAGTTTTTAGCATGGGATCATAACAAGGAGTAAAACTAAAGAAAATGATGATTGTCCCTAATCTTAAAGACCATTTCTGTCCATATGAAATTTAATGATCCAGTTTATACCAATGTGAGATGAAAAATTCCTAGGATGTTTGGGCTGATACAAGATCATCCTTATATCAAGATCTCATAGGGGGCCGGGGATTTAGCTCAGTGGTTTCACCGCCTGCTGCGCAAGCTCAAGGACCAGAGTTTGATCCCCGGTACCAAAAAAAAAAAAAAAAAGATCTCATAGAAAAACTTAGGCTTATTCTCAAGTCACAGAAATATTTTGTGTAATAATTAGACATAAATGATAAGTAGTTGCTTTCTCACAGTTGGACCAAAACTGTTGTATTCTGTCTCATAATCCCTGTTCCTCAGTTTAAGTTTCCCAACCACTAAGATTCATGTTAATATCACTAGATATCACTGACTCACTGGGTCATGTCCTAGCTCCACCACTTACAGTATTTGTGACATTGTGCTAGTTAATTAACCTTGCCAAACCTTGTTCATTGTAATATAAAACCTGGAGATGATAACAATATCATTAGGAATCATTTCAGTGTTGTTATGAGGATGAAATGAAATAATCTTTGTTTAATATCGTGCTTTTAAAATCTTTTAACATTTTAAAAGATTTTAATAATCCAAAAGCTCAACTGCATAAGAAATATTTCAATATAAATTAACTCCGTTTTCACTTTGATCACCACCTCCCTTATTTAATTCAGCTGACAGGAAATTTAGTCTGTTAGTCTTAAGGTCCCCCTGGGACTATTCCATCATTCTAGGACCAGGTCATGAGGAGATATCCTCTGGTCTTAGGTCAATTGTCCTCAAAGGTCATCACTGAGAAATCTATTGTCTCCATTCCCAAGGTCCCTTAGGACTCATCCTCCCTGCTTCCTGCCGTGTATATTCTCGCTACACTTGAGTTATGGAAGTGCTTTTTTGGGAATGAGATCTTTGGTAGCCATAGGATTATCTTTGATAAAATACAGACGTTCCTCTCTGGCTCTTACCTCCTTCTCGTGGTGCTATCAGGAAGTGCAGCCAAGAGTCTCACTATTCCAGAACCCCCAGGAAATTCCTTTCTAGTCTGGGAGAAATCACCATCCCTACCTTCTCCACATTATTCTATCTTCTCACAAACAATATCTTTTCAGTGGTATTAAGATTTTCAAAGACAAAAGCCAGTAAGTCTTCTGGTCTGTGTCCATTTTCCACCCAGTCCCCAAAACAATCATGCACAGAGTTGACTAGGCTGATTGAATGGGAGGAAGGAGAATAAGAAAAAAATAAGCAATATACATCACATGATGATGACGATAACGATGACCATTTACAAACATGTTTTCCTTATTGTCTTCATCATCATACTCATACCAAGAGCCACATGTTTTTTCCAATAAAGGACCCAGTCATTTACAGTTTTTGTCAAGCTTTTTCTTTTCCTCACCACCCCTGCTACTCTGTGTTCTATTCTTTCAGTCCTATTTTGTGTTTCTTCATCCCCCCCCACACACACAACAGCTCAGTGCTCAAACCTTTTATCCACCCAATTTACTATGGCAGTTGTTCTTAAATGGTGCTGCATACCTGTGGAGAGAGACACTCAAAAGTCTCTAGGGAGGGCTGGGGATTTAGCTCAGTGATTCCACCACCTGTTTGCAAGTGCAAGGTCCCGAGTTTGATACCCGGTACCAAAAAAATTCTCTAGGGAGAAAGTGAAGGAGACATATAGGTTGAAAAATTTTTACAGGTGATACTAATATTCCTCCATAGGTAGAGATAAGATCTTCTGTCCTCAGATTGGGAATTAATTGCTCTAAAAGGCCCTTAACTAACCCTTCTCCTATACAAAAAAAAATTTAACAGCTTGAGGTATAATTGATATGAAATTAACCACGCATAAAGTGTACAATTTGATAAGTTTTGACAGGCATCTGTACCTGTGAAACCATTATCACAGTCAAGATAATGAACATACACATCACTTCCAAAGGCATCTTTGTGCCTCTTTATAATCCCTCACTCCTGCTGCTCTCCACCACCTTTCCAAGAAATTCACTGTTCTGCTTTCTGTCCATTTGTATCAGTTTGTATTTTCTAGGGTTTTATATAAATTTAACTGTGCAGAATGTTTTTTCCCCAAGATACATACGGAAGGATAAATGACAAAGACAGTGGATTACCTCTTTGTGAGAAGGTACTGTACAGGCATAATCAGGAAGAGGCAAACAGGCTTCTAAGATACCAGTAATGTCCTATTTCCTAAATTGAGTTGTGAATATACAGTTATTGGTTTGACCCTTTAAATGATTTATATAGTATGTGTGTGAATGAATATTTCCTTTCTTTTTTTTTTTGGTACCAGGGATCGAACTCGAGTCCTTGCGTTGCGCAGGAGGCAACGAAACCACTGAGCTAAATCCCTGGCCCTGAATATTTCCTTTCTATTGAAAGAAAAATGAAGCCTGGGGTATAGGTCCATGATAGAGTATGGGCTTAGCATGCCCAAGGCCCTGGGCTCAATCCCCAGCACCAAAAAGAAAAGAAAAAAACATGAGAAAGATTACAGGTGTGTGCCATCCTAGCCATCTCATTTTTCTGTAGGCACTTGTAGGCATATTTATTTACAACTCTATATAGTTAGAGAGCTGTATATTCATAAGTATATTAATCCACTTGTGAATTCTCTTGAGAGGCTTTCTAGTGAATTTGAAATTTAAGAGACTATTTCATGAAACTATTTTATTATGTCACATTTCACAGCATCTCAGAGCTTCTTAGGTTAACAAGAAAATATTTTCATTTAGAATGTGAACAACTCCCCCCACCAAAGAATTTGAGCAACCTGTTGAGAATAAACAGAAATATATCTATATTTTTCATTTTAGGTACTCCAGTAATTAAAGAGGATGAAGAAGAAGAAAACTAACACCATATTTTCCTCTTTGTGTTAACTTATTTAAATGTGATAAGAACAGTAGATAAGTTTTGTATAATTCTCTATTTTAAAGATTCTGTGTGGGACAGAAAGTTCTTAAAACAATCTCATTTCCAATTTTTTTAAACCTATTCAGTGTTGCTCCCCCAAACTACTAACACTAACTTTATATAGTCTACTTTTCTTTTTGGAAATTACAACTTTTCCATTTTTGTCTTCATTCCCAGTTATATACTGTGTGGCCCTATCTATTGAAATACATAGACCACTCATTTTAATAGCAAAGGAACAAATGTTGTTTATTCATTTGGTTAGTAATTTTTAGGCCAGGGATTTTAAAAGACACCCTTTTGAATCTGTAGAAGGTCCCTCTCCTTATAACTCAGAAGCACAAATGTATCATGCCTTTGGTTCTTAAGGGAGCGTGCCAATGGGAAAGAGTACCTCTTAGAAATACGTACAACAGCAGTCCTAGAAGCAAGACTCAAAGTCCAGTTAGAAAAAGCTATGGTTTAAAAGGAAGAATTCATATCTTGGAGGCTGTCTAGCCCACATTATATTGATTTGTTTTTTTCAAAAAATGTGTAGATTGTCAACTGGAATTTAGGTTGTGTTCACATGCATGGCCACTTGAGTCACCATACAATCAGTCATTCTGTGATCCAGATCAGCAATTAAAATGACTGTTATGGACCTCCTTTGACCAAGAGTGTTACTCATGTGGACCTGTCCTGAAACACATTTTTTGGTTTATAGTTCCTTATAGTTTAAAGTCAATAACGCTAGCTTAAACATCAACCATTGATATGCGTCACAATTTGACCCGATGATTTGGTCTCCTGTTCCTCTTATGGTTAGAAGGGTACAGACTTGAAGACTGAGTTTGATACTTCTTAATAAATGAAGGTTGTGTCCAAATATATATATATATATACATATATATTTCAAAACACACACACACACATACATATATATATATATATATATATATATATATATATATATATATATATGGAGAAGTTCTAAGTTGAACAGCTCAGAAAGTGTATTGTGTAAGTGGTTGTGGAGGGAAGAAAGAGATGTTTCAGTGTGGAATCCCAGGCAAATGGCAATATGTTTGAAGATTACCTCGTAGGTGAAGCATTGTAGATGCTTTAACCTCTGAATTGCAAAGCAATAGTTAGATGCAGAGATTAAATTTATTATGTAAGAAAAAAAATTTTTTTTTGAAAATGCAAGATCAGTAACCAGATGAAGTCCATAACAGGTCATGAGTGAATCGCTAGTAGACTGCAAAAAAGAAGTCAGCGGCCTCCTGCCAAATTGTGCCTAAAGTCTCTCAGCAAGAGACTATTGATTCTTATTTCTCCATCTAATGAAAGAGGGGAAAGTCACTTTTTAAAAATGATTGCATAAGTAGTCCTAGGTTTTAGAAATCTACAGCTATCACTTAAGAATCACTTAATTTCTCTAAGAGTCATTCTGATCAAAAGGGGCCACCGCTTTGACAATCAACTCTAAATCCAAACAAGAACACTTAGTCTAGCCCCATTAGCTCCTTCTTTCAACCTGATAGGAAGAAGCCTTTTCCCTAACTGGCTTTTACATTCTAAGCCTTCAGCGTTTCTTTTGTGAACCACAGGCGATGAGCCTTCATGCTCCTTGGTGATGTTTAAGGCCCACCCATAAGCTCAGTGGGAAGGTGATCTTGTAGTTTACACTTCATCCAGTAGGCAAGCTTGAAGCCATATTCCTACATATGGGTATATTTTCTAAAAGTTACTCTGGAAGTGAATATTATAGAAAATGGATGACTTTGTATTGAATTTATTTATGAAATAGTTTATAGTTTTAGTGTTTAATTTTTTTTGAATTCTGTAATACAGACATTAATTTTCTCTTTTTCTTTTTCTTAATGTCTTTTAATCACTGGTGGTTCTCAGAGAAATGTAAGGTGCTTTTCTGTGTCTGTTTTACACAAACTTCACATTCAGTTGTATTCAACAAATATTTGAATGACTTCAATGCATCCCTGTTCCTAGAATTAAAGTCAAAATCCATGCAACTAGAAAATGGAAGATTAGATATATGAAGTTCAGTATAGTCTCTCAAAGCATTCCCTTAACATCCTTTACTGCTGAATATTTAGTTTATATTTAATGCCTTTGGTTTATGCCTCTGAGATTAGAATTTGACCTACTTGATATGGACGATTCCTGTGTTCCTATGTTAGAGGATCATTTAAACTTCTCTTTTTTTTTCTTCCAATACTGTGGATTGAACCCAAAGTGTTTGCACTGAGCTACATCCCCAGCCCTTTATATTTTGAGACAGGATCTCACTAAGTTGCTAAGTTGTCCAGGCTGGGCTCAAACTTGTGATCCTCCTCCTTTAGGCCCCAGAGTGCTAGGATTACAGGTGTGCACCGCCTTACTTCTATTCTTATAAATGATGGTAGAGCTCTGGCATCAGTCCAGTACTTTAATTTTGCACAGTAAATTTGCTTTTCATCTACCAAGGAATTCAACTTTCCTATGTTCTCTAATTCTAAGCCTATGGCCATATTACCTAGCCAGGCTTGCAAGGTTCTTGTGTTCTCTGTTTATAGGATTTTGTTCCTTTTAATCAGAGGTTCTCTACATTGGCACTATTTACATATTGGGCTAGATAATTAATTGTTGTGGGAAACTGTCCTGTGTAGATGTTTAGCAGCATCGCTATCCTCTACCAGGAGATGCCAGTAGCTCCTTCTCCTCAATTATAACAACAGAAGGTGTCTCCAGACATTGCCATCTTACCCCTGAGGGAAAGAGTGGGAACAAATTCTACCCTGGTGCTTTTGTGCCTCAGTGTTCCTTTTGCCCAGTGTCCATATATTTTCACTGCATACCTGTGTGCCAGTGGAGTTGGGTGAAAGAATGTGATGCATTTATAATCATGGATGGAAGAAAATGTTCAGAGGTATTTCCCTTTTTTGTAATTTTCTTCCTTTTTTTTTTTTTCTTCAGTATCGGGAATCAAACTCAGGACCTTGTGCTTGTGAGGCAGGCACGGTGCCACTGAGCTACATCCCCCCAGCCCTTTTTGTAATTTTCTAAATTACAAAATTAATTTTCTAATTAGAAGTTAATTTTCTAATTTTTGTAAGTTTCACATAGTATTAGAAACTCAGGGCTAGAAGGATAAACTTACGGTTTTTTTTAAGCAGGACTTCAAATTTTATTTCTTAACATCCTTGCTTATCTTAGGACAATGTTTATTAACCTACTTGTTACTATCAATAAAATTCAACACTTTGGTAGATTTTGCTTTGTCACTAAAATTTAATATTTTGAATATACTTTAGAAAATGGATCATCATCATTCATTACCTAATATACAAACTTTAGCAGATTGTGACAGTCATTAAATATGGAAAAAATATTGTGTAAAGTGTATCATGTATAAAAGTTAGCTGATGTAGACATTGATTTTGAGTGTGATCAGAATGATCCCTGCTCGTTATAACTGGTCAATAACTTGGTATGCTTACTGAACCCATTCCATCCATGTATGAAGACAGTATGAGGCACTTAGGTGTGGTTTCTGAGTAGAATTTTCTTCTTAAACAGATGCTTCTTTTGATACTCTTTGCCAGTGAATTGAAAATGGAATAAGGAGGAATGGAAACTGAATTGTGACTATTGACTTATTCTCAGAGTTGGTGATGTATAGAGTTGGAATCTTCCACCTGGGTTTTTCTAAGGGCTAAATGGAAAAGCATAGGGCCAGCCCAGAAAGGTTTAATTTAGTCACTCACTTTAGAAAGTTGTGGGAAGTATCAAAGCATCTATCATGAGTAGTGTCTCTCTGAGTTCAGCTGAATCATTTGTTCACTAGGACCTTATACATACATATTGGTAAAGGGAAAAAACTGCTAAACTGCAAGTTATCCTTTACCAGAAATTCATTCTTTTGGCACACACATTTATTTTATTTGGGCCTTTTAGTGTGTCTGTAAAAATGAAACAATATTCAGTGTAGCAGAGTTGGTGCTTCTGACACAGCTAACTTGACTGTGTTCCTTTCTCTTTACTCTAGCGTGTCATACTGTTTTCCTTTTGTAAAACTATTAAATAGGTGAAACTTAAGCAATTAAGAGTTATATTTTCTGGGCTGGGGATTTAGCTCAGTAGTTCTGCCGCCTGCCTCCAAAGCGCAAGGACCCAAGGTAGATCCCCGGTACAAGAAAAAAAAAAAAAAGTTACATTTTAAAATCACTGAGTTTTTAGAAATATCATATCTATATATCTAGTCTTACCTTTTATTAATCAATGACTGCAAAGAAAGAAAACTGAAAGGAAAACCTAGACTAAGTCTTATCTTCTTCTGACCTAAGATAAATTTGACACTCAACACTTAGAGAAGTCGTAATTGGATTCTAGGTTATTTCCCATATTGGGCAGGTTAGAGGGGAATCAACCAACCAAATTATGATCTAGCAAATTTAATAAGGGAATGGGGGAGAGTAAACTATTTTTCAGTAGATTTGCACTTTACAATTCTGAACGGGATATTGGTGGAAACTAGTTCCAAAAAGCAGATGGATAAATACGTAGCCTACACATAGATGTTAGAGAATGTAGTCACCCTTGCTCATTCTAAGCCAGCATGAGCAGTTGCTGTCTGTTGAAACAAGCAGAGTCAGGATTTCCTGATTTCCCTACTTGTGTCATCTTCTATATCTGCTGTATCTCAGATCATCCTTCTGGAGGATATGTCAAGTAATTCTCCTACTCAGACACTTTGTGAGTTATCTTCCTCACACCCAGATTTTAAAAACAAATTTAGATGTTGTCTGCATTAAGTTGATGCTAAGTTATATTGGTTGGAAGCTCTTTGCTTCTTTGATTAGTAGGAAGTACCTGCCTCCAAGATGCTATTGCCTACAGTGATCATGCCTATAAAGACTGGTGAGCTGGACGCAGAAGAGAATAAATGTTTATATCTCCAACTGCTTCTCCCAGATTGTCAGTTACAATCATGAGCTTCATTCCAGGATCTTTGGCTTTTAGAACCAATTCCATTCTGAAGAGCATTTTAACATCTATTAATACTTGGGTAATTAATAATCTTTTATACACAGGAATTTTGTAGCATGACTATGACTAAAGTTATTGTGTTAAATTATTTAGAAATATTGAGTTCCTGAATGTTATTTTGTGAGACTTGTTTTAAAATAGTAATAAATTGTGTTATTTTATAAGAAAAGGACATTTGTATCTTTTTTTTGTTACATGATCATTAGTTTTAGCTAATATAGAGCAACTATGGGAACTTCCAATGATATTCCGTTCCAAGAAAGTCAGCCTTTGGATAACTGGGCCAAGGGAGAGGGACTGAGAATAAGAATGAGAATGTACAACCATGCAAGAGTTTATGAAAGCAAGCTGACATAATTCCAATGTAACCAATCAGGATTTCCTGATTTTCCTACTTGGGGATCTTCTAAACCTTTTTTCAGTAGTTTACTACCAGCAACAACATACTTTACTAAATTTATTAAATATTCTACCCTTTCAAATTAGTTGACTCCTGGACAGCAAGTCACTACTACATTTGAACATTCCTAGTCCTCAACTTCCAGAGGTGCACAAAGGTAAATGTTGGCTAGCTAATAGGCCCTTGAGATGAGAAACAGGAATAATCCACAATATCAGTAACATCACACTTTGCTAACCCGTACTCTGTGCTATAAGCCAAAATGTAATTTTGGTTACAGAATAGGCCTGCAATGCAGGTTCTACATCTTATCCCACAAATATTTATGAGGATAACTTGCTTGCTGCTAGCCTTCCTTAAAAAGCAGAAATTTTTAAATTCTGAGCATATAATGAGAAAGCCCTAATCAGATCATAGTTACTTTTAGTTTGTTCTTAGAACAAAGGATGGGCATCTAGGATCCTAACAGTTTTATGCCATATGTATGTATTCCGTTAAATATATATGTGATTATCTAGATATACACAATTGTTTTTAAGTAAGTAAGCAGTAAAAGACCATTCCTCTAGGATGCAATCAGCACTGCAGCTATTAAAAGGTTTAGGGCTGGGCATGTAGCTCAGTGATAAAATACTTGCCTAGCATGTGTGAGGTCCGTCCTGGGTTTGATCCCCAGTACCACAGGGGAAAAAAGTATGTCTCTATACACAGATATAGAAGGATGTCTGTAACATATTGGGTAAAAAAAAAATGAAATCCTATTTGTCCTTAAGAATGTAACGTGTATGTATATGGATAGGGAGTGTGGCTGGTTGGCATGCCAGAACAGGGCTTGTATATATAGTGAGAAATAGAATACATATTGTGGGGTGGGATGCTAGTGCAGTGCTCTTGTACAGTGAAAGGAGTATGTGAGTATAGAGGGGGAGGTAAGTACATGAAGACAAAAGTGTGAAGGTGGTTTGTGTGTACCTGATGCTGGTGGGAATGTAAGAGGGACTTATAGGACTCTGGTGGGTAGGGGCTAGGTCTACAGCAAGTGTTTGAGGGGGACGTAAAGATATGCATGTCTACTGAGGAAGGCAAGAATGCGATATGCATTTGTGAGGGGAGAAATGAGAGGTACTGCTATGATATGGGAAGTGAAGACATGAGTGTATTGAAAAATCTGGAAAAACACATACCAATATTAGCCTTTATATATTCTGTACTGCATGAGTGTTACTTGAGACAGCTATAATTTTACAACCTTAAGGGGAAATCCCACAGGAGACTTAACATTCATGCAATTACTTCTGGTATTGGGTGGACATGCGCAGTCACTGAATCTCTACAGCTAAATGTTTTACAGTTTTTCCCTTTTTGTATTTTCTTGGTATAAAATGGTTTCTATAAAACAAATATTCATTTTACATAGCTGTGATGAATTATTTCTTCAGTGAAACAGGTTTTTAGATGCAAAGTGATTTAAAAGAAAAAAGCTGTAATTCCACACCTGGAAGACTGAGGCAAGATCACAAATTCAAGCCTAGCCTGGGCAACTAAGCAAGACCCTAAATCAGAATTTAAGAAAAGGGGAGGGGGCTGGACATAGCTCAGTGGTAGAGTGCCCTTGGCTCTGATCCCCAGTACCACAAAAACAAAACAAAACAAAAAACACAACTTCCTTTCCAGAAACCTCATTTCAGAATTTTCTAAAATTTTGTAGTAATTTTATATTACTAATATCTGGCTATTTAACCTTCTAACATTGGTCTTGAAGAAAATGTGTAAAAACTGCAAGTTAAAAGTAGTTAAAAGCTTCTGCAAGTTAAACTCCTTACTAGTCAAGGTTAGATTTTTTTTAATATGGTGGAAGTCTTCATATAAAAAAAAAGACACAGAATTTAATTACACTAAAAATTTATGTCAGAAAAATGAGACTACAATTAAAAAACTACTTTTATTTGTATACATCTACTTAATAACTTCAAATTCAGAACACAGTATCAGCATGAACAATTATGACAAAGATTTGAAGTGGGGGAACTAGTTCATATCAACCTCCCCATTTGATTGGTATCTGTATCTTACATAGTGGAAAATTGATATATATACAGCCCTATACTTGCACTATCTTTTAACACCTCATTTTGAAGTCTCAGAATAGTTTTCAATTAAACTGACCCAGATGTTGAAAGATGAGAAATAAGAAATTTGCATTATAAAGCTGAGTAATATCATCTAGTAACTTCATATTTTCCATTAATATAAACCAGGGCAATTTACAATAACAAAATATTCACATCCTTAGTAACAAATAATAGTTCACATTTTTACTGAATACTTCCTGTTGAGTCAGGTCCTGCACTAAACATCTGAACATGCAATTCACATTTAGCTATCACGATGGAAAGTGTCGCTGATTCACATTTTTCACCACTGACGATGCCATGATGACAGCTTGCTCCCAACACTTTGCGTCCAAGCCTTTCCCTGGCATTTCTGCCTTTGTGCTCTATTTGTATTGCAGCAAATCCTGGTGCTTGCTTGCACAATTTCCCGAAAGTTAATAAATATGCAGGCCTGACTCCGGGTCCCTCTCCCCCACAAAACAAACAAAAAACAGAACAAGGATGTCTTTACTACTCAGAGACATGCCTGCAAGACCACACAGGGACAATAAAAGCTGCTGTGATCCAGGTCTGCAGTAAAGTCCCTTCTCCTGGGTCTCAGAAGTGCCCCTCCAGGCCTAACTGTAGGAGGGCGCCCTCAGCCTCTTCCTCCTCCTCTTTGGCCTCCTCCTCTCTGATTTGCACCAACAACTGGAAGAGGTTAGGGGCCGGCCCTTCCGTAGCCCCAGTCAGCCACAGCTGCCTCCGGATGGCCCCGCTGTGGGTGGCCCCCGCAATGACCTGCTCCAGGCGGGCCTGGTTCACGTTAACTTTATCAATGGCCCCCTTTTCAACCACTTTCTGCAGGAGAGGCTCCAGACGAATGACATAAGCTGATAACTTTTCTCCTGGGTTCTGGTAAGTGTTCAGAAATCTGACCTGCGCGTCCCTAGAGCTCTGGACGCTCCCAAACACCTGTTCTAGAGCCTTTAGGCATTCACCAGTGGTAATGGCTGGGTCGTTGGTCTTCAGGATGCGAATGACATCAGCGGCTGGGCCTCTCAGACTCTCCATCAACCGGCGCCTCTTTTCTGCATCAGACACCTGCCACTCCTCCATGACCTCATTAGTATGCTCCATCCAGGGATCAAAGGTCTCTTCCCCAGATCCTGGGATGTCCCTCCCCGAGAACAGCGTTAGCTTCTTGTACCATATGGATTCAACAAGAGGCTGTATAACATTATCCAAAATGTAGTTGAGCATTTCTGCTGGCATTTCTGGGGCTGGAGCAGGAGGAGGGTTCTGAAACCCAAGAACACGGGCAACATCTTGCACGGTCCATCCCTCTCTAGCAAGGAAGAGGTGCAACCTTTCTAAAAACTCAGCATCGGGAGTGGGGGGCTTAAAGACCACCTTCCAGACCCCTCCTTTGCCCGGTATTTCCCTAGGGATCACAGCGTAATCGATAGCACCAGTGAGCTCTAACAAGGCTGCTTTCGCATTCTCTTCCCTCCAGAACATTCTTCCAAGTACTCGACAGGGGACCTGGGGCATCGCAGCCTGGAGGGTCTCTTCAATTTCGGCCTCATCACAGTTCACTGGGATCCCCCAGACCAACAGAGCTCTCTGGGAGTTCACATCCATCCCCCTGCACCAGTCTTCCAACAGGGTCATGGCCATTTCCTCCAATTATCGAACGCACCAAAGGCTCACGGAGCTCAAGCACAAAACACAGTCTCCCAGGTAGGTGTGGCAAACGTGGCGAGCTTCAGGCAATCACAATTATCAAAGAACACCAGAATCCAGCTCTCGCCACGACGCCGTCCCCAAAGTCAGTCCGCGCCGCCTGGTTCCGGGGATGCTCAAGGACTCAGTCACGCGGTGGTCGCCATCTTTTGCCCCGGGTCGGGGTCCGCAGCCAGCAGCCAGGGCGTCGTGTAGCCACCCAGAAGTGAGAAGCCCGGACTGGAGTCCAGGGCAGGCGACTCTGGGAGGGAATGGCCGGATGTGGCCGCGGGGCGTGGCTGCGCCTCCTGCAGCTGGGGCGGCCGGACGCGCTGTCGTTCGCGGAGCCGACGGGACTGGACGTTCGCAGTCGGGGCCTGACCTTCAGGCGGGCGGGCAGCGGTTGTCAGGCAAAAGGAAGGCGAGGCTGTTCAGAGGTCGCGGCGCCAGGGCGAGCTGGCGAGCGGCTTCTTCGCGGTCTACAGGACCCCTCTGGGCGGCGACCACGGGGAATGGAGGTAGCAGAGGCGCGGGAAGGACGAGAAGCGAGGCTTGAGGGGGCAGCGTACGCCGCCGAGGCGTGACTGCTGCAGTGGAGGGCGTGGCCGGCTCGCCAGCCCCCTGCACGCACCTTCCGTGCGTCCCAGCGTCGGAGCCCGCGCCTCCGTGGCCATGGCAACGGTGTCCCGGATGACTCGTGACCCGCTCGTTCTTTTGGCCTGAGGGTGGAGCGGTTGCCGTTGTGTCAGTAAGGTGCATTTCCTTTTTCATATTTTCCAGGGGGTTTTTTTACAATAAAAACTAAGCACCAGGTTTAAAAATAATCTAATTCTAGAATGGATTTAAAATACTGAAGATGCCTGTATCATGTTGGACTTGTTTTCTCAGGTTGCTCATTCGCCTCGGTAGTCTATGCTGTATATGAATACTGGTGAGCACCCCAATTCTCCCCTGTACCACCTGTCCACGCTCTGCAACCTCTGTATTTTATCCCAATAAAATTGAAATGTAGGCGTATGCAATCCATGTGTGTGAGAGAGATCTCTAAAATTTTGTTAACCACTTTAACAGTTTTACCCTGAGTGTAACTGGGGTTTGTGTACTATCCCTAGTGTCGCCTAGGCAAGTGTCATTTCAACCAGTCGATTCTTGTATTGAATAAATTTGATAAAACTGTAGTTTTTAGCAGGGTGTGGTGGCGCATACCTGTAATCCCAGTACTGGGGAGGCTGAGGCAGGAGGACCACAGCGAGTTTGAGGTCAGCCTGGGCTACATGGTGAATTCAAGACCAGCTTGAGCTACATAAAGAGACCTTGTCTCAACACCCCCCCCCATTGTCGTTTTTTATATTTCCTGTTACCCTATGAAATTTAACGAAAAAATATGCATTTTGGTCATTCTGTATTTAAATAATTAGACTGGTAAATTACAAGGTCTTTGTCTACTCAGTAGTCTTTGTCGCCAGGCAAACTGTTATTTTCTCTGTTCTGGCCTTAATGACAATGGGTGAAACAGAATCTTTGTGGCTCAAAAATGCCATGTAGGGCTGGGGATTTAGCTCAGTGGTTTTGCCGCCTGCTGCGCAAGCGCAAGGACCCAAGTTCAATCCCCGGTACCAAAAAAAAAAAAAAATGCCATGTAATGTCCCTCCAAAACAAGGCCTACTTATGTCACTCTCAGGTGGTGAAAACCCCCCTAAACAGACACAGCATTCAACTCTGAGGTTTTACAACCTTATTTAATAAAAGGTTTAAAGATACAGAAGAACATTCAAAAGTAAATAAGTTACATAGATACATTACAATCACATCAGCAAGATTCTTTAGTGTATTAATTTTTTATAAAAAGCACACAAAAAATAAAATCTTCCGTCTGGTCTATCACAACTGTACAGCAAAAGAGGTAATATGTATATATATTTATATATGTACACTATTTTAATATGTAACAGTCTTTTTAAAAAAAGGGTGCCACAGGCAGCAAACACACAAAAGGCAGTGTCTGATTTTTGTTTCAAAATAAAAGGAATATACTTATTTATATGCTATTAAAATACCTGTATAATAATTACAGACTGTCAAGGCTGTTCCTGTGCTCTGTCCCCTCCAACAAGGCCTTCAGCTTTGAGACAAAGAAGGAAAAGGTGAAACGGCTGCAAATTGTTAATCAGAGGCAAATAGTAACACAGCCAAATGTGGGGCAGACACAATTGTATTATAAAAATATGCATACTTCCTGTAAACCTAAGGAGTTGGGCTTGCCAGTCTGACAATAAATAACATCCCAGAAAAATGAACCCCAGTGAAAACATTTAGACAGCTGCGGCTTGAATATGTGTTGCATTCCTTCTTCATCTTAACTTTGGGCACATAAGAAAGAGGTTAGTTCACTGAGGCAGTTAGTACAGGGAGTCCTTTTAGACATAAGCAGCACAAGACCTCTGTGCCAAGGGGGCGGTGGGGTGTCAGGGGGGTGGGCAAGTGTGCACCTTAGCCATGAGGGGGGCTGCTAAAGGCATGGAGGACAGTAATAATGGCACTGTCTCCTCAGGTGGGTAAGAGGCCTCAGAAATGGTAGACACCAGGCACTAGGGTCAATTTCATAACTTCTAACAATGCAAATGGAGGCGGGGAGACTGACATGGTAAGATGGTGTGGGGAGGACATTATAAAGCTGGAGCTGTTTGCAGTTTAACTTGTTAAAGCAAAGAGCTCTAAAAATAGAGGAAAACAAAAGACAAGCCTAATGTATTCATAGGGAGAAAGCACCATTAAGGATATACCTATGCCAGCTTCTGTGGCTGCATTTAACTTTACTGAGTGATCACTTGCCACAATTGCATCTGTCCTCTAAAACAATTTGTTTTTCACATTGCATTCTAGATACAAATGCATTCTGGAATATGGGCTCGCCTACGATGCGGTATCTGATGCGGTTAATTCCAAGAGGTACCATCTTGGCTTTCCTTGGCTACATTTGCCTGGTCTGGTCTCTGTGAGCTTAGAAGAATAGAATCACTTTCTTACTGGGAAAAAATTTTTTTTCCTAGTACTAGATGTTACCACTGAACAGAAAGATCTCATGTGACTGAAGGAGGTTTCTGTTAACACATGTCCATAAAGGGGCCTAAAACCAAATATGGTTTAAATAGAAAAACCTTGGGAAGCTTAAGTAGCACTTTGGGGCTCAGCTGTGAAGGCACTCATATTTATACAAGTGATTGAGAAGAGAGCCTAAATTTCCTGCCCTCCTTCTAGAGATTCCACTGGATTTTTGCAGTCTTGAGTCTTGGAGCTTGTCAAAGCCCTAACGGGGAAGCTGGAAATCTGAGTAGATGTCTATGAGTCTGGGGGGGTAGAATTTTGTTACCTTCATAACTGGGGTCTTATAGAACCCTTATTAATGCAGAAACAAATGTAAAAACATCTCATAGCGCATAGTGTAAAAGCAAAATTCCCTTTCCAATCCCAGTTACTGACAGGATGTCTTTAGGGTATCTCCTAGGTAGCAGCAGAATGAATCCTGGGTTCCTAACATGCTGGCCTGTCATATACACATTCACTTAGAATTTCTTTTGCACAACTAAAGTTGAGTAATGAGATCATAAAAATAACTCAAGCTCCCCATGAGACTGGCAAGTAAAGGGGCCTTCAGAAAATTCTGGCTGCTTCACTTCAATGATCCTATGCCAAATAAGGCTTCTTCAAGCCAGGATGCAGGCCTGGTAAACAAAACTAAAATTCCAGCCTGCTGCCAACTCCCTCAGGGAATTTCAAAGTAGCAAAGGAGAGCAACAAAAACTGCCTTTGATCTCCCTCATTCCTGCTAGTCTGTGTGTGGCTTTGGGGACACCCTCCACCTTCCCAGCCTCTTTCAGTGCTGCTGTCATTCCTACTGGTGGCAAGAAATTCCAGAGCAACAAGGGGAGGGACCCTAGGGCCTGGGAAATTGGGGGTGTCAAGAAGGTGCCTTGTTTTGGGATAAATGCACTTGGGCCTCTGGAAAGCAGGAGGCCCCTGGTCCCTGAGAGGATGTTGAAAATTAAATATTAAGAATAAATAAATAGCTCCCAAATGACACGAGTCAAAGAATGAAGGCTCCTGTCCCATCTAGTTAGGAGACCTCCTCTCCCAGGGAAGAACCCAGAAATCTCTAGCGCACAGGGACTGGAAGGGGGGGGGGGGCACTGGGGTTCAAGCATCAAAGGGAATGGGGGTGTGTGTGGGGTTAAGTGGCAGCTACTGAGGGCAGGACAGACACAAGCAGGGAGCTGGCAGCAGCTGGAGGACCTACTTGAGGCTAAGCTCTGTTAATAGCCTCCAGGGCCCAACGTATTTGGCAAAAAGATGGGTGGGAAACAGGAGGGGCTTGTCAAAAGCTCCTTCGAGCCCAGCTCTGTGGCTTCTGGCTTCCGGCTTCCAGCCTCTGTACAGTTCCTTCCCTGGAGCAGGCTGAGAGCATGGACAGGAACAGTGGCCCCTTCCCCAAACACTGGAGAAAACTTTGCAGACCAGTACCTGTCTTGGGCTTCACTCCCCGTGGAATGAGGCAGTGGCCTGGAGAGGGTCACTGGAGCAGCTCAGGCCTGGACACTGCCGGCAAGGACAGCACTAGTGTCAGGAACACACACCCTCCAAAGGATCCCTTTCTTGGGCTTGGGGCAAGGCCTGTTGCAGCCTTTCAGGTCCTCTGGGGTAGGGGGAATAATGCTGCAATGGGGCGAGCTTGTGCTTGGCTGGCCAGGGTGGCTTCCTGGAGATCAGAGGAGGAGGGAGCACAGAGGAGGAAAGAGGCTGCTCTGTGCAGAGGCAGCCAGATCAGAAAGGGCCAGCTCCCTGCAGCTCCCCAGGGGTCCGACCAGCACACTCACAGTTCCAGGAAAGCAGGAGGACAACTTCCCAAAGACCAAAGGCAAAGAGAACTGGATCCTGCAGCCCTTAACACTGCTCCTGGGGCCTTTATAAATAAAAAAGCCATTTATTTCACTGTCTGAATTGTTTTGCTGAGAAATGTCCACATGACCCTCTGGGCTCGCTCTGGAGGCTCCTAGCCAAACTCAGCCCTTTTCACCCGCACTCTCCTCCTGGGGGCGCAGGGCAAGGGCAGCAGCCTCCTTGGCCTCCTTCTCCTTCTGCCGCAGGGCTGCAGCCTTCTTCTCCTGCTCTGCGTGGCTCTTCATGTGGGCACTGCGGCTCTTCACCTTGTAGAAGACCCTGAAGCAGGGCAGGAGGGGCGCAGGTAAAAGGCTGGCCAGCCCCAGCACCCCTGGGTGTGTGTGGGGGAGTACACCAGGCCTTCCCACTTGCAGCCTCCCCAGCCCCCCTCACCTCCCTCACCCAGCCTGCAGGCCATAATCTAAAGCTGCCCCTGATGACATCATTGCCCTGGCAACCCACTGAGCCAATCAGAAGACAATTTCAGCATTCCCAGTAGCACCCCCTCCCACCCCAGGGCAGGGACAATGTGGGCCATCTTACCTGCCACATTTTTTACAAGGGAAAGTGTTCTCCTGGTTCTGGGTCTTATTAAATGCCTCTGGTTTTTTCTTCTTCTCTGAGAAAGGTAGTGCCCTTCGTGACTTCCCTGGCCCCTCCCTTGGCTTCTCTGAGGCCTGGCCACCTGCTGACTCAGACTCAGGGGCATTCGACTCATGGCTTCGAAGGATGAGGATGTCATTGGCCTAGAAAAAAATCAACAAGGAGAGTTGAGTGCTTCAGGGAAGTACGGACCCAGAATTCTGGAATCTCAGGGAATACAGGGACCTTAAAGGTTGCAAACTCCTGCCACACAGTAACCTAGCATCCTCTTGAGTCCTTCCAGTAAAGGGTCCTCAGTGCCTCCTCAGACGCCCACTTAATCTTGGGTCCACTCTAGCTCTATTCTTTACAAAGTCGCTGGCTTTTAAGCCATTAAAAAAAAAAAATCATGTCCCTGTGATGTGACAAGTGCTGGGGACACAGAAATTGACAAGACCCCTGCCCTCAGAGAACTCTGGGTCTAGTGAAAGGACAGATGCAGACGTGCAGGTCACTTGCTGAGCACACAGAGCACGGCAAACGCTGGACAGAGGGGAAGAACAGAGGGGAAGAGCAGGTGTCAGAGAGCAGAGAGGACGGGTGATACAGCCCTGGAGGAGGTCCTGCTCTGGGCCTCCAGTGGGGGCCCCAGATGGCCATGACAATGTGTCCTGGATCAACCCTTATAGGAAAGTGTTCACCAAGTCTGCAGAACTCAACAAAGTGTAGATACAGAGCATGTGCTTCTGGTGCCGACTGGCAAGCTTAGAAGAGAGCTGTATTCAGCTTGTAACATCCTGCAAGTCTTAAGTGTACAAATCCTCATCCCTCCCCTTTCCTGGTAGAGCTCTTCAGGCCAAGGGCATCTTTGGCCAGAAGTCTTGGCCTGTTATGTGGTAGACAGAGCACTGCACTAGGAGTCCAAGGACCTGGGGTGTGACCTCATGCAAGTCACTTTGCATCTCTAAACCCAACTGTCCCATCTGCAAAGTAGAGGTTAACACAGTATGGAGTTACTCTTGAGATACTGAGACAATGGAAATTAAAGGAACTCTGCAGAGAACATAGGTGAGGGACAGTTATTATTACTGCCACGGTCTCAGCTCCATTTTAGATACTGTCAGGCAATAGACAGCCTTCATGGGGTTGACTGAGGGCTGAACTATGGCTCATGAATGATTCCCCAGTCTCCCGCATACGCAGTGGGTTTTCACAAAGCCTTTTTCCTCCAAATCTCAGAACCAGAAGCTGCATGGTGTAAAAAGAAATAGCCTGGCATCAAGCTGCCTATTAGCTGTGTTATCTTGAGCCTCAATTTCCTCATCTGTGAAATGTCATTAATAACAGTCCCTACCACATAGTTTTAAGAATTAAACAAGTTAATAGCATAAAGTACTTGGTGCACTTTCTGCTATTGTGATAATGAGGATTTCCACCATGTTCCTGCTCTGCCCTCCCTCACTGGGCTCAGGGAGTGGAGGTGGAGTCACACTTACCGCCTCATTGGCCTGGAGTGTCTGCGTGGCTTTGACAGCAGCTGCCCGCCGGCTGCGCTCTCGCCCCTCTTCCTGCTCCCCCTTCTCCTGGATTTCTGGCACCTCTTCCTCCCCCTCTTTCCTGGGCTCCTTTTCCTCACTCTTAGGCTCCAGCCCCTCTTCACTTGGGGATTCTCTTCTGGGAAGAGGCACCCTTGGGAACTTCTGGGAAGTCTATGGGGGATAAGAACAAGCTCAATCACACTGCAGTAGTGCACTGATTCTGACCCAGCCAGGGCACATGAGCCCTTACTTGTCCTGTTGGTCTGGTTGAGGTCACAGCCCTCCCTTGGCTAGTCTCCCTGGGGACAAAACACAGTCTTGAGACCTGGGAGCCCTCATGATGAGACTGAGCACTTGAGACTGAGCCAGGGCAGCGAGAGAACATGCCAGTACTCACAAGCCACCTGACCTCCTGGACCTAGAGGACACATCCTCAGGCAGAGTGGTCTGGTGAGGCAGGCAGGAGCCTTGAGCTCCAATTCCAAACCATCTTTGTAATACTTTCTGTATCTCTACACCCTTTCCATCTGCAAAATGGGGAGCAAACCACTCCCTGTCTTAGAGCAGCATGTTACCAAGTGTGAACTTGTAACCCTGAGATGGTATCAGACAGATACATGGATGTAGAATAAAGTAACATTGCCCATTCAATTCTTCTTCAGTCCTGGTTAGGTGAAGTACAAAGTCTCAGATTGCTATTACGATGTCCTTTAGGCTTCTGTAGACCTGATAATTTCTTTAACAGAGATCCTCAGTCTCAGAACCTTGGCAGGTAACACAGCATCTAACTAGAATTTGGCAACAGTGGTTGGTTTTCATATATATTTATTTTTACCCGTTCCTTCTATTTATGGGAAACAATACTGGTTTTCTATTCATGATTGTGATATAGAGCTTCCTTTTTGAGTAAAAAATGGGTTGATACAAAGAAAAATATTAAGTAATAGCACAAGTGGTGTGTGGACATGACAAAAATGGTAATGGTGACATATGGTAGGGTGCGGATAGAGCAGAAATCACAAAGGTAATGCAAGAATGACTGAAGTTTGGGAAAACAGAGCTAGAGGTCTGCTATGAGGAGGCAACAGTAGTTGGTGGTACAAATACTATGGGGAAATTCTCCAATGTTCTGCACTGGTATCATGAACAATTACTGTGACCCCAGCTGTCTACTACAGGGCAAAGCTCCAAGGTCTAGGGCTGGGGACATCAGCTCTTGTGGGCTCTAAAGACCCTGATTTCCTCTGCCTGCCCTCTGCAGACTCCTAGAGAGCTTGGCCCTGGCCCCAGACCCTGCCAGGCTCTAGGCTGCTGGAGCAGGAAAAGGAATTACCTTAATATCCACTTCAACCTCTTCTTGGGCTGACTTCTCATCGCTTATATCTACATCCCCAAAGGTAAGAGTCCCATTGCGACCAATTTTCACTTGTTTCTTGTAGGTGTAGTAGAATTCCACACACTGGGCCACGGTCTTGGTCTGGATCTGGTTTGAAGCCAAAACTGAGGTTAGAGTGTGCTGGTTTGGCTTGCCTACCTGGAGAGAATCCAGCCTTTCTCCTTCCTATATGTCCCCCTTCACGTTCAGGCCAAAAACTAAATGAAGTAAACCCAGGAAATGGAAACATTTCTCTAGTGCCCGCTCTGCCACAAACCCAACCAATGCAATTAACCAATGCTTCAGCACTACTGTCAAGAAATAAAGAATGATACAAGGGACAACACTGGAGCCCTGGGGAGATGTGACTGACTTATGAATTGCGTAGTAGAGGGTATCACTGTGTCTGGATAAATTTCTTGGAACTGTTTATGATACTGTGTTTTTATTGAAAAATAAATCATTTTTAGGTAATATACATTGAAGTCTGTTGAGTCACATGACAGACTATGTAACTTTTCATGATTAGCTAAAATGGAGAAAGGAAGACAGTTGTGTGTTTATGTGGGTATGTTTAGATGCAGACAGAGAAAGAGAAAAGCAAAGGGGGCCAATGCTAACAATTAATAAATCTCAGTGAAGAGTCATCAGGTATTTATTGAACTGTTCTTTCCACTTTTCTATTAAGTTTAAAACTTTTCCAGTTAAAAGGTCAAAGGGAAAAGTCGGGCCATCAACCACATCCAAAACCAGCCCCAATCTGGCAACACAGATGTGCCTCAGCAACCCGGGCACAGGTCCATTCCTCTCCAGGGAGTAGCGAGTGACCAGGGAGCAGTGGCTGACAAGTGAGGCAGAGAAATGTCACTCTATCTCAGGGAGGACTCAAGGCAAACTAATAAGAAAACCCTGGGAAACCTGAAGAGGAGGCAGAAGGCCAAGTCTTATTCCTAAACCTGCCACTAAATGGCTATGTGGCCTTATGCAAGTCACCCACCTATCTAATTTCAGCTTTGCATGTGTAAATATAAGGGGATGAGGCAGCTCCAGGGACCTCTCAATTTTGAAATTTTAAGCCTTCCCATTTTATAAATCTGACTGGCCACTGGGTTTAGGCTCTGTACTACTTCCCATCCAGGGGTTCTCTTATACTCCCTTGCCCTTCCTCAGGCTCCCAGACTGCTCTGTCCCTGCTGGGCAGGGAGCTCCTGTCCAGGAGCCCAGGGGCCACCGAGGTCCTCTGTGCAAGGAGGAAACAGACATGCTTCATCTCATGGCTGAGTCATACACTTGTTAATTAGACTGCCACACTTTTCCTGAAAATTCTCTTGGATTATTCGTTTGACCACTGATCTGCTCTTTACATTAGGCACTAGGGGGCCAGGGATTTAGCTCAGTGGTTTCGCCGCCTCGCAAGCGGAAGGACCCAAGTTCGATCCTCGGTACCAAAAAAAAAAAAAGAAAGTAAAAATCATTAGGGGCTGGGGATTTAGCTCAGTGGTTTCACCGCCTGCTGCACAAACACAAGGATTCGAGTTCAATCCCCAGTACCAAAAAAAAACATTAGGCACTAGGGGCACCTCAGTGAATTTCACAGGGATATACGTCCTAGTGAAATTACCTGATCAGGGGACAGTGTTACTAAAATACAACACACGACTGTCCTCTTCACAGAGCCTTCATGGAGGAATTTGTCAGTACTCTGGATGGGCCAGGGAGCAGTCCCCAGGGCCAATCCTGACACAATCTACCATCCAGTAGGAAACAGTCTGTTTTCAGAAGCTCTTTACCCTTGGTGGGTCATGCAGCTCACTCTTCCTACAGCCCAGGCTTTGTGAGGTGGAGATGGAAAAGATACAAAGCACTGTACCCTTCCAGGAGAATATGCGAGATGACAAGATAATCTAGGGAGCCCAGGCTCGTCAGCCAGTGGCTAGAAGGAAGCCCTGGCTCAGGCAGGAAGAAGGCAGAGGTCCCCCAGGTCAGTGAAACAGGCACTTGCTGGCTGTCAGTTCCCCTCACCCTAGAGTGACCACCTTTCTCTTTCCTCCTTTCTGCATTCCTTTGGGGAATGGCTCACCTCTTCTCAAAGCCCTTATTCCCATTTTATCCTTCCACCTATTCTAAGTATGAGGCCAGGTCCCCATGTGGATTGAGACCCCAGAGCATGGTCACACCACCCAAAGGCAGGAGAAAGGGGCGCAGAACCAACAAGGGAGAAAGGCCAGATCTTTCCTCTTCTTGTAATGTTTAGAAAGCTGTCTCCAAGGCTCCTTGATGACAGTGATGTGACCACGAGGAGAGCTTAGTCAGCAACTATAGGTGCCCCAAAGTCACATATGCAGCTCCTGGCCCTCACTTGGCCCCAGGAACAGAGCCCAACTTACCAGCTTCTGCACCAGGAAGAAATCTTTCTTGTAGATGGCAATGCCTTTGTTGAACAGCTTCCTTTCAGCCATCTTCCACTGGTCAGAGCCTGAGGGGCAAAGAGGGAGCCAGGGTGTGAGGCGGGGAGGCCTGTGAGCACTGTGGGGAGATTCTGACCAGCTGCAAGTGTGAGGCCATCCCTTCATGGTCTCTGCAGCATTCAGAGCTGATTCTACACCCTGTCCCTTGAGGCCTCCCTCTCCTTGCTTATGAAATAGGAACATCTAGACCCACCTCACCAGGTGTGACGAGGACAAATTGACAATGTGGGTGAAGCCCTTGGTACTCTCTGGTATAGACAAAAAAGGGCAATAACAGGGATCAGTAATAGTAGCTTCTAAGATCATATGATTTGGCAAAAGTCCCTTTTTTTTTTTTTTTTTTGGTACCGGAGATCGAACTTGGGTCCTTTCACTTGCGCAGCAGGCAGCGAAACCACTGAGCTAAATCCCCAGCCCCAAAGTCCCTCTTAAAGTAAAATGTCCAGAATGAGACATGTGGTCCAAGGGCCAGCTAAGTTCTGGGTACCTGATGCCAATTTGGATGGTATCCAACTGGGTTCCTGGTCTTGTACTTGTGACCTAGTTGTTTTACCTGCCCACCTCTTTCACCCCTTCCCCTCTAGGGCATGGGAAGTCCCTGCATGAGCCACCCTGGTTCTGGTACCAGTTCCTGCATCCGGCTCTTGGCTGATCCCCCACTTTCCTGCCTCCGCCCAGGGCTATGGCTCTGCGCTAAGCAGGGCCCTTGATGCTGGAGACCCACCCCAGCCAGGCCCACCTGTGTAGTGGTAAGTTGCCAGTGGATGGTTGTGGGGCCGCAGGGGC
The DNA here is from genome assembly GCF_053883595.1 of Heterocephalus glaber. Taxonomy (NCBI): domain Eukaryota; kingdom Metazoa; phylum Chordata; class Mammalia; order Rodentia; family Bathyergidae; genus Heterocephalus; species Heterocephalus glaber. The sequence continues at coordinate 13,999,624 of NW_028258379.1, forward strand.
TTCTTCAGTAGCAGCTTATTCAGAGTTTCCTGGAGGGAAATGAGAGGAAGTCAGGTCCCTGGCCATTGTCTCAGTGGTGGACTGAGCAGCCTAGGTGCAGGCACAATGCAGAGGGCCTCCTTAAGTCTCAGAGTAAGGTGAACACTTCCTCTTGGCCCCTTAACTGCTGAGCAACAAGAGGTCTCAGAAGATGGTAGAGGCATGGCAGGTGGGGCTACTCAGAAACCAGGAACTCATAAGGGAACTGTAGCTTCCAAGGCAGGCCGCAGCAACAGAGAAGGCCCTCACAGTAATGGTTGTGGCTCACAGTGGGGACCCCACTGATCTAAAATTGGGGATTGGGATGGACAGGAGGACCCTGCATACCAAAATGTAGAGTTTGGAACTAGAGCTCCCTCGAGCCAAGCTGCTACAATCCCCCCACCTTGGCCAGACCCTCCTGTCCACCTCAGATATGCCAGCCTTCCTGTGGGACCTTCCCTAAACCAACACAACTCTCTTACCAGGATGTCTCCCCTGGACTCGTGCAGAAAGTGCAGGGCCAGCTCCTGGTTAGTGCCAGCACCAGGGAAGATGCTGGAGCAGGCAGCTGTCAGCAGGTCTTCCACTGGATTCACAGCAGCATAGGGGACAGGAGAGGAAATCACGTTCAGGGATGGCATGGCCAGGCCAGTCCTCCTCATGTACCTACCAGCCCACCTGGCCTGCTCACTCTCGGGATCCCATTTACCTTGCCTCTGCTTCTCCCGGCTGCTCTCTAGGTTCTCCCATGGCTGCCATACCAGGTCAGCCTTGTGGGGGTCTGCAGCTGCCAGGGCGCGGTCCCTCATCAAGGGAATTTCTGCTTGGAACCGGGTACCCACATTGATGCGTCTGTAGCAGAAGGGCACGGAGTGAGGCCTCACTTTACAGGAACGGTTACCCTGACTTTCTCCCAGAGGATGGGACTAAGAGGGGGAACTGGCAGAAGCCAGGTGCAAGGAATGGTTTCTGGGAGACTGTGAGAACAACCTGGCACCTAGCACAACCAGAGAGACAAGGCTCAAAGGCTGGCAAGGGGAGAAGCTGTTCTGTGTGGACAGACAGGGAGAGAGTCTCTTGGAGCCCCACCTAGCTCTCCTTGGAGACAAATTCAACCAGAGCTGCTCCTTTCCTTTCCCTGAAACTTCCATGCAGAAGCAGGGTAAGGACAGCAGAGCCCAGGGCCAACTGCAGAAGTGCAGAGGTCTCACAAGACCCTCCTCTCGTTCCCCGAGCCCACCTGCATGCACTCGGCCCTCTTGGCCACCCTCATACCATGGGCCCCAGTCAGGCTGCACTTACGGCTCGATGCTCACAGGGGTGGCCTCCCCCATCACAGAGAGGATGGGCGGGGTGACTTCAGCGCTGTCTATGAGACAAAGAGCAGGTTGGTAAGTGGTACCGTCCTCCCTTTAGCAAAGCACCCCAGCCCTGGGTAGCTGCAATCCACGCAGGAGAGTCATAGTTGTGACTCACTGAGATCACTCAGAACTCAGGCACTTGAGTCCTACTGTGCAACGTGCTGTGACGACCCAGGCCCTTGACTAAATATTTGCGTGCCTCAGTTTTCACACCTGCAAAAAGGGGCCATTTGTCTCCTGGGGCTAACGTAAAGATGGAATGAAATAAAGCATGGAGCTGGGCACTCGGTAAACATCAGCTATTATTATTAGCGCTGCTAATAACCCTAGCACCAATGCTGACTTCCTGCTCCCAGGACGTCCCACACTACAGAATTCAACATAAAACTGTGGTTTTCTAGCAAAGAGGCTAAAACTTTGGATACACTAAGGAAGTGTTTTGTATCTTCTCATTTCCTCTCTGGAATTTCTACCTTAGTTTCTTCCAAGCTAATCTGATAATAAGCCCCATGAGCAAGCAAGCCCCACACTCCCTTGCTTAAAAACAAACACCAAATATGTACTTTTGCCAATACCTGTCTGCAACAGGAGATAAAAACCTCAAGGCTCCACTTCCATGTATACCTCCCATGAGTCCCTTGTCTGCACCCTGGATCCTTGCAGACTGCTTACCTGGTGGCCCCTTGCTCTCTCTGCACAGTCCCATCTTCCTTTGCCTCGAGGGCGCTCCTTGCCCCCCCCCCCCAGTTAAACTCAGCTTTAGCCCCACCCCTTCCCTCATGCTTTCCTCACCATGCCAGCCCTCTGCAGACCAGGAGTTTAGTGTCACCCTCACTCACTGGCTGCTGGTCCCATACTGCCAGGAACCTTCACTTTTCTCTCTCTGGCTTTCAGGTCAACTCCCTAATGACCCTGCACTGTGCTTTCTCTAGAACAGATCACAGTGTCCCATATATTACTGGAATCCTCAAGGGACCCAAGTCAAAGCTTTGGACCCAAGTGCTCAGTAAATACTGCTACCAGGCTGATCTCTTCCTGGCTGCCATTCTGTTCTCCCTCTCTGTGGAGACTACCTTCGTAACCCAGTCGGAAGAAGCTTCCCAGGGACACCATAAAGGGGGCAGCAGTCAGTGCAGAGCAAGCCTTTTCCCACCCACAGACAGCAGGGGGCACCAGAAAGCTACATCATGGGAGAGTCTGGGTCAGAGACAAACTGGGTGAAGGCAGCCATGTGATCCTCCCACATGACCCTTTCTACCACCCTAACAGATAGGACTTTCCCACCCCCATCCCCAGGGGAAATGATCTTTTTGTGAAATGGGCAACATTTTTCAGCAGTACACCACCCAGGCCAGCCAAACACTTCCAAAAATGCTCCCGTCCAAAATGACTGACTTGATATTCAAGAGGCCTGGAAGACCAGATCGGCCTTATTTACCCATTAAAAACTTGGTAAGGGCCTTATGCCTGCTAATGATTCTTACCACACCCCTAGGAGGCTGAACCACAGGAAAATGCCATTTGTGCATCCCCCAAATAGCTGGATATTGGCAATTTGATCATCAACCAAGAACTACTAATCCCCTTTTTAATACTAAAGAAACTGAGGCCCAGGGACTTTAAATGACCTGCACAAGGGGATGTGACAGTAAGGAACCTCAATCCAAGCAGAAAGGCCGACTCCCCCATACCCACCCCACTCCTGTCCTTGTAACAGGACAACCTCCTCTTCTCAAAGGAGACACTAGAGTCCCTTCTCCCAGAGCAGAGCCTCAAGCCCAATTCCCAGCAAGCCCCTAGGCTGAGCTGCCTCTCTCTCGAGTCCCTACATCCTGGCCGCCGCCACCACCACTGTCACCAGTGGGGGAGGAGTCACTCACTTGACCGGAGCAGGGTGCGATGTGCACTCTTTGGCGTGATGGGAGGAGGGGCTGGGATGCTGCTGGTTGATATGATGGCATTGAAGTAGAGACCGGAGCCTTCCCGAACAGGGCTAAGGATGGGAGGTGGTGTGTAGGGGGGCAGCTCGAAGCTTCGCTCAGAGGGGTGGTCAGCTAGGCGAACAGGAGAACGCAAGTGGCTTTGGTAGGGGGTGATGTTGGAGTACACCGAAGGAGCAATGAAAGTGCCTGCCTTGGTGGGGATGATCAGGGGCTCTGGCCGTGGCCGCTGCTTTGGTTTCCGCACAGAAGGCTCCCCCTCCAATTTGACATTCAGGTCCTCAGCCTGGAGAAGGAAACAGATCAAAGCTGGCTCAGCCCCTTGTGTCTCAGGATAACTGAAGTCTTGACCACGGCCTGCCAGTCTCACCTGTCGGACTGCCTGCCCACAGCACCCACCAAGCCAAGTCTGAAATGGAGAGCCGACCCAAAAGCCCTTCGCACTGTCTCCTCTAAGACAGAGGTCAGCAAACCTTTTCTCGAAAGGGCCAAAGAGTAAGTATTTTAGGCTTGTGGCTCACAGGAGGTCTCTGTTATATCTTCTTTCCCTTTTACCTTAAAAAAAAAAAATCCCATAAAAATGTAGAAACCATTCATAGCTCTGGGTTTGCCCCCCAGGCCATAGTTCCTCATCCCTGTTGCACAATGGAGCAGGGCAGGACTACCATGAAGTGCCCAGGCTGTGGTGCTGAATTGGTTGGATTGGAATCTATCACCTTTATTTGCCACTTAAAATTACATAATTTCTGTGTGCATCATTTTACAAAAATAAAACTGGGGCTTGAACTCAGGGCCTTCACATGGAGCTACATCCCTACCTCTTTTTTATTTTGAGACAGGGTCTCACTAAGTTCCTTAAGTTTCCTAGTTTAGGCTCAAACTCATGAGCCTCCTGCCTCAGCCCCCCCACCCCAGTACTGAGATTATAGGTGTGTGCCACCCCGTCCAGCTACATGCATCTTCATTTTTAACATGAGAATAATAAGGACCTATTTAATGCAGGAGCTATAAGGATTAAATGAGATAATACATGGAAATCAATGAGAACATTACCTGGACATAATAAATACTCAATAACACTACTTAAACTCCAGGCTCTGTATTAGATGGAAGCCCCTATTGTGCGCAAGATAAGCTGGGGAAGGGATCACAAAATAGGAGAACTCTGAGCATGCAGAGCTTTTATCCTCAGAATATTAGATCTAGGGCCGGGGATTTAGCTCAGTGGTTCCAGCGCCTGCCTCAAAAGTGCAAGCTCCCAGTTCGATCCCCGATACCAAAACAAACAACAACAAAAGAATATTAGATCTACTAAGAAGGGCTAGCCCACTCGTTCTGTCAAAAGTTAGCTTTCCTGGCTTATACTTCTCCCTGAATGGTATGCCTCAAGGGGACAGAGGCCTTTCCTTGATCCACCCTTATAGTCTCAAAAGGGCAGAGAACAGAGCCCTCCAGAGGTGAGCAGTACCCTGCTCTCTCAGGCTACACAGTACGACAGGTAAGGTTGGCCACGGTGCCTGAGGAAGCCTGGGAACACAGGCTCCAGCTCCTGTAACACCTTCAACAGAAGGCCCTGGCCTGGGCTGGGGATTTAGCTCAGTGCGTCTGGTGCCTGCTTCATAAGCATAAGGTCCTGAGTTCAATCCCCAGTACCAAAAAAAAAGAAGGCCCTGGCCAGGACCTTTACCCATATGTGCCCTCTTTTACAGATTAGGATGAAAGGAAAATATTCATATTCTTCTGCCTATAGAGGAACAATAATGATTACACAAGGAAAAGAAAAAGACAGTAGAGCTAAAGTAGCCCCTTAACTTACTAGACAAGAAACCCAAAATAAACTTAGCCAGCTGTAACTGGTTGTAGTTTTATAATAAGAGATTTAAATTATTCTGAATATCTGACAGCTTCTTAGGTGTGATAATGCTAATGAGACTGTGATAAAAACAAAAAGAAACAAAGAGACCATATGTAGGTATCTGACCTTATTCAGATAAAAACTGAAGTGTTAATGAATGGAATGATACAATGTTTGGGTTTTGCCTCAGAATAATCCAGGAGTGGGAAAAGTACAGGCACAGATGAAACAAGATTGGCTGTATTTTAACGTGACAGTTGGGCAACAGCGAAACATTCACTCACTGTACCATTCTATTTTTATGCATGATTGAAAATGGCTATAACACAAAGAACAATAAATAACAACAAATAAGCACCGCAAAGCCTAGAGTAGTAAAAACTCTCACAGAGAGAAACTGAGAGACTCAGGAGATGCAAATTCCAGATCCAGTATGGCCATTACCTTACTACAGGACTTTAGGTCAGTGCTCAAGCTTGCAGGGGCTGTTGTTTGTTTTCAGCACTGAGGATTAGGTCCAGGACCTCACACACGCTAAGCAAGTGCTCTACCACTGAGCTATTCTCCCAGCCAGAGTGTAAGGCCTGAATATGATTTACTCTCCCAACAGACTCCTGCAGAAGTTTAATCCCCAAAGGCGTATGTTAATGATATTAAAAGGATGAAGACTTCATCAGTATGGCACCTAGAGGTGGGGCCTCTAGAAAGTGATTAGGTTTAGGTAAGGTCATTAGAGTGGAGCGCCCCATAGTTGGATCCTGGTGGCTTTGTAAGAGGAACGGGGATCTGACACACAGATAACACACGTGATCCCTGTCTTGCCCTGTGATACTCTGCATCACCTTGGGAGTCTGTCAGCAAGAAGGCTATCACACCTAATAAGTTCCCTGGGCCTTGTACCTCCAGAGTCATGAGCCAAAATAAATCTTTCTACATATGTTAGCCTGCCTCCATTACTTAGTTACAGCAATAAAAAAAGATTCATACAGTCTATAACCTTCTCTGGACTTATTTCATCATCTGTGAAATGGCAGGGCCTAGCTATGTAGTTGCTCAGGTTCCTTCCTGCCACTCTCAGGACAAGCTGGCCAGTCTTCAGCCTCTACCAAAAGTTTTCCCCAAGCACAGAACAAGACCTCAGAGAGGAGATTACCTTGGATTAATTATCTCACAATAATGGAACCTCTCTTCTTGTTTTTTTTGGTACTGGGGATCGAACTTGGGTCCTTGCGCAGCAGGCGGCGACCACTGAGCTAAATCCTTGGCCCCCTCTCTTCTTGTTATAGAGGTGAGGCATGCAGACCAACTCTCCACCTGAGAACTAGAAAATCTGAACTCAATGTAAAAAGCACATTCCTGAAGGTAACAGAGAGCAAACAGGATGGCAAGGAGAGGGAGGCAGGGTTGAGAAAAGAAAGCTAAGGAGGTGAGCCCATCATTGGGGCTGCCTTTTCCCTAGAAGTCGATGCCATTACTAGAAGAGGCAATCAAGAGACTACGAAGAACATAATAAAGACTGGAGTTTAGGGCTTGTCAAGGAAAGAGAGCCTGGTAAACACCCAGACTAGTCTGGGACTTCAAAGGGCTTTTATTTCAGAATAAAGGTGGATGAGAAATAGTCTAGTTCTCACATGGAATAAGGGCCAGATTCAAATCATCTCATTTCTGTCTTTGATTAAATGAAAGTGATTCAGTGATTCAGGTGCTCTTTGGTACCCATCAGAAGTGAAGATAAATCTGGAAAAAAAGAATGTTGTCTAGATCCTTTAATTACCTCAACATTTAAAAAAAATTTACACTTTGGGAAAATTGGTAGGACACACACATACACATTGTGCTTTTGGGTGTGTGTGTGCACATGTGTGTTCACTTTCCAAGGCAGTTTAGAATCTGGCCATGAAGCCATGGCTTCTGATATGGGAAATAAATGGCAAGTAAACATGGAGTTGCTCTAGAAGATGAAAAGACATTACAGAAGGCTTAAAAATGTTATCTAAGGTGGGGAGATATTAAAGGAACAATATTAGATGAAGGAAAATAGATCTACAGTTTATAGGAAAGATTGGAGTTAACTTTTGCAAGATATCCAGTATTAGGATCATGGGAAAATAAGCAACATTAAGAAAAGCTTTGCTAGGAGCTGGTGCAGAGTGCCCTAGGAACCAGTCCACACCAAGTTCCAACCCAGCTCTGGTGAAAGAAGCAATTAGAGGGATGGGAAGAAGGTCTTGTGATACCAAAGCCACACTCCAGCCATTCAACAATTTTTCATATGATGCTATGGTTTGGATGTGGTTTTTCCCCCCAAGAATTCACATGCTGATGGTTTGGTCCTTAGTGTAGCAGTGTTTAAGTGATGGAACCTTTAAGAGATAGGGCCTAGTGCAAAATAATTATGGCATAGGGGCACTGACCTTGGGAGAGATTAATGCTGGTCTCACAGAGGAAGTTAGTTCTCAAAGGAGCAAGTTCTTACAGAAGGGCAAGCCTGGCAGCTGAATCCCTCTCACTTCCTGTCTCGCTATGTGACTGCTCTCTCTCTTGCACATGGCTCCAACCATGATGCTATCTGCCATATTGTGATGCAGCCCAGGGAACCCTCACCAGAGGCTAAACAGGGGGACTACCCAACTTTAGACTTTCAGCTTCCAAAACTGTGAGCTAAATAAACCACTAGTCTTTGTAAGTTCCTAACTTCAGGTATTTTATTATAGTAACAGAAAATGAGGTCAGTATGATAGACTTTCAATAAAAATAACTCGATACAAAAACAAGCAAGATGTGATTTAAAATAAAGAAATAACAGGTCATGAAACAGACTGATGTTAATGGAGTCATGAGACATAAACTTCAAGAAAATAACAATTTATGCAGTGAAATAAAAGGCAAGGTTGAGAATTCCATCAAAACTAGAAATTCTGAAAATGAACCAAATAGAAATCTACTAATTAAAAAGGTAAATTAGGGGCTGGGGATTTAGCTCACTGGTTCCGCCACCTGCCTCGCAAGCACAAGGTCCTGAGTTCAATCCCTGGTGCCAAAAATAATCTGAGAGGGTGTGTCCAGATTACATTTTAAAAGGTAAATTAAATTAATTAAAAATAGGAACTCAAGGAATTTTTAACAACATAGTAAACACAGGTGAAGAGACAATCAGTGAACTGAAAGATCAGACTGATAAAACAGAAAATACAGGAAAGTATGTGCCAGACAGAAAAGAGGATAAAGATCTAACAAACATAATATTGGAGTTTCACAGGAAAGAAGAAATGGAAAAGAAATATTCAAGAAGCACTATAAACTCTAAATAGGATAAAGACATATTTAGGGACAACACCAAAATTGCTGAAAATCAAAGACTTTTTTTTTTTTAACCAAACAAGCAAAAAACACCCAAATCTTGAAAGCAACAAGATGAAAAGACACCTTACATTTAAACAATATGGCTTTCAGTAATTTTTTAACACTGCAAGAACAATAGAAGCCTGATACAATAGAATGATATCTTTAAAGTCCCAAAAAGAAAGTAACTACAAATCTAGAACTCACCACTTAGCAGTTACCCCTCAAAAATGAAGATCAAATGAAAACACTTTCAGATAACCAAAGATGAGTAAGATCCATCATTAACAAACTCATACTAGAAATACTAAGGGCAGATGTTCTTCAAGCGGCATATAAACAATCCAAGTTATGAGAAGAAATGAACAACAACAAAGACAAATGTTAGGGGTAAATCTAAATTAACAACCAAATAAAACAATGCTATAATGTCCTGTTGATGTTAAATAAAAATGCTTGTCAATAATTCTACGTGTCAGGGGTCAGTGAAAAATGGAATTTAGCCCTGATAAGAACTTTGTATTGTCTAATAAGAGGTAAAAGTATTAGCTTGTATTAAATTTCAGTGAGCCAATCTCTAGCAGTCTTCTCAATTAGAGAATTAAGCCCCAATTTATGAGGCCTTCAGTGTATATAATAAGTTCACTTTCTTCTTATGCATCCAAAATGATACCTAGCCACATAGCATCCTTTAGAGAATTGAGAAAATAGTCACTCAAATCTCTTTCTAGGGCTTGATTTTTCTCGAGATACCTAGGTAAGAGGACTGCTAAAGTGATCATTAAAGAGAAATATTTAAGTATTTATCTAATAAACTAACAAGTGGAGAAATGGAATAACAGTGGGAGGGAGAGGAAAAGGGACATAGCATAGGAAAGGCAGGATGATATAAACAGAAAGCTAACAGTACATGCCAGATTTCAACCCAAGTGTATCAGCAGAATCTTTAAAAGTAGAACTCAGAGAAGCAGAAAGTAGAAGGGTGGGCCGGGGATTTAGCTCAGTGGTTCCAGCGCCTGCCTCGAAAGCGCAAGGTTCCGAGTTTGATCCCCAGTACATAAAAAAAAAAAAAAAAAGTAGAAGGTGGTTACTCAGGCCTGGGACTTGAAGTAGGGACTTCAAAGCTATTGGTCAAAGGAAACATAATTTTAGTTAGAAGGAGTAAGTTCAATAGACCTATTGTGCAACATGGTGATTTTCATTAATAACAGTGTACTGTATACTTGGAAATTGCTAAAAGCAGATATGAAATATTCTCACCACACACAAAATAAGTATACCTAGCAAAGTGTGGTGGCACACGCCTGTAATCTCAGCACCCTGGGAGGTTCAGGCAGGAGAATCAAAAGTTCAAGTCCAACCTGGGCAGCTTAATGACTTAGCAAAACCCTGTCTCAAACTGTTTTTTTTATTTTTTTTGGTACTGGGGAATCAAACTCGGGTACTTGCCCTTGTGCAGCAGGCAGCTCAAACTGTTTTTTAACAAACAAACAAACAAAAAAATTTTAAGGGCTCTTGATCAATTAAAGGCCCTAGGTTCAATTCCTAGTATGGTGGGCGGGGAGAGTATCTAAGGTAATGAATATGTTAATTAGCTTGATTTAGCCATTCCACAGTGTATACCTCTATCAAAACATCATCTTGTATATTATATATACAATTTTTATTAGTAAACAGAAAAGTGTAAACTGTCTTCATGTCCTAATTAAAAGACAAAAGTTGTTAAACTAGAGCATATAACAAACTCCAATTGTATACTACTTGAAAAATATTCCTTAAGTGAAGAATACAGAAAATATGAAAGTAAAAGGATTGAAGATACACCATGCAAATACTAACCAAAAGAAAGTTAAGAATCAGACAAAGTAGACTTTAAAAGGTAAAATAGCACTAAAGATAAAAAGAAAGCTTTCATAATGATACAGTATCAAATCCAGTTCTAAATAAGTATCTAAGGGCTGGGGATTTAGCTCAGTGGCACTGTGCCTGCCTCAAAAACGCAAGGTCCTGAGTTCAATCCCTAGTTTGAACTCAGCAAATAAGTATCTAATAGTATTGCCACAAAACAAATAATGATATGAGTAAAAGAAAAAATGGACAAACCCTCAATCCTGGTGGGGATTTTAAGGTATATATCTCAGTCCTGACAGAACACACAAACATCTCTATATCCCAGTACATCCTAGTAGCAGAGGGCTTTGGACCACATTAGAAAGCAGTCAAAATTTGCTGACCCAAAACAAAAGAGATTCATACATCCTAGATTTTCTCAGATGGTCTCAATTTCAAGTATAAACCTGATTCATCCCCCCATATATCCAGAAGTTTGGTTTGGAAAATAAAAATATTATCACCACAGGCTCCCTGAAACCGTCTGACACTGTCACATTCTCCTGTTTCCCATAGTGTCCTAGGCCGGGAAGTATGCTTCTTACCTGAGCTGGAGCATCTGTCCCCGGGATACGGGTGGACCGCCTGCGGGTAACAATAACTGAAGGCTTGTGCTCAGTAGGGTGCTGTTCTGGATCCTTCCCATCCTCATCAACAACTCCAACTTGGGCCACCTCAGTTGGATCCAGAGTCCGCACAGGCACAGACACTGGGATGATGAGGGGTACCAGCCCAGGGTCTTCTCGTGCTCGCTTGGCAGCTAAGGATGGCTCAGAAAACTCCACCCCACACTTGGTAGTTGAGGTCAACACACTTTTTCGCTTCTCCTCAGAGCCGTTGGCATCCTGGAGAAAAGGGGGTTTGAGGGGAAGAGAGAGGTTTAGAAGATGAGTCCTGATTTGCTAAACTATTTACTCCAGGGACTCAAATACCCACCGTGGATCCCACTTTTCTTTGGCAAGCCAGCCTTTCCCTGACCACTTCTCCTACCATAGTTCAAATTCTCTATAGCCTCTCTTCTGCCAGCTCCTTCCATCCTGGAGCAGAGGTCCCCAGAAAGCCATCTCAGGCCACAAGAGGCTCACAAATGTGTTTCATTTGGTCTGTACAGTGTGTGGCACATAACATAGCATCTAAATTTTTTTTTTTACATCTCTGAAAAAGAAAGTTAGCAAGAAAGCTATGGCAAGGTAAAGGGTAATTTTTGCATCTATTTCTCCATGGGTATCTGGCAAGAGTGGAGTCTGGCTGTCCTTAAACATAGGACAAACTCTCCATCTTCCCACATATCAGCCTGGGCCTAAGGGCATCAGCAGTTGAGATTTCTGGTGAAAGAAAGGCAAATGCTGGCTCTGGGAGCAGATACAAGGCTTCCATTTCAGCTGCGAGGCCTGGGCGATCCCACTTGGGGATCAGCTTCTCTTGCTGGAAGACGGGGATAGATGACAGAACCCTTCTCACTGGGTTTGATCATAAATTATTTGTGATCAGGTATTAAAAACTCCAAGCACAACACAGTGCACTTATCTATTCTTCCTCCTGATTACTATTATCTTTTTTAAAAATTAATTTTATTGCAGTATAATTTACATACAATAAACCGGTCTATTTTAAATCACATTCCAATGTATTTTGACAAATATAATCACTGTGTAACCACCACATCACATTCCTGTCTTTTAGTGTTTTGGATCTGGAAATGGTCTTTCATTCCCCTACTCTCAATCCTCAGGTCACCAAACTTTCCTGCCTGTCAATCCTCTGTGTGTATAAACCTCGGGTCCCTCAGGTACAGATGTCTTGTGTAAGGGTTCTCTGCATGGAGAAGTTCTTAACTTTCCTTCGGTGAACTGAAAAGACTGTTGTGAGCCCAGTGGCATTGCTACCCTTCCCCCCAGCCCCTGCCAGGTCTGGCCCCAGTGCTCATCTCACCTTTGCGTTCTGCAGCGAGGCCAGCTCCACCGCCTTCTGGGCCAGCGTCAGCAAATTGGCCTCCTGGGATGCCCGGCGCCTCCGTCTTGTGCTCTGGATCACCCCACCTCGTAGCACCTGTCCACAGTCCCCTGTGCCCCCTGCTCTCATGCCCTCCTCGTTGCCCATGGCAGGAGCCTCCCGTTCCCGACCATTGGGTGCCAGTCTCTCCCCATCAGACAGCAGCTGTGACTCTCGCAGTTCCATTGGGAATCCCAGAGCTTCGGGATGGGGCTGCCCCAGGGAGCTGGGAGGTGGCTGCGGCAGAGGCCAATGATGAAGAAACAGATTGCCTGTGTGCTCCTGCCCAGGTTGGGTGCTAGCCCCATCCAGGGCGGTGGGAGGCAGGATGCCCTCCTTCGAGAGGCGGCGGGAGCGGCGGGGAAAGGCCATCTGGGGCTGAGGTAGCACAGGCTGCGGGGCTGCCTCCTGCAGGAGGGCCTTGCGCAGTTCTGGGTTCATATCTGGGTTGTGGGGGAAGGTGTAAGGGGCCATGCTGGGGTGGGTCAGGTGAGATTGCCCCAGTGGCCCTACTGGTGGCAGGCCGAAGTCCTGGGGCTGCTGAGAGGGCGGCTGCTGCATGGAGTAGAAGTTGTCAAAGAGCTGCATCTGGGGTAGGGCGGCCTGCTGCTGCTGATGCTGATGCTGTTGCTGCTGCTTCTGCGGGGGGAAGGCAGCAGGGTTGGGGGGCGGCGGGCCCTGCCGGAAGACCTGCCGGTTCACCTGGTGCCCAAATGCCAGCTGGAAGGGCTGCAGGGGCAGTGTCTGGTTTGGGGGTTTCTTGGCTGCATGGAAAGAGTTCAGGGGCACCTGAGGCTGCCCTACCTCCAGCTGCACTTTCTGTGGCATCATGGGCCGCACCGCATTTCCATAGCGGTCCAGCTGTGAGGCCCCAGCTTTGTCCCGCTTCAGTGCCTCAGGGTGGTTATAGTAGGCAGAGGCCCCCACAGTGGGATGAGGGCTTCCCTTGGGTCCACCGTAGAGGGACAGGCGGGTCCATGTGGAGTGAGGTGGTGGCTGGCCAGGCTGCTGCTGCCAGCTGCTGTCGCTGACGCCCCCACCTGCTCCCCGCTCTGGGCCCCGCCCTGGAGCCATCACAGAGTTGGGCCACTTCACTGAGCCCACTTGCTGGGACAACATAGCTGCTGGGTTCCGCTCAGACCCATATACCACAGAGTTCAGCAGGGCCAGGCTGCTGGGAGGCGGCAGCTCCACAGGCTGAGAGGTGGAGGCAGCCCCTCCCGGACCCTCGTGGCCCCCGTACTGCTCCTCCTTCACGCGGATGGACTGCGGTGGGGCCTGCAGGGGAGGCGGCTGTTCCTTGGGAGCTGGCTCTTGCTCAACAAAGAGGCAACGCTTGCGCTTGTTCTGAGCCTTGGGCTGGGCTTGGAGGTTCATGGTGTGGCCAACTGAGCCCCAGCAGTGAGAACTACTTCACCAGTTGCCCATCCCCTGGGAAGAGATCCTGCTAGAAGTCTGGTCCTGTCGACAGTGAGGACAGTGGGATCAGACAAAGATGCTGGACAGTGGAGTCAGGCACGGGCAAAGACCTGTTCTTCCTTCCTCTTCCAGAGAGGCTCGTGGCTACTATTCCCAGTTCATGATGCTCCACAGGGTCCTGGAGGCTGTAGAGGGGACAGCAGTGACACTGTCAGCTACAGATCCCTGGTGTCAGCACCCCAAGGCCTTCTGGTTCCACAGGAACACTGGTGAGAGAGGAGCTGGGACCCACAGGGGAGCTGCCAGGAAGGCAGCAGACTCAGCAGCTGAGATACTCCATCACTCTGTGCCACCAGCCCCTGGTTAGGCTCCAGAACTGCTGCATTTGGTGTGATCTGTACACTGCACAAAGGCACATGGGGAGGGGGCGAGTGGGGCTGACATCCAGCCTAAGACCCAAAGCAAGCTGGGAAAAGGCTACATTGAGCTCTCTTGTTCTCTTAAACCAGGCCCCAGGCCCCTGGGTGGTCAGGCTGGGTCCTCTTTGCACATCTGTCTATGCAATAGCTTCCCACCAGAGCCCAGACAGTGCCTCCTCCTGACATTCCAAGCACATCCCAGACACAGGAAGTGGGAAGGACAGGGTTCATTCCCAGCACAGCCACCCCTCCAGTACAGCCTCAGCAAGGCTTCTCAGAGTCCAGGGCCCAGAGCCAGGCTCACAGAGGCATGTAGGTGAGGCCCCACCCTTGGGAAGAGCTGCTGGGTGAGGCTCTGGCTACCACAGTCTTTCTCAACTAGCACAGAACCTGTTTTGCAGCCCTGGCTGGCTTGAGGCCCAATCTAACCCAGTAGCTGATCAGTAGCTGCGGGTGCCCCCCCTCCAAGTGCTAAAGAGACCCTGGCATTCAGAGCCAACAGTCTAACTTGGACATGAGGGGTACAGATTGCTAGAACTTAAGTCCAGAAGGTTTCTCCATGATGTCATGATGAAAGCGCTCAGTTTTGATTTGATAACTTGATTTTGGGGGAGGGTGCTAGGGATAGAACCTAGGGCCTCAAAAAAGCTGAGTACCTGCTCTGTCACCAAGCCACACCCCAGCCCCTCTAACCTGATTTTTTTAAAGGGCTGCTCTACTGATCCAGCTACAGAACAGAATCCAGGCCTCTATTTTATAACTGACATAGCTGCTCGCATGTACTTTTTAAAGACTTTTTCTTTCTTCAGAAAGATTTTTTTCTCCTAGGAAGCTGGTGAGAGTGGGAAAGTGGGTTCCTTGGGAGTGCCAAAGTAATACTCTGGTCCTGGTCCCTAGGATCGGGAGGGGACAGCCGGGGTGGCAAGCTCAGGTTGCTTTGGAAAATAAATCTGCAGGTCCAGGTGACCTTATTCCCTGGAAGCTCCTGGTCACTGTTAGCAAGAAACCAGCAGAGGGCAGGAGCTGGGTGGGTAAAAAGCCCTGTCTACACCAGTGCTGGCCCAGCCCCTTGTCTGGTGCTATCGCTCCTCTGCACGCTTCCGCAGCTCCAGCCCTGCTCCCAGGCCTGCCAGCCTGCCTGGTGTGACTCACTGGAGGCCCCTCCTCGTCTTTCACTTTCACCCAGCACCCAGAAGCAGAGTAACTTCCTCCTCCATTTCCTTCCTCGGCGCTGGGCCCAGGACCCAAAAGGCGATGAGAGCCCCTGCTGGTGTGCAATCCCTTTGTCAGTATTTACGGAAGTTTCCAAGAGGGAGTGAGAAAGAGACCAGCAGAACATTCAGCAGGAGAGAGGTGATTTGGGAAAGAAGCGGGGGGAGGGGTGGGGGGAGACGGGGACGACGATGACACAATCTTTTGAGCAAATCCCTTTTCCTTGCTTTAAAATTCTCTTTCCCTGACAGCCAACCCAACTCAGAGCAGAAACCCAAAAGCCAGCCCCAGACTGAATGGGTCTCTGTGAGGCCACAGGGTGGGACTGTGGCTCTTCCTCTCCTCAGGAGACTCAAGCCCAGTGAACTGGAAGTATAGTATGTGTCTGCAGAAGCAAGTCAGGGAGGGGTGGCTGAGAGCCCAGGAGGCCCACGTGCCTCCAAGGGGCTTGCTACAAGCTCTGGGGTGCTCACATGCACCATGCCTTCCCTCATCACCACCCCGTCACCCTGTGAGCCACAGCATGGGCTTGGGCCTAAAGCAAGGAGAGGCCCACGTGGCAGGCAGGCCTGGGTGCATGTGCCATGAATGTTTGATAGAGAGGCCCCAGCAGGGGAATGGCCACTTAAATACCTAGTGCAGGGTTTGGGGGAGACAAGAGTAGTGTTTGTGAATGGGGCTCCAGGACTTGGCTGTTCCTGCTCAGGAGAAGCTGGAGGCCAGATGCAGGGTCGGAGGGGCTGGGCTCGGCTGCTCAGCCTCCTACCCACACTCCTGCACATCAAGGAGGGTCATCTTTCAGGACATCGAAGTAGGTTTCTGCAGTTCAGAACAAACCTGCAGGCCTGATTTAGGGGAAGCTGAATCAACCCAGAAGCTTCCTGCTGCAGAGGCCTCTCTGTCACCCCCACTAGAGAGCTGAGACTGCCAGGGATCAGACACCAGGCCTGGGTTCCCCAGAGAAGAAAGGTCATCATCTGAGGGATGAAAAGAGTGGAAGATGCCTGGGAATCTAGGCAGAGAGGGGAGGGGACCACCCAGGCTGAGGGAACTGAATGGCAACAGCAATAATAACAGTGTGCCTGTGCCAGGAGGGTCCTAAGTGCTTTGCATTCTTTTCAATTCCCAGGATCGAATTATAAGGCAGGCATTGCTCTTTTAACCTCCATTTTGTAGGTAAGCTTAGCCCCCTCAGAGGGGCTAAGTAACTTGCCATAGTCACACATAATTATGTCTCCGAGCTAGGATTTAAAGGCAGATGTCCCTCTCCAAGATCAAGCTCTTATGCCTCATCCCCATGACACACCACTAAGACCCCGGGTCCTACTGCACACACCTTTCTACAGTACACTCATCTTCCAGGAAGCGGGAAAGGGGCCACACCCCAGAGGGTCCAGCAGGCTTGTGAGGTCCAGCTGCAGCGTGCCAGATACAACACCTCCTCCACTCCCTGGGCCTGGGCTGTCCTAACCCTCCCTGCAACTCCACCTCTACAACCCCACCCCTGCAGCCCCATCCCTGGCCCAGTTCTGGTTGCTGGGGGGGGGGGCACAACTTCCAGCTGTGGGAGCCCACTGGTATCTCCCAGCCTGCGACCCAGGAACAGGACTGAGCCATTTCCTCCATTTCTTCTGCCCCTCCCCGACTCCTCTCCCTCAAGTGGAAGGAAGTCAGCCTGGCCTTCCTCACAGCAAGGAAGAGGAAAGAAGCCACCTTCTCCAAAGGCTGCCAACCTATGGACTGGGCCAAGTTCCAGAGGTGCAGGGAAGAGGAGATATTGAGAAACCCCTGCAGGCAGCTCGCCCCAGGATCATCCGCAGGCCTCTGACAACGGATGCAAGCACATTGTAAAAGGAAACCCACAGCACCAAGGGCCCCATTCTCGCAACCCATCCTGTCACTCTGAGAAACTGTCAAGCGCTCTTCATTTTTCCCTTCTCCAGCCTCCTCTCTGCTGCAACCAGTCCTTGACCAGCATCATGAGTCCCCGGGGGCTGAAGACAAGGCCAAGAGTCATTATCAGTGGCTTAGGAACTATGAGGCCTCCAAGAAAACATCTATAGTAAGAAGCACTTCCTCTACAGAAGAAAGCAGTGTGAGCCAAGGAAAAAAAGCAGCCCTGAACCCAAAAATGGGTTCTGCAGACACGTTAGGAGAAGGTGCTAGAAAGGCCTTAGGTACTCTGTGCTCTGGTTACCGTGCTCTGCAGGGATGGCAGCTCCAACACATATAGTTTCCCAAGTGCCATCAGTGTCCCAGCTGCATGTCCAACACTGGCCCACCCAGGACATTCCAGTGAGCCCTCATCACAGGCAAGAGGCCAGACTGTGGCCACTAAGGGGGCTGGGCCACCCTCCAGCCATTTGGGACATTCACTGTGTTCATCTGAGAAAAAAGACTGCTATGAGCCAAGGTCACACAGGCCAGGGAGGAGGTGCTCTGCTTGACCCCAGTGGCCACAGGTACTCAGCTCTGACCTGGAGGTAAGGCCTGACTGCATAACACCCTTGGAGACTTGTGCTCCAAGGTACTGCTCTCAAACCTGGGCCACCCCAGGGCTGCTAACTTAGCACTGGGAAGCAGGGGTTGAAGCTCATGCATCTCCCCCACCCCCAAGGGAAAGACAGGCTCCAACAAGCCTCTGAGCTCCAGGTGAATACCAAAAAAGCTGTCCTGGGACAAAGTCTGAACTCCCTACCGCACTCACAAGACCCTAAGGTCTTAGGCTCCGGCCACCTCTCTCAGCATGCCATGCTTGAGCTGCACAGTCAGGGCCTGCAACATGCTATTCCCACTTTGCTTCTAGGTCTCTGAGGAAGATGTACCACTGCCTGTGAGACCTTCCCACTCATTTCCTCTGGCCAAGACCTCCTCATCCTTCAAGTCTCAGACACGGCTTCCTCTGGGAAGCTCCCCTGACCCTGAGGCTGAGACAGGAACTGCAGCGAGTTCATCACACCGCCTGACCTCACCCCCACATGCTCAGCACACTAAGTCCCAGGTGCCCGCTTCCTCATTCCCAGCAGAAGGCGCAGAGTTTGCAGACTTTGACACTTTGTCTGTAGGTGGCTCGTGGGATGCTCATTTAAGGCGGCAACCAAGGTGAATTAGAGCAAGCCCAGACAGAGGTGCTGCTCACAGCCAGGTGTCCAGCCTAGGCCCCTGCCTGGTCCTGAGGCTAATCTCCATTCCAGAAGCAAAGCAGAGCTCCCTAGGAGGCTGAGAAGACATGAAAAGGCCCAGCCTCGGACCACACCCCACTTCACAGCCCAGGCCCTTTCCAACAGAGCTGAATACAATCTTTCTCCAATGACTGGGCCATGAGCCACTACACCTAGGCCACCTGTAAAAGTATCAACTTCCCACCCCTGCCAGACCATGGCCAAGAACAAGAGCCTTGAGATCTGTTTACCTTATGCCCTGACATGGCTGGGCTGGAACACAAAACACCAAGGCTGGGACATGCCTATAATCCCAGCTACTCAGGAGGCTGAGGCATGTGGATCAAAAGTTGGAGGCCAGCCTGGGCAATTTATTGAGACCCTGTCTCAAAATTTTAAAAAAGTCTGGGGATGTAGCTAAGTGGTAGAAAGCTTGCTCAGCAAAGGGAGGGAGAGAGAAAGGGGGAGGGGAGGGAGGAGGGAGAGTAGGAAGGAGGGAAGGAAGGAAACAAGGTCTGGCTAGGACGCCAGGGCAATGTGACAAGGGGACCAGTATGGCCCAGATGCCCTCCTAGTCCTCACATTCTGAAGGGCTCTCTCCCAGCTATCTGAGGCTCTGGCTACAGTCAGACAGGGTCTGGAACTGCCATACTGAGCCAGCTAGAGTTGCCCAGGCTGTACATAAACCTTCCTTCTAAACACAGAGTAGCTGTCTGAATGCCACCCCCCAACTAGGAGTTAACAAACAGGGCAAAGGATCCCATTTCTCCAAACCACCAGACACAGAGGCCCTGCTCTTAAGGGACTTGCAAACCAGTAAGAAGGATCCAATGGGCCGGGGATTTAGCTCAGTGGTTCCACCGCCTGCTGCGCAAGCGCAAGGACCCGAGTTCAATTCCCGGTACTAAAAAAAAAAAAAGAAATAGAAGGCTCCAATGGCAAAAGGTGTGGACCTGCTTCCCACAAGTGTCATTGCCCTGGGAACAGAAGAGAGAAGGCAACAGGCCTATGTCCTGCCCATTCCCAATCCACAGAGTCCCTGAATCACCCCTTCCCTGGACTGAACTTCAGCTCTGACATGCAGAGCCCGGGCTGGTAGACTTGGGGGACAGGAGTCCCCGGGGTCTCAGCCATCAAAGCTGGTCAGGCTCCCAAAGCCTAGCCAGGGATCAAGCTGGCTGCAGTTTGAGCTTGGCAGTAAAAATGGCAACACTGAGGTGGTTTTAAAGAGGTGTGAGAAGGGGATCCTTTCCTTTATGAGACACTTCCTCCACCCAGGTATTCACTTTTATTGATTTTTATTTTATTTATTTGCAGTGCTGGGAATGGAATCAAAGGCCCTATCCATGCTAGCCAAGCACTCTACAACTAAGCTATAGCCCCAGCCCAAGGCAACTGCTTTTATCGTCCCTCTCCCCAACTGCCCTACAAATACCCACAGAATGTCCTCAGAGGCCAGGAGAACAAGGTCCCTTTTACAGCAGGGGTCAGTGAAGCAGAGAGAAACAAAGTCATGGGCAAAGCCAGCAGAGGACTAAGCCTCCAGGCTGAGTTTCTAACTACACATTAAGGGACTGACCGGCTGCCTCCCTCCTGCGCAAGGGCCACCAAGGATCACGGGTAGTCCAGGAAACCCCCTCTCCACAGGACTTGGGACTCAGCAGGAAAAAGTGGAGGCTCTCTCTACAAGAATCGCAACAGACAAGCCAGCAACCATGTCCTTGGGTGACTGAACCTTGGGTGAAGTCTCCTGGGCATTGCTGGGGACCTGGTTTGTCCCCTCACGATGCCCTTTAATGCCCAGACACTGCTCATGCTGCCAGACACTGCTCCAGCTCCCCTTTCCCCTTTTGGAAAGACCTGGCTAGGATAGGGCTCTCTGGAGTCCATGCCTGAGTGCCTCAGTGCCAACCTTGGCTCTGGGCCAAGATACACAGGCCAGGCACCGGGACCTCCATTAATATAGCCCCGCCCAGCCGGCTCCCCAACTATGCGCCACACCACCACAACCGTGCAGGCCCCTAGGGGTCTGTCTGCCTAGGCCCCTCCATCCACTCAACAACAAGCATCTGCTGCATGCTGGCTACAGGCAAGGCTCTGGGGAGACACCGGAGACAAGGCACAGCTTCTATCCTCGCAGAGCTCCCTATCCAGTGGTCAGAGAGAGACACAGAACACACATTAATCATAATGCAAGTGGCTCGAGATAAATATAATGCAGGGCTAGAGATAAAACACAAGGAACAGGTGGCCCCTACAAAACCCCCTGACTTTGAGCCTCCCTGGAGCTGTTCCCTCTGCCTGGAAGCCATGCCTCTCCTCTAATAATCCACCTTCGTTCAAGGCCTGCCACCTCTAGGCAGGCCACTGGCACAAACAATTCTCACCCCTTCTGAATCTTCAACCTATTCCACCACTACCCCACAAGGCTTCTTCACTTCCCTTCTGTTTCTGCTCTGAGGCAGTGTGGCCCAGTGGAGAGGATGGTGGACTGCGTGTCAGGGAATCAAGTGTCTGGTTCAGGAGCAGCTACTCACTGGTTCCTAAGGAACTTAAGAGGCAGGAGTGGGGCAGGGGGAACAGAGGAAACAAAGAAACACTTCTGTAACAAGCAACTACCACATGAAACTGGCCACTGGCACCATCTGTGTGCCCAAGGTATATGAGTCGGGGTTACTTGCATAATCATGTACAGTACTCCTTGCTGAAATGAGCAAAAGCTGCCTCTGAAAAGTAACCTGTCCAGATCACAGAGCACACAAGCAGGGGTCAGAACGAGAAGACAAGCCTGATGGCGGAAATCCAGGTCTCTCTGTGTCACCCTCTGCTGCCCATCTGCATTGGTGCTGAGCAGCCTGGTTCTCACACTTTAGGGTGTGCAGGAAGACCCACCCTGACAGAGTGGTTCATGGGTCTGGCTGGGAGGACAGGGGAGCAGGAAAGGAATTGCAAGAGGAAGAGATTGAAGGTCAGGGCCTGGTATAGTGACATTTCCCAGGATTCCTATCTCCCAGTCTCAAAAAGAAACTATCTGCTACAGTGCTATGTCCTGCCCTGCAGACAGGAGCCCCATTTTGCTCAGAGCTAGGGCTGACTGGAGTGCTTGTAGTGCCTGACACCCAACTGAGTGCTCACATTTAGGGAGTGCTTTTGCCAGGCACTTTACTAAGTGCATCACAGATAACATCTCATTCAATCTTACTTTCCTTTTCTCATTTTATAGGCAAGAAATGGTATACTTAAAAATACCTTATTTAGCTAGGCACAACATGCCCGCAATCCCAGCTGCTCCACAGGCTGAGGCAGGAGGATCAAACATTGGAGGCCAGCCTGAGCAACTTAGCAAGACTCTATCTCAAAATAAAGAATTAAAAGAGCTGGGAATGTAGCTCAATACCAGAATGCTTACCTGATATGTGCAAAGCCCTAGGTTTCATCCCAGTACCAAAAAAATAAAATCTATCTAACACAAAAGACAGTAATGGATGAACAGTAGAACATAAAACATGACATACAAATCAAATAACAAAATAGCAGACATAAGTCCTAAAACCTTATCAATAATTACTTTAAATATATTAAACACTCATCAATGGTTGGCAGAATTTTTAAAAGATGATCCAATTACATTCAGTTTACAAGGGGCACTACGTTCAAAGACATAAATAGGTTGAAAGAAAAGGATAAAAAAAAAAGAGATACCATGCAAACAACCCAAAGAGAGCTGCAGTGGCTATACTAATATGAGACAAAATAGACCTTACAAAAAAAATTGTTCCTAGAGACAAAAAAGGACATTTTGCAATATGAAAGTGTCCACCACCAAGAGGCTATTACAATTACAAACATGTGTGTACCTAACAACAGAGCTCCAAAACACATGAAGCGGAAACTGTCAGAATTAAAGGGAGAAACAGATAATTCAACAATCATCATTTGAGACTTTAATACTCCACTTTCAATAATGGACAGTACAACTGAACAGAAGATCAACAAGGAAAAGAAAACTTAAATGCTATAAACCAATTAGATCTAAATTAGATTAGAATACTTCACCTAACAACAGCAGAATATACCCTTCTTAAAAATACAGGGAACAGGGCTGAGGATTTAGCTCAGTGGTTTCACCACCTGCTGTGCAAGCGCAAGGACCCGAGTTCAATCCCTGGTACCAAAAAAAAAAATGCAGGGAACAGGGCTGGGGATTTAGCTCAGTGGTTCCAGTACCAGCCTCAAAAGCGCAAGGCCCCAAGTTTGATGCCCCGTACCAAAAACAAACAAAAAAAGAGTACAGGGAACATTCTCTATGACATATCATAAATTGAACCACAAAACAAGTCAACACATTAAAAAGAATTGAAATCACGTATTTTATTTGACTAAAATGGGTTGAAATTGGAAATCAAGTAACAAATTTGAGAGATTTACAGTAAACTTTGTTTTAGTCCTCCCAGCTCAGAAAGGCTACTCCTTTCCCAGCCCATGTTCTCCATACCTTTTGCACAGCAGATCTCAAACATTTGCAAAGGACTCAGTGCTCCTTGCCCATGTCTCACAACAGACACACTGATCCTGGCCCCAAGATTGATCCCAGAATCAAAACAGCTACAGGGTGGAGAGGCCTTAGGGATTGCAAGAGCTTGTCATGCAGCCCTGCTTTTCCATGGAAAAATGGCTTCCATGGCCAGTCTACATAATATCCAAAATGCAAACCCTTCCCAAAAGAAAAGTGTTAACTGACAAGAGGACCTCCCTGAGCCAGGCATTTGACATATCCTATTTCATAATTTATCCTTACAAACCTCCCATGGAGGGGTCTTACTCTCCCCTTTTTATAGAGGAAACTGAGGAACCACAGCTAAAGGTGCCAGAAGCAAACTCCAAATACTTACTGTCTGCTATCAAAATCCTGCTCTTTCCACTGCCCTTGTAGGCTCAGAATGAATGCTATATGTAAGAACACCAGGAAGCCAGCATGGACTCTACCCTTCCTCCTGTTCCCTCGAAGAGTGGCTGCTTCTCCTGAGTGTGTTTCCAAACAGAGTGTGGTATATATAACACTCTTCTCGAGAAACAATCGAGCCCTAGCCTGGCAGAAACAAACAGGTTCCTCCCCAGACTTAGGGCACTGATAGAAGCCCCTGGAAGCCAGCCAGGAAAGCCTACAGGGGATACAGGTGTTGAGTGCAGGCTGAAGGACCTGCTGGGAACTGCAGGACCTCACTCTGGAATAAAGGCCTCATACTATGTAGACAAGGTGGCAAAGCAGGGCCCAGCTGGGAAACCTGAACAGATTCCAAATATCAAGGGATGTTATTAATCACCCAGTCTAATACTTCCTTCCACACAGCAGTCCAGAGCAGGAAAGAAATTTGCCTGAAGACACACAGCCAGGAGCATAACAGGGCCCAAGAATCAGGAAATCCAATGATACTTCATGCCTCCATTTCAGTAGGCCCTATCTCTTGTAAGACACTAGCCAAAGCTTGGAGCCAAGGTTAATCCCAACACCACACAAATAAGGCTCCATCAATACAGGACTTCTACTATTACCTTGTTTAATCCTCACAAAAGGCAAAGCATATTATGTATTATTCTCTAAACCAGGAAGCTGAAAAGACCCCAGGGTCAAATCACTCGCCTAAAGTCACAGGAAGAAAGAGGCCAGGCCAGGACAGAGCTCTTTCTACAAACTCCCTCGCTAAGTTTCAGGCTTAGCTTCCTGTTTCAATGCCCTGCCAGGCTGTCAGGGATGGATGACACGGGAATCAGGAGACAACAAAAGCCTCATGGCTGCTCACACTTGCTTGGTGAAGAGTAGCTTTAGCTGGCCTGAAAACCACCATAATGTTCTGGAAGTATGGCTGGTCGAGAAAGGTGGAGAGGCCCAGCAGATCTAAAAAGAGACTACAGTGATTCCCACCCCTGGACTATCTGTGAAAGGCTCAGCATCTTCTCGGCAAGTAGAAGCCCCAGTCCTCCCACACCCTCCAACCCTGTACAGTTGTCCAACAGCTCTTTGAAAATAAAGCCTTTCAAGACATATTAAGTTATGTACAGGCACAAGTTTTCTATGATGTGATCTTTATGTATATCAAAAGTGTATCATTAAAATTAATTTTTATAAATAAAAGTTTTCCCAATAATGAAAAATGAAAGAAAAGAAAGCCTTACTCTCCTTTGCTTGTCAAATGCCCACAAAACCCCCCAGGGCCCAGGATCCTATCCCTTTCCCTGGCACCCTGAAGTCTGAGTCTAAGCAACTCTATGCCTAGGTTCCTATTAGTGCCAATGGCCCCCCTTCCAGGACACTGAGCACCAGTCCCAGCCATAGGCACCCACATTTCTGCATGGGCCTCTCAGAGGGCTTCTTCTCCCAGGAGCTTAAATTCCTAAATAAAGGCTGTTTGTGGTACATCCTGAACAGAGAAAACAAATAGTGCCCACGCACTCCAAAGATCACAGCAGAAATTCCTGTTTTGTCACTGATAAAACTGAACCCCTGAAAGGTAAAGTGACTATGGACCCGTTGTCACCTGCCCAAGGACACATGCATAACTACTTGGGTAGAGTTGAGGTCAGAAGCTCCCAAAGAGATGACTTCACACTTGGCACCACCTCAGATCTGGCATTGCTGGTCCTTGACATTTGTTTGGCTCATGTTCTCTGCAGCAGGGGTATAAAGCAGGGGATCTGGCATATGGATGGGGTTAAGACTACCAAGCTTCATCAGCCCAGGCTGCCCTGCCCAACCAGCTCTAGGAAGGGCCAACACCTACCTGGTAGGTGACAGTGGGGGTTAGGATGATATCCACTGGTTTGGAGTGAGAGTGAAGAGTGGAGGTGATATGCTCCCCAACAGCGCTAGTGATTAAGAAGCTTGGTAACTTGTGACCAGCAGAGGAGGGTTCCAGCATGGCTGCCTTGAGACCCCTATAAGGTCTGCAGAGGGCACATACAGAGCTGACTGTTTTACTTGCCTGACCATCAAGTTAGAGTCAGGCCCTTTCTCAGGCCCCGGTCAAGATACAGGACCTTTGCCAAATGCTTGTACATTCCTTGCATTTCTCCAGACTCTGAGCAGCTGCTGTAGGGCCTTTTTCTCCTATGTTGATTTATTCTTCATTGTTCCTGAAATATACCCAGAGGCCTTTGGCACAGCACACTAGGCACCGGCAGAGCATTCAGCCCAAGCCCCGAGTACACACCAACTAGGCTCTCTGGGATCTGGGCCAAGCCAACAGGAATGATGGGCCCTGGGGTCAATCCCAGCAGCTAGGAAGGGAAACTCAAGATCCCACCTACCCCAGCCTGTGGTCCCCAAAGCTGTTCTCAGGACTGCAGAGGGTGTGTTTGGGGAGGAGGAGCCAGTTGGAAGGTCCCTGCAAGGCCTATAGCAAGCCTTTCAACTCTTCCTGAGCACAAGTGATTCTTCCAGCAATCCCCACACCCACAGCTGAGCCTCTCGAGGCAGGCCCATGGCTCAGCTGGGCTGCTGGCTGCCCTGTGTCTTGTGTTGGATAAATTAATGCCATCAGCACTTCATTCCAAGGGTAAAGCACAGGAAAGTAGTCACTGGGAAAAGTGTGGTAGGAAGGGTCAGACAGAGAACATGTACCAGCTTCTCCCATCATCAGCCTCTGGGAGCCCTGAGCTCCTTACCAGTAAACACAAATAATGGTTATTGTGGAATTAATAAAATATAAAGATGAAGTGCCTGGCACAAAGTAAGCACTCAATAAATGTGATTTCTCTCCCCGACAAGATGAGCAGATATAGCTCATTATAAGACTTTTTTAGGGGCGGGGGGGCAACACTGGGTATTAAAGCCAGGTCCTTTGCACTGAGTTACATTCCCAGACTTTTTTTTTATGTACTGGGGATCCAACTCGGGACCTTGCTCTTGCAAGGCAGGCGCCGGAACCACTGAGCTAAATCCCTGGCCCTCCCAGACCTTTTATATTTTTTATTTTAATACAAGGTCTCATTAAGTCAGTAAGTTCCCCAAAAATAAAAAAATAAAAAATAAGTTGCCCAGACTGGGCTTGAAATTGTGATCCTCCTGCCTCAGCCCCCCAGAGTACAGGAATGACAGGCATGTATCCCCCCACATCTGGCTCATTTTCAGTCTTTAACCCTCGGATAAAATTAATGACCTAACCCCACAGCTGGCTGACAGCAGGTATGGCCAGACAGGCATAGGACAAAAAGACAAGGAGTCCCACAACCATGTTGGGCTCTGCAAGCATGAAGGGCATCTGGCTTAAAGACCGAGGAGAGAGGGCTGGCAAGAAGTCCACAGCACACGCAGCACAGGCCTCCTTTGGACTCAGCTGTGCCAGCGGAGCCTGCAGGGACACAGTGGGGCAAGAGTATTTCCAAGATAGTACCTGGCAGAGCTTCCAGACCCCCCAGGATGAGCCACCATTCTCCTGGACTTACTCTAAGAGCAGCAATAAATGGGAAGGTATCACAGCCTGAAGGAGGCTGGAAAAGGCTGGGCACAGGAAGTAGGAGCGGGGTGAGGGCAAAGACACAGGGCCTGCAGAAAGCAAGCAGCAGAGACCACCACAGTGAATGTGTCCCACAAATACAAGTGCTTGCCTGGTTATTTTTGGCACCTCTCTGCCCAGAACCAGCAAGGAAAGGCAGCTGCTAACAACATGGAAAGGCTCTTGATGCTCAAGTGTGCAGGCTTGCAGCAGGGACAGAAAGAGTACCAGCAGCCACCGTGTAGAGGGGCCTCTGCCCCACTTCTTCCTCTCCAGACTGTCCCTGTAAAGCCCAATCTGTGCGCTGCATAGCTGACATAGTGTGAGTACTGCTTTTGCTCAGATCCAGCCTCTCAACCACAGAGCTCACTTACACACACACACTCACACTCACACACACACACACGCACATGCACACACAAACAGACAAATAAATAACTATGGAGCCAGCTGGGAGCTGAGCCACACCCAGGACCCGAGACAGTATTCCTCTGGGCTCTTCCTGTACTGAAGCAACCCTCCCAACTTCCAAGTGGCAGGGATCCTGGGGAGGTCACAAACACAGCCTCTCTTTTCACTGCCCCCCACCCCCCCTGTGAAAGTAGTGACTCTGGCAATTTCAAGCAACTCACAGCCTCTTGGTTTCCTTACCTGAAAGCAAAGGAGCAGGACTAGATGTCTCTGAGTGTTTTCCAGCACTGGATGACTCCTGAGAGATAGGGAGCCCAGGACTATGACCCGTGGCCAGCTGGGGCCTCAGAGAGAATAAGGTCAGGTGAGGAGCCAGGTGCTTGCCCCAGGAATTGTTGCTGGCTGGGAGGAGGCTGAAGAGGCAGCCAACACACACTCTGGTTGCAAGTCACCTCTTTAGCTCCCTTCTGGGCTCCAGGGGCCTCCCCTTCTAGAGAACTGGCAAGTTTTGCCAATAGTGGGCTGGATTTGGAGCCACTGTCTGCCCAACTATCGGGAAAAGCTGAGAAACAAAAACCCTCACCACATTCCTTCCTCTCTGGATTCCACTACCAGAGAAGTTGGGTGGCCTGAGAGAACCCCCTTTAAGCTGCAAGCCTGGTGCACTGCCCTCTCACCAAGCTTTGCCCTGGATAAACCTCACCCTGGCTGCTCCCCTCTCCCTCTAGAGACTCCTGGAGGAAGAAGCAGTGCTTAGAAAAAAACGCTCTCACCCTGTGGCTGAGGAGAAAGGCAGAGAGAACAGGGAACACCTTCCCCAGCTGCCCACAACACGAGACTGCATTCCTGGAAGAGCAAGCACAAGATCTGCAAGCCACAGGCCTCTAGTCCCACTCCCCCTACCAGTCCCCACAAACCACAGCCAGCAACCACCTCCCACAGGGAGACCACCACCCCATCCAGCAAAATCTTAGCTCTTTTCTGACATGTGGCAACTTTCTTCTTAGAGAATATCATGGTGTCCCCGCCTACCCTCCCGCCCCCTCCCCAAACCTCCATCTAGGTCACACTGGGAGGCTTCAGGTGACCCAAAGACACGGGGGTTTCTTAGCTGAGAAAGCAGCCTTCCTGGAGCCTACCCACAAGAGCAATTTAGCCTGAGGCCTAGGCAGGCAGATAGGTTCCCCAGAGCACAGTCTGATCTCAGAGAAGCTGAGCTCTTAACCCTCCTCTGCAAGGACAGAGGCCCTTGCAAAGGCATGCAGACGCCAGGGGCTGGGACCTTCTGGGGGCAGTGGGTCACACAGTTGTGCACAGGGCCTAAGGAGTTAGAAACAAAACTTCATGAGTTTCATCTGCACAAGCACCAGTGTCCTGGGATACTGTTCTCCTACCACAAGCAGGACACTCTTCATTTCCTCTTCCCTGGTAGGAGTAAAAGACAACAGGAACTGGGCCTGGAACTAGTAAAATGATACCAACCATCTGGCCTGCATAATCTTCTTCAACCTTCAAAGCTATCCTAAGAAGTATTATAATCCTCCTCATTTTACAGGTGAGGAAACTGAGCCTCAGAAAGTTACACAATGCCCCAAAACATGCTGCAATGGAAAAGCTAGAGTATGAACTTAAGTCTGCCCAGGCCTCATTCCCATGAATCTCTAGACTTCCTTCACCGTCACTGCCAGGGTGCCCGTCCACACACCATCCAGGAATGGTGTTCTGAGTGTGGGTGTGGTTCTGGAATCTGAATTAATCCCCCCACTAACTGTTATTGCTCCCACTTGTGTGACCTGTGAGAGCCAGAGTAAGTGTGCGTGTGTTGGGGTTGGAGGGAGGGTGATCTGGATTCCAAAGAGCAGTTTCCAGCACCAAAGTTATGCTGTAATGGTTCTGATTCATAAAATGAGCTCACAGTCTCAGAGTATCCTGAATGCTATTCTGAATGCAAATGCAGATCCCTTAGTAAGAACTTGGGATTTCAGCATACTCCACCTAGCCCCAGCCCAGAGTGCAATTTCCTTCAGCCCCACACAGTCCAGAATTCTAATGTGCAGAAGCAATTCCTCTCAGTGAATGCAACTACTGGCTGAGTTTCCTTCGGCCTGCAGTGAGTCAGGGAAGAATGAAGGCCCTGAGCTGCTCTTGTACTGGCACCAGTGCACGCACACACACATAGGGAAGGTGCCAACCCGGACTGGACAATGGAAATGCCCAGATCAGCAGATCCCTAGGCAGGACACTGCACAACTCTTTCACTCTGAGGTCCCCTTGGCATCAGGATGACCAAGACTGCCTCTAGAAGGCCAGCTACAGGGCAGTGGCAGGAAATGGGGTTCACCAACTCCAGAATCCAACTTGTGGTGGACGGATCCTTCTGAAACTAATGGTGCAATGTGAAGAGGTCCCAGCAGCAGGGACTCACCAGGCCCTCCTGCACATGCCAAGGCCTTTCTTTCGGTGAAAATCCTTCACTGCTTCAACTAACATGCACTAAATACTGGATGCCAGGCAGTGTCAGAACAATACAGAGCTTACACTAGAGTACAGGCTACATTCTGCATACACTGAGTCCTCACAGAAACTTGGTAAAGGAGATAGAAAGATTCTAGCCTAGAGTCTATGTTTTTGACCACCATCCAATAGTACACATACAAATAACTACCTAAGGGGACAGTGAGCATTCAGAAGGCTAAAAAATTCAGGAATGGTGCTCAAAGCAGGACTAAAGGGCTAAGCAGGAGTCTTCCACCTACGTGTGCCCAACCCACCCCACCAAGAGCAAAATATTCTCATTCTTTTTCCCTCCCTCCTTCCCCTTCTCTGCCTCCTTCTCTCTCTCTCTCTCTCATCCTGGGGACTGAACTCAGAGATGCTCTGTCACTGAACTACACCCCCAGTTTTATTTTTTATTTTGGAACAGAATCTCACTACATTGCCCAGGCTGCCCTCGAACTTGAGGTTCTCTTGCCTCTGCCTTCCAAGTAGCTGGAATTATAGGCATGCACCACCACACCTGGCAATGAGCAAGGTTTTCTTTTGGAAGACACAACAGACAGAAATTACCAAGGCCAGAGATTCCTGAACTGGGCCCATTCCTTCCAGGAAACTATACCTGGTGAAACTGCCATCCTCCTGCCACTCCCCTCCTCTTCTTGAGGTCTTGGCTCCTGAGTAGTCTTTCCCGGGATTCTGCGGCCACAGGAGGCCCTCTGCTACAGCCATAACTACATGCTGCTTTTGTTCCCCTCCCATTTATTAAAAGCAGCAGTCTACAGGGTCAAACACTGGGGCTATTTTTAAGATCTCTGCTTAAAAGTTAAACTCTCAACCCTGTAAGGATTCCACAAGTACTCTTTGGGGTTAAGAAGCTGACAGCTCTAGGGAACTAAGTTCTGCCTAGTGTTCCAAATGGTCACACTGGAAGTGGGCAGGCTGGCCCAGTGAAGGCTGGATAACTCGGGGAGCCTGCTCTAGGTTCCTCACCAGCTTGACCCTTGGGAGCTACACGGACCAGAGAAACCAGCCAGAGCCCAATCCAATTAGAGTGCAGACTGCATGAGGGCCATGCGATGAGATGATTTATCACAGTAATTGAATGTTTATACCCTTATTATTCCCTGTGCAACATGGATCCACAGATTGTTAACCTGGAAAGGTCTGTCCTTTCCCTTCGGTTCTGAAGCCATGTAACACCTGTGGAAAGGACATACTTCTCTGATCCTAGGAGCATGTACCACACCTTCCCTCAGAGGCTCTGGAGGAAGAGAGGAGATTCTGCACCCTCAACAGATCTGGTGAAGCTGGAAGAAGAACTGCAGTTCCTCCCACTGTCACCAGACCTCCTGTCTCTGTCCTGAAGCTACAGGGACAGGTCAGCCAAGACACCCCCCCACCCAGCGCCCCGGAGGAAGTCAGACACCCTCTGCCCTCCCCAGCCACAGCCGCCAACAGGAATCCCCTACACACAGGTGCCACAGTGACCTCCATGGCCAGCCAGTGCTCCCCCAGCCCCTTCCACTGGCTGGTACACAGCTCTCACCTATGTAGGATGGTGGAAGCAGGAAAGTAACCACAGAAGTTGGAGCCAACAAAGTTTTAAATGGGGCAAATATCTTCCCCTTTCATCTTTCCAGGAGCTTAAGGTGGACAATCGCCTGGGACACTTGGTGGCCTCCACTTTGGGTGGCAGGTACCCCTTCCTGTGGCCCTGTGGTCTTCCTGGGTACTAAGGCTTGCAGGGTGCAGCAGGTTCCTCAGCACTCCCCTCAGCCTTACCCTGGAGGCCTGGGTAGGGGGCCCAGAGAGGCAATCTGATCCACACGTGTGTGTGTGTGTGTGTGTGCGCGCGCGCGGCGGCGGCGGCGGCGGCGGCGGCGGCGGCGGGGGGGGGGGGGCGCTCCACCAAAGACCCTCCCCTCTCCAGCACTCTCAACAGGCACTACGGAACACAGTACCAGGCCAGGTGCCGCGCGGGCTCGACTGGCCACTGCGGAGGGGCGTGCGGGGGCGGGAGACGCATGACAGGTCTGGGGTGCGCCAGCAGTGCCGGGCACGCGAGGCGAGGCGGCTCTTCGCTCGCCCGCGGCCCGCCCGCGCTCGAAGCTCCAGTCTAGGCCTTGGCTGCACTTGCCCCAGTTCACTGCCCCCTGCACCTCGGTGGCCCAAAGTCCCAGCGCGGACACATTGGCCCTGCCCACTTTCCGGAGCATGCAGGCAGGAGAAAGGGCTCCTACACCACGTTCCAGCAGCTCGCAACCCCCCACCCCCACCCCCCGCCATGCGTCCAGGGCCTGGGCTCCATCAGCCCAACCAGTCCCTGCAGACATCACGTTTCGCTCGGCTCGAGCGAGAGGAGGAAGCAATGGTGTTCCCGAGCCGCCGAAGGCCGGCAGGTTTGGAAGGGTTTGCCTGCGGGCCGCGCTCTGGTGGGCGGGGGCCGCAAGCGAGCTACGTAGCAGCACAAACACGGGGAGGTTGCGCCGCACTCGCAGCTACGGGCGGGCGCGGGTTACTGGCCGCGCGGGGGCGGGCTGCTGGCGGTCCACGCATATCCCCGCACACTTGCTCCACTGCTGCCCAGGCCGCAGGAGTTGGCGCGGGGCGGCCCTTAGGCCCTGCGCCTCAGCTCCAGGCCGTGCCTGCAGAGCTGCAGCCCGCGGGGCGGGAGGCCACTGCTTGCACACGCTGCTCGGGTCCCCTCACTGCCCCTGCCGCGTGCAGGGCTTGGGCACCGGCTCGGCACCCCAACTTACCCCGCTCTGTCTGGAGCTCCGACCTCGACTGTCCCCCTTCCGCTGCAGGCCGCCGCCTTCGGTCGTCTCCGGGACTCCAGCCGCTTGCACGCACTCACCGATTTTAAAAACAAACAGGCGCCGTCGCCTCCCTGCGGCGTTCGCGGGGCTTCCGCCAGCCTGCGCCTCCCTAAGCTGGGAAGTTTGCTGGCAGGGCCCTGGCGGGACGTGCAGGCTGTCACCCCCGCTCGCTGACGGCGCAGAAACCTCGGTGCACCCCGCGCCCGTGCTGTCCGACTCGCGAGCGCTCTCCCTCCCTTCGAGTCACCCCCAGTCCTGCGATGCAGTGTCAGGATTGCACGGCTCTGACTCATCGGTTGAGCTCACAGCTTGGAAAAAAAAAAGAGGGCGAGAGGCAACAACGAAGGAGGACGACTCTGGCGTGCTACAAAGGATTGCACAACTCAAGGCTGGGTGCACAGAGTGCCCAGCAGCCAGCAGGCGCGCGCAGCACCGCGAGGAGCAGGAACCAGCTCTACCACTTCATCAGCACCACTGTCTCGGGGCGGCCTCTCAGCCAGCAGGCCCAGCGCCGCCCACTTCCTGCGACCAAATAAGGCCGAGGAAGGCGTCTTTAAACCTCCGGGGGCGGCCGGGGCTGGGGATTTCCAGCGGACCTCACCTCTACTCCGGAGTAGGGTGCCACCCTCCCCCAGCCCAGGCGGGCGCCCCCTTGGCTTTGCTGGAACCAACAAGCCATGTGGCTCGTTCCTTGCACACCAAGGTCAGGAGGAGACGGTGACGAAATGTTTGGAAACCCATGGAGCCTGCCAGGAGAGAGGGAGAGAGAGGGAGAGGGAGAGAGGGAGAGGGAGAGGGAGAGAGGGAGAGGGAGAGAGGGAGAGGGGGAGGGAGAGGGGGAGGGGGAGGGGGAGGGGGAGGGGGGGAGAGGGGGAGAGAGGGAGAGAGGGAGAGAGGGAGAGAGGGAGAGAGGGAGAGACAGAGAGACAGTGTGTGTGTGTGATTTTGGGGAAGGCACAAGTAGCTTTCTTCCACAAAGAAAATTGGTGTTGGATATGATAAATCATGCACAGTCTTCTCCAATGCACTTTATTAACAGCCTCCCCGAGTTTTACTTTCTGGTTCACCAGCCTCCAGTGCTGTAAAGGTAACTGAGAAACCGGCCCCAGGCCCTGTTGAGGGCCCACAAGGCCATTAGAAGTCCAGCAACTCAGACCTGAGTTAGGAAGCTTTACTATTTCCCCTGTCTTCTGTAAATAGCCCCTTGATCATTTTCTGGTCCAAGCCTGATTTCTCTTTGCCTGACTGTCGGGAAAATGTGAAACATTTTCTGCAGCTCAGGTCTTGCAGGGCCAGGCAAAAGTCAGCAGAGGTAATCCTGCTCTTCAGTATATTTTAGTGTATGATTTTTTTTTAAAAAGATGAGTCAGAAGGAGATATTTCTCTGAAGAAAAAAGCCACCAAAGAATACACTGTGTCCTGGGAGCTCCTTTCCCCTATGGCCAGTCCTAAGAGCCAAGTGCATCCCTGGCGTTCTCAGAACAAGGAGGACAGCAGAATGTGATTCCCACACACTCCCTGAGCCTGCTAGACCTAAGCCTTGTAGGACATTCTGCCTAGAAACTCTGCACAAACTACACTTGTTCTAAGGGCCATGGCTTTCCACTCTCCTGCCCCTTGACTTGCTGAAGCACCTGCATGCACCTGGAAGTCATGCTGCAGCCAGAGAAAGGTAAAGGACTCACTTGTCCCATGTCATGATAGATGTCCAAATAAGGACCTTTAAAACAGTCTTATCCACAAAATACTGATAATTATGGCAGAAGACAAGACCAGGTGATCTCTTAAATTTCTTTCAGGATCCACGATTCTGTGGTTGTAAAAAGTGAATGGAGTCAGAAAACCACCTTCTACACAGAAAAGCCCAGGCTCCTCAATTTAGAATTCACTGTGGCAGTACTGTTCCTGACAGGTCTCAAAGCACTTTGCCCTACAGCCTGCTGAGCCTACTGAGCCACACTCTGTGACAGTTTTATCCCTCTCTGGATGAAAACACTGGGGTTCAGAGAGGTAGCAATCCAATCATCTGTCATCTCTCTGCTTTTCTTCCAATCTCCCACAGAGTAAGGCAGCAAGCAATTGAGGGACTGGAGTGCTCAGGCCCACAGACCCCCAAGTAGAGGCTGGACCATCAGAACTCCTGGCAGAGGCTCAGTGTAAAGCCGTTTAGCTTTTCCATTTGCTGAGTTTCTTCCCTCCCACTGATAACTCATCCAAGTGAAGGAAACAAAAGCAGAGTGACGTCATCTCCAGGGCCCCAGCTGCCAGATTCTTCTGCAGATCTGCAGCCATCCTGACCTGTCCTAAAGGACCGGCCCCTGCAGCTGGCCTGGGGCCAGCCCAGAGGGAGCCTCTGTGAGCCAGTGCAGACCAGCCCAGGGACATTCCCAACCAACCAGAAAACCCGGCTGGGGAGCACATTCCTAGAAGAGCCTGCCACATTGCAAGCCAGGGCCCAGCCTCCAGGGAATGGGCGAGTGGGAGCCACTCCAAAGGGCACTCCTCAGTTTTGTCCCGTTGGGACTTCCTTCTTGTCCCAGAAGGAGCTGCCTATCGGAGGAGCAGCCCAGGGAGTGAAGGCAGGTAGCAGGGTGCACAAGAACTGAGAAGTCAGTGGCTCTGGAGGAGCCCTGCTCACTGTGAAGCAGCACACCCCTTCCCTTTACCCTAACTAAACTTCTAAATGTGAATCAACTCAGAGAGAAGAGGAAAAGGGCACATGGGTGTGCAGGGGACAAGGGCTCAAGACCGTTCCCAAAGCCACCATTTGGCAGAGAAATGTACCTACCTGCCAACTGCCAGCAGAAGAGGATGTGTAAAGAAAGATTTGGCCTTTCCGGGAAAGCCCTGGAGGTCAGTCTTGCTGCGGATATGACAGTGCAGAATCACTGACATGTGAAGTGAAAATTTTGGTTTTAGATGCCCCAGTCCCTCCTCCAACCAAGGTGACCTTTTAGGGCTGTGGTGAAAGGTGCTGATCCCAAGAACGTACCCACAGAGTGATAGTTTCTCCACCACCCACTTTCTTTACAAACTGCAGGAAAGCATGGAGTACAGAGCGCCAGTTCCCAGAAGCTGTCTGCTAAGAAAGAAAGACTCCAGGAGGAAAAGCTCTCTGGCAGGACCCCATCCTCTGGGTCCCAGTGAGGGTACAGTATGGCATTTCAAAGGCTTCCTGACAAACAACTCAGCTCTCTGAATTCTACTCAGAGTGGCCCGTCACCAGTGTTCAAAATCTTCTAAGTATGTGAGTTATATCTCAAAGCTGGTATGAAGAAGAAAAATAAAAGCGTCTAAAGAAGCCAGGGTCTCGCCACCCAGCCACCTGCCCTGAGTCCGCATTGTTGTCCTTTTTCCACTGCCCCATCGAGCCCAGCACACATGGTGTGTTTATGTGAACAATTAGCCTTGACCAGAATATGAGGAACTGGGGTACAACTATTGTTGAGGACATCACAAAATGACAGCCTTCTTATGTCCCTTGTATGCTATGTTCCTACTGTCAGGTCCCTTTGCAAAATAAAGGTTCTTATTGCTTATAATTACAACAGAAGAAAGAGAAAGTTGTGAAAAGAACGGGGAGCCAGTACTGAGGAAGGGACCTGCCTAACTAAAACAAACCTGCTCTGTGACCTTAGGACAGTTCTCCATAACGTCTGAGCTTCATTTTTTTCTCTTTTCCTTCTTTCTCTGTTGCTGTTGTCCCCTAATAGAGCACCGTGTTTGTTACAAGAACAGTGAAAAGGTGTCCTCTTTATAGGGGTCTGAAAGGATCCAATGGACAAAAAACTGCTCTACGCTGTAGAATGCTATGTACATGTATTAGGTGTTACAACTGTTACTTTTACTCTTTTACCCTGTATTTCCTTCTCTCAAAACTAGGTTCTCCCTTTCAAGAACCTACTTCCAGGCAAGATTTTTTTTTTTTTCCCCCTGAAAAGACAACATGATGCCTCAGGGTGACCCTCTGCTAGGCTCTGCAACATCAACCCAGTGTCCCATTGGAGGTGTCCCCTCCCTTTGTGTCCTTTCCACCACTTTTCCACAACTCTGTCCACCTGGGCTGAACAGAGACACCCCTTTAACAACCGTGCTTTCTCCCCGCTTCTTACCAGGTCCTTTCTGAGACAGCAGAGAGTTCAAAAACCACCTCAGTCACTAAGGTAAGCCACAGTAACTTGATGCACTACTGAGAAGTCATGCATTCTCTTTTACCCTTGAAAACCCATGGGACTCTCCTCAGTTTCACACTTACTTCACCTGTTCTGGGGCAGAGCCAAGCCGGCCACACCAGCCCACAGCTGTCTGTCCCGCTCAGCCCTCCCACCTGCCCTCCCCAGCCTCCCTCCCCTACGGCCTGGACCAGGTTCTGAGCGCCTTTGTCAGGCCTGAGAGGGAGCTTCTGTAGATGGCTCCAGTTGCTGCTGTCACTCTGGGACATACGTCTGGCTGGGTGCAGAGAGAAGGACAAAACAGGTGTGGCTGCCAAGGAGGGCAGGCCAGCAGGGCTACAGGACAGAAACACCCTTTCTTCACAGAGCAAGAACTGCCAGCTTCCCAGGGGCCCCACTTCAACAAAGCCCATGCCCCCACAGGACCGGCCGGGACAGACTCCCTCACTAGCTCTCCTCACGAGCAAGCCAAGAGGAGCAGGATCCCCACATTCAATGTGTGCAGTGGGGTACGCTTGAAACATGACTTTTAAATGAAAAGCAATACTGATAAGTCAAGAACTAGAATCCAAAATTCACATCTATGGGAATATACAAGTTAAGAGCACAGATTAAGACCTGAGTCCAAATCTTGGCTCACGCTGACTTGATGAGCAAGTTACTTACCTACTTAGTTTTCTCATCTGCAAAATGAGAATGATAAGACCCTAAAAGTATATGGCACACAGTAAGTCTTTGATACATGTGTGCTGTCATTTTTTCATCTCCTAACTGATCTCCTTGCTCCTAGTCTTGCACACTTCACTGTCCACACAGCCATCAAAATGCTTACTCCTCAACAGCTCCCATCATCAACAGCATAAAGCTAGGTCTGTTAACCAGACAGTTAGCCACTTGTGTTCCTGGCACTATCTGATTCTGCTCCACTTCCCAGCCCCAGCTCTGGCCCCACAGAGCCAACCAATATGAGGTTCCCAAGAGCTATGCTTTCTCACTCTCCAGTCTTCACTCTTGCTCTTCCTCCCTCTAATCCTGATCTGCAGATTAGCCCATACCCAGGTCTCCCAGCACACTAGCGCTTAACAGCCTAAAGCTTAACAGCCCATCTTCCAAGAAGCTTCTCTTGACTCCTCAGAGCAGAGGACGCTGCTGGAGTGTACACTGTTGGAGCCCTCCCAGGTCCCCTTTATCAGGCTTCATCCCTTGCCCCCTCCACCCCGCCTTGAGTGGTAGCTAAGAGCTCACAGCTGGCCCTAATCAAAGGGCACCTTTGGTGGACAGATTCTGTGGGAAGGGAATTCGTGCTTGCAGGGCTGCCTGTGGGCTCCAGCTGCAACATATCCTTCCTTGCTTAGCTGTGTCCTTGCTCTATCTTTTTTTTCTCACTACTGGGGATCAAACTCAGGACCTTGCACTTTTGAGGCAGGTGGAGATGCCACTGAGCTAAATCACTAAATCCCCAGCCCTTCCCTGGTCTATCTTGCTTCACTTCCTCCTGACAGCCCTTCTAAAACCCCAGTCACCAAAACCCCTTCTAGCTCCCAGCTCCAAAGAATCAGAACAGCTATTCTCTTCCCTAAACCTCCACGGCTTCCTGTGTATCTTTACTCCACTGGCTACATGTTGTTCTGCTCTGCTTGCACCATTTCTGTGAACAGAGCACCATCACCCAGAATCAGAGCTCCTTAAGTGCGCAGCCTCCTAGATTTTACTCCCTGTGGTATCTCTGGTGTCTACACAGTCCCTGCACACTATGGCACTTAGCAAACATTTGCAATAAATTCATGGGGGCGGGGATTTTAGCTCAGTGGTTTCGCCACCTGCTGCGCAGGTGCAAGGACCCAAGTTCAATCCCCAGTACCTAAATAAAAAAATAAATAAATAAATTCGTGAATGAAACTATACACGAAAATTTAAAACAATCAACAAAATATAACATCATTATTATTACTTGTATTGCTATTCTATTTCACTGATTCTAAGATGCATATTTCCCCCATTCAACATCTCTGAAATCAAGCTGCTTCTTACAATGGACAGCATGTATGGTTTTTCTGCCCCCTCCCATACCAGGTATCGAACTCAGGACCTTGCACTTGCCAGGCAGGCACGGCGACACTGAGCTAAATCACCAGCCCTTATGGTTCGTTTTTTTGTGAGACAGGGTCTTGCTATGTTGCCCAGGCTGGCCTTGAACTCCTGGCTCAAGCAATTCTCCTGCCTCAGTCTCCCAAGTAGCTACCTACCATCACGTGCCACTATGCCCAGCAGGCATGCATGGTTTTATCAGCAGCATTTTCTCTTTCTTAAGTGTATGTAAAATAATGGTGCATATTATAATCAATGGCTCCTTAGGTTCAATGGTGTATGCCATTATTATTATTATTGCTACTGCTACTACTGCTGCGGTTTGGTCTCCTGGGTCCTGGGTCCTGTAGCACAAAATCCACAGAGCTGTGAGGCCCATTATCTAAGCTTAGGAGTGCTCTGACACTCAAGCTTTCATAAAGTAATCTACAATTTTCAGGGATAAGAAGGACTCCTGTGTCCAGATACCTCCAGAAACACATGAAAGCATCCCTATACGATGAAGATAAAGCTCTAGATTAAGAGTTACACGAGCAAATTTCTAAGCCTGTTTCTTCCTTTTAACTTTCCAAATGACCCCAATGAACCTATCTAATGCATCATCAAGCTGCTACTTTATGTCCAATGTGCGAGACCACTGGATCCACCCAGCACCCTGGAAGTCATGATCCCCTTTCAGAGATAAGGAAGTGAAGTTCAAAAAGGTTAAACAACTCTCCCAAGGTCACACAGATGGAATTCGACCCTTAGACTCTGATTCCATCTCTGTCTTATATGCTGGGCATGTGTTTCCCCAATAAGGAAGCTGAGGCTGAGAAGCCATTCTCTCTCACAGGTATATTTTATTTGACCCATTCATTATGTTTTATTTTAAATGAATTTACTGCCAACATTTTTTTTTTAATCTGGAGACAAATTAAAAATCAGGGGTTCTGGTTTGTCATTAAAAAAAAATCAGAACACTGGCCACAGTAAGCCTTCCTTCTTGGAGGTAGAGCTGAGTGCCACTGCAATGCAAGGGCAACTCACATGTTCCAATTTCCTGCTGGTCCTACCCCTTCCTAGGTCATGGGTCACTCCATTTATCATCACATTTGTGCTGGCCTCTGTCGTTTCATTCTCTCTGTTCCCTGCTGGCCTTTGAGTGCATGACCCCTAGTCAGATGAACTCCAGTGCCCCCTTCAGCTTTAAGTCTATCTCCAAGAAAGAACCTTATGAACCTACTTGGGGAGCCACTCATACAAGCCCCTGCCTTCCTTCAAACTCCTGCCCTTCTGCCTCCATCCCAGGAGCCCCCAGGGTCTGTAGCTCATACCCATAGGAAGAGAGCTGAGGGCTGGAATGGCTGTGATGGGGACCAAGCAGGTGTGGGAATGAGTTGGACAAGGTCCAGGAGGATCCACAGTTGCAGGAGATGAGCAGGGTTTGACACATGAGGAAACACAAACAGCAAATCATCAAGAGGAAAAATGTACAGTCTCAGAAACAATTTAGGATATGCAAATTACAACATCATTAACACCCCATTATGGCCCCAGTCAATGTGAAAATAAGTAAATAAATAAGACAACAACACTGCTGTTGGCAGGGCTTTGGGGGAACAGCTGCACATACACTGCTGTGCTACTACTATAAACTGTTTAAATCTTTCTAGAATGTGACTTGGCACTGTGTTGCAAGAGTCTAAGGCTCTGACCTGGTAATTACAGTTGGGGGACTATTTCCCATGAAATTAAAATGCCACCACAAAAGAAGCTCAAAGTGCCTGCATATATCAGCAAATATTAAAATCTATTCATATTATACATAGTAGGATATGATACAATAGTTGAGTAAAATATGAATGGACTCAATACATGGAACAATCTGAAGAAACCATTTGATGAAATCATATGAAATGACAAAATCAGCACAAAGAAACATGTATGAACTTACAAATTGCTAAAACTTCCACAGGAACATTAGAAGCAATCAGAAGAGAATTCTAAACAGTGTAAATTGTTAGGGTGTAATGTTTATTCTATCGAGTCGAGGAAGGTGGTTTAAATAACAATAAAGACAACAGTGATGATCATGATCATGATGTAAGGGCCACTGGACAGGATTTCCTCATCATAAAATATGCTGGGCCAAGGACCCAGGGGACAGGCAGGCCCAGGCACCTGGCTTGAAGAGGGAAGGAGAAGAAATGCAAACTGGGACAGATCTTTCCTTATCTGGAGGACTTTGAAAGACACCTCTCAGGGAAAAACAAAGCTACCCAAATAAACCCACACATTTAACCTCTAACATCCTCAGTGCTAACTTTTACTGCTGCATTTGTGCTCTCAATTTTACTAATACCTTATTTCAGCAGCTTCTGAGGTGATATCAGGGCTCTCTGTGGGCTAGCCTAGGAACCCAACCACCATTTATAGCATTGTTTCTATGGAAATATGTTTCAAGCTTCAAAAAATCAAGCTGCTGAAAACCCTGGGGCACACATGTGATCTCTAAATTAGGGAACTGAGATGAGCTGGGTCCTGAGCTCAGGAAGACAGTTTGCTACATAGATTCTGTGACAGTTAATATTTCAGCCACCAACAGTGATCAGAACTGAGCTCCACGTTATACAAGGTGAGGATGGGGCCTGGGCATCTAAGAATGAACATGATATTCTAGGAAAGCACATGAATAGCTTCTGCCGCCACTACACACACACACACACACACACACACACACACACACACACTTGCACATGAGCATTACTTGGAAGACGTGAAACTGGCCAAAGTACCCCTGATGAACATCCTGGCAAGCCCTGAGCCCACACTCTTCCCAATTCCTCTCTGACTCTGGCAAACCTCCAGCCACAAGGTCCTATTTCAGTCTGATCACAGAACAAAATCTCCAAATTTTTGACAGTTTCAGAACTTGGTTTTAGCGGATATATGCTCAGATATCCCGGGCCCCAGAAGAGCCTGGACATCCCTCCAGATACGCTCTGCACTGTTTCAGTGGCCTCTGTTTTAGCAAGCTCCAACCTGCTCACAAGGTATGTCAGGGGCTCTCCAGCCCACACCCACCTCAGGATTCCAAAAACCACCAAGGAGTCTCCATTTCCTTCCCTGGTTACACTCCTGGCCTGGTCACAAAGAAAGGATGAGCAAGGGCCCTCAGACATCCCCTGTGTCAAGAAAATTTCTCTGTCCAAAGCAAATGCTACCCACTAGGGGCTAACACAAGGATAGTGGGGGTAAGAAGGCCATTCACAGGGCCAGGGATTTAGCTGACTGGTGCCGCACCTGCCTCGAAAGCGCAAAGTCCTGAGTTCAGTCCCCGGTACCAAAAAAAAAAAAAGGCCATTCACCAGACACCCAAGATTCAAAGATGCTACCAATATGAGAAGCAGTCAGAAGAGGGTTGGCTTCTTAGTGACAGAACTACACTTGCAGCTGCAAGTCCCAGCAGAGCTCAAGGCAAGGGGGAGCGGGGGGATTCAGAGAGCTCTGCCAGTTAAATCAGAAATGGACTGGACGAATGAGGGGCTAACACTAAAGAACAATTCTAAATTTAATAGTAAAATATCTGCAACAGTGGAAACACCCAAGACACTACCTTACTAGGGCTCCACCTGGGTGAGGCTAGGCTGCAGGAGTTCAGTTTGCAAAGCACACCCTCCTGCTGCCTGTTGAGAACTGCAAAAGAATCAGCTTCCTTCTGCTGCGGCTGGGCCTGCAGGTGAGTGGGTGGTTCAGAGCCTCAAAGGCTACATGCTCAATGGCTGGTTCCCTGGAAACTCAGGTGTGAACAATGATCTGTGGCTTTGAGGCCACCCAGGGCTGCCTGCACCAGCATGAGAGGCAGAGTCCACGCCGTGAACCCCGAAGTTACACGGTTAGCCAGCCTGTGCAGTCAGGCCAATCTGAGTCCTGCAGCCCCTGCACACAGCAACAGTGGTTGATAAGACAGGGCAGGTCAGTCTTCCTGGTGGTAACAGATGGGAGGCGTAGAGTCCCTCCTTGGCCTCCTTCCCATCTAGATCCAAAGTCTCTGATGTTAAGGCCTGTCTTTTTAAAAAGCATAGATATATATTTCTAAAACAATTACAAACAAATATTCCATGTATAACCTCTTCACCTAAATCCAGTATTTACATTGTGCCAATTTATACTATGGTCAATGTACCCAGTTTTTATGCCCTCATAGTATATGCACATGCAACTTTGTGTTTTATTTATTTTCACCAAAATTCATCAACATTTCCCCATAAATGATCATCTTCATATTAATTTATCAGTGGCACAATACTCCACTGAATCCAGGTATCATGAATTATACAGCCACGTGGAATGCTGAGGCTGTAACAGAATTTTTTACTATTTTAAACAATGCTGCCATAAATATCTTTGTGCTTATAGTTCTTTTCCTTTTCAAAACTATTTCCTTAGAATTAATACTCAACAGTAATACTAATAGGTGAACGGAAATTAATGTCTTACAGTTTCAAGATCTACATGTTAAAGAATATATTGTTCTGTGTGCATTACCTGGACTATTTTCCAAAGTTGTTTTCCTGACCACACCTCTTAATCCCACCAATCAAGATCCACTCTGTCTGTATATGGGGGGGGTATTTTTGTGTTCTTTGCTTTTTTGTGTTTTTCCCCCCAGTGCTAGGCATCAAACCCTGGCCCTCACTCATGGGTGTACTTTTCTTTGTGGGGGGGAGATGAATCCACTCTTGAAATGCACTTTTTCCAG
Organism: Heterocephalus glaber; assembly: GCF_053883595.1. Lineage (NCBI taxonomy): Eukaryota > Metazoa > Chordata > Mammalia > Rodentia > Bathyergidae > Heterocephalus > Heterocephalus glaber. The sequence goes on from NW_028258379.1 coordinate 14,043,458, forward strand.
CTCCCCAGTTTGCTAAGTATCCAGACTAGCATGCTGATTGAATGGATGTTGGAGGCAGTACAATTGATTTGCTGTGGAGACTTAAGGAAGGAAGACAGAAAGATGTAGATAGGAAGGTAGAAATGCTGGGATGGGTAGGGGAGAGCAGGACTTGTGGGGAAAAAACAAAAGCAGATCCTCCTAAAATGACCCAACACCTCCTTAGGCACAAAAACCATCCCACTCACAACCCAGGATCCCCCTGGGATTCTGGAGTTTATATAAAGACACACATTGATGGGTTCCAAAAAGGGCTCCTGGAAATACCATGTGCTTCTAGAGTCTTAAAACATATTTTGTGAACAACCTAAATCAGGCATTCACCAGTGATCTGATAAACCCAGGCACAAGTGAGCTCTGCCTTAAGAATGGCTCAGCTTGGGGCCAGGGATTTAGCTCAGTGGTTCTGGCACCTGCCTCACAAGCGCAAGGTCCCAAGTTTGATCCCCGGTACCAAAAAAAAAAAAAAAAAAAGAATGGCTCAGCTTTAAGAAGGAAAAGTCTTAAAAGAAAAAAAAAGCTTTCTTTAAAAAAAAAAAGAAGGAAAAGTCTTTTAAGAGAGAAAGTCCAACTCATCAGCCATAGTGGAAAAGATGCTCCCCTAGGCACTAAATGTCATACAGACCCAGGATATCTAGTCAATGATGGGACTGCTCCTCGAGAACTGCAGGTCCCACTGTGAGGCACCATAAAGATACCACCTCCAAGGCTCTATCTACTCATAGGCATGTGGAATTTCCAAGTGGGAAAGATCCTTATGTCGTCTAACTCCTTCATTATATAAAGAGACCCTGGGTTCCTGCTTTGGGGCCCCACTGTACCCTGAAGTCACGGTCAGAGGATCTGTTCCTCTCTGCCCTCCAACCGGAAGAGCCACAGCTGCCTCTGATGCCCTTGTGACCAAGCTGAACAGGGCTTTCATTTGAAAGAGCCCCAGTCTCTCCTCCCATAGTCTGCTGACTTGCTCTTCCTTGTTCCTTCTGACCAAGGCCAGAAGACAGTAGTGCAGGACATGAAGAAAGGAGAGGTCCTTCAAGGACATCTGGGATCTATCCTTCAGGCTCGGAAGGGAAGTCCCTGCCACCTTTAAACCAGCTCCTCACCTCAGGTGCCTTCTAAGGGTGTCCTGTGAGAATACTCCTCAGAGTGAACTAGGCCAGTTGCTGGGCTTTGTGTCCCCAAATCCCCTTCCCACCCTCACCAGGGTCTTGTTGGCAATCTCAAAGAAACAGTGGAGCTGCCAAGGTGCTAAGGGAGGATGGGGACCACCAAAAAGTAGCTCAACAAGCACATCTGACCATCAGAGTATAGGTCCCATTGCACCCTTCTGGCCCCACTAGTGGACACCTACTGGATGCTAAACACAGTTCTAGACTGGTAGAAGACCAGTAAGTTCAAAACTGCATGTTTCTTTTTTGTTTGTAAGGAAATTAATTCCTTTGCCTAAGGGTGCTGGAGGTGAGTGAACAAGACTTCAGTCAAGGTGCCTTTGCTTCAAAGAGCTATAACTAAAAGATATGAGGACAAGAAGGGGCATAAATGCACCATTTGGGAGGTAATAAAACCAGGCAAGGACATGACCAGTGATGTTGATAGCATCAGGCAAGCAAAGCCCTAATTCCTAGAGCTCTCTTAGATAAGACACTGGGGAGACCATCTTAACCAGGCTAACATCTTCAGAACTGTGGAGAGGAGCCTGCTGGTGTCACCTGAGCAGCCGGAGCACCAGGAACCTCAACTGATCCACAAACCAAACCTGAAGCCAGAACTCCAATCTCTAGTCTGAAAAGCAAGGTGGTACTTCCCAAACACCCTGAAGCCCTGTGAATCCCACCTATCCCTAGAAGAGGAGCAGGAGAGCACCAAGCCTTGGCCTTTGTTCTCATGAGGCAGCACTAAAGTTTTCCAAGTGGAATCAAATGCGCTGAGAGGATCCAGATGCTGGGATGACCATCCTTTTCCACTGGAATAGTTTCATATTCCAGTGGAGAAATTCAAATCTAATGAAATGCTCAGATCTCCAGAACATAAAATTCTAAAGCTCAGCTGGAGGCTAAGGATTTGAAAAGATCTCCAAAAAGACTAAGGTGAAGATGTATATGTTTTCTGTGGCCCAAGGAGGATGTCTTGTCTCTTCCTCCTACATCTAGCACTCCCCAGTCATCCCGATCTGAGCTCCAGATTTCTGGGGGATACTTGTTCATCTAACAGGTACAGCCCTCCCCTGGTTTCAGGCACTGGCATTGAGTCTGGGAGACAGAGTTTTCCCTGTCACTGGGGAAGCTGTAGCCTCCAGAGCTTTGCCTTCAGGACTAACAGCAAGAACATGACCTAGGCTGGGCCAGATGTTCAGCCTGAGCTTTGCCCCTAAAGGTGGTGATACAAAAAGGCAGGAAGAGGGCCAGTAATTTAGCTCAGTGGTTCTGGCGCCTGCCTCGCAAGCACAAGACCCCGAGTTTGATCCCCAGTAGCCCCCCCCCCAAATGTATCATAGCATATTTTAGGGCTGGGGATTTAGCTCAGTGGTTTCACCACCTGCTGTGCAAGCATAAGGACCCAAGTTTGATCCCCGGTACAAAAATAAAAGCAGGGAGAGGTCAGAAATCATTCTGGAGATGGTAGGTAGCATCCAGGTGTGCAGATAGCACTGATCCCAGGCCAGTGTTTTCATCATTTTGGCTTTGATTCTGGCCACCCAATTTCCCACAAGTCTGATTGATTCTACACCTCATTCTGTAGCCTTCCAGGACATTCAGTGAGCCAACAGATTTCTTTCTAGTAAGTTCCTTTTTTCCTCAATTTAGCCAGAACTGGATTCTACTATTTATAGACCAAGGACTTGGAATACCCCAGTATCTCCTACTTGTACACAGGCTCCTCTAGCCACTAAGACAAAACTGTGCTCAAGCTTCCATCTTTTCTTCTGTGAAAAATCTAATTAAAATATTCACACCATCCAAGAAAAACACAAACACTTAAGAATGCAAATACAGTATGGGCAAATGCCATAAAAACTAAATACAACAACCCTGGTCCTGGATCTGACCAAATGCCCTAGTTTAGGAAATAAAATACCAGAAATTAAAGGCAATCCTGTTGCCTTGGGCTCTTTCCTATCTGCCACCAGCAAAGGAAAAGGTAGACTTGGAGTCAGGAAACTTGGGTTGTATGACTTGCACATGCCACTTCAATTGGGGCAGGTGAGATCCCTGTACCACCTGCTTCACAGGAGGTTACAGCAAATGAGGAGCTCTACTGGCAAAGCCCCAGCACCTCCTAGTTCCTAAATCAATACATCGTTTCAGAACTCTTGACTTCCCACAGCTCAATAATTGATCGATTTCAACTCAATTTAAGAAATACTTACGGAGAACTTCAAATGCGTGACACACTATACTATACGCACAAAATCATGGTCCCTGTTCTCATAAATCCAAGGCTCACTTCTTCTTCAGCTCTCCTGACACCCCTGACCCCTGAGTTTTTTTCCTTCTTCACCATCAGTTCTTTCTCTGTGCCTGTTGCTAACTCCCTTCAGCTGCACCTCTTAAATGGTGTGCCCCTCATTTCTTCTGTATGCTCCTTTTGAATGATGCCATAGGCTTCCTGAGCTCTAGCTGCCTTCTGTGTAATGGCGATCCCCAAATATCTGCTTCAAAATTTCTGACAAAGGGGCTAAAGGGAAATGATCAGGTTTATCTGGAAGTTGTCTCAAGGCTGCAACTGGACAATAAACCATCATTTTTATTGAGATGATGTTTATTTGAAATGGTCTGGTTAGTGGAAGTTATGTGGGGTAGAGAGCCCAGTACCCCCCATACCATCTCTTGGGGAATCTTCTGCCCCAAACCCTACTGGACAGTTCTCTTAGATGTCCCACAGGCTCCTACATCTCCACATGGCTGAAATTAGATTCACCGTCTTTCCTTTACAATCTGCTTCCTTCTGTCTTGAATAAAAAACTGTGTGAACTCTTTGACTTCTCCCTCATACTGGGTCCTCAAAGCCTCTCAACTCATCTCAACTTTGACACTTTCCTTGCTCCTGACTTCCTCCTCCTCCTTGAAGAAGCAACTGCTCAGACTCAGACTCACTCCCTCTTGCCCCAGTGACCATAAGGAACTCTTCACTAGTGTTTCTATTCACAAGTGCCCATCTTCCTCCACCTCCAGTCAATCTCCACACTGCAGCTGAGTGATCTTCCAAAAACAAAATCTGGACACCCCGCCTGCCTCACTAGCACAAGGTCCTGAGTTTGATCCCTGGTACCGGAGGGGGGAAAAAAAAAAGATCCAAAAACAAAATCTGATCCACATCCCAAATATACATTTCATCTAGTCCTCAGAGGCTCCCTACTGGTTTGGTCCAAAACTCTTAATAGACATGCATGGGAGGCCCATCACCCAGCCCGGCTGCCTCCTTCCCACATGCTGCTTTGAGCCCTATGACTTACAGCTGATTCTCAAGAACACCGGTTGTGTCATGCCTCCAAGTCTTGCCTGAGCTGTTGTTCCCTGTGTCCAGAATGCCGATTCCCTTTGCCTTTTGATGGATGCCTACCCACTTCTCAGGCTCCTCAGGCAGCCTCTGACCCCCCACCCCCAGCAGTCAAAGGAACAGTATGTGGCATGAGACCATCCTAAGCCTTTCCTGACTTTCACTTTTCCCTAATGCTGGGAGAAGTGACCAGTCCTCCTCTGAGTCTAAGAGACTCTGGAATACGCTCACATTGACTTCTGTGGTCCTTACCTGCTCTTGCTTTTTAAAAGTACACAACTGATAGAGGGAGAAGAGGAAAAGGGGGTGTAAAAAGAATTAAAATGTGTTATGTACATGTACCAAGTCCCCACAATGAATGTAATCATTATGTACTGCAAGCATATACAAATAAAAATGAAAACTTTTAAAAAGTGCGTGACTATATCCCTCACAGACTGTGAGCATTTGAAGCTTGAACTTTATCTTTATATCCCTATAAATATATATAAGCACAGAACCAAGCACTCAGTAAGGGCTTAATAAATTCATGTTGCAGCTAGGGATTTAGCTCAGTGGTTCCACCGCCTGCCTCGCAAGTGCAAGGTCCCGAGTTCGATCCCCAGTACCAAATAAATAATAAATAAATTCATGTTGAATGAGTGAAAGAATAAAGGGTGAGGGAAAATACCTTACAAACTATATGGGCAAGGTCACTATTGCTGTGCCCATGGCCAGTTTTTTTTCTCCATAAACAGAAATGTCAGATCCTAAATCCCATCAGCTAGGTGAGCACAGCCTCCTTGAAGAGATGTGGAAGAAAGAAGAAATCCTGAGCTTTTCCACCTCTTCTAGTGCGAAGTCACAAGGGCCTCAGGGAGTAGAAACTGTTGGCTTCTAAGTTGCCCCAGAGAACACACAGAGGAAGTAGATACTGATTGGTGCTGGTAGATTCCTTGCAGACCTCTTTTACTGGCTTACAATAGGGAGGCTGGGGAGGGGGATAAGGAGAGGCCACGAAGTGGGCCAGGGCTTTAGAGAAAAGTACCTGCTACACATCAAGGACTTGGCAACCCAGGCTTAAAGCTTTCATCTCCAATCCCAGATGAACACACTGCAGCTTAAACCTATTCCCTGGTTCTCTTCTCCATTGAATCCTGCTCACCTATTCTAAGAGTCTTTCTTTTTCACCTCATACAGTTTATTTCCTAACTTATAGTCCCCATGGTCTATCTTCCCATGAGACAATGGAATATCTCAGTATGTTCATTTAACTCATGCAGATTCAAACAGTCAAACTTACCACAAGAGAAGAGAGAAAGTAAGGGATATACAGAAGGAAAAAACAGAATAGAAGAAAACACAGCCATGCAAACTTACTGTTCCAATGAGCAACGAGCCTGGGTGAAGAGCCCTAAGCCCAGTGTGGTGGGGATATCATAATATAAGCATCTCTACATGCTGAGTGAGATCGCAGCATATAAACACACACCTATTTCATACTGCATGGCCCCCACTGTACCTGGTGCTCAACCTTAGAGACTACAACAACTTCTAAAGTTAGAGGAACAGGTTAAGATATGTTTGAGTATCAAAAGCCAATAGGTCTGTTGCCTACCTGGTATTTTCCTAAAGTACTTGCAAAGTTAATCTCAATTTTATTTTTCATCTTACACACTGACTACTCCATCAAATTCCATCTTCCCAGTGACAGACTGACCATCAGTCAGCTCTTTCTCTCCGGGTGTGACCTGTCTCAAATTTTTTTCTATCTGCTGAGATTACATCTGGAAGGGTAGTTGAAAAATGTCAAATTGCAGCTGCCTAAAACAGGAGTACTGGAGGATTGAAGAAATGAAGATTAGAGGATGGAAAATTCACTTCCTCAAAGTTTTAAGTAATCACATTTATCAGAATTTTTTTATGGCTTCTGGGCTTTGTATCCTTTTTAAGAAGGTCTTTCCTCCACAGTTAAAACATATCTTTATTTTTCTAATTCAATTGCATTTATATACATAGTAATCTCTTTTGTCTATACTGAGATTATGTTTAAGTCTTACTTTATACTACATATCTTTTGAATTTTGAACTATGTGTGTGTACTAGCTTGTCAAACAGAAAACCAAGAGGGCTGGGGAAGCAGTTCAGTGGTAGAGTGCTGGCCTAGCATGTGAAGGCTTGGCTTCAATCCCCACTACTACAAAAAACAAATAGAGGGCCGGGGATTTAGCTCAGTGGTTTCGCCGCCTGCTGTGCAAGCGCAAGGACCCGAGTTTGATCCCTGGTACCAAAAAAAAACAAATAGAAAATTAAGGGTAAAAAGAATCTACCAGATTTTAATTTTAAATAAAACAAAAAAGTTAAAGAATCCTGCTTATAGGTTATATTTTATGGTATACAAATTATATCTCAATTTAAGAATCTAGCTTTTTTGTTTTGTTTTGGGGGTTTTTTGTTGTCTTTTTTTTTTTTTTTTGGTACCAGGGATTGAACTCAGGACCTTGCACTTGCAAGGCAGGCAGCAGAACCACTGAGCTAAATCCCCAGCCCAGAATCTGGCATTTAAGGCAAGGCTGTGATTCAGTTTGAGGACTTTGGGGAGGCAACAAAGCCCCACTCATCAAGCCTAATCTCAGGGTTTAGCTGGGATCTCCCCAAGACTGAGCTTCATGGTTTAGCCTAGTTTTATAGGGTAAACACGGAATGGACAAAGCAAGCCTGAAGCCAGCCAGGAAGCAGCAATTTGCCCTGCTCTCAAGTCTTGCCTGAGAATTGGTCCTACCTTCTACCAGTCAAGCTCCCCCATGCTGAGGCAACCCTACACCCTCAAAACTGGCACCAAGGCATAGAGCATCATAGGGCAGGGCAGTTGGGTCAAACGAGGACAAGGAGGAGCCAGTGTTCAACCAGGACAGATACTGTTTGGCACCCAGCGGGGAAAGGTACTAGAAATGGAGAAAACTAATGAAGTACAAAGCCATGGGAGCCAGGGAAGACCAACAGGCGGGTGGAGGCAGGTTTGGGTTAATGTTTAGAATTAGGATGAGGAACCATGGTTCTTAGCACTGGGCTTTTGTGTATATCTATGCACAAGTGGACAAAATGGAACAGCTACTGCCATTTGAATCATGGTCATCATTAATTGTTTACTGGGACTTGCTATGAATAGAGCACCAGGTTGGGGATATAAAGATCTACAAAATAGGGACTTCCAGTTTAGTTTAAAAGTCATAGGTTTGCCAGGGATTTAGCTCAGTGGTTTCGCCACCTGCTGCACAAGCTCAAGGACCTGAGTTCGATCCCCGGTACCAAAAAAAAAAAAAAAAGTCATAGGTTTTATTCATCTAAAAGCACATTTAAGCAGCTGAACAAAGTATCTAAGAAAAGCCTTGGCCCAAAGGAGAAGATGAAAATCTTTATACCAGGATTCAAGCTTTTCCTTGACACAAGGCCCCAGGTGGACGTTCCTGGAGTCCTGAGAGGGACTCACTTGGTGAGTTAGGGAAAATCTAAAGGTACATGAACAGGACTAAAAGGGGAGCAGGACTAAGCCAAGTAGAAGAGAGGAAGAGTAAGGCATCCAGGCCTCCGAGGCAGCATGGAAGTTAGGGATACTTTTCACTGATGGCTTGGACAAACACCCAGAGAGAGTCACTGGATCAGGGCTATGAATTAGGACAGGAGAACAGTGAAGGCCAGACCCCTGTGTGGAAGGCCCTCACTGCCAGCCTAAAAGTTTGACTCTCACTATGCAGACAGTGGGGAACCACTGAAGGTTGCTGAGGAGGAGGGTGACCCTTGCAAACAGGCATTTTAGGAGAGATTACAGAGCAGCCCTTTATCTGAGGCTTATTCAAAGCCGTGTGTATTTCAAGTGGCACTTGAGACAGAAAGTCATAACGCTTTTGCCCTGTGTCATGTAGACCAGAAAAAGAAGGTTTAAGGGTCTCACAAAGAGATGCTTCAATGAGAATGAGGAATGAAGGGGGATGTTTTAAAGAAGGAACCAAATCTGTAGGACAGAATGGCCAGCCACAGCATCTGGAAAAGTGCAGCTCCTTTTCAAGTCTGGAATGCCCTCTTCAGCTGTGGGTGCTTGGCCTCCTTTTTTGGAGGTGACTTGTGAAGTCAAAACTCTGGGTTGTGGTGTAGGGAGTCATCAGCCAGGAAGAGGCAGATGAACAGAAACACAAATATCAGTCCTGGACAGCATGAAAGGCCTCCATTCTAAGACCACCCTCTTCCATGGGACTTCTCTATCTGCCTCTCTCAGTAGCATCCTGGGGTTCCAGAGCTGCTGAGCTCCCTAAATACCTCCAGTATTTTGTCCTCCTGGAACAATAAAATTATTTTTTAAATCTGTCAACTTCTGAATCAAGAGCTTTTCCATCACTGTCTAATTGCGCATAGCAAGGCAGCAGGTAGGGGTGCTCAGGAGCATTTACATAAAGTGGGAGAGGAAGTCAGGATTAAGTTTCCTGCCTTAAACTAGGCTGTGTATCACTGCAGGGCAAGCTCTGTGAATGCAGAGGAAGTTAATAAAAGGGTCTGAGTTTTGGGCAAAAATCAGCCAGGGTGAGCCAAAGATATGGGTGGACAACTGTTCCGGGTAGTTCCATAACTCCAGGGAGCCCAGCTTCCTGCTTTGTCTGGTCCCAGAGGGCCTTTGGACACTTTTTATCTCTGCATGCTTCTACATAAACACTAAGGATCTCAAACTCATACTTTTCTTTGTTTTGAGGTCAGAAGGGAATGTACTCCTCTCCTGCCCCTCAAGCCACACACTGGGCACCATTAAGCCCTCACTAAAGTTGTCCTGGTCATGTGATACAGCTAGCCAGGAACTGAGAGTCAAGTTCAGTAAAAGCCAAGTGTTTCTGACCAGGGATTTAGCTCAGTGGTTCAGCAGCCTGCCTCACAAACACAAGGACCCAAGTTCGATCCCAGGTACAAAAAAAAACCCAAAAAAAACTCCAAGTGTTCCTAAAACAGGGGTTGTGCAACCACTGGTGACTCCTACTGCAGTGAGGGTTTTGCTCTAAACCTCATTCCCCTATGGCTACTTTGACCTCCTATTTCAGACTTTCCAAAACTGTCCTGATTTTACATTTTGTTCTCCAGTCTCTGGAAGCATAAAGGTACCTGCTAGCGACTGTGCCCTATTATTACGGTTTCATAAACAGTCACTGTGCCCATGACACACAGCTGGCAGGAGGCTGCAAAACAGCATTTTCCTTCCAGGTGCATGAAGCTCAGTTGCTCCATTGGGGAGAAGGCCTGGAGGAGCTCCAGCATGCCAGGGTCATCAGTGCCTACCACTATGACCAGAGTGGCAGCCCAGGCACTGGGTGATGGGTGATGCCACTGAGTCACCCAGCAACCTAGCAGGGCTAAGAAATGCCCCATGCGCCTTCTGCCTAGGACAGGATGTGAGCGGATTGTGATTTGGGATGGCTCTGCACAAATCCAACATGAGCTTTTTAAATTTGGAGCAGAGGACTGTTCGATAGCTCTACTACAGCTGGCTGCCTCTGAGGCCCTCAAGGAGGACTGTGCCCCTCCTCAGCACACTTTCAGGCTTGGGTCGCTTCATTCAGGGCAGCCTCTTAGCAGATGTGAGGACCCCCAACTGGCTCTTTACTGCAAGCTTACTCTGGAAGTAGGCCTGGGGCTCTGCAGGAGAAAATGTGCATGAGTCACTCCTCTGCCTCCCTTCCCGACCCCACCCCAAACACCAGCACCACACGTAGTCTCAAAGCCCCAGCACTTTGCCTTTGGCCACAGAGCACATTTCCCCTTGGCCCAGAACACAATAAAGAAAATGGGACCCACCTACTAAGTTTCTGCAGCTGACACTTTAAGGTTCAAAGTCCACTGGCCAACTCAGATATACATGGCGTGGTGTGTCTTTGCAGCCAGCCCCAGTCCACCACTCAGGCAATTTTGCTAATTCAAACGGCTTTCCCGGTTAGGGAGGGTGATAGCCATCTCCTATCTCCTTTTCCTGCTGACGTCAGCCCACATTTTCTCCAGACACAAACGAAGGTACAATTCCTGGCAGTTTTCAGGCTGCCTAAGGAGTGGTGGGATCCAGCCCTCCAGAGCCCACACCAACTGTGGCTTTTGGCAAAGGTTAAAGTAGAGGCAAGGAGAACAAATCACCTAGCTAAGGTTAAAAGGCAAAAGAACAGAGAGACACAGCTCCGGCCCAGATCAACCCTGGGCATTTGCAATGCAAATCTGCATTTTGTTCACCACCACCAAGGCCTTGCACAATAGCCTGTGTATAAACACGCCAACAATGCCTGACTGTGCAATCAGGCTGTAATTACAGGCCGGCAGGAAGCTGCTGCTAGGAACTGCACCATTCACCCTCTAGATATCCCATCTCGGAGTCTCCTCGGCTCGTAGGCACATTCCTGCACATAACACCGTGTCCCCGTTGCCGCTGCAGCTGCCACACCGCTGTTATGGTTGCACACTCAAACCAGGGAGCGAGGGCGCCAGCCGCCCTGCCCGCCAAGCCCCAAGTTACTCCACAGGGTCACCATACACTTCTCAGCTGTCCTTTAAAAACAGAAAACAAAACAAAACAAAAAACTCTCCTCTGTGTGGCTAGTGAGGCTACCAAGGGTGGCGGGAACTACCGTCAAAGTTCCCAGGCACATTCCTGCAGCCCTAGCAGTTTTAGAAAACAGAAAAGAACGAGATACCACAGAGTCCACTGGAAACGGCTTTCTGGGTTTTATATAGAAAACACTCACATATGTACGTGGGTGTGGTGACAGTTTTTATGGTTAAATTGCAAAGTGTTAGGCCTTACTGTGGCGGGGGGGAGGAAGCGGTGTGCGGGAGTAGGGGCAGCAGGAGTCAGGAAAGATAGGAGGGATTTGGGAAGGCGGGCGGTCTGGGAGCAATTCGGGTTTTGTTTACTGTAAATGAGTAGGGTTGTGTTCCCAAACTTCTGGGTTACTCTACTCTTCATCATTGTAGGACTGAGAAATAAAAGTGGAGGAAAAGTTCCTTTAACTTCTTTCCTGCAACCTCGTCAAGGGCTGCGAAGAGGAAGAGGACGTTTCCCAGGGAAACAGCAGGCAGGGGCTATGGGGCCGCTGCGCCCAGCCTGTAGGGATGGGGCTCAAGGCGGAGGGTTCGCCCCAGACATAGGCCAGCGAAGCCCCTTCCCCACACCTCTCTTCTCGCAAAAGGCGCCCAGAACGGTCCCGGCTGCAGCGCTGTCTGCTGAAAGTCCCGTACCAAAGCAGCGACTCTAGGGGCGCAGCCAAACCCCCACCCCCGCCGCCCAGTTCCGCCCCTGCAGCGCCCCCGCACCCCGGCGTGCAGCCCAGCCCCTCCTGCCCCTTCCCAACTCGCGTGCCCAAGGCCGAGCCCCACGACGGCGCCCCGGCGGTCCGCGGCTCACCTGCGCGCTGGGTCCAGGTGCTGCTCCGAGGGGCGCGGGGCGCAGGCGGGCGCGGCCTGCAGACTCAAACTTTGTTGCTCTCGGGACGGCGCAGTCGTCACTTCCTCGCGGAGCCGGCGGCGCGGCCCCGGCTGTGACCCAGCAGCTCGCGCGGCGGCGCGCCGAGCCCTGCATCCGCCCGCCAGCACCCCCAGTTCCGCGCGCCCCAGACCTGGCGCCCGCGCACGGCTTTGGGCGCCTTGGGCACTCGGGGAGCGAGCAGCCCTGCGCTGGCGGCCTCCGAGCTGCAGCCGCGTCCTTTCTGTCCGGGGTAGCGCGTCGGCGACGCAGCACTGAGGTGCCCTAATGTCTGGTCTGCAGGGTGGTCTTAGGGTTCTGGGCCCCCTCCGGGGGGCGGTGTTAAAGGGACCCCAGAGCTAGGATTTGGGGAGAAACACCCCTGCACACGGGCACACACAAGGGGTAGGGGAAAGAGAAGGAAAAGTTTTTCAGTTTGGTGCTTAGGTTAGAAAGGTCAAGTGAGAAAGGAGTGTGCTCTGTGTTTTCCTAAATAATCCCTAAACTGGGCCTTCAAACACGGGTCTCCTATCCGTACGTTCCTCAAAAGGTCTGCACGATTGTTCCGTTCTTTTCGCGGGCGTAGGGCGTTTACCACGTGTTATAACTTCCGGGGCTATTTCAGCTCCCAAATTGGGGCTGCAAAATGGTCGGTCTGTTCTAGTCCTCCTCTGCCAGTTTCCACCTCTTCCTCTTGCTCCAGTCTCAGATGTCGTTAGGGGGTGATGTATTTGGGTTTTCACCACCGCACAAAAGTGGCTTAGAGGGTAGGGTGGAGTCCTGAGCACAGGCGCTGCAGGCAATAATAATTTTGAAATTTATCCTTGCCCAAGATAAATTTACTCACCGTTTTAAAAAGCTACAACGGAAAGTCACCTTTTAGGTTTCCTTTTGGGGGGGGGGGGGTCCTGATAAGTAGCAACAAAACAGTTAAACAGCAGTATTCGAGAAAAATTCCCATTGCCCCAAAGCTGGAGGGGAAAACGGGATTAGCCTTTGCTGTGGTTTACAAAAAAAGCAGACAGTGGAAACTGCAGTTGGAGGGCTTTCCTAGCAAACATTAGCTTCATTGTAGCTTGCAATGGAAAACAGGGACCTCTGAAAAGCCGTTCAAAAACCTCAGTGAGGGCTGGACAATTTTCCCTTTTTCCCCCAAATACGCTCCAGTTACTAATGCACACTGGCCAGGTAAAAGCTCCCTTCCAATGCTTCATCTTTTTACCAAAGCACAGGAAACCATAGGCTTGAGTGAAGGCTTTGTCCAGAAAGGTGGATGTATGTGAGACTGATGGAAAAGGACATCTGGAAAATGATCCCCAGGTCTGTGTAAATACCTCACGGGAAGCCACACATTCACCCAAAGACTGGGAGCGTGAAGATCCAAGCTCTCCTAGCAACGTGAAATCCTCCACGTTGCAGCTGTTGCTGTGTTCTAATTGCTACTGAGACATTAATGGCACATTATAAATACAAAATGTACCATGTAAGAAAAGCAATATTGCTTTAAGAAATAAGTGCATATTTAGACTCGATAATTACAATTCTCTGAAATTTTTATTACATCACACTACTGTGGTGGAAGGGGGAAGGGATGCCCATTTCAGTTTTGTAATAGAAGTAACTCTTTAGTGTGTTCTGCTTAAGGGAACCAACCAATGAGTAGAAAAGATGTCCGCCATGCTTCTAAAGACAATCATGATACTCCACGTTTGCTAAAACAAGAGCAGAATATTTTGTTCAGGACTGTACTTTTAAATTCTCAGTCACCATTTCATGAATATTCAGTATTTCTGTGTACCCAGGAGTAATCAACAGATGTTGTAAATGTGAGAAGGGCCTGACACAAATGCACACATACACACTGCTTTTTGTCTACACAGGGTAGCATTTGCTGGAGTTCCAGGCCACTATGTGGAGCCTCTAACAACAGCCTCTAAAACAGCTCCCTGACATTGAACTCAGCCTCTTAGTTTCATATCCTCTTTTTAAGTGTAAGCTGTACCCACTGACTCAATCCTAACAGAATTACTGCCAAAGTGATGTGATGTCAATTCTGAGACTATGTTGTAAAAAACAAAAACAAAACTATGGGTTCCATCTTGGGTGTTCTCTGTCTTTCATTCCATTTTGGATTGCTTACTGAGGAGAAGGAGGTCAGGGCTCAGGACTGTGTCCTAAGGCAGCCCTGTGGAGACGGTCTGAGGCCTGCCAACAGCTACTTGAGTTTCCTCCATGCCAATCAAACCTTCCAATGATACCTTTAACCCCAGCCAACAGCATGACTACAGCCTACCCTCAGCTAAGCTGCCTGCATTCCTGACCCACAGAAATCCTACAATAACAAATGTTTGTTGTCTTAAACTGCTGTGTTTTGAGCCACAGATAACTAATACAGAGACAGAGAAGTCAGCAGAGTCCCAGTGACAACCCCACTTGGTCTTCCTGATCCCACATCTGGAAAAGATAACGTGGAGGGAAAAAAAATCAAGGGCCTGACCCAGATTTAAGTGCAGTACATAAATCCCAAGAACAGAAGCCCTGGCCCTCACTACATTTGCAGAGCAAAGGTTACCCTTGAATTTAGGTCACAGGGTATAAAGTGCTGCTTAATCCCAGGCAGCCCTGGTGTTGGATGTTACTTACCTGACACCATGTGCAGAAGTCTTTCTGTCACAGAATTAACATCTATTCAGGCCTAATCTTCCTCTTCCCCAGGCTATCTACTCTGATCTCTGAGGCCTTGCCACATCCTATGGCCCTGGAGTCAGGCCTTGGTTCTGGAAGGAGAATTTGAAAGAAGGTCCTCAACTCTGACAGGCAGAAGGCATAGGTGGTTTAGGTGGGTCTAAAAACTAGAAAGGAAAGCTTGTGGGGCTGCAGTTGAATAGCAAGTCATGGACTCTATGGTCTGAATCACCTCCATGCTTCTTTTAGGGCTAGGAAGGGCATGCTGTCTACAAAATGGTGTCTTTCAGCATCACTTCCTCTGTAGCTGGAGCAAATTATTTACTATTAAAATACAAAACAAAGTTTTAGAAAGCAGGGGATTTGTCCTACTCCTTTAGCCCTGACCAGGGCAAGCATCTGCTTGGTATTCCCCCCATGGTCCCCTCCCCTCAGTCAATGCTGTAAAAGCTGGCAATTGCAATTGTAGAGACTGTTTCTGTTTTCTCTCCAGAGACACCAGGCTCCAATTTTTCTCATGTACAGTGGCCACAGCTGCTGTGTTGCCATGCTGTCATCCGGTTGCTATGACTTGTGAGGTTGTGAATGTGCCAGAACGTGAATCTATTAATTTAACCCAAACTAGGCTCAGCACATACATTCCTTGTTAGGTCATTTGCTTTGCTACCTAAACCACATCCAATGTGTTCTGCAATGGGCATGTTTCCTAGAGTCTGGCTTCACAGAAATGCCAAATGCCCTGAATTTTGAGTCTGTACAGTTTTTTATGACTAAGTTACTATAGATGACATAAAGGCATTCTACAATAGGGGTGCAAACGGCCAGAATTTGGGGGGGGGGTAATCAATGAGTGAGAAATTGTTAGTTTCTGGTCCTCATTTTTTGTGTTTTGACCCACTCTGCAGAAGGGTTTGTGCATTAATGTTTTTAAGAATCCCTCCCAGGGGCCGGGGATTTAGCTCAATGGTTTTGCTGCCTGTTGCGCAGGCGCAAGGACCCGAGTTCGATCTCCGGTACAAAAAAAAAAAAAAGAATCCCTCCCAGAGTGCCAGTTGCCCATGGAGGTCTGAGCTCTTCAATGCAAGATTAGATGTTGTGAACTACAATAAAAGGAACCCACCTTTTTCTCTTGTGTTGAACACACAGACAGGGATTTGTCATTCATCTCTTTAGTTAAGATTCACTGAGTGTCTACTACTGAGCGTGCTGGGGATGCAAAGATGAAAAGGACAAAGTCTCTCCCTAGTGGAGGAGAACAACACATAAATTACCATGTAACATGAGAAGCATTAGAATCTAGCTTTGCATAGGGCACCATGAGATGTCAGAGAAAAGAGTAAGTTAGTCTGGGAAGAGGTGTTCTGAGTCACCACTGGGGTTTTCCTTTTGAAAAAAAATATTAAAAATTATCAGGATGCGTTGCACTATGAATCATATTATGTAGCATTTGTTTCAATTGTATACAATATGTATATTTGTATGAAATCAGAATAGTCAAAGAATTGTGACTCTTCTCGGTTTAGAGAGCAATAAATAACTGCCACACACTAATGACCTCTGATGGGCCAGGCATCAAGGTGTTGTCCCATTGTATAGTTGAAGAAATTAGTCATGAGTTATAGGTTTTACACATTCTCCATCCTTAGTAAATCAAAGGCCAACCCTGAATTGTGAGCTCCTTGAGTATTCTCTTAACAAAGCATAACCCCCTTCTACCCCGAACACCAAGGCCAGCTTTAAGACAAAGAAAGACCCACCCTCTTTCCAGCCTGCCTGGTGGAGGGAAGGGAAAAGAGAAGAGAAAGAAGAATCAGACATGTGTCATGTTTTTTTCCCTCCTCTCAAGCTCTTGGACAGGACCCAGAAAGGTGCATTGCCTAATGAATGTTACTCCAAGCACAAAGAGGGTTCTTACTCGGCTCCCTATTGGGGATTCTGAAAGGAAGCTACATTTAAAGCTGATTTATACCAACCCAGGGGCAGCCATGGCTGCCAACCCTCCGAGCAGCCAGGCTCGGAGGCTTAGCTCTGTGGAGTCCCCACAGTTCCTGCAAGGGATGCATATCACAATGACAGCCAGTGGCCTGCCGAGGGACTACCCTGGGGAGGATCAGGGGTCTGCACCAGTGAGAGTAGAGGGGAACATGAACATGGAGGAGCAAAAGGAAGAGGCTGGTGCTGGGGTGAAGGTGCTGGCTTTGCTGAAGAATGGACTGAAAGCTTGCCCACCATAGCAGCAGAGCCCTAAAGAGCAACAAGAAACCAAGGTGTTAGGTGTGGTGGTTAGGAACAAGGATTCTGCACTGCCCACAGACTTCCTGACTTCTAGTCCCATCTCTGCCACATACTGTGTGACTCTGGACAAGTCACTCATCCTTTCTGTGCCTCTTTATTTGTAAAATTAGGATGATGGTAACAATTGCACATACTTGGTAAGGTTGTTTTGAGAATTAAATTAGTTTGTAAAGCTCTTACATATAATATTCTTTATGTATCCATTAAATATATACATCATTCACCAAACAGAAGAATTCTACATGGTTATTACATGATCCTAAGGCCTCTGAATTGAACTTTAAATTTAAAATTCCTGGGGCTGGGGATTTAGCTCAGTGGTTCCAATGCCTGCCTTGCAAGCGAAAGGTCCCGAGTTCAATCCCTGGTACCAAAAAAATAAAATAAAATTCCCCCAACTATCAGCTTATAAGGCAAGCTGGGTCAGCTATGGGCTGCACATTTAAGATGTAGTATAAATTATAAGATTTGACCCCTCCACACAGTCCATTTTGGAAGACAGACATTGTGCAAGTCTTCCAAGTCTTTGCATTTACTTATGTCTGATTATCCAGATATAATTCAGGAAAGGACTGTGGAGGCACAATAACAGTCCTCCTCAAAGCTTCCCTGTCCTAATAAATATGTGACTACTAGGTGTGATTGAAATATATGGTAAATTTTAAATTTTCAAAAATTTATTACAATAAAAGACACATTGCCATTAATCTCCCTCAAAATACTCTCTCTGGATTTGAACACATTTATCTCATCCTTCTTGGCATTTTTCTGAAGCAGTTCTGGAAACCCTCTTTTGTCTCTTTACAAAATGTGATCATTTTGTAAAATGATCACTGCTGCCCAGTGCCACCCAACAGAAAGGCAGATTCATAAAAATATCACAGTGTGTCCTCATCAGCCTTATTCACCAGATCTAGTACCATGCAACTTCTAGCTCTTTCCTAAAGTCAAAGTGACCATGAACCTGGGTGTGGCGGCACACACTTGTAATCCCAGCACTTAGGAGGCTGAGGCAGGAGGATTGCTGTGAGTTGGAGGCCAGCCTGGGCTATATATAGTGAGTTCAAGGTCAGCCTAAACTACTAGCAAGACTCTGTCTCAAAACAAACAAACAAACAAAATAACCATGAAAAGTAAATGTTTTAAATCAATTCAGGTCACCCGGGCAGCCAGTACAGTACAGCTAGATATTCACAAAAAAAGGTCTTCCACAACTGCTTCAGAAAGTGAGATAAGTGTATTTAAAATGAAGAAAATATTTTGAGGAGAATTGATGGGAACGTGTTTTTTACTGTAATAATTTTTCTTTAATTTGAACATTCACCATATTTTTCAGCCACAATTCATACGTTAGGTTACATGACAAAAGGGAAATTAAGGTTGTGAGTGGCATTAAAGCTACTAATTAGCTGATTGTAAAACAAAAATTTTCCTGGAATATCAGGGCAGGCCTAATGTAATCACAAGTGTCCTTAAAAGCAGGAGGGAAGAGCAGAAGAGTTACCAGGCTCTGAGGGAGAGGAGACTATGGAAGAATGAATGGTCTAGAGCTACAACATTGCTGGTTTTGAACATGGAAAACTGTGGCCATGAGCCAAGAAATACAGATGGCTTCTTTTATTTTTATTTTTTTCACAGTACCAGGAATCAAACTTAGGACCTTGTGCTTGCCAGGAAGGCACGGAGCCACTGGGCTACATCCTAGGCTCAAAATGTGGATAGCTTCTGGAAGCTAGAAAAAGGCAAGAAAAATTCCTCTTAAGAGCCTCATAGGACCAGGGATTTAGCTCGGTGGTTCTGCTGCCTGCCTCACAAGCGCAAGGACCTGAGTTCCATACGCAGTACAAAAAAAAAACCAACACTTTCAAATTCTGATGAAGTCCAATTCGTTGGGGGCTGGGGATTTAGGTCAGTAGCTCTGCCGCCTGCCTCACAAGCGCAAGGTCCTGAGTTTGATCTCAGGTACCAAAA
Source organism: Heterocephalus glaber (assembly GCF_053883595.1). NCBI lineage: Eukaryota > Metazoa > Chordata > Mammalia > Rodentia > Bathyergidae > Heterocephalus > Heterocephalus glaber. The sequence goes on from NW_028258379.1 coordinate 14,062,404, forward strand.
AAACCCCAAAAAGAGCATCATAAAGGAATAGTCTTTCCAACACCTTGATATTGGTTTGGTAATTCCATGCTGGACATTTGACCTATAAAACTGTAAAATGAAAAAAACAAAACAAAACTCTGTTGTTTTAACCTACGAAGCTTCTGGTAGTTTGTTACAGTGGCTGTAGAAAATGAACAAGGCAGGGACATTTTCAAAATGTATTTTCTGGGAAGTCTTTATACTGTGAATTTAAAGCCCTACTTTTTATATTAGAACTTGAGCAGAAAGCCAGGCTGGGTGGACCAGGTACAGTACCAGAAGGCCAGGTCACCAGGAGGCTTCCAGAGTTACAAGCCACTAGAAATCAACACCATGAGTTCCAAACTCTGAGATACTATCTTTTTGCCATGCTAGGGATCCAAACCCAAAGCTTCTCCCATGCTAGGTAAGCACCATACCACTGAGCTACATCCCCAGTCCCTGAGATTGTATCTTGAAAGTACAATCTGTAAGCAGTCTCCTTATGTTCGGATGAACTTTAATTCACACACCATGTCTTGGGACTTCTAGAACACCACATGCAGAGGTCAAGTGTAAAAATGGCTAACAAAAGTGCACCAGCCAGGCATGGTGGCACACGCCTATAATCCCAGGACTCTCGAGTCAGAGGCTGGGGCATCAATGTGAGTTCAAGGCCAGCCTGGGCTACATAATGAGTTTAAAACCAGCCTGAACTATATAGCAAGACCCTATCTCAAAAAAAGGGGGCTGGGGATTTAGCTCAGTGGCTCCTCACCTACCTCACAAGTGCCAGGTCCTGCGTTCAATCCCCAGTACGAAGGAAAAAAAGTGTACCAGAGTCAGCTGTTAAAAGTTGCTGTGTTAATGCACACGTAGCAACTCTACACAAGGAATGTAAACATTATGTACTTCCAAACATGTACTAATAAAAAAAATTGGGCGGGGGATTTAGTTCAGTGGTTCCACCGCCTGCCTCGCAAGTGCAAGGTCCTGAGTTCGATCCCCAGTACCAAAAAAACAGTTGCTGTGAATATTTTATACATTTGATGATCCCAGGAGCCCAGCAAGACTGCACAACCACACAAACTTTATATCTTTCTTTTTGCAATTAATATAAAAACGCAACGCAAAAATCAAGACAATGTGCACAGCATTCCTGAGATCCAAGTTGGCCAACAACTCTGTCACCCTGCATGGGTTGCTTTTTCCTGTTTGAGACAGGTGAATATTTATTAGCAGGCACAGCTCAAGGGTCAAAGCTCACTGCACAGTGGGAGGAAGTCTTTTCACAATCCTCTGCCAGTAATAAATGTTAGTCCTGGGATATCAGGTTTAGCATAGTGTGGGAGGTGTCATTTATGTTCGCTGAGGACTAGACATCCTGAGGTTACTTTGGGGCCCATGACTTATGTTGGGAATAAGGAAGTCCTCCTATTCTGGGTGTGGCAACATCCGGGGAATCCAACAAGGAACCAGGGCTTTGGCCATATAAAGTGTCCATAAGAAGCTTTAGCTTTGGGGTATCTTTGTGAATTGGAATTCTTCACAGTGGCTCCAAGGAACTGTATATAAAAACTGTAGTTTGTGGGTTGCTTAAACAAGGCAAAAGATTCCACACCCCATTTCCCCCAGTTTATCCCCTTCTACATCCTTCCAAATGAAATTTCCCACAAGGCAGTGAGATGGAAGAGCCACTTTGGATAGCCAGCTCTAATTATGTTTGCATTATATTTCCATTTACAGCAATCTACTGCATCAGTTGGAGTATCCGTGACCCCCATATCCTTCTTTTAGATTCACTAAAGCTATCCCACTTGAATGGCCTTTGCTTGTAGTGTTGGGCTTTGCCTGATTTCCTGACATGATTTTTGCCCTTTGCCCTCAGTTGGAGGGTGTGGTCACTGATTCACCTGCCACTGATTCACTGCTTGAGTCAGTCAATGTGTTAACTTGCATCTGATGCAGTTGCAAAGAGCCTGAGGACCTGTAGAGTGACACAGAATCCCTCCGTGAAGTATATCCCAGGTCCTGGTAGGGGCCAGCAGTCTCTTTAAACTCCTGTCCCAAGCTACATCCTTCTCCAAATAGAGAAGTAAAGCCAATAGCCTCAGGCTTGACAGCCAAAGCTACAGAAATATCCTCAGAGATCAAGCCATTTCACAAATAAAGCCTTCCTTCATGGCCCATCTATTTGTGATTTCAGATGACAGCTTAGACCAAGTCAGGAGCCTTGTTGATTGCGTCATGGTGACTGGCAACCCTTACCATATTTTCCTTAGGTATTGATGGGCACGATGCAAGAGATAGTGTACATCTTACAACCAACTGAAGCATGGCCACCGTAGGTTCTCCCAGCATATGCTATTTCCAGGAAGCAGACAACATTTGGAAGGCTACATTCGTCTCCCATCTGTGGAGTTATGTGCGTCTAGGAATTTCTGACAGCCATGGTAAGGAATGCTTTGAATTGTCTAAATAGTCAAGACAGTGAACTGAAGGCTACGTACATTGAAAAGTGAGACACATGCGAAAATCTACAAACGAGCCTCTAGATGCTCTTCCATAACTGAAACCAGTAAGAAACAATATAGGAAGTGTCCCCATCTTTCCCATCTCTTGTGTTTTGACATAGCAGGGGACTTGGGAGACAGTTGTCTGTCGGCCTCTCACATGTCTGCATGACTGGTGAGCAGAGTCACGGACTGCCCTTTGTTCCAGGCTTTTTAAGAGAACTCTTTTCCCAGAGAAAAGTAAAGGCATGCTTACTGTCTGGTGTTTAAGATTCTGATTCTCTAATCCCAGGGCTCCTCTCTCGTGATGTGCTTTACGGTATGTTCAGATGTCACCAGGCCCTCTTTACATTGGGAACTGGGGCTTGGGAAAACAAGCACAAGCAAATGACAACATTCTACCTACTGCTATTGTTGTGAGTAAAGAAGACCTTTGTTTGTGATGCATTCAGAAGGCTTGTGTCTTCTGCCAGCAGCCATAAAGCTGTGGAAGACTCACTTGTTAGCTTGCAAGTAGGGTAAAATCTCAGCCCCTCCACAGCTCTTGATAACATCTCATTTCTTTCCTTTTTGGGGGGGGGGGTACCAGGGATCGAACTCGGGTCCTTACCCTTGCGCAGTAGGCGGTGAAACCACTGAGCTAAATCCCCAGCACTCATTTCTTTCTTATATAGCACACCTTTCCAATCCACAACTAATTTCCCTCACACCCATGACCCTGAAAGCCACCTTGGCAGTTTGGGCCAAGGGGAAAACTAGTCACACACAAGTGAAGACAGATCAAATTAAAGAGCAAGATTGAAAGTGGTGCAGGGCCTGGTGACAGGACTGAGATATGCAGAAGCGTGGTTTCAACTTGAGCTTAAACCAAGTGATAGGTCATTATAAAGCTGGGCTGTTAATAGCTATATTGTTGGTTGTATAATCCAGTCAACTGATTGGGATGCACTTCTAAACAGGCTTAGGTAAACAAACTCATTGTTTTCCTCATCTGTAAAATGAAATGAGTGGGATTAGACTGTTACTGAGGCTCCTTCTAGCTGTAAAGTGTGTGCTTTATATGTTTGTAATAAGGACTACTTAGCATACACATTAGGCATTTGACCTAATTTAAAATAACAATTGCAAAAAGGTGTCTATGATATAGTGGAAGGAAAATAGCATAGAAGAGACCTGAATTCTAACCCAATTTGCCACTGCCTGGCTGTGTGACACTGGGCAAGTCCCTTCCCTTACCTGGAGAATACAGGTGTAGGATGTGACAACAAGCTGATTTTAGATTGCTCACGGATATGACATTACCTTACATAATGAAAGAGTAATTTTCTTTTCAATCATCTTTTCATTTTCTCATTATGTCAAAGAGTTTCACCCTAGAGCTGGTACATCCTTAACAATGTTTTAATACCTGCTAGGTCTTCTTGGCAAAGAGAAAAGTCTCCATACAGCTCAGATGCTTCACAGGCAGCACTAGCTAGAAAGCATTTAATAACATTGCCCAGCCTTCATTGCTTTGTTTTTATTTTACCTTCCATTTATAGTAAATAATACAAGTCTTCCATTTATGGGAATAATAGACAATTTCCTTCAAAAGTAAGTTAATTTTTTAAACAAATTTTTAAAAGAAAAAAAGGAAGTTAATTATGAAAGTTTTCCAAAATTGATTGTAATAATGGTTGTACAACTCTGAATATACCCAAAACAACATTGAATTATATACTTTATATGAGTGGATTGGACAGTATGTGTGTTATATCTCAATAAAAGCTTAACAAAGTAAATCAGGAGGCAGGCATGATGGTAAACACCTGTAATCTCAGCTTTTCAGGAAGCTAAGGAAAGAGGATCATAAGTTCAAGGCCAGCCTGGGCAACTCAGTGAAGCCCTGTCTTAAAATAAAAAATAGAGAGGGCTATAGCTCAGTAGTAGAGCAGCCCTAGGTTCAATCACCAGCAGCACACATACACAAAAAAAGTAAATCCGAGCCTGGGATTGTATCTCAGTGGAGTGCTTGCCTAGCATGTGTGAGATCCTGGGTTCAATCCCCAGCACCACACACACACACACACACACACACACACACACACACACACACACACACACACACACAGAGATCAAAAAATAAATTGACTTCTGCCAGGCTCTTCTTCCTATTTGGCCAATTGCCTAACATTTGACCTGTGCTGATGCTAGTCTACTTCTCCCTTTTGTCACTGCCAATCCTCACTTTAGGCCACCTCCATCTGTTGACTGAACAATTTTAATGGCCTCCAGTCTTCTTTGACTCCATCTCCAAGTTTAGTTAAAAGCAAGTTTTGTGAAGTAAAACCTAACTGGGAAACTCTCCCAGTTAACTTTCAGTATCTCATCACTATCATTCAGATAAAGTCTTGACCTCTTAGCCTGGACTTGAAACACCATTTAAACTCACACTTACTGAACCCTCCAGCCTCTTCTCTTTCCAAGCTTCCCTTCCTCCCCTCTGAGCCAGCCATGTGACATGACATAGAGTCTGCAAAGTCTTCTAGATGTGTTTGGCACTCTAAATAGTAGCCAGTGCACTATCCTCTTTTGCCACCAGTCTTTGTGCCCTCAGTCTGGATATAAACCACCCCAATCTCCTAACTAATTCTTTTTTTTTTTTCTTTTTCTTCTTTGGTACTGGGCATCAAACTCGGGTCCTTGTGCTTGTCAGGCAAGTGGCAGAATCACTGAGCTAAATCCTCAGCCCTCTCCTAATGAATTCTGACTAGCCTGTTGGCTCCTCTTATTTGTCACCTCCTAGGCAGGCCTTCTTTGCCTTCCATGTTAGATGAATCTTTGTGTGGTTCATAGCATACTGGCTTCCTCTATCGTCATGAGATAGAAAAGCAGCAGAGTAGCTGCAAGCATAGGGCCCTGAAGTCAAACCATTTGGATTTAAATTTTAGGTATGATGATTGCTCCAGCTCTGTGACCTTGGGGAAGTCATTTAACCTCTCTGTGCCTCCATTTCCTTGTCTGTAAGATGGAGATGATAATACTGCCTACTACTAGGGCTCCTGTGATGATTACATGAAACAATGTATGGCCAATCCCTTAGCACTAAGTCTGGCAGGTAGTGAACACTCAATAAATGTTAGCTATTAATATTTCAGCACACATCATAATCTATTGCAGATACCAGTTCCCTGCTTTGTTTTCCTTAAGGGTAAGGACTCTGTCTCATTCATCACTGAATATGACACATAATATGCTGAATATAAATCTCTGAATAGATGAATGAATGAATGAATGAATGAATGAATGCCTTGCTGTCTAAATTACCTTAGCAGTCTTGGCCTGATCCTGTTGTTCTTCCTGGGTTCCCACCACCAATTTTCTTTGCTCCGGCCTGAGATCACACCTTAAATCTGTTGATGACACTCTGATTTCAGATCTAAATATCTGATCTTAATACAAGATAGGAATCACTCAGTAGTCTAGAAGGGAAATCTCTTTCACACACACAAGCTTGTCAGAAATGTCCTCTCAACACCTCCCTCTCCCTTTGCTCTAATTAGTCACAAGGATGAGTGGGAACACCCAGAGTAGGTCATTCATCCTTCAGAAAGGGTTGCAGGGCCAGGCCCCCATTTGGGTGCTAAGGAGGGTGGGGAGAGGAAAGTCTGAGCCCTGCCACCTGCCACCAGGGGCTTCCTACAGAGTGGATGGCTCCACATCTGGCTAAACAGGCAGTTCCAACACTGGATACACATAGCAGATGTCAAGATCGGACCAAGCCACAGGGCCAGGAACCAGGGTAGGGAGGTGGGATCAGGAGCAAGTCAAACGTAAGGGCAGGAGGTAGGCAGTTTTGACAGGAGACAGAGTTGAGGCTGGAAAAGGTCATAGCCTAGCAGGTGACATCCTCCAATCCCCAGATCCATCACGAAGACACATTCTAAAAGAGTGATCCCAGTGTGGGTACTGTTTTCTGACTAGCTGGAAGGAGAGAGCTGCAGGGAAGAATGAAAGCTACTCAGGGAAGACCTAACTCAAAAGGTAAGGGTGAATAAAGCACCAGCAGCAGCCGCAGGCTGGTGTTCCAAAGAAGCCTGGTCTCAGGAAGGTGCAGCTGTGCAGCTGGACAGCCAGGCCTGTTCCTAGCAACTTGGCAATGGCAGACACCTAGAGCCCTGGCACCAGGCCCAGAATCTGCTACTAAACCAACCAAATGGCCTTGTACAGTCTCTTCTCCTCTCAGGCTTCATTTCTACATTTAGAAAAGCAGTGTTGGGACAGTGTTAAGTGTTTACAACCTTGTATTTTATATGAAGACCTCTTTTTAAAAGACATCTTTTAAAATACTTTTAAAAAATAAAGTATGTGGGATTGGGATGTAGCTCAGTGGTAGAGCACTTCCCTAGCATGTGTGAGGCCCTGGGTACCATCCTCAGTACCACAAAAAAGCAAGCAAACACACAAACCCAACATTTCAAAGACTTCACATGGTAGAAGTGGTAATTTTGATATCTGTTGATTTTGTTTAAAAAACACAAAATAATAAAAAACATAACTTATGGGGCCAGGAATGTGGATCAGTGGTGCCACGCCTGACTAGCAGGTGCAAGGTCCTGAGTTCGATCTCTGGTACTGCAAAAACAAAAACAAAAAACAAAAACATAATTTATGTATCTTTTTTTCTTTGGTATGGGGGATCAAACTTGGGTCCTTGCGCAGCAGGTGCCGGAACCACTGAGCTAAATCCCCGGCTCTAGCTCAGTGGTTCCACCGCCTGCCTCACAAGCGAAAGGTCCTGAGTTCCATGCATGGTACCAAAAAGAAAAAAAAGGGCCAAGGATTTAGCTCAGTGGCACTGTACCTGCCTTGCAAGCGCAAGCTCTTAAGTTCAACCCCCAGTTCTGTAAAAAAACAAAAAAGGAATATATATCTTTTAAAGAAATTTGCATTTTGGGCTGGGGATTTAGATCAGTGGTTTTGCAGCCTGCTGCGCAAGTGCAAGGACCCAAGTTCGATCCCCAGTACAAAAAAAAAAAAAAACTAAAAAAAAAGAAATTTGCATTTTATTAATCAATAGGAGCATCTACCGTCACTTACAAACATTGGGGTGTAACACCCTTTAAAGCTTCTACCTGCTGGGGATTTAGCTCAGTGGTTCCGCCGCCTGCCTCAACAGCACAAGGTCCTGTTCAATCCCCGGTACCAGAAAAAAAAAAGAACTATTGTACAGAAATAGGACAAAAAATTTCGGGGATTTAGCTCAGTGGTTCCACTGCCTGCCTCACAAGCACAAGGTCCCAAGTTCGATCCCCGGTACCAAAAGCAAAAAAAGCTCCTATCCAAATCCAACCAGCTGACCTTTTATCTTTCTTAGAACTTACATAGTTACCTGTGTCTGGTTTAAAAAAAACAAAAAACAAATAAACAAAACAACAGCAACAAAATAAACATGAGATGCCAGAGCACTGGGCCAGTGTTTTTCAAACTATTAATTATAAGTACTTACTATGACTTTTAATATCAATGATGCTGATATGATACAACAAAATTTGAAAGTAGGAATGATGAGTGACATTTATCACTTTTTGACTACCTACCAGGCATCATCAAAATATACAGTGATAGGGCTGCGGATTTAGCTCAGTGGTGCTGCCGCCTGCATCGAAAGCGCAAGGTCCCGAGTTTGATCCCCAGTACCAAAAAATATATATATGCAGTGAATACTTAAATTTTTAAAAATTTATAACAGTAAAAGGCACATTGCCATTAATTCTGCTCAAAATACTGCCCCTCACTTCATACACATGTACCTCATCATTCTTGCAACTTTCTGAAACAGTTCTGGAAAAGAACTGTTTTTTTGTATCTTTACAATGTGTAATCAAAAATACAGTGAACACTACCAGTGGAAAGGCAGACTTGTAAAAACATTAGTATGTCTTCATCTACCTTATTTACTGGATCTGGCACCAGGTAACCTCTGGCTTTTCTCCAAAGTCAAAATTATCATAAAAGGTGAATGTTGTTTAATCAATTCAGGACTTTGAGGCAGCCAAGACAGCATAAAGACACTCACAAAAGAGCAGTTCCAGAACTGCTTCAGAAAGTGGCACAAGCAATGGGATAAGTGTGTTCAAAGCTGGGCAGCTGGGTGGGGGTAATTATAAGGAAGATTAATAGCAATATTTTTTACTATAATAATTTTTTAAATAGCTTTAACACTCACTGAGTATTTTTTTATTATATTTCCTAGGTTTAGAATTCTTTCCTACATTTGAGAAAGGCTTCAGCTTATGGGTCTTAATGGAAGTTGGAACCCACTGCTCAGCTATCACCATAAAGGTTAAAAACGCCAAATACTTGCTTCCCAGCCTCCGTTTACACAGGGCTTAAACATGAGGCCTGGGCTTGGCCAACCTGGTGCACTACCCTGGACTCTGAGTCAGAAGCCCATACCAACCACAGAGCCCATACCAACCACAGAGCCCAGCGAAGAATCTTTTCTGTTGGGAGTGGCCAGAGCTCTCAGATTCCATTGTCCAGATTCTAGGAGTAACAGCAACTAGATCATCATTCAGGTTTGAGGCTGTGGTCATGCCAACATTTGTCCCAGGCTCAGAGACCAGAGCAAGGCTCTGAAGAGCTCCAATGGCACCGTTTTGGCCTCACTCCTGGCTGTGGCCCAGCATCCTTTGTTCTCATTCAGAGGCTTTTCAGCCAGCTCTTCAGCCTTCCCAGGGATTCTCCAAGCTACTGAATATCCTTTCCATATATTCCTCTTTGGTTTAAATCACCCAGTGCCAGTGCCTGTCACAATTTTAAGTCAGTGTGCTGACCAATTCAGTCTTAATATCACTCTTAGCATCCGACTTATTTTTATATTTTGCCTGGGTACACACAGTTCTGAGAAAATTCTGATCATATGGATGGATAGTTATTAATAATAATGATAGAAACCATTAATAGCACCAATTATATGCCAGCCCCATTCTCTTCATTTTGCATATATTAACCCACTTAAACCTTTTTTTTTAAAGATGGGGTCTTGCTATGTGGCTCAGGCTGCCCTCCAAGTCACCATCTTCCTGCCTCAGCTCCACACATGCTGGGATTACAAGTATGCACTACCATATCCAGCTCTCACTCATGCCTTTTAAGATGGGCCTATGATTAATACTTCCCTTTTATAAATGAGAAACCTGAGGTATAAAGGAGCGGGTAATTTGTGCAAGGTCAAGGGATTTAATCAAAGCAGTTCCACTCTAATGTTTGTGCTCTGAACTCCTCTTAATGGCTCTCCATGACCACTGCACTCCCGTGCTAGGGATGGAACCCAGGGCCCATGCATGCTAGGCAAGTACTTCCACCACTGAGCTACACCCCAAGTGCACAAGTGTCTTTTGAGGTCTGAATAGTCTTCAGTTAAACCAGTGTAAGCCAGGTGTGGTGCACATGCCTGTAATCCCAGCATTCAGGGAGACCAAAGCAGGAGGATTGCAAGTTCGATGGTAGCCTAGGCTATTTAGAAAGACTGTCTTAAAAAAAAAAATCTACAAGCTAGAAAGAGAAGTAGTGGAAATTTCTGTTTCAAACTTGACCTCATAATCAACATAAAAACCACTCAATAAACAACTGAAACTTATGATAAGTATTAAAAGAACAAGACAATTTTACTGTTACTGCTGCTGGTTTATGGGGCCTGGCAAACCTGAGCGCAGGAAGCCCTCAGCTCCTCACTGCTCTTCCTTTAGGAGCAGATGTGCCCAGGCTAGCACAGCGCGGCTGCATCCACACAACACACCCACTCTCTGGGCCAGCCTGGGCCTGGGGTGCCAGGAGGAGCTAGTGTTAAAGCCTGAACAAAAGTCTACCGAAAACAATGGGGAAATGTCAAAAGGGCACAAGAGGCAGTGAAAGAAGCTTCCAAAGGCCAAAATGCAACAAAAATAAATACCACTGGATTACAATCCAGCACATTAAATAAATACCTGTGAGTCCACACTTACATATTTTTTTTTTGGTACTGGGGATCGAACTTGGGTCCCTGTGCTTGCGCAGCAGGCAGCAAAACCAGCTAAATCCCTGGCCCCTCATACTTACATAATTTTTTAAAAGAATAAAAACAAACAGTTCTTAGCCAGGCATGGTGGTGCATGCTTATAATTCCAGCACTCAGGAGCCTGAAGCAGGAGGATTGCTTCTAGTAAGGCCAGCCTGATCTACATAGGGAGATCCTGTCTCAAAAACCAACCAACCAACCAAACAAAAATAAACTCCACAAACAGTTCTTCAGCCAGGTGATCCACGTCAAAATCAATACTCAAGGGCCAGGGATTTAGCTCAGTGGTTCTGGCGCCTGCCTCCCAAGCACAAGATCCTGAGTTCGATCCCTAGTACCAAAAAAAAAAAAAAATCAACAGTCAAAAGTCTTGTTGAGCTGGGCACGGTTGCACACGCCTGTTATCACAGCACTTAGGAGCCTGAGGCAGGAGGATTGCTAGGAGTTCAAAGCCAGCCTCGGTTACATAGTGAGTTCAAGGTCAGCCTGAACTACAGCGAGACCCTGTCTCCAAAAAGAAAAAAGAAAAAAATCATGTTGATAGCACACATCTCTGATAGGATGTTAATGAAAATGATACTTTATTTCTTTTTTTAAAAAAAAATTGTGGGGGGGTGAGGGAGGGTCTCCCTTTGTAGTTTAGGCTGGCCCTGAACTCCCGAGGATCCTCCTACCTCAGCCTCTCAAGTGCTGGTATTACAGGTTTTCGTCACCACAGCCGGCAATGACACTTTATTTCTGTGTTCTCTCCCACCAAATCTCACAATCCCAGTCCACTCAAGAGAAAAACATCAGACAAATCTCATCAGCAAGACATCCTACAAAATACCCTACTAGTATTTCTCAAACCCCTAGGTCATCAAAAACAAGGAAAATTGTGGAGAACTGTCATAACCAAGAGGAACCTAAGGAGACATACTGGGTAAATGTAATGTGGTATGCTAAATGGGATTTTGAGGCCAAAAAAGGCTGTTAGGTAAAAACTAAAGATATTTGAATAAATTATAGACTTCACCTAATAAAGCATCAATTGGTGCATCAATAGTGGTGAATGTGCCAAATCAATGCGATGCTAAGAATATGAGAAGTGGGTGCTGGGGATGGAAAAGGTAAAAAGGGAACTCTATACTCTGCTCAGTTTCTCTGAAAATCTAAAATTTTTCTAAAAAATAATGATAAAACTGGCCGCTTTTCAAAAAATTTTAGTTTGCCTGTTACACTACTAAAGTCTTGATACACTAGAAATGAGTATTTAATGCATTCATAGTTTTTGTTTTGTTTTGTTTTGTTTTGTTTTTTGGTACCGGGGATGGAACTCAGGACCTTGTGCTTTCGAGGCAGGCGCCAGAACCACTGAGCTGCATTCATAGTTTTATGGACTACATTTTTGTTTTTGGCAGTACTAAGGATTGAATCTGGGCCTTCATACTGAGTTATGTCCCTGACCCCCTTTTAAAAAAAGGGTCTGAGGCTGGGGATTTAGCTCAGTGGTTCCAGTGCCTGCCTCTCAAATGCAAGGTTCCGAGTTCGATCCCCAGTACCAAAAAATAATTTTTTTAAAGGGTCTCACTAAGTTGCTAAGTTGCCCAGCATGAGTTCAAACTTGCAGTCTTCCTACCTCAGCCTCTAAGAGTGTTGGGGTTACAGGTGTACACCACCACTGTCAGCTTGAATTGAACTAAACATTTCCTTCCTTCCTTTCTTTCTTTCTTTCTTTTTCTTTCTTTTTATAGGGTCTCCATGTTGTTCAGGCTGGACTCAAACTTACTAGGTAGCCCAGGGTCATACCAAACTCGCAGTGATCCTCCTGCCTCAGCTTCCTGAGTGCTGAGTGCTGAGATTACAATTGCGAGCCACCATGCCAGGCTGGAGTAAACTTTTTTTTTTTTTTTTTTTGTATCAGGGATCGAACTCGGAACCTTGTGCTTGTGAGGCAGGCACCGGAACCACTGAGCTAAATCCCTGGCTCTGGACTAAACATTTTTAATAGCAGTTTTTCAAATATTTAAATACATTTCTAGTGAAATTCTAATCTTCTGTTTGATACCTTGAATCACCTCAGAGTAGCTGACTAGTTTGAAATCCACTGTGCAGCTCTGATAGGAGAGAAATCAACAATAATGTCCTTGGTCACTGTCTCTAAGATTCTGGATCTCTAAAGTCCAGGGAAAACCCCATACCTCAAGAGAAAGCACTAATATCAACTCAATAATTTCCTCTCTTCCCACACCCACCCAAGACACTCTGTGAGCAACTGCTGGAAGCCAAGGCTGCAGTTGTCTTTGTCCTGTATCTGCCACTCAAGCCTGGCGCTCCCCAGCAGCGGGAAGGGCAGAAGGCCGGAATTAAGCGGGGCAACAGATGGTTTAGACGAGCCCTCTTGGTGCCCAGCTGCACTGTCCAGCCTGCCAAGCTGTGTACATTTCAAACCTTTGAGGTCCAAAAAGAAGAGACGAGCGATAGCTGGAACACATGGCTAATCCTTAGGTAGCCAGAGGAGAGAGCTTTAAACCCTGCTTAACTCCAGTGGTGTGAACAAGGAAATGCTGCATGCTTTCTCAGCTTTGAACCCAGATCAGGCCATCCTGGTGGCAGTTGAGCATTTGTCCAGGATCCCAGTGTGCATCGCACTTTCAATGCTTTTGGAAAAAATCAGGCATTTCAGTCCATTTGTTTATTTAGGGTGAGGGTGAAGAGGGGAAAGACTCTTCAGCAGATAGGTTTGAATCTAGAGAAATTATATAACCTGGCATTTGCCTCCTGATGCAAAATTGGGAGACCCTAGGTCAACCTGCTTCATAAGTTAACTCAGTTTTTCTGACCTGTTCTGGTTCAGGTCTTTATTTCTTCCATGGATTCAGCCAACAGTCTTTTGCAATTGCTTCTCAGTCCTTGGGTCAATAGGCTCTCCTGCTACAACAGGGACATCTCCCATCTTGAAGATTCCCTTTCCTTGCCCCTACATTGCTCTCCAGCTCCTGATTCCATTTCTCCCCTTGATCACAAACTTCCTGAAATAATACTCTGCTCTTCCTAGTTCCATTCTTCATTTCCTGTCCACTCACCTGGACTTACTGTTCCACTGAAACTTCTCTTATCGAGGTCACCAGCACCTCCCAAGCTGCAAAATCCAATGTGTCTGTCTCCTCATCAAACTTCACCCCTCTGAAGCATCTGACACAGCTGGCCACTTCCATCTCCTTGATGCATCTTTCCTTCTTGGTTTTCACAATGATCCGCTCCCCTGGTTTCCCTTCCACCTCTTAAGCCTCCTCTTCTCTGTCTCCTTGGCAGGTTACTCCTTCTTCATCTGGTCTGTACATGCAGGGATATCGCAGGCCTTGGTCCAAAAATAGTGTCTAGTCTCATTTAACTCTAGTCTCTTAAGATGATCTGATCCATCCCAGAGCCCTAAGGATCTAAATCCTGATGACTCCCAATCTTCCATCTCCATCCCAAACCCAGACTCATTCATCCAGTTGCCTGCCTTTCATCTTCACTTGGCTAATGGTCACCTCAAATATACATGCAAAATGGAGCTCTTGATTGTCTTTATCCTCAAAATCTCCACATCTTCTCTTATAACTCCCCCATCCTTTCAGCACCTTTATCCATCTGTTTACTCAGATCAAATTCTAGAGTCATCTTTCCTTCTTCCTTTCCACTTATCCTCCACAAGTAATCCATTACCATGTTCAGTCAGTTTTAGTCCAATATCTCTTGTCACTACTCTACTCTTCTTTCCATCTCCACAGACACTTTCCTAGCCTAAGCCACTATCATTTTCCACATAGAGAAATGACATAGCTTTTTTAAAAATTAATTTTGGGCTGGGGATTTAGCTCAGTGGTGCCACTGCCTGCCTCAAAAGTGCAAGGGCCTGAGTTTGATGCCCAGTACCAAAAAAAAAATTAAATTTATTGGTACATTTTTGACATGCATAATAGGTAGTGGGGATCGAACTTGGGTCCTTGCACTTGTGCAGCAGGCGGCAAGACTACTGAGCTAAATCCCTGGCCCCACGCACAATAGCTTTTTTTTTTTTTTTTTTTGGTACCGGGATCAAACTCAGGTCCTTGCGCTTGCGAGGCAGGTGACGGAACCACTGGGCTAAATCCCCGGCCCCATAATAGCTTTTTAACAGGGCTCCCTGCTTCACAAAGGTCCCTCCTAAATTCATTCTCCACCAGCAGTGAGAATGAACATTTCAGAATGTAATTTGGTGACATTCTGCCATTCTTTCATTAAAGGCATATTTATTCTCTACCTTGTGAACAAGCAGAGAAAAGTCCCTCCATTTAAGGACCTTACAGTCTTAAGGTGGAAGACAGGAAATCAACATAATTAAAGTAAGTTTATAGTATTTAGAAGATGATAAATGAAAGGGGAAAAAATCAGGGTAAGCTGCTGTTAGGGAACCTAAGCATGTGTTTATATGCTGTTGGGTTTGTTTTCCTTTATTTTTTTAAATAAACTTTGGGTTGGGCTAGTTGGGCCTCATTAGCACACTGAAATCATGTGCAATATTTCATTTTATTTTATGTATGGTGCTGGAAATGGAACCCAGACCTTTGTGCATGCGAAGCAAATGCTCTCCCATTGAGCTATATTCCTAGCCCAATATATATGCACCCCCCTCAAGGGGATTGAAATTTTAAATGGAAGACTTAGAAATATTTGATCTCTAAATATTATTTTCCATGAAAGGACTTCTAATAAATATCTCTGAATCTAAGTCTGAGCTTAGAAATGCATAAGATGAGTCTGTAACATCTTGTTACACCAGAAAACAAATAAGTTAACATAGAATACCGTGGTGGCATCAGAGGAATTCAGATGTCAAGTTCAAGAGGCTCCCAATGGCTGACAAGCACAATTTGAAAGTCTAAAGGAATAATGATCGCTCTGGATCAAAAGATACATGTCAAAATCCCTAAATTTATACTACTTTAAAAGGAAAGAATACAACTCATTGGTCACCTTTGGAGGATGCTAAGGAATCAATTCATTTTTCTGAAAACTGGTAAATAACAGGAGAGAGTTAAGCATGTGTCCTGGCTTCTCTGTATGAAAATAACCAGGTTAATCAGCTAATGAAGGAAACTTTCTCTTTATAGTCATATTCCGCTGAAAAATAAAAGGGAAAAATATGGAATTAAAATATCATTTTGCAACCTTCAAAGAAATAATTAGTTTTGGCCACTATCATCAAAAGCTGTTAACATCACAAAAGAGACAGGTAGATATTATTTAACTCCTGATAGATGGTCACAATGCATCTTGTATATAGTTAGGGTTCCCAGATTAAAAAGAATGCCCAGGGCCGGGGATTTAGCTCAGTGGTTCCGCTGCCTGCCCTGCAAGCAAAAAGATCCGAGTTCGATCCCTGGTACCAAAAAAAACCCCAAAAACAACAACAACAAAAAGAATGCCCAGTTAAATTTGAATTTCAAATAAATAGCAAATAATTTTCATATAGCTCAAGTATTCCATGAGACATACTAAAATTATTCATAGTTTATAAAAAAAATTCACATTTAACTGGGCATTCTGTATTTGTATTTCAAGCTCGGCAAACTTAGAAATATCCTGGCCAAAATAGATCTAAATCTACGGAAGCCTCAAAAAAAATATCTATTAAAGTATAGAAGATAGAGGAATATGTCAAATGACACCAAGAAAATGTTATCAGGAACTTTCAGACTGTGGAAAGCTTTGTCCTATAGGACAGAGCACCCAACTTTTTCAAGAAATAGTAAATTAGTCCATTTTCTGTTGCAAATAATACAATGTCACATACTGGGTATGTTTTAAAGAAAAGAGATTTATTTGCTAGACAAATCCCAGCTAATAGGGAGATTGAAGAAGAAAGATCACAAGTCCAGCCTGGAGAATTTAGCAAGATCCTGTCTCAAAATACAAAAAATGAAAAAATAAAGTAAAACATAAAATATAAAAAATAAAGATAAAATACATCACTGAGGATGTAGCTCAGTGATATTTATTTTGGCTCTGGTCCAAGGTCAAGGGGCAGTACCTAGTAATGACCTTCTTGTTGGTAGAATCTGGAGGTCTCAAGGGGCATCATATGGCAAGAGATGGGGAGAGAAAGGAAGGATTCTGGCCTCCTCTCTTTTTAGCAAGCCACCAATATTATTTTTTAAATAAATTTTATTTTATTTTCTCCCATTCTTCCCGTCAAGTCCCCTCCTCTCGCTATGTACAAAAGCTTTGTTTCCATTTTCCCCTTCTATTTTCACTTCTTTTCGTGTCCCTTCCTTCCTTTCTCCCTCCCTCCTCCTTTGTTCTCCTTCCCATTTGAACACTTTCTTCCCATTTCCCAACATCTATCATGCATTTCAGTCCTTGTTTTCACTTTCAGTTTCTCACACCAGAGAAACAATGCTGTATTTAAACATGTGTGTCCAATAAGCCACCAATATTAAATCATGGAGATGCCACCCTGATGGCTTTCTCTAATCCTAATCACCTCCTGATGCTCCCATGTCTAAACGCCATAGTGAGATTAAGTTTCCAATCTTTTAGTACCTCAAAATTTGGATTAAATTTCGACAGATGAAACTTTGGGACACCCACTCTAACCACAATCACAGTTCAGGGAGAGAGAGAAGGCATTTCTGTTTAGATTCTCATTGTAAACATCAAGGGTAAATGTAGCTACTTTGAAAAAGAGCCTGGCTGTGAGATCCGAAGGCAATCTTGAGAGATACCTGAGTCAAGTGTATTTTGCTAAGCCAGGGTGATGTGGGAGGAGGAAAAAGCTAAGATCCTGCTTTTGGGGTGTGATGAGATGAAAGCTGAGATGCACCAACTTCAACGTGAGAGGCACTTTGGGGAAGGATCAGACGTTATGAAAAGGGGGGTGTTATGGTTCGGGTCTGGATGGCCCTCCAGAGCCTCATGTGGTCAGAGGTAGCTGAATCTGGAATCCATAATGCTGGGATTAAGGGCATGTGATTACTAAACCACTACACATGAGTGGTTGGTTTGGCATCACCCTAATCCGGGTAGTCTGGATGAGACAAATGAGGCAGAAATACTCGTTGAAGATCCCTGGTTACCTTTTCCACCTTGTGTGGGCCAGATTGTTTCTCCTCTGCATTGTCTGTTTGCCATCCCTGCCTTGGAGCCAGCTGATTACGGACTGAAACCTCTATAAACTGTGGGCTAAATAAGCCCTTTCCTCTTTAACTTCTGGTGCTGGGTATTTTGTCTCAGGAACAAGAGAAAAGTGACTAGTGGGGAGAGGGGGGTGATTCAGGAGTTTTGGTGGTGATTCCTAGCAGAGGCCCCCCATATTGGGCCTAGCCATGGAATACTCTGGAGTAGGGTGACTTGGATGCTGGGATAGACCTTCAAGACCTACCAGAGTGGCTCAAATTGTCATGATTAGCTTCAGGCCATATCCTGCCAGATTCTGTTTATCTATCTCCCCACCACAAGCAGCCTCAAGGGTAGAAACTGTGTTTCCTTCTGGCTTTAGATTTCCCACTGCCTATCAAACTGCAGGTCAGTTCACACATATTTGGTGAATGAATGGATGAATGTCTCTCCTCTGCAGAGATGGCGGCCTTAACAGTGCAGTTATTAGATGTGTGATTGCCTCCTGCATCTAAACTTTGCCATTTGCACACACCACGCACAAAGGCATGAGATGGACTTAGAAACCAGCTTACTAGCAGAAGCACCAGAGTCACTTTCTCAGGCATCTCAAGACACTCACTTCCCTCTGTGGATGGAAAGTTCAGGCTGCTTCCTGTTTTCACTTGCAGCTCAACTTGGTGAGTGTCTGCAGGCTGTGTGTCTTGTGATTCGTTACAGAAGCTGCAATTAGATGACAGCCTTGGAAGCAGAGTCCTGGAGAGGTCAGGAAAAAGAATGAAGGCAACCAAGTGTCACTGGGGACAACTGGCAGAACTGAAAGGTGTGTGCCCTGTACCACTCACCATCTATTTCCTCAAGAGGAAGAAGGAAGAGATGAATGCTTCTGCTGCTCCCCCACCCCCTCTCCCCGATCTTCTTCTTTTTTTTTTTTTTTGGTATGGGGGATCGAACTCGGGTCCTTGCACTTGCGCAGGCGACGAAACCACTGAGCTAAATCCCGGCCCCCACCGCCGATCTTCTTTTGAGAGGGCAGGAAACACAACAATGGAAGATGACAGGCTACCACATGAGAACCTGGGCTTGAATCAAAGGGTCTCCTTATATGACCATGATGTAAAAGGTCACTTTTTATATCCAACTGACATTGTTCTTCCCTATCCTCACCCTATGAGCTATGAACATACTCCATTGGAATTGCTATTTAAAATATTTTGAATTTTTTTTCCCCCTGGGGTTTCTTAGGGGAAAAACAGAGACTGTCTTTTTTTTTCTTTTTCTCTTTCCTGGTTAATCATATATCTTATTCCCTAGATGTGGCTCTAAGGACACTGGATGATCCAAGAACTCCCATCATCCTTCAGAGGTGGAGGCTGCCCCATCTGGGGTGTGCTGCAAGGCAGGTGAGTACTGCTCAGTGAGGAGGCTGGAAAGGCACAATGGAGTAGTATGGAGCAGTCCAGCCTGGGGGCACAGGGAGGGCAGGGGCCATTGACACAGAGTAAGTGTGCTCCTTGTGAGTGTGTTTTGTTTATGGGGTTTTGTTGTGTTTTGTTTGAGCCAGTGTCTTGCTAACTTCCCTAGACTAACCTCAAACTCAAAATCCTCCTGTCTCTGCCTCTTGAGTAGCTGGGTTACAGGCATCAGCCACCACATGCAGTTTGGACAGAATTGTTGAATGAGTGAATAAGAAAGACTATTAGGCATATGGAAGTATAAGTTCTGCGATATCTGTTAAAAACTAAAAAAAGAGGGCTGGGGATTTAGCTCAGTGGTTCCACCTCCTGCCACGCAAGCGCAAGGACCTGAGTTTGATCCCCAGTACTGGGAGAAAAAAAAAAACAACTAGAAAAAGAGCCGGGCATGGTGAAACCTGCCTGTAATCCCAGAATTCGTAAGGATGAGGCAGGGATATCACCTGTTCAAGGCAAGTGTGGCCTACATAGTAAGTTCAAAGTCAGTCTGAGCCACATTGTAAGACCCTACTCAAGCTCCCCCCCTCAAAAAAAAAACTAGAAAAAAAGAAGCCAAATTTTCTCATTAGTTTAGGCTCACAAGACCTGTAAATGGCACTTCTAGGTGTTTCTCAAGGAGGCTGAGCCCATTTCACCAGCGTCAGAGACCTAGGCTGTATCGGGAACCTCTAGCTCTCCCAGGAACAGCACTAGAGACCCAGGGGGTTGAAAGATTTTTGTTTTTCATTGTGTTGTTTGTTTTGTTTTGAGACAGGGTCTCACTATATAATTCAGGCTGGACTTGAACTCTTGCCTCAGCTTCCCAGGGGCTGGGATTACAGGCGTGCACCACCACGCCTGGCTTTGAAAGTATTTAAATAGAAACAAGTAGAGAAATTCTACCCTTCAAATGGACTACAGACTGGGTTTTTGAGCAAGTTGATAAAACCTCAGCCTTTAGAGGCTCTAATGGTTTCCTGGGGCTGCCATAACAAAGTTCCACAAACTCAGCAGCTTGACATGACAGAGTGTATTGTCTCACGCTCCTAGAGGCTTGATGATGGAAGAATTGCAGAGCAGCCCTTCGCCCGTTCTTCACTTCCTCACCTTGGCTTGTAGCTGCAGCACCCCCACCGCCACAACCATTGTCACATGTGTTCTCTCCGTCTGTCTCATCTGTCTTCTTGGGACACAGTCATATTGGGTCAGGAATCTGTGCTATTCCAGTATCACCTCATCTTAATTAATTCGGTCTGCAATGACCTATTTGCATAAGGTCAAGTTCTGAGGTACTGGAGTGAAGACTTTAACATATCTTTTTTGGGAGGTGGGGACAGTCACAATTCAGTTCATAACCACAGGCATTTTTGGACCACGTTACAATTAAAATAGGATTCAATGTCCAAGTGGACTCGGAGAATCAAATCATTACCTGGTCAGTCACTATACCCTGCCCAAGACTGGTGACCCTTCTCCACACTCGTACCTGTTTCCATCCTGGCTCTTACTCTTCCCTTTATTGCCCAGGTCTACCAGAAAGCAAATGCACAAGCTTACTGAATAAAATGAAATCAATTTGGAAACAATAGATGATGACTTCCAGTTTCCTGGAAAACCACACAATTTCTCCTTGGTACTTCTAATAGCTCTTATCCTGCTCAGACCTGGTTCCAGGCAATCTATAAAATTGCTCTGTTGGGCCGGGGATTTAGCTCAGTGGTTTCATTGCCTGCTGTGCAAGCGCAAGGACCCGAGTTTGAACCCCAGTACAAAAAAAAAAAGAAAAGTAGGAAACAGGGAAATAGATCTTTTTCCAAATGGGAAGGGGACCAAGAGGTGGAGGGAAGGGGGACAGGGAGAAAGAGCTTTAAAAAGTTAAATGACTGGGGCAGAGATTTAGCTCAGTGGTGCTGACACCTGCCTCAAAAGCACAAGGTACAAAAAAACGTTAAATGGTTAAGAAATAAGATGTGCTACGTACATGTACCGACTCCCCATGATGAGTGTAATCATTATGTAGTGCAGCTGTGTACTAATAAAAAAAAGCATATGTGTTTTTAAAAATAAATGCTAATTTTTTGGGGTACGGGGATCGAACTCAGGACCTTGCACTTACGAGGCGGGTGTCGGAACCACTGAGCTAAATCCCCCGCCCTAAGTCCTCTTTTTAAACCTCTGTATTTATTTATATTGGTGTGGAGCTTGCCTAGCATGCAGGACTCCCTGGGTTCAATCCCCAACACAAGGGGCAAAAGCTATCCTTATCTCAGGAAATAGGTCAGCTCCCACCTTCTTGGCCATCTCTCTTGCTCAATTCCAGTTGCCTCAGCTTTTATGGGTTGCCACCTACCTGGATGTTCCCAGTGAGCAGTGACGCCTTGATGAGCGCTGCTTACACCTCTGCCTGTGGGTGCCTTCTCCTACGCTGCCTCCCTCAGAAGCTGGCATTCGAGCTCCACACTCAGGGCTCCTGCTCATCTGAAAGAGGGGATCAGACAATCTGTGACTATTTATTTTCATCCCTTCTAATTTATTTAACAGCTTTATTGAGATAGAGTTCACATCTCAAAAAATTCACCTCTTTGAAGTGTGAAATATGGTGATTTTAGTATGTGTACAGAGTTGCACAACCATCACCATTACCTAATTCTAGAATATTTTTATCACTCCCCAAAAAAGAAATCCCATAACCATTGACAGTCACTTTCCATTCCCACTTCCTCTCAGCCCATGCCTTCTACTTTCTGTCCTCTGGATTTATCTATTTTAGATACTTTATATAAAAGTGATTGTGTAATATATGTGTCTGGCTTCTTTCAAATAGCACAATGTTTTTTTGGTTTTTGTTTTTTTGGTTTTTTGTGTGGTACCTTAGAGTCTTGCTCATGTTAGGCAATGCTCGGCCACTGGACTACACCTCCAACCTAACATACCACAGTGTTTTCAAGGCTTGTCTATATTGTAGCCTATTCTTTTTTTATGGCTGACTAATATTTCATTATATTACTGTACCACATTTTTTAATCTATTCATCAATTGATGAATATTTTGGTTGTTTCCACTTTCCTGCCTTAATGAATAATGATGGTAAGAACATTTATATATAAGCTTTTGTGGAAACAATGTTTTCAATTCTCTTTGGTATTATCTCTAGGAAAAGACCTATTTGTTTAACTCATTGAGGAACTGCCAAAAGTCTGTATAATTTTACATTCCCACTAGCAATATATGAAGGTCTAATTTTTCTATATCCTTGCCAGCGCTTGTTATTACAGCATATTTTTTATTATACTCATTCTAGTGTACTTGAAGTGGTATCTCACTATAGTTTTGATTTGCATATCCCTGCTGGTAATGGTGCTTACTATCCCAGCCCTGCATATCTATTTCCTTGGCCATTAAAAACTTGAGTTGCAGGGCTGGGGATTTAGCTCAGTGGTTTTGCCACTTGCTACGTGAGCGCAAGGACCCAAGTTCAATCCCCAGTACCAAAAAAAAACTTGAGTTGTTGCTAGATGGTAGCACATCCCCATAATCCCAGCTACTCCAGAGGCTGAGATGAAAGGATCACAACTTTAAGGACAGCCTGGGCAAACAGCAAAACCTTAACTCAAAAACTGAAAAATGACGGGCCAGGGATTTAGCTTAGTGGTTTCGCTGCCTGCTACGCAAGTGCAAGGACCCGAGTTTGATCCCCGATACCAAAACAAAAAAAAAAAAATGAAAGGGACTGGGGATGTAGCTCAGTGTGAAGTCCTGGTTTCAATCACCAATACAGAAGAAAAACAATTGAATTGTCTTTTTAATGCTGAGTTGAAAATGTTTTTACACATATTCACCCTATAAGTCCCTTGTTAGATATATGATTTGCAAATATTTTTTCCGATTCTGTGCATTGTCTTTTCGCTTTCTTGATGGTGTCTCTGAAATTTAAAAGTGTTAATTTTGAGCTAGGTGTGGTGGCTCATGCCTATAATCCCAGCTACTTAGGGGGCTGAGATAGGAGGATCAAGAGTTTGAGGACAACCTGGGCAATTTATTGAGGCCCTGTCTAAAAATTTAAAAAGGGCTGGTGATGTACCTCAGTGCAAGGCCCTGGGTATCACAAGAGGGGAAAAAAAAACAGGCTTTAACTCTGATAAAGTCTGATTTATCTATTTTTTGGTTGTCATTTGTACTTTTGATGTGATATCACTCAATCTAAGATCACAAAGATTTACTGCTATGTTTTCTTCTGAGAGTTTTACAGTTTTTAGCTGGTACATTTATATGTATTACCCCTTCTCTTCATTTTCAGTTTATCATCTCCCAAGGGCAAATGTGTTTTACCTCAGGTTTGTTTGGGATAATTTTCTCTGTATCATCTGTTGTTGCCTTTACAATGAGAAGAGCCATGACCTTAATAAAGCTGTTTGTATTTAGTTCTATGAAACAGACATTCATACCTCTAAAAACCTTTGGCTTCCAGCATGCCAAAAACAAATGTATAAATAATAAAATATGTTTTCAGCCTCCGATTAGCCTGTGTCCTGCCACAGACCAAGATGAGAGGTAGTCTATCACAGTACTTTGCCAGTACTGTAAAGCTTGGTGGTTTAAAGCAAGACAATCTATGACCTCAATCCTGACAAAGAAGGAATACAACTGCAGAATTCTTCCAAGGGGGCCTTGCTGTTTGGCAAGCTGTCACCTTTCCACTAGCCTGACCACCCAGGGGCCTTTTGCATTCGTGGTTTACTGTTCTGTGGTTTTGATTATTTAGTTCAGCCATTGTCTGAGACATTGTCTGCCAAGATGTTTGGGTTTGGAAATCCTTCATCACTCATTTGAACAGATGATACCACATTTTCCTTCTGAATCCTGCATTCAATAATCTTTGTAAATTGGTGACAAAATTAGATTTAGTTTCCTTGGGCATTAGTTTTGTCTGGCTATTGGCCATCCCCAAATGGTACTGTATATTTATTTTCATATTTGTCAGCAAATTCTTCAACTTTCTATTTATTTGAACCCTTTCCAAAACAACAAACAAATTAACTTTTAAAAAAAATTCAGACTCTCTTTTGCATCTGGTTAAGTTTCCTGAAATTTAGGTTTAGCTCACCTGGAAGAACAGAGCGAGAAAGAAGATAATTTAAATCTGATACCTTTCCATAAGAAGTCATTTTATCATTTTTTAACCAAACCTCTCATACAATGTAGTTAGCAAGGGCTAAATTTATTAATTTCTACAGTGAAATAATCACCTTCCCGAAGGGAGAAGCAGCTAAAATCCAGTCATCCCAAAGTCCTCACTTCCTAAATTCACACAGTATACAGGGACAATTTGGTCACTCCTCCCAGAGAGAATTTTGAAGTTGCTCTATGACTATCTCCTGTTATCCAATAAATGGAAATAACAGCCATCGCACAGGAAGTCACTATGTGGGGACACCTACAAAAAAGATCAGAGAACATATGAGCTCTTGGCAGTCGAAACTCAGCAGTCATTTAGAAGAGTGAATCCAAAGAAAAGCTTGGCCTCCTCCACTGATTAGCTCCTGGAAGTGCCTGGTCCTCGTAGTCAGGACGACCTGAAGCCCACACAGTGGATGTAAGGATGCTTTCATGGAAATAATTGGGTTAGCAACATGTATATAAATTTCTTTCTCTTGTGTTCTTTTTTCAATATTGAGGATGGAGCCTAGGGGTGCTCTACCATTGAGCTACACTCTCAGTCCTTTTTATTTTGAATATCTAAACATGATCTTGCTAAGTTATCCAGGCTGGTTTCACACTTGATCTTCCTACCTCAGTCTCCCGAGTAGCTGAGATTACAGGTGTCCTCCACTGTGCCCAGCCTACATTTCTTTTTTTAGAATAGTTAATTTCACTTACTATTCAGCCCCTACAGAGAAGTCAGGACATTTTGTTGGTTTATTGAAATGAAGCATCTGTAACACGGCTGTAGTATATGATGCCCCTTTTGATAAAGCGGTCTTTTAAAAAAAAAAAAAGTCTTCTTGCATGTAAAGAGATACATTAATATTCTCCCCTGGTGATAAAACTAAAAAACTTTTCCATTTTGTACTTTACAAAACCTTTTTTTTTTTTTTTGTACCAGGGATTGAACTCGGGTCCTTGCACTTGTGCAGCAGACAGCAAAACCACTTAGCTAAATCCCTGGCCCTACAAAACTTTTTTTCTTATAACAAATTAATTTTATTTCAATTATAATAAAGTAAGCTAATTCCTTAGGTCCTTACCCTGAACTCAAATACACGTTCAGAATTTTAAAAACATGCAGGCAAGAGACATATTTGACTCTGCTACTCTGAAAAAAAAATTTCAAATAACCAACCTTTAATGGTAAACAAGTTGGCCAAAAGTCGACTGATAGCAGATGGGGCCCAGGCTAAATTCCAGGTCACAGGGCAGTCTGTCTGGGCTGCAGGCTCATGGTGCTTCTGCCCCCTGCTGGAAAATTTGGGGAAGTGCAGTCTCTGGCTCAGGGCGGTTCTCCAGCCAAAGGACCCTGGAGAGACAGTGTGTAAGAATCCAGTGACTTTGGGAAAAATATTTCTCAAAACTGTTCTGGAAGTCCTGGCCTCGGAGCAACTAATCATGTAGCAATCCTTTCATGTTTTCTACATGCGTTCTAAACATATTTTTTAATTTCCCAGAATTTATTCTGGGTATTTATATATGTATAAGATGTACAGGTAAAACACAGATTTCTTTTTGTGTTTCTCCACCATTTTTATACTGTAAATTGCCTTGTATTGTACTTGCTGTTCTTTGACCTTCTTTTGCCTATTGATGTAGCCAGGTGGAGTCCAGGTCAAGGTGAGGAAAGCAAGACCGTGCACCACCCTCAGGATGGCCTCCTTGCATTTTGAGCTCTTTGTCGCACTTGTAGGTCTGCCTCGGTTTGTTGTTGTTGTTTTTATCCCTGAATATTTTCTGGTATAAATAGGCCACAATTAACCATTTCCCTCTTGATGAACCGTAACTTGTTTTCAAATTTTAGCTATTATTAAAATATTGTGTTGACATTCTTTTGTTGTTGCTGTTTTTTGTGTTTTTTTTTTTTTGGTACCGGGGATTGAACTCGGGTCCTTGCACTTGTGAGGCAGATGGTGGAACCGAGCTAAATCCCTGGCCTTGTGTTGACATTCTTATAAATGTCTGTTTTCATGTGGTCATATTTCCTTTATCATTTATTCATTTTATACTTCACGAGACTTTTCCTTCTTTACAGTTACACACTGTCTTCCTACGTTTTCCTTCTTGCTTTAGTCGTTCCATTTTGGATCCCAGGTGTAAAGAATTGTGTTAATCACTGTGTTAGTGCTTTTTCTGTTGCTAACGACACAATACCACAGACTAGGTAAGTTTTAAAGAAAAGCGGTTTATTTTGGATCACAATTCTGGTCCAAGATTGAGGGGCTGCATCTGATGAAAATCTTCTTGCTGGCAGAGTTCTGAAGCAGCACCGGAAGTGGCACATGGCAAGGGAGTGTGTGCAGGCCAGTGTGAAATGCGTCCTCACTCCCTCTTAGAAAGCCACTAGGATTCAACCATGTGGCTTTGGTCTTGATGACCTCATCTACTGCTCATCACCAAAGGTCCTACCTCTAAACATCATAGTTGATTAAGTTTCCACCCTCTTAATATCTCAAATTTGAACATGAGCTTTCATAGGAGACAAACCATATTCAAATCACAGCAATCATGCTCCTCAGCCTCTCAGTTCATACTCCACAACCATTATCAGTCCATGTAAGGCACCTCTTTTTGTTTGTTTAGTCCCCTTATCCCACTCCCATTCCCCCTGTCTTCCATAGATAATCACTATATTGTGTTTGGTAGGTATTATAGTATTTGTCTATTTCTTTATGCAATGTTATACAAGGTCTGAAAAAATAAGGTGAATGTTTAAATTTTTAAAAATTGTTAAGGTAGGCTGGGGATTTAGCTCAGTGGTTCCAGTGCCTGCCTCGCAAGCACAAGGTCCCAAGTTCAATTCTCAGTACCAAAAAAAAATTGTTAAGGTAAAAGACACTATTATTAATCCCCCTAAAAGGTCTCCCTTTGCTTCAAAGATGCTTATCTCATAGTTCTTGCCACTTTCTGAAGCAGTCCTGCAAATCCTCTTGTGAATGCCTATAGTCACACTATCATAGCTGCCTCAATGTCCTGAATTGATTCAAAATGTTTACATTTAATAGTCATTTTGACTTTGGGGAAGAGCAAGAAGTCACACTGCACCAGATATGGCAAGATGGATGAGAACACACTAATGTTTTACAAGCTTGCCTTTCCAATGGATGGCACTTGGTAGCAGCATTCATCTTTTTATTTTTTTAATCACCCCTTGTAAAGATGCTCATGAAGAAGCACTTCCACAACTGCTTCAGAAAGTAGCAAGAATGATGGAATATGTGTGTGCAAAGTGAGTGGGAATATTTTTGAGGGGGATTAATGGCATTATGTCTTTCATAGTAATAAATTTTTAAATGTAAACATTCACCGTATATTTTGATCACCCTTTCTAAATACAGCATATTTATAAAATTGATATTGTGCCATAAATCTTATCCTATTTCTGACTGCTTTCTCTTAACGCTGTTTTACCACCTGTACCCATGGCCATGGCATGCTTAGCTCTTGCTTTTTAACTGTGATACATCCCTTCTCCCGGTATTGAGCCCCTAAGGCCCTGACTCCCATTACTACAAACAGCCCTGCAATGAACAACCTCATGTATGATCTTGCATATATTTCCAGGTTTGAGTACATTTTCTTCTAATATTCTTGTTTTTCTTCTATTCATATGCCTGTCCACATTCAACTGGTTTATCTGTGTACATCTAGCTTTTGCTGTGATCTTAACTCTATTCTTGAAATTTTGTCTGGGCAAAAAAAATCCTAATTTCCAATTTGATCATTTTTTAACAACTCTGAGCTAGGTTTTTGATTTTTTTGAATCTCAGCTGCCAGATTTGTGTCAGATGATAATAGTACAACTTAGTGTGTATCCTTCCTAAAGTAGAGCCTGAAACGAGAACTTAGGTGATAATGGCTGGCTTGGAATGATATCCCAGGAAGAGGGTGAGGAAAAGGGAAGAGAAATACAGGGAAGGAAGGTAAAGCCAACAAATGTATTATTGAGCTTTGCTGTCATTAATTAATCTCCCTGGAGACCTTCTGAAGAACAATATAAAAACCACCTACAATTATCCTGCTGAAGTATGGGGGTTTGGGACATTTACCTACCATCTTTCTTCCTCCTTGACACCTCCCACTCTCTCACCCTTGACCACACCTACATTTCTGCTGTGGCTGTACCTGCAAGTAGACTGAGCGAGCTCCCAAGATGAGGCCAAAATCCTGAGGCAGAAAAGCGGAGGGACTGCTGGTGCATAGATGGAAAGCCACCCGTGTGTCTAGGAGCTCTTGACCACAGCTGTGTCTGAAGTCATAGACCAATTCTCCAAAGGTCTACTACAGCCTCAAGTGGCTGCCCTGAGGGTATGCATGTGTTAGTCTGCTGCTATCTGACCTTCTTTCCCTGCACTGTACTATTCATGTATTGACTATACCTGACCTTTCTGTCCTGACCCAGCTCAACCCACTCAAACTTCTCCTTGGACCTGACCTATGGCAGCACTCCCTCTGTCTCTCTGGCCCACTCCACTCTCCTCTCTGGTGGGCCTTCCGCAACCTGATTCTGGATACTCCACACTCTCCTCTTGCCCAGCAGATAGTTTTCATTTCTCTTTCTTTTCCTCTTCTCTCCCATTTACTCTTTGAGGCTCCCAGGCTCTTCAACAGCATCAGGGAGCCCTATACATTGGCTTACCTGATGTGTTACTCAGCTTTCTGTCACTATATCAAAATACCTGAGATAAATTAACTTATAAAGAGAAAAGGCTTACTTTGGCCCATGGTTTTAGAAGTTCCATGATTAGGGAGGACCTTTGCTTTTAAGCCTCTAACAGGGTAGCTAGATGGCAATGACAACAGCAATGGCAGGCAACATGTGGCAGAGCAAACTGCTTATCTCTTAGCCAAAGAGCAAAAGAGGCAGAGGAAAGGGCTGGGGTTCCACAATCTCCTACAAAGGCACACCCTCAGTGACCTGAAGACTTCCTGGGAAGCTTCACCTCCTAAGAATTCCTCTGCCTTCTAATAGCACCACCCTGGAGACCAAGCTTTTAACACTTTGACCTTTGGGAGACATTCAAGATCCAAACTATGGCACCTGACTCACAGAAAGTGCCTGTGTTCAGTTTCAAATAATAAAAATAAGCAGGAGGGCGCCGGAGATGGGGATTTAGCTCAGTGGTTCTGGTGGCTGCCTTGCAAGTGCAAGGTCCCGAGTTCAATCCCCAGTACAAAAAAAAAAAAAATAAGCAGCAGGCTACCGAATATTGCTTGAGCACTTACTAAGTGGCAAGCACAGCATGAAATGTGATTCAGTCATTACCTTGTTTTATTTTCACAACAGCCTGATGAGGTTAAGTACTATCATCATGTCAATTTTACAGAAGAGGAAATGAGGCTGGGAAAAGATAACTCAGTGGCTGATGCACCTGGGGCTGAAGTGCAGTGCTTGTCCTGAAGGGTTTCTTTTTGCCTACTCTAGCACGTTGGGTTAATTAGCCACTAACTGATGAGTGATTTTGGAGAAGCTTGGAAAAACTTTTGTCAGACTTTTTAAAAAAACAAAACAAGAAAAAAACAAGGTCTCAATAAGTCACTAAATTGTCCAGGCTGGGCTTGAATTTGCTGTCCTCTTTCTTCAGGCTCCCACAGTGCTGGGATTATAGGCATGGGCCACAATGCCCTGTAGGGACTTCATTTCTTATGCCCAGTTTTAAACCTTTCAAAGAGAATATTACATCTTGGCTGGTGTGTTTCGTTTTCTTGGTTCATGACATTAGCACCATGTGATATTTTTTTCCAGGGCCAACCTTAATGGATTTCTCTTCTACTAGCTCCCTGATACTTAAAATTCTACAATCAGAAATGAATCCACTGGATCTCTTCTCACATTTATATGGGAGAGGATACCTATTCATCTTTCTTGGCCATTTATACCTTAGCACGAGTGAATGTATGATCCTTTCCTGAGAGCTAGCTTTGAAAGAGGAGATAGAGAAGAAGCCTGAGTGCACTAAGCCTGGATTAAAGGGAAGTCACCCTAGGTTATCATCCTAGAAAAGAGCAAGAGTACATGTGCACCAGGATTCATGTGCAAGAATGTTCTTGGCAACATTGTTTATAATATACTTGAACTAGAAACAACCCTATCCATCAAGATTAGATGGAAAAACACATAGCATATGAACACAATGGAATACAGTACAGCAATGAATACAAGTGACCCACGGCAACAGACTGAGAGTTGTTTGAATCTCACAAGTACAATGTTAAGTGAAAGAAGCATGATACAGAATAATGTGTACAGTGAGAATCCATAAAGTTCAAATATAGGTGGTATATTACAAAAAGTAAGAAAATTAGTATCAAAAAATTTAGGATAACAATTCCAACAGGGAGAGAGACAGTTGTGTGATTTGCTCAGGGGATGAAACTTCTTAGATGTTGATAATTACCACTTCTTGACCTGAGTATTGATTACACAGAGGGTTACTTTGTAATTATTCATTAAAATGTCCAAATATGTTCTATGCACTTTTTTTTGGAGACAGGGTCTTGCTATGTAGTTCAGGCTGACCTTGAATTTACTATGTAGCTGAGGCTAGCCTTGAACTTGCAGTGATCATCCTGCCTCAGCCTCCCTGGTGCGGTGCAAGGGCTGGCATTACAGGCATGTGCCACGCCTGGTCTCTATGCACTTTTTGATATCTATGTTTTATTTCAGTCTTTTGAGTGGGCCGAGAGAACAGCCAATAAACATCTAAGACAAAGTTCCTCTGGGCTCTGGGTGTGGTGTCAACTCTAGTCTTCTTTCCTGAAAGTTTATCTTCTCCATTGGATGAAATTACAGAGAGGGAGCTCAGGACAAGTGTGTTCCTTTTGGAGGAACTTCCCTTAATCAATTGAAGGGACTGTGGAGAAAGCCTCTCCCTGTGCTGGGGGAGAAAGGTGAGAGACAAGTGGTGGGAGGTCAGAAAGCCCTTGGCTTTGAGACTGCTTTTTAGTTCTAAGCACTCAGCATGTCAGAGCACCATACTCTGGAGTATCATTTTCTGAATCCCAATACAAGTGAAGCTACTCTGAGAATGACAATGTGTGTGCTGGGTACGTAAAGCCTGCTTTTTTCTTCCTTCCTACTCCCTTCAGTTAGCAGAGAAAATGGAGTTTTGGCACTGTATCAACCTCATAAACATCATATACATCAGTGCCAGAAACAGTAAAACGGAAAAGGACTTTAAGGTCAGCCAACTTCTGAAGCCCTTTTTACTAGCCTAGATTTTAAATTTAGACAACAATACTGGATGCTTCCTAAAAAATGTGAGGATGATTGTGCCAGGGCAGATAGAGAAGTTCTCACCAGGGGACAGTCACACTGCCTGCATCAGCTGTGCAACCATCATAAAGAATGTTACTAATGGGTTGGGAGGTCATTAGCAACCCTTCCTAAAATTCCTATCTAGACATGGCACTGGCCTCTGGTAGGAAGGGATGGGTAATTGAGTTGTGGATGGACTATAATTCTGTGCTATTTTTCTCTGAGAGGAGGCCTCTTAATGAAGAGGTGGATACTGAATTTGCAGCCAATTTAAATAATTAATTTTCACATGGAACAGGGACAACAATTTTTAAATACTGTACAATTAGTCTCCCCACTGCCCAAGCCCATCCCTTCCCCAAATCCAATCTCTCACGGCAACTGTGAGACATGACAACTCCACCACATGTGGGAGATAGAAGTGGAAGAGAGACCCTGGAACCTTTGGAAAACTAAGGAAAGATTTCAGCAACTGCCTTAGGGTGGGACTCTGGGGGCAGAGAACTTGCTGTGTGTTGAGTACGGTAGCTCTTTTCCCAATTGACTCAGAGATATTTAGGAAAGGTGTTGTTACTTGTAAAGGCTATTTGGAGCCAGATTTGTGTCCCTTTCAACCAGGATGCAGTCCTGACGTAGGTTTTAAGGAAGGAAATGAGGCTCAGACTATTTGTATTATAATCATGTGCTTCTCTTTATCAGCGTCAGCAGCATCTTATACACAAACAACACTTATCCTACTGGGATGGATGTACAGGATGCAACATTATTGAAAGGTGAGGGATGTAGCTTAGTGGTAGAGTGCTTGCCTAGCATGTGTGAGGCCCTGGGTTCAATATCCAGCAACAAACACACACACACACACACACACACACACACACACACACACACGCACACTAAAAACTTTGGACCTTGGGCCAGGGATTTAGCTCAGTGGTTCTGCTGCCTGCCTTGCAAGCACAAGGTCCTGAGTTTGATTCCCGGTACCACCCCCCCCCCCAAAACAAAAAAAGCTTCCGATCTTGGAGACTCCTCCCAGACTTTCCCAGAAGAGCGAGCAGATGTCTGCTCCAACTCTAGATCTGAAGCTGCTCTGGTGGGAGAATCTCCCTTATAGTACATATGAGGATGGATTTTGAATCTTAGGAAAGATCTTTTAATTTAACCTTATCAGATTCAATCCACTGTTCCATCCAATGAGTTCTATTTTAGGTTGAGTGTTCTCAGAAGCCAACTCTGAAATTAGGATTTGAGCATGATAGTTTTTTTGGAAGCATCCTATAAAGACCAAATGAGAGACAAAGAGATGTGGGCCCAACTGCTGCCCACACCAACAAGGAAAGCCAGCAGGGCAGTGATATTGTGGGAGGTCTTCAGAGCATCAGGGCAGCTGCTTCACTTTCCCCTTCTGAATCCTGTCATTTTTCTCTTGTTGCCAAGACTAACTCATATGCTACTTGGAAGGAATTCTGGGAAATGTAGTTCCAATGCTAGATGGAGACCCCCCAACTCTCCTGGCGATCATACAGGGAATGTGATTCTCAAGCCACACAGTCAGACTTGTAGAATGACATGTTCATTCTCTTCCAGATCAACGGATCTTCTGCCTCTGACCCCCACTCTGACAGATGGGCAAAATGCTTAACTTTGTTCATTCCAAATGTTTTCCACATTGGGAAAATTCCATGATCATTCTCAATTCCAAGTTGAAGGTGCCCTTCCATCACTGTGTGTTACTACTGAGATAGACTGTCCCTTTCTCAGTAGCCCCTTAAGATGTTTGTTTCCATGCCCCACCTGGTTGCCACCTCCCTGGGGCCCTGCCAGGAAACCAAGACTGAAGGGAATCTGTTCTCAACTTTCTTAAAGACATTTCACTGTAAAAGTCTTGAGCCTTTTCCATCTCTCTTCCTCCTTCTAACCACAAAACTTCTACATTCTTGTCAGAACTTAGTAAACGAGAACCAAAAAGACTCCCTGCCTTTTGCCCTTTCATATACCTTCTCTGAGGCAACAAAGCATAAGCTTCCTGCTTGAAGGGAAAGAGAAAGTGCAGGGGAAGAAAGCCCCCGTATATTAATCTTTAAAATACTACCAGGTGCCCTGACTGTGGTGGCTCCTTCCTCTTTGTTTAGACAGAGACCCTAAGTGGTAACAGCTGATGGAGCTGGAGGCCAGCATTGTCCTTGGCTGCTGCTATCCTCTCTGCCTTGGCTGCCTATCCCAGCTGTGCCAAGGTAATGGCCAGGGAAGGCCTACTACCAGTGTGAGGCTTCCTGTTGCTAGAAGACCCCTTGAGAAAATGATGCCTTTCATTGCCAGGAGCAGTATTGCAGTTGTCTGTGGGCCTGGCAAGCACTCCTGCCTTGGTGACCACACCACGAGAACTGCCCATCACTTTGGCTCATATTCCCTCCTCCATAGAAAACAGCCACTCAGTCAGCCACACACTTGGCTTTGACAACAGCAAGACCCACTCAGTGAGGCACAAGTGCAGATTACAAGTGACAGAAGTAATGGAGCACAGGAAAGACAGCATCATAATGCAGCACTTTGGAAACCAAGAATGAAAACAGCAGAAGCAGGATGGCCACTCTCACCTTACCCCTGCCAGAAGACCTTGGAAGGTCATGCTCTGTCACTCTCATGTGACAAGTGTCCACCCTATAACTTGGGGAAAGGAATGCCCTTATCCCTGAAGACACAGAGATACCAGGAAGAATCTGAACAAACCAGACTTGTTAAATTCCTCCCAGTTTGTAACTGTAGATCACACCCTCGTTGGTCCTCCAGTCATACTTTTGTACAACTGTCCATAAAGATAGTCTTCTCTGTTTCTTTAGGCCTTCATTTCTGAAGACTCGCGTGTTGCATAAACAGTAAATAAAATTGGATGCTGTTCTCTTATTAATCTTATTATTTCTCTTTTTTTTAAGTAGGGGAGATTGAACTTTCACACTGAGCTACATCCTCAGCCCTTTTTATTTTTTATTTCGAGACAGGGTCTTGCTAAATTGCTTAGGCTGGTTTCAAACTTGTGATCCTCCTGCCTCAGCCTCCTAGAGTACTGTGATTATAGGCCTATAATGCTATGGCTGGCTATTAATCTGTCTTTTATTATGGGGATCTCAGCCATAAACCTAGTAAATGAGTGAGGGAAAAATATTACTCTTCTACCCTAGAGAAGTGTAGAAAAAAAATTAATTAAAGAAAAAACAATCTCAATGGATCTCACAAACATAGCCACCTAGTTCCTTGACCCCCAGAGGATGACCTTTCAGAACCATCAAAGAAACTGAATTTAAAACAAATTTAGGCAGATGTTTGGGTCTAAACTAAAGCTGCAGAATTAAGGTTTGCCCCGGAGGGTGACTTTAATCAAGGAAGTTAGAGGGAAAAGCAGGAAGTTTTCAGGCATTCTGTTAATGGTGACTTTTATGCCATTTTGTAATAACATAGATGAGCACGGCACATCCCTACATGCATGTGCATGGGCATTTAGGGCAGGGGCCTCTCCAACTGTAGCATCGAAGGCACACAGAACACAGAGAACAATGGAGATGACCATGTTATCAATAGAAACCTGTTGTCACCTAAAGAGCTACTTAACACAAGTTTCTTCTTGCTGAGCCTTAATATCAAAAATTCTTAATAATTTACTTGGAACAATATAACTTCCAACATACAAAAATGCTTACATCTTTACTCATGTATTTATCTATCCACTTTTACTGGGTATCTGTCATTTAGCTGTTCCTCAAAATGATGTTCAGCAATCAGCTTCTCAGCAATCCTGACAGTGATTTCATACCATTGTCAAGGACTTGATGCACGCTATGTGATCGACTGACTAGTTGCACTTGACACCCCTTTCCATTTATTTTCACTCTTGGTTTTATTATTCATCCCTCTTCCTCTCCTTCCCTAGGTACATCCTCTGCCTCCCACACACCCTGACACATCTACTCAGTGGCACTGTGCTCTCTGTCAAATGATATTGTTGTAAAGATGGCTTAATGGATTTTGTGTTCAGGTTGATGGAATGATGAAACACCAGTGTTTATTAATAATATCAGAAAAATGGAGAATAGCTGCAGTTGTGAGTAGATAACTGGTTAAAACCTGAGTTTGCTCTTCATGTGACATACATGCTGATCATGTGCACACTAGTGTGTAGGGGAGGAAAAATGCTGCCCTCTCAGAGGTACTTTGGCTGAGCTACAAATTAAATTGACAGAAGACACGGTACTAGGAGAAAACCCATTTTAATTATGTATGTACACAGAGGAGTCCCTTAAAAATATGAGTCCAGGAAGAGGCCAGATGTCTGAGATGTAATCATCTTCAGCTGCAGAAAGGAACAGGGTTGGAACTTCTGGGCAGATTGTGGAGACAAATAATGGGAAAGTTAGGGTGAAAAAATGAATGGTGAATAAGGGTTTCCTTGTTTTGTGGACTGAAGTTTCACAGGTGGTAAAAGTTGTCTCAAAGAAATGTAGCTTTCTTCCTGGTATAGATAAATTTTTTTTTTGGTACCAGGGATTGAACTCAGGTCCTCGTGCTTGTGCAGCAGGTGGTGAAACCACTGAGCTAAATCCGGGGCCCTGGTATAGATAACTTTACTAACAACAATTCCCATTCTAAGTGTCAATTTCCATTACAAAAGGGAAATTTGTATTGTATTTTAGGCAATTGAGTAGGAAGTAGATTTTCCTGCCTTGGCTGGCTCTTGATTTCTTTTAGCTCAAAATAATCAACATTTCAAAATGGTGTACTTGGGGTAGCATATTCTGAATTCTCTCACGAACCTTTTCTGACTCCAGGTACAGTGAACAACTTGGGTTACGGCCAGAATTTTAGTTCTTATTTAGGTCCAAAGTATTGAGTTACGACCCGAATGCTGACCACTTGGGCTTCCAGATGGTCTGAGATACTGATTTAATCCTTAAACCAGGCACGGTGGCATACACCTGTAATCCCAGCACTCGGGAGGCTGAAGCAGGAGGATTGCTTCCAGTTTGAGGCCAGCCTGAGGCTACATAGTGAGTTCAGGGCCAGCCTGAACTACAGAAAAAAAAAAAGAAAAAAAAAAAAACAGATTTAACCCTTAAAGAGTTCTGGGAGGAACATTCAACATCCTTTCCTGTGTGAGGTTAATTGAGAAACCCTGGGCCAATGTCTCTCTAAGGGGAGTGAGATCTGCCTCTATATAGGAGAGAGACTTTGAAGGCTGTGTAGAGGAGCCTGAGCCTTCAACTGACCAACTTGAGTTACAACCAGTCCATGAAAACTAAGTTCAGAAATCCAGGGTCCACTGTACATTTTTTTTCCTAGGCTGGAATGTGGCTCAGTGGTAGAGTGGTTGCCTGGCACATGCAGGGCCCTGGGTTTGATCCCCAGTACCACACGCACAATTCTGAACACTTATTCTTGTGAACAATTATGGCACCATTCTACAAAGACACTTAAGTGGTAACTTGAACACAATCCTCAATTACCTTTATATAATCTCTACATCTTTTGTAAAACTTTGTCATGATAAACCCTGAAACAGAGGATGAAACAATTACCTATACTGCAAAATAATTGGTCTGCAAAACTGACCTTTTCCCCTAATTGTTCTTTGAAAGGTAAACAGCTAAATTTTGTGTTCTGTATTTATGCTTTTCATAAAACATATCATCATATATTATTTGTCATAGTTTATTATTATAAATTCTGTGTCATATGGTTAGCCAGAAATTGATCTACTAATGAAGTAAATTTTTTTCCAAAAAAAATTTTTGTTTTTGGGACAGTTTCACTATGTAGCTCAGACTGGCCTTGAACTCACTATGTAGCCCAGGCTGGCCTTGAACTCACAACAATCCTCCTGCCACAGCCTCCCAAGTACTGGGATTACAGGCATGCACCACCATACCTGGCCAAAAATTTTTTTTGTGTAGGTAAGTCCTCTACCACTGAGTTATACCCCAAGCCTCACACAACATTTTAATATCCCTTTTGGGATGATTTTTACCATATTAATAAATAAGGAGCGCATATATATATATATATATATATATATATATATATACTTTTCATTTTGAAAGATATTGTTACTATCTTTGTTTTTTTGTAATTCATTAAGTTTATTGGTACATTTTAGGTATACATTATGATCACATTCATCATTGGGAATTTGTACCTGTACATTGTATATCTTGGTTCTTGTTTTTTCCCATTCCCTTTACCTCCCTTCCACTCCTCCATCCCTCCCTATTTACGAAAGCTGTTTCCATTTTTTTCCTTCTTTTTTTTTGTTACCAGGGATTGAATTCAGGTCCTTGAGCTTGCACAGCAGGCAGTGAAATCACTGAGCTAAATCCCCGGCCTTCCGTTTTTTTCCCTTCTTTTCTCATTGTTTTCTTTCCCTTCTTTCCTCCCCCTTCCCACTCTTCCTCTTCCCCTTTGAACCTTTTCTTCCTATTTCACAATATCTGTTATACATTTTGGTCCTCATTTACACTTTCAGTTTCTCACACCAGAGAAACAACTCGATATTTACACATGTGTGTCCTATTTATTTCACTTAAAAGTATGGTCTCAAGGTCCATCCATTTAGCCATTAAATGTTCCTAGTTTATCATTCTTTATGGCTCAGTAGTACTTCATTTTATTTAAAAAACAAAACAAAACACATCTTTTTTGTTCAGTCACCAGTTAATGGGAATTTGGGCTGTTTCCAAGCTTTAGCTATTATAAACTGTGTCACTATAAGCATGAGTGCATATATATATCACTGTGGTATGATTCTTTTAATTCTTTGGGGAAGATCCCCAGCAGGGGAATAGCTGGGTTAAATAGAACATCTAATCCTAGTTTTTTGAGGAATCTCCACACTGATTTCCACAGTGGTTACACAAGTCTACGCTCCCACCAGTCTCAGCCACCTAAGTAAATAGAACTACAAGTGTTCACCACCATGCCTGGCTCCACTGGATATTTGAAGAAAAAAATATTGGCCCAAAAGTTTGAGAAAAAAATCAGTAGCATTTGGTTAGTTTTAATAGTTGAAGACTGGTGTGTGTGTGTGTGTGTGTGTGTGTGTGTGTGTGTGTGTGTGTGTGTGTGTGTGTGGTTTCAACTTTAGTATCCATTGCAATCTGATGTTTTTATGAATCTATATGGATACTTGCTAGGAAATAAGTATAGCATGGGGAGCTCATAAGAAAGATACAACTTTGGGCTGGGGATTTAGCTCAGTGGCACCGTGCCTGCCTTTTTCTTGCAAGTGCAAGGTCCTGAGTTCCATGCCTGGTACCAAAAAAAAGAAAGATATAGCTCCACTTGGGCCCAAGTAAAGGTGATCCATCCAATGTAAGAATGATCAGTATACAATGTGAAGAGGGAAAAAGGAAACGTTTCTGTATTCTGTTTCAACCTCACTCACTGAATTCAAATTCACTTCTGGCACTGACACCCAGAGGAAGCACAAAAGTTAAAGAGTTCAGTTCTCCATAAGGCTGTTCAGGGGACCTGGGCCACTTGCACTTCTAACTGACTAGCTAAAAGTTTGGAGGTTCTCATGATCCTTTCCAGTTTGACAATATGTTAGAATGACACAGAACTCAGGAAAGCACTATGCTATACTCAGTTCTCTGATAAATTATACAAATCAGGAACACCCCAATGAAGAAATATCAAGAAAGGCCTAGAAAGATCCAAATACAGAGCTTCCATCCTTTTTCCCTGTGGAATCAGGATATGTCATCCTCCTGGCACATTAAAGTATTAAACAACCAGGAAACTACACTGAGCTTCAGGCTCCAGAGTTGTTATTGGCTAGGCATGATAGACTTGAGCGTTGGGCCTTTTTAATTCAATCCCCAGCCCACCTCCCATTGAGATCATGGTAACTCAAAGTTCTAACCCTCTAATCACAGGGCTGGTCTTTCTGATGATCAGCCAGATCCTCTCATCTCCTTAGTATAAACTCAGTTGTGATCCAAGCAACTCATGGATATTTTAAAAAATATATATATTTATTGGTACATTTTAGGTATAAAATACATTTACATTTATCATTGGGTGTTTGTACTAGAACATGATGCATCTTAGTTTTTATTTTTTCTCCCATTACCTGTGCACCCTTCACCCCCCCCTTCCCTATCTACACAGAGTTTGATTACATTTTTTTTTTCCTCATAATTTTTTCCTTTCCCTTCTTCCCTTTCCCCTTTCCCTTCCACCATCCCCAAACCCTTGGACCTTTTCTTATTTCAAATTATCAATTATTCATTTTAATCATTTTCATCCTTATTTACACTTTCAATTTCTCACACTAGAGAAACTATTCGGTATTTACACATGTGTGTCCTATTTATTTCACTTAAGAGTATGGCCTCAATATGCATCCATTTAGCTATAAATGTCTCTAGTTTCTCATTCTTTATGGCTGAGTAGTACTCCATTTTATAAAAAAACCCACATCTTCTTTATCTAGTTTCCAGTCAATGGGCATTTGGGCTGTTTCTAAGCTTTAGCTATTACAAATTCAAGCAACTCATGGATAAAACACACTTGTGCAACTTGGAACATTCCAAAGAATGATTGATTTATATTCATTTATTGGTACATTTAGGTACATTCCGAAGATTTAGATTCTCCTTCCCAGGAACCAGGGACAAAGGCCAAGTTCTTTATTACATAACACAATTTTTCTTTAAAAGATAGAAGCACCATACAGACAGTTCAGAGATGTTTTGTGTGTGTGTGTGTGTGTGTGTGTGTGTGTATGTATGTTCTGAGACAGGTCTCACTATATAGCCCAGGCTGGCCTTAAACTTGAGATGCTCCTCTTATCTCAGCCTCCCAAGTGGTGGGATTACAGGCATGTGCTACCATGCCCGGCTCAGGGGATGCTTTTAATAATTGCTACCTATCATTCATTTACTGCAATATGCAATAAAACTTTATGATCTTTTTATTATAATAAAATATAACAACTTGAAACTGTTCTTCAAAACATTTTCATTCTTGAACATAACAATTTTTGACTCAGCTATATTATCTTGTTTTATTATAGCTAAATTATTTGTTTATATACCCTATCCAAATCTCCCCTTTGTTTTTCTTTTTTATTATTTTTGTTTTTATTTTTTCCCTTTGTTTTTCTTCCCATTCCCCAAAGTAAATTTGTATTTTCACATATAATGTATTTAACCTTTGGGAAATATAATGTTCTAATAAATTATTCTAGATTATTACTATAAACCACACTAATTTGATTCTTTAAGTTTTCCAACAGGTAATCCTGGGCAAAATAACACCCAGTGAACTGGCATTCTTTTCTCTGCTGCAAAATGTCTGAAGAGAAAATCTGAATGGGCTGGGGATGTAGGTCAGTGGTGCCACCGCCAGCCTTGCAAGCGCAAAGCAAGGTCCTGAGTTTGATCCCCGGTACCAAAAAAAAGAAAAAAGAAAATCTGAATGTTTTTATGTCTAGGAACTTGAATTGATATATATATATATATGAATATATATATGGATAAAGTAGCATTTATAATTGATTTCTGGCCACAGTAGGAGTGTAGTAGAGTACCAACAGGACATGGAAACTGAAGAGATTTTAACTGATTGTGGTGGCACAAGTCTATAATCCCAGATCTCAGGAGACTGACAGACAGGAGGATCATGGATTTGAGGCCAGCCTGGGTTACACAGTGAGACCCTATCTTAAACCACAAGTTCTGAGCTACTAGTTCTTTAGTACCCAAAAAGGAAAAGAGAACTGGCTAGAGCCAGGTATAAGGAAGTTCTGCCTGGAATATCAGTGTTAGTGAGAGGAGCCTCATAGGGTTGGTGGAGCAGCTGGGGGAGAAACTGGAGCTATTATTTTGAGACTATCTGAACCTGTACGATGCTCGGCCTCATCTTCTCCTGGGTTCTCATGAATAGAATATGGAAATAGAAAAGAGAAATGTAAACAATATCTGTAAAGATTGTCCTTACAGTATGTACCTTTTCTCAGAAGGTCTCTCTTCTAAGCAATAATTGTGCCCAACTCCTGTTATAAGATTCTTGTGAAATAAGAAAAAAAAGATTCTTGTGAAATGACAACTCACAAGTGAGGGTGTTATTACTGTGATAATGTATGCTTCATTTTTTCCCATTATTGAAAGCAAAAACTGTTTGGGGAGTGAAATTCAACACTCAATTTAACAGTAGCACTGCATACTAATTCACATTGAAATGTAAAACTGATCCAGTTAAGAAAACATCCAGATGAAATGAAATGGGCCATGATAATGCTATGGTTTTTCAATTATAGAGCTCATGTTATGAGGATTACAAATTCTTTCTTTGATGTTAATTAAGGTTCTGAATACCTCTGATGGTAAATATAAAGGTAGTCACTTCAGAGATGAGAAAGTTGAGACTAGAGAGGCTGTGTGACTGGTCTAGTGATGAATGAGAAGTCACAGAGATGGAATTACCGGTTTCAGCTCCTATTCACAACTGCTTCTCAAATGCTCTTCAAGAGCTGACCACAGAGCTTAGACATTTGTCTGAGATGCTGTGGACGACTTGAATTAAGGGGAAAAAAAAAAACCCTAAATCTGTGGGGAAAGAGGAACTCTGCTCCACTGCTGGTGGGAGTGTAGACTGGTGCAAGCACTGTGGAAATCAGTATGGAGATACCTCAAAGAACTAGGACTGGAAGTCCCATTTGACCCTGCTATTCCACTGCTGGGGATCTTCCCCAAAGAATTAAAAGAATCATACCACAGTGATATATGTGCACCCATGTTCATAGCAGTGCAGTTTGTGATAGCTAAAACTTGGAAACAGCCCAAATGCCCATCAACTGGAGACTGGATAAAGAAAATATGGTTTTTTAATAAAATGGAGTACTACTCAGCCATCAAAAATGAGAAATTAGAGACATTTATAGCTAAGTGGATGCACATTGAGGCGATACTCTTAAGTGAAATAAATAGGACACACGTGTAAATACCGAATAGTTTCTCTGGTGTGAGAAACGGAAAGTGTAAATAAGGACTAAATGTATAACAGGTCATGTGAAATAGGAAGAAAAGGGGCAAAGGGGAAGGAAGTGGGAGGGCTAGGGGAAAGGATAGAAGGGAATGGGATTAATATGAGAAAATGGAAAAATAGGAACAAAATCTTTGTAAATAGGGAGGACTGGAGGGGTTGAAGGGAGGGCTAGGCAAGGGTGAAAAATAAGAACCAAGAGAGAATATGTAAAGATGCAAATTACCAATGATGAATGTCATTATATTGTATACCTAAAATGTACCAATGATTAGAATGAATAATCGATAATGTAAAATAGGAAGAAAAGGTCCAAAGGGGTAGGGGTAGTGGGAGGGGCAGGGGAAAGGAAAGAAGGGAAAGGAAAAATGATGAGAAATGGAAAAAACGGAAATAAAGTCTTTGTAAATAGGGAAGGGTGGAGGGCGTGAAGGGAGGGCTAGGAATGGGGAAAAAATAAGAACCAAGATGCATTATGTAAAGGTACAATTCCCAATGAGAAATGCAATTGTGCTGTATACCTACAATGTACCAATAAAATAATTTAATACAAAAAACCCAAAAACCCTAAATGATCTATTAAATTTACAAATATATGTTCTACTCTTTACATCTGTCACAGACCGTGTTAGTCACTAGGGCTGTAAAATGAATGAGATAAATCTCTAGGCTCAAGAAATTCAACTGTAGTAGTGAGAGAAAGCATACACAGCATTGTTTAACAGGGCTGCAACATACTTATGCAAGATAAAGGGGTAACAAATTTTCCCCCTTTTGGTAATTCCAAAATAATGTAACAATTAGCATTGTCTTATCTCATTATTGCAATCACCATTCAACATGCCACTGAACTGCTCTTACCAAGATCTCCAACAATTTCCTTGCAGCCAAATGATTCAGAAGTCACATTCAGATTTCATCTTCCTTAGTCTTTCTGCATCCTTGGACCCTGCTGACTTTGCCCTCTATTTCTGTTTCTGTTTTGTTTTGCACTGCTGGGGATCAAACCAAGGACCTTGAATGTACTAGCAGATACTGAGCTACACCTCAGCCCCTGCCCTCCATTTTGAAGCAATCTCTTCCCTGGACTTCCTTGACATTCTGCTATCTTGGTTTTCCTTCCACGTCTCTGGTAATTTTCTGTCTGCTTCTTTGCTGACTCTTCCTTGTCTACTTTTCCTCTAAATGTTGAGGTCTTCAGAGATCTTTCTGGGACTCACTTCCTCTTTTTGAGCCATCTTATCTTATTTCACAGATCTGGACTTGCTACCTAACTGTACCTCTAGTCCAGTGTCTGTCTTGGACTCCAAATACCCATCCACACACTGATTATTGGCTGTCTCCACTTCAGTCCATTTATCATCAAGACCTGTTGGTTCTAACTCCTAAATATCCCATAGTATGTCCTTTTGCATTCCCTCTACAATCACCTTTATTCAGCTCACCATTATCTTTTGCTTAGACTTCTTCCTCTAGTCCAGTCCAGGCCATTTCAAATCCATTCTTCTTATTCTAGCCAGAGTGACTCCCTAAAAAGACAAATATGATCAGGCTCAATCTTTTAAAAAACATTGTTCTTACAACAAAATTGAAATTTCTTTTTTTTTTCTTTCTTCAGGGTTCTCGGCATCAAACACGGGGCCTTGTACATGCTCGCCATGTGCTCTACCACTGAGCTAAAGCCCAGCCCTAAAATAGAAATGTATTCCTTCTTTCCTTTCATTTTTTTCCTTCAGTACCAAGGATTGAACCCAGGGTCTTCTTGTGAGCTTCATCCCAGCCACTTTTTTTTTTTGAGGCAGAGTCTCACTAAATCGTCCAGGCTGGCCTCAAACTTGAGCTCCTTCTGCCTCAGCTTGCTAGAGTGCTAGGATTACAAGTGTACATCACTACACGTGGTATAAA
Source organism: Heterocephalus glaber (assembly GCF_053883595.1). Taxonomy (NCBI): domain Eukaryota; kingdom Metazoa; phylum Chordata; class Mammalia; order Rodentia; family Bathyergidae; genus Heterocephalus; species Heterocephalus glaber. The sequence continues at coordinate 14,106,936 of NW_028258379.1, forward strand.
ATTGAAATTTCTTAACATAGCTAACAAAGTTCCATATAATCTGGTCTCTTGTCATCACTCTTCTCACAACCCTTTCCACTTGCCTCCCTCAAATTCCTTGCTTTAGCCATACTAAACTTCCTCTGGTTACTTCAATATACTTTGCTTTCCCTTACCCCCAGACTTGAATATGAAATGTTTCCACAGTCTGGGTCAATTCTCATCTACAGCTCATTCTGCTCCTATCCCCAAAACTGGGCTAATTTGCCATGATGTCTTTAAGATTTCAGTTTACACATCATTTGCTTCAAGGTCTTTCCAAACTGCCTACTCAGGGTCAGGTTCTCTTCTTATTTGTTCCCTTAACATCCTGTCCTTCTCTGCTAATTTAGGCCTGGAAATGCTGTATTATAACGGCCTGATTTCTTGTCCACGGTCCTCACTAGACTATGCTTGGGGAAGAAAGGTCTGTTTGGGCCTTGTTCACTACTGTATGATATAGTACCTGTATATAACAGGCAATCAATACTGTAATTACTCACTCAATGAATGAATGAAACATTTATTGCCACTTACTCTTTGCTTATTTTTGTATTGACCATTTGGTAAATACTACCTTCCCAAATGGACCATAAACTTCCAAGGGTCAAGGACTGTAATTTGTATTTTTATGATATGCTACTTAGGGCCTGGAGATTTAGCTCAGTGGTTCTACCGCCTGCCTTGCAAGCATAAGATCCTGAGTTCAATCCCCGGCACCAAAAAAAAAAAGATATGCTACTTAGCACCTACTATGGTGGTAAGCACAAAATAGATATCCATTCATGTATTAATTTGATAAATATATATCACACATGTACAACGTTAAAAGCAAAGGCTCAGTTCAGGAAGAGGGAAGTTGAAGAGAAAGAAGCAGGGAAATGGGTCTGTTTTAAATTTCTGACTTCAAATTTTCACAAAGGTAGTAAATGTAGATTGGCCTTAATCACAGAGAAAACCTTGATGGATTACTTTCTTAGTAAACGATATTTGGTATATTTCCAGTTGCTAAAGGAGCAAGAAGTCAATGTTTAAAAATCAGTTTATTAAAAACTCTCAACAAGGAGGAGCAAAAGGAAAAGAGGAAGTGTGTTGGCACGCACTTGTAATCCCAGCTACTCAAGAACCTGAAATGGGAGGATTGTAAATTTTTTTTTTTTGGTACCAGGGATCGAACTCGGGTCCTTACGCTTGCAAGGCAGGTGGCGGAACCACTGAGCTAAATCCCCAGCCTGTAAATTTGAGCTTAGCCTAAGCAGTTTAGTGAGATCCTGCTTCAAAATAAAAATTTTAAAAAGGGGATTTAAGATGTAGTTTAGTGGTAGTATTATAGATAGATGAGCTAGATAGAAATATTATAGGCTGTCAGATAGGGCTAGGTCCTTGAGAGGGTCAGGACAAAGGTGAAACATACCACAGCTGCACCAGAGACACATCAGCAAAAATCAGGCCTCAAGATAAAGACAAGAGGATCAGACCTACATACTTCCTCAAAGAACAAACACTGGGCCTAATGAAGTCTAGATAGACCTCAACCACCCCGGTGGGTGACCAGAGACCTGTGGACCTACCACTTCCTAGGAGAATCTTTGTTCTTTCCATCCACGTTTGTTACGTGTGACTTGTTTCCCAATTGGACCACCGTTACCTAAGTGACTATACTTGTAACCTTATTGGATGGTCAGGGCTGTGCCCCACATTGTATCCACATGGGTTTCACTCTATAAAATTCCTCTGTAAAGCGGGGATTCCCGGGCTACCCACTCAGGTCTGCCTCCTGCCCCTCAGGAGCTTTCCTATCAATAAATATCTTTCTACTCTTAACCTCTGTTGTTCCTAGGACTCATTCTTCGATTTCTAGAAAACAAGAACTCGGCGTACAATGCTGTTAACAGGTTGGGAGATATAATATTTCATATTTTATCTCTGGTATTATTTCCTATAAGAATAGAGCACCTGCATAATAAGTGCAAGGCCCTGGGTTCAATTCCCAGTACCAAAAAAAACCCAAAAAACTGGAAGAGCGCTGAAGAGAAAAAAAAGATAACTAAATTAAGTAAGGCTGAGGCAGGAGGATCACAAGTTCCAGCCCACCCTGAGCAACTTTGTGAAAACTGCTTCAAAAGTAAAAATTTTTTAAAGGGTGGGGGGAGCGGCAGCAGGGATGTAGTTCAGTGTGATGGTCTGGGTTCAATCTCCATTACCACGCACACACACACACACACACACACACGAAGAAATGCACACATACAAATGCACACAAAAATAACAGGAAAAAGCATAACAAATTTACTTAATAATAGTCTACATGACATGGATGCTTTCAGAACAAAAGACCCAAAGACACAGGGAAAATGTTATTTCATGCTTAGGTTGGATGAAGTAGGGACAGCTATATAGAAATATGATTGGACAAAAAAGTATGATGTAATAGTAATAGATTGAGTGGAGAAACAAACAAGGCCTGTCTGTTCAGATCCTTCTTGGCCTCTCAGTTTTAGCATTTCTTCCTCACAGGTATGGGGCAGAACCCCTTTGATTTAAAGGAGGGTCTTTTTTTTTTGGTACCTGGGATTGAACTCAAGTCCTTGTACTTGCGCAGCAGGTGGTGAAACCACTGAGCTAAATCCCCGGCCCTTAAAGGAGGGTCTTATGACCTATTATCAGGCAGGTCTAGTAGAAAGGTGGAGGAAGATTAGGGTGATATTCCTAGGTCTTATAGCTTGCTTAGGGGAAAAGGGGCTCTTGTTTCTATGGCTTGCCTTGGGAAAGAGGTGTTCTGGTTTCTACTTGTTTTAGAGGAAATGAGGAGCAAGAAATGTGACGGCAGAAGGTTAAAGAAACTTGAATCTGAGGCTGCTTCTTAGGCCTTCCAATGCCCCTTAGTTCAAAGTACTTAGCAGGCCAAAGTGCCATACTATGAGGTATTGTTTGCTGAACCCCAGTAGCAAAGATGAAATGAAAGAGCATCCTCTCCTTTTGTTATAAACTAATTATTTTTAAAAAGTAAAATGATGGGCCAGGGATTTAGCTCAGTGGTTCTGCTGTCGGCCTTGGAAGCACAAGGTTCCAAGTTCAATCCCAGGTACCAAAAAAAAAAAAAAAGTAAAATGATGACTCTAATGTTAAAAGTTTTGTTTAACTCATTAATTGATAAGCAAACCAGAAAAATATTACAAAGAGCTCTAGGATAATACCAAGAGCAGGCACCTGTATAGATAATCAGCAATGCTGAGATTAATTTGCTTAACAGGTGCAACTCAGACTTACTGGGCGAATGGGATAGATAGAGATCAATAGTACTCTGGGAACAATCTGCATTTGCATTTCTATGGACCAGAATTATTTGCACTGTTATCAGTGTCTTGCCACCTGCAGAGCTGTAAAATACCTGAGAGAATGAAAGATAAAAATAACCTGCTTGACAGGGTACCTGTCTTCTTTTGCCCGTTTCAAATCTTGTTTTGCTCACCATCAATTTTTTGCCCATTTCAAAGTCTTTTATAATTCTTCCTGATGTAACTCTTTCTGATATTAATAGCCCCACCACTTGTCCTCCAACATAGACCTACAATGTGTGAAGTCTTAGTGCTTTTCAGAAAAGGCTTAAGAAATATGAAGGGCTTTGGAAAATTACATTAATCACACAAATGTAAGGCCTCTGGGATCCTCAGATAATACCCAAGTAAATTAAATCTCATTCTATACAGATGCCCATGTGCTCTAAGAGCCAATCTGATCTTTCTCTTTGAAATGTAACTCTAATTTGAAATGTAACTCTAATTCTCCTGACCTCTTTAAAATAATGTTATCTAGTAATGTACTTATTTATTTTTTGATGTTGGGGATAGAGTCCAGGGCTTGCACATATTAGGAAAGCATTCTGTCACTGAGCCATCCCCTCCAGCCCTTTAAAAAAGTTTTGGTATCATAAAATATTTTATGAATTTAAAAAGTTTATTGAATATATAACAAACATCCAGGCACTGTTCAGTTTAAGAAACACAATATTATACATACAACGGTATTTGTATCCCCTGCCTAATCTTACTTCTCTCCCTCCAGAAGTAACTTTCTTAATATGGATGGGGAGTTTATCATTCCCTTGCAGTTTTATCCTTTTTACAGCGTGAGTTGTATCTATAAACAATATACAGTACAGGACAGCATTGCTTCACATGCTTTAAAACTTTACGTAAGTAGGGTGGGAGATTTAGCTCAGTGGTTTTGCTGCCTGCTGCGCAAGCGCAAGGTCCCAAGTTCGATCCCTGGTACCAATAAAAAAAAAAAAAAGAGGACTTAGATCCCAGGGACAGTTGGATGTACTTGTAGTTCTAGCTCCTTGGGAGGTTGAGGCAGAAAAATATCCCTTGAGCCCTGGAGCTTGAGGCTAGTCTTGGCACCATAGGAAGACCCTGTCTCAAAACATATACACATATAAAAACAAAAAACATAGCACCCTATGTATGATTATTTGGATTTTGCTTTTTTTTCATTAATTTTATTAATTTTATCGGTACATTTTAGGTATACAATATGCTGACATTCATTATTGGGAATTTGTACCTTTATATATCTTGGTTCTTATTTTTTCCCCCATTTCCCTATCCTCCCGTCACCCCCCCCCCATTTATAAAGACTCTGTTTCCATTTTTTCCTTTTCTCATATTTATTCCTTTCCTTTTTGTCCTTTCCTCTACCTAACCCCCTTCCCGTTCCCCTTTGGACCTTTTCTTCCTATTTCACATTATCTATTATACATTTTGATCCTTATTTACACTTTGTTTCTCACACCAGAGAAACTATTTGGTATTTACACATGTGTGTCCTATTTATTTCACTTAAGAGTATGGCCTCAAGCTGGGGATTTAGCTCAGTGGTGCCACTGCCTGCCTTGCAAGCACAAGGCCCGGAGTTCAATCCCGCGTACCAAAAAAAAAAGGAGTATGGCCTCAATGTGCACAATGTTTCCTGGAAATTACTCTTATCAGTTCATAATGATCTTCCTTGGCCTTTATTAAAACTGCACAATACTCCAATGGATGGATGTACCATAATTTATTCAATCAATCTCCTAGTCTTGAACATTTATGTAGTTTCCAATATTTCACATTAATGCTGTAAAGCACATGTCAATCTCTATCTACCTACTCACCTACCTATATCTAAACAAATTCCAGGTAAATTTAAAAAGTGGAATTGCTGAACTCAAAGATAAATGTACATATATTTTATTAGAAATGACTAAGTTCACTGGTGTGGTAGTGCATGCCTACAGTTCCAGCTATATGGGAAGCTTAGGTAGGAGGATCACTTGAATCCATGAGTTCAAGGCCAGCTTGGGCAACATGGTGAAACCCTGTCTCAAAAAATAACAATAAAAAGAAATTGTCAAATTTCCCTCATAAGAGATCCATTCATAGGGCTGGGGATTTAGCTCAGTGGTTTCACTGCCTGCTGTGCAAGTCCAAGGACTTGAGTTCGATCCCCGGTACCAAAAAAAAAAGAGATCCATTCATGTCTTATTCCAATCAATCATAAATGTGAGTATTGGCTTTCCTAACAATCCTGTCACAAGTATGTATTGTAGTCTCTAGGTTTTTTTTTTGTCTTTGAAATGGTCTTATTGTCAAGCTTTTGAATTGTATCCAGTCTTGTAGGTAAGAAATGGTAAGTTTTAGGACCTGAGTTTGATCCCCAGTACCAAAAAAAAAATAGAAAGAAAGAAAAAATTTTAGGCCTGGGGATTTAGCTCAGTGGTTTCGTCACCTGCTGTGCAAGCGCAAGGACCCGAGTTCAATCCCCGGTACCAAAAAAAAAAAAAAAAAGAAATGGTAAGTTTTAATCTGCATTTCTCTTGTGAGTGAAGTTGAATATTTTAAAAATACTTCTATATCCCTTCTTATGAATTGTCCATGTCTCTTGTTCATTTTTTTATTGGATTTTTGGTGCCCCTCCCCTTCATTCAACTGTTAAAAACTTTGTAAATTCAGGATACCAGCCATTGTTCTGATATATATATTTCAAATATTGTCTCCCTGTTCATCGTTTGCTTTTTTTTTTTTTTGGTACTGGGACTGAACTTGGGACCTTGCACTTGCAAGGCAGGCAGCGGGACCACTGAGCTAAATCCCTGGCCCCTATCATTTGGTGTTTTTTCTTTTGGTACTGGAGATCGAACTCGGGTCCTTGTTTGCTTTTTTGAGACAGAGTCTTGCTATATAGTTCAGGCTGGCCTTGAACTCACTATGTAGCCAAGGCTGGCCTCGAACTCACAGTGATCCTCCTGCCTCAGCCTTCCAAGTCCTGGGATTACAGGTATGTGCCACCAAACCTGGCCTATCATTTGCTTTTGACTAAGCTTATCATGTTTTTCCATGTACCAGTTTACTATTTTTATGTAGTAATTTAATAAACTTCTATTGTGTTGTGATACTTTAGCAAGAATTCTCCTCCTCCCCCTCCCCTTTCAGGCTGTCGTGGAACTTGCAGCGATCCTCCTGCCTCAGCCTCCAGAGTACTGGGATTACAGGCAGGTGCCACCACTCCCGGCAAGAATTCTTCATTTGTACAGGAAAAATTTTAAGGTCAGATAATGAAAGAAACTAAAAGGTAACATCACCACTTTAATTGTACCACCGTCCTAGTTAAGAACATTAAAGTTCCACAAATGGGCCTATACTAGGTTTCTCAGAGAAGAGCTAACACTGGGAATTTTTTCCATTTGCGGATGACCATATTCTTTTCCTAGACCCTTCCTCCCACGTAGAAGGATGTTTCTCAAGGATCATGGTGCTCCTAACCCAAGGGAAACCAATCTTTATCCTAGAAATTTGGAATTTTCCCTTATATGGAGTCCCTGGAGCTGAATCCAGAGAGGTGGTCTATACAGCTTATTGTGGTTTCTAGAACTCTTTCTACCTAAAGTTTGTCTTCTTGGTTTCTTCTTGAATTCTGAAATAGCTCTTGAAAATTTGGAGAAGTTTCCTTTTTGTTTTTACTTATGCTAGATACTCAAAATCAAAAGAATCTTATGTAAATCAAAAACTCATCTATATTCTTTATACATTCTGAATTTATGTTCTTGTGGCACATAAGCCTTAGTCCTAATGATCTCAAAGGCTTTTAATTGGGGTCCAGTTTAAGAGGATAAATGGGAAAAATGGAATATCAAAAATCATGAAATTCCTTTACAATTAGGAAGAGGTGATAGGCATGTAGCTCAGGGGCAGAACACATGCTTAACATGTGTTCAATCACCAACACCAAAAATGTTTAAAAAATAAAGACGGTAGCTTCTATCCTGAGTGAGTTCTATTTTTTTTTTTAACTGCTTGCTGTGGAGAACAGGAGGAGTTTAGGAAATGCATGTTGTTATTTATTTGCTGGCTCACTTCACTGGCATGGCCTGTAGGAACTGAGGCCTTCCACTAACCCAACAGCCCATGTGGAATCTAGGGTCATATGAGAAAGCCTGGAAGCAAATCCTTGCTGTCTTCTTAGGAGATAGAAGCTGGACTGCAGGGACCTTGAGTGGAGGTACCCAGGCAAACTGTGCCTGGATTCATTCGTATTGTCCCCTCTTCCCCTTTACCTCTCTGTCTTTGTGGTGCTGGGATGGAACCCAGAGCCTCATGCATGCTAGGCTAGTGCTCTACCACTGAGCTACACTCTCAGCCCTTATGAGATTTATTCTGAGGCAAGGTAAATTGCCCAAGATGGTTTCTAATTATTTGTGATTCTCCTGCCTTAGACTCCTGCATAGTTGAGATTACAGATGTGTACCACCAAGCTCAGCTAGCATAAATTCTTCACGTATTTCTTACGAACTTTAGACAAATCCATCAATATAAAGGTCTAATAATCTATTCAACCTACAGTTATCAAGCACCTTCTTCTAGGCCTAATAAAAGGTGTTGGGAGGTTGAGGAAAACAAATGTCATACTAATGAGGAATTGTCCGGGGATTTAGCTCAGTGGTGCCACCCCCTGCCTCGAAAGTGCAAGGTCCCGTGTTTGATCCCTGGTACCAAACAACAACAACAACAACAACACTCCCCCACCAAAACACTAATGAGGAATCAGGACTAATGGAGAGATGGGTGTGGTTTTCCTCTATTACCTTGTCGTGTTATTTCTCTAGGATGTATGTTTAGGTTTACATTTATGCCATTATGAACCATTATCATTTCCATGAAAATATATTTAGCATCAAATTATTTCTGATATTGTACCGAATGCTATACACTATACAGGTATACTTGAGTTCCTTCTGAGTAATTTCTCACATATTACAAGGAATTTACTGACTCTAGAATCAAGAAAGCCCGAACTAATTTAATACTGTAGGGTTTTTGTTTTGTTTGGGGTACTCTGAAATACTCTTTAAAAAAAAAAAAATCAAGTTTTAGAATACGTTTATTTTCTACTATTTTAGTCTGAGCATTTTTTTTTCATTGCATTGATTCAAATTATTACAATAAAAGGTTAATGCAGGTCTCTGTACATGACAGATAAAAAGGTTAGGTCCAGCCTGCAGTTCTGCCACTCAAGACGCCGAGGTAGGAGAATCTCCCATTTGGGGCCAGCCTGGACTACACAGCAAATTCAAGGCTTGTCTGGACTATATAGTGAGACTCCTGCCTCAAAAAAAATTAATCTCTGCTGAAGATATTTGCAAGTCTGGCATAGTGGCACACATCTGTAATACCAGGACTCTTACTGGCTGAGGCAGGAGGACTGCAAATTTCAAGCCCAGCCCGGGCAACTTAGTGATTTATCTAGACCCTGTCTCATAATTTAAAAAAACTTTTAAAAGGCTGGGGCTGTAGCTCTGTGCAAAAGCTTTGGGTTCAATTCCCAGCACCGCCCTGGCCCTCCCCCAACCCCATCTAGCTCTATCCAGTTTTCCCAAGAAGTGAGAATGTTCCAAGGTAAAAAATATAAGGAGCTTCCGCCTATTCGATTGGTAACCCCCGCCCATACCAGTCGTCTTTCAGGTACTCTATTCCATGATATGTGCTGCATTATCAGGTCCCACAGGAATTCAATATGAACAGCAGTTCTTCTGTGTATTTGCTTGAATTCTCTTAGGGTTTGAGGTCCTTGGCAATCCAAAGCTGCCCTAGGAATAAGCTTTGTTCAACCTAGTCCAACACAATAGGAGGCACCTACTAATTAACGAAATTGAGAAATCAGCCCACGTTAAGTAATCCATTTTTGAGGAATTTGGAATGCTTTGAAAATACTAAATACTGTCAAAAAGACGCGCCAGAAAGTTTTAACCGCAGCAGTGCCCCTATTGGCTGAAAATGAGAGGTTGGTTCAACCACATCAGCTCTTCGGCCCTCGGCGTTCCCGTCTATAAAGCAAGGGACAGGTCTGATCAGGATCCCCGTCAGTGTAAATTCCCAACCCGAGGCTCACGGAACATGAATAAAATCCTTCAAGGACTGCTGTATGTGACCTCACTGGCCAGCGTTGAACAATTTGCTCTTGGACCCATGCAGTAGAGGGGCCAAAAAGCACCGAGCTTCGTTAATTTATTAATGCACTTTGCTTACACTTGGGACTTACCTTTCGAAAGACGGTATTTCCCTCAACCAGGAAAGGCAGTAGCGCGCGGCAGGCCGCTTGCGCCTGCGTAGTGAAGTCAGAGGTTCAATGTCGCGCGGCCAGCCAGGCCCGATCCCATGAAATAGCGCGAGATCTCCCACCCTAGCCCTCAACCTCCGCGAAGGTGAAGTGACTCAAGTGGATTGTTCGCTGGTGGCTGGTGAGTTTGCAGTACCTGAAGCTGGGTAAAGCTCGCGCGGTAAGGGAGGAAAGTTGGAATTAGCGTGAACTCCTGGCTTCCTCCTGGAGCTGCTGGCGACACTGGTGTTACTGCCTAAGACTGTAGGATAGGGAATACCCAAGAATCAGGTGTTTGTGTTTGTTTTAAATATTGTTTTCTTTTTTCCGGTACCGTGGGTCTAACTCAGGCAGGCGCGGCGCCACTGAGCTGCATCCTTGGCCCGTTTGTTTTAAAGAATTGTCAGGATAAACAACCTTGGAGATGATTCTGATGGCTACATATATTTCAAGGTTGTAAAAAATAAGTAATCGAGGGCGGGGGATTTAGCTCAGTGGTGCTGTTGCCTGCCTTGCAAGCATGAGGTCCCAAGTTCGATCCCCAGTACCAAAAAAAAAAAAAAAAAAAAAAAGGAATTGAAACTGAGTGTGATTGGTGCACTGTAATCTGGGAAGCTGAGGCAGGAGGATCACAAATTTGAACTCAGCCTGAACAACTTAGTGACTTAATTACATACGGTGAATAGTCTACTATTGCTGGGTTGGGTGACACATGCCTATAATCCCAGTACTTGGGAGGCTGAGATAGGAGGATCACTGTGAGTTTGAGGCCAACCTGAGCTACATAGGGAGTTCAAGACTAGCCTGAACTATGTAGCAAGACACTGTCTCAAAAATAAACAAAAAAAACCTATTACAGTAAAAAACACATTGTCATTAATCCTCATCAAAACACTGTTCCTTGCTTCAAACATATTTATCCCATCATTCTTGGCACTTTATGATTTTGTGATTTAAAAAAATGCATGGTGAATGTAGTTGCCAAGTGCCATTCATTGGAAAGGCAGGTTCATAAAAACATCAAGCTGTGTTCCTACCCACCTTATTCTCTGTATCTGGCAGTGTGTAACTTCTAGCTCTTCCCCAAAGTCAAAATGACCATGCAGGGTAAGCATTTTTAATCTATTCAAGACATGAAGGGAGCCACATAGTGCAACTAAAGACATTCACAAAAGAGGACTTCCAGAACTGCTCCAGAAGTGTCAAGAACAATTGAGTAAGCATGTCTGAAGCAAGAGGGGAATATTCTGAGAGGAATTAATGGCAATGTGTCTGTTACTGTAATAAATTGTTCTTTATCTAAACATTCACCCTATTGCAAAGGCCTTGGATTCAATCCCCATTACCACCCACAAAAAAAAACAACTGATAGAATGGTTTTCCTCCGGGCTTCTCAATGTACTAAAGACAGTAAAATATCTAATGAGAAAACACAAGTGGTATAGAAATGTATTAACTTAAAGAAAAATAATATAAAAAATGTTATTTGTATAATATCTTAAAAATCAAACATGTAGAACAGAATTTTTAATAGTAATTAAGAAGAATGTCATGTAACTTGGGTTTGAATCTTGACCACTTCAGGTAAGTGATTAAGCCCTTTAAGATGCAGTTTCTTTACCTTTAAATGGGGAAATAACACTCTAAAATAGAGTTGTCAGGAGATTAAATGAGAGATCATCTATACATTCACAAGTGTGCTTAGCACATAAAAACACCAAGGGTTTGATTTTTTCATTTTTTACTGATAAACCAAAGGGATTTTCAATTAAGTCAGATAGTTCCAGCACCAGGGAACTTCATTTTGTTGTTTTCATTAGCTCAAATTGTAAACCCGGAATAAATGAATCTTTTACTTTTTTGGCCATTCTGTACAGACTTCCCTGTAAGATAAAGATTTAAAAATGCTTTGGGGGGGGGGGCAGAGGATTTAGCTCAGTGGTGCCATCACCTGCCTTGAAAGTGCAAGGTCCCGAGTTCGATCCCCGGTACCAAAAATAAAATAAAATAAAATAAAATAAAATAAAATAAAAATGCTTTGGGCATGGTGGCATGAACCTATAGTCCAGATACTTGGAAAGCTGAGGCAGGAGGATCACTTGAGTTCAAGGGTTTAAGGCCAGTCTGGGCAACACAGACTTGTCTCAAAAAGAGGGAGGAGGGTTTTAGTTAACTCTTCTCTTTGCTGAGACAAAATACCCAATACCCACAAGTTAAAAGGAGGAAAGGTTTATTTTGGCTCACATGTTGTAGAGGTTCAGTCCATAGTCACCTGACTCCGAGGCAGGGTGGTGTGGCACAGGTTCATCATCACAGAAGAGAAACAGTTTATGGTGAGGCAGGCAGAAGGCAGCAAACAGAGAGCTGCCTGCCTTTCTTTTTCATCTCATCCAGATTACAAGCCTTTTGGGTGGTACCACCCACACTCAGGGTGGGGCTTTGGTCTTCAGTAAATCCATTCAACCACACCCAGAACTATGCTAATTCTGATCTGTGGACTAATTTAATACCACACTCCCTTAATCCCAGTATCACATGCCTTAGATCCAGCAAGCTCTGAAAAGCCCCCTCCCCCATGAATGTATGAGGCCTTAGAGGGATATCTAGATACAAGCCATCATAGGGGTGTTTAATGTATTACTTTTATAGTCAGCAAAACTATAAAAGAATTTCCATTTTGATAAATGAATAAAAGAACCTTTGAAAAGTTGGTTATAACTCAATTAGGCAGTTAGTGTTTTGCTGCTAGGTTAACCAGCTAGGTCTAGAGAAATATATCATGTTTTTCTTTTAATCAACCCATACTAGGATGCTTAATCATGATGGTGTGAGGATAAATGTGCTTGAATTATCTGAGGCCAAAATGAGATTGCCTTATTCACTCTTCAGTGACCTTGTTCCTGTTGACTAAAAAGTCTAACTAGATTTGCTTTAGAAGCCAAACTCTTGACAAGAGAATATATCTTTTTTGGATCCTAGGTAGGATTTTTCCTCTCTTAATTCTTTTTTTATTTTTTAAATTGTTGAATACTTGAAATCTTGTGATTTAAAATTTTTGTGTTTATAGGAGTTATTTTATGAGAAATCTTGTGAGACCACTGCATGGAATGATGATTGTACAAAGAGTGGTATTGAATTCCCGACCTGGTATGTATTCATCTGTGATCAATGAACAACTCTGGTCTTTGCTAATTATTAATGAAAGTGGAGGAATAAAAACTAATTATGGCTGGGCATGATGGTACATGTCTGTAATCCCAGCATTTGGGAGGCTGAGGCAGGAGGATCACCATGAGTTTAAGGCCAGCCTGGACTACATAGCCCGACCCTGTCTCAAAAAAAACAAAAACAAAAACAAAACTAATTATGATGCCATATGTGGTAAATTAAGGTGGTAAGACATTAGAACTGTAAATAATATTAGAAGAAATCCTTTGAACAGAGATAAGGTATCTTGGAGGAAAGCTTACCCAACATTTCAATTTGGCTGATGTGTTCTTGCTAGTTTGTAAATTTCAATTCTCATAATTTAAAAAAAGTTGAGTGTAAATTTTTTCACTTTTCAAACTCCTATAATTTTACACTGTGAAATGATTTACCTATCATCATTTTGTAAAAAAAACCAAAATTACAAGCTGACAGCAATATTCCAAAAGAATAAATGATAAGACTTTTAGAATTTATGTAGTCATTTCTGCAGTTACAGAGAAGTTACAAGACCACATAAATTTATTCATGCCTGTTTTAAAAGGGAATGTTCTGAGTACTAGGGTGACCTTTTTAAAAAATAATGTATAGGAAAATTACTTTTTTACTTTATATTTTTACCTGATTTTAGGAAAAAATGGCAATCCAGTGGCAGAGAATTTCCGAATAGAAGAAGTCAATTTGCCAGATAATATCAGTGAAGGGCAAGTACAAGTTAGAACTCTTTATCTTTCTGTGGACCCTTACATGGTAAGAATCAAGATGTTGTGAGTTGGTGAAAATATTTCTATTTTCATTTTGTTGCACTGGAATTTTATTGTGCAATCCTCATGACTGATATTTGAGCAGTTACATCTTGATACCTATCAATTACAGATTACCTTTTTTTTACTGGTGTTATTAGGAATGTTGTAGAAGGCATAAGGTGTAGGGGGTTTAATATGCTGTGCCAGTTTTGGGGAGCCTCCTATTGGGGTTTTCTAGAGCACAGTTGACAACATGATTAACAGTGCTGAGTCATGTCAACAGCATTTAACTCATGTCCTTTCCCACTTACTTTCCTCTTAATGCTGAGACAAAATACCTGGCACCAAAAGTTAGAGGGGAAGGGGTTTATTTGGCTTACAGTTCATAGAGGTTTCAGTCCATAGTCGGCTGGCTCCAAGATAGGGATGAAAAACAGACATCACAGAGGAGAAACAACATGGTGAGCACAAGGTAGCAAAGACAACAAGAGAGTTTAACAGCATCTTTCTCCCCCTTTTATCTTATTCAGACTACTGGGATTAGGGCTGTCCCAAACCAGTCACTCATGTGTAATGGTTTAGTAATTACACACCCTTAATCCCAGCATCACACATTCCAGATTCAGCTATCTCTAAAAAAGAAAGCCCCACATCATCCAGGTAAGGTTTTGGGGGAAACATCTAAACACAAGCCATACAACCCATAATTCACTCTTTTATAGTTGGATGTATGAAATGCAGTCCACATGCATGAATCTTCAGTGAACTCCATGTGAAGAAAGGTTATTGCAGGTCATTGGCGTGCATGCTTCCTGGTTTGGAATTTCAGAATTTTCCAAGGCAGGCTTGGGTCTTTTATCTTTGCTTCTGCATAGTAAGCTTTAGGACAAGGGTGTGGGGGGTATGGGTCTGGGGTGTTGTTCAGGTTCAGGTGAGTGGAGGGGAGTGGTCCAGCTGGGAGTCCAGGAGTGGCCTTGTAGCCCCAGTTGCACTATTACATTAGTTTCAGTCTTTTTCTTTTTGGTACTGGGGATCAAACTCAGAACCTTGCACTTTTGAGGCAGGCGGGGGCACCACTGAGCTAAATCCCTGGCCATTAGTTTCAGTCTTACACGTATGGATATCCAGTTTTACCAGGATCATTTGTTAAAGAGACTATCTATTCTCCCATGTAATTTTTTTGCCCCTTTGTCAAAAATCAGATGGCTATAGTTGTATAGGTTTCTATCTGTGTCCTCTATTCTATTCTATTGGTCTACATGTTACTTTTTTTTTTTGCCAGTACCATGCTGTTTTTGTTACTATGGCTTTGAAGTGTAATTTGAAATTGGGTATTGTGATGCCTGCAGCCTTGGTCTTTTTGCTTAGGATTGCTTTGGTTATACTGGATCTTTTGTGTTTCCATATAAATTTTAGGGCTGTTTTTTTCTAGTTCTATAAAGAATATCACTGGAATTTTGATGGCGATTGCATTGACGCTGTACACTACTTTTGGTAATATGGCCATTTTAACTATTAATTCTGCCAATTCATGGACATGGGTGGTTTTTCCATCTTTTATTATCGTCTTCAATTTCTTTCTTCAGTGTAGAGGACTTTTACCTCCTTGGTTAGGTTGATTCCTAAGTATTTTATTTATTTATTTAAAAATATTATTAAAGTAGGACTTTAAAAAGAAGAAAAAACAATATCCCCAACCTAAGCAATTCCCCTTTACTCTTCCCGCTTCCTGGGGCTGCTGTTCTTTGTCCTGCCAACTTTGTTCCTATAAATAACAGTTTTACATCCTGTTTTTATGAGTCTGTTTCTCTTCACCCAACCAAGGCCACCAAGATATGCTATGTTACAAACTGTCACTGTTTGAGTAACTGCCTTTGTTCTGCTTCTGTAAACTTGCTTGCCCACCCACAAGTTTCACTCTGTTAGGTAGACCAACCCCCATTTGGCAACATGTATAAAACTAGAGCCCTTCCTTTGTTCTGGGCTCAGCCTTTAGATTTGAATCCGCACATCTAAATAAATCTTCCTGTTTCATCTGTTGGTCTCTCCAATCTCCTAAATTCTGCAACATTATGAGTAGCATTGTTTTCCTGATTTCTTTCTCAGTTAGTTCATTATTGGTGTATAGAAAAGCTATTCTGTATCCTGTCTTCTAATAGTTTTATATTCTGAGTGCTAACATTTAGATCTATGAACCATTTTAGGTTAATTATTGTGTATGATATAAGCACAGGGTCTGTATTAGAGTTCTTCAGAGACTGGATCAAAAGAATATATTTAGGGCTGGGGTTTGGCTCAGTGGTTCCTCTGCCTGCCTTGCAAGCGCAGGGTCCTGAGTTTGATCCCCGGTACCAAAAAAAGTGTGTGTGTGTATGTGTGTATATATATATATATATGGATTTATTAGGGGAGTTGGCTCACATGATAATGGAGGGTTAGAATGCCCATAATAGGCTGTCTCTAAGATGGAAAAACCTGAAAAGTCTGTAGCATGGCTTAGTGCAAGTTGGAATGCTCAAGAATCAAGGAAGCAAATAGTATAGCCCTAAATCTGAGGCTGAAGGCCAGACAGCCCTAAGAAATGTAAATCCCAGAGTCTAAAGGCCAAAGAACCTGGAATTCTTATGTACAAGGACAAGAGAAGAGTGACTCACTTTAGGAGAGAGGAGGGAGGAGTCAGGGAGAGGGAGAAAGAGCGACAGCGAGGGAGCGAGAGAGAAAGAGAAGGAATGAGAATTAACTTTCATCCATCTTTTTGTTCCCCCCATCCCTTACCACTACCACCTTTCCCCTGGCGACCAATTGGATGGCACCTACCCCACTCACTTAAGGTCAAATCTTACTCAGTCCACCAACTCATATGCATTGTCTTGTGAAAACATCCTTCAGACATATCTAGAAGCAATGTTTTATGAGCCATGTAGGCATCTCTGTGTCCAATTAAGTTAAAACCTAAGATTAACCATCCCAGAGTCCAAGTTCATTCTTTTACATGTGGATATGCAGTTTTATATGCACTACTTATTGAAAAGACTATTCTTTCCTCATTGAATTGTCTTGGCACCTTTTTTAGCTATCAGTTGACCCTAAGTATGAAGATTTATTTCTGTACTCTCAAATCTATTGCCTTAATCTGTATGTTTATCCTTATGCTAGTTTCTCATTGCCTTGATTATTAAAGCTTTCTGGTAAGTTTTGAATTTAGGAAGCATGAGACTTCCAACTCTGTTCTTTTGCGAGATTGTTTTGGCTATTTTAGATCTCTTGAATTTCCATATTAATTTTAGAGTCAGGTTGTTAGTTCCTGCAAAGAAGCAAATTGGAATTTATTTTAAGTACCAGGGATCAAAACCAGGGACACTCTACCACTGAGCTACAGGGGCCTCACTAAGTTGCCTAGACTGGGCTTAAATTTAACATCCTCCTACCGTACATAGCCTCCCCAGTGCTGGGATTTGAAGTATATGCCACCCTGCCCAGTGCAAACTAGGATTTTGATAAGGATTACTTTGAATCTATAGGTCAATTTTAGGAATATTAGTTTGTGTTGGTTTCATGTGTCAACTTGACAAAGCCATGGAGTGCCTAGATATCTGGCTAAATATTTTATCTGGGTGTGTCTGCGAGAAAGTTTAAATTAGCATTTGAATTGATGGACTGAGTAAAGCAGATGTTCCTTTTAAATGTGAGAGGGCATCTTCCAGTCCATTAAGAATCTGAATAGAAAAATAGTAAAGAAAAGTTGAATTATCACTGCTTAAAATTTTTTTTTCTTTGTTTTGCTGCTTGAATTAAGGTATCAGTCTTCTCCTGGCCTCATTTTCAGTTCTTCTGACCTTAACTGGCATCTATAACATCAGTAATCCTGCTCTCAGACATTTATACTTACACAACTGGCTTACCTGGGACTCAATCTTGCAGAGATGCATCTTTCATGTAATGTCTTTGTCTGATTTTGTAACTAAACACAATGGGTGTACCTTTTGATGAGTGCAATGCCAATAAGCATAACCAGGAGATAGAAGACTGATGAGTGTATTACTGCTGTTGGCAAGTAAGGATAGCACTGGAGCTAATTCTCAAAGCAGTGTTATCCCTGAACAAAGGAAACAAAGCGAGGGGCTTTTGTTGAAGAAACTTACTCATACTCTCATACCCTCATAGAAAAGACGCATCACATGTAGAAGAGAGCATATTACTGAGCATGCTCAGTTCAGGATCATAGATTGCATGTTCAAAACTAAAAGGTGGGGCTGGGGATTTAGCTCAGTGGTTTCGCTGCCTGCTGCACAAGCACAAGGACCCCAGTTCGATCCCTGGTACCAAAAAAAAAAAACAAAACAAAACAAAACAAAAAAAAACCCTCAAAAAAACAAAATAAAAAGGTGAACATGAATGTCTCTAGGTGGAGAATTTAGGGATATAAGGAGCAAAGATTACTCTATGTCACTTAAAAACAATGAGTCAGAGTGTCTCAGCAATTTTGGCTGGCATCCTTAAGTGGCTTCCAGGAAACTTAGCTCTAACAAAACAGTTTTGAAGGTGCAATAAAAGTCATTTAATGGGCAGCAGTTTTTCTCTCTGTAAGTATAGAAGCTTGCTCCTAAACGTGCTCGCCTAGCAGCTAATAGTTCCAGTGTCAAGAGAATAAAGGTCTCATAGGATGAATTAGAAGCGTTTCTTCCTCTTCTAGAAAAAGAGTTTGTATTTAATTGGTAATAAATCTTCTTTAAAAGATAGGAGGATTTCAACAATGAAGCCATCTAGACCTGGGTTTTTGTTTTTGGAAATTTGTAAAATTCAGTATCTTTACTTGTTATATGTCTATTCAGATTTTATATTTAACTCAACTTCTGAAATTTGTATCTTTTAGGAATTTGTCCATTTCATCTAAATTATGTAATTCATTGGCATATAGCTATTTATGATATTCCATTTATCCTTTTTGTTTCTGTAGAGTCAGTAGTAATGTGCTTCTTTAATTCCTGATTTTAATAAATCACCGTCGTAAATAATCCACTTGTCAAAAAAGCAGGCTTTTGAAAAGAAAGTTTATTCCAGTAAGTAGAGACTAAAATCAGGAGATTCTAGCACCTAGCTGGGAAAAGCTGAGTTCATCACATCCGTGTATGGATGGGCTGACAATGGGAGCAAGAGATAGTGGCAGTTAGCTGGGAGAGATTTTATCCATGAGAGGATGGGCTAACATCAGGGGAGAGAGAAATTAACAAGTAGCTGGGAAAGGAATTAGGCTTATACAGGTTTTGAAGGAGCTAAGGAACCTGGGGTGAAGTATTTATGACTTGGATGCCCAAGGACGGTCTGCTCAGGTGTGTACACAATTATTGGACTTCTTGGCACCAGGGGGGTTGTATACTTTGAGTCCATTTGGTATATTTACTGAGTAGCTGCTGTTGTTTGCTAAGAGCAGCCTGTTTGCTTTTTCCTGTTGGTTTAGGGCAGGCCTGACATTCACATCTTTTTTGTTGTTGGTTAGCTGAGGTAAAACATCAAATTTTGTTAAGTCTTTTCAAAGGACCAACTTTTTGCATGTGTGTGTGCCATAGCCTCACTATGTTGCCTGGGCTAGCTTCAAACTCCTAAGCTCAGGCTATCTTCCTTCCTCAGCCTCCTGAATACCTGGGACCACAGGAACATGCCACTATGCCCAGCTCCTCAAAGAGCCAACTTCGGTTTTGTTGATTCTTCTTCTTTTTGTTTTTCCTCTGTACTAAGGAGTGAACCCAGGGCTTTTGCCCTAAGCTCTATCCCCTTCCTTTTAAAAAATGTTTTGAGACTGCTAAATTGCCTGGGCTGGGCTGAAAAACCTACAATCCTGCCTCATCTTCCAGAGTGCTAGGATTACAGGTGTGTGAGTACTACCCAGCATAAGTAACCTGCGTAAGATATAAGGAATAGAAAGAGCTTGTGGTTGGCCCTTGTTGCTTTTACCTGCCATGAACTGTCTCTTCTCTGCAATGCCACCCTGCCTTGGAGCCAGCCAACCATGGACTGAAACCTCTACAAACTGTGAGCCAAATAAACGTTTCCTCCTTTAACTTTGGGTGTCGGGTATTTTGTCTCAGCAATGAAAAAAGTAAAAAAGGCAATTCCTAAATATTTCATTTTCTTGATGCTATTCTGAAAGGTGTTGTTTCCCTGCTTTCTCAGTGAGTTTGGTATTTGTGTACAGGAAGGCTATTGATCTTTTGAGTTGCTGACTTTGTATCCTGCTACACTGCTGAATTTGGTTATTAGTTCTAGGAGTCTTTTGGTGGAGTTTTTGAGGTCTTCTATGTAGAGTATAGTGTCATCAGCAAATAATGATAATTTAACTTCTTCCTTTTCTATCCATATTCCCTTTACAGTGGTTCCTTGGTTCATGAACATAATTTGTTTTACGATTTTGGGGAAGATGGCTGTGTTTGTGTTTGTGTGAAGGTGGCCATTGTTGTGTTTGTTACCCAATCTGGAGTTTGTGAACAGAAGCCAAATTTTGTCCAATGCTTTTGAGAACCAAATTGTTTGCAAATGGAAGTATTTGTGACCCAAGGTATTAATGTATTTCTTTCTCTTGTCTAATTGCTCTGGCTAATGTTCCAGAACTATATTGAACAGGAGTGGTGATAGTGGGGATCCTTGTGTTGTTCCTTATTTTAGATTGAAAACTTCCAGTTCTGACCATTTACTGTGATGTTGGCTGTTGGTTTGTCACAGATGGTTTTTATCAGGTTGAGATAAAGATCTTGTATTCCAATTTTCTGTAGGGCTATTATCATGAATGTGAATGGGTGTTGAACTTTGTCAAATATTTTTTCTGTGTCTATTAAGATGATAATATGGTTTTCGTTGGTTCTGTTAATGTGGTGTATTACATTTAATGTTTTGTATATGAACCATCCTTGCATCCCTGGGATGAATCCTCCTTGGTCATGATGTTTAATCTTAATGATTTTGTTTTGTTCTGTTTTGTTTTTTCCGGTACCGGGGATCAAACTCAGGTCCTTGCGCTTTAATCTTAATGATTTGCTGCATTCTGCTTGCCAGAATCTTATTGAGGATTTTTGCATGTATGTTCATTAAGGAGACTGACCTGTAGTTCTGTTTTTTGGTTGGATCCTTCTCTGGTTTTGGTTATCAGGGTAATGCTTGCTTCCAGGAATGACTTTGGGGGCATTACTTCACTTTCTTTCTTTTTTTTTTTTTTTTTTTACTTCACTTTCAATTTCATTAAAGAATTTGAGTAGTAATATTAATTCTCTAAATTTCTTTTTTTTTTTTTGGTACCGGGGATCGAACTCAGGTCCTTGCACTTGCGCAGCAGGCGGTGAAACCACTGAGCTAAATCCCCGGCCCTGCTCTAAATTTCTTGTAGAATTCAGCAGTGAAACCATCAGGACCTAGGCTTTTCTTTGATAGTTTTTGTTTGTTTGTTTTGAGCTAAATCCCCAGCTTTTCCTTCTTTTGGATAAAGCTGGCTAAGAGTTTGTCCGTTTTATTTAATCTTTCAAAGAATCAACTCTGCGGCCTGGGATTTAGCTCAGTGGTTCTGCCGCCTGCTTTGCAAGCGCAAGGTCGCGAGTTCAATCCCCAGCACCCCCTCCCTCCCAAAAAAACAAAGAATCAACTCCTTGATTCATTAATTCTTTGTATTGTTTTCTTAGCCTCAATTGCATTAATTTTGCCCTGAGCTTTACAGTTTTCTTCCTTGGGCTGGGGATTTAGCTCAGTGGTTCCACCACCTGCCTCGCAAGCGCAAGGACCCGAGTTTGATCCCTGGTACCAAAAAAAAAAAAAAAAGCAATATTAATCGCTTCTTGGCCTTTTGGCTAAGATCAAGTGTAATTTTCTTCCTTGTACACACTTAGGGTTGAGCTTGCTCTATTCTTCTTTTTTTTTTGAGACAGGTTCTCACTGTGTAGTTCAGACTGTCCTTGAACTCATAGTGATCCTCCTGCCTCAGCCTTCCAAGTGCTGAGATTATAGCCATGTACCACCATGCCCAACCCTGTTTTTCTGACGTGGGAATTCACTGCTATAAATTTCTCTTGTAGGACTGCTTTCATTGCGTCCCATTAGTTCTGGTATGTTTTATTGACTATCATTTAATTGTAGAAACTTTCTAATTTCTTCTTTAATTTCATCTGTGACTCACTGGTTGTTCAGGAGGGTGTTATTTAATTTCCATGTGCTTATTTAGTTTTTGTGGTTTCTTTTGCCATTAATTTCTTTCTTTTTTTTTTTTTTGGTACCAAGGATCAAACTCAGGACCTTGCACTTGTGAGGCAGGTGACGGTACCACTGAGCTAAATCCCCGGCCCCTTGCCATTGATTTCTAATTTTGTTGCACTGTGGTCTCATAACATGCATGGGATAATTTCAGTTCTTTTGCATTTACTTAAGCATGTTCTGTGAGCTAATATGTGGTCTATTTTTGAGAAAGTCCCATGTGCAACAAAAAGTCATGACAGGGCTTTTAAAACTTTTAACTTCATCTCCCTAATGAGTGTATAATTTAATCTTGTTATTGTACTGATTAGTATTTTTCTGATTCTAGAGTTGCACACCTTTCCTTGTGCTATACTGGCTATTTATCATCTTATGTCTACTTTTTAATTGGGTTGTCTATTAATGAGCTCGAAGAATTCTTTATATATTCTGGTCATAGGTTATATGCATTGTAAATACGGTCTGTTTAAGAACTACTCTTCAATTTATTGATGTCATTTAAAGTTCTAAATTTTGATGGAATCTCATTTATCAATTTTTTTCTTTTATACATCATGTCTTTTGTATACTAGGTAGTCCTTACCTACCCTGAATTCATAAACATTTTCCCTTATAATTTCTTCCTAAAGTTTTATACTTTTAGGCTTTCATATTTAGGTTCATAGATCCCTTCAAGTTATTTTCATGTATGGAAATAAAGGATTGAGGTTAATTTTTTATTTACGGATACCAGGTGTTCTAGTGCCATTTGCTGAAAACACTATCTCTTCCTTGGCTCTTGAATTGAGTTTATATTTTATAAAATGCTAATGTTAAATAATCTTTCAAAACTCAGTGGACCATATATGTGTGGTTCTATTTCTAGATTCTCTGTTTTATTCAAATGTTCTATATGTTTTTCCTTACACCAACACTGCCTTGATTACTGTAGCTTTAGAAGAGGTCTTAAAATTAGGAACTAAACATCTTCCAACACTGTTTGTTTTTTTTTTTTAACTTTTCTAGGTCCTTTGTACTCCTACATAACTTTTCAATCTCAATATCCAATTCTTCATTTATAGCAAGTATACACAGATCTGAATTTTTATATATACCTTGTGTTTTCTAATCCTGCTAAATTCAAATACAAGTTCTACGGGCTCCTAGAGATTTCTTAGTATTTTCTCTGTAGATGATCATTTCATCTACATATAAAGATTTTACTTCTACCTTGCCAATCCTATCCTAATTGTGTCATTTTATTGCCAGACTATTTTGGTGGGGCCTAGGTTTCAAAGTTTAATGGACAGATAAAGAGTAAGCATATCTGCCCATGTTCCCCACCTTAAGGAGAAAGCATTGTATCTTCTCCATTCATATAAGGCATTCTCACTGGAAGTATGGAGTACATGTCTTTAATCTGTTGAGAAGGTTCTGTTCTACTTCTAGTCTCCTGATAGCTTTTACCATGAACAGCTGCAGAATTTAGTCCAATACTTTTTCTCCAACTAGTGACAGGATCATATGGCTTCTTCCTTTCCTCTGTTAAAATGATGACTTTTGGGGGTGGATCTTCCAATGCTGAACCAACACTGCCATCCCTATAACAAAACCACTTTCTACATCCTGCCAGATCTGACTTCTAATAGTTTGTTTTGTTAAACAAATTTCTATCTATGTTCATACTTTTTTCTTCTATTATCTTTATCCAGTTTTAGGATTAGCACAATGTTGAGTTCCTAAAATGAGGGAAGAAGTGTTCCTTCTTTTTTCCTGCTTTAATTGTTTGATATAATTTATCAGTTAAAATGTATGAGCCTGCTGTTGTCATATAGGTAGGTTTTCAAGCTAGGAATATACTTTCTTTAATAGGTGCTATTCAAATTTTATATTTCCTCCAGAGTTAGTTTCATTAATTTGTCTTCCAAGGTACTTCTTAGAAGTTGTCAAATTTATTTCAAAACAAATTTTTGAAATATGCTTTCTATATCCTTTTAAATTCTGTAAAATCTGTGGTAATGTCTCCTAGATCTTGATATTGTAATTTAAAAAATGTATAATTGATATTGTGTAACAGGAAGAAGAGGTCTAAAGGTGCAGGGGAAGTGGGAGGGGTAGGGGAAAGGAAAAAAGGGAAAAGAAAAAATATGAGAAAAGGAAAAAAATGGAAACAAAATCTTTGCAAATAGGGAAGGGTGGAGGGGGTGATGGGAGGACAAGGGGAAAAAAAAAGAACCAAGATACTCATGTAAAGGTACAAGATCCCAATGATGTATGTAACTGTATTTTATACCAAAAATGTACCAATAAAAAAAAATTAAAAAAAAAAAAAAAGAAAGTCCCATGTGCTGTTGAGAAGAATGTGTATTGTTGTTGGGTGGACCACTCTGTAGATATCTACTAAGTCCATTTGTTCAGAAGTTTGGTTCAGTTCTGATAGTTCTTTGTTGATTTTCTTGTCTAGGTGATCTATTTATGACAGTAGGGTATTGAGGTCCCCCATTACAACTGTATTATTGCTTATCTGAATTTTCATATCCATTAGTGTTTGTTTTATATCGTTGGGGGCTCTGGTATTTGGTACAAATATATTTGTGATTTTATCTCTTCCTCTTGGATTGTTTTTTTTTTTTTTTTAACATTTTCTTTTTCGGTACTGGGGCTCAAACTCAGGACCTTGCGCTTTCGAGGTAGGTGGGATGCCACAGAGCTAAATCCCCAGCCCTGGACTGTTCTCTTTACAAGTATGTAGTGACCGTCTTTGTCTCTTCTGATCAGTTTTGGCTTGAAGTCCACTTTGTCTGCAAATAGAATAGTTACTCCTGCTTTTTTCCAGGTTCCTGATGCATAGAATATTGATTTCCATCCTTCAACTTTCAGTCTATGAATTTCTTTTTGAGTTAAATGTGTTTCTTGTATACAGCATATTGTTGGATCTCATTTCTTGATCCATTCTGCCTGTCTCTTTCTTTTGATTGGTGAGTTGAGACCATTCACATCAATGGTTATAATTGATATGTACTGACTTATTCTTAAGTTTTTTTTTTTTTTTGGTACCGGGGATCGAACTCGGGTCCTTGCACTTTTGCAGCAGGCAGCGAAACCACTGAGCTAAATCCCTGGCCCTTATACTGACTTATTCTTGTCATATTATTTTCCTGTTGTTGGTTCCGTTTCTTTCCCTTCTCAAAAGCTTTTAGCTTTCATCCCTAATTTTATTAGGGATGCTCATTGTTTTTATTAGGGATGCTAATTGTTGCCTGTTTGGCCTAGCACCTAGTTCTTTGGTAATGGACTATATTATAATTTATGACTCCCAGACATGCATGCATTGGGATACAAGACTAGCAATTGATCATGACAAGGATGTCACCTTAGCTAAAGTAGTAGAATTTGTAATAAAAATAGCATCAAACACAGACTAGAAAATGACAAACCGTGATAACTATTAACTTGCCAACTTTAACCATAGGTACAAAATTTTTAGTTATATAACAAGATCTAAGACAAATCAGAAAATTATAACAGTAAATATCCAGTCAATAGAGTGATTTGGCCCTAAGGGGAGAAAAAATTTAAAATAGATAAGAGGAAAAAAATAGAAAAATATTATCTTTTTTAGGTTTTTTTTTCCCCCCAGTACTGAGGATTGAACTCATGACCTTGCACTTACCTGGCAGATGTGGTGCCATTGAGCTACTTCCCAGCCCAAAAAATAAAAAAAAGAAGAGAAAGAAATTAGAAACAAGGCTGAAGGACAAAGGACGATTTCTCAAGACTTGGGAAACTGGTGAAGAAGACAGGAGGGAAAGAAACAAGGAAGAAACAAAAACAAAAAAACCTAAAAATAGTGTTCACACAAGAAAAAACAAAAGAAAATGAACAACAACAAAATACAAAAGCAAAGAAAAAAATTTTCTCTGTAATTTCAAGCCTGTGGTTATCTTGTGAGGTCCAGTTTTGTAATTGTGTCCAGTTCTGGCTGTAACTCTGTTCTTGTTGGTAGACAAGGGAGGCAGTCAGAGCCCAGATCCCTGCTAGATAATCCCAGGAAGCCTGCAGTAGGATTAGGGGATAATCCTAGCAAGCTTGGAGTAGGATTAGGGCAGTGTGCTGGTTCTGGCACTTTCAAATCCACAAAAGTTCAGGTCAGCCTGATTTCTGGTTGTGAGATTGGGCCCTGAGTGATTCAGTCTGTAACACTTTGGGTGTCTCTTGCTTGCCTGATCACGGCTTCCTGACCCTGGACATCTGCCCTTGTGTCACCCAATCACTGTGGGGTTTCAACACTAGGACCCCGAGATGACAACCCATGGTTGCTCTGAGTTCCAGGTTCAGTTGGCTCCTCCCTAAAATGATGTTGACCCAGCACTGTCTCCAGGGGACACTGAAGTTGCTTGGACTAGAGTTACCAGCTGTTGTAGCACCCAGCATCCACTGCTCTGTTCCACTGGTGGATTTCTCCCTGGAGGCCTCTGGAGTCACCTGCCCTCACTGTATCTCTGAAGATTCCATCCTTCTCTCTCAGGCCACAAGCCAGGAGCCAAGGAGAAAGTACAGATTGCCCCCTCCTTTTGCTGCGTTGAGCTGTCTGGAGAAAGTACAGATTGCCCCCTCCTTTTGCTGCGTTGAGCTGTCTCTTCACACTCTATGTGGGCTCTGATTTTCCTTCAGATCTTTCCTGGGTCCTGGGGACCCACCTCCCTCTTTTCTTCCACAGGTTGTTATTTTCCAGTACCTAGATCCTGAATCTTGGAGAGGTTGATTTGTTGCTATTTACTGCTCCACCATTTTCCAACAAAATACTTTAATCTATCTTGGATTGATATTTTTGTATCGTAGAAGTCTAATTTCATTTTTCTGCCTGTGGATATTGCATTCTCAGTATTACTTGCTAGAGAAACTCTCTTTTCCTCATTGTGTGCTACTGGCATCTTTATTGAAAATCAGTTGTAAATCCATAGATTTCTTTTTGGCTCTGTATTCTATTCCATTGGCCTGTGTGTTTTCTGTCAGTACTGTGCTGTTTTTACTACTATAATCTCACTTCAGAACATTACTAAGTCAGTTTTTATTTATTTTTGAAGTATTGGGAATGGAACCCATTGACTTGGGCTTCCTAGACAAGGCCTCCACTACTGTACTACATCCCTAGCCCATATTTAACCCTCCCCCTTTTTTCTTCCTCCAATACTAGTAATAGAATGTGGAGCATTTGCACTGAGCTACTACTTCTGCAGCTTTTTTTATTTATATTTTGACACAGGGTCTTGCTAAGTCACTAGGGCTGGCTTTGAACTTATGACTAGCCTCCCAGAGTGTCTGGATTATAGGCATGTGTGCCCAGCTTTAAATTCCTTTTTAATTGGACTTCTTTACTTGTTAGAGAAGTGCATTATTTTTCAAAATAAAAAAGTTAATGGAGAAATTAAGATACATTTTATTGGGGCCAGGGATTTAGCTCAGCGGTTCTGCCGCCAAAGCACAAGGACCAGAGTTCGATCCCTGGTACCAAAAAAAAAAAAAAGATACATTTTATTTATTTGAGTAATACTTTTGTTAACATTACTTACATACTTTTAGTCATTGAGTAAATTAGTAAACTGGCTCAGAACCCACAAAATCATCTTAATCAATTTGTTCTTTTTTTCAGCGTTGTAAGATGAATGAAGATACGGGCACTGATTATATAGCACCTTGGCAGCTGTCTCAGGTGGCTGATGGTGGAGGTATTGGAGTTATAGAGGAAAGCAAGCATGCAAATTTGACTAAAGGCAATTTTGTGACTTCTTTCTATTGGCCTTGGCAAACCATGGTTATTCTGGATGGAAATAGCCTTGAAAAGGTGATGTTTTCTCCCCCTCTATAATTCTTATTTTCCACATTTGATATTTACTTTTGTTTGTTATCAGGGAAAAAAGTAAAAGCATACATTTTCTTTCAGCTAGCTGCCAAAATGTAGAGAGTCTTTGTTGCTTTTCCACTGTTGGCTATGACTATATGGGACAATTTGTAGATTACCAAAGAATGTTGTCATTTTCCATTTTTTGTTCTTCAAATAATATGTATAATATTTTATATTTTATATAGGGCCGGGGATTTAGCTCAGTGGTTCCACCGCCTGCCTCACAAGCGGAAGGACCCAAGTTCGATCCCGGTACCCAAAAAAATTTTATACTAAGTACTAGAATTTCCCTTAATACCCAGGCATAGTGGCACATACCTGTAATCTCAGCACTCCCAGAGGCTGAGCCAGGAAAATCACAAGTTCTAGTCCACCTCTGTCAATTTAGCGGAACCCTCTTTCAAAAAATACAGAAATAAAAATTTAAAAATGTCTGGGGATATAGCTGAGTACAGAGGTCCTGCTTTAATCCACAGTATCACCAAAAAGCAAAAAAAGTCTCTGGGCCAGAGACTTAGCTCAGTGGTGCTGTGCGTGCCTGGGAAATGCAAGATCCTGAGTTTGATCCCCGGTTCTGAAAAAAAAAAAGAAAAGAAAAAAAGTCTCCCTATAATTATATACATTAAATTTTCCTGAGAAATAGCCACCTAAGAAATTAATTTGCGGGCCAGGGATTTAGCTTAGTGGTGCTGCCACCTGCCTCGCAAGTGCAAGGTCCTAAGTTTGATCCCCGGTAACAAAAAAAAAGAAAGAAATTAATTTGCTTTATGACTGAAATCCCATCTCATGTTAGAAATCCAGAGTTCACTTCAGCTCTTAGGTAGAACTATGTGAAATTGCCAGTATTTTCTTTGACCTAAAAAAAATAGCAGCTTCATTTAATTCTGCTTAATTGATATGTTATCATGGAAATTACTCTATGTCTCTATACTTCAGTTTCCTCTGGTGCAAAATGAAAATAATAGTTAACCTCATAAGCAGATGTAAAAATTAAATGCTATTAAATGTGACTACTTCACAAAAAGCTTTGTATAATTTTAATATTTTTATTATTAAAACTTCTTAACCAGTTTCAAAAAGTTGCTAATACCAAAATGGAATCACTGATGTCAAACTCTAACAAAATGGAGCTGGGAGGCCATGAAGGAAGAGCCCTAATCAACATATGCCTATGACAAGAGCTGGTACAAGCACTCTGAAAACCACAGCCTTGCACAAAATCCACTACAGCCTTGCATAAATATTACTTCTACAGAACAGATGCCTATTCATCAACTTATTCCACTAGTGGACTGATGCCAGCCACTTTTAGTAATCCTGTAATGGGGAATAATTGTTTCAAAACAACTAATGCAACTTTTCTCATTTTGCCTTTAAAAATACTGGCATTCCTTTGCCTCTCTGGATATGCCTACAGTTTGTCATGTCTTGCATATCTTAGCATGTTACTGCATAAATTATTTCTGGACAGCCATTCTGTCACTCAGGTTACGTTAAAAAGTGGCTAAGATACAAATGTTAAGTGGGAGATGTTACACAATTATTTGTCAACTTAATGTTTCTAACAAAATAGATTTAACTTCTTATTAGGAGGTAAAAAAGAAATATATTCAGCACTCATGTTCTGCCTGTAGATTTTCTTATGCCATAGTAAGTGCAGGTGGCTTTTGTTTCCAATTTCTGACTCAAAGCTCTTAAAAACCTTGGAATTTCCTGCATGATAGGAATTTCCTGTGTGATGACAAGCCCCTTTCCATCATATCTGAGTTTATGTTGATGAGGTAACAAACAGTGTGGAGCACCTAGACAGACTCAAGATAGGTTGGTCAACAGAAACACCAACTGAATAGAAGGGGGTAGGAGAGAAAGTTGTATAACAACTCTTAAAGAATGAGATTTGATTAATTTCTGAGTCATTGAACACATTCAGGTGCCAGGAAGGTGGTGTACCCAACTTCACAAGGACAGAAGCTCCTGTTCTTGGGACCCTTCTGGACCTCACCCTGTGTATCTCTTCACTTGGCTTTTCATTTATATCATTTTACATATTTTTATAATGAACCAGGAAACATAATGTAAAGTGTTTCCCTGAGTTCTGTGAGTCATTCTAGCAAAGTACCAGACTTGAGAAAGGAATGGGAATCTCTGATTTATAGCCAGTGAATCAGAAGTATAGGAGGCCATGGGCTGGGGATTTAGCTCAGTGGTTCTGCTGCCTGCCTCGAAAGCGCAAGGGCCCGAGTTCGATCTCCAGTACCAAAACAACAACAACAACCCTAACAACAACAACAACAACAACAACAAGTATAGGAGGCCTAGACTCACAAGTGGCATCTGAAGTGGGAGTAGGCTCATGGCATTGAAACTGTAAATTCTGGGATCTTGAGACACCAAGGTTAGGCAGGCCTTTGAAGTAGCCTCCTGGTAGAAAGCAAATAGGCAGCTGCACTTTTGGTGATAGGAGGAAAGCAAATGGTTAATCAAATCACTTAAAGTGCTACTGCACTTGCTGAGATAAGGAAGCAGGATGCTTAGGCGAACTGGATGAGACCTCCATAAAAGTAAAGGGTCTCCTTTGTTTACTGCTCCTCCACCTATACAATAGCCTGCCCTGCTGCCCTTTCCTGGGCTGTTCTGTGGAGTATCCAGCTTTGATGTTCTATCCTGAGCTACTGTGCCTACACAGGGTAATCAGCTGTGGTTCTTTCCTTTTACTTTTGCTGTAGAACTATTCCATGTCTGATTTAAACCTTACATGAGACAAGGACCCAGTGTGATGGCAGCAATCTGACATTAATCTGAACTGAATTGAATTCTAGGATGCCTAGTTAATGAGAACTCAGTACTGTGGAAAAAAAAAAAAAACACACCTATAATGTTAAGAGTTCCATGTGAGAGGGCCAGGATTTAGCTCAGTGGTTCCGTCGCCTGCCTTGCAAGTGGAAGGACCTGAGCTCAATCCCTGGTACCACAAAAAAAAAAAAAAAAAAGAGTTCCATGTGAGAGTGTGGAGAAACTCTTACAGTGCTATAGTGAGAAACTGAGCAGTTAAGACAACTTGAACATGGTTTGGGAATAGGTACTGGAAGTAAGAGGTATTCAGAAGGGATAGGAAAATGGTATTTGCACAATTCAAACTTACCTCACAGTGAGATTAGAGATTGACTTTACTAATAAGCAACTATTACAATACATGAAATATTTGTGTATTACAGACTTTCTTGTTTATTATACACCTTTATGTCTTTTTTACCTTTATGAGATTTAACTGATTGCCATTTAGAACTACTGAATACAAACTGCCATATTATTTCTTTGTGGTAACTCAACTACAATTAAACTAAGGATGTACATCTTGATTACTTTTGGAGGTTTGTTAAACTTTTCCAAAATTAACTCCTTAAAAATTATTTGAAAACCTGTATGGTAGGGAGTGTTTAGAGAATAAAATTGAAAATATATAAAATATATATATATATTTTTCAATTCTGACTTTACAGGTAAGAAAACACATACAGAAAAAGAACAATATAATTATTGACAGGACCTAGCAAACATATAAATACAAAATGCCAAATTGAAAGAGACCTTAATTCTGTAATTAAATTAAAAGATATTTTATTACATGATCCTTACTATTTTTTTTTTTTTTTTGCATGCTGGGGACTGACTCAGGGTTTTGTAGATAGATGCACTGTACACCCCTGCCTGTTCCTTAGATTTTTAGCATCAAGGATGAAAATGATTGGAGTTTGAATTTTTTTGGTTTTGGTATATATAATATATAGATTTAATAAATTTTATTTTATTTTATCTTATTTTTCCCTCTCAAGTCCCCTCCGCTATGTACAAAAGATTTGTTTCCATTTTTTCCTTTGGTTTCACTTTTTTTCTTGTCCCTTCCTTCCTTTTTCCCTCGTTCCTCCTTTGTTCCCCCTCCCATTTGAATACTTTCTTCCCATTTTCCAACATCCATTATGCATCTTAGTCCTTATTTCCACATTCAGTTTCTCATACCAGAGAAACAATGTGGTATTTAAACATGTGTGTCTGATTTGTTTCATTTAAGAGTATGGTCTCAAGGTCCATCCATTTAGCTACAGATGCCTGAAACTCATCCTTCTTTATGACAGAGTAGTACTCCATTGTATAAAAAATTGGTATATATATTTTTTAAGATAGGGTCTCCTATGTTGCCTAGACTGGTCTTAAACTCGTAGGCTCAAGCATTTTTCCTGCCTCATCTTCCCAAGTACCTGGAAATACAAGGATGTACCATGACATTTGGCCTTGAGTTGATTTTTATATATAAATATTTACTTTCCAATTGCTCAGTGATTTAAAAACTTTCTAGCCAGCTGTGGTGGCACATGCCTATAATCTCAGCACTTGAGAGGTTGAGGCAGGAGGATTGCCATGAGTTCGAGGCCAGCCTGGGCTACATGGTGAGTTCAAGGTTGGCCTGAACTACCTAGTAAGACCCTGTCTCAAAAAGCAAACAAACAAAAAAACCAAAAAGAAAAACAAAAAAAACTTTTCAACTTTGCCTACTATTTTCCTAATAAGCATTTCTTGTCTTTTGATATACATAGGACATTGATGAAAAATAATATTAATTTTTTAAATTTAGGAATTTTTCAAGTTTTTAAAATATAGAGAATACTAATTATATTTTACTCTTTATAAATAATTATAAAATTTTAACAAGACTGAAGAATGCTTTATATTTCTATAAAAACATATTAGGTTATTAGTCTGTTTGGTCTATTGTAATGGAATATCACAGGCTGAGTAGCTTTGCCATCTGAGACTTAGTTTTCCTTCTGGAAACTAGAAATCCAAGATCAAGGTTCTGGAAACTTGGATTCTGGTGAGGTTTTTCTTCCTGGCTTGCAGACAGATGCCTTCTCACTATGTCCTGGAGGACACACCACAAGGTCTTTGGGGGGGGGGGTGTTTCTCATGTTTCTTCTAAGGGCACAAGTCCTATTGGTTTAGGGAACCACTCTTATGACCTCATTTTTAACCTTAAGTATCTCCTTAAAGCCCCTATCCAATACAGTTACACTGGGGGTAAGGGCTTTAACATATCAACTTGGAGGTAGGGAACACAA
This sequence comes from Heterocephalus glaber, assembly GCF_053883595.1. Classification (NCBI taxonomy): domain Eukaryota; kingdom Metazoa; phylum Chordata; class Mammalia; order Rodentia; family Bathyergidae; genus Heterocephalus; species Heterocephalus glaber. The sequence goes on from NW_028258379.1 coordinate 14,139,767, forward strand.
TTTAGACCTTAACAGGTAGTCTGTACCTTGTTGCCTTAAAGCAGGAATTGCAAATATTATATTAAAAAGATGTATATTTTATTTTAGGTAGACCCACAACTTGTGGATGGACACCTTTCATATTTTCTTGGAGCTATAGGTATGCCTGGTTTGACTTCTTTGATTGGGATACAGGAAAAAGGTCATATAATTGCTGGATCTAATCAGACAATGGTTGTCAGTGGAGCAGCAGGGGCCTGTGGATCCTTAGCTGGGCAGGTAAATGCTGAGAATTATTTGATTTTTCTAAAAAATAGTCATTATGAATCTCTGGATACATGTACTATACATAATTTAAAGTATGAAATTAAAGAAATTTATATTATGATTATTTCGCACATTTCTGGTAGAAATGGTGTTATTACTTACTTGGTCTCAGGCCAGGGATTTAGCTCAGTGGTTTCACTGCCTGCTGTGCAAGTGCAAGGACCCGAGTTCGATCCCTGGTACCAAAAAAAAAAAGAGACTTACTTGGTCTGTGTTAATAACAATATGCAAGTGGATTCAGGCAGGGGAGGGAAAGGGTTAAAACCATATCACAAATTATATACATGTACCAACTCCTCACCATACATGTAATCATCATGTACTATAAACTTGTACTACCAAGAAAAATTTAACAATTAAAAACATCGGACTTGGGCCCTGGATTTAGCTCAGCGGTTCCGCTGCTTGCTCTGCAAGGTCCCGAGTTCGATCCCCAGTACCAAAAAAAAAAAAACTGGACTTGCAAGCTTAAATATCACATGGTCTATCTTATATGAGTAACTAAAAATAAAAATGATTTGAAGAGAAACATACAAAATACCTAGTAGAAAACAAAGAGAAAGTTCTTTTTCCAGAGTTGGGGTCAAGAGATGGATGGAGGGCGAAGGATGGAGAAGTGGATGAAAAAAGGTGAAGATGTGTTGTATGTATGTACCAACTTTCCACGATGAATGTGATTATTATATACTGTGAACATTTACTAATACAAATAAATAATAAAAAAGAAAAAAATAACAATATGAAGAATATAAATTTTTGTGCTTCATCCTCTATTAACCAAAAATAGATTTGGTAAATGCTGGAACACTGCTGTCATCCATGTAAGGATGAGAATAATAAAGACCTACCTGGAATTCCAATTAAGTAAAAAAACAAGTAGCTGAGAGTGTAGCTAAGAATACAGCCTGTGCAAGCATGTATCAGTCCCAGGTTTCAATGGTCAGTACCCCCCACCCCATCACAAACTCTTATTTATTTATTTGGGGTTTTTTGAGACAGGGTCTCACTATGTAGTTCAGGCTGGTCTTGAATTCACTATATAGCCCAGGCTGACCTTGAACTTGTGGTGATCCTCTAGCCTCAGCCTCCTGAGTGCTAGGATTACAGGAATGCACCACCATGCACGGCATAAACTCATGTTTTAAATATCCTCAAGTAAGAAAGCTTTTTTTTTTTTTTGGTACCAGGGATTGAACTCAGGTCCTTGTGCTTTCGAGGCAGGCGGCAGAACCACTGAACTAAATCCCCGGCCCCAAGAAAGCATTTTTTGACAGGGATGGTGGTGCACACCTATAACCCCCAAGCACTCTGGGAGGCTGAGGTAGATGGATTCTAATTCAAGTCCAGCCTGGGCAATTTAGCAACTTGGTGAGATCTGCCTCAAAATAAAAAATAAACAAAGGGCTGAGGATGTAACTCTGCTAGGGCAGTGGGTTCAATTTTTAGTACTTCTTTAAAAAATGCATTTATTGAATTTTAGAAATGTAATTTTTTTTTTTTGGTACCAGGGATTGAACTCGGGTCCTTGCACTTGTGAGGCAGGCGGTGGAACCACTGAACTAAATCCCCCGCCCTGTAGTAATATTTTCATAGAACTTTACAAAGTGGATTATTTTATGAATAATAGCCTCAATAGTGTAGAAAGCAAAATTTTATTGAAGCAAAATTCTATTGAAGCAAAATTTTATTTTGATCCACATAGACCTAAAAAATATTGAACTGTAAGATAGTGATGTTTGGGGTCTGATTATTCCTCTTGTAAAATCAGATTTAAATCATGAATTTTTTAATGAGTCTAGTTTTATTCAGTTTTAAGTTTCTTAATGATGACAGTCTGCCCTCGTATCTCTGTTTCAAATTTCTTTTAGCTAAAGCAGTGAACACTCCAACTACTTGTAATATCTTGTATATCTGCACACTTCTATATTTAAAAGTGACAATATAAACTATTTAAATATTTTTCCTTGTAGATTGGCCATTTGCTGGGCTGTTCCAGAGTGGTGGGAATATGTGGAACACATGAGAAGTGCCTCTTTTTGACTTCAGAACTGGGCTTTGATGGTGCAATTAATTATAAAAAAGGGAATGTGGCAGAAAAACTCCAAGAATCATGCCCAGCTGGAATAGACGTTTACTTTGACAATGTTGGCGGTGACATCAGTGATACAGTGATAAGTCAGGTTGTTTGCTGACTTGTTAAAGATTTGAATACATCATTTTATTTGTTTGGATATCTTTTTATCTGATACTGAAGGGGAAGACACTTTATAAAACTGTAGGATTTACTGTACTTATTGTCCTTTTTTTTTTTTTTTGGTACTGGGGATCAAACTCGGGACCTTGTGCTTGCAAGGCAGAAGGTGGAACGACAGAGCTAAATCCCCGGCCCTACTGTACTTATTGTTGTATTTAAATGATACAAAAGAACTTGCTGATACCTACTTTCATTTGCTCACAGACTTGTACTGTGAACTTCAGTATCAGTTCTTACCTAGCAATACATTTTTTTCATCTTCAATTTATTTTTTGTGAAGAATTACACTGCAGTGGCTGTAATCCTTCAGGAGCACGAGTAACTCAATGAGTTTCTGTCTCAAAGAAGTCTGAGGAATGTAGCCAGTGGCATGTGTGAGACTCTTGCTTCAATCCCTACTACTGAAAAAGAAATTTTTAAAATACTGAAGTTCTGACCCCTAACTCACTATCTACCAACTCACAGCGCTGGGCCTGGGATTTAGCTCAGTGGTTCCTCTGCCTGCCTCGAAAGTGCAAGGACCCGAGTTTGATTCCCCGGTACCAAAAAAAAAAAAAAAATCAACCACCTCACAGTCATGGTCCCTTACTTTGGGTAGGGAATGGATCTTCATACAATATGGGTATTTATGTATTTTTATTAATAATGTTATAAAATATCAACCATGAGCTATTAACTATATATTCCTTTCCTGTATGTAAGATTATCTGCAGTTGAGGTTTTATTATTTAAATCCATTGCCAGGCATTGTGGCACATCCCTGTAATCCCAGAATTTGGGAGGCTGAGGCAGGAGGATTACTAGGAGTTCCAGCCCAGCCTGGGTTACATAGTGAGTTCAAGGCCAGTCTCAACTATAGTGAAACCCTTTCAAAACAACCTAAATAAATAATCAAAGAAATATACCACCAATAAAAATAACAATGACAACTAATGTATTTCTTTTGTTAAGTACTAAACTTCTCATTTGCCTTTATAGTCCTTTAAAACAGACATATTTCTAGCTAATTAAAACTTATACACATAAGGGCCGGGGATTTAGCTCAGTGGTTTCACCGCCTGCTGCGCAAGTGCAAAGACCTGAGTTCGATCCCAGTACCAAAAAAACAAAAAAACCCCCCAAAAAACCTTATACACATATGATGGGTAAATCTTCAAAACAAACTGTTAATTGGCAATAAAGGATTAAATATGACAGTCAAGGAGTCTGTCGTTGAGACAACCATAAAATCAGTAAACAGGAAAGGCATCTATCTTAAGAGTGTAATCCTCAGTTTTTCTCTGCACAGATGAATCAGAACAGCCACATCATCCTGTGTGGTCAGATTTCTCAGTACAATAAGGATGTGCCTTATCCTCCCCCGCTCCTGCCTGCTATAGAGGCAGTCCTGAAGGAAAGAAACATCACAAGGTTAGTTCCTTCTCTGCCCTTATCACCAGATCCCAGGGGCTTACATATATGGAAGGTATTGTTCTTTACATATTTTCCTTAATAAGTAAAACTTGAAAGTATATAATTTTTATGCTGGTTCAATGTTTAGGTTTTGACTAACTAGCTCCCTGACAAAGATACGTACTGGATTTGACTGGATTGGGTCAGATCAGGGGAGGGTGGAGGAAGGATGTTATTTGCAAAGGGAAAAATATTACAGTATAGTACTATAGTCAAATGGGGTTATGGACACTGGGCAGACAAACAGAAGTCTGTTATACTTAACATTTGTCATGATACCTAAAACTATATCTGACCGGACTGTTATTAAATCCTAATATCTGAAGGATTTTTAAGATTAACACATACTAGAAATCTTAAATGATTGATCTTGGACTCTCCTGTCACATTCTCTGATCATTGTCCTTTTCTTCTCACTGCAGGGAGAGATTTCTGGTGTTAAATTATAAGGATAAATTTGAGCCTGGCATTATACAGCTGAGTCAGTGGTTTAAAGAAGGAAAGCTAAAGGTAGTATCTTTTTTTTCTGCCCCCCGCACTGGTGAGGAAGGAACCCAAGGCATCACGCATACTATGCCAGGATTCTACCACTGAGCTACAGCCTCAGTCTTAGAACTTACTTCTGTTCTTTCTCATTGTAATTCTTCTTATTACTCAGTGTACTTTTGTATTATATTAACTTATGATAGTAAACATTTGTTTCATTATAAAGATTTTTCTACAAAAGAAAGATGTACTGAGTACATAAATTAATTATTGATCTGTGATCCAGAGACCTAGACCTTGGATGCCGTCAAAACCTACAAGTGAGGGCAGGGGATTTAGCTCAGTGGTGCCCCCACCTGCCTTGCAAGCGCAAGGTCCTGAATTCAATCCCTGGCACCAAAAAAAAACAAAAACAAAAAAACAAAACACCTGCAAGTGGTAGTTTTTGTGTATGTGTTTATGTAAAAAAAAAAAAAAAGCGTATCACTTTTGATCTGTTACTTATGGAAGATTAGACAACGGGAATTTTAGGGTTTTATTGAAAAAATGGAAGTTTAAGACATTTTATTAGTACATGTTTGGAGTACATGCAGTTTACAATCACCTTGGGGAATCGTGGAACTCTTGAAATATATAGAACATCTGTTCTTAGGTGTAAGGTTCTAATTAGTATTTCTGTCTTTTGCATAAATGGAAACCATTAAACACTGAATTTTAAATACTAAATTTAGCTATTTTGACTTACAGATCAAAGAGACTGTGATAAATGGATTGGAAAACATGGGAGGTAAGATGAATGCAGATTTGTTATATATATATATGCTTAGCGCAAATATTCTTTTTAAATACAACCTCTCAAGTGTTTTCTATCTCTCTGTGTGTATGTCCATGTATATGTATGTGTGTTTGCTAGGGATTGAACTGAGGGCCTGGAGCATGCTTTGCCACTGAGCTACATTCTTACCCATTTTTTTCTCTGTAGCAGTTCTGGGGATCAATGCTTTCTAAATATTTTATGTGGGTTTTTGTTTTTGTTTTTGTGTGTGCATGGTGGGGGGGGTTACAACCCAGAGGCTTATGCATACTAGGCAAGCACTCTACCACTGAGCTACACCCTTTTTTATTTTGTTTTGAGATGGTCTCACTGAAGTGCCCAGGCTGGCCTCAAACTTGAGATCCTCTTGCTTCAGCTCCCCAAGTGTTTCTTCTCTGTAAAACTGTACTGCAGGTTTCCTTAAATATAGTCAAATTCCATTAGAGTTCAACTTTGTGCTATTTGAGAGGTATTGTTTTCACATTTCAAACTGTAAAATGTTTCTTTGGTTTTTCAAATAGCTTATAAAAACATGTAAGGATTCAGAAAGTTATTTAGGGTCCGGGTAACTTTTTCAGATTAAATGTTTGTGAACCATCATAAGATTAAGCAAATTTTCAATATTTAACGTTTTTTGCTTAACACAGACTTAGACTTTATCTTTTGTCATTTCCAGTTTAGATAAGTTAATTTTTTAAAATGTTAATTGGATTAGTTTGTAAATTTGTTTTACATGAGGTTTCTTGTCATGACAGTTTCCTATTATACTCAGTATTAAAATCATTGAACAGCCAGGCATAGTGATGCACATCTGTAAACCCCAGCACTCAAGGGGGTGAGGCAGGAGGATTGCCATGAGTTCAAGGCCAGCCTGGGTTACATAGTGGGATCCTGCCTCAAAAAAACAAAACAAAACAAAATCATTGAAGACATTATTCAAAGTAATTTTATGTGTTTGAACACCTGGTAAACAAGTGTGATGGTGTTTTTAGCTTTTTAGATAACCTATTTTATTTTCCTTTCCAGCTGCATTCCAATCCATGATGACAGGAGGTAACATCGGAAAGCAGATAGTTTGCGTTTCAGAAATTTCTCTGTAATCTCTGTTGACTTCTTCATCAAAGAAATCACATATTTTTTTTCCATTTTACACAAAACATTGAAGATTTTTTTAAAAACCTAAGAGTACAGAGTCAGGCGTGGTGGCACACACCTGTAATCTCAGCACTTGGGAGGCTGAGACAAGAGGATTGCCATGAGTTCAAGGCCAGCCTGGGCTACATAGTGAGTTCAAGGGTTGTCTGAACTATATAGTGAGACTCTATCTCAAAAAACCAACTAACCAACCAACAAACCAAATAAAAACCTGTAAGACTACAGATAGCTCGACTTAAATGTGATCATATGTGATTTTTTTCTTCTTTTCTTTAATCTTTTCTATATCTTCCAGTATTATATGCATTCTACATTTAACACATGATTACTTACAATAATAGATTGAAGCCAACATGATCTATTTTTCTATTTTTGTTAAAATATTACAGACATTTGTATCAGAGATTCTGAAACCACTGGAGATTTGGTACAACTGTTAATGGTTCATACACAATAGATTTTTTTAATGGAATAACATTTATTTAATATGGAATAAATATTCTGTTAATTCTGTTAGAAGTGAGGAGGCACTTAGTAAACATTTGTTGAACTAGAAATGTATTACATGATTCTTTTTTTTTTTTTTGGTACAGGGGATCGAACTCGGGTCCTTGCGCTTGTGAGACAGGCAGCGGAACCACTGAGCTCAATCCCAGGCCCGATTCTTAAACTAAACATTGGTATAAGAATAGAATTGGATGGCCATTCTGCATTGTAGATGGAAAAGAGACGTAGAGGCATGCTATGGCCAGGCGTGATGGAACAAGCCTATAATCTCAACTACTCAGTAGGCTAAGGCAGGAGAATTCCAAATTTGAGGCCAGCCTCTGGAGTTTAGCAAGACCCTGTCTCAAAAAAAGAACTGAGGATGTATCTTAGTGGTAGAATGATTGTCTAGCATGTACAAGGCCCTGCTTCAACCCTGAATACCAAATACACACACAAAGGTATAGTATGTTCACAGGGGCTGGAGACAGAGTTGGGGGGCTTCAGACTTGTGGAACAAGTTTTGGGATAGAGCAGAGGCTTTGGCTTGGGAATGATATGAGAAAATAAATAACTGGGATCAGTTGAGAGAGACCATGAGACTACATTTATATCCAGAAGATGATCTATTTGTGCTTTGTTAAGTAATTTACTGCACAACTTAAAAATGCAATATATATTGATAAAAGCATATCTTTATTTTAGGTTAGTAAGCACATTGTCAATTAGCTGTAAAGATGAGAGAGAGGTCAAGTAGATATAAACATCACTTGGAATTTCAGGTAATTAAAGACAAAGGGGGCTAATGGTGTAGCTCTGGGGCAGAACACTGCTTAGCATAACACTGTCCCTAGTTTCAATCCTCAACAGCAAAATAACAAAAACAAAAACAGTTTCAGAAAATGACAGGACTGGTTGGCAAATTAACCAATGGTTGTAAACAGGAATATTGAAGGCCCACTGATAGACCTCAAGTAAGTTTTATTCAATTAATTATAATCAGCCTTTTAAACAATAAGATTGAAGATATTTTGTGGTCACTCCTCCGTGCAAGCCTGAGCGTGTTTTTGGGTATTGAGCCCAGGTGCTTCCCATTGAGCTATATCCCCAGCCCTTTTTTACTTTCTGAGACTCAGTCTTACTAAGTCGATAAATTGCCCAGACTGAGCTCACTGTGTGTTTGACAGACAGGGTTTCTCTATGTAGTTTAGGCTGGCCTTAAGCTCACTGTGTAGCCCAGGCTGGTCTTGAACTCAAGGCGATCCTCCTGCCTCAGTCTCCCAAGTGCTGGGATTACAGGCATGTGCCACCAACGGGGCTCCTTCTGCTCAAACTTGATACTTTTCCTCCCAGAGTGCAGGAGTTACAAATGTGCCACTATGGCCCCTACCCTCATATCGGGGACTGAACCCAGAGCCTGGCTCATAGCAAGCCTCCTACAAGAGCTGTATTCCAAGTGGTGAATGTACTTTTGCGTGCAACATTTGTTAACAAGTAGATTCAAATGCTGTTGGTAATCACTCCGGTTTATTTCAGTGGCCTGTTTTTTGTACTTTCCCAGACTATTTCCTTTCCTGAAGGCTAGAGGTTTCAAGTCTTCTCTGTATGTTGATTAACTCCCAAATCTACAACTCCATTAATTGAGCTCTAGATATCCCGTGAGGACTTCAAACTCTGCTTTATCTAAAGAACTAGTTTCCCTTGAAAAGTTATTTATGCACCCAAACTACTCCCTCACCCATGTATACACTTGGGTTATCTTGAACCTTGACGGTGTCTTTTTAAGAACTTTCATCCCCACCGTCATTATTGTAGTTGACTGCCTTATTCTTTAGTACTGCAAGTATTTTAAAAATTCGTATTTTTCAAGAAGTCAAACACCTAAAATTAAGTGGTGGCACGCAGCCTGAAACTCAAGTGTTCCAGCCCACAGTCATAACATCCAAGAGCCCTTCACGTAATAATATTCGGGAACCAGACCGCAGGGAATTCATAAACCAGAACAGTTCTACAGGTGACTGGATCCATACTCTGTCCCATATGCAATACAGAACTTGATTCTGCAATTTCCCTTCCCGGGCAGTAGAGGTTTGATAATTGTTTAAGTGGCGATCTTGTTTTTCTCCTTTGCCTCCCCGTATCTCCGCCGCCGAATGGGAAACTACCCTATCTGCTGCTGAGGGGAGGCAGTGACGTCACGGCTAGAAGGCACTGACCTGGTTTTCTGGCTTCGCGGACCTGGAGCCCCGAAGGCCAGGGAGAATGAATAGGAGGCAATGGCCAGACGTCCCACATCTGGGGCCGGGCCCATGCAGCGGGCAGAGCTGGCCGAGCCGGCGGTCCTCAGGCCGGGACCTCCGGTGGGGCGGCAGGGGCAGCGAGCGAGTGGGTGTGTGCGTGGGGGTGAGGCCAAACTTCCTGTCCCGCGTTCGAGCTGTTTCCGGCGGGAGCCGGAAGACGCTATGTGTGGACGGAATTCGGGACCGACTGACGGCCGGCCAGCACCCCGGGTCTGGAAGGTGAGCTCCTGGGTGGGGCTGGCCACACCCGCTCGCCGGGGTGGTCTCGGAGGAAAGAGGAGCTACTACCGACTTCGAGGGGTCTGGGGGCCGACCCAGCCCCTGGGGAGGACAGAGAAACCGCCCCCCTAGGGGACCCTCCGACTCGGGCGGGCCTGGGAGCGGCCGGTCTTCAGCCCTGCGGCTTCGGCCCTCCCCTGGCAGAATTTTGAGGGAGATGTTTTGGATCCTTCACTCGGTTTTAGGGGCGAAGGTGTGTGAACGAGACAGTCCCGAGAAAGCCAGAGTTAGCGAGTCCCCGGGACCGGCGCCCCCGGACGGCACCCGCAGCCGGGCCTCCCCGCGGACCTTGGGGCCTTACTCTTAAGGCCTTTGTCGTGGGGGAAGGGAAGCTAACGGGACCTCGCCCAGAACGATTTTAGCCAAGAACTGCACTCTCCTTTCCGACGTCCACTTACTTTCTGGTTTTAGAATAGGGACCAGGCTGCCCAAGCGGAGGGATTGGGCCACCGGTTTCTCCTTCGTCTGTCAGTTCGGGCGGGCTTGTGGGCTGTCAGTGTTCCCAGCTGGTAATATATTTTGTCGGCTAAACTTACCCTCTGACGTTTCTCAAGGGAATCCAATTAGTTTTTTAAAGTTTATTCCACTTGCTGGTGAGGCTCTGAGATGCATTTAGGCACCATTTGAAAGTTAAATATTATTAACTTGGGGATTAAGAATTCGCAGTTAACCTCATTTTGGCTCAAGGGTCAACGTAGCATATTTGCAAAAAGGATGAACGAAACATTTTGAAAGTTAGGGGAATCGGGGGGGGTTAGATAGTGAGAAGTCCCACTTTGTGTTATCTGAATGAGGGTAGAATAAAGCACAACAAAACTAGTAGTGTTGAATTCTAGTTTAAGCGTTACATCCACGTAGATGTCAAAATTTTGCTAAATTATTCTGTACCTTTAGGGGATTTTCTGTGTAAATGAAGAAATTTACCTTTGGAGCTTTGACAGTTATTCCAAGGCACCGGTGTGTGTGTGGGTGATATAAGCAATAGATGGATTAGAAAGGGAAATTTTAAAGGCCGGGTGACTGGTTAGAAACTTTTAAAAATAGTGTAGCTGAAAGTAAGAGACCTAAACAAGGAATAAATTTTGAGGGAACTCAGAATCACTGAGATTTAAATATGAGAGATTTATAAAGACCTAGAATTTGCAGTTGAGTGGGAAGATTGGGCAATAATTGAAATGGGTAATACAAGAAGAACAGGTTTGGTGGAGGAGATGATAATCTAGATTTTGTACATTGTTAGGATCGAAGTGCTGTGGGATATATTTGTGGAGAAACTCAACAAGAAGCGAGAAATGAAGGTTTAGGGTTCAGAAGAGAAATTGGAACTAGAGACAAAAATTTAGTATTGTTGAACAGGGCGTGGTGGCACACACCTGTAAGCCCAGCACTCAGAAAAATGAGGCAGGAGGATCCAGTGTGAGGCCAGCCTAGGCTACACAGCAAGACCTTGTCTCAAAACAAAACAAAACAAAACCCAAAAAGCAGTGTCATTCATTCGCTGTAGAAATATTTATTCAGTGCTCTGTGCTTACAGGGAAGCTTTTTATGGAAACCCTTTAAACTCTGGAAGGCTTTTTTTTTTTTTTTTGGTACTGGGGATCGAACTCGGGTCCTTGTGCTTGCGCAGCGGGCAGGGAAACCACTGAGCTAAAAAAAAACCCTTTAAACTCATAGTAAAGACAACTTTAAAAGTAGGTAATAACTTCAGGATTTCCTTTTGGGGTGATGAAAATGTAAAATTAGTTTGGTTATGGTTGTGTTGCACACCTGTGAATACACTAAAGACAATTTACTCTTTAAAACAAATGAATTGTATGTAATGTGAACTCTTATTTAAAAAAACATTTTTATTGCAGTTTTTGAAATTGGTCAAATGGGCAGTGGAATTAGGAAGAGGAACAAATTTAACTGCATATTTGCTGTTATACTACTGGGCTAATTAATGTACTTAGCAAGTTCTTTGTTGAGGTCCACACACTACACTTGATAACGTGCTTTTCTGTAGATTCATTTGAGTTCAGCTGCCTTTCTAGTGCATCGTGTTCTGTTTTCTTCATACAGTATAATCATACATAAAAACCATAAATGTGGGTGCCAATTATATGGCAGTACTCAGTTATGATATAGACACTCAGTTGTTCCAGAAAATCCTTGTTAATTTTTAGAGATTATTAGTAAAATGCAAACACTATAATAAAAAGATGTCAAAAAAAAAAGATGTCATAGATAACATGAAGGTCAGTAAATAATTGTCTGGTTTTTAGAGATTTTTGCAATCCTAGAATCTCAAAGTTGGAAGAGCTTTATGGATAACTAAACAAACATTTGATAATTTCCTGGCTGGTTGAGGTGAGCTGAAACTGGAGAAAAGGATTTTTTTCCTAGTACTTGGGATTGGACCCAGGGCCTTTGCACCAAGCTACACCCCCAGTCTTTTTTTTATTTTTTATTTTGAGACAAGGTCTCACTTAAGTTGCTGAATTACCCTAGCTGGGCTCAAATTTGAAATCCTCCTGCATCAGCCACCCACTGTGCCAAGATTACATCATGTACCACTAGGGCCGGGGATTTAGCTCAGTGGTTTTGCCGCTTGCCTCACAAGTGCAAGGACCGGAGTTCGATCCCCGGTGCCAAAACATCATGTACCACCACACCTAGACACCTAGCTGAGCAAAGGAGTTCTTTTTTTTTTTTTTTTTTTGTGCAGGGGATCAAACTCAGGACTTGAGCTTGTGAGGCAAGTGAGGAGTTAAGACTCAGAAATTCAAGATCAAATTTAGAGAAATGTGATTACTATTCATAGAGTCCTGACTCTAGGTTAGTAACTTGGGCAAGTGATTTATTGAGCCCTGGTTTCTTCCTCTCTAAAAAGATGACTGGATAGACCACATTAAGCTAGTGTAGTGGTTGGGTAAAAAAACATATATGTGGAAAGAAAATGTGGGGATTTGTGACACTTTAGTTTACATAGGAAAATTTAAAAGGATTATTTTCATTTATATCAGTGTAGAAACCTCTATTCTGGGTATATACTTTATGATTACTTTATTTTTTTGTTTGTTTGGGTTTTTTTGGTACTGGGGATCAAACTCAGGTCCTTGTGCCTGTGCAGCAGGCGGTGAAACCACTGAGCTAAATCCCTGGCCCTGTACTTTATGATTACTTTATAAGAACACTCCTACTTTTAGAAACAATTAAAACAACTTAAATGAACTCTTATACCAAAATCCTAAGGGGAAATAATTAAGTTACAAGAAAGTAAGAATTTTAGGCTAGGGGAGTAGCTTAGCGGTAGAGTAAGTGCTTAGCATGCTTAAGGGCCCAGGTTCAATCTTTAGCCCACACATATAAAAAAGTAAGAATTTAAATTATGGAGGTGGGAGGGACAGCTGCATCAGGGTTCTGAGAGTGTACTGCCTTTGGGAGTCACTGTTCAAATTTTGCCTTTTTATTTTTTCAGGTGGTGGATATTAAACCCAGAGCTTCTTACATGCTACCACTGAGCTATACACCTCCAGCTTTGATTTTTTGGGTTTTCTTTTTTTTTGTTTTTGAGACAAGGTCTCGCTATGTAGTTCAGGCTGGCCTTGAACTCACTGTGTTGACCAGGCTGGCCTCAAACTCACAGTGATCCTCCTGCTTCAGCTTCCCGAGTGCTGGGATTATAGGCATGTGCCACCATGTCTAGTTTATCGTTCATTTAAAAGAAAATTGTTTTGGGCTGGGGATGTAGCTCAGTGGCACCGGGCCTGCCTCGAAAGTGCAAGGTCCTGAGTTTGATCCCCAGTACCAAAAAAGAAATTGCTTTGTTTTTGGGGTGCTAAGTATTGAACCTAGTGCCTTCACACTGAGATATACCCCAACCCTTTTTAAAATTTTTATTTTGAGACACGGTCTCAGTAAGTCACTAAATTGCCCAGGCTGGGCTCAAACATGGAATCCTTCTCCCTCACCCTCCCAGAGTTCCTACAGGTGTAGGCCACCATGCCCCATCCAGCTTTGACTTTTTAAATGTAATTTTTTTCAATTATAAAAACAATATAATTATAATTTAGAAAACTTGGGAAGCCAAGGAAAGAAGTCATACCAGCCTGTCATATAATATAGCTACTATCATAGCTGTGTAAATTTTCTTTTACTTTTTCCTATATATATCATAACTACTTTTTAAAATAACAGATATATAACTTTTTATTTTATTTTATTTTTTGTGAGACAAAGTCTTGCTTTGTAGTTCAGGCTGGCCTCAAAGTCACAGCAGTCCTGTGTCAGTCTCCCAAATGCCTTGAGTGCTGGGATTATAGGCATATGTCACCCTAGCTCTGTATTTTATTTTTGTAATTAATATGTCATGACCATTTTTCTTTGTTGTTACATTGTCTTTATAACCATATTTTAAAGTGACCGCCATATTTAATCCACCACTCCCTAATTGGTGGATACGTAAGTGTGTTTATACGTTGCTTCTACTTTTTGTCACATTCATGATAAATATATGTGGGCATGTAACTTTTCCCATATTTAAGACCTTTCCTTAGACTAGATTTTAGAAGTAGAAATTCTGTATCAAGACATAACAGTTTTATGGGTTTTGATATATTTTTTTGAGACAGGGTAGTGTCTCACTGTGTCGTTCAGGCTGGTCTTGAATTCACTATGTAGCCCAGGCTGGTCTTGAACTTGGGGGGATCCTCCTGTCTCAGCCTCCTGAATGCTGGGATTACAGGTGTGTGCCACCACACCCAGCTCAGGATATGTTCTATTTTAAAACAAATGTTTTTGGTGCTGGGGATTTAGCGCAGTGGTGCCCAAGCGCTAGGTCCTGAGTTTGATCCCTGGTACAAAAAAAACCACACACACAAATGTTTTGGCTGAATTCTTTATTTGTTTGCTTGTTGTGATTTTTGGATATACAATATAAAGAAATGCCTTTGTTTATTTAACTGTTTTCTCCCTGCCCTTAATGCTGTCTCCTTTACTCCTGTTTAAGGTTAAATTCGCTGCCAGCCTAGTTCAGCATCTTACAGGAAGAGCATAGAGTTTTCTAAGGAATATGAGCATAACAGGAAGGTATTATTGACTCTGAATTAAATCTGAACCTGTACCCTGAAGAGCTACAGGATTTTGGAAGCTGAATCAATGTTATCAGATGAGTTAGAATCCAAACCAGAGGTAAGCCCACTCAGCTTGTTTCCTTCCTTATGGTGGGTTATATTTCAGTTTACCCTTAGTTTCGGGATCAGCAAAATTTTTTTATAATGACCTGATAGTAAATATTTTAGGCTTTATGAACCAAATGGTTTTGATTGGAGAATTAATTTTATTTTTCTTCTGTTACTATGTATTTTCTCAAAGATTTAAAAATTTTATTTTTATCCTTTGTGGGGTTTTTTATATTTGTCATTTAAGAACATATGTGCATTAAAGTAATTATATAATGGCAAAATATTGTTTTATATATAAAATGTATGTTTATATGTCATATACATTATCTATATGTAATTTATATGTGTGTGTTATAAATACTCTTATTAATTTTGTATACATAATTGGGAGATTTTAAACTTTTTTTTTTCATTCTTTTTCTCACTTTAATTGTGGTGAATCTTTTGCATAGTGGAAAGATCACTGAATTAGGAATCAGATTACTGAAGTTTGAAGACTGGCACTGCTGCTAACTAGTTATGTGATCTTAGACAAGCCATTTAATGTCTTCAATTTATGTCCTTATTTATAAAATATCCTTGAATCTTATTGATTTAATGGAGAATTAAATGAGCCAGTACACAGGAAAATGCTTTGTAAAATGTGCTCAGTATAGTACAGTTGATTTTTTTCCTCAGTTGATTTTTTAAATAGCCCATAATTTAAAAATATAATTATTTTTGTCCTGTTTGATGGAAATGGTTATCTTGATTATGTAAATAAGCCTTTCTCTAGAACAGAGGACTTGGTAACATAACTTTAAATATTATAGTTAATCTACTTTTTCTTTGAACATGGCTGAGTCTAGTAAATAGTCAAGACTTAATTACAATAACATCTTTTGATAAATTCAAAGGTTGTTAGAACTATTCCTAACAACTTTTATTTCTCAGTATTGTCTTTTTTTCTCTTTTAGCTTCTGGTACAGTTTGTTCAGAATACCTCCATCCCACTGGGACAGGGACTAGTAGAATCAGAAACTAAAGACATTACTTGCTTGTCACTCCTTCCAGTGACTGAGGCCTCAGAATGCAGTCGGCTAATGTTACCAGGTAAAAATAAAGATCACCAGGCATAGGATAAAGAAGTCCTGAGAGCTAGGCGGTGTAGTGCACAACTATAATTCTAGCCACTGTCTAGGCTGAAGCAGAAAGAGTTAAAAGTTTGAGGCCAGCCAGGGCTGTTTCATGAGTCCCTGTCTCAAAATAAAAGGAAAGGCTTCAGGATGTAGCTCAGTGATAGAGCACTTGCCTATCTTGTGTGAGGCTCTAGGTTCAGTACCCAGTGCTGCAACAAAACAAGACAAAACTCCAAAGACCTTAGCCTTAGCCTACTCTGTATAATGGTAGAATAAATCACTGAAGGTAAAGTGACTGGCAGAAACTATACAAGTCAGGAGTCATGGAGAAAAAGGGAATTCAGAAATGTATCAGTCATTTAAGCCATAGGAATGATTACCATCACCCACACAGTGAGAGAAAAGGCCAAGGTAGAACTTTGGGACTCCTTGTTGAAGGTGAAGGATAAGACAGGAGAGCCTGAAAAGAAGGGAAGGAGAATAGAGGACAGTGACGTAGTAGGATAGACATCTGCATTGAGTGGAGACATGGGACCTAGGAGAAGTCGGTGTGTCAGATGATCCTGAAAGGCCCAGTGAGATAAAGACCAAATGGAGGCCATCACTGACTTTGGCAATCCATAGAGGGCAGAGGGAGAAAAGCCAGGCTGCAGTGAGTTGAGATATCAATGCAAAGCAAGTCTGGTGTAGAGTTGAGGAAGAAACTAGTATTTTTTTAAAGCTTTCCTGATACGAGAAGGAAAAACAGAAAGAGGTAAAGGGAGATTGGGGTTTTCTTGTTTTATGTCTTGAGATCTTTTCTTTCATTTTTTTTTCTGTTTTTCTGGGGTTTTTTTTTTTTTTTTGAGAAAAGGTCTCGCCTTGTAGTTTAGGCTAGTTTTGAACTCACTATGTAGCCCAGGCTGGCCTCAAACTCGAAGCAATCCTCCCGCCTCAGCCTCCCAAGTGCTGGGATGACAGACATGTGCTTCCTCACCTGGCTATATCTTAAATCTTAAAGGATTGTTTTATGCTAAAAGGAAAGAGCCAATTACAGAAGCTAAAGGCAGAAAGATATTGAATAATTGGTAGGAGGAAGTAGAATTCCAAACAAGTACAGCAAGATTAGCTTTGGATAGAAAGAGAGACTCTCACTTGACTGTTAGCTAGGAGAACTTTATTTTTGGATATAATTAATATTTTATATTTTGACCCTTATTTTAAAATTTGGAATATTGATGTTTAATCAGGTAGGGTTAATATTAAACTGTTGGTGACAATTTGTTTGCTATAAAGTTTTCTGCTTATTGTTCTCTCATTATTTTTGAGTGACTTTAAAACTGCTTTTAAGTTTTAAACATTCAGTAAGGGCAGATAAGCCAGGTAGGATGGTGTATAGGCCTGTAATCTCAGCACTTGGGAGGCTGAGGCAGGAGGACTGCTTTGAGTTTGAGGCCAGCCTGAACTACACAGCCAGACCCTGTCTCAAGAAACCAAAAGAGAGAGAGAAGAAAAAGGCAGATATGTTCAACCAGTCAGCATTAAAGTTTCCCTACCTAGATCATAGCTCTTTCACATCATCCACCTCTCATGTCCTGTTTTTCTACTGATATGTTCAGTCATATCATTCAAATCCCCCATAGATTTTCAACCTGTGAAAATTTCCAGATGCTAATAACATTATATATATATATATATATAAAATTTTATTTTATTTATTTTTTTTTTGGTACCGGGGGTTGAACTCGGGTCCTTGCACTTGCACAGCAGGCGGCAAAACCACTGAGCTAAATCCCCAGCCCCATTTTATATATTTTTATATTCCCCCCCAAATTTCTCTCCCAGCTTTAATTTATTGGATAAATATTTTAACAACAATGAAGGAGGTGAAACGGGAAAACCCTTTTTCTGTTGGAATGGCTGTCAAAAAAGATGACAGAGCCAGGTGTGGTGGTGCACACCTGTAATCCCAGCACTTAGGAGGCTGAGTTAGGAGGATTGCTGCAAGTTCAAGGCTAGCCTGGGCTACATAGTGAGTCCAAGGCCAGCCTGAAGTACACAGCGAGACCCTGTCTCAAGCAAAAAGATGACAGATAAGTATAGGCAAGACTGTAGAGAAAAAGGAACCTTTGTACACTAGGTAGAAATGTGAATTAGTACAGCCGTTACGAGAAATGGTATGGAAGTTCCTCAAAAAACTAAAAACAGAAACATGATGTTAGCCAGCAATCCTCCTTGTGTATGTATATCCAGTGGAATTGAAATCAATATATTTCATTATAGTTCTGTGTTCATAGCTTTACATTCAATATAAACAAAGAACTATAATATATTAACCCAGAACTATAATGAAATATACTGATGACTCTATACAACTTCATTTATTTCCCAGGCTGTGTTTGTGTGTGTGTTTCTAGTACTGAGGCTTGAACCCAGGGCTCACGTATGCTAGGCAGGTGCTCTACCTCTGAGCTACATCCCCAGCCCTCTGGTGCCAAGGATCAAACTCAGGACCTTGCGCTTGCCAGGCAGGTGTGGCACCACTGAGCTGCATCCCTGGCCCTCCCAACCCTTTTTAAAATTTTACTTTGAGGGGCTGGGGATTTAGCTCAGCGGTTTCACCGCCTGCTGTGCAAGCACAAGGACCCGAGTTCAATCCCAGGTACCAAAAAAAAAAAAATTTTTACTTTGAGATAGGATCTTGCCACCTTGCCCAGGCTGGCCTCCGAGTCATAGTCTTCTTGCCCCAGCCTCCTGAGTAGCTGGGATTACAGGTGTGTACCACTGCATTCTCCAGGCTATGTTTTATTTCCCCTCTTCATTACTCACCAGCACTGTCATATACATGTTATAAAAGTTAAGAAGGTACTCTCCAAAACAATTAATTTAAAATTTAGAGCCTATTCTTGAATTAATATTCATTGTATAGCTATATTTTTTTAAGGAAAAATGCTGGTGCTCTCCAAAACAATAATTTAAAATTTTCAGCCTAGGGCTGGGGATTTAGCTCAGTGGTTTCACCGTGTGCTGTGCAAGTGCAAGGACCTGAGTTCGATCCCCGGTACCAAAAAAAAAAAACCACCAATAAAATTTAGAGCCTATTCTTGAGTTAATATTCATTGTATAGCTATATTTTTTTAAAGGAAAAATGCTGATTTCTGGCTTCAAAAAGTACCACATTCTATAATACCCAAATATGGATGTGTTGTTATTAGTTATGCCAGGCGTCATTGAAGTCTGTTTCTCCTATTTTGCTGACTACCTTCAGAATTTAAAGTTATTCCTGTACTTCTGTGAGGTAGATTTTATATTTACAAAATAAGAATACTGTGTACTACCATAAGGGTGCTAGGTATGATTATTATCATTGTTATTATTTTTGTTTTGTTTTGTTTTTTTGGTACCAGGGATCGAACTCTGGTCCTTGGTTGTGCAAGGCAGGCGGCAGAACCACTGAGCTAAATCCCTGGCCCCCGTTTTGTTTTTTTGAGTCAGGGTCTCAGTGTAGTTCAGGCTGGCCTTGAAATTACTATGTAGCCCAGATTGGCAACAAACTTGTGGCGATCCTCCTCCCTCAGCACTTTGAGTACACATGGCTTTAAGGTGCTAAATATTAGAGGATATTAAGTACCATGTATCAGAATGGTGAGCTCCTTGGTAACCAGTGCTACGTAAAACTGTGGTATTTCCTTTTACTAGATGATACTTCAAATCATACTAACTCCTCTAAGGAGGTCACTTCCTCGGCTGTATTGAGAAGCCTTCAGGTAAATGTGGGCCCAGACGGAGAAGAGACAAGGGCTCAGACTGTACAGAAGTCCCCAGAGTTTTTATCTACTCCAGAGTCTCCTAGCTTGTTACAAGATCTACAGCCAAGTGATAGCACTTCTTTTATTCTTCTTAATCTAACAAGAGCAGGTAGGTATTCTTTATTCGAACTCTGCCCATGCTTAACAAAAAATTATGGATGGAGCATATGTAAATCATACTTAAAATGCAAAGAAGCTTTATTATTTGATTATTTTGAAGAACTGATGTGGTCTGGTAACCAGTTGAATATGTTCAGGAAGAGGGAAGATTCTAAGATAACTCAAACAGTTCTTGTTTGGAAAATTAGATAGTGCAATTTATTTCATTTTCTGGTACCAAGAATTGAACTCAGGACCTAGCACTTACCAGGCATGTGTGGCGGCCCTGGTACAATTTATTGACACAGTGACATAGGGAGAGCAAGGTTTGGAGAGGATGCCTAGTACAATTTGTGTCATTAATGATGAGGTTTTAGAGGAACGTTCAGGAGGAAGTGTTCTTGAGAGAGTTAGAAACAGGAATCCAGAGTCCTAAAGAGGTCTGGAATGAAAAACTCATTTGGGTGTTTAGCAGCATTCAGGAAATGTATAAAACAGCAAGCATGGATTCTTTCATTCAGGACAAGTTTAAAGCATAAACAAAAAATGTTGTGTCTGGAACTCTGAAAAATTGAAGAGATTAACAGGAATGAGCAGCTAGAAGGGGGTGAAGAGATATGAGAGAGAGTGGTGGGTAGGAAGCAAAGGGAGGAAAAAGTTTTAAGGAAGAAAAAATGCTGATTGTGCAAAATACTACAGAGGCTAGGTGGGTGAGCTAAAGGTGTATGTGGTGACCTTAGCAAGAGTAATTGCTACTGCAGCAGTACAGATAGGGCCCAAGTTAAGCAGATGAGGAGTGGATAGGAAGGTGAGACAGTTGACACAGTATAGAAGCTATACTTGCTCTGGGAACTTAACTTTGAAGAAACAGGTTAGAAGATAACAGCTAGAAAAGTACTTGAGGTTTTCTATTCTTTTGAAAAAATAGAGAGATGAACTATAAGGTGTAAGGAAAAGCTGGCCAATAAGAGGACTAGACTGTAGATGGGAGAGGATATAAGTGAAGGACACAGGAGGGGATGACTGATAATATGGTTATGATGATACTAGGGGTTGAGGTTGGCCTGGTTGCCAAGGACGACAGCTTAGCCTTTGAAACAAGAGGAGACAAGGTAACAACAAGCCTGTAGGCTGAAAGTAGAAAAGTGATAGGCTAGATCATCTGCAAGAACAGAAACTTGAGGTGAGAAACAAAGATCTGAAATAGCTGATTCAGAACATAGATACTTCAAATCATATAAAGGATTACTTGTTGGCTAACTTTCGTATGTCCTCTTGTTTCTTCCAGGTCTGGGCTCTTCAGCTGAGCACTTAGTGTTTGTACAAGATGAAGCAGAGGATTCAGGGAACGATTTCCTCTCCAGTGAGAGCACAGACAGTAGCATTCCATGGTTTCTCCGAGTTCAGGAGTTGGCCCATGACAGTTTGATTGCTGCTACTCGTGCACAGCTGGCAAAAAATGCAAAAACCAGCAGTAATGGTGAGATTCATGGTGTATTCCTCTCATTTTTGCAGAGATTTTAGTATTGTAATAGCTTTATTTTGAGTTGTATATGATCCAAGTTGTTCTGTTGTTGAGAGTGGAAGACTAGAAGTATGTAAATTGTTTGTCTTATTTTCTGTAAAATAACCTGTCCATGCTGGATTTGTGTGCAGAATGCACTATGGTAGTATTCTGAATTCTCAGCTCGAAATGATATACAGAGCACTATTTTTTTTTTTTCCAGCACTGGGGATTGAACCTAGGGCTTTCATGCCCCAGCCCTTTTTTATTTTTTGAGACAGGGTCTTGCTAACTTGCTACATTAGCAAGACTCAAACTTGCAATCCTCCTGTCATAGTTGTATGCCACCATGCCTGGCTCAGAGTAACTTTAAAAGAGCATCTGTAAAAATACAGATCCTGGGGTTATTTTGAACTATTTTTATTGTAACATTCCTTAAATATGTAAAAACAAATTCTGTGTAAATTTTGATATTTAGAGTTTTATTAACAAAAAAGCTATAAAACCAATGAAATAATATGAAGTCAGTGTGGCAGATGATGTTTCACTGAAACTGTAATTGTTACTCTTGGCAATTTTATAGTTACTATGGTAGATTTTGTGCTATTTCTTTTCATTTTAGCATCCTTGTACTTTCTCTATGCCACTCTAGTCTATATCAGTGATTTTCAAAGTATTACCCCTGGGTTATCCATTATCATCTGGCAATTTATAAATGCACACTTTGCCGGGCGTGGTGGCACACACCTGTAATCCCAGAACTCGGGGGGAGGCTGGGGCAGGAGAATCACCTCAAAAAAAAAAAAAGATGCAAAGTTTCACCTCCTATCACAGACCTACTGAATCAGAAACTTGGTTCTGATATATGTTAAAACGTGAGATCCGTGGCTATATTCAAACCACTCCCAAGCTAACATAATATCCTTGCTTATGTAACTTGCCATTAATACTGTTTGTTTTAGGTCTGCCTCTAATTTCTTATTAACCTGTGACAGCTTGGTTAGTACTACATGGTTCAACGTTAACATTATCACAAACCAAACTTAAACACTGAATTTTTATTTTTATTTATTTTTTTTTTTTTTGCATTTTTTGAGACAAGGTCTCGCTTTGTAGTTCAGGCTGGCCCTGAGCTCACTCTGTAGCTCAGCTGGCCTTAAATTCTTGGGGATCTTCCTGCCTCAGCCTCCCAAGTGCTGGAATTACAGGGGTGTGCCACCACACCCAGCAAACACTGAAATCTTATGTCAGTACATAGCTATTTTTTATTTTATTTTATTTTTATTTTTGGTACCAGGGATCGAACTTGGGACCTTGCGCTTGTGCGACAGGAGCTGGAACCACTGAGCTAAACCCCCAGCCCGAGTTCATAGCTATTTGAAGTTCATGC
The DNA here is from genome assembly GCF_053883595.1 of Heterocephalus glaber. Classification (NCBI taxonomy): domain Eukaryota; kingdom Metazoa; phylum Chordata; class Mammalia; order Rodentia; family Bathyergidae; genus Heterocephalus; species Heterocephalus glaber. The sequence continues at coordinate 14,162,363 of NW_028258379.1, forward strand.
AGATGATCTTCTGGACTGTGCTTATGATTATTTTTAAATTACCACTCAAATGAAAAAGCTAAAAAATTTCTCATATAAAAAAATTTTTTTTTCATATAAAACTCAAGAATCCTACTGATACTTCAGAGTATTTTAGTTTTAGAAACATTAAATGTTTCCAGCAAGATGAAATTCTAAACTTCATTAGTTTTTAAATTAGTTCTGCCTGTGTCTATCGTAATATTGCCTAGAATGGTTTATTTTACCATTTTGGGAAGATTCTTCCTGAGACTCTATTTCCATTCCTTAGCTCCTGAAACTTTTACCATTTTTACTTGCATTCAGAAAATATTCGTCAGTGAGAAACAGTATAGGGAAGGAGTTTGAGATTTAGAATCTGGAGTCTTGAGGTCCAAAGCTGGTGTCATGTAGTAGCTCCCTGTCTTGGGCACCTGAAACTTCCTTAGCTTCAGTTTTTTCATGTTCAAAACAGCAATCCAGGTAGTTTTCCTGCTTGGATTGTTGTGGAGATTAAATAAGATTCTATGTGGGAATCTGGGAACTGCTTTATAATCAGCAAAACATTAAGTGAATGTTTTTCTTACTCTCAAAATATATTTCCTTATCAGTTTAACAATACCTTGCATTCCTGAATATAAAGGGAGCCCAAGCTGGGCTTGGTGGTGCACATCTGTAATCCCAGCACTCTGGAGGCTGAGGCAGGATTGCTCCAAGTTTGAGGCCAGCCTGGGCTACAAAGTGAGTTCAAGGCCTGTAGGGAACAGGGAAAGGAGACATTACTAGAACCTCTGCAGTAAGTCCTAGTCTTCTTCAAGCCACGGCAGCGCAAGGCAAGTTACAGGAAAGGTAGGAAAATGAGACTGAGAAGAAGCTGAGCTTTGGGTCTGATCGGTGCTGCTCTGGGCAGCAAAGACGAAAGCCCCCAGTTTACCGCACCTTTTCTTCAGTACTCAGTACATCGGGAGAAACAAATGTAACGAATGACTTGCAGAGAGTTCAGTACATCCGCATAAACAAGATGGTAACAGTCCAAGAACAATGAGGAACTGAGTAGATGTTTGTTCCTCCCGGGATATTTTCAGCTCCCAGGATGTTTCTTGTCCTGGAGAATCACAGCACCACCGGATCATTGAGGTCTCAGTTGTGACTGGAGGCCAAAATGGAGTTTTGTCTTGGAATTCCACTGGGCTGTAAGCAAGAGAACTAGGGTAACCAAATGAAAGGCCAACCTGAACTGTACAGCGAGACCCTTTCTCAAATAAAGAGAGCACTTGGGCCTGGGGCTTAGCTCTGCAGCTAAGCCTGCCTGGCAAACACAAGGTCCTGAGTTCAATTCTAGTACCAGAAAAAAAAAAGTGAGCCCAAATATGAGGCAAAAATACAGTTCCAGGGTCATGCCATTTTGTGTGTCACAGGTGGTGAGAGCGGAAAGAAGTTCGAAGAAAAAAAAAAAGGAGTCCATTTTCCTAATGAGATGACTTCCCTGTTTTGTTTTTTTTCTTTTTTGTTTTTTTACCTATATAAATCTTTAGATGTGTAGATAAAGTTAATGTTACCATTTGAAAATTTTATAATTTTGGTTATATACACTTTAATCATGAAATATCAGCTTAATGCTTTTTATTTACTAACATGTAATGAAATAATTTTATTCAATATTTTAAAGCATTTTTAATGGACCTCTTAGTTGTCATTTTGTGAGTCCCCTAGCGTAGTTTGTTTTTTTGGGTTTTTTTTCGGTACCAGGGATCAAACTTGGGACCTTGTACTTTCGAGGCAGGCGCTGGAACCACTGAGCTAAATCCCTGGCCCCCCTAACATAGTTTTTCAGAGCACATCATCTTCATTTCTATCTAAATTGCTTAAAATACAGAAATAATTTATGATGCTGTATTTCTGGTTATCAGAGGCCTTTGGCCTTTGTAAATAGATTGTACAAATAAAGTTTTATTGGAATATGGCCATATTCATTAATTGCTAATTGTTTATAGTTACTATTTTGGCAAAGTTGAATAGTTGTAACTGAGACCAAATGGCTCCAAAAGCTGAAAATATTGACTCTCTGGCTCTGTATAGAAAAAGTTCGCTTACCTCTGCTATATATGACACCTTCAGTAGAAGTTTTATCTCAAGTGTAAAAACCTATTCAAATAACTAGAGTCTTTAAAAGTGCTTACAGTGTTCAAAACTTGCAATTATGAAGTGTGAGATTTTTTTAACCTTTTCTATCAGATAACTTCTGAATATCCAAAACAGTCACTGGTTGAGCTTATTGTAAGCATCTCTATTTTCCCTAATCAGTTCTTAGTTTTTAAAAACAAAGTAACTGAAGGAAGCCTCCTTTAAATGAGTGGTTAAGAACTCAAATGCAAGGCAATTTATAGCCAGGCATTGTGGCACATGCCTGTAATCCCAGCACTCAGGAGACTGAGGCAGGAGGATAGCAGTGAGTTCAAGGCCAGTCTGGTCTACATAGTGAGTTCAGGGCCAGCCTAAATTACAAAGCAAGGGGCCAGGGATTTAGCTCAGTGGTTTCGCCACCTGCTGCGCAAGCGCAGGGACCCGAGTTCAATCTCTGGTACCAAAAAAATTACAAAGCAAGACCCTGTCTCAAAAAAACCCCTCCAAAAAATACAAAGCAGTTTACTTTTTCCTGAGGGAATTTTTTGTTTTTACAGTGCAGTACTGGAGATTGAAGTCAGGGTTTTCTTTTTTTTTTGGTGCCGGGGCTCGAACTCGGGACTTCCCACTTGCAAGGAAGTCAGGGTTTTCACACTGAGCTACAAGCCCAGGTATTGATTGATTGATTGATTGATTAGACAGAGTCTTGCTAAGATGCTGTTGCCCATGCTGGGTTCGAACATTCAATTGACTTGCTTCAGCCTCTCAGAGTGCTTGTATTACAGGCATCCACCCCCACACCAGTCTTGAATTTGTGATCCTCTTGCATCAGTGTCCTGAGGTAGCTGGGATTCCAGGGTGTACCACCACACCTGGATGGGGGACTTTTTTTAGGGAAAAAAAAGATTGCCTTAGAGTTGAGCACATACTGTATTGGTAATCATTGTTGAAGAGGAGGGATTGCAGTGATATCTTAGCCATCCTTACCAAAAAAAAAAAAAATATATATATATATATATACATACATACATACACCTTTTTTCTGTTTTATTTGAATATTTCTGTTTTTGAACATTTGTATAAGTGTTCTTTTTCAATATCTTAATATATATTCAAAATGGAATACACAAAGTTTCAACTGTTCACTGATTTAAGTCTCTGGAATCAAGTAAGGTTTCTACAGACTTTCCATTAGAAAATAATTAACTGAGGCCAGGGATTTAGCTCAGTGGTTTCACCGCCTGCCTTGCAAGTGGAAGGATCTGAGTTCGATCCCCAGTACCAAAAAAAAAAAAAAGAAAGAAAGTAATTAACTGCAACACTGAGGTTGGAAGGAAATTCTGTCCTGTTTAAATTTTGCCTATGTGTATGCAGTGCTCAGGACCAAACCCAGGACCTTGTGCATCCCAAGCGACTGCTGTACCACTGAGCTACATCGCCAACACTCAAACAAAATGTTTAAGAAATTGGAACAATATTAAAAAAGAAAACGTTAATAATAACTTGCAGGGGCTGGGGATTTGGCTCAGTGGTTTCACTGCCTGCTGCGTAAGCGCAAGGACCCAAGCTCAATCCCTGGTACCAAAAAAAAAAATAATAATAATAATAATAATAATAACTTGCAGAAGCCATCCTATATTCTGCCCTGACCTTGAAGCAGTTTGTTTTATGACTAGAATTTGGTAAAATATAGCAAGGAGAATGTAAAACTGAAAGAGAAGATTGATAGGATAGAAACTGTCTTGATCAATTCTTTCTTTCCAGAGTGTGATATGTACAACATATATGTCCTACTCTTGGCTTCTGAGAGTGAAGTTTGTAAATATAAATCTTATTCTAAATTATATGTATTGTAGAAGTAAACTCCATCTGCTCACAGCAAAATTAGTGTTTTTCTCTGTTGATGTCCAACTGTGTCTTAAAGAAAGTGAAGGAAGATTGGCTTCTGACACTGTCTGAGGAGTTTCAAGAAAGTGAAGGAAGCTGGGTATGGGTAGCACATGTCTGTAATCCCAGTACCCTGGGAGGCTGAGGCGAGAGGATCAAAAGTTCGAGCCCAGCCTGGGCAACTTATTGACACCCTGTCTCGAAATTTAAAAATAATTAAAAGGGGGGCCGGAGATATAGCTTAGTGGTTCCACCGTCTGCTTCGAAAGCACAAGGTCCAATGGGCCAGCAATTTAGCTCAGTGGTTCCACTGCCTGCCTTGCAAGTGCAAGGTCTCACGTTCGATCCCGGAACCAAAAAAAAAAAGCACAAGGTCCTGAGTTTGATCCCCGTACAAAAAAAAAAAATTTAAAAAGGACTAGGAATGTAGTTCATTGTGAAGGCCCTGGGTTCAGTCTCCAGTAACCCCTCCCACACACACATACAAAGTAAAGGGGGAAACGCCACCTGCTAATTGGTAACGTACATTAAAAATAAAAAAATTTTTTTTTTGGAGACAGGGTCTCACTATGTAATTCAGACTGCCTTTATACTGTCTAGCCCAGGCTGCCCTCACACTCACAGCAATCCTCCACCCTCAGCCTCCCAAGTGTTGGGATTATAGGCATCCACCACCACACCCAGCTTCTTACATAAAATTTTTTTGAGGGGGTGGTACTGGGGATCAAACTCGGGACCTTGTGCTTGCGAGGCAGGCAGCAGAACCACTGAGCTAAATCCCCACCCCATAAAATTTTTAATTAATTGATTTCACTTTTTAAATTTTTTTTATTAAAAAAATTTTTTAAAAATTCTTTTATTGGTACATTTTAGGTATACAATACGTTTACATTTATCATTGGGTGTTTGTACCTGTACATGATGTATTTAGATTCTTATTTTTTTTCCCCATTACCTGTGCGCCCTTCACCTCCTCCTCCCTTCCCTATTTACATAGATTGTTTCCATTTTTTTTCTTTTCTCATAATTTTTCCTTTCCTTTCTTTCCCTTCCCCTTCCCCTCACTTTAAAAGAAAAATGGTACTCAGGATTGGACCATTGGACTTTGCAATGAGCTGCATCCCCAGTCCTTTAAAAAAAAATTTTGTTTTGGTACCAGGGATCGAACTAGGGACCTTGTGCTTTCAAAGCAGGCGGCAGAACCACTGAGCTGAATCCCTGGCCCTAAATTTTTTTTAATTTGTGAGAGATTCTCACAAAGTTCCCCAGGCAGGGCTAAAACTTCCAATGTTGCCTCAGCCTCACAGAATGCAGAAATTCCAGGTGTGCACCACTACACCCAGCTGATTTCACTTAAATTTAATGAAGGCCCTGTTTTCACTTCCCTTTATTCTCAACAAAACACCAGTAGATATTTAACCTTTGTTTTTTTGTTTTGCCGGTACTGGGGATTGAATCCATGGCCTTTATAATAAGCTCATCCATCCTTAGGCTTTTTTTATTTTTTATTTTGAGATAGGGTCTTGGAAAATCACTAAGTTGCTCAGGGTGGTCTCAAACTTGTAATCCTCCTGTGTCAGCCTCCAAAAGCGCTGGAATTACAGTACTGTGTTGTACCACTATGCTTGGCTTCTCTACTTTTTTGTGTGTGTGGTACCAGGGATCGAACTCAGGACCTTGCACTTTCGAGGCAGGTGCAGCGCCACTGAGCTAAATCTCCAGCCTCTCTCCTTTTTTTTTTTTTTTTTTTTTTGGTACTGGGGATTGAACTTGGGACCTTATGCCTAAGAGGCAGGCAGCAGAACCACTGAGCTAAATCCCCGGCCCCCCTCTACTTTTTTTGTTTGTTATTGTGGTTATAAATTTTATTATGGTTATAAATTTAAAAGTCAGCTGAGTTTTTGCATTTAAAATACTTTATAACAAAAGAGAGGTGGTAGAGGAAATTAGAAGATGGTTCTTATTCTCCAGAATGACAGGAAGCCACCAAATTGACCTCAAAAGATGGAAACCTAAGAAAGCAGATCTGTGATAGAAATTTGCCAGAAGCTGGCACTAAGTCAAAATGACCACATCTCCTCAAAATACAGGTTTTTATTACCTGAAACTTTTAAGTCTTCTCTGTCTCATCCCATTCTGGTTGTTGATTTATCTACTTCCCCACAAAGCTGTATAATGCAAAATAGGTTTAACTTTGCTTTCTGAGAGTTCTGGTAAGATACCATTTTGGATATTTTCTGTATTTGTCAAAGAGGCCTGCTCAGATGTGTGAAGCAAAGCATGATAGCTTTTGGTAGTTTTCTGAATAAGGGAATGAGGATGTAGAGAACTCTCATTTCTATTGTTAAGCAGATACAAAGAGAGCTGGGGAAGATGAAGACAGATACCTCATTAGTGATCACTAGGAGTGAATTGTAAGAGCTTTTTTGTTTGAACCTACGTATCTGAGCAGGGTCTTTCCCTGGATTACAAATATGTGACTGTGTTATAGGAGAAAATGTCCACCTCGGTTCTGCTGATGGGCAACCCAAAGATTCTGGACCCCTTCCTCAAGTGGAGAAGAAGCTCAAGTGTACCGTTGAAGGATGTGACCGGACATTTGTGTGGCCAGCTCACTTCAAGTACCACCTCAAAACTCATCGGTGAGCAAACCTGAGGGCTCATATTTGGAGCTTAGGAACAATGATACTTCCTGAAAATCCTGTCCCCCAAACTGACAAAGAAAAGCAGGGACTACAGCTAACTTCTGGTTAAGATGTGTTTCTTGGCCTTTTTTTTTTTCCCACCTAGTGCTGGGAATCAAATCAAGGGCCTAATGCATGTTACACAAATGCAGTACCTAGTGAGATATATACTCAGCCCTCTTATTTTTTAATGAAAAGATTTGCATTGTATTATTTATCCTACTCTTTTTTTTTTTTGGTACCGGGGATCGAACTTGGTACCTTGTGCTTGCAAGGCAGGTGGTGGCACCACTGAGCTAAATCCCTGGCCCCTACCCTATCCTTGATAAATATTTCAGTAAGATTGTTGACATTTAAATGTCTCAGCATATTCTCAAACTCATTACAAAACTTTTTAAAAAACCTTATGTATAGCCAGGTATGGTGGCACATGCCTGTAGTTCCAGCACTTGAGAGGCTAAGATAGGAGGATTGCCACAATTTTTTTTTTTTTTTGGTACCAGGGATTGAACTCAGGTCCTTGCGCTTTCACAGGAGGCAGCAAAACCACTGAGCTACATCCCCGGCCCCCTTGCCACAAGTTTGAGTCCACCCTCACCTAGATAGCGAGTTCAAGGACAGCATACATAGCACAGCCCTGTCTAAAAAAAAAACAAAACCTTTGTGTAAGTGGCACATGCCACTTAATGAGTAATGTCCATTACTTAGGACGTTGAGGCAGGAGGATCACAGATTCTAGAGGTCAGGCTGGGCAACTTAGCAAAACCCTGTCTCAAATAAAAAGGGCTGGGGATGTGATTTCAGTGGTAGAGCACTTCTCATGTGGAAGCCCTGAGGCCAATCCCCAGTACCACCAGCAAAACAAAACAAAAATACATCAGCCTGGGCTTCTATGCCAAACCTGTGAAATTAATATGGGGAGAGGGGGTCCTGTAATTTTAAAGAACTCTTCAGATTATTCTGTTTTGTTTTTTTTTTTGGTACCGGGGATCAGACTCTGGTCCTTGTACTTGCACAGCAGGGAGCAAAACCACTGAGCTAAATCCCTGGCCCCTCTTCAGATTATTCTGATATATCCAGGTTTGAAATTTACTCTCTGCCTTGAGAGTTAGGGGTTTTGACTTCTCAGCTCTAGCAAAGGTATTTCCAGGTACTGTTATCTATATGATTATTTTTGCAGAAATGACCGCTCCTTCATCTGCCCTGCAGAGGGCTGTGGAAAAAGCTTCTACGTGTTGCAGAGGCTGAAGGTGCACATGAGGACCCACAATGGGGAGAAGCCCTTTATGTGCCCTGAGTCCAGTTGTGGTAAGCAGTTCACTACAGCTGGAAACCTCAAGAATCACCTGCGCATCCACACAGGTGTGTGCAACCTCAGTGTTCCATGGCAGTCTCCTTGGCTCAGCAGTTGCTTGCTTTTCCATAGAAGTGAAGATACTGGGTTGTTGGTAGAACACTGAAGATGTGATTCATTTTTTCAAATGCTTCATTGTACTTTTCAGTTCATGTAATAATGTTAATTAAACTTCACCTCTGTGATGAATAGACAGTGTTGACTTCTGCCCCTTAGGAGCCTAACATGTAGGAAGAGATATGAGATCTTCTTAGATAATAACAATGAGGAGATAGGGACAAAATCAGTCTGTTTTCATCTCTCTGACTAGTTCATAATTGTATTTTGGGCAGTAACACTTATCAAGTCATAGAAAACATACAGAGCGCTAAATGGGATAAAGTGGGTAAAATACAAGATAAGATGTAATCTTTGATTTTGAGGAGTTTGCGTTCTTGTTAAAAGCCTCAACATAAGGAGAATGGGAAGTAACTTGTTCTGGGTACAGCATGTTAGTATCAAAGGAGCAAAATAAAAATTTCTTAACTCTTAGTCTGACTTTAAGGTTGGTTTTCCAAGCTACTTGTTAGTAAGCACGTGCAGTCTGATGTCAAAACTTAATCATTGAACCTAAATGATCATCTGAGGATATATAATTGTTCCCTGTGTTCTTGCCATTTTGTGTCTGTATTCATTTTCTCATTGCTAAAATGATAGCAGGTACAGTTAAAGGGCACTTAAAAAGTATATCCTGAGGGCCAGGGATTTAGCTCAGTGGTTCCACCGCCTGCCTTGAAAGCTAAGGACCCGAGTTCAATCTCCAGTACCAAAAAAAAAAAAAGTATATCCTGAGCCGAAGGCACAGTTGTTGTAAGTATTGAGACTGCTAGATTGACATAACCTCTGAATATGTTTTGGGGTAGAATAGTTCTCTTTTTAGCTCTTTCTTGAAAGAGTAAATTATACTTACTCCAAGAAAGCGATTTGAATAAACACCTAGGGAAACCATCTAGCTAAATAGCTAAGAAATAAATTTACTGTGGCCTATTGTTAAATTCACTGACCTTTTCATGCTTATGCTGATCGTCATCTTTGTAGCATTTTCTAACATTGAACATACTCACTTTCTTCTAATTGTCCCCCTTCATTTCAACTTTTCATAGTTCTCAGCTCTTAATTGCTCACTAATTTCAGGATTTCAGCTTCCTTCTGTTTCACTCAGTGTGCTGTCATAATCTCAGGCCTCTAGTGACTCATTTCTGCTAGAAGCCTCGTAGATCTAAGTTTCAATCACAATATAATAATAAAAGCATTTTTTGAGGCATGTACCAACCACATATGTGTTATTTCCTTTAATCTTTTTTTGTATATTTCCTTTAATCTTTAAGATAACAGTAGATACTATACTTATTGATGAATAAATAGAAGATTAGAGTTAAATAAATTGCCTGGCATCACAGAACAGATTTTTTTTGGAACTGGGGATTGAACTCCCCTTTTTGAGACAGTCTTGCTATGTAGTTCAGGCTGCCCTTGAACTCAGTATGTAGCTCAGGGTGGCAATCCTGCCTCAGCCTCCTGAGTGCTAGGATTACTGATGTACTCTACTAATGAGAGTACTTAAAGCTGCTAATTTTTGTGGCTTACTATATGTCAGGAACTGTGGTGAATATTTAAATTGTATGTATCTCATTTAGCAGTCTAAATTGCCTTTTGAGATTATATTAGCTATTTTATAGATAAAAGCTGATTCTCAGACAGATTAAATAGCTTCCCCATGCTAGTAAGTGGTAGTAGCAGGATTTGAACTGAAGATTGATTCTGAAGCCCTTGTTCTTAACTGTTACAATGCATTGCCTTTTGAATCTCCTCTTCCTTCTTCTGTATCTCTTTTGACAAAATCATAATCCTCTCAGTTTCCAAGTAGGGAGGTCCTATCTCCTAGGCCAGCCCAATGCAGAGATATCACACTACTATATTCTGAGGTGGGATCTTTTTGTTTTTGGTACCGGGGATCAAATTCGGGTCCTTGCGCTTGCACAGCAGGTGGTGAAACTACTGAGCTAAATCCCTGGCCCTAAGGTGGGATCTTTTTCTAAATCCTCTTATTTCTTAAGTTCTTTAGTTCATGTTATTAAACATTTAACCTTATTAAAATTTTCTCTTTTCCTAACATTTATTGTATCATGTATTATTATTATGTTTATTTGTTCAGAAACTTCTTGAGTACCAAGTCTTCTAGGGATTGGTGTTAGTATCCATATAGGCATTAGAAAAAGTTACAGGAGATCTATGGTAGCTCAGTGGTAAACCTCATGCTTAGTGAGTATGGGCCCTGGGTTCCATCTCTCTTTTTTCTTTTCTTTTTTTTTGGTACTGGGAATCAAACTCAGGGCCTCAACATTGCCAGGCAGGCGCTGCACCACTGGGATACATTCCCAGCCCTGGGTTCAATCTCTGTCCCCAAACAAAACAAAAAAGCTACAGACCACTGGGAATCCTAGCATTCATCTACATGGTATAGTCTAAAAGAATAAAGCAATTGAGAACCAGTGCTGCCGCTCTTGCTAGGCTTGACTTCTGTGTTGTTACCATGTGTTGTCATGCTTTGAATTTACCTCAAGCACTCAGTTTCGTGGCTCTGATCATATTATTCCTTGTGGCTTAAATTCCTTTGCATCCTTCTCATCTTTTAAGACCACCTAAAATTCAGCTTCTTCCAAAAAACCACTACAGTTGGAATTACTCACCTTCTAAATGCTTATGCAGGAACTTGTGTGGCAGTTATTTATGAATACAGTTGTCTCTTAGTAGTCTGATCCTAGGAGGATAGAGTTTGCATCTTTGATTTTTTTTTTTTCTCTACTTTTTTTGAAAGCTATTCTGGGGGTTAATCCTAGGGCTTCGGACATACTATGCACATACACTGTGACTAAGCTATACTCCTAGCTCTTGCTTTTTAAATTTTATTATTTATTTTAATTTTTATTCTTTTGCAGTACTAGATACTGAAGCCAAGGTCTTGTGTATGCTACATTGAGCTACATTCTTAGCTGGTTTTTTGTTTTATTTTTTAAAATTAATTTTATTGGTACATTTTAGGTATACAATATAATGACATTCATCATTGGAAATTTGTACCTTTACATAATCTATCTTGGTTCTTATTTTTTTCCCCATTCCCCTTTGTTTTATTTTGAGTCAGTGTCTCACTAGTTGCCCAAGCTAGCTTCAGCCTTGTGATCCTTCGGCCTCAGACTTCCAAGTAACTGTAATTACAGGCATGCACCACCACACTCAGCTCACTTTTCTTTTCACCATCCAGCATGTATGTATGTATGTATGTATGTATTTTAAAATTTATTTTCTTGCAGTTTTGGGGATCAAACCCAGGGCCTTCTGCATGCTAGGCAAGCACTCTAACACTGAACTACACCTCTAGCTTTTTTTTTTTTTTTTGGAACCAGAGATTGAACTCGGGATCTTGTGCTTAAGAGGCAGGTAGCGGAACCACTGAGCTAAATCCCTGGCCCCAGCTTTCATTTTTTAAAATAACAAAATGATATTATAGAAAATGAAAATAAGAGAAAAACACAAAATAAAAATGATCCAAGCTGTGAGTGGTGGCACATGCCTGTAATCCCACCATTCTTGGGAGGTTGAGGCAGGTAAATCACAGATTCAAGCCCAAGCTGAACAACTTAGTAACTTAGTGAGACCCTATCTGAAAAATATAAAATAAAAAAGGGCCGAAGGGCCGGGGGCTCAGTGGTGCCGCCTCATGCCTCGAAAGCGCAAGGTCCCGAGTTCAACCAAAAAAAAAAAACAAAGGGCTGAGGATGTATCCCAGTGTGAAGGCCTTGGATTCAGTATCAAAGAAAGGAAAGGAAAGGAAAGGAAAGAGAGAAGGAGGGAGGGAGGGAGGAAAGAAAAGATCTGCGGTACACCTGTATATAGCTACTTTTACAATATCATTACAGACTTTATTGTATACTCCTGTGACTATCTGTCTTCCCATTGTTTTATAAAATGGGACTGTGTAATACCTTTTCAGACCTTTAAAAATCTGTACTTTTACGTGGATCTGGAAAAGTGGTTAATCTTTTTTATTTGTTTTAATGGTGCTGGAGATAGAATCTGGGGCCCTATGCATGCTAGGCAGGTGCTTTTGTCACTGAGCCACACTCCAGCCCACCCCATTAATCTTAACATCGTCTGGAAGATCATTGAATCTGGAGGGGTCAGCTCTTCAGCCAAGAGGAAGGAGGAAGTATGCGGCTCAGAGGCAGTCCTTCTAAGGGAACCAGCAGGGCTGTGTGGCAGATTGTATACTAGATCATTGAGAGACAGATTTTCTAAGAAGCCTGGTTGAAATTATATAGCATGCTGGGAGTGGTGGTGCATCCTTGTAATCCCAGCACTTGGGAGGCTGAGGCAGGAAGATCGCCATGAGTTCAAGGCCAGCCTGAACTACATAGCAAGACCCTGTCTCAAAAAGAAGAAATTATACAACGTGAACTAAAGAAATTAGAAAAAATGTCATTGAAAACAGAATAAAGTTGATGGGAAAAGTCAGTTCATCAGAAGACGTGAGTTTTTATCTCATTTTCTGCCTCTAGGAGAGAAACCTTTTCTTTGTGAAGCCCAAGGATGTGGCCGTTCCTTTGCTGAGTATTCTAGTCTCCGAAAACATCTGGTGGTTCACTCAGGTATGAGAAACTGTGCCATTTGTAGATTTCAGGAAAGGAGAGAGACAAAAGAGTAGAAGGGAGAGTGGTGTAAAGAAATCTAAAAAGAAAGAAACTGTTTACCCTAAACATACATAAAGCTTCTGAGTCACAACTGAATCAGAAATCAAGATAATTTCGTTTAAAGGGTCTCATAACAGTAGGGGGGAATCTAATAGTATTTTCTGCTGAGTCACAGAAGTACTTTTAATCCAGACCTTTTTATGAGATCAGCAAACTTGTTTCATACTGTACTGGGTCCTTTATGAGTTACATTGAACATGGATCCTGTTTTTTAGGAATTTACATTTCCTTCCTCTGGAGGAGGATTTTAAATCAAAAGAAAGTAGTTATGAAGTTGTAGTGTTAGTTGTACCAATAATATTACTGCCTCCTAGAAGATGTTGGTGATCTTGTTCAGACATGATTTTGATAGAAACTATACCTTTAAGGGCCAGGGATTTAGCTCATTGGTGCTGTGCCTGCCTGGCAAGTGTAAGGTCCTACTTCAATTCCCGGTAATAAAAGAAAAAAACCCCTATCTTGGAGTATTAGAACCACGTTATCACTAATAGTGCCGGAGAGAAAAAAGTTTTAATGACTCCTTTTTTGTTTTGCATTCTTAAATTAATTCCTTGTAATTCTGTCAAGTTGCTCATTCTGTACACATAACGTAGTCTTTCCTGCTAAAGATATCTTTCAAATATCTGAAAATATTCAACATCAACCAGACCTTGTAAGCTCAGTAAAAAAAGCTGAAGTTTCCCTTCCCTCCCCTCCCATCCTCCCAAACAGAAGCCTACAGCTCTATCTTGGGGGATGCTACCTCTGAGACTTCATATATTATATTGAAAACACACTGAAAACATAGTTTAAGAAGAGCCTAGCATGCCAGGAAAGAGTTTATAGAGCCTACTGAAGGTGCATCCAAATGAGAACTTAGTTTACTGTAGATTAATCTGGCAGTGATGCATAAACTAAACTGAAAAGAGAAGAGAGAAGACTTTTTCTTGTAATATAGTCAAGAATCTTTCCCAGGGATGAGGATGTAGCTGTGTGGTAGAGCATTGCGTAGCACGTACAAGACTCAGCACCACCACCAAAACCAGTCAGCTTCAAGGTAGTCCTAGGGCACAAGGAAAGAGACCCAGTGGAAGCATCTTTCTGATTTCATAGTTGATTGGCTATAAAGTAATAGGGAAATAAAGGCGACGGAAGACTATTCATTCAAGAAATGTGGCTAAATAAATAAATACATAAATAAATTAAAAAGCCACTGGGCCAGGGATGTAGCTCAGTGGTTCCGCCGCTTGCCTTGCAAGCGCAAGGTCCTGAGTTCGATCCCAGGTACCAAAAAAAGAAAGGAAGGAAGGAAAGAAAGGAAGAAAAGAGAGAAAGAAAGAAAGAACGAATGAATGTGGTAGTGAAGATGGGAGGAAAAGTTGGCCACCTCATTGTCAGGCTGGCTCACAGATTTATGAGAAGGGGTTAGAAAAGTGTTGGAAGAGATGATGGTGAGTATTAGAGGGAGCCTCTAGGGTCATCCTGGAATTGGAAAAATTCCCCATAAATGGTAGAAACTTGTTGATTGAATGAACTAATTGTCATTAGTAAAAGGACTGGTAAGTAGCAGTGAGTGAAGACACAGCTTCAGATGTAGATGACATCAGCTTTAAAGTAGATAGCATAACTATTTAGCAGGCCTGTTTAGATTTCATGACTTTTTCTGCTACTGTTCAACTAGGACATGAAGATTATTCAGAGCAGAGTCCTGCCAAGGATGAGGTGAACTCAAGGTGGAGCGAGATTCTAGAATGAAGTCAGTAATTGTCAAAATGGCTGGCCATGGAAGCAAAGGGAAACCATGACAAGAAGACTAAGAGGAGGAATTGTGGGCCAGGGATTTAGTTCAGTGGTTCCACTCAGTGGTTCCACTGCCTGCCTCGAAATCGCAAGGTCCCGAGTTCAATCCCCGGTACCAAAAAAAAAAAGAGGAATCGGAAGTTATTTATGATGAGGACAGCAAGACAATTTAATGGGAGCAAGGGAGTTAGAGAGAGATAATTAATTAGGATTGTGGGGCCAGGGATTTAGCTCAGTGGTTCTGGTGCCTGCCTCACAAGCGCAAGGTCCTGAGTTTAATCCCCAGTACCAAAAAAAAAAAAAAAAAATTAGGATTGTGAATTTCAGATCTGAGATCTTAGGGCTAGAATAGGTTTTTTTTTTTTTTTTAATAAGATGGCAAGCTCTAAGACATAGTAAATTGATATCCTGTGGACTAGATATGGGCTTCACATGTATTTTGCTTGGCTTGTAAAGTCATTTACTTTATTATATAAAATTGTGTCAAACACTAATGTAGAGGGGAAAAAAAAGATAATTTCTTATACCTATCAAATTTAACAGTAATTCCTTAGTTTTATTTTACACTCGGGCCCTGTTCAGTTTTTTCCCATTGTCTCAAAAATGGCTTTTAAAGGTGGTATTTTAAAATAAGGATTCAGCCCAGGCTAGTGGCTCATGCCTATAGTCTCAGCACTCAGGAGGCTGAGGCAGGAGGATCCCCACAAGTTCAAGTCCAGCCTGGGCTACATAGTGAGTTCAAAGCTAGTCTGAACTACATAGTGAGACCCTGTCTCAAAAAAAAAAAAAAAAAAGGATTCATCAACTTGTAGTTAAAGTCTTCTTGAATCTAGACCTTTCTGCTTTCACTTTTAAAATTTTCATACTTATTGCTGAACAGTCAGTTGGGTCTTATAGAGTATCTCACATTCTGGATTTGTTGGTTAGCTTCCTTTTATGTCATTTAACTTGTTTTCCTATATTTACTATAAATTGAAGTAAGCTCTAAAACAAGCATGCCTGGCCCACTCATAGGCTGATGGCTGTTCTTACTCGAATAAGGTAGAATCTCAGTGTTGTTTTGATTTGCATTTCACTAATGGTTAGAGCTTGAATATTTTTCATGTTTATACTGCCCATTTGTGTCAGGTAAAAGGCCGAAAACCCAAGATCAGACCAGGTCGCAACAAGCCTTTATTAGGGGAACAGATCTGCTGGGCTGTCTAAGAACAAAGGAGAGACAAAAGCAATGTGGCCGGGGCAGGGAGAGTCTTTTATAGAGACTGGGGTGGGGTTTGTAGGGGCTGAGGCGGGGTTGAGTGAGGTAGTGACTAGGGAATGGAGGAGCCTGTGATGTCACTAGGCGGTTGGAGATGAGCGAGTATGAGGTTATTCTCTAGGCGGGAACAGGGGGATGCTGGGAAGAAGGGTTTGTTCTTTGGTGGGAGCAACCATCTTGGCATGATGTCACACAGGGGAGGGGGCAAGGCACGATAGGAAGAGGGCAACTACTATACATAATAGCTGCTGAGGTAGTGGGAGACCTATCAATTTTTATTTCTTCTTTTAAGTGTTTATTCATTTCAGTTGCCTATTTTTTGATCAGGTCTTTATTTGGAGGGGTTCTAATTTTTTTTAGTTCCTTATATATTCTAGATATTAAACCTGTATCTGAGGAATAGCTGGTAAAACTTTTTTCCCATTCTGTAGGTTGCAGCCGTGTTTTGTTTACAATATATTCCATTAAGGATATGCAGTCAAAATACCTTATCTAAAAAAACCAACAAAAATCTTATCTAAATATCCTTTAAAAATCATTTTATTATTTCACTTGACTAATATATTTCAGTTTCTTTTTGAAGTGGTAAAGTTTTTTAAAATTTTATTCTTACTAATATGTACAGTCAAAGCTAGGTATAGTCAAAGAAGTCTTAATTATAGTTCTGTCCCTTCACCCTGTTTCCTCCTCTTCTTTTAAAGGTTTTTAATTCCTTTTAGATTTACTTTTTTTGTTTGTTTTTGGGGTTTGTTTGTTTGTTTTGCTATACAGTACTAGGGATTGAACCCATGGCCTTTATACTGAGCTACATCTATATCCTTGGTCCTTTTCAAAAAAATTTTTTTCAGGCTGGGGATTTAGCTCAGTGATTCCGGCACCTGCCTTGAAAGTGCAAGGTCCTGAGTTTGATCCCCAGTACCAAAACAAAAAAATTTTTTTTCACTTGGAAGGCTAAGATAGAAGGATTGCTGTGAGTTGGAGGCCAGCCTGGGATACATAGTGAGTTCAAGGCCAGCCTAAACTACATAGTGAGACCCTGTCTCAAAAAAAAAAGGCCAGGATCTCACTAATTTCCCTAAATTGTTTAACCAGGGTTTGAACTCTCATTCCTCCCAATTTCACCCTCCTGTAGTGCTGGGTATTACAGGCCTGTGCCACCATGCCTGGCTTTATTTTTCTAGTACTTCCTCTTACAAACATAAAGAAATGCAGATGATTTTTACCCACCCTCCCCAAGTTGTTTTTTGTTTTGTTTTGTTTTTCCAGTACTGAAAATATTTTTCCAGGGATACTGTACAACCAAACTATATATATTCCCAGTGTTCCTCCCCCTTCTTTTTTTGTGTGTTTTTTGTTTTTTGGTACTGGGGATCAAACTCAGGGCCTCATGCTTGCCAGGCAGACACTGTGCCACTGAGCTACATCTCCAGCCCAAAACACATAATTGCAATTAGTTCCCTTCAAAACATATCCCCCCCCCACCAACAAGGATTGAACTCAGGACCTTGCTCTTTCAAGGCAGGCGCAGAACCTCCCCCTTCTTTTTTATCCCTGCAGTGCTAAGGATCAGCCTACAGTCCTTTTTTTTGGTACCGGGGATGGAACTCAGGACCTTGAGCTTGGGAGGCAGGCGGTGGCACCACTGAGCTAAATCCCCAGCCCCCACAGTCCTATTTTTAAATTTTTATTTTATTTTATATTTTTGGTACCAGGGATCGAACTCGGGACCTTGCACTTGCGAGGCAGGTGGCGGCACCACTGAACTAAATCCCCAGCCCTTTATTTTATTTTTTGAGACAGCATCTTACACAGTTAACTAGGCTGAGCTTGAACCTGTGAGCCTCCTGTGTCAGCCTCCTGAGTAGCTGGGTTTCAGTTGGGTGCCACAGCACTCGGCTCCCCCATACAGTTTTTTTTAATTTAGATGCAATTCACATACTGTGAGAGTCATCCGTTTTTTAAAAAATGTGCAGGCCAGGTGTGGTCACACATGCAGTGATCCCAGGTCTTGGGAGGCTAAGGCAGGACAATTGCTGCGAATTTGAGGCCATCCTGGAATACATAGTGAGTTCAAAGCCAGCCTGAACTACTACATAGCAAGACCCTGTCTGAAAAAAAAAAATCGCAGTTTGGTTGTTTTGCAGTTGTTGCAATACCTAATTCCATAAGATTTCATTCTTCCCCAAAGAATCCCCACATCCTATAGCAGTCATTTCCCATTTCTGTCTTCCACTAGCCCCTGGCAGCCATTAACCTATTTTCTGTCTGTATGGGTTTATCTATTTTATACAGTACATTTCATATGAATGAGAATATACATTGTGTCATTTTGTGTCTTATTTCTTTAACTTGGTATGCATTTTCAGGATTCATTCATGTTGTAATATATTATCAGCACATCGTTGTTCATGACTGAATAATACTACATTGTGTTCATGTGCCAAATGTTGGCTGTTACGCATAAGGCTGCTATGAATATTTCTGTACAAGTTTTTCCATGTTTGGTAGGTTTTCATCTCTCTTCTGTGTATGCCTAGGAATTGAATTGCTGGTCACATGATAAATCTCTATTGAACTTTTTGAGGAGCTGCCAATTTTCCAGAGTAGCTGCCTTAGCTGGGTGTGATAGCACACACCAGTAACCTCAGCTCATGGGAGGCTGAGGTAGGAAGATCACTGTGAGTTCAAGCCCAGCCTAACTATAGTGTGACCCTGTCACAAAACAAAATAAAGGCTGGGGATTTAGCTCAGTGGTGCCACCACCTGCCTTGCAAGAGCAAGGTCCTGAGTTTGTTCCCCAGTACCAAAAAAAACAAACAACAAAAAACAAAACAAGAGTAGTGCATCACTTTACACTCCCACTAGCAGTGTCTGAAAGTTCTAGCTTCTTCAAATCCTTGCCAACACTCCCCACACCAACGCCAACACCACCTCCCACCCCACTACTAAGTATTTAATCAGGATCTTCAAACGGAGCTACATTCCCAACCCTTTTTCATTTTTCATTTTGAGACAGGGTCTTGCTAAGTCACTGAGTTGCCCGGGCTGGAGTCTACTTGCACTCCTCCTGCCTCAGCCTCACAGAGTGCTGGGATTACAGGTGTGTGCACCATGCCTAGCTCTCCCTTTCTTTCCTACACAAAGGTAGCATATTATATATAGTTCTGTAGTTATGTATGGGTCTTTTTTAGCCATATTTAACAATATTTCCTATATTTACACCATATCAGTGTATAGAAATTTTCCTCATTCCTTTTTATGGGTTTGTAGTATTTTTTATATTTTATCATTTTATTTACTTTCTGATGAATATGTCCAATCTTTAGCCATTTAAAATAATGCTACAGTGAATAATCTTGTGCATAGATTATTTCACATTTTGCCACTGTAACTTTGGGACAGATGTCTAGAAATAGGGTTCCTAGATCAAAATGCAAATAGAGTACATCTGTAATTTTGCTAAATAGTATCAGATTTCCTGCCATAGAGGTCTTTTTTATTCTCATCAGCAGTGAAGATTACTGCATAATGTTTTTATCCATTTTAAATTTATTCCCATTATTTATAAGTTGCCCAGGGCCGGGGACTTAGCTCAGTGGTTCCGGCGCCTGCCTCGCAAGAGCAAGGTCCCGAGTTTGATTCCTGGTACCAAAAAAAAATACATACATACATTATTTATAAGTTGGCAGATTTTACTTTAAAATCCACAATTCCAGATTTTAAGTGGTGGACGGCCCTCTGGCAGTGCTAGACCTTGATACATACAGGGCAGCAGTTGGCTAGAACCGAGTAACCGCTGTCTCTCTTACAGGGAAAGTGTTCACTGGATTACTGTGACCCCCCACAGTAATCACACTCACTTTTTTTTTTTTTTTTGTACCGGGGATCAAACTCAGGACCTTGCACTTGTGAGGCAGGCAATGGCACCACTGAGCTAAATCCCCAGCATCTGAGCTAAATCCCCAGCCACACTCACTTTTGCTATCTACCAGTCTCCCATGGGCATGAGTTGTGCTTTTTAATTTTTTGTTTTTAGTATATCTTTGCAGTACATGATTATTACATTCTTTGTGGGGAGTTGGTACACATACTTAACATATCTTAACTCTTTTTTCATCCCTTTCTCCCCTCCCTCCCCACTACCTCCATTTCTTTCTTTTTGGTTTTTTGAGAGAGGGTCTCAATGTATAGTTAAGGCTGACTTTGAACTCCCTATGTAGCCCAGGCTGGCCTTGAATTTGTGGCGATCCACCTGCTTTAGCCTCCCAAGTGCTGGGATTATAGGTGTACACCACCACACCTGGCTCCCTCCATTTTGTGATCTGCTTCTCATTCGAGAAAGATCTATCTCCCTACTTCCTATAATCTTTTTGTTTTGCTCTTTATGTTTATTTTGAGTTTCTCATATAAGAGAAACCAAGTGATATTTAAGCTTGTATGTCTGATTTATTTCACTTAACTATAGTATTTGGTCCTTAACAAAGGGGCCAAAAACATACACTGGAAAGGTAGCCTGTTTAATAAACGATGCTGGGGAAACTGGCTCTCCACAACATTGAATCCAGATCCATATTTCGTACCATGTTCTAAACCAAAATCGAAATGAACCAAAGATCTAAATAATAAAACAAATATTTGATCTGCTGGAAGATAAAATAGATAAAATTCTTTAAGTCATATGTGTAGGCAACAGAATCCTGAACAGAATCCTGGTTGCACAGGAAATAGTACCAAAACTCAACAAATGGGATCATACCAAATTAAAAAGCTTCTGGGCATGAGTTTGTTTTTTTGTTTTTGCGGTACTGGGCATCAAACTCAGGACCTTGAAATCCCCAGACCTGGGCATGAGTTTTTTAATCCCTGCTCTAAGTATGGTTGTTTGGGTAGATGGAATGGAGACAAAGAGTTTTGGACTTAAGGACTTAGAGCAGTGATGGCAAACCTTTTAGAGCTTTCAGTGATAACAAACAGCCAGCTGTGGTACACGTGGCATAGGTTCACCACCACTGACATAGAGGATAGTTCAGATCATTATGTTAGAAGAATTACCAGTGTAGATGTTGATGACTTTGGTGCCACAGAATAAGACGGGATATTACAAACCAAGGATTGGAATCCCTGGAGAGGGTACATGTCTTACAGGTTCATGGAAGACTGTTTGAAAAGGGAAGTAAATACTTTGTGTTGGTTCCAGGATCCCACACCAAAGAAGCTGTTGTTGAGTCCACAGTACAGTGGGTCTGGAAAGGATTGGGCCTGGGAGCATTGATTGTGCTGAGCCTTCCTGGTGTGCTCTTCTACCTTCTCCATGTACCGAAAGCTGAGAGGCTGGGGAAGGTGGAGAGTGGGAGAAAAGGAGCAGCCTCATATAGTTAATATGCTCTGGCCTTCTGCCTCTAAGTCTTCAGTCTATTGATTTGCCACCAAAAATGTACTCAATTTTTTGGCTGCCTTGTCTTAACCTCCTGGTCCCTATTTCAGGAGAGAAGCCTCATCAGTGCCAAGTCTGTGGGAAGACCTTCTCTCAGAGTGGAAGCAGGAATGTGCACATGAGAAAGCATCACTTGCAGCTGGGGACAGCTGGGAGTCAAGAGCAGGAGCAAACTGGTGAGGAGGGTGGACATAGTGGAGGGCTGTATCTTTCTAAGTTCAAAGAGCCAAATCACTGGTCCATGTAGCCCTCTCATGATCTTCTGATTCAATTTTGGGCTAAGAGACCTAGTCTCATTTGATGGGCTGGCAGTTTCCAAACAAATGGGTTTTTTTTGTTGTTTTGTTTTGTGTTTTGGCTTTTGGAGACAGGGTCTTACTGTGTAGCCCAGGTTGGCCTCGAAGTTGCAGCAGTCCTTCTGCTTCAGACTCCAAGTCCTGGGATTACAGGTGTGCACCACCATGCCTGGCATACAGACTTTTAAAACATGTATTTTCTTGCTTGTCATCCTTTCCTCACCTATACAAAACAAAATAACCTGATAAATGAAATAATTTGTGAGTTTACAGAATCCGTTGTTTTAAAAGTTCTTGCAGAGGCTGGGGTATAGCTCATTGGTAGAACACTTGCCTAGCATGCATAAGGTGCTGGGTATAATCCCCAGAACTGCAAAAAATAAATATGAGTGGGCTGGGGATTTAGATCACTGGTTTTGGTGCCTGCCTTGCAAGTGCAAGGTCCCGAGTTCGATCCCTAGTACCAATAAATAAATAAATGAGTTCCCCTTAATGGCATGTACTTGTAGTTCCCATACACTTAGGGTACTAAGGGGGGAGGATCAATTGAATCCAGGAGTTTAAGACTACCGTGGATAACATAGTGAGACTTCATCTCAAAAATAAAAAACAAAAGTCCACCTAGTGAGTTTGATAATAATGCTGGTTCATAAACCGGCATTTGAGTAGCATGGTAATAAAAAGATTTCTGTATGACAAGAGTGTACATATTGTTTTGCTTATCAGTTATGACTACCTTTTTCCCTACCTTAAATTTGATAACCCTTTTTTATTATTCCTTTTCCAAGTATTTCCTCAAATCAGTTATTTCATTCCAAAACTCCTAAGGATAGGTCCATCCCATTTCATATGCTAATTTTTCAGATATTGATCACAAAGATAATTATCCCTAAAGCTCAGCCTTTCCCTGCTAGATTTATTCTTGTTTCCTGAAAATAGGTGAATTAGGTGGCATCCAAAATATAGATTAATTTCTAGTTCTGGAAGAGAAGGCCAGCTTTCTTGGTTAGGAAGATGAGGACCAGGCACAGCCTTGACTGCTGTATGTCTCTTACACTCTTTTCTCTGTGCAGCTGAGCCACTAATGGGCAGTAGTTTGCTTGAAGAGGCTTCAGTACCCAGTAAAAACCTGGTATCTATGAATTCCCAGCCCAGCCTTGGAGGCGAGTCCTTGAACCTACCAAATACCAATTCCATCCTGGGAGTTGATGATGGTAAGACTTTGAGTTCCTCTTTGTTTGGGGGAAATGGGCTGCAACTAAGGGCTAAAGAATGGGGTATCTCCAATGGAGGTTTAAAATTGCATTTCTTATACATAGCTATCATATGATTGAGTAGCATTTGTGTTATTATTCTCTGGGGTGGTTAAGTGAATTTGTTTTAAAAAATTAATTAAAGATGATATAACAAGAATAAAGAGAAAAAATTTTAAAAGAGAAAATTATTTGTAATCCTAGCATCCTAGCCCAACTATTTCTGTCTTTCCTATTGCAGTTATGGAAGAACTTAACTTTTAAAACATTTAAACAGAACATAACCAGGTTTTACAGAGGAGATATAAAGCAATTTCTCCATACCTTCAAAAGCCATATCTTCTGGAGAAAGAAAGGGCTTTCTAGGAGTTGCTCCTCTCTGGTATAGAAATTTCACCCAAGTTACACAGGCCAGGCCCTCTTCTCTGAAAAACTTACCAGGTGAGGTCAGCATGCATTTATTCAGTGCCTACTGTGTGCCTGGCACTATGGGAAAGGCAAAATAGGAGATAAGGCCCTTAAAATCCAGTTGAGAAGTCAAAATTTACACACATGTGCAAAACAACATTGAGTAAATAGGCAGTAGTATATTAGTAAACATTACATTATACCGTACAGTCTGGAAGAGCAGTAGAAGCTACAAAGCCCCTATGGGAAGCTTGTAATTTGTTTGAGGGATAAATGGTTTACCTATAATGGTTTCCAGAAGATTTTCATGGTGATCCCACTGATGAACAGTTAATGTGAGATCCTGTGTTTTAGTTACTTGTATCCTACTTGGTCAGTTTTGTGTGCAACTGTATTTGTATAATTTCCGTTTGGAGCCTACAAGGCCTAGAGTGCACTGCTCTCATGACCAGTACTGGTGGATAACTAGAGCAAAAGGCACAGAAATTATGTGGAACTGCTTTGGCAGTCTTAAAGAAGGAAGTCCCAAGGGAGGAGGGGTTACTGAGTAGGAGCCTAGATTAAATTGTTGATGTGCACATGTTGAGCTATTAGTATCATTGGCGATTGCTTCAAGGGTTGGCTCTGGTTCCCTGATCTGCCTGCTTGAACTGTTTTAGCCCTGCTTTATACATTTTTAATCCAGGTAACAGTGCTAAAGCCATTCTAAATCACTATATTGAAAAATAGAGAACTCCTATGTCAAGATTTCTTGCTTTTTCTTTTCATTTTCCTTTTGTAATACTTGCCAAATCACTGGTAATGATTATCAGGCATGAATTAACTTGAAAGGAATATGGAAATGTGGGACTTAGTTTTTCAGAGAATAGTTTCTAAGAGTTTTTAATGAGAGGCTTGATGTGGCAGTAGTGTATCTGTTCACTTTTCATGGAAGATTAATTTTTCTGTTGTTTCACAGAGGTGCTTACTGAAGGATCCCCACGTCCCCTGTCTTCGGTGCCTGATGTAACACATCACTTGGTGACAATGCAGTCAGGGAGGCAGTCATACGAGGTTTCTGTTTTAACAGCCGTAAATCCACAGGAGGTAAAACTGTCTCTTGTCCTTACTTTGTTTCTGTGTCCACTTGACATGGAGATTGATTGAGAATCTAGAGCAGTGATGGCGAACTTTTTAGAGCTTTCAGTGATACAAACAGCCCGCTGTGGCATGGGTGAAATAGATTTGCCACCACTGATCTAGAGATCTGAGAATTTTTCCAGTTTCCATTTCTTGGAAATTTTGACTAGAATGTCTTCCTTTAAGCTAAGTATGAGTCAGGGCCGGGGATTTAGCTCATTGGTTCCGCCACCTGCCTTGCAAGCACAAGGTCCCAAGTTTGATTCCTGGTACCAAAAAAAAGAATGGAGGAAGCCAAGTATGAGTCCATCTTCAAAGGACCATGCGTGTTACAGTCTATCGAGTTGGGAGATTGGTGTGTCACAGCTGAGATTCTCACCATTAACGTTCCTTTATACACATCCTTAGTGAGTAATGTCTGTTCCCAGTGTTCTCCTAATATGAAGGTGCTGCTTTTACTTTATAAAGAAAACAATATTGCTGGCCTCCAGCCAGTTCTGATATGTTCTCACCTTCTGCACTGACTTCCTTGAGAGCCCAGTCCTTTTCTGACTATATATTAATTCTTACCTAATTTAGCTGCCTATGATAGTGGTGTACACTTATAGTCCCAGGACGTGGGAGGCCAAGGCAGGAGGAGTGCTGTAAGTTTGAGGCTAGCCTGGGTTTCATAGTGAGCTCAAAGCCAGCCTGAACTACATAGCAAGACCCAGTCTCAAAAAAAAAAAAAAAAGTAAAAAACTAAGTCAACTTTCAACCTTGGCAGTTGAGATTATACAGTTTATATTTTCCCTCAGTGTTGCGTCAGGTCTCCTGAGAATTAGACAGAGGGCTCATTGCACAGGCCCACTTTGACTACGTGTTAGAATGTTTTCCAAATAAAACAGAATACAGAAATTACAAATTCTTCAGCATTTCTTATAAAGTACCATTACTAAGTTTGGGTGCAAATATCTGGATCTTAAAAACACCCCTCCCCCCATCTCTTGTCTGTCTCCCTCTCCATCTCCCCCTTCCTCCCCACCACCATGTCTGTCTCTCTGTACTGGGGATTGAACCCAGAAGCACTCTACTACTGAGCTACATCCCCAGCCCAAAATACACCATTCTTATGTCCCCACCACATAGCATCAAATGAAATCTGTTGCTGTTGTTAGAATTGACATAGAGGGAACCACTCCCTTTCCTGATCCTTTTTATTAAGCCTTCAGTCTGTGCTCTGGCTGACACTGGTTTCACTCATTGCTTCTAAATTCCCTGTAGCACATTTCTCCATCACTGATTGCTGAGTATGTAACTACACAAACAGTAGCTGGAGATTTTATTACCATAGTTACGATGGCAGCATCCTGAAGGGCCCAAAGTGCTGTCCCAGAGACAGTGTGTTAATGAGATTTATCATTTTACACAGGACTTTGCTTCAGAAGATGTCTTTTGCTTGACTTGATCCTCACCCTCCTCTTAATCCTTTTACTTAGTATGAATTATTTTTTTTTATAATTCATTTGTAATCCATTGTACATTTTCTTTCAATCTTTGACAGTTACTAAATGAAGGAGACTTAACTGAAAGACAGACATGAGCTTGGGTGCTGACCTTCGAAGGAGCAGCTGTTTGATCCCAGAGTGCACAGTGGGTGCAGGATGAAAAGGCTCCAGACCTGCCAGAACCAAAATAAATATGTGAAGGATGAAACCCCGCTTCTGCCTCCTTACTTCCCTGGCAGAGAACATGGGTGTGTGAGAGATTCTCTTCAGCGACCCTCTGATCCAGATAAGCGAAGCAGAGGCTGGGGCTCCGTGACTCTACCTGCCTCTTCTCCCCATGGAATTTTGGGACAGACTTCTCGTCCAAGAGGCAAATTGGGTTATTTGTTGGCTGAAGTTTTTTTATGACGACTGTTGAGGGGAGGTTTTCCTTCAAAGAGTTTTCATCCCAGACCCAGCTGTCTGACCACAGGGATGGTCAGCATCCTGCTATCAACCACAGAACTTCTCCTTGAGTTTTCAAGATGCCTTGTTGCTTTGAAGGAGGGAGTGATGTCAGTTGTTTTGAGGCATTCTCCCTTCAGCAACCTGAGTAAGAGACTCCCAGCCATCGGGCTGCAAAAAAGGAATTACTTGAATCTCCCTTGGCCCGCTGCTGAGGTTCTATCTTGTCTTATACACCTCTGCTTAGTCACTTTGCTTTCTTTGTTGACAGAACACACAGTAGCATGTTAAGAGGATTTTTTTTTATTGGGTTTTTTTTTTTAAATTAAAAATCATCTGATACAGAGCTTCAGTTTTCCCTTTAAATAAACAAAGCAGCCCAGTGAGTTATTTGGCTCTTGTTTTAGATACAGCTTAATTTCTTAAAGGGAGATTAAGAAAATAATTTAGGCTTTCTCTTGAAGATGGGGCAGTGATTTACCCTTAAGATTCCATGTAAGTAAAATTGACCGAGCCTAAGAAACATGACATGAGAGTCTTCATTTCTACCTAGCAAACACAAGGTTGTTACCAACGTATCACTCTGCTGCATCAGAAGAGACTCTGTCTGAGTCTAGAAATATGGTAGTCATAACAGATAGTTTTGAATTTTTGCACAAAGATATTTAAAACATGAGTGTCTATAGCAGGTGCTCTTGCTAGCAACCTGTCCACAGCTATTGAGAGAAAATACCCAATTATTGACAACAGGACAGAAATTCCAAAGACCATCTACTAGTAGAAAATCATGGTTGTCAGAGAAGTTTTAAATTTATTTAAAATGATCTCTGTGCTGACACACACATGCATAAAGTAGCACATTCTAAACATAACAGAAAAGCTTAATTCCTTTTAAATAATTACAGTTCTTAATTTATTAATGACATGCATAATCAAACTATGCAGACTGAATTCATGGCAAATACTTGTATTCTTAAAATGCTAGTTTTTTTGCAGGCGTGGTGTCGCACATCTGTAATCCCAGCACTCAGGAAGCTGAGGCAGGAAGATTGTCATGAGTTTAAGGCTAGCCTGGGCTACATAGCAAGACCCTGTCTCCAGAATACCTAAAAAATAAATCATATGTTAGTTTTTGTATTCTATAGTCCCTCTTTTTTGTTGTTGTTGTTTTTGTTTTGTTTTTTGTTTTTGTACCGGGGATCAAACTCAGGACCTTGCCCTTGTGAGGCAGGCGGTGGAACCACTGAGCTAAATCCCTGGCTCTTGTATTCTATAGTCTTAACTTTGATACTAGAACAGTGATTCTCACCTGGGAACATTTGGCAATATCTGGTAACATTTTTGGTTTTCATAACCAGGAGAGGGGAGCAATGTTGCAAAACATCCTGCAATACACAGGACAGCTTCCTCTAACCACCAGCAAAAAGTGATCAGTTGCTGAAGATAAGAAAGGGTAGTAAAAGGTTGCAAATTTGTCATCCCCTGTGGGTTGAAGTGATAAACAGATGTGTGGGGATTTACTAGAGATGGAACTCAGGACCTGGCATTCTCCAGGCAGG
The DNA here is from genome assembly GCF_053883595.1 of Heterocephalus glaber. Classification (NCBI taxonomy): domain Eukaryota; kingdom Metazoa; phylum Chordata; class Mammalia; order Rodentia; family Bathyergidae; genus Heterocephalus; species Heterocephalus glaber. Next base: position 14,190,236 of record NW_028258379.1, read on the forward strand.
CGCAGTGCCAGAGCCACATCCCCAGCCCCAGATGTATTTTGTTTTACCTGGACAATTTTATTTTAAATACTGGAGATTGAAGCCAGAACCTCTACACTGAGCTACATATCCTGCCCTTATTATTTTTTGAGACAGGGTCTTGCTGTATTACCCAGGCTGATCTTGAACTTGACATCCTTCTACCTTAGCCTCCCAGAGTGCTGAGATTACAGGCATGCACCACCACATCAAGCCCATATTTTAAAATAATTTTTAATTAGCTGCCAACACGCAAATTTCTGGCTTCAGATGAAAATGGGGTTGATCTGGAAATACTGTTTCCTGGGGTTTTTTTGGTACCGGGGATTGAACTTGGGTCCTTGTGCTTGCACAGCAGGCAGTAAAACCACTGAGCTAAATCCCTGGCCCTCCAGCAGCTTTTATATTCATTAGTCTTCTGACTCCTGCTGTCTTACACCCATCCATTTGACGGCTGGCCTTGAACTCACGGTGATCCTCCTGCCTCAGCCTCCCCCATGCTGGGATTATAGTCACACACCACCATGCCTAGCATGGAGAAACATCTTTTGGAACAGTGCTCCTGGACAATAGAAATTAAAGACTTTAGGGGTGGTGGTACATGCCTATATGAGGTCTGATCAAAATATATGAATGTTTAAATTTTTAAAAAAATTACAGTAAAAGGTGCTATTAAACTCCCTCTTGCTTCTAACACATGTATCCCGTCCTTGCCACTTTGTAAAGACATTCTGGACTTCATGAGGGTTGATCAGATGTGATAAAAAATATAGTGAATGCAACTGTCAATTGCCATCCATTGGAAAGGCAGGTTCATAAAAATTAGTGTGGCCTGGCGTGGTGGTGCATGCCTGTAATCCCAGCACTGAGGAGGTTGAGGTAGGAAGATTGCTGAGAGTTCAAGGCAGCCTGGGTGGTACAGTGAGTTCGACCAGCCTGAACTACATAGTGAGACCCTGTCTCAAAAAACAAAACAAAAATTAGTGTATTCTCATCTACCTTATTCACCAGATCTGGCACTGGCAACTTTTGGTTCTTCACCCAAACTCAAATGACCATGAAAGTTAAAACATTTTTAATTCAAGACATCCACGCAGCCACAACAGCACACCTTAAGACATGAAAAAGGACTCCCAGAATTGTTTCAGAAAGTTCTAAGAATGATGTAAGAAAGTATTTGAAATGAGGGGGAGTATTCTGAGGGGCATTAATGGCAATGTGTCTTGTAATGAATTTAAAATGTTAAATGTTCACTATATATATATATTTGGGGGGGCAGTACCAGAGATCAAACTTGGGACCTTGCACTTACAAGGCAGGCGGCAGAAGCACTGAGCTAAATCCCTGGCCGTTCACTGTATTTTTTTGATCACACCTTGTAATCTCAGACTCGTGAGGCTGAGGCCAGAGGATCCTGAGTTTGAAGCCTGGGCTGCATATCAAAACCCTGTCTCAAAAACAAAACAAGATGGACTTGGTGGTCCACCCTTGTAATCCCAGCACTCTGGAAGCCTGAGGCATGGGAATCACAAGTTCTTGCCCAGTCAGGGAAGCTTAGCAATTTGAGGAAATCTTAAAAAATGAAAAAGGGCTGGGGATGTAGCTCAGTGAGAAATCTTTGAGTTCAATTTCCAGAATATAAAACAAAAGAAAACCTAAATAAATAAATAAACTTTGGTGTGGGGGAATCACCAACTTAACCCATTCCAGTAAGTCAATAAAAACCTGCCTTTCTCTAGGCTGGGGATGTAGCTCAGTGACTGCACCTTCCTGGCAAGTGCAAGGTCCTGAATGTGATTCCCAGTAACAAAACACAAAACTTGCTTTTCTCTTTGTTTTGGGAGTGGAGCCCGTTAAATTACTTCCTTCAGTGGAAGATGCTCTCCCCCCACCCAATTTGTGCCCTTTTTTCCTATATCTGCTTTTTTTTTTTTTAATAAAAGATGATTTATTTGAAGGTAGGGAAAGGAAAAAAGAGAGTGAGAGCACTACTCTGGATGAGTAGGGAGTATTCAAAAGGCAAACATTCCCGTATCTTTTTTTTTTTTTTTTTTGGTACTGGGCATCGAACTTGGGTCCTTGCGCTTGTGCAGCAGGCGTCGAAACCACTGAGCTAAATCCCCGGCCCTCTCCTATATTTACTTTTAAGTGTCAGGGAAAAAGCTAGAACTTTACATGTGAACTATGACCACTCTAACCTGTGCTTGTCCAATTTGATTTCCTCAAATTGCTTTTCTGTTACTCTTCCCCTTTCTCTAACTGTAGCCATGATACAAAATACAAGTTTTGTTTGCTTTGACTCAACTCCTAGTTAGCTGCATGATGTTCAGAAGCAGTAACGTTAAGTGTACTGGTTAAACACTTGCTTTGAGATTGCCTGGTGATTCATGAGACAGCATCTCCAAGTCTTTCTTAGGGCTTGTCTGCTGTTCTAGGAATTCTTCTAAAGCTTGCTGTGGATCGCTGATGTCAAGTTTTGTACGTTCATTGATACTGCAAAATAAGTTAAGGAATAATGAAATAGAACATTTTAAATTAAGGAAACCTTTATGTAAGATTGAAGAATGGTTTAAATGTTTTCATTCTTTTATGTGGGTATGAAGGGACATTTCTAAGAGGAAAACAGACAAGAATTAGGGGAAGGACTACCAGGACATAAGAAACAAAGGAAAATTGAGAATAATAGAGATTCTGTGCTTCTCTCCCTTTGATTTAGACAGTGTCAACTGGGTTGTGGAGGAGGTGGTGCTCATGAGTTACATTTAAGGAGTGCTAAAAAAAGTTTCATCATTTTACAAGCAGTCAAACTATACATGATTTCTCTTCAGAAATAAAGTAGAAATACTTTTACTCATGGCATTAGAACTAGAGTTAGAAAATAATATTTCAAATTGAAAAGAGTCTAAATGTAATACAACTGTTAGATTTTACTCACAGCTCTACTATTCTAAATCTAGGCGTCTGGCTTGGCCTCGCCTATAAAAATGGGATTGTGATCACAAAGTGTGAGGGGCTCTTCAGAAGTTCTCTCCCAGTGGCAGTGTCTGGCATGACAACCTGCACCTGCAGAATGCAGAGCATCTCAGATACCTGGGCGAATCCTTGCCTGGGGCCTCACCCTTCCATCGAACAGCCTGGGTGCCCTGACTCTTGTTCCTCACGAAGTCCTCCTCCAGCCCGGCCTGCTTCAGCCTGTCTCGATACCGTCGCTCTGCCTCTTTCCGGGCAAGGTCCTGTGAAATGGAACTTAATCTGCTGTGGCTGTCTCCTGAATTACCAGATGATGCTAAATTACTCACTTAGCCAGTTTCCTTATAATCCTGTCCCTAACCGCCATCTCCACCCTTAGCGGTGGGCCCAAATTTGCATAAAAATTTCTTAGAGAGGGTTGGGGATATAGCTCAGTGGTTCCCGCACCTACCTTGCAAGTGCAAGGTCCCAAGTTTGATCCCTGGTACCAAAAAAAAAAATTTCTTAGAGCTTTTGTTTTCAAGTCTTAGCTTGCAGGTGAGCTCCCTGAGGATCCTGTTAAAATGCAAGGTCTGGCTACTTGTCCTTGAACTGTACTCACGATGTGGAGTGTACTTTTTTTGGGTTTTTTTGGTACTGGGGATCAAACTCAGGATCTTGTGCTCGCGAGGCAGATGGCAGAACCACTGAGCTAAATCCCCGGCCCCTTTTTTCCTACTTTTACTAGGCCCAAACTCATTCTGCAGAGCACATTTCTTTTCCTACCGTTAATAAAATGTAAAACCTTGCTACCTTTTTTAAAATATGCAGGTTTGGGGCCGGGGATTTAGCTCAGTGGTTCTGTAGCCTGCCTCGCAAGCGGAACGACCGGAGTTCAATCCCCGGTATGAAAAAAAAAAACATACGCAGGTTCGTACCAGGCAGGGCTCAGATGTGGCCTGCAATTCTGTATTTCTAATGCTCCCAGGAGATGCCACGTGTTAAACTGGGATACATACCTTTGAAAAACAAGGACTTAGATTTGTGGGAGGCCAAGTGAGACCCAGATGAAAAAAGAAAAAATAGTCCAAGGGCCAGCATACTGGCTCATGCCTGTAATCCCAGCTACTTAGGAGGCTGATACAGGAGAATTTCGTGAACTCATGTGTTTGAGACAAGCTGTACAACAGACGGAGACCCCAATTCAAACACAGCAGCAGCAACACACAATAAAAAAAAAAAACCTTCCCCCCAAATTCACCTGGGTATAGTGCCACACTCAGCTGAAGGTACTCAGGAGATTGAGGCAGGAGGATGGCAAATTTGAGGCCAACCTGGGTAACTGGGTAACTTAGTGAGAACCTATTTAAAAAGGGGGAGACTGCAGAAGTAGGTCAATGGTACAGCAATTGCCCATCATGTGCAAGACCCTAGATTCAATCTCCAGAACCACATCTTGAAATTTAAAAGCAATAAAGTGTGGTGGTGGATGCCCATAATCCCAGCACTCAGGAGTGGAGGCAGGAGGATGGCTGCAAGTTCAAGGCCAGCTGAGACCTTGTCTCAAAAAAACAAAAAATAAATAAATAAGCAAGCAATCATGACGAAGACTAAAAATTAACAAATAGAAAGTAAGCTACATTCAGAACACCCTTAGCAAATGGAAGATTGGCCAGGGATTTAGCTCAGTGGTTTCACTGCCTGCTGCGCAAGCGCAAGGACTGGAGTTCGATCTCCAGTACCAAATTTTAAAAAAACAACAAATGGAAGATGATCTACCTACCTATCTGTGGACCAGAAAAGGTTTTTTGTTTAAATACTCAAGAGCAAAAATCATAGAGTACTTTGTATTTTTCCTAGTGCTGAGAGATCTATTGAGATCTAAAGACAACACTTGCTTTTTCTTTTCCTTTCTTTTTTTTTTTTTTGAGACAGGGTCTCACTATGTAGTTCAGGCTGGACTTGAACTCACTATGTAGCCCAGGCTGGCCTCGAACTTGAGGTGCTCCTCCTTCCGTCAGTCTCCCAATACTGGGATTACAGGCGTGCGCCACCACACCCAGCCTATGCTTGCTTCTTACAAGTTAATATCTTGGCCTGGGATTTAGCTCAGTGGTTCCCTGCCTGCCTTGCAAGCACAAGGTCTGAGTTTGATCCCAGGTACCAAACAAACAAACAAACAAACAAGTTAACATCTAAAAGGAAAAGGGCGGGGGGAGTTTGTTTGTTTTTGTACTGGGGGTTGAACCCAGGTAGTGCTGAGCTGCATCCCCAGCCTTTTTTATTTTTATGTTGAGATAGGGTCTTTTTGAGTTGCCCAGGGTGGCCTCAAACTTGCCATCCTCCTGTCTCAGCCTCCCAAGTAGCTTGGATTACAAGCATTTATACCACAAACTCGTTCTGCAGAGCATGAGAGATGCTAAGTAAATCAAAGGCAGCCTAGCCCATGTGTGGGGTGGGGATATTGGAGTGGGGCTGGAGCAGACCACCAGATACCTAGATTAAGCACCAGTTGAAGGACAGAGCTAATGGCCAGCAATTAGAGCCAGTCCCTATGGAACCCCAAGTTCTGTCTGAAACTAAAGAGAAAAGGGGTCCACAGAGCTTTTCCCAAATTGTTTGGGACAGTGGCTTTTCTGGGTCATTCAAGGAGCTCCAGAGCTTCCTTAGAGAGAACTCATAGGGCTTTGCCTTCCCTTGGGGAGTTATCTTCAAATAATTCTACCTGAAAGGCACTTAGTCTGGAAAGAACCTTGTGAGGTGCCTGTGAGCACCCTAACCTATATTTGGGGGAAAATGGTAGTAATAAAGCAGGTCCACCTGAGAATGTCTGAAACTTAAGGAAATGTTTAATGCCCACATATTGAAATTGTTTAATAATCTCTAAGAGCCCTTTCATGCAAGGCAGAAAGAAAATGAGTGATAGTACGGTCTTTACCTTGGTAACTTGTTCAAAGAGATAGGGCCTTGTTTGTATTCTCTTCTTCATTTCTTCCAGTTCTTTCTTATATTCTTTTGCTCTTTTACAGTCATTGTTCCTGGAATTAACAAGATTTTTAGAAAGAATTTCATCTTTTCCAATCCAGACCACCATCCATTCCAGTTAAGGAGAGTAACTCTAAGGTGCATTGTAAATTCCTAACTTCCTGGCAAAATCTGTGACTCCCTGTGATTATAGAAGCTAAAGCCCAATAACTTCATCTTGCCATTTTTTCAATCTTGCTGGGTCCCAAGATATATGCCCCTCTGACACATGGAAGACACTGACCGGTTCTCTTTCAGCTTTGCTTTGAACACCTCCTCTAGGCTTTTATGGGGATCCATGGCTTTTGCACGCAGGGTCACAGATTTAGACAGTGCTTGACACTTCTTTTTGTGCATCTCTAACCACTGAATACTCTCATCTGCTTTTTCCTTCTTTTCAAGTGAACTTCTAAAGAGAGGGAGCAAAAACAGGGTACAGATGACCATCCTGGTTATATTTATGAACAATCTTAATCATCTCTCTGAAAAGTATGTTGGTGTTTTCTCTAAATGAATTTACCACAGCTGGCATTTTCAGAAAGAACAAGATTCTGAGATTAAATGCACTGGCAGGTGAAGCCTTCTCTGGAATCCCAGAGATTTCCTACCCCAGGAAAAGTTCATTAACTGAAGTGGAGAATCTGTGAGTTAAAAATATCCTTTTTTTGGTCCCGGGGATCGAACTCGGGACCTTGCGCTTGTGAGGCAGTCGGCGGAACCACTGAGCTCAATCCCTGGCCCTAAAATATCCTTAAATAGCCAAATATTCAGTAGATTTTCTAGGCTTGCACCTATCTGAAAACAGTACTAATACCCACCATTTGCTGAGCTACATAGCATGAACCATGTACCACTACATTTCCTGTAAACCTGCTAAGTGCCTTATGAGATAAAGATGGAAAACCTCCTCCCCAGGAAGAGATTGAGGGTCAGAGAGGTTAAGCCACTTGCTCAAAGATATGCATGCCAACTGAAAAGCCAGGATTAGAACCAGAACTTCTGACTCACAAGCTTCTGCCCACTGTACCATAAACAGTGGGCTAGAAGTTACTTGGGTTCATGGTTGTTTGGAAATACAAATCCACATTTCAAACAAACAAACTAGAAATGGGCCTCCTTCAATGCAGGCAATTTGGAATCAATTTGCAGCACTTAGCTTTTTAATTATTCTACAAGGTCCTATGTGGAGTTATCCTAAAAGGGAAAGTGAGCAAGATTCTTCTTGCATTGAGATGTACACATTCAAGTGGACAGATGAGGAAGAGCAGCATGAAAATGTCAAACTCCCTGCTGCTGGAAAGTAGATGTGGCTATCTTCCATAGGTGGGCTGGCCTCTTATTGGGCCTCAGGATACTGATGATTTAGCCCTGATTTAGTAACTCTGTGAAACTCGAGGATCCTAAATACACTGGGAGGCACCATGGGAAGGCACCAAGAGAGGAAGGCACTAAGAGCTACTAAGCCACTAGTCCTTTCCGAGGGTTCAGCTGCTCATTACACAGTGACCCACACACACACCAGATACACAGTAGCTCAGAGGCCTCATGGAGGAGCTCCTTCTGAGGTGCTGGCTCGATGGAAACAATACCAGAGTCAGGTCAGTTAAAGAGTTAAAAAGGCTTGGGCTGGGGCGGGAGGGGTGGTGTCTGTGAGAGAGTGCTTGGCTAGCATATACAAGGCCTCGCATTTGATCCCCAGCACTGCTAAGAAAAAAGCAAAACAGGCTCCTTATTTCTTCCATCCAACTCTGACACCTCTCTAAAGCTCAGGGCACCTTGAATCTAACACTGAGCTGGGCATGGTGGTGCATGCATGTAATCCCAGCACTCTCTGAAGCAGGAGTATTGGTGGGAGTTCAAGGCCAGACTGGGGCTACATAATGAATTCAAGGACAGCCTGAACTACATAGGAAAATAGAGAGACCTTGTCTCAAAAAAAAAAAAAAAGAGGATCACAATCCGAGCCCAGCCTGGGGAACTTAATGAGGTCCTTGTTTTAAAAGAAAAAGGGGGGACTGGGGTTATAGCTCGTTGCAAAGGCCTGGCTTCGTTCCTCAGTACTGGAAAAAAGAAATCTGGCAATGGCTATCTCCTTTGTGGCAGGCTCAGCCATCTGCCTCAGGTGTCTCTAAATTTTTTTCCTCACGGCTTCTTTCATTTACAGGCTTTTATATATATTCTATCTGTCATTCTTTCCAGCCTATCTTGCTAACTCCTCATTCTTCAAGTTTCTTCTCTGACACTACTGTCAAAGACAAGCGACTCCACCCCAGCTTCCCAGGGCCCTCACAAGCCTCCATACTTGCACACCTCACAAAACATGGTAATTAACCGGGGATTTAGCTCAGTGGTTCCGCTGCCTGCCTCGAAAGCACAAGGTCCTGAGTTCGATCCCTGGTACAAAAAACAAACAAACAAAAAAACCATGGTAATTGCTTACTGACTTTTCTGTATTTCTGGCTGCACATTACACTGAAGTTTTCCTAAGATGTTTTCATTGTGCCTTGCAGAGAATAAGTCCCCATGAGTGTTTGCTGTGTGATGGCTGGCTGCCGTCCACACCAGGCATGCAGAGCCACACCTATAATCCCTTCAACCTCCTAAGATGTCTCTGATAACAGCAGGATGGGGTCCAGCATTTGGTCCCAGATCAGAGCACTGTGAGCCTTGTGTGACTGACCACTCACCTGACTGCTGACTCCCTCTTCCTGGCGGCATCTGTGATGTGCACAGGGAGGGTGTTGGTAGAGAGCGAAGCAAGGCCACTCAGAGAACAACTCCTGGGCAGGGGCGTAGCTGGTGGCTGTAGGGAACCCTAGAAGAAAGGAAGGCTGGTATTGATGTTACAGCAATTGATACTGGGCTTAGTCTTAATGAGGATTCAGTTTCAGTGAAAGACTGAAAATGAGAATCTTCATTTTTTTTCCCCTAGTAATAAGAGATGGATAGTGAAGGGCCGGGGATTTAGCTCAGTGGTTCCGGCTCCTGCCTCACAAGGGCAAGATCCCAAGTTCGATCCCTGGTACCCCCCCAAAAAAATTCACTAAAGAGATGGATAGTGAAACTTTAAGGTTAGTAACCGGGCCAAGACTTGGATATATCCTAAGTTTTTCAATCTAATGAGAAGTATTCCTTGGAATTGGTCTAAAGATACAAGCAACTGATCCCAATTCTCAGCCTTCCAAACCTGCTTGGATTTATTTCTGTAAAACCCCTCTAGAGAGAGGAACAAAAGGGAGTTTTCCCGTGTGGATGTGTTTATAACTGTGTTGGTATTTTGCCGTTGTTTTGTTTAATTAAGATAGAAGATGTCATGAAAAGTGCTTTCTGGAGACCTGGGTCTACCCTGTACTTCAGGCCTTGGGTCCTGACCCTCCTGCAGCTGCCCGGGCTCTCACCCTCCTCCCTCCAGTGGCTGCAGTGTCACAGGGCCTTGGAGTGTGGCGCAGGTTGGCAGTCCTCAGCGAGAAAGGCTTGTTTCGGGTTGCCTCTCGAGTTTCCCTTCTCTTGGCAGCTCTCCTCTGGAAAGCCTTGTAGAGGCCCTCATAGTCAGGGATGACAGGATTCACCCGAGGCTGGAATCTGAAGTTGGTCTGCAGGAAGCCGAGCTTCTTTTCCCAAGTTCGGGTGGCCGTGCGGGGCTGTGGGTCAGGCCGGCTACTAGAGAGGATAGGGGAGGAGGCCGAGTGGAGCATGTCCAGGGCCCGCATCTGGATGCGAATCTTCCTGAAGAGCTCAGCTTCTGTGGAGAAAGAGTCAGGGTAGTGATGGGTGAAGAGGGACCAAGCTTCACACCAAAACCTCTAGAGAACTTCCCCTCTTTTAGGTACTAGAAGTAGTGTGCTGGAGCCAGCTGTTAAGTGTCGGGACTTTGGTGAGTCTGTTGACCTCATGTGGGAAGTTTGCAATTAGCAATGACAGGGATGAAAATGGCAAACATTACAAACCAGTTTGCTGTTTTTCTTTTTCTTTTCCGGAATGTCCATGAATACACAGTGACCAGGACACCACAGCTGTGCCAATCAGGCTGTGGACGCAGTTCCTGGCAACACTTAGGGAGCACTTTCTTTTTCTTTTTTTTTTTTTTTTTGGTTCCGGGGATGGAACTCGGGTCCTTGCGCTTGTGCAGCTGGCGGCAAAACCACTGAGCTAAATCCCCGGCCCAGGGAGCTCTTTCTAAATTCCTTTCCAGAGCGAGGCAGAAAGAAGCTGGCCAGCCACCTGCCTTGCTCCCTGGCTCCCTGGTGTCTGAGAAGGGCCCATCAGCCACCCACGCCCTTTGTCCAAACCATTCCGGACACCTCCTCCTTTCCTCTCATCAGGCACAGGTTCTCCATTTCCTCCTCTTGAACTTCTCTCCAGCCTCTATTTTCACTGTCCTTGCTACTAGCGTCATAATTTCTCAACTGTGAATTTTTGAAATGACCTCCTACCACGTTTCCCCCAAAATAAGACCTAGCTGGAAGATAATCGACCTTCCCTGCCATCACAATCCTCTTGCTCAACGGTTACTCTGTAAGGCAAGTAAGGCAGGGATAGGCTGATTTGGGCTGACACTTTTTATCTCTAGTTCCCAAGGCTGATTATTGTCCAGCTAGGTCTTATTTTGTGGGAAAAGAGGTATTAGATCAACATCCATCCAGTCTTTCCACCCTCTTATTATCCATGCAACAATCAGAGTGACTTTTGGGAACTATGTATCTCGTCATGAGCCACCTTACTTAAAGCCTGTCAGTGACCCTCCAGTGCCCTTGAGACCAAGTCCAAACTCCCTAAGTGGCCCATGAGGCCCCTCAGAATGGGCCTGTGTGTCCCCTTTTTCCTTCTCCTTCTCTGACCCTCTCAGCTTCTTACCTCCATGCCACATCTCTGGCTGCTCCCTTCTTTCTCTGTCCTCACAAAATTAACCACAGCTCCTCTTTCACCAACACCCTCCCAGGGGTCACTTTCTTGGGATCCTTCCTGGGCTGCTCCCCCTTCACCACACCCTGTGTTAGTCCCTCTTTTTTTTTTTTGGTAGCAAGGATCAAACTCGGGACCTAGCGCTTGTGAGGCAGGCAGCGCAGAACCACTGAGCTAAATCCCCGGCCCTGAGTTAGTCCCTCGTAGGACCCCCATGCTTCCCCTGTCAACCCTTGTGTATGACTTATCCCATCAGTAGTGATTCGTCTCTTATCAGCCCTGCTCCTTGCCTACAAACTCCATGTCTGTTTGCTCACCAAGGAATAGTGCTTGGTGAGTTGCACATAGATGGAAGAATGAATAAAGCCTGAGCTACACTCTTTGTTCTTTCTGAGAATCAAGGGTTGGAACCCCAAGCCCCACACATGCTAGGCGAGTGCTCTACCACTGAGCTATATCCCCATCCCCCCAGAGAAAAATAATTTTTGAAACGTGTCAATAATCATCCCCTCAGTAACTTCAGTGAAAGATGAGGGCAGCATTGGGAGCTTTCCTAGCGGCAGCTGGCTAGAAGTGACAGTAGCCTCAGTGGTTCTTGGGTGTCTCACGGTCTTGGCTCCTGTACTTGTGCGGCACAGAGGCCCTCATGTGGGTCCACTGAGAGAGCTCACAGGATGCACCATGGGGATCACTGTAAGACCTCTCACAGGCTCCCTAACCTCCCTCACGGCTGCACCGAGCATGCGGCCTCCAGTGGGTCCAATTGAACAGCTTGTCTCCAGGCCAGGCTCACTAAATCCCTACAGTGCCTTTCAGTGTCCCCAAGCAGGAGGTGGCAATGTGGCAAGGATGTCCTTACCCTCAAGTTTGTCCCCAAGGGCTGGCTCCAGAACAGACTTTGGGATCCTTTGGGTGGCTTTCTTTTTGGGGACCTTGGTCTTATCTGTGGCAGCCAAGTCTATCTGTCGAGCAGCTTCCTTTCGCTGCTCTTCCTTCTCCAGGAAGCTGAAGGGCTTCAGGGATGACAGCAGCAGTTCTTTCCTCTTCTGGATCCCTGCCTGCCTCCGGGCCTCACTGCGCTCCATGATCTCCTGGTACAGGGGCAGGTAGACATGTGCTGGCACAGGCTGTGCCCGGAACTGCCGGTGGCACTCAGCCTCCTCCTGACCCTGCCTCAGGGCCTGCTGCCTCTCTAGCTCAAAGGAGGCAGGCGAGGCCAGCCACTGGGCTTTCTTCTGGGCCTCACGCAGCGTCATTCGGAATGGCCGAGGGACAGTGATGGAGGACGTCCAGGAGCTGATACTTCGGTGCTGGGAAGGAGGCCCAGGGCCTGAGGTGGGCTGTGCCTGGGCCCTGGGAGTGTCACAGGGAAGGCTGCTCAGGGAACTGCAGCGCCTTGCGGAGCCACACCTGAGGGAGAAATCAGATCTGTGTATGGAGGACAAGGTAGTCAAGAGGCCTCACTGCTCCCTCGTCCTCTCCCCAGGCCACCCTGCCTGGCAGGTCACAGCTCACCTCTCGGCCTGATCTCAGCCCCACAGGCCTCCCTCATCTCACAGGCAACCCTAGCTGCCTAGTAGGAGCTCTTTTCAGAACTGATCCACGAATGGCCAGTCTGTACTCTGTATTTGTTTTATTTATTTATTTTTTTTGGTACCAGGGATCAAACTTGGGACCTTGCGCTTGCAAGGCAGGCGCCGGAACCACTAAGCTAAATCCCTGGCCCAATTTGTTTTATTTTTTGAGACAGGGTTTCACTGTTTAGTTCGGGATGGCCTTAAACTCACTGTGTAGCCCAGGCTGGCCTCAAACTTGTAGTGATCCTCCTGTCTCAGCCTCCAAAATGCTGGGGTTACAGGCATGAGCCACCACACCTGGTTGTACTCAGTATTTGTATATGAGAGAGAAACTGCAATGGGGAAGAATAGGGACTCAGCGTCAGATCCAAGTTAAAACCTTGCTTCAAACATTCAAGGTTTGGATTTCTTCAGATGTAAAAATGGCAAAAATAATATCCATTTACAAGGATATTGGGAGGAGAAAGTATTAAATGAGATAAAGTACACACGCATGTAACAGACTCGACTGAGGTCGATGTACCTTGTCATTCTTGGGGGGAAAGTGTTGGGAAAAGATATCCCTTTAATTAATTCTAATGCTTCACTGAACGGAGAGCTGCCCAGAGTGATTTGGGCTTACTGGGTGGGAAATGGACCACTTGCTTGGTCCCCAAAATTGGTCTGACCTGGAGCCATGAGAAGTAGCAGAAGTGATCGCAGCTTTTCATAGGAAAGGAGTGAGGCCCAGAAACAGTGTGACTTGCCTGGAGTGGTGGGGTGGGGCAGCTTTTGACACAAGGCCTTACCTCAGAGACGGAGGGCACTGTACCTGTGGCCTCCCCCTGCCCTTGTCCTGGAAGAAACTCTCCAGGTCCTCATCCTCAGAGACGTTCTCATCACTGTCTGGGTCAGAGGAAAAGAGGGACTCCAACAGTCCCCATCCACCTTTCTGCTTTAGAATCTCTAGGGTCTCATAAAAGGTCTCAGTTGAGTCAGAAGTAGAATCTGCCTCCTCTTCTGGGCTGAGGAACTCATGGAGTTTGCCAGCCCTGCGCAACACCAGACCATCCCCAGACAGTTCATCTTCTGCCTCAGTGTCTGAAGAGGATTTAGGAGGGAATATCTAAAAAGAATAGAAATAACTCATAGGTTAAACTATAATTTCAAAGGTCTTCAAAATGAAACTGTTAGCCGGGCATTGTGATGCACACCTGTAATCCCAGCACTTGGAAGGCTGAGGCAGGTGCATCGCACTGAGATTGAGGCCAGCCTGGACTACATAGTGAGTTGAAGGTCAGCCTGAACTCTGTAATGAGACCCTGTCTCCAAAAACAAAACAAAACAAAAAATATAAAATAAGATGTGTTCCTCACTGTAAAGAAATTTCACAGTGTGATATATGGGTGTGTTTGAAGGGCAGGAAAGCAAAATGAAGAGCTAAAGCTGGTCCTTGCACCGTGTAATGCAATTAGCATTTAAAGAGTACTAATCACCGTGCATTCGGCCCACTACACTCCACGAATCCTACCCAGAACCTTGTCAAAATTGCATCCTGTCTTACCTGGGATTTACATACTTGCTACCAATTTTTCTTCTCTTGTTTCTCCACCTATATCCCTAATTTCCTCATATTCTAACTAATTGCCACTCTATCATTAAGAATGGATGATTAACAGGAGAGACAATGTGGCCTGGCTGAAAGAACACCATGACAGAATTCTTGACACCCAGCCAGCTTTTAAGTACTTCATTCAGGGGTTGAGTATAGCTCAGTGGTAGAGCATTTGTCTCCTATACTCAAGGGCTGGGTTTGATCTCCAGCACTGTAAAACAGTAACAAAACTTCATTCATTCATTCGTACCGAAAACATGTATAGTGTACCATCTAAAAACAAGACAAACATACTCTCTAGTCTCAGAAAACTCACATTCTAATGAGAGACAAAAAATACAAGAGGATTTTACCACCTGCTGTGCAGGCACAAGGACCCAAGTTTGATCCCCGGTACCTAAATAAATAAATAAATAAATACAAGAGGGCAACATATTTAAAAAACATAAACAGTGTGAGGTTATACTGATGCAGTCCTACAGAAAGCTTTCCTGTTGACAAAGCCCATGAGGGGTCACTAGGAATGTACCTATCATTAGGGTTAGGTTTATTAACTTTTAGAACATCAGGAAAACTACAAGGAACTTGGTATGTGTGTGGGGAGGGCTTTTTAAGGTTGACTTATGCTATCAGTGAGCTACTTTCCTAACCCTTTTTAATATTTTATTTGGGGCAGAGTGTGGTGCTGCATATCTGTAATCCTAGTACTTGGGAGGTTGACATAGGAGGATTGTGAGTTCAAGGCTGGCCTGGGCTACATAGTAAGGCCATATATATATATATAAAATATATATATATATATTTTTTTTTTTTTCTCCCCTCGGTACCAGGGATCAAACTCAGAACCTTGTGCTTGCAAGACGGGCACAGTGCCACTGAGCTACATCCCCGTTCCTATTTTTAATTTTTTTTTTTTGGCAGTACTGGGGATTTAACTCAGGACCTCCTACTTGAGGCAGGCCCTGTGCCACTAAGCTAAATCCCCAGCCCACTATCTTTAAACTTTGATACAGGATCTTACCAAGTTGCCCAGGTTGGCCTCAAATTCATGATCCTCCTGCCTCAGCCTCCAAAGAGGCATTCCCCCTGCCCTGACTTTGAGGAGGATTAGGGGGAGAGAGAGATAAACTCTGGATGGGTGCTCTCATGAAGCAGGGACAGTTAGTAAGTGAATGAGTGAGCAATTTTTCTTGAAGAGGTGAGAAGAACAAAGCAAGGGAGGTAATTGGTAAGTAAGCATTATCATTTAGATGAAGGGCTGTTAGAAATTTCACAGCAACATCATAGTCCCAAAGAAACACTACTTTTGCTGATCTTGTCCTTATGTGTCTATTAAACTTGCAGTTAGACAGATGCTCCTTGATTTACAGTGATAAACCCATTTTAACTTGAAAATATCAGAAGTCAAATATGCATTTAATACACCTAACCCACTGAACGTCTAGTTGTTCCTCCTTGTGAGCACATGGCTGACTGGGATCTACAGCTTGCTGTCACTGCTCAGCATGGAGAGAAAACATGATTGCTGGCCAGGGAAGTAATGAAAATTTAAAACTGAAGTACAGTTTTTATTGAATGTATATCACTTTCTCATCGGCCACCATTGTAAAGCTGAAAAATCATGAGTTGAACCATTGTAAACTGGGATGTTTGTATTTTCTCAGTCCTCACTAATTTTTATTTTTATTTATTTTAGTTTTTATTTTCTTACTATGTAGGAATTTTGGATTAACACCTGACTGATGAGGAGCCAGCCTTGCTAGGATCTGGGTAAGAAGGTTTTGGGTTCAAGGCATATGCAAAGGCCATGGGGGAGGGTCTTGGGCAGGAATAAACTTGAATCTTGTGGAGGTAAAAGAGGGCTGTTGTGGCTGAAGGACAGTGGCATGAGAGAGACACCCTTAGGGAGGTAGGCATGGGGCCATGATGGGCCTGCAGAGGATGAGTGGCAGCAGAAGGGCCAGGTGAGGGCAGGCTGTTACAGCCCTCCAGGTCACATGTGGTGATGGTCTTACTGGGTTCTCAAAGGTCCAACAGTTATACTAGAAAAACACCAGATTTGGATTCAAAGGTATGTGTGTGTTGTATCCCTGGCTCTGTTACTGAATAACGTGTCTGCCATCTTGGGCAAAGTTCTTAATTTCTTTTTTTCTTTTCCCCTCTCCTCTCCCCTCCTCCCTCCCTCCCTCCCTCCCTCTCTCTCTCTCTCTCTCTCTCTCTCTCTCTCTCAGCAGTGGCCACATTTATTCGAGAAAGTAACAGTGAAGAGTGAGGGAGAAACTGGCTCTGCAGAGCGAGTTTGGGGCAAGTAAAAAGAGAAAAAGCAAAAAAAGGACGCCCTGGAGAAAGCAGGGCAGGCTACCATGAAGAAAGTCATGATAGCTTTTTTGGGGGGCAGGGGAGCAGGATCTTGCCATGTAGTCCGGGCTGGCCCCAAACTCACAGCAATCCTCCCGCCTCAGCCTCCTGAGCGCTGGGATTATAGGTGTGAGCCACCATGCCTGGCTCTTAACATCTTAAAACTTTATTGAGATATAATTTCCATAGTACACAATTCACTAATTTAAAGTGTATAATTCAATTTTTTTAGTATAGTCAAAGTTGTGCAATTATCACAAAATTTAGAACATTTTCATTGCCTCCAAGACTCCATACCCCTTAGTAGTCATTTCTTATTTCTCCTAACCTCAGACACCGTACCCCAACCCCGTCAGCACTAAACCCCACCAAGCTACTTTCTGTCTCTATGGATTTTTGAGGCAAGTTTCTTAATCACTTTGTGCCTCAGTTTTCTCTTCTACAAAATGAGAACTGTACTGGTTATAGGGTAGTTAAGAGGATTAACAAAAAACAGTGCATTGCTATGGCCCCATGAAGAGACTCCTAAAAAATAAAGTAGTTCAGGGCCGGGGATTTAGCTCAGTGGTTCTGCTGAGTGCCTCGAAAGCTCAAGGATCCGAGTTCGATCCCCGGTACCAAAAAAAAAGAAGGTAAAGTAGTTCAAATCCCAGAAAGACAAGACTCAGTCTCCCGGAGCCTAAACGCTAATTTTAATCCCACGCCCCTCCCTGACACGCCCCTGCCATCTGTCTCCAAGGCAACGCAAAACAGTTTCATCTCTTGGGGATTTCTTTCCGGGGCACAGTCCTGCTGTCCCTTTTCTTTCTCTCCTCACCTGACGGCTGCACTCTGCGCTGCCAGAGGCTCCCACAGGCTTCCCCAAAGTCATCTTTGTAGCCAGGCAGAAGCAGCAGCTGCAGTGACAGCGACCCTGACAGTCCTGACAGCGCCGTACACGCCCCCTTTTAGCTTTGGTCTCCGATTGGCTCTCAGGGCATCTTTCCAATCCATCCCGCCCTAGGAGGCAAGAATCGTTTTCTGATTGGTCTATTCCCTTCGTGCGTTTTGTTTCCGGTTCTGAGGCGCGGCACGCGATTGGAAAATTCTGCTCCCGGAAGTACTATCCTAGGCGCGTCTGCGGATTGCCCAGTACTACGGCGCAGGTCACCATCATGGCGACTCGGCTAGCTGTGAGTCGCTGTGGTCCTCTACCAGCAGCTGCCCGCAGAAGTCCGCTGGTCTCCTGCCGGAGGTGGTTCGGCGCCTCGGCAGACACCGTGTACGATGTGGTGGTGTCGGGAGGAGGCATGGTGGGCGCTGCCATGGCCTGTGCCTTGGGTAAGCGCTTCTCCAGGCCGATAGTGGCAAGGAACGAGGCGATGGGGATCGTCCGAGCCAAGGCACTGTTTGTACAAAGACTGAGCGGCCCGGATCTAGTGGTCCATTCCCTGTCCTAGAGGAGCCTCAGGGCCCTCGGACCTATGTTTGCTGCTTCAGAGTCGGTAGGGTCAAAAGTGGGCGGAGCCTTACGAGTCCGTCCGACTTGCGAGAAACACCTGCCCGGTTAGTTACGCGGTTGGAAGGCATCAGGTGTTCTCATTGCTACACATTCTTTTCAAAACAGCTTTATCGAGATATAATTCACATACTATAAATTTCACCTAAAGAGTACAATTTAATGTTTTTTAGTATATTCGCAGAGTTATGTAGCCATCGCCACAATTAAGTTTTAGAACATTTTCCTTACCCTGAAAGGAAACTTGAAACCCTTCAGCAGTCTCTCCCCATTGTTTATCAATTGACAGACATTTGAGACGTTTTCACTTTCAGCCTAATACTACTGTGAACATTTTGTGTATATATGTTTTTGTTATCTTGAGGCCTATCTTCCAACCAGTGGAATTGCTGGGTTATATGGTAATTCTGTTGAACGTTTTGAAGAATTGTCAAACTTTCCCACCATTTTATGTTTTCACCAATATATGAGGGTACCAATGTCTCCAGAGCCTAGACAGCATTTTTTTTTTTTTTTTTTTTTTTGCTGTACTGGGGATCGAACTCAGGACCTTGAGCTTTCTTTCGAGGCAGGCATGGCACCACTGAGCTAAATCCTGGGCCCTGGACAGCATTTTTTTTTATAGGGATCTTATTAGGTGTGAAGTGGTTTTGGTTTGTAGTCCCCTAATGACTAATGATGTTGAATATTCCTTATTATGGTTATTGACCATATGTATGTGTCTTCTTTGGAGAAATACCTATTTAGACCCCCCAGCTCCCTTGATTTTGCAGTTCTAGGAATGGAACCCAGGACTGCCATGCATATTCTACCACACAACTACACCCCAGCCTGACCCTTTGTTTTGATTTGGGCTACTTGTCTTTCTGTTGTTGAATTGTAAGAGTTCTTTCCTTCTTTCTTTATTTTTGTACCAGGGATCGAACTCAGGACCTTGTGCTTTCAAGGCAGGTGGCAGAACCACTGAGATAAACCCCAGGCCCAAGAGTTCTTTTATATATTCTAGGCACAAATCCCTTATCAGAATATTTGTAATTCCTTTCTTTTCCTTGATAGTGCTTCTTTGAAGCACAAACTTTTCTTTTTTCTTTCCTACCTCCTTCCTTTCCTTTCTCTTCTTCTTCTTTGGTACTAGGCATTGAACCCAAAGCTGTCACACTGAGCTGCATTCTCAGCCTTTTTTATTTTGAGATAAGGTCTTGTTTAGTTGCCAAGTTCTCCAGACTGGCCATAAACTTTCATTTCTCCTGCCTCAGCCTCCCAGAGTGCTGGGATTACAGGTATGCACTACCACACCTGGCTGAAGCACAAAGATTTAAAAAATTTAGGAAAGCATACTAAGGATTGAGCCCAGCTCTTCCTGCATGCTAGGAAAGCACTCCACCACTGAACAACATCCCCAGCCTTAAAATTTTTGTTTCTCCAGAGCTGGGGATAGAATCTGGAACCTATCACATGCTAGGCAAGGACCCTACCACTGAGCTACACCTCCAGCCCCATTTTAATTTGTTTTTTTTTAACTCAATTTTTTTTGGTGTTTTATTTTTTGAATTATGTAGCCCAGGCTGGTCTTGAACTTGTAGTGATCCTTCTGCCTTAGCCTCCTGAGTTCTGGGATCACAGGCATGGGCCACCATGCCTGGCAACCCTATTTTAAACTTTGATGCAGTCCAGTTTATCTTTTATCACTTATGTTTTTGGTGTTATAACTAAGATTTACCCAAAGATATACTAAGATTTACTCCAGTGACTTTTTTGGGTTTTTTTGGGGGGGTAGCAGGGAATCGAACTCTGGTCCTTGTGCTTGCATAGCAGGCAGCGAAACCACTGAGCTAAATCCCCAGCCCCGCTCTTTTCCAATGACTTTTTTATTTTATTTTTTGGTACTGGGGATTGAACTTGGGTCCTTGGATTTGTGGGGCAAGTACTGGAACCACTGAGCTAAATCCCTGGCCCTCCAATGACTTTTTGTAAAAGTTTCATAATTTCAGCTCTTACAGAAGTCTATGATCTACCTAATTTAGTTAAATTTTGTGTATCCTGTGAGGTAAGGACTCTGCCTTTACATTTTAATATAAGCTGCTCCACAGGCAGGGAATCTAGGGAGAGAAAGAGAAGGAAAGGAGGGAGGGAAGGGGAAGTAAAGAGGATTAAGATCCAATATGTACAGATTCCTAAACTCCACAATGAATATATTCGTTATGTACTGCTAACATAGACTAATAAAAAATTAAAACCCTCATTAAAAACTAAATATTGGGGGCCGGGGATTTAGCTCAGTGATTCCACCGCCTGCCTTGCAAGCTCAGGGACCTGAGTTCAATCCCCAGTACAACAACAACAACAAAGAACTATTAAAATAAAATTTAAAAAACAAAAAAACTAAATATTAAAATATAAAGGTAGGGCTGGGGATACAGCTCAGTGGCAGGTAGAATGCTTGCTGAGCATGTGGAAAACCCTCAGTTTGAATTCCAACAGCAAAAAAAAAACTTAAAAGCTGAAACTCTGGATGATTTGGAACTCTTTCATGAAATTTAGCCAGTGGACAAGCCTCTGCTTTTTCATGTGCAACACTGGGACTGAAGTGTATGATGGGCTCTTCTCTGTGGGAAGAGCGTTGGTCCTCACACTGGTCCTCTTCCTGCGACCACAGGCAGGTGGGGTTTTCAGGCAGACAGCTGCTTGGGTTGTCAGCCTTGATCATCGGAGCACATAGCCCAGTGAATGCTCTTTGTCAATAGTTTATATGCTGATTAAGCTTACTTTTTAGTTCAACATCTTTTTATTTTAGACAGTTGCTTTAAAACTAAAAAATTTCCAGTAGGCCTTCAATGCAGAATTTCCCTTACAGTCTGCTGTGTCTTCCTTGATTCTTTAGGCTCACACTAGTTTATGTTCAGGTTTGAAACATCTTTATTTCCCTCTCACATTATTTGAGTTCAGGAATGGTCCTGAAGAGCTGGTCTAGTGTTTTTTAAAAACACTTTCTTATAAGGCTTCTCTTCTCTTCTCCTCCCCTCCCTTCCTTCCTGAGATGGGATCTCACTGTGTTGTCCAGGCTGGCCCCAGATTCTTAGGTACAGCGATCCTCCTGCCTCAGCCTCTTGAGTAGTCGGGACTACAGCCATCTTAAGTAACTTTTCTGAAATGTTACATTAAATAGAAGGAAGAAAAAAAACCCACACACGCACATACCCCACCCCGCAACGGTGATCAGGACCTTGGGCTTTCGAGGCAGATTTGCTGCCAGTGAACTAAATCCCTGGCTCACCTGGGTATATTTTATAATGTGTTCAGAACCCTTTTTCTGTCAGTTTTCCCTGCCTGTCACACCTAACAGACATGCCATATCTACTTTATGGTTCTGCAACATTTGTGGATGGAAATAATAGCTATGAGCAAAGAAATATTATTTTGAGACAGGGTCGTGCTAAATTCCCACAATGGGAATGAACTTGTGATCCTCCTGCCTCAGACTCTTAAGAAGCTAAGATAAAATTCTTCTCTTTTTTTTTGCACATTGTATTTGCCAGTAGTGGCTTTTACCACTATTTGTTCCTAAAGCACATGGCACATAGCAAAGTTTGTTAGGGAAGGTTTACAGTGGTGAGTGAGGTGTATCCCTGGATGAAATAGTGGAATATGTTATTGCTTAGGGTTCTGTGTGAGTAGTGTTTACATTATGTGTCCTGTAAGAAATTTGTATTCTAAGGCCTAAGAAGTTAATCATATTTTTTCAGTTTATTTTTAAAATTTATTTATTTATTTATTTATTTTGGTACTGAGGATCGAACTCTGGACCTTGCACTTGCAAGGCAGGTGGTGGCAACACTGAGCTAAATCCCTGGCCCCTTTCAGTTTATTTTTATTTTATTTTATTTTAATTTTTTTTGTAGTGGGGATTGAACTCAGGACCTCATGCTTGCCAGGCAGGCACTGTGCCACTGAGCTAAATCCCTGGGTATCTATTTATTTTTTTGAGACGGTCTCACTAGGTAGTTTAGACTGATCTTCAATTCACTGTGTAGCCCAGGTTGGTTTGGAGGGCAGCAATCCTCCTGCCTCAGCCTCCTGAGTGCTGGGATTACAGGTGTGAGTGACTACATCTGGCATTTTGTTTTGGGGGTTTTTTTGTTTGTTTTTTTTTGAGTCACAGTCTCCCTTTGTAGTTCAGGCTGGCCCTGAACTCACTATGTAGCCCAGGCTGGCCTTGAACTTGTGGTGATCCTCCTGCCTCAGACTCCCAAGTGCTGAGATCACAGGTGTGTGCCACCATGCCTGTCTACATCTGGCTTTTTAAAATTTATTTTTAAATTGAAACAAAAATTGTACATATTAATGGTGTACTATGTAATGTTTTAATGCATGTAAATGCTGTATGTTTAGATCAGGTTAAACATATCTATCTCTTCAAACATTTATCATTTCTTCATGTTGAAAACTTTCAAAACTCTCTTCCAGCTTTTTGAAATGTCCAGTACATTATTATCCTACTGTGCAGTTACATTCTCGATTTTTCTATGACTGCATAAAATCTTTCTTTTTTTTTCTTTTAGGACATGATATTCACTTTCATGACAAGAAAATCCTGTTGCTAGAAGCAGGTCCAAAGAAAGTACTGGAGAAATTGCCAGAAACTTACAGCAACAGAGTCAGCTCCATTTCCCCCGGCTCTGCAACCCTGCTCAGTAGTGAGTATGGATCCTGTCTCGGCACAGCCTCCTTCCTCCTGGGCCTTGCAGTGCACTCTGCAGTGCAGTCCCCAGAGCATCTGTGAGCAGGGAAAGTCCTGTGTGGTAGGGGAAGAAGTGGCCAGGAAGTCTAGGGTGGAGCTGATGTTGTTAACGAATCAGATCCCGCTCTTCGCTCTTCGAGATGTGTGGGTCCATCCTGTATACCTCATTATTGTGGAACTGAATCTATGAATTAATTATGAACATTTGCTCTCCATTCCCAGAGCCATGTGTTACATAGTTTGTGGGGTGTAGATGAATGTGTTCACATAGGACCAGTTACTTAGCAGATTGTTTTGGGGTCTCTGCCAGATGTTCCTCCTGTCCTGTATGATGCCAGCCTGTCTATTAAATTCTTCCACCACTTTCTAGCCTCTTACACTGCTTCGTTTTCTTTGTAACACTTATTTACTACTTGACATTATGTATTTGTCTTTTGATGTTCAGTCTCTGTAACTAGAAGGTCAACTGCAGAAGATGGGTTCTTAAGATGATGAAGAAAAAGAACATGGGTTTGATTTGCTTTTTGTTTCCCTTTTTATAACATGATTTGACTTTTGGGGTCTTTTTTTGTGCTGTACCGTAGGGGACTGGGGAAGAGTAGCTTAGCTCCTAGCACCAAACAGGATGCAAGCAGAGAAGGATTTTTCTGACATAGGAGAGCACAGAAAACAACCTCTTACTTAGGCTGGAAAGACAGAAGGAGGGTGAAGTGTCTATGAGCTGGTTCCCATCTACAGACCCTTTCTTTTGTAGGTTTTGGTGCCTGGGACCACATCTGCAACATGAGATACAGAGCCTTTCGGCGGATGCAGGTGCCTCTTTTACCTTGTGCCCTCTGGCGATATGTCTTGGTCTGTCTTGTGTTAAGATATTGGAGTCCATACTCTCCAGGTTTTCTGTGAATGTGGGAGGAATCGGACAAAGTTCACTTTCAGTCTGATGAAGCCGGGGTGGGGGGGCAGACTTTGAGAATCTTCTCACTTCTCTCTGATAGTTGGTGACTTTATACTTCTGTCACTTGGGAAACCAATACTTGGTTTCTGATTAGAGTCATATTTTCTTTTACTTGACTTTCATGCAACTTTCTCTTTGTGTTTCCAGGTGTGGGATGGCTGCTCAGAGGCCTTGATAATGTTCGATAAGGATAATTTAGATGACATGGGCTACATAGTGGAGAACGATGTCATCATGAATGCGCTCACTAAGCAGCTGGAGGCTGTGTCTGGTGCGTCACCATCTCTTCCTCTTCTGTTTACTCCCTGGGAAGTGAACTCCTTAGGACTTCCTGCAAGAGAAGATTGCTTTTACAGATACTGAATGTCCGCTGTAAAGAAATCCTCTGACAGTTATCTCTGGGTTGTTCTTTTTCTTTTCTTTTCTTTTTTTTTTTTGGTACTGGGGATTGAACTTGGGACCTTGTGCTTATGAGGCAGACAGCGACACAGCACCCCCCCCCCGTTCTTTTTCTTTTTAACAGCTAGTTAGCCTGCTCTCTTCTTCCCTCCCTTTCCCTTTCGTACCCTTTTTTTTCCCCCTCTCCTCCCCTTCCTTTCCCTTTCCCCTTTCCTTTCTATTCTCTTTTCTTCCTCTGTGCCTTCCCCTTCCCTTTCTTTCTTTTGGGGATTGAACTCAGGGCCTTAACATTTAGCTACATCCACAGCCTGCCACCCTCTCCCAGTTTTTGAGACAGGGCCTTGCTAAGTTGCCCAGGCTGAGTTTGAGCTTGTGATCCTCTTGCTTTAGCCTCCCAGAGTGCTGGGATTATAACCATGTGCCACCATGCCTGTCTCTTTTTAATGGTATTATTCATGTCCAGTTTACATATCATAAAACTCACCCATTTAAGTGTATAATTCAGTGACTCTTAGTGTATTTGTCCAGATGTGCAATCATCACCCCAGTATCATTTTAGAACATTTCCTTCACCTGAAAAAGAAACCTCATACCCATTTACAGTCATTCTGTAGTCCCACTCAGAGTCTGCAACCACTAATCTGCTTTTTGTCTTTCTACTTGTTTTTGTTTGTTTGTTTGTTTTTGGTACCGGGGATTGAACTCGGGACCTCGGGACCTTGCGCCTTTAAGGCAGGCACCAGAACCACTGAGCTAAATCTCCGGCCCTGTTTTTGTTTGTTTTTTGAGACAGGGTCTTGCTATGTAGTTCAGGCTGGTCTTGAACTTGAGGCCTCAACCTCCTGAGTGCTGGGATTATAGGCATGTGCCATCAGGCCTGACTTGTCTTTCTAGATTTGCCAAACGTGGACAATTCATATGAATAGAATTATATAATTGGTGTTCATTCAAGTCAGACTTCTCATACTGAGCATGTTTTTGAGGTTTCTCTACATTGTAGCATGTATCAGTACTTTATCCTTCTTTATTGCTGAATAGTGTTCCATTGTATGAATATACCAAATTTTGACAGATATTTGGATTGTTTTACTTTTTTTTTAGCAATTGCAAATAGTGCCAAGAATATTTCATGTAGAAGTTTTTGTGTGAACATGTTTTTTCTTTTTTTTGTGTGTGTGTGTGAATGTGTTTTCATTTCTCCTGGTTAGATACTTATCCTTGAAAGTAGTGTTGCTAGTGTTCTAGGTCTAGTCTTCTCAGGAGCTGGCAAACTGTTTTCTAGAGGCTGCACCATTTTCCTTTGCCACCAATGTTAAGAGTTCCAGTTTCTCTATATCTTTGCCAATAATTATTTTCCTTTTTTCTTTTATTATCATAAGTAAGTATACTTGCATGTGTGTATGTATGTGTGTGTGTGTGTGTGTGTGTGTGTGTGTGTGTTTGCTGGGAATTGAACCCAGGACCTTGTACCTGCTAGGCAAGCACTCTACCACTAAGTTATACCCCCAGCCCTCCTACCCCCTTTTAAAGTTTTATTTTGAGGGGCTGGGGATTTAGCTCAATGGTTCTGCTGCCTGCCTCAAAAGTGCAAAGGTCCAGAGTTTGATCCCTGGTACCAAAATAAATAAATAAATAAATAAATAAATAAATAGTTTTATTTTGAGATAGGTCTTGGTAAGTTGTCCAGGCTGGCCTGGAATAATGCAGTTCTCTTGTCTCAGCTTCTCCAGTAGCTTGGATTACAGGCATGAGCCACTAAGCCCAGCTAAATAAAGGTTCACCTTCTTGGTTTACTTATGATTGGAGAACATTTTGTTTTGTTTTCTTTTTGTAGTCTCAGGGAACTAGTCCAGGGCTTTGTGCATACTAGGCAAGCCCTCTACCACTGAGCCACCCCCCACCCGTTTTAAGAAATTATAGCCATCTTTGTGAAAGTGAAGTGGTATCTCATTGTACTTTTGATTATATTTCCCTAACGAATAATTTAAGTGTCTTTTGATGAGTAATAAGTGTCTTTTCATGTGCTTATTGGCCACGTGTGTACCTTCTTTGGAGAAATGTCTGTTCAGAATCTTGCCTTTTGTGTGTAGTGTGTGCATGTGTGTACACGCTGGGATCTAACCCAAAGCCTCCTGATGTTAGGCAAGCTACTGTACCACTGAGCCAAGATTCTCAGCCCTTCTTTTGCACATTTTTAAATTGGGTTGTCTTTTTTTGTTTTGTTTTGTTTTTTGGCAGTACTATGGATTGAACCTGTGGCTTTTACACTGAGCTACATTCCCAGGACTTTAATTTTTTATTTTGAGAAAGAATCTTGCTAAATTATTAACTTGTCCAGGCCAGGGTTGAACTTAGGATCCTCCTGCATTAGCATCCCAAAGTTTTGGGATTATAGATATGTGCCACCATGCCAGGCTGTCTTTTTTATTTTTGAATTATAAGAGGTCTTTACATATTCATAGGAGAGAGAAAAATTAGAAATAGTTTAAATGCTTTTTCATATGGAATAATATTCATGTAATGTGCCACAGTGTAGCTTTTAAAAATAATTTAGGGCCAAGGGTACAGAGCTCAATGGTAGAAGTGCACGGCCTGGGGTTTAATCCCCAGTGCTGGAAAAATTTTAAAATATAATTAAATAAATAAAACAAAGCGCCTGCCTGGCAAGTGCGAGGTCCCTGGTACAAAAAAAAAGGCTGGGGTGCACCTCAGTGGTAGAGCACATGCCTGGCAACCATAAGGCCCTGGGTTCCATCCTCGGTACCACAAAAACAAACAAAGATTTTAAAACCTTCTTTTCAAGCTGTTTGGAAATATACAGTACACTGTTATCTGTAGTCAGCCTTCTATGCTGTGCACTCCAGAACTTATTTCTCCCATCTGATTATAACTTATTACCTCATGATCAGTATAGAGAATATTATTTTTTAATAAGAAAAATAAAATGATTTCCAGTGGAGAGAACACTGTTGCAGTACAGAAGATGTTGATCCTGTAGTGTGCCCACGCTGTCTGCTCTGTGTGTGTGTGGGCGTGTGTAGGTGTAGAGTGAAACTAGAAGAAAAAGAATGCTCCAGGCTGGGATCCACTTGAGAGCTCGAGGACATTTTTGCTTGTGACACCGAGTCCTGTCTGTGGCTTCTTCTATTCGTCAGCTGTCAGAATATATCATTGATTGCTTGAGTCACTTTTTCTTTTTAACTTCCTTTTATTTTATTTATGTATAATTTATTTATTTATTTTGGTCCCAGGGATCGAACTCTGGACCTTGCTCTTGCAAGGCAGGTGGTGGCACCACTGAGCTAAATTCCTGGCCCTTAACTACCTTTTTAGATCTTGTTTGGCAGTGCATAACAAAACATTACTGTTCTGGCACATTGTCTGAGGTTTGGTTCTGGCTTTTCCCTTGGCCTTGTGGCCTGCCTTTTTAATCTTTTGTTTTCTTTCTCTTTTGGCCTCCCCAGATCGAGTGACGGTTCTGTACAGGAGCAAAGCTGTTGGCTATTCCTGGCCTGGCCCATTTTCCATGGCAGACTCCAGCCCTTGGGTCCATATTACCCTAGGTGATGGCAGCACCCTCCAGACCACATTGTTGGTAGTTGAAGATTCTTATTTTGCCAGGGGTCTTGCATGTGTACACCCTGTCCTACACTCTAGGGACTCTGTAAGCCAATCTGTCTAAGCTGTATGGAGTTCAGGCAAGGCTTTTGGTTATAAGTGCCCAGTCACCCTTTGGGTTGGCCAAGATTGAGGGGGTCTTAAGTCCTATGCAGGAAGCAATTTCATGGCCATCTTAGGTCACGAAATGATAGGATAGCTGGGCCTCACAGGTACGGAATCATTGTCAGCAATTGAGGCTGTTCTTTTCCTCTCAGGATCCCATTGTCATTCATCTCCTCAAAGCTCTCATTTTTTTCTCTTTGCTCATTACCTTTCCCTTTTGTGTGGCAGCCATTCCCAACCTCACGTCAGGACCATTCGGCTCCATTGCCCGTCCATACTGAAACTTTCCTCTCTAGTTTAAATCTCAGGGGGATCTACCTCAGGTTTAACCTGGCTGGCATTTCTTGAGCCATATGTCCACTTTGACTCCATCAGTGGAGGCAGAAGGTGCATATTGTAGGGCTCCAGTCCAGGGCTATGAGACAGGCCTGATGAAAAATTTCCTGCTATTAGGGAAACTTTAGGCTGGCCAACAGTTGGAACTAGAGTAATTGTTAGGGGCAAGAGAAAATTCTGGAGCATGTGATATATGCAGAGGCTATAAGACTTAGCAGGCTCTCATCTCCATGTAGATTGGTGCTGATGGTCACAACTCAGGAGTACGGCAGGCTGCTGGGATCCAGAATGTCAGCTGGAACTATGACCAGTCTGCTGTAGTGGCTACTCTGCATTTATCTGAGGTAAGCTCTGGAGCTGCCACTTGGGACCCTACTCATAGGCCCCAGGTATTCTCCACAAGAGCCTTTCTTTTTTCTTTTGGTACTGGGGATTGAACTCAGGACCTTGTGCTTGCCAGGCAGGCGCAGCACCACTGAGCAACATCCTCGGCCCTAAGAGCCTTTCTTTTCAACATTACAGGCCACAGAAAACAACGTAGCCTGGCAGAGATTTCTTCCCTCAGGGCCTATTGCTCTGCTCCCGGTAAGAGGTCATTTGGCTAGTCTGTTTAGAGGTGTACCTTCTTCTTTACAACTTCACTTTCTCAGCCCCTTTTATGGTTTCAAGGGAACATACCTAGCCTAACATTGTTTCCGCTTCTCATCTTTTGTGCTCGAGAGCCCCCAAGTTCCTAAGAATTTTAGCCTTGGTATTGATGTTCTTCTTTTGACACAGCTCTCAGACACCTTGAGTTCCTTGGTTTGGTCCACATCCCATGACCATGCCGCACAGCTGGTCAGCATGGACAAGGAAGAGTTTGTAGATGCCATCAACTCTGCCTTTGTGAGTATCACCTGTCCGGCCGATGATAGCTTGTAGGGGTGGGTTCAGAAAGGTGGTTTTAAGTAAGAAGGACTAACCAAGCAGCTGCCCTTTTGTAACTAACTTAATCAAGATTATGCTGAGGGCACAACAGAAATACAGTAATGCTCTTCTAGGGTTGTGGGCTGCTGTTATACTGATGGACACAGCTGACTGGTGGTGGTTAGCACTGCTTTTTTTGAAGCTGTATACTTTGATCATTTTGAATAATTCTAGTAGGTCCCAAGTACCTGAACCTTTGAAACCTGATTCACTGGAAGTGTGTGTTTGTGTGGGGGGGAGAGTGAACCCATTTTTAGCACAGAGCTTAAGAGTAAACTTTGTAGACAAACATAGATGGGTTCAATATTGATTCTAATAATCTCCTGAAAAACAGAAATAGTTACCACCAAACCCTCAGGACTGAATAAAGATATTTAAAATGGGAGAAATGGGTTGAGAATGTAGCTCAGTGGGAGAGTTTTTGCCCACTATCCCCATGACCCTGGGCTTAATCCCCATACAATAAAATAAAAATAAAAACTAAAATAAAGTGAGATAATTTATGTAAAATCCTTGGAACATATTTAATACATTGTAGATTTTCAACAAATTATTAATTATTCTGGAGTAGACATAGTCTGTAGATATTATGGACACTTGTATTTTTGGAGCTTTTACTTCACACTTACCTAAATTCATCAGTAGCACTAATTGGTAATATTTACTATGTGCCAGGCTTTAGAGTTTTATAGATATTTTTCTTAATTTAGTTAACCTTTGAGGTAGGTAGTAGTATTAGCCTCATTTAGAAAAATTAGGAACTTGCCTGAGGTCACAGAGCTAGGGCAAAGCCAAGTTCTGTAATCAACCTGGCCCTTAAAGCTTGTGTTTTTAACCAAGCCTCACTAAGAACTTCACAATAAAGAATTATATTCCACTGCTCTGTAGTAGCAGTAAGAAAAAAAGGAACTGAACATACTGAAGTGGTTTCCAAGGTAAATGATGAATGCTACCTCTCTCTGGGTCATTCAGTATGTATTCCTGGCACAGGCCTAACACCTTTGTAGCACATTTATTCAACAATAATTACAAGGCCTTCTGTGTAGCAGGCTGTAGAGATAGAGATGGATGAGACAGTCCCTGCCTTCAGGAAGCTTGTAGTCAGGTGTGGAGAAAGACTTGCAAATGACAATCTAAGTACAGTGATAGAAGTATGCACAGGGTGCTGTGGCAGCACAGAGGGGTAAAAACACACAGCGGAGGGCTTGGGGGATGGTGCTCAGGTGTTCTGAGGTATTATCCTGGTGGAATGGGTGGTTGGACATTCTAACCAGAGAGGAGTCCTCCAGACGAGAAGATAGTGTAGGATGAGCTACCCTGGCAGATGCATCATTACTGGTGGTGGGGCCTGGCAAAAGGTGCTCAAGAGGTAGGCAGAAGCCAGCTCAGGGCAGTTTGCCCTGCAGGGAGTCCTGGAAAATTCTACTTTGCATTTGTTTAAGAGGTTTGTCACTCACAGCTCAAGAATAGATTGGGCATGTTAGGAAGCATTACCCTTAGCCTTGGTTGTAAAAGGGTTTCCTTGTTGAGTTTCCTGTTAGTCACTGATGAGATTTCTCCTGGTTTGTTTCGTGGGTGATGCTCAGTGGAGTGATGCTAACCACACCGACTTCATTGGCTCTGCTGGCAGCATGCTGCAGTATGCTGTTGCTCTTCTGAAGCCCTCTAAAGTCTCAGCTCGCCAGCTACCTCCAAGTGTAGCCAAGGTGGATGCCAAAAGCAGAGTGCTCTTTCCGCTGGGGTTGGGACATGCAGCTGAGTATGTCCGGCCTCGCGTGGCGCTCATTGGGTAAGACAGTAATGGAGCAGGGTCGTTCCCTCCTCACTGGTGCTGGAGGCCACATCTGAATGCTGCTTCATTCACAGGGACGCAGCCCACAGAGTCCATCCACTTGCAGGACAAGGTGTCAACATGGGCTTTGGGGATATCTCTAGCCTGCTCCATCACCTCAGTACCGCAGCCTTCAGTGGAAAAGACTTAGGTAAAGATTCAGGCATCCAGAGATCAAGAGTTAAAGATCAGGGCCAGGGGTTTAGCTCAGTGGTTCCGCTGCCTGCCTCGCAAGCACAAGGTCCCGAGTTCCATCCCCAGTACCCCCCAAAAAAGAGAAAAAGAGTTAAAGATCAGAACCCCAGAATAGCCCTCAATAGCAAGATGGGGTCAATATGATGTAGATGGCATCTAGATCTACATCAAAATGATGTAGATCTGGGTTGCTAGGAGGAGGAAGAAGCCTTTGTTCTTGGAAAAGGGATTTAACCTTCCCTTTTTTCTCCAGGCTCCATGAGCCACCTCACAGGTTATGAAACAGACAGACAGCGTCACAACACTGCTCTCCTGGCTGCTACTGACTTGCTGAAAAGGCTCTACTCCACCAGTGCCACTCCACTTGTGCTGCTCAGGACGTGGGGCTTGCAGGTCACTAATGCTGTGTCTCCACTCAAAGTAAGAGGCCACTAGTGGTTTCCAAGATTGTTTTCTTGACTGTAACATTATTTTGTCTGCCATGGCCAGTGGTTCTGAGCAAGAGTACTTGCTGGGCTTATTGTCAGGGCCCATATCTAAGTGATAACTTGATATGAAGGGCTGAAGAATGGTGCACAGGGCCTTGTAAAGATGAACAAGTTTAGGGGCTGGGGACTTAGCTCAGTGGCACTGTGCCTGCCTGGCACAAGGTCCTGAGTTCGATACCCCCCCAAAAAAGACGAAAAGTTTAAACTCCTTTTGCTGCTTGGCTAGCTCCTTCTCTGAGATACTTTCTTTTTTTTTTTTTTTTTGGTACTGGGGACTGAACTCGGGACCTTGCACTTTCGAGGCAGGCGGTGGAACCACTGGGCTAAATCCCCGGTGAGATACTTCCATTTAAAGATTTTTTTTTTTGCTGAAATAAAACAGCGACTCTTAGGAAGAATATCTCTGTGACTGTTTTTGCTTTGATCACTTTGGATATTTCATTATAAGTACTTTACTATTTTTACTTTTCATTTTGGGGCAATAAGGTACAAGGAATTGAACCCTGGGCCTTGTGCATGTTCGGCAAACTCTTACCACTGAACTATGTTCCCAACCCTGAGAGCATCTGCCTCACGTCTCCTAATCTTAGTATGTGAGTGCCACTCACTTTGTTCCCCTTTTCTACAGGAACAAATTATGGCCTTTGCCTGCAAATGAGTGCTGTCTTCTGGAGATTATGTTGATGAAAAAAAGAACATCCTACCTCGTGATCATCACCTATACTTCCAAGATGTAATTTAATAAATTTATTTTACATCAGGGTTCTTGTCTTTTTCTCCTATGGAAACTATGCCTATGAAACCTAAAGGACTGAAAATTTGCTGTGAGGAAAAAAACTCCACAGGAAGACTGTTACTGTTCGATTCAAAAGAGCTTTTTATTAAAACAAAACTTACTGAGGTGTTGTTCCATTCATTTTTGTTAGTTAACAGTCCTTTCTAAAGAGAAAGTGCTGGTCATAAATTTGTTTTTCTGATAAGAGGTAAGGATTAGAACTATTAATACGTTTCTATTAGATTTGTTTTAAAATTTATTAGAGTGCAGATTAAATACAAAGTACTTTAACCTTTGTTATTAGTGCATTGGACTTGGAAACAATCAAATCTTTTTTTTTTTTGGTACGGAGATCAAACTCGGGACCTTGCGCTTTTGAGGCAGGCGCTGGAACCACTGAGCTAAATCCCCGGCCTGGAAAAAATCAAATCTTATTAATCCTAGTTATTACATCTTCAGCACAGCATCAAATTTCAGTTTTACTTATGGTTCCTCTCCAGGACACCAATCTTGCTCAGTAATAAAATAATAATTTCATTGCCCAGGTTTGAAGACCTCAGGAATCAGGTCAGAAGGGACACTGATGGGCAGCATAATCTGTCCATGCTTGCTGGCAGACTGGTGGCCGGCAAGGGAGCAGTGTACTGCTGTGCTTCTAAAGAGCTCACCACAGTTCCCCCAGAGGAGATCATCAGGGCTGTTAGATTTGCACACTGTAAAGAACATTTTGCCCAAAAGCCTGCTTTGAAGATGAAATAAGAAGAAACAGTCTGCTTTTGAACCAAGCTAAGCTATTCTTGGGAATAATTTTTGAAGGAATGAGAAGTTTGATACTATAGGGCAGCTTTTAAGGCAAATGTGAAAAATGTGTTCAGATACAGAGTGAAAAATAATAATGTCCTAAAATCCAGAAAAATGTGCCCAAATGAAAAGATTACAGCTCTGTATAAAGCTGTGTGACTACTGGCAGAGACTATAGACAAAGGGTCACTATCACAAGAAATGGAAAGGGGATTTAGCTCAGTGGTGCTGCACGTGCCTCTCAAGCACAAGGTCCTGAGTTCTATGCCTGGTACCCCCAAAAAAGAAAGTTTGTCCAGGTAGAGAATCTAGACTCCAAAAGTATAATGACAAAGACAGAATTTTAAGGCACACTTTTCAAGGATCTCCATGATTCACAGTTCTTCATATAGTGACAACAATGATAAACACAACATCCACCATGTGCCAGGCTAAATCCTAGGTATTTTCCACATACCCATTTACGGAGATGAAATTAACCAGTAATATTAGAATACACAGGACCCCTTAGAAGCCCAAAAGGTACATCAACAAATCTTTTGAAAGATAATTCTCATTCCAAATTGCACTTAAAACTAACAAATGAAGGGCTGGGGATTTAGCTCAGTGGTTTCAATGCCTGCTGCACAAGCGCAAGGACCCGAGTTTGATCCCCGGTACCAAAAACAAACAAAACTAACAATCGGCTAATTCTCCAGATATTCTGATCAAGATTAACAGAATAAATGCAGAAATCTTCTGAAGTGAGACTGTATCTACCCAAGAGTTCCAAAGCTATTGGGGTGACCAAAGGAGTCTGGGGAACAATACATGTACTTCACAAATCCAGCCTCTACTTAGGAGCCACTTCAGAGACAGCCTGTGGTAAGAAATGTCCATGGGAACCTCACCTCTCTGGGCCTGTCAGGCTGGAGGATCTTTTAATGAACACAGCTTACTTTTTGGGGGAACAACTTGGTTTCTACTGTAGGTAATAATCATGTAGAATAACATTTAGGGGGCCACTACTGGCCTAGCAATCTGCTTTTTTGACAAGATGTTAAGGGGTCCAGAAGTCATGTCAAATGTTAAAAGACAGCATAAAGAATTTAGGAGTTATTAAGATTTTGAAAGGTTTTAGAATGGCAGCCTGAGAAGATAAGCTGGATGTGGTGGCACACACCTATAGTCCCAGCACTCAGGAGGCTGAGGCAGGATCAACTGTGAATTTAAGGCCACCCTGGACTACATAGGACTCTATCTCAAAATAAAAACAAAACCAAAAAAACTATCATTCCATCACTCATGAGCATTTTTTTGAGGAAGGCAAAAAGTATAAAGATGACCTTAGGGCTGGGTGAGGTGGCACACACTTGTAATCCCAGCAATTAGGGAGGCTGAGGCAGGAGGATTACAAGTTTGAGGTTGGCAAGACCCTGTCTCAAAAACTAAAAAGGACAGGATATAGCACAGGTAGAGTGCCCCTCGGTTCAACAGTCAGTATTGCAAAAAAAACCAAACCCTTACTAATAAAAATTTTTATTTCTATATCACTCCCCCCACTCATTTTAGTTGTTTAATTAAAAGTGGAATTTCTTCAGACTTTTCACGGTGATTTCCATCTCCCACTCCAGAAGCACCTGTATTGCTCAGGTTGGCCTTGAACTCCCAGGCTCAAGTGCTGGGAGCTGGGATTACAGGCAAGGCAAGTACCACCACACCCGGCTATAGAGCCTCTTAAACCTGCAATCTGATATGGTACCTTTCTTCTTTCTTTCTTTTTTTTTTTTTCAATTACACATAGCAAAACTAGGTATTTTTTTCTCTCAGGAGAAAAGGCTGCACATAACGGTTGGGACAGGACAGTATATAGGGAGGAAAAAAATACTGGTATTGATAGGCCACAGGATTGAAATAAGTTGGCTTAATTTAGCATGTAAGAGGAAAATTACAATTTCCAAGGAATGAGGCACTCCCAAGTGTTGAAATGAGATTTTTTGTTGGTTCCCAGGAACTTGTCCTTTAGCCGTCACTCCCAAGGCTGAGTTCCAGAGCTATTTGTGGCTCACTGTGATTCACACAGTGAATCTCAAAGATTCAAGCTCTAGTGCCAGCTGTGCACCCCAAGTGGTCAGGTAATGGTTCACATTCGATTCAATATGTAAAATTAAACCCAAATCTCTAGGTTCAAGGGCAAGACCTGGCTATAAAAGTCCCTTTCCCTGAAAAGCCAGCTGCTGGGTTTCAGCACCCAGAGGAGCTCAGAGCAACAGGGCCCTCCTGTTAGAGGCTGTGGATGAATACAGGCCTGGAGGAAGCATGTGGCTCAGTGGGAGATGCCCAGAGACTGCAACAGATGGAAGGTGGCCCCCAAGGCCCAGCCCGTCTCTATATTGTTCACTTTCTTTGTGAGCTGTTGAGAACAAGACAAAACAAAACAAAAAAAACACAATTTCACATTTTTATTCAATTCTAACAAGCATGGCACTTAGGCAGATAATACTTTCGAAGACCATGTATATGCCCAAACCTAGGCAAAACTCAGAACAGCCAGCCTTGGGAGGCTACCCACTGCTCCCCTCAGTGACAGTCTCCCTCAGCCAGTAGCCTCTGGCCTATGGCCCTACGCCCACCACTCTCATTCCTGAGTGCTTCAGCCCAGGAAGTGGTCCCCCTCAGGCCTTCTAGAGAGATCTACAAAGACAGGCTTCTGAGCTCTTAATCCTGAAACAGCATCCCCTGCTTTACTTTCTGAATCACCTCTTTTTAATAAGGCAACTTGAAATGAAATGTTAATGGATGTGGTAGAAGGAGCATTATCAGGAGTTGGAAATACATGTAGGGGTAGGAAAACACACCAAGCTTCTCAATTCATACTATGTAAGGAACTGCTTCTTCTTAAGCACTATTAAACTAATCAGGGCATCTAAGGCATTCTGGACCAATCTGTGCCTCAATTAGCAAGGTGACCTTGGGCAAGACTTTAGATCTGATTTCCTCAGTTACAGAACAAGGGGATTCATAGCCTATCAAATTGTTTTCTTCAGAATTCCCGGGAATCCTTGGAAATGATTTGAAGGAGAAAGGGAATCTGAATGGCAAGGGAGTTCTAGGCCCCTAACTTTTGATTCAAAAGAAGAGCTCTGGGGCTGGGGATTTAGCTCAGTGGTTCTGGCACCTGCCTTGCAAGTGCAAGGTTCTGAGTTCGATCTCTGGTACAAAAAA
The DNA here is from genome assembly GCF_053883595.1 of Heterocephalus glaber. Lineage (NCBI taxonomy): Eukaryota > Metazoa > Chordata > Mammalia > Rodentia > Bathyergidae > Heterocephalus > Heterocephalus glaber. The sequence goes on from NW_028258379.1 coordinate 14,226,567, forward strand.
AAAAAGAAGAGCTCTACTTTATCAGTTTATATTATTGACATTCTGTGTAAGCTTTTTTTTCTGGTCTGGGGATCGAACTCAGGACCTTGCGCTTTCCAGGCAGGCACCAATGAGCTAAATCCCCAGCAGCTTTTGTTGATTAAATATGGTTTTCAAAACAGAAATTTGAAATTTTTTTTTTTACATTTTGAGACACAGTCTTGTTAAGTCACTAATTTTTTTTTTTTTTTGGTACCAGGGATTGAACTCAGGTCCTTATGCTTGTGCAGCAGGCGGCAAAACCACTGAGCTAAATCCCCGGCCCCAAGTCACTAATTTATCTAACCTGGGCTTTAACTTGTGATCCTCCTGCCTCGTCTACCACAGTGCTGGGATTACAGACATGCCTCACCATGCCTGGATAGGATGATCATTGTTATTCACAAACTGATCCCCAACTGGCGTGAAATGCCTCCACTAATAGTAATACCAATATATATATATGTATTTTATACCGGGGATTGAACTGGCTTTCGAGGTAGGTGTGGTGCCACTTAGCTAACCCCCCACCCACCCCAGTAATACCAATATTAACAACACTACATGCCAGGTATTGTGCTTTATATGGATTGCCTCAATTATTTTAACAGCTCTATGAAATATGTATTGTAATGATTCTTGTAGCTTGAATCAGGAACTTTGAGAGGGGAAGCAAATCACATAAAGTCACAGAGTTAGTCAGTTTGGGGAATCAGAACTTGAATGGAGCCTTGAGGGCAACAGAACCCCTGCTCTCCTCCAAGACCACAGCTTCTTAAACTTAAGTTATATTGACTTTCCTGGCAGGTAACTCTTCTGTGTTAAGCACTTTAAATGCTGATATTGCTGACATGTAACAATACATTAAATCCATATACCTCACTAGGCATGACTGAAATGTATAACACAAGATACAGGGCAATGTAAACTCTCAAACTGGGGAAACAGGAGTTGATACATGGGAAGGTGGGAGGGGAACGAGCTTAGAAGACAAACTAGTTTACTTCAATCCCAAATTCACAATTTCATGCCTCGCCTGAACACAAATACCTCCATCTATAGCTATTCTGATTACTAAGCAAGTTCTTAACTTCTTTCAAATACCAACAAAAGAAGACTGTTAGGGCCTACAGTGACCTCTCTCTTACCTGTAAGATGGTGCTGTCTGCAAAGCCAAAGCCATCTTTTAACAGGGCTGTGATGTAGCTGAGATCCATGCATAGGAAAGGACTGCTTGAGGTGAAGTTCTCCAAGTTATCACAAACTGAAAGTGACAGCCAGTGCCCGGTTGAGTTCAAGTGTGTAATGAGCTGACAGATGCAAGATTTTCTCTAAATTCAGATGCAGAACTGGAGTCTGTTTTGTTGGTGGGATTCTCGGAGATTAGGCTGTGCACTGATTGCCTCTTTAAGACCACAGCTTTTTAAGAACCTGTACAAATCTGGTGTGAAATCTTAACTGCTCATGTTTACACAGGTCTGAGTTTACTTATGAAATTTCTTTTGGATGGGGATGCTGAGGATCGAACCCAGGGCCTTGCATATACTAGGCAAGTACTCTACCACTGAGTTACATGCCCAGCCCCCTATTTGCCAAATTTCTATGACCAATTCTGGGGGCTTAGTTCTAAGTTCCTTATCTAGCATTAATTCAAAGACCCAGAAGACAGGGAAATATCATTTATCCTGCTGGTAGGTAGGGCCACTGGATAAGATCATTTGTATCTTATCTGGAGTGACCCTCTCAAGGAAGCACCTGAGGCTACCCATGTACTTGTTGTTTCATTAACACTGATAATATTTCAATTAAAAAACAAGAAAGAGGGCCAGGGATTTAGCTCAGTGGTTCCGCCACCTGCCTCACAAGCTCAAGGTCCAGAGTTCGATCGCCAGTACCAAAAAAAAAAAAAACCCAAGACAGAAATGTAGAAAGACAATTTTCACCATTTCCCCAAAGCTTCTTGTATCCTATATTCTTGCCCTGTCTATGCCACCTGACACTTTCAATTCTGGTACAGGCTGGAAGCATCCTCTGAGTGGTCACTCAGGTCACTGAGTTGACAGGTGCCCCGCACAGTCTGCCTTTCAAGGGCTTCCTGACACTCACCTTCCCTGGCTTTTCTTTCAAAGTCTTCAACTTTTAAAAGGCCTCCCTTTTCATAATCTGAAATGAGACAGAACAGGAGCTGCTGTCAAAAAGCCTTCAAGGAAACAAGGAAATTTACGCTAGTGATATTTGTAATAATATTGTAATAATATTGAAAAACTGGAAATAAAATTTCCAACATTAAAGACTGGAATACACAAATACATATCCATACAATACAAAAATCTATGCTGCCTATTTTATTTATTTACAATTAATGTGTGTTATCTACTCTGTTATATATATTTAACTACAATAAGCAAGTAGGCTCATAAAAAAACCCAGTAAATAGGAATTTAATTCATATTTCTCAGGCCATGATAGGGCATCTACATATACATTCCCAGGTAAATAAAAGGCATAAACTTTTTTTTTTGTTTTTTGGTACCAGGGATAGAACTTGGGACCTTGCGCTGGAGAAGCAGGCGGCAGCACCACTGAGCTAAATCCCCAGTCCAGAAGGCATAAACTTTGGTCTTAAAAAAAAAACAAAAAAAACCTTTGGTGATATGGAAAAAAGCAATCCTAAAAAGCAGGAGGAAACTGCTTAGGATTAGTTGTCATTATCTTGAATGTGGTGATGGTTTCACAGGTATGTGACAAAACTTGGCAAACTACACTAAAAACACATGCATTTATTGTACGTCATTTATACCTCAATAAAGGTGTAAAAAAAAAAAGGAAAAGACTTTGTGTCCAGTTGTTTAAGTCATCTTCTAGCTAGCTCCCAAAGACCCCAAGTAATACTGGGCAGGGATGTCTGCTACAGTCCTCCCCTTGGAGAGGCTGGTGCAACACAGCACCAGAGATGAGTACCACGTGGCCTTGGCCTTCCCCACCACAGTGCTCCACCTGCCCTCCTATCCTGACTGCAGAGGCAAACTCACCAATCATGTCTGTCTCAACAGCTCGGTCATAATAGTAAGAGAAGGCGTAGAAGGAGCTTCCCCGGATCTCCTCTGGCTGGTGAAGTTTTCCTTGTACCACCCTCAGCACTTCAGCATAGCAGGGCTCAAAGCCCACCTTCCCTGCCAGGGCAAAAGCTCAAGCTGAGAACAGGGATAGGGCAAGGGGCCTCTCTGAGGCAAGCTGCTGCAGCCAAGGAGGGGACAGTAGGTGAAAAAATGAAAGATGAGTAAACTTCTGCAATCCCACTACTGTTTCTCCAGGGCAGCTCACCTCTCTAACCCCATGTTCTGAGCTGGGTATGGTGACCCATGCCTGTAACCCCATCACTTGGGAGGCTGAGGCAGGAAGATCGCCATGAATTTGAGGCCAGCCTGGACTATATAGTAAGTTCAAGGCCAGCCTGACCTACCTTAGCGAGACCCTGTCTCAAAAAAAAAAAAAAGTCTAACCCATGTTCACCAAACAGCTCCAGCCGACCTGGTGCTGCTGCCCACCATTGTTTCCCATGGTCTCTGTGAGCAAGTATTCAGAGGGCTCACCTGGTTCCTTCACTGAGAAAACAAGTTTCTTCCTTAATTTTAAGTTTATGCCTTTTATAATATCTAAATCATTCTATCATCTCAATTTTAAGTTTTACTATGATTTAAATAGCTAAACATTAACAATCCTGAAATGGTTTAATGCAGCTACATTAGAATCAGGCTGCCAACAGATTTCTAATGGATCTGTGATACTCTCTCAGGGAAACAGAAACAGGCTGCAGAGTGACAGCTGCCTTGTTTGCTGTCCCTTCACATGTGTCCCTGGAGGCATACAAAGATTTTTGGAATGAGTGCCTGCAACATGATAAGCTTTCTTGAGCTCAGGAAAATTTCTTGTGAGACTTTGCAGAACTTCTACTGTAAAAGTCATGAAAAATATTACTCACCTTCTTGGTTGCCACCATACTGATATTTCACACCCCCAAAGATCCATTCTGCTTCCAGCCATCTTGGTAGACAGGCACTTCGGAAAGTGTGTCCCTCAACTGCTAAAAGAAACCAGAGTAAAAAGGGGCAGGTAAGTGAGAGACAGAGAGAGAGAAAGAGAAAGGTATGCAAGAAATCTGTAAGGCTGAAAGGGATTACCAAGAGGGCGGGGCCTTAAAATTTTGTGAAATTAGTTCCTTAACTGCATCCTATGACAGCAATACTTTTTCTTTCTTTCTTTCTTTTTCTGTGACAGAAATTCTTGACTCAGGGTTCATAGGTCTGTGGGGTGCATGGTTTTCATCACATCTCAATGAAACCAAAACCCCACAATAAAGTTTACTCCTGTCTACAGTGGGGTTAACTACTATGCTACCTTTCTTCAGTAGTAGTCAAGAAGCTTAATGAAATACACTTGAAAATGTTCAGAAAACTATGAAGCACTATACAATAGCCATTCCATTAATGGTTTACCATGAGCCAGGCATCACACAGAGAGCATCAAATACCAAGTCAAACACCTAAGGTGAGGAAACTTGATCCAAATCACAAAACTGGGACTGCATCCAGTTCTGCCTGACCCCAACTAGGAAGAGATGAATGGAGTTGCTCAGTTATTCTACCTTACAAATGTAACAGACCCTGCTTCCTGCACAGCCCACATAAGGGTAAGGGCTTGTGCAAGCTTCTGCCAAATACGCTCTTTGAGCCCTAATTTTCTGCAGAAGCTTCAGGCTCCTAGCTACAGGCTGTTAGCCCTATACAAGTAGACTTCATTCTAAAAATGGCTAATAATACATAGCAAAGCACCTGATCTTCTAAGATAGACAAGGAATTTGCAATTATTATGTACTTTATACAACCCAGGCTTTCTAATTCAACCTAAATCTTTCCTCTATAGAATCATGGCCAAGGAAGGAAGCAACAAGCTGAGTACCAGTGTCACCCCCACCACCCTCCACCCGGCATAGGTACCCAGGCAAACCTTCTGTTTCCAGGGCTCCCAGTGTTGCTAGTCTTGCAGCTTTCAATCCAAGTCCCAAGTAACTGTAAAATATAGGATTGACCAAGTTCTTTCTAGTCTTCAGGTTCTCCAGCCCTAAGTTACATCTTTTAAAAGTAATTCTTTGAAGATGAAAATCTTGTTATATCTCTGTGATTTACTCATCTTATGTGGTCAAAAAAGGAAATGTTTATACCTTTTGGATCAAAGCTATGCATTAAGAACTGCCCACAGGTCTGACTCAAAGGCCAGCAATAGTGATCCTTCCTAGGGTACCACCCTGGGAGCCACCCTCAGAAAGGCCCTCATTATCTTGTTCCTCCTCACCCCAACTGGGTTCAAATGCCAGGCAGGATTGCTGAAGAGCTTTGCTGAGCCTTCTCCACATGTCCTCCCTCTAAAGGAAATGTTTGACTCTTCTGACACGTATTTTTGAGGTCAGAAATGGAGAAGCCTCTTTAGGTCCCTTGGGTTTGGTAAGTACTATGGGTTTCTGCTGACAAGTCTTAGGGGACTGGCAAAGATAAGGCTGATCAAATGTAGTGATAGGTCTGAGAATGCCTTGAAAAGTTAGGAGAATCATACAATGTGAAAACTTCTTCCCTGTCCCCTTCCTCACCTATGTGTATACAGCTTATAAGTGCTGTTAAACATCTCAAAGGAAGTGAGGTAGCCCCTAGGGGTTTGTTCCAGGGTTTTCTGCAAATCAGAAAAAGCAAAAAGACTATTCAGGATTTGTAATTATCTGACACTCTCTTATCACCACCATTCCTGTCCCTCCCCCCACAAATCAGAGATGGAGACGGGTGAAGCTGCCAACCTCACAATGCTTGAGAAATTGAAGGGACTCTATAACAGTGAAAGGCAAGGGGAAGCTTGCCAGTCACAATGACTCAGCCTGTTTGTGGTAGAGCTGTTGCTAGAAAACAGGGCACTGCTTTCTTGATACCATGATATGCCTGCCAAGTGTGCTGCTAACAGACTGTGTGAATGACTCACCTCAAACTGGGGCAGGAATGTGATTTGGGTGGAAGCCCCTCCCAGGTCCAGGGTACCCACAGTCTCCTGGCTATGGCTATGCAGCTGACCTGTTAACAGAGAGCTCAGAATGTCTCCCACATCTGCAGAGCCCAACACCCACTTTCAGGCAATTCTCTCCTGCTCTTGTACACCAAAGCTATTCCATAAATATGCACCGCCCCCCGGCCTCAAAGGCTGCAAGTGTCAAGTCAGGGGGACTCTTGGAGCACATGAGACCTTGAAGACAGGTATAACTATTAATTTCATGTTTTTCTACTTGTGGGGGGCAGTACTAGGGATTGAACCCTGAAGTACTCTACCACTGAGCTACATCCCCAGCCCCTTTTATTTTTTGCTCTTTTTTGGTACCGAGGCTCAAACACAGGACCTTGCACTTGTGAGGCAGGCACAGTGCCACTGAGCTAAATCCCCGGCCTTCCCAGCCCCTTTTAAAAGATAGGATTTCACTAAATTAGCAAGGCAGGCCTCGAACTTGCACTTCTCCTACCTCAGCCTCCCAAGTATTGGAATTACATGCTGGCAACACCATATTCTGGTCTCTATCTCTCTCTCTCTCTCTCGACAGGGTCTCACTATGTAGCCCAGGCTGGCCTCTCACAGTGATCCTCCTGCCTCAGCCTCCCAAGTACTAGGATTACAGGCATGTGCCACCATGCCCAGCTTCTCACTCTCTTTTGTAAATAAAGTACAAAAGTACAATACAGGAAAAAGAGAAAGGGATTTTCACTTTTCCAGTTATGCCAGATAAGGTCCTTCCCCCCACCCCTCCTTCTGAGACAGGGTCTCACTATGTAGTCCAGGATGGCCTCAAATTTGCAATCTTCTGTGGTAGGAGTGCTAAGATAACAGATGTATGCCACCATACTCAACTAGTTAAGGTCTTAACACAAACTTGAGGATGCAATTACCTGTTAGAAAATTCACAGTAATCCAAGCTAATATGCCTAAAAGAGAGAAAGACAAGAATTACACTCTAGAGCATTTTTTTCCTGGTTCAACTTTTGTTCTTTGAAATTTCATGATTACAGTATATAGTTCCCTTTTCCTGTGTGGCTGTATTTCCTGCTATCCCATTAGTCTTTTGTATTGTTTCTCCTTATTTAGTTTCTTTTTCTTTAGCACTTCATCCCAGTCCCCAGCTCTTTAGTTAGATCTTTCAGTGAATGTTATTTTGCCCATCCTGCCCACCTTCACTGGAGCCGTCCATAATGCTAACACTGTCATCAGGAACCAGGAAAGGTGACTTCTTGAAGGCTTCCTCTACCTAAAATGAAAGGAAAAAAATCTGGATTCCCTGAGGTAATAAAACAGATGTGCATGGGCCAGGGATTTAGCTCAGTGGTTCCAGTGCCTGCCTTGCAAGTGAAAGGTCCCAAGTTTGATCCCCAGTACCAAAAACAAAACAAAACAAAAAAACCAGATGTGCATCCAGGCATGGTGGTGCATGCCTGTAATTCCAGCACTCTGGAGGCAATGGCAGGAGGATCACTGTGAGTTCCAGGCCAGCCTGGACTACATAGTAAGACCCTGTCTCAAAAATTAAAAAGCAAAACAACAACAAAAAAACCCAGAAGTGCACATTTTAGCTGAGTTCTGTAAAGCTTACAAAACTACTTTATTTTCATTGGATACAATTTTAGCAGAACTCATAACTTTTCCCTAAAAACCAGAAAAAGAATTAGGCAGCCATTACTATTTTATGTGCAAAAACACAAACACAAGGATTTCTTCGATTATAAAGTAAATCTCTATCAAACCATTGAATTTATAGATTAACCGGACTTAGGAAAAAGCATTTATCTGACCCTGCTATGCCAATCAGGATCCTAAAGTTTTGTGAAAACCTCTTGATTAAGTCCACCTGGGCATACACAGGATGTGGGGAGGAGCCTCTCCCAGTCACTCTTTGCATGAGCAGAGGAACCTGCTATGGTGGAAGGACTCCAAAGGTAATCTGCTACCAGCCCCTGGTTGAATGCTGACACATAGCTGGGGCCTCTAGAGTCGCAGGACCCAGACCTAGACTTACAGATCCTGTATTAGGAGGAGGGAACCAAGATCCCCTACAAATGCTTTTGATTCTTCATAAATACAACCCAATGATATGTTTGCCATGGCTTATTTTGTTATGGTCACAAAAGCAGTGACCTCTGGACCCTGGTTCAACCAGGAAAGCCAGATCCATGATCTATAAACAAGCTTTTAGGAACAGAGATTTAGCTCGGGGGTGCCACCGCCTGCCTCACAAGCTCCAGGTCCTGAGTTCAATCCCTGGTACCAAAACCAAACAAACAAACAAACATAACAAATAAGCTTTTAAGGAGAAGACAAGACAAGCAAACAGGAATAAGAAGATTCTGCTCTTGCCTTCTCCCCTCCTCTCTTCTACCCCAGTTCATTCTCAACATAGCAGCCAGAAGGGTGCTTTTATTATCTATTTACTGCAGTATTGGGGATTGAATCCAGGGCCTCCTGCTTACTAGACAAGTACCAGTGCTACATCCCCAGGCCCATTTTTTGAGACAGGGTCTTGCTAAGTTGTCCAGCCTGGCCTCGAATTGTGATCTTTTTGCCTCAGACTCATGAGTAGCTAGGATTCCTGGTGTGTGCCACCATGGCCAGCTCAGAACGGTGTTTTTAAAATGGACATCAGCTCTCCTTAGCTCAAAATCTTCTACTAGCTTCTTTCTTAGAGAATAAGCCGAAGTCTTTACTTGGCTTTCGAGAGCCTATATGATAAATTACTCTCTACCTCTCTGATCTCATCTCCACTTCCCTCTCACTATCCAGTCACCTCCAGCTGACTTCCTGGAGGGTGCTCTGAACATACTGTACATGTTCCTCATTTTGACCTCTGCACTGTTTCTTTAGCCTGAAATATTGTTCTCACAAATATCTTATATAAGTGCTTCTCTATTCCCCTCAGATCTCTCTCTGATCAAATGTCTTCTGTTTGGTTGGATTTGAGACAAGGTCTCACTATGTGGTTCAGGCTGGCCTCCACTTGCAGTGATCCTCCTGCCTCAGCCTCCTGAGCGCTGGGATGACAGGCGTGTGCCACCACCCTGGCTCAAATGAATCTTATCAAAGAGGTTTTGCTGACTGCTGACTAAAATAGCATCTCTGCCCTCACCTGTACCAGCACTCCTGGCCTGCTGTACCCTGCTGTTTCTCTCCACAGCATGTACAGTGCCTGACACACTTTGCACTTACTTGTTTAGCTGTTTATTTTGTTTCTCTGAAACTGTTAATACAAACCCCACAGGGCAGACAGTGTTCGTCTTCTTTTTTTTCCCTGCTGTTGGCATCCCAGCAACATCCCCAAGCCCCAGTACTCAGGTACTAGATAAATAAACAAAGGATCGAAGTTCAGATTTTCACACAGATGTGCTTGGCTGTTTGTCCTTGGAGAAGGGACGTAAGTCCTCTGTGCTGACAGTCGAAGGAAAATCAACTCAGAGTACTAATAGCACAACTGTAATGCAGAATCCTTTTTTGCTGTGATTTTTTAATTTTAATGATGGGGTTCTGCTTATAAATATTCTTTACAATGTGAAATTTAAATACTATGGGTTGGGGATTTAGCTCAGTGGTGCTGCACCTGCCTTGCAAGTGCAAGGTCCTGAATTCAATCCCTGGTACAAATAAATAAATAAATACATACATGCATACATACATACTATGTGTTTCTATTTTAATGTTGTGTGGTTTTTTTGTTAGTTTGTTTTGTTTTGGTCCTGGGGATTGAACTCAGAACCTTGTGGTTGTGAGGCAGGCGGTGGCACCACTGAGCTAAATCCCCGGCCCTATGTGTTTCTATTTTAAATACTAAGTTTAATAAACTCTATAGTTAAGTTTTTCATCTGAACAGAAAAAGAGGATTTTAAAAAATGACTTGTAAAATGACATTTAAAAAATTTTTTGTTTTTTTGGTACCGGGGATCGAACTTGGGACCTTGTGCTTGCGAGGCAGGTACCGGAACCACTGAGCTAAATCCCCGGCCTGACATTTAAAAAATTTTTTTAATAAATGACTTTAATTACTTCAAATTGGGCCAGGAATTTAGCTCAATGGCACCTCACCTGCCTCACAAATGCGAGGTCCTGAGTTTGAGCTCTGGTAACGCAAACAAACAAACAAAAACCACACAAACAAACCAATAAATAAATAAATATTTCAAATTTGCTATGCATGGTGGTGTATGCCTGTAATCTCAGCATTCAGGATGCTGAGGCAGGAGGATCACTGAGAGTTCAAGGCCAGCCTGGACTAGTGAGTTCAAGGCTAGCATGAACCACATAGGGAAAAAAGAAAAACCAAAACTGCATAATTCTCAAAAGCTTTAATGGTAAGAGAAAAAATCCAGACATAAAAAAAGAAAATATAAACTGTATGATTCCATTCATATGAAATGTAAGATCAAGCTAAACTTACGAATAGTGACAGAAAGAAGATTAGGGGTTTCTTGATTTCAGGGGTGGGGAAATGGACAAGGAAACTACTATATTTGTCAAAATTCATTTAACTGTATATTTAAAATGGACATAATTTTGAACAGAAAATAAAATATTCATATAGAGGAAAAGACAGAATTACCTCAAGGTCAGGAATGTAGCTCAGTGGTGCCCCACCTGCCTGGCAAGTGAAAGGTCCTGAGTCTGATCCCCGGTATCAGAAAAAAAAAAAATTACCTCAAATAGCAGAGCCTGGGCTTTCTGTTCTGGCAGTAAGCGCAGCCCTGCTGTTGCCTTCAGCACCACGGGGGTTCTTTTCCAGTGACTGCGGGGGATTGAATCTTTGGCCACCTCTAACAGTACTCGAACAGTCTCAGCGCCCTTCAAAAGAGAGAACCCATTCATCCAATGAACAGCCCACTGGCAGCACTGGTCTGTCACTTCAAAGTGCTTTGGGGGAGCAACATAGCTGATGAGGCCAAAGCCTCCAACTGCTCTCTGGCCTGTGACAGCAGAAACCTAGAGATGTAGGGTGCTTTCCAGAAATATCCACTGAATTCTCTGTTTGTTTTTTAAAGCCTATCTCTGTTTCATTTGATAGCCACAATAAAAGTTATTCTTTTATAGTGTGGTCATTTTAACTGATTTTTTTTTTAAGACAGTGTCTTGCTATGTAGTTCAGGCTAGCCTTGAACTCACTACGTAGAACACATGACCATCCTCCTGCCTCAGCCTCCCGAGTGCTGGGATTACATGTGTGAGCCACCATGCTCAATGATTGTTGTCTTATGTTTCAATAAATTCAGTGAGGTCAGAAAGCTAGGTATAGTGCAGGACACTCAGGAGCTGGAGTCAGGGTTCCTTTCCAGCCCTGTGACCCTAACATGGGTCACCAGGCCTACCCAGGACTTGGTTTCCTTAGTGAGAGACAGGAGCTATGCCTCACACCACCACTAAGCTGCTGGACACATTAGATGAGGCAGAATGCATGTGCTTATCCCACAAATGCTAGCTGCAGAGGTTAACATGCTACACTTTTATGATCTCCTTAAGGACAAATGGTGACAGGTTCATTTTTGGATCACTAGCATCTACAATGCATGGCACCCAGTAGATGCTCTATTTACAATAAATGAAAATCATTTTTAAAAAATCCAATACTTCAGCTAGGTGTGGCGGTAAATGCCTGTAATTCCAGCTACTTGGGAGGCTGAGATAATATGACAAGTCTGAGGTCAGGGTGGGTAACTTAGTGAGACCCTGTTCCAATATGAAATTTTAAAAAAACAAGGTCTAGGGATATAGGCCAGTGGTAGAGTTGTTGCCTGGCATGCACAAGGCCTGGGTTCAATTCCCAGTATTGCAACCATTAACACAATCCTTTCTAAATGTCAGATCATTTTCCGATAAAACAGTTGATTTCAACAGCCCTAATTTCATGCTGCATTTGCCATTTCAGGTGACACTGAACTGAGAGAATACGTCCTCTCAGTTTTCAAGCTCAAAACATTTCCCTCTCCTTCTTCCCTTTTTTTTTTTTTATTTTTTTATTTTTTAACATAAGGTCTCATTATTTTTCTGGTGCTGGTCTCGAACTTCTGGACTTAAGTGGATCCTCCCTCTGCAGCATTCTGAGTCTGGGATGAAATGTGCATACAACTTAGCAGGCTTTCAGACCCTTTATTTCTCTGTTGCTTTTTAGTTTTTTTAGACAGGATCTTGCTATTATGTCCAGGCTGACCTTAAATTCATGATCCTCCTGCCTCAGTCTTATAAGTTCTGGGATTATTACAGGTGTACATACGACGCCTGGCAACTCAACCCATTCTTAACATCAGGTTTTCCCTCGGTTAATTCTGTTGACACTGAACAATACTTTATATCTACTACCAAAGTTCAACATTCTGCCTTACTCTCTTTTATTTCAGCATTGACACCAGACACACTGAGTGCAGTATATTGTGGGGGGCTCAAATGAGAAATACAGCCATCAGGCACCACGAACTCCATTCATCTTCTACTACTGAAGATTTTTGTCGTTGTGGGCTGCTGCCTAATTTCTCAGGAACAGGCAAGGTTCCCTTCTTAATGAGGCACTCTGAAATGAAATTCTCTATCCCTCAACTTCCATGTGTATAGTTCATATGCTACAGAACGTTATGCTTATCTTCTGTATTTACATTGACTAATGTTGTAGTTGGCTTCGACTCAAAATCTTAAACAGTAAATACAAAGAGAGCAATCTCTTAAAAAGCTGGTCATTCCTGCATGAGCACAACTTATTTTCTAGCCTCCTTCTCAGCGCTAGTGAGCCTGATACATACAGGAGACTGAGGAGAGGACGCTGATCTCACACATGCTCTCAAAATCATTCATGAACAGCATGAGGTGTTTAATAGCAGTGGTGTGGTTAAGTTATCAAGGCACTGAGAATCTAAACATCAAATAATAGGAAACTCACCTGCTTTGGTTGATCTGCAAAAGCAGAAAGTCCTGGCTTCAAAGATTCAAAAATTTCCCCTTCCAGAACTGGAAGCTGTCCTATTTTGTCCCCAGAACAAAAAGAAGACAGTTGGCTGATTACCAAAAGTTAGGCTGCTAGGCTGTGTAAATCATCTATCACTTACTAGATTAACCTACTCTTCTCCCATGCTAATGATCCCACCTGCAAGCACTGTCTTGCTGAAGTATTAGGAAGGAGAATTAGATGGCAACCCTTAAGGGCCTCTGTCATTTCTCTGGTAGATCCCTAGCTCCTATTCCTTTCCCCAGGCTCCTTGGGGGACAGTTCAGAAAAAGTTAATCTTCAGGGTCCCCTTAGTCTCTTCTCCAAGGATGACAGAGAAATACCCACATGATCCTTTCCCTAAGATCACTCCCAATATTCTCAATGTTCTGGACCCCTGGGGTATTAACCAACTTCAGAGAAGGGGAAGGACAAATGAGCTATATTTTTTGGATATATGGGTTTCAGACTATAGGCAGCCCAGATTTCTCTTCACTTCACATCAAATTAAATTATGTGTTTGAGGGCCAGGGATTTAGCTCAGTGGTTCTGCATTTACCTTGCAAGCGCAAGGTCCTGAGTTTGATCCCTGGTACCAAGAAAAAAAAAAAAATTATGTGTTTGATTAAAGTCCAAAGTGTTCTCTGAAGGAAGTCACTCAGTAGTTGTGAGATTCTTGACTCTACATCATACTTCAGCACATTTATTTGTGGGAGGAAATGCTAAAGCATGGATTCACAGAGTCTGGTGAGGGTCCAACTGCACTTACCTTGTATTTTCTGCACAAAGGTATAAACATGAATTCGAGTCCCAGTGCTCCCTGCATCGAACATAATTCCATAGAAGGTGCTCGCGCTGATATTGATGGGGCACATGGAAGATAGGAAGACACCCTCAAACCATGTCTGCTGGTCTCTATGGAAGACTGTGCTGCAAACACAGGATATCACCAGCGTGAAAATGGCTGCACTCCGAGTAGTGGCCATCCTCTTCCCAAGATGTGGTAAGGCCAGACTTTGCTGTGGAAGTGGTGCTGCTCACACTCCTGTGGTAACTTTTAGGACAAAGACACACAAGGTTAGTCCAATTGGCTTTTTTGGTTAACCTGTAAAAGAAACACTAGTATGGAAATCCCACTCTGTTTCAAAGGTATTGCTTCTCTATTTCTAATAACCAGTACAACAAGCTAAACCAGGGTAATATAAACTCTTAGCACCTTTTCTGAAGGGTATCCAATTCTGAAAGGAAACTGGGATCTAAAATATATTATTTCATGCTTTTTTTTTTTGGTACTGGATCGAACTCAGGACCTTTTGCTTGTGAGGCAGGCGTGGTGCCGCTGAGCGAAATCCCTGGCCCGATGCTTTGCTTTTAATTGTAAGGTGGTTCTCACACATTCAAAGGCTCTCCCTGCCACCCTGCTCCTACGGTTGAGTACAATTTTCTTTTTTCTATTTTGACAATTTTGCTTTTAGATGTTAAATAATTACCTTTTTCTCTCTCTCATTTTCTTTTTCTCTATTCATTCTTCTTCGATTGATAAATAAGAAGCTTCAACTTCTGAATTAAATTTATAAAGTTACAAAGAAGTTATAAAAGCCCTATCATTGGGATGTTCACAGCCTTCAAAAATCAGGCCACTGGACTGTCATCCATGATCAACATTGCTGCCAGTGACGTGTATGTATATACACTATTTCAAGGAAATAAATTGAATTTTAAAACATTTTAGTGGACCATAATGGTTTTAAAGATGGCCTTCATAGGTTTCAGGCCATGTTATTACCACAAAACTGAGAGAAGATGGTCAAATTAAGGCAGAGAGGTCCTATGACTTGCTGAAAGTCATAAAGCGAGATAGTAATGAAATCCAGCTCAGAAATCAGTCTTCAGTCTTGCCTAACCCTTTTTTTCCCTGACTCCAAATACCTCCCTTAAGACAAGTTACTGCTTGTACTTTTTAGTGTCCTCAGCAGCGACAAAAAAACCCCCAAAACTGTGTTTGACATTATGTGTTTCAGATTTGTATATTATGGAGCTAAATACAAATGCTTCTGGAAACCTAGAGAAGGGAGATGAAACAGTAGAGAGAGCACAAAGGGTCAGGTCAGGGCTACTGGGTTTCAGTCCTCCATTTCTGTCTATTGGGAGCTGTGTGAACTTAAGTCACATTGTCTCTGAGACTCCATTTCCTCGTCTGTAAAGTTAGAGCACCTGCCCTATTTTCCGTCCATGGTTATTAAGAAAATCAAATGATATGCACATATACACATGTGGGTTCATGTGTGTAAATTTGGTTTGTTTTTAAATTACAATGCATTATTTGTTTTGTTTGTTTATGTTTTGATCGAACTCAGGACCTTGTGCTTGAGAGGCAGGCAGAGGGAGGCACCACTGAGCTAAATCCGCAGGCCCTACAATCCATTATTTGAACATACCATCTTTTAGGGTTTTGAGTGTTTTTCTAGGACTGAGGTTGTGAAAAGTAGAATAAGACAGAATAGGTTTTGCTATCATTATTGGTAAATAATTCTTTTTTTTTAAAGGGAGGAAAGGTTTATTTCAGCTCATAGTTGGTAGAGGTTTCAGTTCAGTTGGCTGGCTCCAAGGCAGGGTGCCATGGCAGAGGGGCATTGCAGAGCAGGTAGGGAGATGGCAGCAAGCAGCAAGCAACAAATGACAAGCAAGGTAAATAATTTTTAAAAGGTTCAGAAGGCTTATTTTGCATTACTGCCCCAAAGACATTATAGTGAGTTTTTAAAATTTTAATTTAATTTTATTTTTTTGATTATAGTGAGTTTTAAATGTTCTTAAAGCCCATGATAAAAACACTCAGCAGAGGGCTGGGGATTTAGCTCAGTGGTGCCATCGCCTGCCTTCCAAGTACAAGGTCCTGAATTCGAGCCCCAGTACCTCAAAACACACACACACACACACACACACACACACACACACACACACACACACGCACTCAGCAGAGTTCAATGGAATAATGGGATCCCATCTATGTAGTTGCTCTACTTAAACTTTCTTTTCTTCTTTTCTCCCAAAGGGACAATAAATGAGAAACAAAATAATTAAGTGCTTTCTGTTCTGGAGATTTGTAGCAGGTCTGGAACGCTCAGGCTGCATCCTATCCCGTCTGTACAGGACAAACAGAGTTTCTCAAGGTCAGGGCTTCTCAGCTTCCACCCTACTGATATTTGGGGCTGTATAATTCTTTGTTGTGGGGCTGTCTGTGTATGGCAGGTTAATTAGCAGACTCTGCAGCCATCCCCTTTCCTTCCAACACACCAACTCTGTCAACCAAAAATATCTCTGGACATTCAACTACCTCTTGTCCAGGCTGTATTTTCTCTTGGTATTAAACAGAGAAAACACCTGTGGGTCTTCTAATCCAGTTTTCAAGTCTGGCTTTTTTTTTTTTTGGTACCAGGGATCAAAATCAGGACCTTGCAAGCAGAGGAACCACTGAGCTAAATCCCCAGTCCTATGTCTGAATTTCTTGAGTAGTCAGTTACTAATTAAGTGACAAGATCTGATTCCAAAGTTCCCATTTCCCATTCCTGTTATCTTATTCTTATCATCTCTTTGGTACATTTGGAGTTGAGATTAAGGCTGAGGCATTACCAAATTTGTCGACCACCTAGGGTTTGTTTAATCAAAATGCCTGAATTCTGGGCCTGGTGGCTCATACCTGTAATCCCAGCACTTTAGAAGGCTGAGGCAGGAGGATTGTAAATTCAAGCCCATGCAGTGGCCCATTCCTGTAATCCTAGAGTTTGGAAGACTGAGGCAGGAGGACTGCCGTGAGTTCAAGGCCTGCCTGTGCTACATAGCAAGACCTTGTCTCTAAATAAATAAATAAATAAATAAAGTAAATAAATTCAAGCCCAGCCTGGACCGTTGAGTGAGATCCTGTCTCAAAAATTTAAAACAAAAATAATAAAAAAGGGCTGGGGTGCTCAGTGTGAAGGCCCTAGGTTCAAATCCCAGCACCCTCCCCAAAGAAGACTCCCTTCCCAGAGGTGCTGTATTATGTAAAATAAATGAAAGTTAATTGTACTTGGAATTTAGATATATTTAAAATAACTAGAGTTGTTCTTGCTACTAAAAAGGCAGACTGGAATCATCCTTTTTAACACAATTCAAGGTTGAACTTCTATCCTATGTCTAAGAATTAGAACTACTGGCTAGAGAAAGAAACAATGAGAATAGTTCAACTTTCAGAATCCCAAACAAAGGAAATTTCATCCTAGGAAATCAACCACTAAAAGAGGGTAGCTGCCTGGCCAGATTCATACTCACATCTTAAAGCACTCTCTTTGGCTGGTTCTTACAGCAAACAGGCTGGTCATGTAGATCCATCTAAATGACTGAAAACAAATAGCTTTGTCTTAGACTCTGCATATCAACAGTAGACTCTTGCTTTGTCTAACACTCCATATCTCTTTTCCCTCAAGAAGTGCATTAGAGGTGCTCCAAGCATCAGCTTTCCTCCCTTTCTGTGAGTGCAGTTTTTTCAGGGGTCACTCATACTTGTTTTCTTTTTCTTGTGGTTTCTAAAAAACCTCTCCAGCTTCTATTTCCACTCAGCAAACATTTGTTTTCCTTCCAGAAAAGATTTAAAAGGGAAAAAAATGCACCCCAGGTATCCATTTTCACGGAGTAAAAAACTGCAGCGTCATACCAGGTGTTGAGTATAAAACAAACAAGAGATTTTAGAGGCAAGCAAAGGAGCAATACAAAAACTGCTCTTTCTGCCTTCAGCATCTACCTTCTAACACCACTTCCAACCTCACTTTTCTTTAAGATCAGCTGTCTTAAAAATGGTATTAAGAAAATTTGTAATTTTGAGTCTGTAGAACAGCATCCTATTTTACATGACCCTAATCTGCCCAGCTTGGTCATTTACTTTTTTTTTTTTTTTTTTTTGGTACTGGGGATCGAACTCGGGACCTTGCACTTGTGAGGCAGGCAGCAGCACCACTAAGGTAAATCCCCAGCCCCACTGTATGCTTTTTAAATCACACCTCACATGTCTGCAGAGATTTTGTTTTGTTTCTGTTGTACTTGTAGTGCTAGAATAGTGCTAAAACATACTAGGAATAAACGAGGCGCCTATAACAGACACCAGATTGCACCTAGTTAATAACAGCTGATTTCTTTCCAAATGATTAATTACCCAACCACTGGAAGATCAGGATTCTAAGCTGGGAGAATTTTTTTCCAAATGTGTCAGTTACATAAAGGTGTTATTTGTCCAAATGTGTCAGATTTTGTATTCTACTCAAAATAATGCACATAGTCAAGTTTTTTGGTTTTAATAGCCTGGAGAAAATACACCAGTATCTTTAAACCCACTCTTCACAACTGGTTTTCTCAACATCTTTTATTCATCCTCTGAAAAGCTCCTTCTTTTCTTTTCTTTTCTTTTTTTTTTTTGGTACCGGGGATCAAACTCTGGTCCTTGCACTTGCACAGCAGGCGGCAAAACCACTGAGCTAAATCCCCGGCCCAAAGCTTTCTTTAATTCTTTGAGACACTGGTGCTAGCCAGTGTTTGTCACTCACTATGCGTATCTCCTTCTACATTCTCTTTAGTGTTTCTTTACACCTACAGCAAACACTAGTCCTTCCCACCCAGCCATCCCAGAGCTTCAGACTCTGGCTTCCCTTCTTTCCTGCTTCCTAGAGCCTGACACACCACAATGGGAGAGGACCAGAGTCCCATCCAGGTGCTTACCTGCTCATGTCTGCTGTTTGCTGTGAAGTCCCGCTTTCACTGGTGGTTGCCTCTGCTCTTTGCTCCTCTTTGAGCTCCAATGAATCAAGCTAACTTCATAAAGCACAGTCACCTTTGTGCTAGTTTGTAACTGGGTGGAATTTTGCTAACTCACTCCCTTCTTTATTGTTTACTCCACCCTTCTCCACCTTTTCTTAGGTTTAAGATTGTCTGGTTCATCTACTTTTATGACAGTTAAATGCCAACGAATAGAATTATTGCTCACAGGACAGAAGCTGCTCAAGAACTGAATTCTGTGTTGTTTTTATGTTAGCCAAATACCAAAAAAAGTTAAAAGTAATTCTCAGTAGTTTCCATCCCTGAGATGGGATTTATTTGTTTTTGTTTTGTTTTGAGACAGGCTCTTGGTATGTCATTTAGGTTACCCTTGAACTGGCTAGGTAGCCCAGGCTGGCCTTGAACTCACAGAGATCCTCCTGCCTCAGCCACTAGAGTTCTGGGATTACAGGTGTGCAACACCCTGTCCAGCAGTTTGTTTTTTGAAAGGTTTCACTACATAGTCCAGGTTGGCCTTGAACTCACAGCAATCCTCCTGCTTCAGCCTCCCTAGTGCTGGGATTATAGGTGTGAACCACAATGCCTGGCTGAGATGGAATTTAGAAAGCTGGGTAATGAACTGTCAGTTAATAAGCATTGCCAGGGATTTGGCTCAGTGGTTCTGGCACCTGCCTTGCAAGCACAAGGTCCAGAGTTCGATCCCCAGTACCAAAAAAAAATTAATAAGCATCTAATACATAGCAGGCATTGTGTTAATCTAGATATATAAAAGAAAATTAGATAGGCTTATCTTTTGGGGAAACATTGGCTTACCAGAAAAAAAACAGACAAGTAAACTAATGACTATAGTGTACCCAGTTAAATTCTCTGACAGAAATGTGCAGAGTGCTAAGGAAAGGATGTAAGAGACAAGTAACTCAGAAGGGGAAAGAAGGAGGGAGAAAAAGAATGGGAGGATTTTTGAGGGATGAGGAGCCTAAGGGGCATCCTAAATCAGAGGCAGGAATTACCCTGGGGAAGTGACACATGGAGGATTCTTACAACTTCAAGTATGGCTGGAAAATATAGGTACCAGCATAAAGAGTACAGGTGTGAGGAAAGATGGTTCTGAAGGCACTAAATCAGATTTCTAAAGGAGTAGACTTGTCCTTCATGTGTGGTTCCATGGTGATACCTGACTGTTAACTATACAAGTCCTTCTAATCCCTCCCTAATGAAATATCAATGTTGACTGACTGGGATAAAATTACATAGTATTTCCCAACAGTGGAAAATAATGGAATAGAGTAAGTGACTAGAAAAGTCCACCAAAAGTTCTGAAAATAGTGAATGTAAACACTTTTACTGCCAATTTTTCTGAGCTCCACAGCAAAGCTGGCTTTAACAAAGATAAAAATCAGGGCTGGGGATTTAGCTCAGTGGTTCCACTGCACAAGGTCCCACGTTGGATCCCCAGTACCAAAAAAAAAAAAAAAATTAAACATAACCCAACTTAAAATCTAACTAGAGTTAAATTTTTAAACATTAACCTAAATTATTGGAATGGATTTAGTCAAAGTACCCAGCACAAACTACCCATGTCAAGCAATACTGAGGTACATGTGGTAAGTCAGGGACAAAGTTCAGCACAGTGAGCAAGGCCTAACTTGGTGATATGATTTGGTGCCTGCATGACCAATACAAAAGGCCAGAGCCCCAGAACACCTTGCTATCTGCAGGGTGTCTACACTGCAGACACATGTTCTTTTGTATCTCCAATGGCAAGTATGGGGCCTGGAACATGCAAGCCTTCAGTGAATATTCCAAATAGGCTTGGTATAACTGGGCTACTAGAACATGCAGGCAGGAGCAAGGAATACCTCCTTTCCCAGTGTCTCACTGTGACCTATGTATCATACCCTAACTTGCCATTCCTCTCCAAATCAACCTATGGACAGGGTACAATTTCAGGGAGCTTGTTTATTCATATATTCAATCATTTAGCCTTTCTAGAAGTCACCAGTTGGCTATTTCTACTTATAAGTATAGCATGCAAAGATGAATCATCTTAGACCTGCCCTTTAAGAGACTATAGTAAGTACATATCCATAAATTACCTCCATAAAGTGAAAATGTGACAGGCAGCAAGCAGTCAGTTAGCATCTTAGAGACTCCAACATGGGAAAGATCACTACAGTCTAAGATCATCAAGACTGCTTTATGAAAAAGGGGGCATTTGAAGGTCCTAAGGATGAATTAGGATAGGAGAGGGCTCTTCAGGAATAAGAAACAATATGAATCAAGATATGGGTGTAGAAAAGGGATGGGGACTCTTGGGAATAGTGGATGGATCAGTTTGGCTAACTAGTAAGAAATAAAGTAGGACTAAAGTTGACATTAAGATCAGATAATTGAGTAACCCAAAAACTCAGCTAAGGCGTTTAGACTTTACTCTGTAGGCAATAGGGAACCACTGAAGATTTTAAACAAGACAATGTCACAAATATGAATCTGGCAATTACATATGGGATGGACTGGAATGAGGAGACTTGTTAGGACTAGTCAATTATCTAGGGCTGGGGATTTAGCTCAGTGGTGCCGCTGCCTGCCTCACAAGCACAAGGTCCCAAATTTGATCCCCAGTACCAAAAAAAAATTATCTAATTCTACAAATGTTTATTGTTGCCTAGTGAGTGCCAGAGAATAAAAAGCAAAGAAAACAGGCCGTTTTTTACTTAAAATGTGCAGAGTTTGGCAGAGGTGACAGGCATACCTATACTATAAATAGCTATATCTTTTTAAATTAACAATAAAAATGGAGGAAGAGGCAATGCGTGTGTAGAGATGCCCTGGGGCTGGCTATGCTTGTGGTCCCAAGAGGAAAAGGAGTTGGGATACAGAATGCCCATCCTTTCCAGAAAAGAGCCCACTGCAATCCCAAAGAACAGGTCTCAGGACAGTCTGTGCAGCTGTCACCCTCTCTGAAGCTTAGCTCAAATGCAGAGAAGGATTTCTTTTTTTTTTTAGTACCGGGGACCAAACCAGGGTCCTCAGCTTTCGAGGCAGGCGGTGGAACCACTGAGCTAAATCCCTGGCCCAGAGAAGGATTTCTTTTTGTTGTTGTCGTTGTTCTTTTGGTACTGGGGATGGAACTCAGGACCCTCCACTTGCAAGGCAGGCGTGTCGCCACTGAGCTAAATTCCGGCCCAAGAATTTCAGGATACTTCTGGGAGTCATCATAAACAGCTGAAAAGGCAACTATTACAGGAAAGCACCCTGAATTATCTCCAAAACCAAAGAAGGAAACTACCACATACAAGAGTGCCAGTGAGCTTACAGACATAACATGGAGTTCCGGTGGAAGTGATCTGCCAGATGAAGATAAAATAGTTTCTAAATCACAGAAAGATAATGGACATGGTTCTAGAACAGACAGGTTTTTGTTTGTTTGTTTGTTTGTTCGAGACAGGTTCTCCTTATATGGTTCAGGCTGGCCTTGAACTCACTATGTAGCCCAGGCTGGCCTCCCACTCATGGCAGTCCTCCTGCCTGGCCTCCCCAGTGCTAGGATTACAGGCGTATGCCAACACACCCAGCGTAAACAGGTTTTGTAACAGGAATACTTTAGGTCCAGAAGATGGGACCAGTGAAGGTAAATTACTGATTTTGTAAGAAATCTAGTTTGGGTTAAATATTGGTTCAGTACTGGAAGAAACCTACATTCCTTTTATGTATTTGTAATTGTGACTTTACCAAGCCCAGCCTCAGTGCCAGGCCCTTAGAAAATATCTCTCATTTAATATTTTTCACAACTTACAAGAGAGGCATTACTGGTATTATTTTTACCACTAAAGACTTAGGTTGGGACTTGTTAGAATAGGTTGGAAATTTCATTTTTGGTCTTTGGCACCAAAGTCAGTTCTCTCAAATCCCACATAATGTTACATCCATACTGCCTCTTTGCAAATTTGGTATTAAATATTGTGACAACCAAGGTGTGGTGGAAGTATAACTTATTAACAAATTCCTATTCTGGCAGCATTTTATATTGCATCATGTTGTAGACCAGTGATGACAAACCTTTTAGAGCTCTCGATACAAATAGCCCCTGCTGCAGCACGTGTGCCACAGGTTCGTCACCACTGTTTTAGATGGTTTCAAACAGTCTTTCCCAACCTTGACACTTGCCATTTGGAGTCAGGGAATTATTTGTTGTGGAGAGAACTTTCTTCTGCATCCTGTATAGGATGGTTTGCGGCACTCCTAGCTTCTGCCTGCTGGATCATAGTGGTTCCCCTCACCCAAGTTTCAAAACCAAAAATGTTTCTCGATGTCCAAGTCACTTGAAGGACAAAATCACCTTCAATTGATAACCACATATGTCATATGAAAATCTTATCCTTTAACAATTTTTCAAAAATATTCTGGAGTAATTTACAAGTCTTAATGCTTTCAAAATAAACTTGAAACTTTAAAAAAATTCATAAGTTTATTGGTACATTTTAGGTATGCTATATGATGACATTTATCATTGGGAATCTGTACCTTTACATGATATATTTTGGTTCTTATTTTTTTCCCCATTCCCCTGCCCTCCCTTCAACCCTTCCACCCCTCTCTATTTACAAAGACTTTGTTGCTGTTTTTCCCTTTTCTCATATTTTTTCCTTTCCCTTCTTTTCTTTCCCCTACCCCTCCCACTTCCCCTTTGGACCTTTTCTTCCTATTTCACATTATCTATCATACACTTTTTTTTTCGTACCGGGGATTGAACTTGGGTCCTTGCGCTTGTGCAGCAGGCGGCAAAACCAACTGGGCTAAATCCCTGGCCCTATCTATCATACATTTTGATCATCATTTATACTTTCAATAAACTTGTAACTGTTAACTCTGATAGTTCATATTAGTTAGATCTGGACAGACAGCCTCTCTGGGAAGTGGTTAAATTTCTTCGACCACTTTGTATGACATTTTGGTAACTATCATTGATATTTTAGTAGGTACTGGGTGAAATGGTAGTCTAAATTTATAGATAAGCTGATAATGCTTATGTTATTAATTCAACCATATTAATTGAAATTCATTGTGATGTAAATCGGTTTATCTTCACACGTCTCAGAATACAATTTCAATATTAAAAATTATATGCTTTTTATGAATAGTATGGTATGTAAATTATATTTCAGTAAAGCTTGCATTAAATAAAAAAAATATAAAAATGGTAAAGATGCCCAAAGCATATAAATTACCTAAAGGATTTAGAAAGGCATCCTGAGATGACTTTTGAACTGATCATAAAAAATGACTTAAAGGTCCAGGGATTTAGTCAGTGGTTCCGCTGCCTGCCTTGAAAGGGCAAGGTCCTGAGTTTGATCCCCAGTACCAAAAAAATAGGGCCGGGGATTTAGCTCAGTGGTTCTGCCTGGCTCCAAAGCAGAAGGTCCCGAGTTTGATCCCCAGTACCAAAAAAGAAAAAAAAAAGACTTAAAGTAATACATACATGATAAGATGTGGACAAAGACCAGAGAGAGTATAAAAAGATGAAAACAGTAAGGAAATTATGGATAGTCTGGTTTCATTCTAAATTTTAAGAATTTTTCTCACATGGATTTGAGAGACAAAACAAAAAGACTATAGTAGAGCAGGGTATGGAAAGGAAGGAGGGCTGAGGATATACCTTAGTGTAAAACCTCACAAAAAAGGGGGAAGTAGTTAGGCATGGTGGCACATGCCTATAATTATAGCACGCAGGAGGCTGAGGCTGGAGGATTGCCACCAGTTCGAGGCCTGCCTGGGCTACAGAGTGAATTCAAGGCCAGCCTGAATTATATAGTGAGACTTTGTTTCAAAAAAACAACAACCCCCCAAAACAAACCCAAACAAGATAGTAACAGTAGCTCTTTTTTTTTTTTGGTACCAGGCTCGAACTCTGGGCCCTGCGCTTGAGAGGCAGGCAGCGGAACCACTGAGCTAAATCCCTGGCCCTTTTTTAAGTTGTTTTGAGACAAGGTCTCACTGTGTAGTCCAGACTGGTCTTGAATTCACTATGTGGCCAAGGGTAGCCTCAAACTCGTGGCAATCCTTTTGCTTCAGCCTCCTAAGCACTGGAATTACAGGCATCTGCCATCATGCTCAGCTAGCTAGTATTTATTGAGACTTTAATACATGCCACACTCTATGTTAAGTACTTTACATGGAGAATCTCATTTAACCTCATATATTGGTTTATAAATTAGGTGATATTATTACCATTTCAATTTTATAAATGAGAAAACTGAGGCTCAGAGTAACTTAAGACCACATAGTAGTTTATGAAGAGCCCAAAACCAAATCCACATATTGTAGTTTCATTCCAGGGCCCACAGTCCTAATGACTAGACCACCCGGGGAGGGGCATGAGTGGTTCGAAGAAAAATGGATATGGAGGTGGGGAGAACAATGTAGAGAAGAGTGATCAGCGATGAGGCTGGAAAGTTAGACTTGCATCAGGATATAAAAGTCTTATAGACGGGAGTGGTGCCACACACCTGTAGTCTCAGCATTCAGGAGGCTGAGGCAGGAGGACTGCTGTGAGTTTGAGGCCAGCCTAGGCTACATAGTGAGTTCAGGGCTGGCCTGAACTACAAAGGGCGAGACCTGCCTCAAAAAAACCACCAAAAACCCCCACCAAAATAAATAAACATCTTCTAGTAGCCTGATATTTCCATATTCAAACAAGAGCTTTTGAAGAGCTCATTTTCCTGCTGATTGAAAACAGAATCCAACCATTTCTGACCACTTCCAGGCTACTACCCTGGTTCAAGCTACCATTATCTTTCTTACTTTCATAAAACTTACTAATATAGTCCTAACAAAGAATTACTGACCTTCCTTTTTTGGTACTGGGGAGCAAACCCAGGGCCTTTATGCTCTACCACTGAGTATTATATTGCCAGCCCAAATGCTGTTTTTTCTCCCTGTACTGGGGACTGAACTCAAGGAGTGCTGAGCTACATCCCCAGCCTTTGTTTGTTTTTTTTTTGGTAGCGGGGATTGAACTTGGGTCCTTGCGCTTGCGCAGCAGGCAGTCCCAGCCCTTTTGATAATTATGAAACAGGATCTAAGTTGCCAAGCTGACCCCAAACTTTTGTTCTTCCTGCCTCAATCTCCCTATTAGCTAAGATTATAGGCATATGCCTCTGTGCCCAACTTGAAAACATTTCTTTTCACATTAAGGTCTATTTTCAATACTATAATCTCCCACCTTCCTGTACCCTGAACTGTGACCTGCTCAATCTCCCTTACTCAGATTCACTTTTCATTTTTCCACACTACTTATTACATTCTAACATACTAGAGAGCTTACTTATTATGCTTCTTGTTTTAGCTCCTCTGAAAGAACATAAGCTCCTCAAGAAAATAAGATTTTTGGTTACTAATATAGTCTAAAGACCTAGAAGTGCGCCCAAGGTAGTACCAAGTAGAAACTGACAACAGGAATAAACTGCAAATGACTTACTTATAAAGGGAGAAATTACATTTTCATAAATAAACAGATTTAAACTGATTAATATTTAACATAGTCATACTGTCTTAGGAGAAACTACTGCATTATTATTATTCCAAATTTTATATCTGAAGTGAATTTCTGAAGTTGAAACATCTTCAAATTGTTAAATGTGTGACAGATTTTCATAAAAAACCCTAAAAGATAATATTGTTTGTACTGTTCAAATTCTCTTCAAAAAACATTTTGGTATGCTGTACATTAGTTATCTATTGCTGCATAACAACCTCAAAATTTAGCAGCCTAAAACAATACATTTATTATACTATAGTTTCTGCAATTCATCTATCTGGAAGTGTCTTAATTGAGTAGTTGTGGCTTAAGGTCATTCATGAGATTGTAGTTAAGATATAAGCTGGAAGCCAAGTGAATTGATGTGTTCCTATAACCCCAGCTGAATTCATTCATCCTCTCCATTCAGGAGGCTGAAGCAGGAGAATCTAAAATTTGAGGGTGGCCTGAGCAACTTAGCCAGACCCTGTCTCTCAAACAAACAAATAAACAAACAAAAAACAAATCTAAGGATATAGGTTAGTGGTAGAGCACTTGCCTAGCATTGGTCAAGGCCCTGGGTTCAATCCCCAGTACTGAAGATGTAGACTGGAGGTGTGGTTGTCTGAAGGCAGAGTGGGCTGGAGGACCCATCTCTAAGACAGCTCACTCAATAGCTGGCAAATTGGTGCTGGCTGTTGTCAGATTCCTCAGTTTCTACCCATGCAGACTCTCCATTAGGCTGCTTCAATGTCTTTCTCTACAATATGGTGGCTGGCTTCTTCCAGAGTGGGTGATCCATGAGGAGCAAGGGAGAAGCACCAATGTCTTCTATGTCTTAGCCCCATGAGTGTACACTACCACTTTCTTACATTCTAACAGTCATACAAACCAACTCTGATGAAATGTACAAGGGGATTACACAAATGCATGACAGCAAATGGTGAAGATCAATGGGTAGCATCTTGGAGGCTGGCCACTGTTAGCTATATTGAGTATTTGGCATGCCAGGCACAGTGACATGCAACCTGCAGTCCCAGCTACTCAGGAGGCTGAGGCAGGAGGGTGGCTTGAGCCTGGGAGTTTGAGGCCACCATGGGCAACACAGTGAGACCCTGTCTCAGGAAAAATGTACTAAATGAACAAGTATTTGCATAATATTTTGTGTTCAGTTCTTTCAGTACAGTCATGCATTGCTTAACGATGGGGATACATTCTGAGAAATGCATTGTTGTTAGGTAAGTTCATCACTGTGCAAACAGAGTGTATTTACACAAACTTAAGTGGTAAGCCTACCATATACCTAGGCTATATGGTGTATATTACTGATAGTGTACTGTATACTGTTGACTGAAATATGAACAACCGTATGTAGATACATGTACACATTTATGTTTCTATTATTATTTCAGCTAATATACTACTTTTTTTTGAAAACTATGTTATTCCAATGATATTAACATTTAAAAAAATCTTTTTCCTTTCTTTTTCTCTTTTTTATTTTCCTGAGAGGGGGTCTTCCTATGTTGCTGAGGCTGCCCTCCAACTTCTGGGCTCAAGTGATTCTCCTGCCTCAGGCTCGTGAGTACCTGGGAATACAGGTGCATACTACCACACCAGGAACAAATGATATCAAATTTGTTTGTGATGCCAAGGATCAAACAGGCATCACACATGCTAAACAAGCACTTTACCACTAAGCAATACTCTCAGCCTGTTACTAACTTTTAAAACTTAAAAGTATGTGTAAGGCCTAGGTTCAATTTCCACCACTAAACAAAAGATTAAAAAAAAAAAGGAAATGAAAATTAGTAAAAATTAAAAATGACTTAATTTCTCAGAAAATATCATATACAACCATTTGAATCTTTCTATTTTCAGTAATACACCAATATTTTACTTAAGGAAATGAGGAAATTTTTTTTGGTACCGGGATAAAACTCGGGACCTTGCGCTTGCGAGGGAGGTGGTGGAACCACTGAGCTAAAACCTTGGCGCCCCCCCCCCCCTTTTAATTGGTGCTGGGGATAGAACACAGGGCTTTGTGCTTGCTAGGCAAACATTCTATCACTAACCTATGTCCCCAGCCCACCAAGAAAAGAATTAAAATCAACAAAACTATAATTCACTCAATGTCCTGCTTACTTCTTAAGTGAAACTAAATTTAAATACAGTATTTCACATTAGTATACTTAAAGAGAGTGGAAGGAAATAAATGAGTCACTGTATTTCTTTTGAAATAAGTAAATCATGGTATTTATCAGTTAAAAATTGAGTAAGTTTTTGGGCTGGGGATTTAGCTCAGTGGTCTCGCCACCTGCTGCACAAGTGTGAGGACCCGAGTTCGATCCCTGGTACCAAAAAAAAAAAAAAAAATTGAAACAAAGTAAATGTTAATCAGGGAAGATACAGAGTGAAAATATTCTGTTAATATACAGAATAGGAGCTTTATGTTACATGTGGGAAAAACCTCTAATCATACAATGATAGCATTAATACTTGGATACTGGAGAAGATTTTTGGTAGATAGGGATAAAAGAGTTGGCACAGATTTGAAAACCAATGAAAGATTTTATAACAAATATTTCTGAAAAGTCAATAAAACCAATTAAAAATCAGTGTTCATTTAAAAAAAATTGCCTTTCCTAAGATCAGTGCCAAGGTATAATAAGATCTGTGAGCACAGAAACAGAGAGAGACTGAGTAGGAAGAATTTCCCAACAATACGAGTTGTCTCACACTGGTGGGATGCAGAAGCTCCTTGCCTAAAGGGCTTGTCCCAAATCTGAGCACACTGTTCAGACTAGATTCACAGATCAGAAGGGTAATTGAACAATACATCATTTAAGCTGTCTCCAACCCTTAAATCAAATACTTTATTTCCCAATTGTTATAGTTTGGACCTGAAATGTCCCTCAAAAGCCTCATGTGTTTGGAGATGGGGCCTTGTCAGAAGAGGTGAGTTACTAGGGGCATGATCTGAAAGGGTGTATTTTTTTTAAAAGAGAGGGTCTCACGGGCTGGGGAGTTAGCTCAGTGGTTTCGCCACCTGCTTAGCAAGCACAAGGACTGAGTTTGATCCCCGGTACCAAAAAAAAAAAAAAGAGGGTCTCATTACGTACTTCAGCCTGGCCTTGAAGTCAATAAGTAGATCAGGCTGGCCTTGAACTCACTGCAATCCTCCTGCATCTATCTCCCAAGTGCTGGGATTATAGGCACAGCAAAAGGGTACACAGTTTTTTTGTTTGCCCACGGACAAATAGAAAGACGTCTTGTTGTATCTCAGAAATGAGCAAGATCACATCTACTGCAGGTTCAAGGGCATAAAAGTATAAACTCCTTAAAAAGATTTTGCTTTACAAAGAGAGCCCCAGGGTGCCCTGCTCACTCTGGGTCTCCTACAGAAGTGATTCCCCCACATTCAGTCATCCAGGCTCTTAGAGGCCACTGCAGTTGTGGTCCACAGGCAACTGGCTACTGATCATATTGGCAGAATACCATGGCATCATCCACACAATTCTGGTTTTACAGGCATGCAGAATGTAAGTTTTTGGATCATGGAGGCTTCCACTGAGATTTTAGATGAAAGCCCAGGAGGCCCGGTAATGTGCCCGTGAGAGGGCAATGCATGAAACTGAGAATGATGCCCAAGATTCAGTGGAGATTCCAGAAAGCTGGAGATGCCAGGAATATGGAATGTCTGCCAAGAAAGGCCATAGGCAGAAAGTGGAGCTTGACCAAGAGAGAGGGTCTCCAGCAAGTCCATAGGGGACAGGGTGTATCGGTCATATTTCCTACAAAAACTGATGGAACACAAGATACATAGATATATATAAGAATTTATAAGATTAGCTTACAATAGCTACCCACAGGGTCAGATGGGGAGGAGTTCAGAGGGTCTCTCTGCACATTGGAGACCAAAGGATTCGGTCAAAGTTCTGGAGCTCACTGTAGTGTTCTGTGGGGGTCTGTATCAGGAGGCCGATGGGTCTGCACTAGAAGGCTGAAAGGTCTGCGATGGAGAGCCGAAGGGTCTAGGCTGCAAGGCAAAGACTGGAGCTCCTCCAAAGGAACAGAAGAAGAGAACTTGACCTTCCTCATTTCCCCTTTAGAACAGTCAGGAGAGGAGCAGCCCTAGGGTGAATCTCCCACACCCTAAGGTGGGAATTTCTGAGCCCATTTGGCTAAGCTTCTCTTAGCCAAACTTCTTAAGTTGACACAATCGCTCAACCATCACACAGGGCTACCCAAGTTCTTTGGAGCTCACATCGCACCAGAACTTGCCTTGGATGCTGGACATAGAGCTACAGGATTTAATGTTTACCCTGCTAGATTTCAGTCTTGCTTTGGTCTGACTCCTTTCTATTTCCCTATTCCTCCCTTTTGGAATGGAAATGTTTACTCAATGCTATTGTATGCTGGAAGTATTTAATTCTCTTTGATTTTTACAGAGGCTCACAGCTAAGAGTTTATCTTGAGTCTCAGAGACTTTGCACTTAAGACTTTTCAGCAGTGCTGTAACTGTTAAGACCTTGGTGATTCTCAGAGAAGGACTAAATACATTTTACATGAGATGGAAATGAGCTTTTGGGGAACCAGAGGTGGAATGTTATGGTTTGGATCTGAATGTTCCTCAGAAGTCTTATCTGTCCAGAGGTGTAACCTTGTCAGAAGTGGTGGGTCACCAGGGCATGAAGAGGAAGGGTGTATTCTTGTCCCAGGTTTCCCCCTCTATGTCTGCTTTCTGGCTGCCATGAAATGAGATCTCCTCCTCCAAGCCTTTCCACCATGGTGTTTCTGCCTTGGACCCAGCCGACCATGGACTGAACCCACCAGAACTGTGAGCCAACTAAACTTCTTTTTCTTTAAGGTTTGGGTGTTGGATATTTTGTCCCAGCAACAGGGAAGCTGACTAATACAGCAATAAAGGAATTAAAACTGATGCACTGGTGGGGCCAGGGGTGTAGCTCAGTGGTGATGCATCTGATAAGGTTTGCCTGGCAAGTGCAAGGTCTTGAGTTTGATTCCCATTATCAGAAAAAAAAAAAATATATATATATATATATACAAATTCCTATAAATAGACTTCTGTTTTTTATTCCATTTTAATCAAAACAAAACATTATCAGACCACTATCCAAAAAGGCCCATTATATACAATAAAACCACTTGGGTATTACACTAAAATGAGTCAGGCAGTGCATGTCTTCAATTTCCATTCGTTTTAGGCTTGAAATAACTACAATAATCACTGCCCAGTGAAAGCTTCTACTATTTTTGTCTCTTACTTCACAAGGCATAAAGTCTTTTCTTATCTAGTCATTAAAAATCAAAGTTCACTAGATGAGAAAATACTGTTCATATTGCCCCCCATGAACAAATATAAAAATAAGAGGTGATAATTTATCTCCAAGACCATATCTACTGTGGGAGGAACTTATAGTTTTACTTTCCACAATTTTAATTATCCCCAGTCAATCACAGTTGGAAAATATTAATTAGAAAATTCAAAAAATAAACAATTCATAACTTTCAAATAACTTTTATTATAGCATATTGTTTTATTACAATATATAATTATAATTGTTGGATTTTACTATTGTTGTTTTTGTTAAACTCTTTACCATGCCTAATGTTTGAGTTCAACTTTATTACAGGTAATATGTACAGGAAAATAAGCAATATATATACATACAGGGTTCAGAAGGTCCTGGAAAGTATCCCCCATGGATACAGGGGTTAATACTGTACATCCAGAAGGGTAACTGAAAAGGATTGTACTACTTATTCTAGAGCTTGACTGTGGGAAGAGAAGTAAAGATATATTTTCCCTTATTATCAACTGAAAAATAGCTATTGCTTCAATCTTTTTTAAAGTTTTTAAAAGATTAAACTATTACACTGAACTAGTATGAATGTATTTTTTTTATGTATAAAGCAAGGAATAGGAGTTCTACATAATTACAGTTTCCCAACCCTAAAGCATCTTTAAGATGGTTTCCTTCTAAATGCCATAACATTTTAACAGTATTTGGTAAAAATGTTTCTAAATCAAACTGTATCATTTTTTTCTCTTTTCTTTCTTTTTTTTTATTTTTTGGGTTTTTTTTGGTTTTTTGAGACAGAGTCTAGCTAAGTAGTTCAGGCTGGTCTTGAACTTACTATGTAGCCAGGCTGACCTCGATCTTGTGGCAATCCTCAGCCTCCCAAGTGCTGGGATTACAGGTGTGTGTGTGTGTGTGTGTGTGTGTGTGTGTGTGTGTGTGTGTGTGTACCATCATGCCTGGCCTTCTTTCTCCTGTTTCCTCAACTAATGTGTCACTTTTTCAACCTACAGATGATGGGCAGGGATAATCATAAGAGCAAAATTCTCTGTTGTCAGTATGCCTTCTTTTTTGGGGGGGACAGGGTCTCGCCATGTACCCCATGCTAGCCTTGAACACACAGCAATCCTCCTGTCTTCCCCTCCCAAGTGCTGGGATTACAGGCATGTGCCACCACACCTGATTTGGTATGCCTATTTTCAATCCAGTTATCTCTTTACATTTTTGTTTCCAATCTGTTCATGCTTTGGAAACCAGATTGCCAAGCTCATCTCCTGACATTCTAATTACATTTTAATATTGGGTCTTTTTCTTCTTCCACACTTTCTTCTTACTAAAAGCACAATGTCAGCCACTCTTACTACTCAACCAACTCATTTATAAAGTCAATGACAGCAAGAAAAGCAAGTCATACTCCCTGTAAAAGCTGGTGTGGCATGTAAATGTGTATGTGTAAATCGAAGAGTAGTGTCTAACGAGCTAATCCACAGGTGCATAAAATCAAGTGTACCTATTTTGTGAGGTCTTTCTTTCATGGAATGTTTTTTGGTTTTTTTTGGTACCAGGGATCAAACTCGGGTCCTTGTGCTTGCTAGGCAGGCGATGGAACCACTGAGCTAAATCCCTGGCCTATGGAATGTTAAGAACTCAAATACCAGTTGTTCCATGATGTGATTAATGAGTGGCCACTTACATGTGTGAACATGAGGTTAAAGGGGACAAAGACAAAGACAATTCCAGTCCTAGATACGTACCCACAAGAATTGAAAACAGGGACTCAAACAGATGAAAAGAATGAAAAGTTATTGCTTGACATTTAGTTTCTGTTTGGGCTGATGAAAGTCTTGAAAATATACAGTGGTGATGGTTGTACACCACTGTGAATGTAATTAATACTGCTGAATTGTACACTTAAAATATTTAAAATGGCCACCCAGATTTCAAAGGAAGGCCTAGGAGGCCAATGTGTAACAGGGTTGGAATCCCTGCTGGGAGCCTATGAATCAGAGGGAAATTTGTGAAGTTGTGGAGGTAAGTCAGAGGCTGCAATGGAGACCCCACGAGGTTGGAGATGCCATGAATGTGAAACATCTGCCAAGGAAAGCTGCAGGTAGCAAAGTCAGCTATGTGGGCTACACCTGCAAGGTTATAGAGGCAGGGCTGGTCAAACCCTCTAGAGTTCATATCTCACAACCACATGTCCAGGATGCCAGACATAGAGCTATAAGACTTAATTTTGCCCTGCTGGATTTTGATCTTGCTTTGGTCCAGTTCCTCCGTATTCTCCTATTCCTCCCAGAATAGGAATGCTTACCTTACTATATCTTGGAAACATGTAACTTGCTTTTTGAATTTTACAAAGGCTCACAGGTAAGATTTTTGCCTTGAGTCTCACAGGAGACTCTGGATTTGAACTTGAGGAACACTGGAACTGTTGGGACTTTGGCAAAGGAATTGGCGTTTTTTGGGTTGTACACAGGATATCATACTGGGCAGAGTTACTGTTTTTATAACAATAATGTAAGTATAAGTATGGTTTAAGGAGATGTGTTTGTGCATCAAGTTGATAAGAAGTAGGTAGACTTGTGGTTATCTTGTCACCTTGATTTGCTTAAGAAATACCTAGGAGATTAATAAAACATACTTGGTGTGTTGGGTAGGTTGTGGATGCCCCTTTCCTCCTGGCTCTTTCCCCATCTCTCTCCTTTCTGGCCACCATGGGTTACTCAGCTTTCCTTTGCTATGCCCTTCTGCCATAATGTTTTTGCGTTGGAGTCCAGCTGATCATATGCTAAAATTTCTGAAACTGTGAGCTAAAATAAACCCTTCCTCCTTTAAATTGTACATGTCACATAATTTGTCCCAGCAATAGAAAGCTGACTAATATGCTCAGGATTCTGAAGGCTGTGTGAAAACAATATCAAAAACTGTTTACCTACTCTCTTCTACCTAGAGAGTATCATTAGTTATCAAGTGATTCCTAGGATGATTTATGAGGAAAAACTTGGTGTCTCTGATTTTTTTTTTTTGAGACAGGGTCTCAATATGTAGTTCAGGCCTCGAACTCACCATGATCCTCCTGCCTCAACCTCCTGAGTGCTGGGATTACATGTGTGTGCCACCACACCTGGCTTTGGTTTCTCCAAGTAAACCACAGTAAAGTCACAGATGACTTAACAGAATAAACCCAGTTCTGGAACTACCAGAAGAAAAAATTAGGAATACTAAACTCTAAATATAGCACTAAATTCTATGTGTATCTTGTTGAAAATCATCGAACTTGAAGGTAGAATAATTACTGGAAAAGAGAAAAATGACTATTACTTAGCACTAAGACAGAGAATTGATTTCATTTCTTTTTTATTTTTTTGGTACCAGAGATTGAACTTGCGAGGCAGGCACCAGAACCACTGAGCTAAATCCCTGGTCCTTTAAGAGAATCAATTTCAGAAATGAAACAAAACAAAAAATCACTACCTGCAGCATACAAAGTACATTTGCAGTGGTAAGCTAACAGAGATGTTAGCTATGTCTGAACATTTGCTGTACTCACCAGAACCATAATGATCCCATCTGCATGAGGATTCAGCTAAGATACTCAATATTTCTATGTTGACCAGGAACTAGAACTGGGCAGAAAAAGAATTACAAACCCAAGTTAGCAAAACACTAAGGAGTTTGTTTCGGGTTTTGAAAACATTAGCATTCTAAACAATGAAACAAAGCAAATTTATGTAGCAAAATAATCCCTGAAACATCACAGTAAAGCTACCTACCAGCAATTGTGGATTGAAATGCTATCAGATAAACTGCTAAAAAGCAACTTCCTGCTGTAGAATCTGTGCCATCAGGTGTTTCTCACCAGAGATGGCTGATTAATAACATTCAGTTCTTTGGTAGAGAATGTGGAGATTCAGAACACTGTAAATTCTAGAACCACCTCTACGAGAATAAAAACCTCAGCATTTCTCTTAGCTATATTCACATCACAACAGTTTTATGTACAAAATCAAACATAGACTATAAAAATATGCGTAATACGATAAACTATAAAATACTTTAGGTACTATGCATATATTAAGAAGTCCAATTTTATGTTTATAAATGAATCAGTATGTTGAAATAAATTCTGGACTGACTTTAATATTATAAAGTAACCAATTTTTGGCATGAAGTCTAATACATAGCCTGTGACAGAAAATGCCCTACTTTCTTTTCTGCAAGTTACCAATAGAGTGCTTTTGGAGAATTTGAGTCATACAACATTAATCCTAACTTGACGGATTCCTTATCAAAGGTAATCTCTTCAGTGTATGGTGATTCTACTCATGGACTCGGGAGAGTGACACATAATTAGAGGGGAAAATGAGCCAGAAGTACAGCCAGAATAAGTCACATCACACAGCAGGTGGTACCTCTAGCAAGGTTTTCAGAGTTCCTTACCAGATCAGCATGTTTCCTGCAATCACAGAATTTAGAAACAAACTAGGGCCGGGGGTTTAGCTCAGTGGTTCTGTTGCCTGCCTCGCAAGCGCAAGGTCCCGAGTTCTATCCCCAGTACAGAAAAAAAAAAAAAAAAAAGTAGAAACAGAAACGATAAAAGGTGGGAGAGGGCATAATTTAGAAGACGCTAAAGATCTCGAAAAGGGGTGTAGGGATTAAGTTCTCCTTAAAGAAATGAAAAGAGATCGCTGGGGATTTAGCTCGGGCATTTAGCTCAGTGATTCCGCCGCCTTCCTCACAAACAAAAGGAAAGGAAGTCGATCCCCAGTACCATAAAAAGAAGAAAAAAAGAAAAGGGATTTACAATGACCTTTTAAAGGAACTGTAAATGTAACATGAAATAATGGATAACACACAGCAGAGCTTTAACCACTCTCTTACGACTTGCAGTCAGAATACCTGTCTTCCTTAACGACTCACTGACTGACTGAATGAAAGTATAATCACAGAGCTTCTCCTCTAAACATAAGATATTTGAGAATACTCCTTTTCAGAGGTGTGATCAGGACTGGAGGGGGCAGCACTTTCAACTTTATACTTTATGCAACTTCCAGAAAAAGGGATTGCAGACGCGGGAGGTTTTATTAGCAAGTGGAACCCGGGACTGATCCTGGGTGGATAGGATCGGCCACTTAGGACCGAGGCTGCCAAGGACGCTCCTCCCGATCTCGCCTCAGGGCGGGGAGCCCAGCGAAGGTTGGCGGCCTCGACCCAGCCACCGCTCTTAGCCACCGCACTCCGGGACGCCCTCAACTGCCTCTCAGAAAATGTTTGGCCACGGACGTCCGCTGGTGCGCCATCCCTTTGGGAACCCGCAAGATTTAGAAGCCAGGAAAGGGAGAAAGAAAGTAGGAGTCAGGCAGCCCTGGAGCTGCAGAGGCGGAGCAGGGATGCGGAGAGGAAGGAAGGGAGGCCGCCACCTGTGGGTGAGACGCGAAAGTGCAGGACAAGGGAGCCCGGCTCAGATGTCCGCGGGAACCAATCCTCCTCAGGTGAGGGCGCCCTTACTCCCGTGTTGCCCGGCTCGAAGTCGCCGCGCCACCCCCCTGGGCTGCTCGGCTCCCACTCCCCGACACCTGCCTATCCCTGTCCCGGGACTGCACTGCAGCGGCTCTTACAACTCACCGCGCCCGCCGCCCTCAACGAGATCTCTGTCTCGCCTCCAGCGCCGCGATGGCACGGCCACGTCACGGCGCATGCGCTCTCCGCGCGCCGGCAACCCCCTAGGGGGCGCTCCTCACCAGGGTGCTCGTTACCTTAGAGACTGAACAGGCCCTGGCTGCCAAGGACGGGGAACTAAAACAGCCAAGATGCCGTGGAAGGGCAAGGACAAAAGGAAAGGCAAGGGCAAAGAAAAGAAGTAAGGAGCAGCCGCCCAGGTGTCCCCTCTCCCTCGGCTGGGCCGGAGGGGATTCCGAATCTGGGAAGCTGGCTGCCTCTAGCCGGCCTACCGCTCCCCTCCAGCTCTCCCGGTTTCTGAGGAGAGCTCCCAGTTCATTCTTTCATGCCCCTACCCTGAGAAGTCTTCTTTGTTGTGCATTTGAGATAATCTTGAACAACTAGAAAATGTGGTTGAATTAGTTCCTTGGGCCTTTTCAGGAATCCCTTTTGGCTCACAAGAGGGACCTACAGATTTGATCAGATTGGGTAATGAATGTTCAAGTTTCCGAAAAATGATCAGAGCTGCCGACAACGTGGTTAATATTCTAGTACTAACCTCCTAACTTGGAGTTGCTGTTGGATTGCCATTGGATCTATTTGTGACCTCTGGGTTTTCTAAACACATTGGAGTTATGCATGATGTCCACCCCCACCCCAATATGGGACCACAACAAACTTGTGATGCTTACAAAGTAACTTGCTTGGGTGTAGCTTGATAAAGAGCTTACCCTTCATGTGCTAGGCCTTGGATTTGATCTCAAGTACTGAAAAAAAAAATCACTCGTTTCATTCATACTTAGTACAGAAACTTTGGGAAACGTAAGTTACCAAAGGAGTAAATAAAATCACTTGTAACCCCATCATCCATAGATAACCAGTTCTATCTGTTATAAAGAATCCACTTGTCAACAAAAGACAGGCTCTCTGTTGTGAGAAAAAGAAAGTTTATTCCAGTGAACATGGACAGGGACTAAGGTCAGGGGATTTTAATGGCTGGCGGGGGTGGGATGGGGGGGGCGGGGCTTTAGCCGGGAGAGAATTCATCCCTGACAAGATGGGCTACTACCAAGGGAGAGAGATATTAGCAATTAACTGGGAAAGGAATTAAACTTCTATAGGTATTGAAGGGGCTAAGTGATCTGGGGTGACATATTTATGACTTAGCTGCCCAAGGATGGTCTGGACAGATATGTATACAATTACTGGACTTTTTGGTGTCAGGGGGTTGTAAGCCATATTTTTTAGTTCATTTGCCTTACTTACTGGGAAGCTGCTGGTATTTGTTAAAAGCAGCCTGTTTATTTTCCCTGTTGATTTAGGGCAGGCCTGACACTATCATTTTGCGATTTTTTTCTTTATGAAATGTTAGCCCAATTATTTGCAGCTTTCTTCCTTCCCTTGTATCAACATTAAATCTTATTTTTCAGGGTAATTTTTCTTTTCTCTCTCTTTATTTTTAATTGTATGGTGTAGCAGTTTTTGTTTTGTTTTTGTTTTTGTTTTTTTGAGACAGGGTCTTGCTATATAGTCCAGGCTAGCCTTGAACTCACTATGTAGCCTTGAACTCATAGTGATCCTCCTGCCTCAGCCTCTAGAGTTCTGGGATCACAGGCGTGTGCCACCACACCTGGCAGTGTAGCAGGTTTTTGTTTTGTTTTGTTTAGTTTTTGTTTTTTTGGTACCAGGGATCAAATTCGGGTGCAGGCGTCAGAAACACTGAGCTAAATCCCCAGCCTGTGTAGCAGTTTTTAATAATGCCAGGGAGGTGGGTGTGGTGGCATATGCCTGTAATTCCAGAACTCTGGGAATTTGAGGCAGGAAGATCTCAAAATTTAAGCCCAGCCAGGTCAATTTAGTGATTTAGACTCAATTTCCAAATAAAAAAAGAAAAAGGGCTGGGGATGTGGCTAGGGTCAGAGGCCCTGGGATTTTTTTTTTCCCCATGCATCTGCGGTACACATGTGAAAAATGAGGGCCACTGGAGCTAAGAGACTTTTTATTCCTTGGATGTTCATTATTTGAGGAACTTTGCTTTGTTTTCCCAGTCGCTGTTAGTGGTTGTATTAGTCCCTTTCTCCTCACTGGGACAAAACACCCGACACCCACAACTTAAAGGAAGAGAAGTTTATTTTCAGTCCTTGGCCAGCTGGCTGCAAGGCAGAAAGGCATGGTGGAAGGGTCTGGGCCAAGGAAACTGCTCACATCATGGTGACCAGGAAGCAGAGAGAAAAGGGAGGAGCTAGGAGGGAAGATATATAGTCCTCCAGGTCATGCTCCCAAGTGAGCCCCCCCACCCCCCCACCAGGACCCCCTTCCTAACAGCAAGTCAGTAGTAGCATCCACTCATCTTCTTCCAAAAGCCTCACCTATGAGCCCCTGAGACCTCTAGGGGTATTCTCCGTATGAGCCATAACAGTGGTCCTCCTGTCTGAGGTATCTAATTTCTTGCATTAAATACTTTGATACCTTCAGGGGGCAGCTGGATGATTACAACAAGGCAATCATCACTAGTGTTTAAATCAGATGCCTCTGAGATCAACAGCTATAACAAGGTAGGGGTGAGGGGACTGGCCTTAATTAGAAGAGAAGAAAAGTAGGAGTGAAAAAGAGACTGAGAACCCAGAGTTGAGAAGTACAGTATACAGAGGTTGCAGTATAAAAAGTTCCATTTATACATGTGTGAGAATATTCAGTTGGCAAATACGGTGAAATTTTTGTATATTCCATATATACCTAGTACCTACCATACAGTTTTGTTAATATTCATCCAATAAATATTTTGATTTTTTTTTTCATACCAGGGATTCAACCCTGTGCCTTCCCAGTGAGCTACATTCCCAGGCCCTTTTTTTGTTTTATTTTGAGACGGTCTTGCTAAGGCACTCAGTTGTCCATGCTGGCCTCAAAACTTTGCTTCCTTATGCCTCAGTCTCTTAGAGTGCTGGGGTTATAGGCATATGTGTAACAC
Source organism: Heterocephalus glaber (assembly GCF_053883595.1). Taxonomy (NCBI): domain Eukaryota; kingdom Metazoa; phylum Chordata; class Mammalia; order Rodentia; family Bathyergidae; genus Heterocephalus; species Heterocephalus glaber. Next base: position 14,266,886 of record NW_028258379.1, read on the forward strand.
CTGGCTGAAAAAAAATCTCTCTTTTTATCACTTTTTGTTTTGTTTTTTGGGACAGGGTCTCACTATGTAGCCCAGGCTAGCCAGAATTCTCAGCAATCCTTCTGCCTCAGCCTGCCAAGTGCTGGGATTACAGGCATATGCCACCTTACCCAGCTTCCTTTTATCACTTTAATCTTCGAATCCATCCTTTTAGTATTTATTAATTTATTTTATTTTATTTTTATGGTACTAGGGATCGAATTCAGGGCCTCACCACTGAGCCATACCCCCACTCCCTATTTTTTTTTTCTTTTCCACCTTTGTATAAATGATACTTGCTTCTTAGGCATTTTAAAAGTCTGGCACACTGGTACTAGCTGGCAAAATATTTAACATATTTGCTCAAGTAGCTTGCTTTGTTGTCCAAGGCCTAGCCAAAACAATGAAACAATGAAAACAAAAACCCAATACAAAACTGGGGATAGCATGGGTGAGGAAATTACAGGTACATTACTAATGTATTCTCATGCAAAACAGCAACAAAGTAGGGAATAGGTTTGGAATGGAGAGAACCAAAGTTCACAACTGAATATGAATAGAAAAGATAGTTCAAATATGAAAGAATTGAAGAGGTAAATAAAAAATTGTGAGGCAAGCATGGTTATATATGTCTATAATCCCAACTACTAAGGAAGGTCGGGACAGTCCGAGCAATTTAGTGAAACTATCTCAAAATAAAAACGTTTTTAGAAGGGCTGGGGATGTAACTCAGGGGTAGAATGCATGCCTAGCATGTACGAGGCCCTGGGTTCAATCCCCAGTACCAAAAATAAAAAAGATATGAAAGCTTGTGAAATGACTTTGACTTGCCTCTTGCCTCTTTGTTTTTCCAGTCCTTTAGAATTATGCTCCAGAGCTCTCTTTTTCCAGGAAGAGGCACCTACTTAAAAGTGTGTGAATACTACTACTAGTATTATATTATACTATTTCTATTATTAGTATATATATTTCTTATTTCATAACCCATTCATCCAACAATATTTGGTCATGTGTGCCAGGGAGAAAGAGAGAGAGAACCCTAATATAGTAGACCTAGTTATATACTTTCAATATCCTTTTCCCGTGCAGGAAAACAGGAAAAACAGATGATTCTGTCTCTGTGGTGGATCAAGCCAAGGCCAATGCCGCCCTTTGGGAGGGCAGATGGAAGTCACAGAACTGTCTAGGATTGAATATCGTGATACTTCCTGGAGACTGGCCAAAAGTAATGAAGACTTTAAGAAACAGCAGTATAAAATGGAGAAAGACACGATGTCGGTATTAAACTATCTGAAGAAGCAGAAGCAGGAGAAAGATAATATGGTAAGTACGTAGGTAGAAAGCCTTCAGGGCCAGGGATTTAGCTCAGTGGTGCCACAAGGTCCCAAGTTCGATTCCTGGTACCAAAAAAAAAAAGAGAAAGCCTTCATTACCTCTGTAGTAACTGGCCTGGTTATATTTTTCAAGAATTTTAATTCCTTGAAATCTCAAGAGATTAAGCAATCTTGTTAAGACAATATAATTAATTGTGTGTATGGGGGGGTGTTACTAGAGATTGAACCCAGGGCCTTCACGCTTAGCTACATCCCCAGCCCTTTAAAAATTAAAACAAACTTTTTTGAGATACAGTCTCACTAAATCACTAAGTTGACCACGCTGGGCTTGAACTTTCTTGGATTCTACCATGATCTTATTATATCTCTTGAGGGCTTTTTTTTTTTTTTGGTACCAGGGATTGAACTCAGAACCTTGCGCTTTCAAGGCAGGTGGCAGCACCACTGAGCTAAATCCCCTGGGGTTGAGGTTTCAATCCTGCCTAAGCCTCCCGAGTCCTGGGATTCCAGGTGTGTGCCATCACATCTGGCAGAAGACACTGTTTTTAAAAATTAAATTTTGTTTTATTTTATCCCATTTTCCCCCTCAAGTCCCCTCCCCTCCCTGTGTACAAAAGCTTTGTTTCCATTTTTTCCTTCTATTTTTTCTTTTTTCTTGTCCCTTCCTTCCTTTCTCCCTCCTTCCTCCCTTGTTCCCCTTCCCATTTGAACACTTTCTTCCCATTTCCCAACATCCATTGAACATCTCAGTCCTTATTTTCATTTTCAGTTTCTCATGCCGGAGAAACAATGCAGTATTTAAACATGTGTGTCCAATTTTTTCACTTAAGAGTATGGGGGAGACACTATTTTTGTGCCATGCATTATGCTGGGTGCTGTACCTGAATTATCTCACTTAACCCTTTTAATAACTACATGTATTGGTTTTTTGAGACAGGGTTTCATATAGCGACAATATTGTTATTCTCTCTTTTCTTTCATTCTTTTTTATTTATTTATTTTCAGAACTGGGGCTAGAACCTAGGTGTGCTCTACCACTGAGCTCTGCCCCCAGCTCATTCTTTTTTTTTGGTACTGGGGATTGAACACAGGACCTTTTGCTTTCAAGGCAGGCGGTGGGACCACTGAGCTAAATCCCTGGCCCCCCAGCTCATTCTTTATTTTTTAATTTTGAAACCAGATCTCCCTAAGTTACTCAGGTTGGCCTCAGATTTGTGAGCCTCTTGCCTCAGGTGTCCCCAGTGCTGGGATTACACTGGCATGTTATTCCTATTTTACAAAGAAACTGATTCTCAGAAAGGGCAGATAGCTGGAAATGTGGCTCAGTGGTGCCACGCCTGCCTATCAAGCACAAGGTCCTGAGTTTGATTCCCAGTACTGGGGTTTGGGGGCGGGGGGGACAGATGGACAGATAACTTGCCCCAAATCCTACAGTTACACCAGATTCTTCTCTTTTCTTTCTGCCTCCATAAGCCACTTGGAAATTTCCACCATGTTCAGGATGTATTCTTCCTTCCATATATGTGTTTGTACTTTTACTAATTATGAATCCATAGTCTTGTTTTAAAATGTTCATAAATAGCATCATATTGTAAAGATCTTTTGCAACTTGAATTTATTTGTTTGAGATATATTTGTTTATTGTTCCTTTTCCTGATTAGAACAAAATCTCACAGAAGTGAAGAATTTGGGGATTTCTGTTGTTGTTCAATGCTATATCCCCAGAACATAGTGGGCACTCCTTATAGGTTTTTTTTTTGGTACCAAGGATTGAACTCAGGACCTTGTGCTTGTGAGGCAGGCAGCGGAACCACTGATCTAAATCCTTGGCCCTACACTGCTACTTTGCTTATAAATGTCTAATGATTTGAAAAAGTAGCAATAAAAACTAAGTTCAAGATGATATTGAAAGTAAATTGGCGAAGTCAAACAACTGAACATTCATGTAGATTTTATGTATTTTACTAAAATTATATCCATTAATTTTTGTTAACTTCTTTACCAGAGAGTTTCCTTTTTTTTTAAACAAAAATTAATGTTTTCTTTGTTCAACACTCTTCCTTTCTTTGGACATTACTCCCTTGAGCCAGTGTTCACCTAAAATAAAGTCCTCCTGTTTCCCATTGGTCTCTCCTGTCGCTTGGATTCTGCAACAGCTGTAGCCAATGTCTTCTTATAATAATGGATTCCCATTAAAAACAAAAATCTGTAGCTGAGGATGTAGCATAGTGGTAGAGCACATGCTTAGCATGCTCAATGCCATGGGTTCAATCTCCAACGCCAAAACCAACAACAAACCACAGAAACTATTTTGGGAGGAATAAAAAATGTAGATATAAATATATCCTGGTTAACTAGCTCTTTCATAGTTTTTTTTTTTTTTTTTTGGTACCCGGGATCGAACTTGGGCCCTTGCGCTTGCAAGGCAGGCGGCAAAAACCACTGAGCTAAATCCCCAGCCCTCATAGTTGTGTTTTGTGAGATGAGGTTTTCCTACATTCCCTAGGGTAGCCTTGAACTTCTAGGTTCAAGTGATTCTCCCACTTCCTCCTCCTGAGTAGCTGGGACTACAGACTCTTGCCACCACACCAGGCTTCTACCATAGTTGTTTATTACTCTCTTCTGCTATGTTCTAGAAATGTATTGTTTTCTTAATCTTTATTCAGACTATTTATAGTCTTACTTCATGTTAATTAGAGAAATACTAGAAATTAATTTTCTTCTTATGAAATGTTTAGAAAACTATTTTATCTTGAACAAAATGAGGTGATTTTTCTTCTTTTAAATTTTATTTTTTCAGAACTGGGGATCGAACTCAGGACCTTGCCCTTGCCAGGCAGGTGTGACATCACTGAGCTAAATCTCCAGTCCCTTTTTAAAAAATTTTTAAGAGGGAAATTTTTCTTAAGACTGGGTTTTTGAATGTAAGACTTTGTTGAGTTGGGCCGGGGATTTAGCTCAGTGGTTTCACCGCCTGCTGCGCAAGCTCAAGGACCCGAGTTCGATCCCCAGTACCAAAAAAAAAAAAAAATAATAATAAAAAACAAAAAAAGACTTTGTTGAGTCAATCATAAAATAATCTTATTAATAAGATTAATTGGAATAGTCCAGTGTAATTTAAGACTGTGCCAATCTATTTTTTACAATTTCTAAGCTTTTCTTAAGCTGGTCTAAAATAATGTTTACAACCATATCTCACTTCTGTATTCTCTGATTCTAAAACCATGACAATGAATCTTCAGTTTAAAAAGCTACTCAGTGTGGAGAAAAAGGAACCTTTCTCCACTGTTGGTAGGAGTGTAGACTGGTGCAACCACTGTGGAAATCAGTATGGAGATATCTCAAAAAACTAGGATTAGTGGTCCCATTTGACCCAGCTATTCCCCTGGTGAGTATCTTCTCAAAAGAATTAAAAAAATCATACCACAGTGATATATGTGCGCCCATGTTTATAGTGGCACAGTTTGTAAGAGCTAAAACTTGGAAACAACCCAATTGCCCATCAACTGGAGACTGGATAAAGATGTGGGTTTTCTTTTTTTATAAAATAGAGTACTACTCAGCCATAAAGAATGAGAAACGAAGGGCTGGGGATTTAGCTCAGTGGTTTCACCACCTGCTAAGCAAGCGCAACCTGAGTTCGATCCCTGGTGCCCCCCCCCAAAAGAATAAGAAACTAGACACATTTATAGCTAAATGGATGCACATTGAGGCTATACTCCTAAGTGAAATAAACCTGGGTTTTTTTGTTTTTTTTGTTTTTGGTACCAGGGATCAAACTCAGGACCTTGCGCTTTTGAGGCAGGCAGCAGAACCACTGAGCTAAATCCCCAGGCTTCTTAAATGAAATAAATAGGACACACATGTGTAAATACCAAATAGTTTCTCTGGTGTGAGAAACTGAAAGTGTAAATAACTATCAAAATGTATACTAGATAATGTGAAATATGAAGAAAAGGTTCAAAGGGGAAGGGGAATTGGGAGGGATAGGAGAAAGGAAAGAAGGGAAAGGAATAAATATGAGAAAAGGAAAAAATGGAAACAAAGTCTTTGTAAAAAGGGAGGGGTGGAGGGGTTGAAGGAAGGGCAGGAGAATGGGAAAAAAATAAGAACCAAGGTATATCATGTAAAGGTACAAATTCCCAATGGTGAATGTCACATATTGTATACCTAAAATGTACCAATAAACTTAATGAATTAAAAAAAATAAAAAGCTGGCCAGGGATTTAGCTCAGTGGTTCTGCCACCTGCCTTGCAACCACAAGGACCCGAGTTCGATCCCTGGTACCAAAAAAATAAAAATTAAAAAAAATAAAAAATAAAAAAATAAAAAGCTACTCGGGTTGCCTACTAAAATGAGTCAGCATTCCTTAGAGAAATGCTTGGAATTGATTAGAGCAATTGTTGATTCCAGGACTGGGACAGGATATATAAAAGATATGCCAGCTGGGGATTTAGCTCAGTGGCACTGCGCCTGCCTTGCAACTGCAAGGTCCTGAGTTTAATCCCTGGTACCAGAAAAAAAAAAAAAAAAAGATACACCAGGATTATCTTACTGTTTCATAAAGTAAAAAATTTTAAAGGACACAGGAGTCATCTTAGATTAATAGTATTATATCAATGCTGAATTTCTCAATTTTGATAATTGCTGTGATTATAAAAGATAATGGCATTTTAGGAAATACATACTGAAGTATTTAGAGGCAAGGGGCATGCTATCAGAAGCTTACCTCACATGGTTCAGAAAAAAAAGTGTGTGTGTGTGTGCGTGTGCGCGTGCATGTGTGCATGTAGATAGATCAATTTATATCTATATCTATCTATATGGGGAGGGACAGACCCAGATAGGAGAAATACAAATCATCTCATACTCATTAAGGTACTACTATTACAAAAGAGAGAAAATAACAAGAGTTGATGGGGATATAGAAAAACTAGACTGTGCACTGTTGGTGGGAATGTAAAATGTTATAGCCTTTATGGGAAAGAGTGTGAAATTTCCTCAAAAAATTAAAAGTAGAATTACTAATCTCCACTTGAGAGGCTGAGCAGAAGGACTGCTTCAAGTTTGAGGCCAGCCTGGGCTACATAGTAAGTTCAAGGCCAGTCTGAACTACATTGAGAGACCCTATCTCAAACAAACAAACAAACAAACGGAATTACCAACCCAAAAGAATTCAAAACAAGATCTCAAAGAGATATTTAAACACCCAAGTTCCTTGAAGCATTATTCATAATAACCAAGAGATGGGCCGGGGATTTAGCTCAGTGGTTCTGGCACCCACCTCTCAAGTGCAAGGTTCCGAGTTCAATCTTGGGTACCAAAAAAACAAACAAACAAACAAACATAATAACTAAGAGATGGCAATAGATGGAAGCAACTTAAACATCTATTGACAAATGAATGGATAAAGAAAATATGGTATATATATTTGAATATTATGTAGCCTTAAAAAGGAAATCCTGTCACATGCTACAAAAGAGTGAACCTCAAGAATATTACACTAAATGAAATAAGCCAGAAACAAGAGATCGAACATTATAAAATTCCACTCATTTAAAGTACATAAAGTAGTCAAAATTATAGAAACAAACTTTTCATCTTGCAAAATTTAAACAAAGAGGTGGTTGCCAAGGGCTGGGAAGGAGGAAAGGATGAAAAGTTCTAGGGATCTTTTGCACAGCAATGTAAATATAATTAACACTACTAAACTGTGCACTTAAACATGGTTAAGATAGTAAATTTAATGTTAATGGTTTTTTTGTTTTGTTTTGTTTTTTGTGTTTTTGAGACAGGGTCTCACTATGTAGTCCAGACTGGCCTTGAACTCATGGCCATCCTCCTGCCTCAGCCTCCCAAGCGCTAGGATTACAGGCATACACTAATATGCCCAGATGTGCTTTTTACCACAATTTTTATCTTTTTTTTTTTTTTTTGGTACTGGGGATCGAACTCGGGGTCCTTGTGCTTTCGAAGCAGGCTTCGAAACCACTGAGCTAAATCCCTGACCCTTAACCACAATTTAAACAAACAAACAAACAAACAAAAACTATCCAGATAGCCAGGGATTTAGCTCAGTGGTGCCACCGCCTGTCTCACAAGTGCAAGGTCCTGAGTTCAATTCCTGGTACCAAAAAACACCCCCCCAAAAACCAAAAAAAACTATCCAGATAATTCTGTTGGTGGCTAGGTTTTTGGAAACTGGCAATAGCAGATTAACCATATAGGGAAATTCTGTCCCCTCCTCTTCCTACCTCACTTTCTTTCCTACATTAAAGGTTTTAGTGTTATGTAAAACACTAAAACTTATGAATAAAGGTAAGACACAGAGCAATTTCTTTGCCTTTCTGACTCTGTTTTTATCTACAGATTGAAAAACTGAAACAGCAGTTGGTTGAAACAAAGGAAAAAGCCCAAGTGGAGAAGGAAAAACTGGTATGTGTGTATAATAATACTTCACTCACTTGGTTGCAGGTCTTTAGTGAGCTCACGTATTTAAGACCCAATAAGTGAAAAGGAGCTGGGGGTGGTGACACACACCTATAATTTCAGCATTCTGGGAGGCTAAGCATTTCAAAAAAAATTTTTTTTTTGGAACTGGGGATCGAACTCAGGACCTTGCACTTGCCAGGCAGGTGCGATGCCATTGAGCTAAATCCCTGGCCCTCAAAATTTTTTATTAGTACATGTTTGTGGTACATAATGATTACATTCATTATGAAGAGTTGGTACATGTACATAGCACATCTTCATTTTTTTATAGCCCCTTCTCCTCCCTTCCCTCCTGGCTGCATTTTTTCTTTTTTCCCCTCCCTCCTTCCCCAAGGATTGCAAATTTGAGCCCTGTGTGGGCAATTTTGTGACTTAGTGAGACCCTGTCTTAAAATTAAAAATTAATTTTAAGGAGGGACTGGGGGACTGGGATGTAGCTTAGTATGAAGATCCTAGGTTCAATCCTCAGTACCACACACATAAAAATTCTTTCAATGAGGTTGTGAACTGACTCAACAATGGATTTTGCTTTTGAGTTTTAGAAGTTGGTTTTTCTTTTTTAAATTAGCGCTGGGGATTAAACCCTGGGCCTTGTCTGTGCTAAACATGCACTCTATCACCAAGCTACAAACCCATCCTAGAGTTTGCTTTTTAAAAATTTGATTTTTCTGGGCCAGGGATTTAGCTCAGTGGTGCCACTGCCTGCCTCAAAAGTGCAAGGTCCCAAGTTCGATCCCTGGTACAAAAAAATAAAAATTGACTTTGCATGTAAAATTTTACAATTATTACATTTATGTAAAATATTTACATGGTTCCAAAATCAAGACTATGAAACAAGGTATATGTTGAGAAATTTAACCTCTATCCATGTATTTTCCATAGTAGTCATTTTTATTTATGGCATATTTGTTCATTAAAACATATATATTTACTTATATGTTTGTAATAAGTATAAAGAAATATATATTGTCTCCTCTTTCTCACATAGAAGGTAGCATATAGAATACAAAGAACTGTATCCTTTTTTTTCCACATTAACAATATTTTTTGGAGATTACTCCATAGCAATATGTATATGTATATGATAGTTCTGCATTCTTTTTTATAGCTGTATTGTCATTGTGTGGATATAGCATATTTTATTCATATGGTCTCTGTCTTAGTCGGATGGGCTTCTGTGACAGAATAGATTGGGTAGCTTAAAACAATTGTTTCCCACAGTTCTGATGGCTCGAAGTCTAAAGTCAGAGCACTAACATGATTAAGTGTTTCGTGAGGGTCCTCCTCCTGGTTTACAGACAGCTGCCTTCTTAGATTCTTTTTTTTTTTTTTTTTGGTACTGGGGATCAAACTTGGGACCTTGCACTTGCAAGGCAGGTGGCGGAACCACTGAGCTAAATCCCCAGCGACAGCTGCCTTTTTGTTGTAGTTTCACAGGGTGAGAGAGAAACTTGTAGGCAACTTCATCTTCTGTAAAGGTATTAGTCCCCACATGAAGTTGCCACCCTCTTGACCACATCTAAAGCTAATCACCTAAAGGCCATACCTCCATGTGCATCCCATTAGCGATTAGGGCTTTAATGTATGATTTTTTGTTGTTGTTGTTCTTTTCTTTTTTTTTTTGGTACTGGGGATTGAACTCCGGTCGTTGACATTTCGAGGTAGGCGGTGGAACCACTGAGCTAAATCCCCGGCCCAATGTATGATTTTTTTTAGGGGGACACTAACACTCAGCCCATAGAAGTCTCCTTTCAGTAGATAGTTGTTTTGTTTCTAGTCTTTTGTTATTACAGTTAGTGCTCCAATAAAGAATCCTGTGATCACATCTTTTCACATTTTGACCACTATGTCTTTGGAATATATTCCAAGAATGATTTTGCTAGGTCAAAGAAAATATATGATTTTTATAGATATTGGCAAATGTCCTTGTATAGGTATTTTGTAATACCACTAATTACACCAGACTGCCTATTTCCACATAGCTTTACCAATAGAGCATATTGTCAAACTTGATAATTTGTAATAGAACGAAAATGGCTTTTCAGTGTAGTTTTGGTTTTCATTTCTCTTCTTATGAGCTAGGTTGAGTATTTTTTATATGTTTGAGAGCCATTTACACTTCTGTTAATATCTTTTGTGGGTTTTTTTTTTTTTTGGTACCAGGGATCGAACTCTGGACCTTGAGCTTTTGAGCTGGAACCACTGAGCTAAATCCCCAGCCCCTGTTTTTGTTTTTTCTTGGGGGGGATCGAACTAACAACCCTGCACTTTTGAGGCAGGCACCGGTGCCACTGAGCTAAATCCCTGGCCCTTTTGTTCATTTTTTATTGTGTATTTGGTCCTTTTCACCTCCTTTTCCCTCCTTTTCTATCTTCTTCCTTTACTTCCCTCATTATTTTCTTTCTCCTTTTCCTCTCTCTTCTTTCCCCTTCAATCATTTTTTTGTTGTTTATTAGGAATACTTACCCTCCCTTTGTCCCCTAGTTTACTAATTTTAACTTGGATAACTCGTCATTTATCCTTCTTACAGATTAAAGGTTTTTTTTAGTCTTCTCATACAACCCCCTCTCCCTGTGTTGTTTGTTTGGTTTTTCTTGGTAGCACAGAGGATTGAACAGAAAGCTTTGCACATGCTACGCAAGTGCTCTGCCACTAAGTGATGCTTTTTATCTTCATTTTCTTGCTTTTCTATACAAGACCAGCTTACACAGAAATTTTTCCAGGAATTCTTTTGGGGGCGGTACTGGAGATCAAAGCCAGGAGTGTCGTACCACTGAGCAACATCCCCAGCCCTTTTATTTATTTATTTATTTGTTTGTTTGTTTAGGTACCAGGGATCGAACTCAGGATCTTGGGCTTGCAAGGCAGGCACAGCGCCACTGAGTTAAATCCTTGGCCCCAGCCCTTTTATTTTTTATTTGGAGACAGGATCTCAATAAGTTGCCTGGGTAGGACTTTAACTTGTGATCTTCCTGCCTCAGCCACCCTAAGTGCTGTCCAGATTTTTTTTTTAAATTCAATGAAGCTGTTATCATTTTATAGAAATTTGAACTTTACGGGAAAAAAATAGGACATTTCTTTAAAGAAGTTATATACAAATGGCTCAGGGCTTCAAATAGAATATGATTCTGTGGAACTTGTTTCTCCTAACTATTTACTTCTTTTTTGAATACAGGAACAAAAGTATGCTCTGCAAATAAGTGAGCTGGAGGGACAGTTCCATCAAAAAGCCAAAGAAATTGGCATGATTCAGACAGAGCTGAAAACAATAAAACAATTCCAGAAGAGAAAAATCCAAGTGGAGAAAGAATTAGATGATGTAAGTTAGATTCATTCTTTTCTTTTCTTTTTTCTTAAAAGAGATTTGATAAATCTAAGACAGTTAAGAAAGTTCTTAGAGAAAATATAGTTAGGATGATGAATGATAATTTTAGAAAAATTTAGACAGCTTTTTGGATAGGGGTACACAGGGCAAGGAATACTAAGTACTTTCAGAGAATTTCTTTGACCTTGCTATGCTTTCTTTTGCTTTCCATTCCTTCAGCTCAGAATATAATTTTATTGCATTAGTGATAATGTAATAAATTACACTGTTAGCCAAAATCAGCTCTATGAGTGAAGGCAAAGTTACTTTTCTTCATCTGTAAAATGAGCATAAGAATTACTGTCTTATAGGGTTGTTGTAGGATTACATGAAATAATAATATGTAAAGTGCTTAAAATAGTACACATCATAGAGTGAGAATGATATAAACAGTGATGCGCAGCTCTCTAAAAAAAAGTCCTGATTTATAACATTTGTTAATTTCCATGGTGTAAATATTATAGTGGGGGCCCGGGGATTTAGCTCAGTGGTTCCGCTGCCTGCCTCATAAGGGAAAGGTCCTGAGTTTGATCCCCTGTACCAAAAAAAATTTTTTTTTAAAGTATTATAGCCAGGGATACTGTGATCTAAACATTTGACTGAAGACTGAGGATCCACTTCCAAGGTAAAACTTACATGGCTGTCAGGTTGGTGGAGGTGATTAGGAAGCCTTAGCCTCTCCATAAAATGCTTGAGTATTCTGAGATTAGTGGTAATCTCAGATTACCTAGGCAGCCAGCCAGAAGCCTGCCTGCCTTCCCTCCCCCTTTCTCTTTTCTTTTCTTTCTTTCCTCTCCTTTCCTTCCCCCCTCTTTTTGTCTTTCTTCTTCCTCTTTTCTTTCTTTTTCTTCCCCTCCCTCCCTCCTTTCTTTCCTTCCTTCCCAAGTCACATACCCTACCCTTGCAAGTCACACAGTATCACTTTTGCCTTATTTTGTTAATTAGAAGTGCAACCTAAGTGTGGCCCACATTATAAGGGCAGGGAATTAGGTTCCATCATTTGAAGAGAAGAGTGGCAAAGAATTGTGGATATATTTTAAAATCATCATACCACTGCAGTCCAAAGTATATACTGCTGCAAGAGTAACCTTAAAATATCACAGGTGTTCTGGATCACCTCCTTCAAGAATTATCTGTGGCAAACAGAATGTAGCAAATCATCAAGAAGGTTATATACCATGACCAAGTTGGATTCATCGCAGGGATGGTTCAACATAGGCAAATCAATAAATGTAATATACTATATTAACAGAGCCAAGGACAAAAACTATATGATCCTCTCAATAGATGCAGAAAAAACATTTGACAAGGTCCAACACCAATTCATGATAAAAACCCTACAGAAAATTGGTATAGATGGTCCTTATCTCAATCTGATAAAAGCCATCTACAAGAAACCAACAGCCAACATTATACTAAATGGACAAAACTTGAAAGTTTTCACTCTAAAATCAGGAACAAGACAAAGATGTCTTTTGTTACCACTCTTGTTCAATATAGTTCTGGAAACAATAGCCACAGCAATTAGACAAGAGAAAGAAATAAAAGGGATAAGGTTAAGAAAGGAAGAAGTTAAAAAAATTATCATTTTTTGTGGATGACAATGATACTCCATGTAGAAGACCCCAAAAACTCCACCAAAAGATTTTTAACTTTGATAAGCAAATTCAGTGGTATAGCTGGATACAGTCAACACTCAAAAATCAATAGCCTTCCTGTACATGAATAGCAGACTCACGGAGAGAGAAATTAGAGAAACAATCCTTTCACAATAGCATCCAAAAAAATAAAATGCCAAGGAATCAGTTGGTCGGAGGGAGTAAAAGACCTCTACATTGAAAACTATAGTACTCTGAAAAAGGAGATTGAAGAGGATATCAGAAAATGGAAAGCTATCCCTGTTCTTGGATAGGAAGAACCCATATAGTGAAAATGGCCATCTTCCAAAATTGTTATACAGATTCAGTGCAATCCCAATCAAAATCCCAGCAGCATATCTCACAGAATTAGAAAAAACAATCCTAAAATTCATTTGGAACCAGAAGAGACCTAGAATAGCAAAGGCAATTCTGGGAAACAAAGGCAAAGCAGGGGTATCATAATCCCTGACTTTATGTTTATTTATTTATTTATTTATCTATTTATTTATTTGGTACCGGGAATCGAACTTGGGTCCTTGTGCTTGCGAAGCAGGCCGTGAAACCACTGAGCTAAATCTCTGGCCCTACCTGACTTTAAATTGTACTACAAAGCTATGGTGATAAAAATAGCATGGTACTGGCAAAAGAACAGACCTGAGGATCAATGGAACAGACTAGAGGATGCAGAAGCAACTCCAGACATACTCAACCACCTTATCTTTGACAAAGGAGCCAAACACCTTCACTGGAAGAAAGATAGCCTCTATAATAGATGGTGCTGGCAAAACTGGCTTTCCACATGCTGAAGATTGAAACTAGACCCGTATCTTTCACCACACACTATGGTAAAATTGAAATGGTTCAAAGATCTAAATATAGAAGGAAAAATGGAAACAAAGCTTTTGTACATAGGGAGGGGAGGGAGATGAGGGCAGGGAACAAAATAAAATTTATTTTTTAAAAAAGAATTATCTTTGGGAGCTGCGTGTGGTAGTACATGCTTGTAATCCGAGCACCTTGGGAGGCTGAGACAGGAGAATTGAAAGTTCAAGCCCAGCTAGGTGTGGTATTGCATAAGTATGTAATCCCAGCACTCAGTTGAGACAGGCGGATCTGCAGTTCAAAGCCATCCTGGGCTACACAGTGAGTTCAAGGCCAGCCTACATAGTGAGACCTTGTCTCAATAACAAAAACAAAAAAGTTGCCCAGCCTGGGCAATTTAGGAAGACCCTATCTCAGAATAAAAAAATTAAAAGGGCTGGGGATTTAGCTGTGTGTGAAGGCCCTCAATTCATTCCCCAGTATTACCATCTCCCCAAAAATCTTTGGAATTTCTCCATCCTAAACGGAAGACTGTCCTGACACAATAGTGTTAAAGACCCTAACTTACCTAGTACTATCTCCTTTTGCTACACCACTCTGCACAAACACTCCTTTTAATTCACCCAAACTGGATATTCACTTATATCTTAAGGTTCCCCGCCCCACCCCCTTTGTTGACACTTTTTTTTGGTACTAGGGATCGAACTCAGGATCTTGTTCTTTCGAGGCAGGCACGGTGCCACTGAGCTAAATCTCTGGCCCTATTGACACTTTTTAAAATCAGATACAACAGGACTGATTTAATCAGTATAAAATTGAAAGAGCTTTAGATCTGTAATAAAAATCCAAATTTAGGGAAGGGCAAACTTTAAAACATCAGCCAAGTAGGAAAGAAGGGTGAGGCAAGGAGGGTGAGGGAGCAGACACGCTGGAACTGGGAAGAGGTAACTGACCACTGTGTTAACACATTTTTAAAAATATGATATTTTTTTTTTGAGACAGTCTTTCTATATAGTTTAGGCTGGCCTTGAACTCACTATGTACCCCAGGCTGGCCTGGAAATCATAGCGATCCTCCTGCCTCATCCTTCCAAGTGCTGGAATTACAGGCGTGCACCGCCACGCCCGACTGGAATATATTTCTGATAGTTCTTTGTTCATTAAAATTTTACATGACCTTCAAAGGCTCAGCTCAAATGCATGTTCGCCGTGAGACTTAGGAGTCCTGTTTAGGGCTGGGGATTTAGCTCAGTGGTTTCGCCGCCTGCTGCGCAAGCGCTAGGACCCGAGTTCGATCCCCGGTACCAAAAAAAAAAAAAAAAAGAGTCCTGTGTTTAAAAGTAAGAATTTTCCGAAAAAAAAAAAAAGGTAAGAATTTTCCGTACCTTTCCACGGCATTTGCTTTTTTTTTTGGTACCGGGGATCGAACTCGGGTCCTTGCACTTGCAGGCAGGAGGTGGAACCGCAGACCTAAATCCCCGGCCCTTTTACTGTCTTTTTAAAATACTACTTAGGCCATACTACATATTTATTTGTCTTACCCTCTACTAGATGGTAAATTCTTTTTTTTGGTACCGGGGATCGAACTCGGGTCCTTGCACATGCGCAACCGGCAGCGAAACCACTGCGCTAAATCCCCGACCCAAAGATTGTAAATTCTTTGAGGCACAGCGTCGTCTTTGTATTGACAAAATACAAGACACACACCAAAGTTCTATAAACCCTTTTTTCCATGAAACCACAATGGGGATGCTGGCGCCTGCGCACTGGCTTTCTCGTGGTCAGCCTCCGGCGCAGCGCGTAGCGGAAGCGTGATGACGTAAAAGGCTCCGCGCCACCCATCGCTGCGCCCCAGTTGAGGCACTTGGGGCTCCAATATGGCCGAGCAACAGACTCCTTCAAAGTCGGCTGACCAGGTGTGCACCTTTCTCTTCAAAAAGCCCAGGCGGAAAGGGCCTGCAGGCAGCCGAAAGCGCCCAGTGTGTGACCTGGAGACCGGAGAAAGCAGCAGCAGTGGTGATGAAGGCAGCACTGTGGTTCGACCAGAGAAGAAGCGGGCGACCCACAATCCGATGATCCAGAAGACCTGTGGCAGCGGTAAAGGGAAGGCGGCTTATGGTTATCTGAGTAGCGAGGAAGAGGAGAGTGAGAGTTTGGGCGTGGTCTACAAGTCCACCCGTTCAGCGAAACCTGTGGGGCCAGAGGATATGGGGGCCACAGCAGTCTATGAGCTGGACACGGAGAAGGAGCGAGATGCACAAGCCATCTTTGAGCGCAGCCAGAAGATTCAGGAAGACCTGAGAGGCAAGAAAGATGACAAGATTTATCGGGGAATCAATAATTACCAGAAATATATGAAACCCAAGGATACGTCTATGGGCAATGCCTCCTCCGGGATGGTGAGGAAGGGACCCATCCGAGCACCTGAGCATCTACGGGCCACCGTGCGCTGGGATTACCAGCCTGACATCTGTAAGGACTACAAGGAGACTGGCTTCTGCGGGTTCGGAGATAGCTGCAAATTCCTCCATGACCGTTCAGATTACAAGCACGGATGGCAGATCGAACGTGAGCTTGATGAGGGTCGCTATGGTGTTTGTGAGGACGAAAACTTTGAAGTGGGAAGCGATGATGAGGAAATACCGTTCAAGTGTTTTATCTGCCGCCAGACCTTTAAAAACCCAGTTGTTACCAAGTGCAAGCATTATTTCTGCGAGAGCTGTGCACTGCAGCATTTCCGCACCACCTCGCGCTGCTATGTCTGTGACCAGCAGACAAACGGTGTCTTTAATCCTGCTAAAGAATTGATTGCTAAGCTGGAGAAGCATCGAGCAACTTCTGAGGATGGAGCTTCTGATATCCCAGAAGACCCCGAAAGGGCCTAATTCCCATTATTTAGGTTTTCCATAATTGTTAGATCTTAAAATAAATATTTTGTCTTTCTTTTGGTAATTTTTTTTTTTTTTTGGTACCCGGGGATTGAACTCGGGTCCTTAGCTTGTGAGGCAGGTGGTGGAACCACTGAGCTACATACCCAGTCCTCTTTTGGTAATCTTAAAAACAAAAACAACCACGATTGAAGGAATGCCACGTTCTCTAGAAGGAATACCATTTGTTTTATATAAAGGTGTTGCAGATTGAATCGATATACTTAATTTTTCAAGAACTCTCAAAATAGCCACCCCATGTACAAGTACACATTCTTACTCAAAATGAATTGAAACTAGTTATTCATACTCTAGTGGGTCTTGATGTGATTTTTCTTTTAAAGGAACAATGTTTCCATCTAGTGGAGAAATAGATTGGAGACCTTTCAAAGGGGACTGTTGATTTAAAATTCAAAGGCAAAAGTTACTCTTTTATGGGAAAAATAAGACCGTTTTGTAGAATCTGAAATGTGGAAGATATGAGACCCATGAATTTAAAATTGGGAGATGTGAATTAAGGCAGGAAATTGTGCTGTGTATATACACAGTATAGAATTTGTTGTACAAACTTTTAAAAAGACTCAAAGTATTCAGAGCATTCATTTGTTTTTTTTCTTCTTGGTACTGGGGATTGAACTCGGGTCCTTGGCGGCAGAACAACTGAGCTAAATCCCCAGCCCCAGAGCATTCATTTTTAAAGAAAAGCTTCTATGTACTTCATTTTTTTTGGGTACCAGGAATCGAACTCAGGACCTTGCACTTGCCAGGGCCTGTGCAGCTGAGCCACATTGTTTCCTTTTTTTTTTTTTTTTTGGTACCGGGGATCAAACTGGGGTCCTTGCGCCTGCCATAGCAAGTGGTAAAACCACTGAGCTAAATCCCCGGTCCCCCTGTTTGCTTTTTGAGACAGGGTCTTGCTATGTAGTTCAGGCTGGCCTTAAACTCACCAGGTTGGCGATGAACTCAAGGTGATCCTTCTGCCTTAGCCTCCTGAGTGCTGGGATTACAGGCGTGTGTCACTGTGCCCAGCTTCTGTCTACTTGAATAACAGAAGAAACATTGGTAGGTTACAGTTATTATTTTTTAATCATTTTAGTTTTCTTTTGACAGTGATAATGCTCATTTCAGCAAATTTAGCCTAGCAGATAAAAGAAAATTAAAAGTAACTGCCCTCACCAATTACACTACCTAAAGATGACCATTGTTAATATTTTTGTGGATAGTCTTTTTCTTCTGCTATGTAGAAATATTTTAAAGTATCAATAATGCTATTTTTATAAAAGTTAAATCATGACATGTAAGTTGTTAGGCTGATATTTCATCATATATTTAAATATTTTAATAACATTTTTCTATAGAATCTTTCATATAAATGCATGGAATTCCATTTGGTAGATATATCATTTGTTCTTTACTGTTGACATATGGACTTTTTGTTTTGTAGTTTGTAAAGTGTGAAGAACTTCTAAGAAGTAAAGTTTTCTGTCCTTAATTTTTAGGATAACTTCTTAGAAGTGGAATATATGGGTTAAAGAACACGAACATCAGTATTTAGTGCCATGTGTTTGTGGTCTCAGCTACTGGAGGATCACAAGAATTCAGGCTATAGTACTCTATGTTGATTGGGTGTCCATACACTGGTGCTGTCACATGGTGACCATCACATGAAGTAGGACACCACTAGGTTGCATGTATTGATCAGTAGTGTGATTGCACCTGTGAATAGTCCCCACACTCCAGCCTGGGCAGTGCAGTGAGGTCCTATTCCCTCTCTTTAAAAAAGCTCATGAGCTTTTAAAGGTGTGGTGCATTGGCTAGTTATCTTTTGAAAGGTTAATTTAGAGTTTGGGAAGAGTGTAGCGGCATATGAAAAACCCATTTCCTCACACATGTTTAATTTTGTATTTAATTTCATACATTTAAATTCATATGTTGACTTTAATTTTGGAAGTACGTAACAATGTAAGAGGCCGTTAAAAAAAGAAGGTGTAACATGTTAATACCGAATAGTTTCTCTGGTGTGAGAAACTGAAAGTGTAAATAAGGATTAAAATGAATAATTGATAATTTGAAATAGGAAGAAAAGGTCCAAAGGGGTAGGGGAAGTGGAAGGGGAAGGGGAAAGGAAAAACTATGAGAAAAGGAAAAAATGGAAACAAAGTCTTTGTAAATAGGGAAGGGTGGGGCTGGGGATTTAGCTCAGTGGCTCTGCTGCCTGGCTTTGCAAGCACAAGGTCCCAAGTCGTGTCATCCCCCCCCCCCCCCCCCGGCTGTGCGCCCTCCCCCAAAACAAAACAAAACAAAAAAACCATTCTTTGCCTAAAAGTTTTCTATATTTTTAAAATTTATATAGTTTTAGAGAACAGAAGTAGAATTCCTCCTGCTGGGCATAGTGGCTCGTACACATAATCTCAGCTACTTGGGAAGGTGAGGCAGGAAGATTGCAGGTTTGAGACCAGCCTAGGCAACTTAGTGAGACTTTGTCTAAAAATAAAAAGGGCTGGGAATGTAGCTCAGTGCTCCCTACGTTCAATCGCCAATACTGAAAAAAAAAAAAAAAAAAAAAAAGATCCCTGCATGGGAATCATGGGAGGATATTTCATCGATTGATATTAGGAAGAAATTTTTAAAAATGAGAACTATTAATGAGCAACATGATGTACTGAGGTTTGAATTGACCGGGGTTATAGCTCAGTGGTGCTATGCCTGCCTGGCAAGCACAGGGTCCTGAGTTCAATCCCCAGTACTGGAAAAAAATAAAAAGATTTGAATTAATGATATTTCTATCAGCACATTTCTTTCATAAAAGGAATTTCTATATTAAGTGGGATAATTGTATAATTTGACAGTAGTCCCTTCCAATTCTTAAATTTTATGATTCTGTCATTCCACATTTGAAATGAAGATATTTTGAAAATATGATTATGAGAAAAACTTGTCTGAATGCCCTGAGAACTGTCAATTACAAAAGTTTTTAAAACTTAATACTGATCTTGTAAATCTACTGAAGATTGAGGGAAATAAGGTACGTATCAGTGAGTACTCTGAATTTTTGTGTGTTTTTAGGACTAAAAAGTAATGTATAACAGAAAATGTTTCTTTTTTTTTTTTTTTTTTGCTTAAATTCTTTTATTGGTACATTTTAGGTATACAGTACGTGTACATTTATCATTGGGTGCTTGTACCTATACATGATGTATCTTGGTTCTTATTTTTTCCTTTTCTCATAATTTTTCCTTTCCCTTGCCCCTCCCACTTCTCCCACCCCTTTGGACCTTTTCTTCCTATTTCAAATTATCATTTATTTGTTTTAATCCTTATTTACACTTTCAGTTTCTCACACTAGAGAAACTTCAGTATTTACACAATTGTGTCCTATTTATTTCACTTAAGAGTGTGGCCTCAATATGCATCCATTTAGCTATAAATGTCTCTTGTTTCTTGTTCTTTATGGCAGAGTAATACTCCATTTTATAAAAAAACCACATCTTCTTTATCCAGTTTCCAGTTGATGGGCACTTGGGCTGTTTCCAAGTTTTAGCTATTACAAACTGTGCCACTATAAACATGGGTGGACATATATTGCTGTGGTTTGATTCTTTTAATTCTTTGTGTTTGTTTTTTTTTCTGGTACCGGAGATCGAACTTGGGTCCTTGTGCTTGCGCAGCAGGCAACAAAACCAGTGAACTAAATCCCCAGCCCAGATTCTTTTAATTCTTTTTTTTTTTTTTTTTGGTACCGGGGATCGAACTCGGGTCCTTGCACTTGTGTAGCAGGTGGCGAAACCACTGAGCTAAATCCCTGGCCCAATTCTTTTCATTCTTTTGGGAAGATACCCAGCAGGGGAATAGCTGGGTCAAATGAGACCTCTAGTCCTAGTTCTTTGAGGTATCCCCATACTAATTTCCACAGTGGTTGCACCAGTCTGCACTCCCACCAACAATGGAGAACGGTTCCTTTCTCTCCACACCCCCGCCAGCATTTGTTATTGGTTGATTTCTTGATAGCAGCCATTCTTTCTGGGGTGAGGTGGGATCTCAGTGTTGTTTTCACCTGCATCTTTCAAATGACCAGTGATGTTGAACATTTTTTCATATGTTTATTTGCTGCTTTTACTTCTTTGAGAAATGTCTGTTCATTTCAGGTGCCCATTTTTGAACTGGTTCTTTGAATTTGGGGATTCTGATTTTTTGGAGTTCTTTATATATTCTAGATAGTAGTCCTTTGTCTGAGGTATAGCTGCTAAAAATTTTTTCCCACATTGTAGATTGTCTTTTAGCTCTGTTGATGATATCTCTTGCAGTGCAGAAGCTTTTTAATAAGATGAGATCCCAGTTGTTGATTCTTTGTTCTAGTTCCTGTGCTACTGAGGTTTTGTTCATAAAGTCTTTTCCTCTGCCAATGTCTTCAAGAGTTCTGCCTAACTTATCTTCCAGCAGGTGTAGTGTTTCTGTTTTAATATTTAGGTCTTTAATCCACATTGATCTTAGTTTAGGGCATGGTGATAGATATGTGTCTAGTTTTAATCTTTGGCAGGTTGAAATCCAGTTTTTCCAACACCATTTATTAAATAGGCTATTTTTCCTCCAATGAGGGTGGTTGGCTCCTTTGTCAAAGATGAGGTGGCTGAGTATGTCTGGAGTTGTTTCTGCATCTTCTAATCTATTCCACCAATCCTCAGGTCTGTTTCTTTGCCAGTACCATGCTGTTTTTATCACAGTAGCTTTGTAGTATAGTTTCAGGTTGGGGATTGTGATACCCCCTGCCATATGTCTGTTGCCTAGAATTGCTTTTGCTATTCTAGGTCTCCTCTGGTTCCAAATGAATTTTTGGATCATTTTCTCTAGTTCTGTGAAATATATGGTTGGAATTTCAATCAGCATTGCATTAAATCTGTATAGCAGTTTTGGAAGTATGGCCATTTTCACTGTATTGGTTCTTCCTACCCAGGAACAAGGGATGTCTTTCTGTTTTCTTATATCCTCTTCGATCTCTTTTTTTTTAGAGTGCTGTAGTTTTCAGTGTAGAGGTCTTTTGCTTCCTTTGTTAGATTGATTCTTAGATATTTCATTTTTTTGGATGCTATTATAAAAGGAATTGTTTCTCTAATTTCTCTCTCAGTGAGTCTGTTATTTGTCTATAAGAAGGCTATTGTTTTTTGAGTGTTGACCTTATATCCAGCTACTCTACTGAATCTGTCAATTAAGTCTAGAAGTCTTGGCAGAGTTTTTTTGGTCTTCTATGTAGAGTATCATATCATCAGCAAATAATGACAGTTTAACTTCTTCTTTTCCTATCTTTATTCCTTTTATTTCTTTCTCTTTTCTAATTGCTGTGGCTAATGTTTCCAGAAGTATATTGAACAAGAGTGGTGATAGTGGGCATCCTTATCTTGTTCCTGATTTTAGCGTGAAAGTTTTCAGCTTTTGACCATTTAGTATGATGTTGGCTATGGTTTTTCATAGATAACCTTAATCAGGTTGAGATAAAGACCTTGTATTCCAATTTTATGTAGGGATTTTATCATGAATGGGTGTTGAATTTTGTGGAATGCTTTTTCTGCATCTGCATCTATTGAGATGATCATATGGTTTTTGTCATTGGTTCTGTTAATATACTTTATTATATTTATTGATTATGTATGTTGAACCATCCTTGCATCCCTGGGATAAATCCAACTTGGTCAGGGTGTCAGAAAATGTTTCTTTATTGAGTATTTTCTAGGGATATACTCCAATAACCCCTATTTCCCACTGACCATTTTTTGTTTTTTAATTGTAGCTGAAAGAAAATTTAAGGGTGACAGAGAAGAAACATCTAGAGACTCTTAGAAGAATGGAAGGCAGATTTTTTGAAGAAAAGGTACAAAATATTTAGTATTAACAGGGAAATGTTTTAGTTATTAGAACAACATAAGTAATTTGCATGCATTCTGAGACATACTGACTTTTCATCTCGTATTTTGTTAGATTTGTATTGAATAAAAGCAGAACAAAACTTCAAAAACAAAGCCTTTTGTTCTAGAAATCTCAGTGTCTAGCCAGGTATGATGACACACGCCTGTAATTCCAGCACTTGGGATGCTGAGGCAGGTGGATTGCCATGAGGCCAGCCTGAAATACATAGCAAGACCTTGTCTCAAAAAACAACAAAAAGAAGTCTCAGTTGTCTAGTCCTTTTCCCCTTTCCATTCAGAGATTCTTTATTTTTAAAATTTATTTTTGATATATAAAAGCATAAAAATTATATATATTACCCAGGTATGATGTTGCACACCTGTAATCCCAGAATTCTGGGAGTCTGAGGCAGGAGGATCACAAGTTTGTGTCCAGCCTTGTCAACCTAGCAACTTAGCAAGATTGTCTCAAAATAAAATGTAAAAAGGGCTGGGGATATATCTCAGTAGGAAGTTTTATTTGTGTTCCAGGTTTTATTTGTGTTTGAGGTAAGAAAGAAGGCAAAGCTTCAGCTGTATTTGTCCCTTTTATATGGAAAGCATAAAAGCTTTCTTAGAATCTCCTAGATTTCTTCTTATATCTCATTGGCCAAAACTGTTATAAGGATGTTGGGAAAGTGAGTGTTTTGTTTCTTTAACCACTAGTAGAAGCTGAGAAGGAAAAAGTAGAATGGGAATTAAGTGTTGGTTGTCTATCCACAGCAGTGCCTGCCTCACCTCGTAGGTAGAGACTTCACCGGTATTTCTCCCATGCTGGTTTGGTCCAGGAAGCTTTTCAATAGGTCTGCTCATTCACCTCATACCTCAGTGTGCTCTACTTGGTCACATAAAGGATTTCCTCAGGTTTTAGATGCTTCCTTTTGTTTTCCTATTTATTCCTTTCTGTTCCTTGAACTGCAAAGTACTGTCCTACTGTCTTATTTTCATACATGTTAGTGTCTATTCCTAGAATGTCTTCTTGCTCTGGTTCCTTCTCATTCTTCAGAGCTAAATGCCATTTTCTTTCTTTTTTTGGTACCGGGGATCGAACTCGGGTCCTTGTGCTTGCGCTGCAGGCAGCGAAACCACTGAGCTAAATCCCTGGCCCTAAACGCCATTTTCTCAGAAGATTTTCTAAACTCCAACCTGAAATGTCCCCCGGTTACTACCTATCTAATCACCTCATTTATTTCATTTATGGCACTTATCAGAGCCTATTAACTCTATTAAATATTCATTAGTGTCCTTGTTAGGGAGGTTATATAACATCAGGTTGCTTATGTTTAACTGCTACTTACTAGCTGTGTGACATTGGGCAGGCCACTAACCTCTCTTTTCTTCAGTCCTTGCTTTTGGGGATCTGGTTCATTGGGTTGTTGTGAGAAGTAAATAATACATATTAAGCTCTGAGAAATGTACCTGGCACATAGTAAATGCTCAGTATGTTATAGTTATGGATTAATGTTGGATCCTGCTGTAGAATATGAGCTTCATGAGATCAAAGGCCTTGCCTATTTTACCATAGAATCATTGGTATCTGAAACAACCTGGAACAGTAATAGTGTTCAATGGGTAAATGACTGACTCATCCTATTGCATTTAGCAGAAATTTCTTTCAGCTCTGGTTTCTCATATGGATGTGGCCTCCCACTCCCACCCCATGTATGTTTCATGTTGTTTATTTAATGAGGAAATTGGGAGGTACCCTAAGGTTCTTGTGTTCACACTCTCTTTTCTTGTTGGCTACTTAACCAGTACTTAGAATTCTTCACATGTGGCCATGTGAACAGGAGTATTTTATTCAATATTTTGAAATAATAATTTTTTTGTTGTTGTTGGTGGTGCTGGGTATCAAACTCAGGGTGTTGTGCATGCTAGAAAAATATTCTACCCCTGAGTTACACCTCCAGTCCTGAAATAATTGCTCTCTGTTGTATAAAATTTGTTGTAAGAAGCATAGCTCTGTGTTTATACAGCCTGTCTTCTTTTTCTTAGCACCGACTAGAACAAGAGGCCGAAAAGAAGATAATAATCCTAGCAGAAAGAGCCCACCATGAAGCCATGGTGTAAGAGACTATTACCTCCTTTTTTTTTTGGTAGCCTCTCTTCCTTCTTTGCTGATCTATTTTCTTCTTAGCTTTTTGTCTTCCCCCTCATCTCATGGTGTGCTTTCTTTAAATGCCCTGTTAGGTTCTCCTTCACTGTTTCATTCTCTGTGTTCCCCTTCCCCCTTCCCTTCACTCTTTTTGTAGCACCGTGCTTTGGTGAAAAGAACCTTGGCTTTGGAAGTAGGACCTTGGGTCTCAACATGTATACTAACTGAACATTGCAAC
This sequence comes from Heterocephalus glaber, assembly GCF_053883595.1. Classification (NCBI taxonomy): domain Eukaryota; kingdom Metazoa; phylum Chordata; class Mammalia; order Rodentia; family Bathyergidae; genus Heterocephalus; species Heterocephalus glaber. The sequence continues at coordinate 14,291,752 of NW_028258379.1, forward strand.
ATTTCTTAACTTTCTTGAAATTACAAAGTATGATCAAAATACATGGAACCTTTAAATTTTAAAAAATTATACCAGTAAAAGATATGTTGCCACTAATCTTCCTCAACATTATCCCCCTTGCTTCAGTTGGACTTATCACATATTTCTTGCCATTTTCTGAAGCAGTTTTTCTTTTGTTGTTACCAGGGATCAAACTCGGGACTTTGTGCGGCAGGCGGTGGAACCACTGAGCTAAATCCCTGGCCCTTCTGAAGCAGTTTTAAAAGTCCTCTTTTATGAGTGTTTTTACAAGGTGTGATAAAAAATACAGTGAATGCTGCTGCCTAGTACCATCTAGTGGAAAGGCAAGCTCATGGAAACATTATAATGTGTGCTCGTCCATCTTATTCACCAGATCTAGTGCACTATGTGACTTCTGGGTCTTCCCCAAAGTCAAAACAGCCATGAAAGATAAATGTTTTGAAGTGATTCAGGACATCGAAGGAGTAATGACAGTGTAACCAAACACTCATAAGAGAGGATGCCAGGTTATCATAACTTTCCATGATAGGCCGGGGATTTAGCTCAGTGGTTCTGCCACATGCCTCGATCCCCAGTACAAAAAAAAAGACAATAACTTTCCATGATAGCCCATGCTGTGTTTCCCAGATGCAGTGTGTACCTTCATTTTCTATTTACTCAATCCAAGCTTGCTCTGGGGAGCCAGTTTCTCTCCCACTCTTCATTTTTGCTTTCTTGAATAAACTTTGTCACTGCTTTAAAAAAAAAAAAAGGATGCCAGACTGCTTTAGAAAGTGTCAAGAATGATGGGATAAGTGTGTTTGGAGTGAGAAGGGAGTATTTTAAGGGGAACTAAATGCCAATGTGTTTTTTTTTTTACTGTGATTAAAACAAAACCAAACCAAAAATCAGTGTATTTTTTGATCACACCTAGTGAATTTCTTCATCTAAAAATGGGACTAATATTAGCAAGCTTGAAAGATTATCATGTGGTATATTTGCAGAAGTAACACTAGGTACATTATATTAACAAATTAACTCCCAGGTCTCAATGGTTTGTTTCTTGGTCATCTTATAACAATCCATTGTGGGTCTGGCAGCTCTTCTCTGATGGTGATTCAGGAAGCTGAGCTGCTTCCATCTTGTACCTCTGTCATTTTGGATTCCTAGGATATTTTCAGGTTCAACTGTGTTGACAGGAGAAAGCATGGAAAACTTGTATTTGAAAGTAATACATTATTTTTCACCTTCCTATGGGCTAAGAACTTAGTCACAAGATCCCTTCCTACCTGTTGAGTACCCACTATAAGTTAATGAGTGGTGGCTTTGTGTGTGTGTGTGTGGGGGGTGTGCTGAGGATTGAAACCAGGGCCTCGTGTGGTAGGCAAGTGCTGTACCACTGAACTACATACCCAGACCAGTGATGGTTATTATTAATGTTAGAGGGTCAAGCAATCATTATTCTCATTTGGTAATATTTAAAAAGTAGCCTAGGGCCCGGGGATTTAGCTCAGTGGTTTCGCCGCCTGCTGCGAAAGCACAGGGACCCGAGTTTGATCCCCGGTACCAAAAAATAAAAATAAAATAAAAAGTAGCCTATATTTTAGGATTTTATGTCTATTTCAGGCAATTGAATGCTGCTGGAAGAAATGTTTTTAAAGAGAATGTTCATCTCCAGAAAGCTCTTGCATATCACCTGAAGGAAGCTGATGCTCTACAAAAAACCTTCCAGAATTTGAAAGAGAGTCATACCAATCTGTTACAGCAAAAGGTTCTCACTCTCATTTAGACTTTGTTTCTTATCTTTTTTAAGGATTGGTTTGGTGAATACTAATAATTGAGTATAATAATGATATGTAAGGACAATAGGACCATTTTTCTTCTGTCTGGATGATGTACTTTCCTTATTTGAAAAGATTAATACTGAATGACTTGTAAGAAGCATTAGACTTAAAGCCAGGCATGGTGGCAGACACCTGTAAGCCCAGCACTAGGAGGGTGAGGCAGCAGGGTTGCTGCAGTTCCAGGCCAGCCTGGGCTACATAGTGAATTCAAGGCCAGTCTGAACTGTAGAGAGGAACTGTCTCAAAAAAAAAAAAAAAAAAAGAGAAAGAAAAGAAGAAGAAAAAAAGAAGCATTAGACTTGACTTTATAAAGAACATATAAGAAGGCCAGGCATGGTGGCACACACCTGTAATCCCAGCACTTGGGAGGCTGGGACAGGAGGATTGCCAGAAGTGCAAGGCCAGCCTGGGCTACATTGTAAATTCAAGGTAGTTTGAACCACATGGCGAGACCCTGTCTCAAAAAAGCAAAACAAAAAAAGAGACTGGGAAATTTTCAGCTGGGCTTAATGCCCAGTAAAATTGGGGTTTTATTACTAAGGAAGAAAGGGAAAAGAAAGGTGGATATTGAGAAAGGCAACTAGGAGACTACCACAGTTTCCTTTAGATAACTGTTAATATTTTACTGTCTAGTTTTATTGGTTTTGATAATATAAAATAACTTTTCAGAATTTTAGAGGAAGCGTTTTGTAATTAGCAAAATCAGTGGATTGCCTTCACAAGTCCAGACTTTCTATACATAGAAATACCAAAATGATCACCTCATTCTGGTGTCAGACTTAAATCTCAAGAAGTAACAGAAATTATGGAGGAGATTGTAGGTTCTAGAATGATTAAAGAAAAAAGAAGAAAAAACAACCTTTACCTCTTTCTGTTTTTAGGAGATCAGTGAACTACTAATTAAGGAGAAGATTTTGCAACTTACCCAGCAGAGAGCACAAATCCACATTCTTCAGAAGAAGGTGGTAAACTTGGAGAATGCTCTGAGTTTTATAACCAGAGAGTTTGAGGCTGAAGTTTTGAAAATGAAGCAATAGGCAGTGATAGAGAACCAAGCAGGTCAGGTAGAAATTGACAAGCTGCAGCAGCTTCTTCAGATGAAGGACAGGGAAATGAACCGAGTAAAGAAGCTGGCCAAGAACATACTGGATGAGAGAACAGAAGTGGAATGCTTCTTTTTAGATGCTGTACATGAAGTGAAGCAACAGATCTTGACGAGCAGGAAGCATTATAAGCAGATAGCACAAGCTGCTTTCAGTTTAAAAATGAGAATGGCATGTGCAGGAAAAACAGAATATCCTCAGATCAGGACATTTGATGCCAGAGAACACAGCACCAACAGTGTGAATCAGGATCTTATGGAGGCTGAAAAATGGTACTAATAACACTTTGATATATTGTCTTTTGTGCTATTTTTGTGACCCTTAAAGAAATAAGAACTCAGAAAAGTTTGGTTTGTTAATATTCACATGTTGAACAGATTTCTCAATAAGTTACTTGAGGATAGGAACCGATTACATATCTCTGTAAACCTTAATGTTTAGCAGAGTGTTCATGGTTCAGTCTGTATTCTTAGCAGGTGTCCCCTTTTTTCTTGTGACAGAAATTTGTCAGAAACTAGATTTGTCCTGTAGAATGTCATTGTGATATCTTTGGACCTGCTCCTTTATCTTACTTCATAGAAATAGAAAATTGGTTATAAAGGCTTCATTAGATTTAGGTTAAACTTTTTTTTATAGATGGGAAATAAAAGTGTCTTTGTTTTCAGAAGACATGACCATATGATAAAAAATCTGGAGAGATTTCCAAAAAACTTAACAAAACTAATAATCAAATTTAGCAAGTTGTCAGGATGCAAACTCAATATACAAAATCAAAGTGAGCCTGTTACTTTATGGAAAATAATTGGTGGTGTTTGTTGCCAGTGATAAAACTCAAACTTTTAAGCAAAAACGAGGATTTTGAAAAATTTGTTCACACCTTTGTGAGCTTAAAAGTTTACTAACGTTTAAATAATTAGTGATTTTGTTTGTTTTTGGTGATACTGGGAATTGAACCCAGAACCTTTATACTGAGCTATGTCACTGGCCCCTCTTATAGTGTTTCCATTTTGAGACAGCTCTCACTAAGTTGCCCAGGCTGGGCTTGAACTTAGATCCTCTTGCCTCAGTGGGACCAGGTTAAACTTTTTTTTTTTTTTTTTGTACTGGGGATTGAACTCTGGTCCTTGTGCTTGCAGGGCAGGCAGTGGAACCACTGAGCTAAATCCCCAGCCCTGGTTAAACTTTTTTTTTTGGTACCGGGGATTGAACTCAGGTCCTTGCACTTGCAAGGCAGGCGACAGAACCAATGAGGTAAATCTCCGGCCCCATGGTTAGACATTTTTGATAAGCATACTTTCTCATATATTTTGTACTGTTTCCTTTACCAACCTGAGGTGAAATTCATAGGTAATAAAATCTTAACTGACCATATAATTTAAAAAAATCAGTATAATAATTCTTTGTAATGATTCTTTATTACATTCATTCTTTTTCTTTTTTCCTGGTGTACCGGGAATCAAACTCCGGACCTTGTGCTTGCCAGGCAGGCGTGGTGCCACTGAGCTAAGTCCCTGGCCCTATAATGATTCTTTATTGTGCAGTAGTATTCTGTGGATTGGAAAATATTCAATAGTGCTTCTCCATCATTGCATTAACCAGAAGTCTACCAAAATTTCTAAAACACTGCCACTGTGATAAAGGTAGTTGAATGATTGAGGCAGTTGAAGATGGTATACAACAATTTTGTTTCCTGTTAACATTGTCTCTTAGCACGGCCTTTCCCCCATATGCCATTGATTACATTATAGTGCATTTTGAAGATTTTGAGAAAAAAGTATGCTTTGAGTACCAATTCAATTGGATTCTTGAAAGGGCTCAGGAAATTTAAAGGACTCTCTACTACTGTGAATTTAGCGTTTTATTTATTTATTTATTTTTGTTTTGTTTTGTTTTGTTTTGGTACCGGGGATCAAACTCAGGACCTTGCGCTTTTGAGGCAGGCAGCGGAACCACTGAGCTAAATCCCCGGCCCTATTTATTTACTTATTGTACCAGGAATTAAATTCAGGGCCTTGCACTTACCAGGCAGCCACTATGCCTTTGAGCTACATCCCTGGCCCCAGGTTTTGCTTTTTTTTTTGGTACTGAGGATTGAACTCGGGTCCTTGTGCATGCGCCCAGGTTTTGCTTTTTGAGATAGAGTTTCACTATATGGTTCAGGCTAGCCTCAAATTCACAGCACTCTTCTTGCCTCAGCCTTCCCAGTACTGAGATTATAAGCCTGACCCACCATGCCCAGTTTAGCATTTTGTTAAGAGTGCTTCCAAAAGTGTTTTCTACTTTAAATTATTATCATTATCATTATTATTTTTATTCTGAAGTGGTACTGAAGATTGCACTCAGGGCCTTCGCACTGAACTACAATACATCCCAGATTCTCACCCCCTTTTTAAAGTTTTTATTTTGAGACAGGATATTGCTCAGTCACTAAATTGCCCAAGGGAGGCTTGAACTTGTGATTTCCTCCTGCCTCAGCTTCTCAGAGTGCTGAGATTTACAGATGTGTACCACCATGCCCAGCTATTATTATTATTATTTTTTTTGGTACCAGGGATCGAACTCAGGACCTTGCACTTGCAAGGCAGGCGCCAGAACCAGCTATTATTATTGTTGTTGTTGTTATTATTGTTATTGGTGCTAAGGATCAAATCCAGGACCTTTTGCATGCTAGACAGCCACTCTACCACTGAGTTATATCCCAGCCCCTAAATTATTATTATTATTATTATTTTTTTTTTTTTTTGGTACTGGGGATCGAACTCGGGAACTAGTGCTTGTGAGGCAGGCACCAGAACCACTGAGCTAAATTCCCAGCCCAGTCCCCCTAAGTTATTTTTTAAGGGAATAATTCGTAGGTTCTTTTGAATTATAGAGCTGTTGGGAAGGTTGGACATGCTTAATGGCCTGTGAAAAGATTATCCTTCAAAAATACCCATAGTATAATTTATTACTTCCTTGCCATATTCAGAAGTCTGAATACCACTTGTATTAACAAGAGATTTGCTGTGATTTCCTTTTTGTTTCTTTGTCTTTTTTTTTCATTCTAGAGATAGTACCCAGGGCATTTGCAGCAAACTATATCCCCACACCTTTTTAAAAATTTTTATTTTGAGACATCATCTGACTAAGTTGATAAGTTGCCCAGGCTGGGCTTGAACTCAGCCTCCCTGAGCCTCCTGCTCAGCCTGGCTGAGTGTTGGAATTACAGGCATGTGACACCATGCCTGACTTAAAATTTCCACTTTTTAATAAGTACGTTGAAGGCCAGGGATTTAGCTCAGTGGTTTCGCCGCCTGTTGCGCAAGCGCAAGGACTCGAGTTCGATCCCCGGTACCAAAAAAACCCCAAACAAACAAATAAGTTGAGTCTCTACTATATATAAGGCAGTTTCCTGTTTTCTGAGTTCAGAGATCGAACTTGGGCCCTTGCGCTTTCAAGGCAGGCGGTGGCACCACTGAGCTAAATCCCTAGCCCTGTCCAATGTATTACATGTTATAAATGTTCAGAGAAATTAAATAAAATGATTCACTACATTATTGTAGAAACTAGATTTCCTATTCTGCCTTCTGTGTGACATTTTTGCTACTGGGCAATTTAGCACCTTAACTTCAGTGTCTTTTTGCCTCTACAAGCTGGGCAGAAGCAGTAGTTAGAATATTAGATCCTCTATGGGCTGGGAGTGTGGCTTAGCAATAGAGCTTATTCTTAGCATGTGGATTCAATCTCTAGCACCATATTTTAAAAAAAGAAAATTACGTCATCATTTTAAGAGGCAGATTGGTGAATGACCATTGAAATAAATGGTATCCATAAGGGAAAACGTAAACTTTTAAATTTAACCCAACTGAGCTATCTACAAATATATTTCTTATGTTATACATCAGCACATACTAGCTTTTATAAATAGCAAGTACATTACAAATCCTCTGGGAAAGTTATAGTATATAAAGACTTGCCTGGGGGAAAGGAGCGGTGGTGCAATCCTGTAATCCCAGTGCTCTAGGAAGCTGAGGCAGAGGGGATCACAAGTTTGGGTCCAGCCAGGGCAATTCAGTGACTTACCAAGACCCAACTCAAAATAGAAAAGAGGGGAGGCCAGGGGTTGAGCTCAGTGGTGCTGCCACCTGCCTTGCAAGTGCAAGGTCTCAAGTTCAATCCCTGGTACCTCAAAAACAATAAAAAAAATGTGTGTGGGGGTGCTGGGTATTGATGCAGCACAGTGAAAAGTCCCTGGGTTCAGTCATCAGTACCATAAAAAATGAAGGCATACCTGGAAAGTAAATGCAACCTTATTTGGGGTTAAGAAAATAGACTATAATTTAATGTTATTTTCTAAGTTTACTTTTTGTCAAAAAAATTTAAAAACAACTATATCACTAACTTTACTTTTTGTCAATCTGTTTTCATAGAAAAATATTTGATATAAAAAGAAATGTTATAAGAAAAACATCTACCAATAATATCACCAACATTTTTTCCAATTTACTCTGTCTTTGACCATATCTGGATACATGTTAGATTACAATATTCTTGTTTTGCTCCTTTGGTTAATGTTTGAGCACAGATTTTTTTTATGTTGTTATAGTTTTTGTCATTTTCATCTTCATGACTATATAACATTTTGGATTGGCTAGCATATTGGAATCTGCCTTAACTTTATGATTTTGTAATGGACATAGTTTGCTTTGTAGTTAGTATGTAATATTCAGTTATACTGTGAAATTTTTCCTATGTTTACATATTTTATATATTTTAAAAAGAAAAGCTTATTTTGATCACATTTTTCCTTTTCCCTTCACTCCTTGAAATTCTTTAGGACAAGTACTCAATGAAATGTGGATATTGGAGATTTGACTTGGGAGCAGAAGGAGAAAGTCTTGAGATTGCTCTTTGCAAAAATGAATGGTTTTTTTCCTAGGTAATTTCCTATTTCTGCAGTGAAATGCTAAGTTGTTGTCAAATCTAGAAACTACATAGAAACAATGAACTTACTCTTCTGAATAGTTTTTTTTTCTCCCCAGTACTGGGGATCAAACTCAGGACCTTGCGCTTGCGTGTCAGGGCTGGGGATTTAGCTCAGTGGTTTCGCCGCCTGCTGCACAAGCACAAGGAGCCGAGTTTGAGCCCCAGTACCAAAAAAAAAAGAAAATATGTTTAAGGACCAGAAAATATAAAAGAGTTTCATTGTCTAGCTATGGCAGTTCCCAGAGATAAAGAATGGCAGATGAATGAATGAATATGAAAAAAGAAGATGATTTGGAATTAAAGGGGAGAAAAAAAACCTGATTTTTTTTTTTTTTTTTTTTTTTTTTGAGACAGGGTCTCCCTGTGTAGTTCAGGCTGGCCTTGAGTTCACTAGGTAGCCCAGGTTGGCCTCTAACTCTCAGTGATCCTCCTGCTTCAGCCTCCATAGTGCCAAGATTACAGGCATGTGCCACCATGCTTGGCTAAAAGATGTAATTTTATGTTTAAGGTGATGTTTACTATAATGCTTTCTAAGAAGTTAGAACATTGCTAAACTGAATGTGCAGTACTCGCAGAGACACATAATAACAACTGTTAAGATTTTGTTGGTTTGCAAAGATAAGTAAATGATTTTTAAGATAATTATTAATCAAGGGATTCTCTAAGAAAGAGTCATAGAGCCAGGTGAGGTGATGCAGGCCTATAATCCCAGCACTTTGGGAGGCTGAGGCAGGAGAATTGCAATTTACCAATTTAGTAAGACCCTATCTTTTTTTTTTTTTTGGTACCAGGGATTGAACTTGGGTCCTTGTGCTTGCGCAGCAGGCAGCGAAACCACTGAGCTACATCCCTGGCCCTTAGTGAGACCCTATCTAAAAATAAAAAATAAAATGTAAAAGGGCTGGGGATATAGCTCAGTATAAATCTCAAGTACTGGAGAGAGAGACAGATGGGGGAGAGAGAGAGGGAGAAAGAGATGGAGAGAGGGGAGAGAGAGAGTGAGAGAGACTAATCCTTAAAAGAAATTTCTTGGATCTGTTCATTTCTGCCCCTTCTTCTTTTTTGCACTACTGGGTGGTTGAACCCAGGACCTTATGCATAACTGTGAAAGCACTCTACTACTAAACTACATGCCCAGGCTTTTTCTGGTATCAGGGATTGAACTCAGGACCAGGTGCTTGTGAGGCAGGCGGCAGCACCACTGAGCTAAATCCCTGGCCCCCAGCTGTTTTTATCTTGCAAAAGGCTGGCCTTGTTTGTCATCATCTTGCCTCATCCTCTCGAGGAGCCAGGATTTCAGCTGTGTACCACTATGCCTTGACTGTCCACTGTTTTGTCATTGACTACATAAACCTGGTATTAAATAGTAGCTGGCTAAAGAAATCAAGCACATACTGTACATATCAAGTAGGTAGTATCAGGGATTTAAAAGAATGAAGAGAAATTGCCTTTGAACTCAGAACTTACAATCTAGCTCCTTAAAACCAAATATAACTAGGGAAAACAATTAGATGGCATAATAAATTATAATTGGAGGTCAGACAACATGTCAGTGACTAGAGCAGTAGGAAGACATTCTGGAAAGAGGTACTTTGGGGTACTCTGTAGGACAGTGGGACAATAGCAGAGAAAAGGCACATCAGACAAGGGGCTTAGTAGACAGTACACAAATTCAGGTTTAGGAATGGGCTTCGGGTGTTTAGGGAACATTGAGGGAAAACTACCTGGCTTGAGATTTGGTGATGCTGTAGGGTAATTGGAAGTAAGGTTTAATTTATAAGATTAAATTTTATTGAGCCTTAAAAATCACACAGAGGCTCTGAACTTACTGCCATTGTAGATTTCAGAGTACTGTGTATCCTATTTCCATGCCTTCAAGGAATATGAGGAGGACTAAACCATACTCTCATACTCTTCCCTGGAAGGGTACACAGGACAAAGTCAGTGTTTGCAGAGCTGACATTCAGTGAACACAGGCGTACACTACTCTGGGTGTGTGGTGGGGTTGTTTCAGGTAAGAGTGGGAGCAATCAGAAAAGAAGGGGAGAAACTGACAGACACATGGGAAAGAGGAACAGGACTTGGTGGTAAAGGACAAAAGGAATGAAGGAAAGAAAAAGTTCAAGGTTTTTAATTTAAGAAAAGGATGGTGATATAAAGGAAGATCAGAAAAGCCAGAGTAAGAAAAATGTTTAAACTTTATTTAATCCATCCATTAATTTACTTAACATACATATACTGAGTGCCTACTATTGAGAACATAGTACTGAAAAAATAAAGACATCATGCCTAATCTCAGGGAGTTTATGGTTCATAAAACTTATTTTATGGGAGAAAACACTATTCAAATCATCACAGAAATAAATATAAAAGTACAACTATAACAGGGTCAAAGGAATTATACAGTGGTGAAAAGGCCTAGATTAAGGGAATCTGATTTCATTGGGGAGTCAGCAGAATTTTTGAAGAAGTAAAACCTTGAGCTTATTTCTAAAAGGTAAACAGGAACGAAAAAGGGAAGAAAAAAGCATTTCAGGCAGAAGAAATAGTGATATTTTCAGTGTTAATCAATGATGGCATTACTGTATATTGAAGTGAAGAATAGCTTTATGGCATTTGTTTGTTTTTGGTACCGGGGATTGAACTTGGGACCTCTTGCTTGCCAGGCAGGTGCTGTGCCACTGAGCTAAATCCCCGGCCCTGGCATTTGTAAATAGGGACTGGAGTTTGGGGAGAGATACATGACCATGTTTAGTAAAAACTGGGATTTGGTATGAATGAAGATGGAGAGTAGAGAGGTAAGGCTAGAACCCTTAGGAATAACCACAATAGGGAACAGGGAAAGAAAGAATACAACCAAAAGCGAAAAGTTTAAAGAATTATTGGTTAAGTGAAGGACTTTGAAGTGGCTCTTGTGTCACTGATAGCCTTCCAAAGAGTTTTTAGAGGTGGAGTTAGATTCAGGTACTGACTGTCTTATTGTGAGTTGACTTCTCTGTACCCAAGGCTCCAGTTCCATACTGTTGTTTTCTTTTTTTTGGTACCAGGGATCAAACTGAGGATCATGTGCTTGCCAGGCAGGCAGTTATTTTCTTTTTTTTTTTTAAGCTTTTTTTTTTTGGTACCAGGGATCAAACTGAGGACCTTGCACTTGCAGGGCAGGCGGTGGAAACACTGAGCTAAATCCTCGGCTGTTATTTTCAACCTTGGAGAAACAGAGCTTTGAGTGAGCTTGTTTACACCAACACAATGAACTGGAACCTCACACTGGAATCATGTTTAAGCCTGTTGAAATCTCATGCCAAAACTGAATAAAGGAAAAAAATAAGATAAGAATAGATGGTGAAATATTGATGAGATTAAGTGAGAGAGCTCAAACTAGATAGGGAAGAAACTAGGTACAGTAGGGGCTGGGGATTTAGCTCAGTGGTTCCGCCGCCTGCCTTGCAAGTGCAAGGACCCGAGTTCAATCCCCAGTACCAAAAAAACAAAAACAAATAATTTGAGAAACTAGGTACAGTAATATCTCAGTTCATGAGAGTTCTGGGTATTTTGGTCAACAATCTGGCTCAACCCTGTCCATTACCACTAATAGCTGTTGTGAACACTTTTTTTTTTTTTTTTAGATTTATTTTTTTGGTATTGGGGATCAAACTTGGGACCTTGTGCTTATGAGGCAGGCAGCAGAACCACAGAGCTAAATCCCTGGCCCTAGATTTATTTTTATTAGTATATATTTGCCATACATAATGATCACATTCATCATAAGGAATTTTTACCTTACATAATGTCAATTATTTTCTTCCCATTCCCCTTCTCTCCCTTCATCCTTTTTTCCCTTCCCATTTACAAAAGCTTTGTTTTCATTATTTTCTCTTCTTTTTTTAAAAATCCTTTTTCTTCCCTTCTTTGTTGCCCTTCCACTTGAACATATTCTTCATACTTCCCAATATCATCCTCCATTTTGCTTTTTATTTACCCTTTGGGAAACAATGTGATATTTAAACTTGTATGTCTGATTTATTTCACTTAACATTATGGCTGAAGGTGCATCCATTTACCTAAAAATGACTCAAGTTTATCCTTCTTTATGGCAGAGTAGGTGAGTACCTTCATTATCATCTCCTTAAGTATTTGTTTTTTGAGTTCAACATGTTGCAACTTTTTTTTTTTTTGGTACCAGTGATTGAACTCAGGACCTTGCGCTTGCTAGGCAGTCACAGTGCCACTGAGCTACATCCCCAGCCCTGTAACTTTTTGTTTTTGCAGTAGTGAACAAAACCCAGGGAACCCTGAGCAACCCAAGGAACACTGAGCTACATCACACACACACACACACACACACCGCTTTTTTTTTTTTTCCCCTTTTTAGTCAGGGTCTCACTAAACTGTCCAGATTTGTCTTGAACTTACGACTTGTGATTGTCCTGCCTCTGCTTCCCAAGTATCTGGGATTACAGGCAAGCATGCCTGTTAACATGTCTCAGTTTTTAAGTGAATATATTAACTTGCCTAATAGACTGCATCAATCATTGTGTAAAAGTTCATTTTGAAAACAAGAAGCTCATCCAGCCAAAGGTTTTCACTTAGCACTTTAAGGGTGTAGTTGAAATATGAGGGCATAAGGAGATAATGCCTTATTATGTTGTTTGACTTTTACCCACTACAGGAAATATGGCCAGTGTTCTAGGCCTCCAGGTGCAGACTACGTTGTTTCTGAAAGTGAAGAAAAGAAGGAATTTGGGTAAGAGCTTTCTTGCCAAAGTCCATGAATGTGAGCCTGATCAGGATGGTTCTATGGTCATCTTACATGTGCTAGAATTGAGTGAAAGTAATATGACAAGTTTGTTGTTCTGAACCAATATGGTTGTTGACAGAACTGTTATTTTGTCTTTATTGCAGGAATGAAAGTAAGCTTCAGGATCAGACGGATGACACTGAGCTTCAAGATCAGACAAATGAAATTGAGCTTCAAGATCAAACAGATGAAAGTAAGCTTCAAGATCAAACATTCATCACTCAGCAAGTTCCAGTCTCAGACTCTGAAATGGCACTTTCCAGTATTCTGAAAGGATCACAGGAGCCCAACATGGTAAGGAGTTTTTAATCTATCAGATAATACAACTGTTTTCCTTCTCTATGCAGCTTCTTGCTAATTTAGAGTTCTGTACTAGCCAACCAGGAGTCTCCGGTATCAATGGAATAAGTAACAAATAGACTAGTATGAGATCATGAAAAATTTTACAACAGTGACCACACTAAAGGCATACTACACATAATGCAAATGTATATTTGTACCTCTTTTAGTGGGGGAAACACACACACACACCAGAATAGGAAGAAAGAAAAGCAGTCTAGCCAAAATATGTACTATGTTTTTTTTTTCTTTCTTTGTACTTAGGATCAAACCCAGGGCTTTGTGCATTGTAGGCAAGCACTACACCACTGAGCATGTTACACCCCCATCCCCACTGTCTTTTATATAAGCACAACACAATGGCCTTGTAACTCTTGGCTTTGATAGAGGTAGGAAGTATGACTCACTACAACCTAGGAGACAAAGGCATTAAAGAAATATGGTACCAGTAAAAACAAAACAAGCTAGATTTTTTTCTCTTTAAGTGCTTTTTATTTGTAATTTGTTATTTATTATTAATTAGAACAAGGTAGACTCTGAGAAAATTCAAATGAGGCCATATCAGATCAAAAAAGAAAATAAAATACTAAATTTTTAGCTGCTACTACTAAGAATGTAACTGTACACATTTTTTTCTAAGAGAAAAGAAACTTCTGAGCAGCAGGTGGGTGGCAAAATGAGCTGATTCCATTTACACTAACACAGTTCCAATCAGTCAGTATTTTTTAAAAGGTGGTTTACCTTAAATGTAAGGAAAATATTAGAGTCATTGTGATTGTATTTAATTCCACCTGGAATTTAGACAGTAATAACTTTTTATTCAACCCAGCCTAAATTTGTTGGATTAAAGATTACCTGTGTTTTGTAACAGATAAAACAGGGGCATTGTATTCTAAAAGTGTAAATTTCTATACCCTCACTTTTAGGAAGCAAAAAACAAAACAAAAAAACAGATCCTGTAGGGTTGTATAGTTTGTTAAAATTTCAGTCACCCTAGTAGATGGAATATTCTGACGCTCTCTCCAACAGGTGGTAGTAATAAACTTAAAGTAAATAAACTTAAAGTTAAATCTTGCAACTTTGCAAGATTTTTTACCACTCTTAGCTCACTGAATAATCCCCGTGGAGTAAAAGGCGGCACTATCCAAATGTCAAATGGAGAAGCAGAAAAGTGACTAAAGCCACATGGCTAAGGAGCAGGGATTACCAGAGGCAGTAACCTTTTAGTCTGGAAAGCTCAGACTCAGTTGAGATGGTGGAACAAAGAGGCAGAATCCATTCTGTTCTGCACATCAGTTTCTCTTCTGACTTAAAGTTTAGATAGGTCAAAGAAACAAAAAACACAAGGACACTTGAATTAACAGCAGAAGACTGTTAAAACATTTCTTAACTATATGTATTGAAAAGCTTTGAAATTTCTTAGGTTCCAATCAGTAACAGTAATGAAAAAGAAAAGAAAAAAAGTATCACTAATGAGAAATGGCAGGCAAAAGAAAATAACATAGGGCTGGGGATTTAGCTCAGTGGTTCCGCCACCTGCCTTGCAAGTGGAAGGACCTGAGTTTGATCCCTGCTACCAAAAAAGGAAATAAAGCTGGGTTCCTGCTTTAAAAAAAAAAAAAGAAAATAACATATATATATATATGAAAATAATATATAAAATTTGGCAAATAATAGCAGGTTAGATTTGCTTTAGGTAAGAGTTTTACCCACTTTCATAGTTTCATTGTTACTTCATGGCTCCTTGAGTTTTTAAAATAACTTTTGAAATAACTAAGAAAACTACTTGCATCTGGATTAATGTCTGAGGGATTAATGATTTGAAAACTTAACTTTTGGCACATATAATAAAAAAGTTGATTTATTCATTGAATACTGAGGTATTCTTGCGAAGTGATTTTAAGAATCAGGAATAGGGACAATGATAACATTGCACAGTGGTCATGAATCACAAGGACAACAAAGTGGCATTGAGCAAAAGTGAAAGAAGCAGTTGTCACAATATTGGGATAAGTAGGGCCAGAGGTTTAGCTCAGTGGTGCCAGTGCCTGCCTGCCTGGCAAGTGCAAGGTCCTGATCTCCTGTTTCGATCCCCAGTTCCAAAAAAAAAAATCGAGGTAAGTAGAAATGAATTAGATCTTGTATAGTGTGGAATGAGGGAGGCTCAGGAAAACTTGGCAGAATGGCCTTGCCCATTGGCACTGATGGAGGGCTGTGTTTGAGGCTCAGCCAGAGGGTGAACTGTATGTTCACACTATTTCCCCATCCAAGTGTTCTTCTTCCAATTATAAGACCTTTTTTATATACGCTGACCTTGCCCTCCTTCAAGTTGTCAGAAAAAGGGAGAATTTTTAGAAAACAAGTCTAGGCTGTCATTCTAGATGAGCATTCCATAGTTATACCAGTTATCTCAAAAACAGAAGTATGAGGGCTGGGGATTTAGCTCAGTGGTTTTGCTGCCTGCTGTGCAAGTGCAAGGACCCGAGTTTGATCCCCAGTACCAAAAAAAACCCCAGAAGTATGAAAATCTAGTAAAAATCTGATGTCAGTATTATACTAGATGTCTCCTTATAGCAACTTTGAAGAGGCCAAGTCCTGAGAAAGACTTGAGTTAAACATATTCTAATCCCAGAGATCTGATCTGAACAAAGTTGGCAAATGAAGTTGGTCAAGAATGAAGGGGGCCGGGGATTTAGCTCAGTGGTTCTGCCGCCTGCCTCGAAAGCACAAGGTCTCGAGTTTGATCCCCAGTACCAAAAAAAAAAAGAATGAAGGGAGATTATGCAGGATGGACTAGGTTTGAAGAAACTTTGTTTCTAACGGCCCATGGTAGGCATGACTACAGCAGGTGAGGAGAGAGAAGCATCCTCCTCTTTCCACTGAGAAGTGATGGTCTTTAGCTGTGTGTAGAAGAGAATGCCCTAAAGAGAACCAAAAAAAGAGAAAGTAAATTAGCATGTACTTCTGTGGGACATCAGCATGCTTCTGGGACTCTTGATTAGCTTTGAAAGGTAGTTCTGTGAGTACCATTCATATTCTTATTAATAGGTGCAACCAAAATCCAGTATGTAGCTCATGAGATCATCTTTCTGGCACTTAGTAAACAGTCAAACTCTAGTCACCATTAATATTCTAAAATTAAAACTTCTCAGCCAGGAACATCAAAAATGGAAAAAATTGAACAATGTAGTCTATTAAACTTGCAGATCATTTTATTTTAGAGCTGAATATCATGTATCCTGAAGTCAGCAGATTTTCTCAAATCCTGTGTCTTACTTTATTGACTGAAGTTTAAACTTGAGCCTTATGAGTGACACAACACTCACCTCATAGCAATGTTGTGAGAAAATAATATACCATATAAAATTATCCTACCAAGTAACTCCTATTCAACAGCTGTTAGCTTTTAGCTCCTTCCCGCGAATAGAAAGGGATAAAGGTGTGATATGTATTAGACCATTTTTGATAATTGTCAGTGATAATGAGCTCAATGGTGAAGCAGCAAACTCAAAATATCTTACAAATCTAAAGTAAGATGTTATATATACAAAGTCACTTCTAAATTACCTATGTATGGGTCAAAAAATATAGCATGTTTAATATTTCTCTCTGTGTCTGTGTCTGTCTGTCTTCTCCATATGTAATTTTTTGAGATGAAGTCTTACTGTGTTGCCCAGGCTAATCTCAAACTCCTAGGCTCAAGTGATCCTTCTGCTTCACCCTCCTGAACAGTTGGAACAACAAGCATGTACTACCGTGCCAGGCTTTACTTTTGTATTTTATTATGTAAGAACAATACTTTCTTATCTTCTTTCCAGAATGCAAAGTAGCAACTAAATAGTTACTAAACCTAAGGATTTAAGACTTCAAAATATGTTTTAAGTAATTTACCTCCAAGAATTATTATTTCTAATAATTCAGCCAAGATGAGGGTGGAAAGAAAAGCTATTTTAAACAAAGAAACATGCATCTTATCAGTATCAAGCTCAAATGGTCTGATTTACTCTTTTCATTTTAAGGTGGTGCAAAATGTACATTTGGTAGAAATTGTCCTTCAAATTTTATCTTTTCCCAGGTTAGCAATAAGCGATATGATAATACTCTTGTGGCAATAGACAGTGGCCACCCTCCCTCCCAGTCAGCCACAAGATCTTGAAGTCCTTAACAAGGGATAATCTACAGTGTACAGAGTCGAACTCAGGACCTTGCCCTTGCTAGGCAGGCATGGTGCCACTGAGCTAAATCCCCGGACCTAAATAGAATTTTAATGAGAAAAAAATCTGAAAATATACATTAAAGATATTTGGTTAATTTTTGTTTTCGTTTTCTTTTTTCTTTTTTTTTGGTACTGGGGATTGAACTCGGGACCTTGCGCTTGCAAAGCAGGCGGCAGAACCACTGAGCTAAATCCCTGGCCCTCGGTTAATTTTTTTAAGCTAAGAAGCAAGTAGGTCAAGCACCAAGGTGTGTAACATTTGTGGCTGACACAAGTTAGTAAAAGAGTTTCCGGTGAAATGAATGATATATTATAAAAATAGGTTAGGTATATTAAATACATTTCAACCTATGATACTTTAAATTTATGATGGGTTGATTAGGACATAACCCATCATAGGTCAAAGAACATCTGTAGTAAGTCTTGCAAGGGCTGTGACTAATACACAAAATAGATAATCAGTCACCAAGTCACTTAGGTGTTGACTTAACCCCTTGGTTACATTATCATATCCATTATGCAATCCCATTAATAATTTATTAAACCTATAAAAGGGGAGGCCTTTGTCCAAAATATTCATTTATTTTTTGGTACCTGGGGTGGAACTCAGGACCTTGTACTTGCTAGGCAGGTGCAGTGCCACTGAGCTACATTCCTGGCCCCAAAATACGTACATTTTTTTTTTTTTTGGTACCGGGCATCAAACTCGGGTCCTTATGCTTGTGAGGCAAGTGGTGGAACCACTGAGCTAAATCACCAGCCCAATATGTAATTTATTAATCAAGGTTCCAAAATGGTTTTATGTCTTTTGGACTACAAAGAACTCCTATGGTTGTATGTCTTTTGGACTACAAAGAACTCCAAATGCTTGGCTGGCCTGCTGCGTGCCAGGTACTATAGATAGGTAACATGCTGGGTGTGGTAGTGCACACCTGTAATTCCAGCTATCTGGAAAGCTTAGGCAGGAGGATCTCAATTTCAAGCCCAACCTAGATTACTTCGTGACTAAGTGAGAACCTGTTTCAAAAAAAAAAGAAAAGAAAAAAGATTTCTTCTTACTTACAATGTGAGATAAAGGCTTTTTTTTTTTTTTTTTTTTTGGTACCAGGGATCCAACTGGGGCCCTTGTGCCTGCAAAGCAGGCAGTGAAACCACTGAGCTAAATCCCCAGCCCTAAGGCTTTTTTAATTGAAAAAAATTTGAACTGATAACAAAAACAAAAATAACATATTAATATAGTATCATAATTCTTGATGCATGTATACATTGATAATGTTTAAATCTGGTTAAATATAATGATTTTTCCCAAATATTTACCATTTCTTTATGGTGAAAACTTTCAAAATCCTTTCTTTTAGTATAGTACATTACTATAGTACATTACTTTCACCAGTAGTCACACTGCTATGTAGTAACACAGCAGAACTTGCTCCTAGCTAACAGTAACTTAGCACCTGTGCTGATCAACATTTCCCCATGTCTCCCCCTACTCACTACTCTCCTCTAGTATCCACCATTTCACTCTCAACTTCTATAAGATCTGCTTAAATTCCACATATGAGTGAGATCATGTGCTACTTGTTCTTTCTGGGCTTGTATTTCATTTAACATAATAATCTCATGAGGCTGCTTGACATGGCTTAAAGGTTCCTACAGTGGCTTGGCTTCTGCCTAACTAACCTCACCTGTTCTTAGTCTCCTTACTGACTCCTCTGGCTCATTTCTTTTTGTTTTTTGGGTTTTTTTGGTACCAGGGATCGGACTTGGGTCCTTGTGCTTGCGCAGCAGGCAGTGAAACCACTGAGCTAAATCCCCGGCCCGCTCCGGCTCATTTCTGCTGTCTAACATGCCATGCCTGTTCCTGCCATAGGACATGAACCTGCTGACCCATGTGGTGATGGTTCAATCCTCATAGGCATATGAAATATATTCTCCTTTTACAGATAAAGAAACTTGAGGCCTAGAAGAGGGTATATCCCAAGTCACACAGCTCATAACTGACTGAGTTGAGATTTGAACCAAGCAGTCTAGTTCCAGATCTGCATGCTTTTTCTTGTTCAGTGCTATACTCATAATGCCCAGAATAGTGTTTGGTACAAAGAAGGTATTCAATAAATTTTTTTCTTTTTGTGGTGTTGGAGATTAAATCTAGGACCTCATGCATATTAGGCAAATACTCTGCCACTGAGCTATAGCCCCAGCCCATTAAAATTTTCATTTTATATTTTGGTTTTATTTATTTCACTTTAGCAGTATTGCTACATCCCCAGACCTTTTTATTATTTTTGAGACAGGATCTCGATAAATTATTATAGTTGCCCAGGTTGGGCTCAAACATGTGCTCCTCCTGGGACTGCTGGGATTACAAGTATGCTGTTACACCCAGCTCAATAAAGTTTTTTGTAAACACCCAAATGTGGTGGCACACAATTGTAATCCCAGTGCTCTGGGAGGCTGAGGGAGGAGGATCACATGTTTGAGCTCAACCTGGGCAAGTTAGCAAAACCCTATCTCAAAATAAAAAAATAAAAGGCTGGGGATTTAGCTCAGAGGCACCACGCCTGCCTCTCAAGTGCAAGGTCCTGAGTTCGATCCCTGGTACCCCAAAAAAAATAAAAAATAAAAAAAAGGATGGGAATGTAGCTCATTGTAGAGGCTCTGGCTTCAATTTCCAGTACTGGCCCCCCCCAAAAAGTTTTTGTAAACAAATAACTATCCCAGGTGAAGTATATGCAATGGGATCACATGGAGCACACATGCAGCATCAAGGAAGGAGTGGTAGTGGCCATAGGGGTTTTCTGGAGGAGTCTGTTCTTTAAGCCTAGAGAGAGGTCAGAGATGGGGAGCAGAGTTTCAGACAGGGGAAATGGCACATACAAAAGCTTGGAATTCCGGGTACTCTTTCCTCAAACTGTTTGGGCAAAATTTTGTTAATTTTTAAATCTTTTCTAGGGAACTTTCTGAGAGATACAATGGAACAACATATGAGCCCACAGAAGCTGCTGACAAGCCCTTCTTTGCAGAATCCTTGCTCCTGAATATGTTCAAGAAATTTTCTTAAAGAGAAAAATATTTAACTCAAATTACCTGTTTGCCATAGAAATTGGTGTCTCCTCTAAAGGAAGCTCGAGAGCCAGTAAATGAGAACATTGGCAAAGGCACTGGGATGGGGACGTTGACTCCCACCTAAAGCAGAACAAATCCATATCAAATCCCAAGCAAAGGACTCAAACTATGGATTCTCCATTTAGAAGCACAAAGACAACAGAAAGACTAATCTTTTTTTTTTTTTAAGAACTTTATGTTTTGGGTGGTTTTTTTTTGGTACCAGGGATCAAACCTTCCACTTGTGAGGCAGACAGCAGAACCACTGAGCTAAATCCCTGGCCCGTTTTGTTTTCTTTTTTTGAGAGACCCATCTAAAGTAGATACCTTCCATCCCACAAACTTTTACTCCTGAGGAAGAAATAGACCATGGGGGAAAATTAAAGGGGCAATCTTTAAACAAGCTGCAGTGACCGATCACTGCTTACTGTCTCTCAGAAATACTAAAGAGCTAGAAGAATTTTCAAAACTTCTGTTCACAGACCTGTCCGACATCCACCAGGTGGGAATATTTCCGAGCAGTGGCTCCATTGGTGGTGAAGATGGCGGTTCCATTTCCATAAGGGTTGTTGTTTATAATCTTAATGGCTTCATCCAATGTTTCTGTCTCCAAGACCACAAGAACTGGACCAAAAATCTCCTCTTTGTAACAGGTCATATTTGGCTGCCGGGAGTGATGTGTCCAGAAAGAAGTCAGCTTTTTGGATTTTGAGTATTTTATACTTAATTGGTACTTTTACTACCCAGCTGTCTACATGGACAGCTTTCATGTTTGCAATCTACTTTCATTTTAAATCACTATTTAAAATAGTCCTCTCAGTCTGTTCCATATTCTGAGCTACCAACATGTAATAATTTGAAATTCCTTTTAATTATAACCACACTCTCAGTTTTAGTTCCCACGAAACATCACTGGCCTCCCATACCTGGACAACCACTTCCATACAATTCTTACCAAAAAGTTCATTTTTTATAAATCAAACATAAATACACCAGGAGAATTTCTTTGTTTATAGAAGCCCTGTGCTGAAGTTCTCATTCATTTCTTTGCTTCCCAAGTAAGTCTGAACATTTTTACTTTGGTATTTGGTCACACTTAAACAGTCAAAACATCCTTCGGTACTCCTTCTAGTCAGCTGTGTTGCTGATCAGTAGATTTTTTCCTTTATGATTCTATGGCAAGAGTTCAATCCCGATTATTCATGATTATAGTTGGATATGTGAATTTCAAAAAAAAGCCTCCTAGTCTCAATTTAGTGGTGAATATTAGCTGAGAGACTTTCAGAGTTTTGATAAATAAAAATTGACCAATGAATTCTTTTTCTTTTGTCATTTTCTTGTGAAGATACAGCTAAATTTTGGGCACAGAATAGGTCTTCAGTAAATACTGGAGCCAGGTGTAGTGTTGCACCTGTAATCCCAGCTGCCTGGTGGCTGATGCAGGATTGAGTTTGAGACCAGCCTGGGCAACTTAGCAAGACCCAGTCTCAAAATAAAAATAATGATAAAAAGGGCTGGGAATATAGCTCAGTACTCCCTGGGTTCATTCCCCAGTACAGGGGAAAAAACTGGTGGTAGATATATTGATTGAGATACTGAAATAGCTGAGTTGGAGAGCGAGAGAGGGAGAACTAAACAACCAGAGTAATGTAAGACAGTGGTTGACAAACTACTGCCTATAGGCCAAATGTGGCTGCTGCCCGTTTTTGTACAGTACACAAGCTAGAATGATTTCTACATTTTGAAGTAGCTGACAAAAATATCAAAAAGAATTATTTCAGAATGTAAAAGTACATGAATCTTTTTTTTTTTTGTACCGGGGATTGAACTCGGCTCCTTGCGCTTTTGAGACAGATGGCATAACCACTGAGCTAAATCCCCGGCCCAAAAGTACATGAAATTCAAATGTATGTCCATAAATAAAGTTTTATTAGAGCACAGCCACATAATGTTTATGGCTGATTTCTCAGGACACATTAGAGTTGAGTAGTTTTGACAGAGACTGTCTCTGCAATGATAGAGATATGGAAGTGTGCTGAATACTGGTGTAGGGCAGAGCTCTGGCTGGGAGTCAGAAGGGGAGAGTTAATCAGACTCCACATAAAATAACCGCAATTCTGATGAGGGCTGCAACTTTAATAATGAAATGCCTTCATTTATAAATTAGAAGGATGAGATTCCGTAGCTTCTAAGGTGCCTTCAGCGCTCGTATTTGTGAAATAAGAGTTGTTCACCTTGACTTTTGAGATGATGGTTGGTCCAACAAAGTTACCATTTTCATAGCCTTTCACTTTAATATTTCGCCCATCCAGGAGGATGGAAGCTCCCTCCTTCGGTCCACTATCAATCAGATTACAGACTCGCTCTTTGGCCTGGGGGGTGATCAGAGGGCCAAGATCAGCTCCAGGCTGGTCTCCTACAAAACAACATACAAGTGCTAAGGTCTTTATTAACATAAATTATGGCTGCTAATCAGAGATGAACCCAAATGACAGGTAACAGTATAAAGAGAGACAATGATAAGAGTAGACATGATTGTTCTCCACTGGCCAAGGACAATGCTAAAACCAAGAGCTTCATACCACAGATGCAGAATCAAAAGTTGCTAGGCAGATGATTGATTACCTGCATTGACCTGCAGTTTTTTGGCACGTTCCACCAGCTCTGGCAGCCACTTCCTTGCTTCTCCCACGAGGATTGCTGTTGAAAGAGCCATGCAGCGCTGACCAGCAGCTCCAAATGCTGCCCCAACAAGCTGGTTCAGGGTATTTTCCTTATTGGCATCTGGCATGACTACCCCATGGTTTTTGGCTCCCTAAAGAAATACAGAAAGTGCATGGGCTTCCCTGACCAAATACAATTAAGCTAAGAAATCAAAGAGCCTGAAATTTCAAGTGATAACTTAAGCAAAGGACTAGAGAAATAATTTCTCATTTTGAGGATGAAAAAATTATGTTTAATATTGTCACTGCTAACAGGAAGATTGAGCAGGTCTCCACATTACTTTTTCTCCACTTTCCAGTTGATAAGCTGATATGAATGTATGTATTAATTTTTTTCATTTTTTTGAGACAGGGTCTTGCTGTGTAGTTCAGACTGGCCTTGAGCTCACTATGTAGCCCAGGCTGGCCTTGAACTCATGACAATCCTCCTGCCTCAGCCTCCTGAGTGCTGAGATTATAGGTGTGCACTGCTATACCCAGTGATATGTATTTATTTAGATCAAAAGTATTACCAAAGAAGGGAGGAAATAAAAAGAAAGCCCCAATAACATTCAAACCAATAGGTTAAACATTACATTCAGCAACTGAGGAAAATACCCTTTTTTCCCCTAAGTTAGGAAGGAATTTGTTGTCTACGTGGGTTTCCAATTAAATGAAGAACAGTATAAACAAAGAGCTGCCAGTAATAGTAAAGCCAGTAACCATCTGAGAGTCAAAACAGAAGGCAGATCTCCTGATACATAACTTCTAGAAAGAGGTTCCCAAATTGGCTTGTTTCTATATAATACAGCTACATGTATGTCTTTTCTATGTAGCATTGTCAAGTTTCCACATAAGAATTCAGTTGACTGCATGGATAGATACCATGTCTGTTACTTAATCCCATTATGCATGTTGAACACAGAATATATTTAATAAACAGTGAATTAGGAAGGGTTTACATCAAATTAGATGAAACACATTCCAGCATGAAAAGTTTCTAAGTCTGTGCATAGGTGGCTATCCCCTGTACAATAGGAAGTGAGGAGGATTAGAGAAGGATGAGCTGGACATGGAGGTACACGCCTATAATTCCAGCACTCTGGGAGGGGTAATTTAGCAAGACCCTATCTCAAAAAAATTTTTAAAGACTGGGGATTGAGTTCAGCGCAAAGGCCCTGGGTTCAATACTGGAGTGGGGAGAGGGAGGGCAAGATGATTGCAACAGGACTTTGTTTGTTTGGTACAGGGGATGGAACTCAGGCCCTTGCACTTGCCAGGCAGGCATGGTGCTGCTGAGCTAAATCCCCAGCCCTGCAACAGGACTTTATATTGAGTATCAAAGAGTCTCAGCCTGGCATGGTGGCCCATGCCTGCAATTCCAGCTACTTGGAAGGCTGAGGAAGGAGGATCTCAAGTCCAACGCTGGCCAGTACAACTAACTTACCAAGCAAGACCCTGATTCAAAATAAAAAATAAAAGTAACAAGGGGTGAGGATGTAGTTCAGTGATGCCTGGCATGCATGTGTGAGGCCCTGGGTTAAATCCCTAGTATCACAAAATAAATTAATTAATTAAAACAATTGCTCAACATTCAGCAAGGAACTAGAAAAAGAACAGTAAAAGTAAACCATACCCACATATCATATAGGGATATTTGGCTTTTTCCAGTGCCTTAAAATAGACTGATCCTATCTTTGACATTAGTAGTTAGGGGCCCGGGGATTTAGCTCAGTGGTTCTGCCACCTGCCTTGCAAGCTCAAGGACCCGAGTTCAATGCCCGGTACAAAAAAAAACAACAAAACGAAACAAGACATTAGTAGTTAGGATATTCCTTAAAAGAAGGAAAGATTAAGGGCTGGAAGTATGGTATAAAGGAAATAATAGAACTAGAATTCGGCTGTTACTACTGAAGCCCAAAGAATTTGAATGATATTCTTAAGGAGGAATGTGCCCTTTATCACCAAGATTAGTTGTATATGATAGAGGGTGATCACTGTGACAGAGTAAAACTCACAAACTTCATGGCTAAGGAGAAGACATTCAGGATAAAATATAATTAAGAAACACTGGCATTAGAGAGGAATGAGCAGCCCCTCTGCTGAAGGGCTGTCCCTAGGTCATTTAAATATATATAACAAAGTTTGGGAGAAAAGGGAATAAGAAGTCACCATATTGGCTTGAACCCTCTTCCCATGTCTTGACCCTCTCTCGAAGATGTACTCTCCTGCCTGGTTGGATCCCACAAAGCTGATTGCTTTGATGTCCGGATGATCACAAATAAAATTGACAGCTTTAAGAAGAAAATAAATGATTACTACAAAGAACAAATAGCCACAGTCTTCTCAAGATGGCAAATTTTTCCCTTTGCCACTGCTATGAATCAAGTTTTCATACATTTGTTTTTCTATATTGGATTCCCATTATGAAGTTTCTTTGTATTTATTTCTCTTAAATTCTTTAAATTACAAATTCTATTTAACCTCTTCCTTTGTTTTTCTCATTATTTCAGAATTTCCACTTCAAGTCTAACTCTGAAGTTAGTGAACCACTATTTTCCTTTCAATAACAGCCTTTCAGTATATGACCCTTTTTGTCCTTTAAGAATGTGAAACATCCTCAACTGTCTCTATATAGTGAGACCCTCAGTAGGGTCCTCCTATGAGAAGTGACAGGGCATAGGGCTGGGGATGTAGCTCAGTGGTGCTGTGCCTGTCTGGCAAGCATAAGGTCCTCCATTTGATCCCCAGTAAAGAAGTGAAAGGGAAGGCCCAGGGATGTAGCTCAATGGTGCTGTGCCTGCCCTGGTACCAAGAAAAAAGAAGTGATAGGGCATAGTATTTTAGTATATGTGCTGCTGAAGTGAGCATGATAGGGCATAGTATTGAAAAGCAAACACCAATCAGTCTCCCTGGGTAACACATTTTGATAGTTTCTAGCAGTATGACTTTTGGGCAAATTACTTAATTTCATTATGCTTCAATTTTCTCATCTTTAAAATGGAAAAAAAAATAGTACTGACAAATGATTGTTACAAAGATTAAATGGGGAGGGAAAAATATGTATATATTTCTTTCTTTATTAAGTTATTTACTTGATGCTGGGGATCAAACCCAGGGCCTTGTGCATGCTCAGTTAAGTGTGTGTTCTATCACTGAGCTACACCCCCAACCATGTGTATTAGAAGAACTAAGAACAGTGCCTGAATCACAGAGGCACTATTTAAGTATTAGTTATTATAAGACTTAGGCCCTCAATTTCCCTAATGTCTACAGATCCTTTCAATTAAATATCCTTGTCAATTCCCTCAACATTCAAACAAAACTTTTCTCTTTACTCTTTTTTTTTTTTGTTTGTTTGTTTTGTTTTTTTTTTTGGTACCGGGGATTGAACTCAGGACCTTGTGCTTGCAAAGCAGGCAGCGGAACCCCTGAGCTAAATCCCTGGCCCTTTTCACTTCACTCTTATTTCTGTCTGGTCCTAATCCATATCTCTGGTGACCCTGTGTGCAGTGAGAGGCAAGAAGCACTGGTCCTCTCCAGTTAGTCACATGAGCACACACAGATAATAAAATAGTCAACACACATTACCTTCAAACATGGACATTACTATTAGTAACACCTTTCCTTCCTAGTTTTCTCATTGTAAAGCACCCAATTACCACCCCTCACCTTGGATTTTAGGTAGCCAGACTAAGTAAGTAGCCACATGCAGAAGGGCAGTTACCTTCATGTTTTCCGTGGATGATGTTCAATGTTCCATCAGGGGCACCAGAATCCTGGATCAACTTAGCAAGCAGCATACTTGCTCCAGGGACTCGCTCTGATGGTTTCATTAGGAAAGTATTTCCACAAACCATGGCCATGGGAAACATCCAAAGGGGTATCATGGCAGGAAAATTAAATGGAGCAATGCCTGCACACACCCCCAGAGGCAGACGGTAGGAATAAAGGTCCATGTCTTTGGTGATGGACGGCATGGTCTCTCCCAGCATGAGGGATGTCACACTGCAGGCATGCTCAACCACCTCTGGAACACAGGAGAAAAAGTCAGACCACCAGCTCTCTGTCCTGAGCACTACCTTAGCTCTGTCATGCTCCATTCATCCTGTAGCAGAGGGAGCGGCTTGGGCCAAAGATAGGGTGAAACAATGACTTGTCCTTCCATGTGAAGAGGTTGTATAGAATGAGTTTGTCGACCAGGGGTGGTGGCTCATATGTAATCCCAGCATTATGGGAGGCTGATGGAGGAGGACCACAAGTTTGAGCCCAGCTTGAGCAACTTAATGACTTAGTGAGACCCTGTCTCAAAATAAAAAATTTTAAAAAGGGCTGAGATGTACCTCACTGTGAAGGCCCTGGGTTCAATTCCCAGTACTGAAAAAAAGACTTGGTACGGGAAAAAGACAGTGACATGTATATACCTACTGGACAATCATTTGAAAAAACAAAGAATGAAATAAATCATTCTCAATGGTACCTGAAAAGTACTGCAATTTTTTTTTGGTACCGGGGATCGAACTCAGGACCTTGTGCTTGTGAGGCAGGCGTGGTGCCACTGAGCTAAATCCCCAGCCCTCTGGTATTGCAATTTTTAAAGTAAGTATTAAAAAGGTTATCATAGAGCAAGGTGTCATGGCACTTGCCTGTAATCCTAGCACCCTGGGAAGCTGAAGCAGGAGGATCACAAGTGCAAGATTAGTCTGGGCAATTTAGTGAGACTCTGTCCCAAAATAAAAAGGACTGGGGATGTAGCTCAATGGTACAGCACCCCTGGATTTGATCCCTAGTACTGCACTGGGAAAAAAAAAAAAGGATATCATGAGCTAGCAAAATCTACATAAAGAAGCAACCTCCCCATTCTGGGATCTTTGCCTCTCATTTTGTTTTTTCCCAAAACTCCCATGACAGGCTGCCAGCTTACGAAGGCCTCGAAATACATCTCCTTCAGCATCAGCTAGGGTCTTCCCTTGTTCCATTGTGATTAACCTGGCAATTTCTTTCTAGAGAGAAAACACACAAATAGAAAATAATGCAGGGATAATCCTTCCTTCCCTCTCTCCCTCCCTTCCTTCTTCATCTTCCTTTTCTCCTCTGTCTCATGTCTTCCTCTCCCCTTCCACTCTTTCTCCTTCCCTCCTTCTTTTCTTTTTTAGTTATCTTTTTGGTACTGGGGATTGAACCAGGGCCTTGTACATGCTCAGCATATACTCTATCACCAAGCTACATCCCTAGCCCCTATGTTACTCCATTTAATTCTGTTAGCCAAGGAAGCACAAAACTGTAGGCGAGAACTAGGATGAGAGCTGTGTTCAATGTGTCTCTGTTGTGGAGTTAGGTAGGGTAGTTGATAAGGTCTCTGGAGGAGTGACCGACTCTCCCTAGGCAACAATGTGGAAACTGATACCTTTTAGATTTCTTACCAAGTTTTCTTTAATAAGTTGTTGATAGCGGAGCAGGACCTGCTGCCGGCTTAACACTGAGGTGTCTGCCCATGCAGGAAAAGCACGCTTGCAGGAAGCAATGGCCGCATCCATTTCAGCTTTGGTAGACTCAGGGACCCGACCAATGACCTCATTGGTGGCCTGTTGGGAAAAAGAAGCCATCACACCATGGCAATGCTGCCCTCTCTGTGTTCTGTCTGGTCATTGTGGCAGTACTACATTCTTTATGATATATACCTGGGTCCTCACCTTCCACCATGTCCCCAAGACTCTAGGCTACTCAGTTTTAAGTTTTAAAGCTTTGCTTACTGGGTTGTGGATGTCAATCCATTTGTCACTTTTGGATTCAACAAATTTCCCATCAATGAAGAGTTTTACAGTTGGCTGGAAAAAAAAAGAAACCAAAAGTTTATATTAATTTGTTGTTTTGCTTTCCTCTTTCCTTTTCACAAAGAAGAGGGAATTCAGGCTGACAACTGAGTCTTTTAGTCTCTAAAAAAGTTATCATTAGGGCTGGGTATGGTGGCGCAGGCTTGGAATCTCAGCTACTCTGGGGGCTCAGGGCAGAGGACAGAAAGTTTGAGCCCAGCTGGGCAACTAAGTGAGTAAAAATGAAAAAAAGGCTGGGGATGTAGCTCAGTGCTAGAGTGCAGGCCTATGTGCCTAGTATGCATGAGGCCCTGGGTTCAAGTGCCAGTACTGAAAACAACAATAAAAACGTTACCAGTAAGGAAGAGATACACAATCTCCACACAATACTGTATTCTTGTCTACAATGCATACTAAAGTAAGGCAGCACCTCTCAATAAAGTGACCTCTCTGAGACTGGCAAATTCTCTGCTACTCACCCAGTAGACGTCATGAGTAGACTTGAATTACTTGTGAAGTCTTTTTTATTCCCAGTACTGGGGATTGAACCCAAGGTTTCTGCTCTGAGCTACATCCCCAGCCTTTTTTATTTTTGGAGACAGGATCTCACTAAGTTGCCCAGGCGGGACTCGAACTTGTGATCCTCTCACCTTAACCTCCCTCTGCTGGGATATAGGCAAATGACAACATGCCCAGAGTCCCTGTGAAGCTTACATTAAAAAAGCAGAAGAAAGGGCCAGGGATTTAGCACAAGGTCCTGAGTTAGACCCCCTGTACCAAAAAAAAAAAAAAAAGCAGACACTCTGTGTTAACACAGATTAGCCATTGATTTGTTGGTCCCATTGACTTTCTGTCACATGACCACATGTCTTATCTTTTTTTTTTTGGACGGGGATAGGATCGAACTCAGGACCTTGCAGTTGCAAAGCAGGCGGCGGAACCACTGAGCTAAATCCCTGGCCCCACATGTCTTATCTTTTATGACTGAAAGATTTTAAAAATATTTCTATCCAGGTGTTTTCTGGGGGTTTTTTGTTTTTGTTGTTTTGTTTTCTTGTTCATTTGTTTGTTTTTGAAGTAGCTCACTTTCACTAAATTTTCAAAGAGGTCTGTCTGAATGTGTTTTTTGTTTTTATAACAGATTATCAGAGACTGGGTAATTTATAAAGGAAAGTATCTTATTTATCTCAAGAGTTCTAGAGGCTAGAAGTCTAAGGTAAGGTAGCTGTATCTGGCAAGGGCTTTGTGTTGCATCATAATGTAGCAAAAGGTAGAAGGGCCCTGTTATGGCTTGTGTCTAGATGTCCTCCCAAAGCCTCATGCAGTGGTAGGTGGGGCTTTTTCTTAGGTGGCTCAATCTAGAGTGTGTGATTGATTCATGATACAATGCTAGCTAGGCTCAAGGGTACTAGGATTAAAAGTATGAGTGCTACCTGCCCTAAGTAGTCTGGATAAGATAAAAGGGGCAAAAAGATGCTGTTAAAGTCTCTTGATGTTTTGCTACTGTCTGTCGCCATGAACTGTTCCCCCTCTGCCACCCTGCCGTGGAGCCAGCTGATTATGGACTCAAAGCTCTACAAACTGTGAGCCAAATTAACCCTTTCCCCTTTAACTTTGGGTGTCTGGTATTTTGTCTCAGCAAAGGCCCATAAGCAAGAAAGTCATTGGGCCGGGGATTTAGCTCAGTGGTTTCGCCGCCTGCTGCACAAGCACAAGGACCCGAGTTCGATCCCCGGTACCAAAAAAAAAAAAAAGCAAGAAAGTCATTAATCCCTCTTAACAACCTCATAACCTCTTAAAAGTGCCACCACTCAGTACAACCATAATGGCAATCATATTTCAACATGAACTTCAAAGGAGACAAACTATGTATAGCAGAGAAATTATAGTGGGGCCTGGGAACCAAAAACTGTGAAGGATTACTGTGTGACAGGTGTGCACACTTCTGTATGGAAAAGGTTTTGAGCAGCATCCCTTGTTTAGGTACTGCAGATCACTGGTAGGCAGATGGTCAGGAACAACAACTCAAAAGGTTGTGTAGAAGACACAACCAAACCTCTAGAAGAAGCTGGCTGTGGTGGTATGTGCTTATAGTTCTAGCTACTCAGGGGGCTGGAACTTCTCAGGATGGTCTTGAGCCCAGGAATTCAAGACCAGCCAGTGCAATACAGCAAGACTGTTGAAAAAAAGTCTAAATTTCTAGAGGCCATAGAAATGTTTGTATTTTTAATGTAGTAAGTAAAAAAGAAAAAAAACTATATAAAAAGTAATTTTATATTATTGAAAAACTGAAGTCATCTAAATGTTACATTAAGAAATTAATTCAGGTTACATGTGCTTATTATGCAGCCATTAAAAAAAAAAATATATATATATATTTACAGCTGAGTGCAGTGGCACACGCCTGTAATCCCAGCTACTTGGGAGGCTAAGGCAGGAGGATTGTAAGCTCAGTGCCAGCCTCAGCAACTGAGTCAGACCGTTTCAAAATAAAAAGGGATGGGGATATAACTCAATATTAGAGTATCCCTGGGTTCAATCTCCAATACTGTTATAAAACAAAACAAAACAAACACAAACCAATGGTTACAACATAAGAGGGTGATGGATAATGTTCTTTATCTTGATTGTGATATTTTTTGTTTTGATGATGATGATGTTAAAACTGATCAAATTATGCATTTTAAATATGTACAGATTATTTTATGTCAAATTTATTTCAATAAGGTACAGGTTCCTTTTGTAAAAGAAATTGCCATGGGTACCTTTTGGGAAAAAATTGTGTGGTATAGGAAGTATCTGATAGACATAATATTAAAATCAAAACATAATTTCACACATAGTCTGATTACAATAATATAAAGAAAAGAAGATAGCCCAAAACTAACTGATTCTTTCTCAAAAGTAAAGCTTTAGTGCTGAGTATACTCACCACTGAAGAAGAGAAGGAGGATGCTGGATACCAGACAGAGTTTACCTTGGAAGAAACCTGTGAGATAAAATAATGATTTGATAAATGAGAGCAGAAAATTACTAAAATTTAGCAAATGGCTACTCTAAGCTCAACATTATTCTAGCTACTGTGGATATATGGAAAAGAACTTGGGTGTTCTAAAGGGCCATATAGACATTTTTAAAAGGTATGAAATGATGAGACACAGAAAACTGAGGGAAAAATAAAATAATTGTGTCCAGTTAAGTTTCTAGGACAGTCTTCATTTAAAAAATTTTCTTGGTCATATCATATTTTCCTCATTTTTGGCCTAGAAAGTATAATCATCATAAATCTAACAATATGAGAATACTTAATATGATACCTAAGCATTAAAGACAGTATATAATCACTATAATAAAACATAAATAACACAGTACATAATCACTGGAAGTATAAATAGTACTTAATCAAATGTGAGTATAGTACACATATACAAATATAATTGAATACCAATGTTCATAGCAGCTTTATTTGGAATAGCACAAAACTTAGAAATGACCCAATGTCCACGACTACATGGGTGAGGAAGGAAAGAGATGTGTATATTCAGACATGGAATACTACTTAATAGTAAAAAGGAATGAAATGATACATACAACATAAGTAATTCTAATTATGGCAAGTGAAAGAAGCTAGGCATAAAGAGGGCACACTAGATAGTTTCATTTATATAAAACTAGAAAATAAAAACTAATTTGTAGTATCAGAAGGCAGGGATGATGGGGAATATGGTAAAGAGGGTTAAGAAAAAAACTTTTTGGGTGATGGAAATGGGTGGTATAGGTAGTATCTGATAGGATAAAATCAGAGAATGGGGGAAGAAGGGTCAGTTACAATAACATGCCTCTTGAACTACAACTCTGAAAAACAGTTTGTATATATGTTGTAGAAGCAGATTTAAGAAACATTCAAGGCTGGGCCAGGGATTTAGCTCAGTGGTTTTGCTGCCTGCTGTGCAAGCGCAAAGACCCAAGTTCGATCCCCGGTACCAAAAAAAAAAAAAGAAAGAAAAGAAAGAAACATTCAAGGCTAATCAAAGTGAGCAAACTGAAACTCAAGACTGAGATGTTAAATAAAGCTGGAATTTGATCATTTACAATCTCGTCTGAAGAGAGACTAGTATTAAC
Source organism: Heterocephalus glaber (assembly GCF_053883595.1). Classification (NCBI taxonomy): domain Eukaryota; kingdom Metazoa; phylum Chordata; class Mammalia; order Rodentia; family Bathyergidae; genus Heterocephalus; species Heterocephalus glaber. The sequence goes on from NW_028258379.1 coordinate 14,324,759, forward strand.
CAAAGCACAAGAATGTGTGTGCACCTGTAGTACTCCCCAGTGTAAAGGGTGCTGGTCCTTTGAGTCAGCAGACAATCCTTGTGTCTAGTCTGCTTCCTCTCCCATTTCCCACAAAAACTAATCAAACCATCAACACTCTCCTGAAGTCTACCAAGCCTTGTTTATAGCCATGTTCCCAAAACCAATGCTGTACCTGGTACATAGTAGGTGTTCAATAAAAGGAAGGTCCACTGCTGTCTGCCTTCCACTTTAGACTATGTTAGAAGCTCCTTTTTTGTAACCCCACAGCAGCTGACATTTCCCCAGTGAGGTTTATTTCTTGGTGTTACAATTGCCTAGGTTAACTGTTTTTTTGTTTTTTGTTTTTTGGTACCGGGGATTCAACTCGGGTCCTTGAGCTTGCGCAGCAGGCAACAAAACCACTGAGCTAAATCCCCGGCCCGCCTAGGTTAACTGTTATCCCAAAAGACTAAGTTCCAGGAGGGCAGGCACTGCATCTGTTTTGTTTACCTGCTTTACAGTTATTGCGATCAAGATTGTCCAGGTATGGAAAGTAACTAGCATGCAGTTGGTGTTCATTAAATATTATATTATATATACTTATTTGCTTTTACTCTTTGCTATTTAAAAACTTAATAATTCTCTTAAAAATTTCAACTCTATTACTTCTCTCACGTTTTCTTTTATTTTTCTTTCTTGGTACCGGGGATTGAACTTGGGACCTTGCACTTGCAAGGCAGGCGCCAGAACCACTGAGCTAAATCCCTGGCCCTCACTTTGTTTCTCCTACTTCAGAGAAAACAGCAACAATAGGATGAGGGATGAGGACTTCTTTTTTTTTTTTTGAGGCCAGGTCTCGCTATGTAGTGCAGGCTGGCCTTGAACTCACTATGAACCCCAGGCTGTTCTAGAACTCATGGCAATCCTCCTGCCTCAGCCTCCCAAGTGCTGGGATTACAGGCGTATGCTACCATGCCAAGTTTACTTTGTTTTTTGGATATGGTCTCATTACGTAGTCCAAGCTGGCCTCTCAAACTTGCTATGTTTGCCCAGGCTGCCCTTGATCCTCCTGCCTCAGCCTCCCAAGTGCTGGGATTACAGGCATGCACCTAAATACCTAATGAAGTTTAACTTCTTCAACTTATTAGCAAGCCTGCAAAAGTGACCTCCAGCCCACCTGCACCTGATGGAGGTGGCCAGCAAACTCCCTGAGGGCAAAGTAAAGGGACACAGGTGTGCACAATGTCTATAGACTAAAGAAATCTAAAGCTAATCTCTGCCCTTGTGCTCTAAAGTCAACTTTTTCTATCTCAAGACAATTCCATCAATTATCCTATCCTGTACCTTAAACTTCTATCCAATTGCTGCTTTATAAGCATATTACACTAAAATAAAATCCTGAGTGTGGTGGTGCACGCCTGTTATCCCAGCACTCAGGAGGCTTAGGCAGGAGGATTGCTGTGAGTTCAAGGCCAGCCTGGGCTACACAGCAAGACTCTGTCTAAAAAAAAAAAAAAATATATATATATATATATATATATATATATATATATATATATATATCCTCTTCCTCAAATCTGAGTCCCATAGTCTTTTTTTTTTGGTACCCAGGATCGATGGAACTCAGGACCTCACACTTGCCAGACAGGCACTGTGCCACTGAGCTACATTCCTGACCCTGAGTCCCCTACTCTTAACCATTCTCTTCCTAAAAAGGCCCTATTAATTATCTTTACTTCATCATCTCCCACTCATAACTTCATGAGTACCCTGTTTACCCTGTGGCTTTGTACATCAGCAATATTTAACTTTCTTTTGACTTTTACAGGGGCTCAGTTAAGAGTTTGGACTTGGACTTTTCAACAATGCTGAAACTGTTAGAACTTTGGCAACTCTTAGAGACAGACTAAAAACCTTCTGCATAAAGGCGTGTGCATGAGTCTTTTCTGGGGCCAGGGGCAGAACTTCATGGTCTGTTATCTAGACGTCCCCTGAAAGCCTCCTGTCCTCACAGGTGGGGCCTTTAGGAGGTGATTGGGCCACAGGGGGAAGGCCTGGAAGGGTTTCTCTCCCTCTCCAGCTCCTCCCTCACCCTCTCTGCTTCCTGGCTGCCATTCCAGGAAGGCTTTTTTGTTTGTTTGTTTGTTACCGTGGATTAAACTTGGGACCTTCCACTTGCCAGGCAGGCAGTGGCACCACTGAGCTAAATCCCTGGCCCAAAGATTTTTTTTTAATTAATTTTTTTTTTTTTTTTTTTTTTTTGGTATCGAGGATAGAACTCAGGGCCTTATGTTTTTGAGGCAGGTGGCAGAACCAGTAGGAAGGCTCTTTTCCTGTACCATGCCCTCCTGCGTTGGAGCCAGCTGAATATGGACCGAAATCTGTACAAACCTCTCCTTCTCTGAGTTGTGGGGGTGGGATATTTTGTTCCAGCAGCAAGAAATGTGACTAAGACAACCGTGACTCCCTATACCCGCGGAGTCTTCTTAGTCCTCCCCGGACTGGATCTCTGAGCAGAGGTGACTTGGCTAATTGCCTCCTCCCTGAACCCCCTCTGCACTGTTTTCTGGGATGCCCTGGGATCCCTTCTCTTTCTTTGGCCATTCCTCTGCCTCTTTTCCTGGTTCATCCTCTTCTACCTGGCCATTCATTCTTTGAATTCCTCAAGGATTGGTTCTAGTAGATGTTTTCTTTTCAATCTTCATATACTCCTTGGGTGATTTTTATTAACTCCTATCTATGGCTTAATTATCTAGATCCTCATGATGCCCAAATCTGAAGTTCTTAGAATTTTCTTCTTCAGGCAGTAGCCATATAACTGTCCTCACCACGTCTCTATTTAAGCACATGTTGGAAAATTGGAACCACATTATCCTCCACCAATCTGCTCTGCTTCCTCCAGCCCACCTATTAGGTCAATGGGGCTTATAGTGAATGGGGTCACTCTTTACCTAGTTGCCCAAGAAGAATCTGGAATGTTACCTCGTTTCCTTCCTCTCTTTCCTCGGTGAGTCAAGCAAGCCCTGGGAATCTGTTTTCCTAGAAGTCTTTGGAGCATACCAACCCTTTGCCACTACTTCACTCTATCACATTTTAGTCTGTCACCTGGATTTCAATAATGACTTCCTAACAGGGTTCCCAGCTCCAATCTTAAGCTTTCTGAATGTAGTTTCCATTCGACAGTTAGAGGGTCTAAAACACAAATCTGGTCAGATCACACCCTTGTTCAAAACCCTCCAATGGGTTTGAGGATGTAGTTCAGTGATATTTGCCAAGTATGTACAAGGGCTTGTTAGGCTTCTTCCCTGGGACCACAAAACAAAACAACCTTCAGTGCCTTTCCACTTCCCTTGATGTTGATTGGAAGACTCTATATATTATTTTTGCTTCTTTAGTTTCTCTCTCTCTCTTTTTTTTTGGCACTGGGGTTTGAACCTAGGGATGCTGTTCCACTGAGCTACATTTCAGTCCTTTGTATTTTGCTAAGTTGCCTAGTCTGGGCTTGAACTTGTGATCCTCCTACCTCTGCCTCCCTGAGAAGCTGGGATTGCAGGTGTGCACCACTATGCCTAGGTGCTCCTCTAGTTCCATAGCTTCTACTTTCCTTCTTGCTCTCTGCTGCAGCCATTTGGAACATGTTTTGTGTTCTTTGCCCTTGCACATGTTGATCCCTCTTGCCTGGCACTGTTTCTTCCATTTGCCTATCTCCTCTACTTTAGGTCTCCACTTGGCCATCATTTACTCTGAGAAGTCTCACTGTGCAGTTCCTAAAGAAGCTGAATTCCTCCATTCCTCATCTCACATGGAATAACTGTATTGAATTGTCTTTCCCTTTAGATTGCCAGACCACTGTGTCCTCAGCTCCCAGCATGGTTCCTAGAATAGAGTAAGCACCCATCTGCAGAATGAAAGAATGAGTAGTTTCCAAGCAACCATGTGATACTAATTTTGCTTCACATACTGTCTTGTAGGATAGTAGAGGCACTGATCAACCAATTTGAGCATTCTAGATCACTTAAGTTGTATGTGCGTGCGTGCCTGTTACTGGGGATTACATCTGGGGCCTTTGCACTGAGCCACATCCCCAGTCCTTTAAAAATATTTTTTATTTTGAGATAAGTTCTCACTGTGCTCCCCAGGCTGGTACATGTCTATAATCCCAGTAATTGGGAGGATGTAGATTAGTGGTAGAACATCCCTGGGATCTATCCCCAGTACTCTCTAAAAAAAGAGGTGGAGCTGGGATAAAAATAAATCTAAGTATGATTGTGAAGCTTGTAGTCTTTGTACCACATTATTGAGGTAAGTCAGTGAGTCTCTTTAAGACTAGTTTTCCTAATTCTGAATGGAAATGATAATATCACAAGGAACAGAGAGATTTTAGATATAGCCTTGATAATATGATAAGCTACATACTTAAAACATGAACTTGCAACCATTATAAATCATTTTTCTTTTTAATTTAATTTTTTCAGTACTGGGGATTGAACCCAAGGAGTGCTGAGCTATATTTTCAGCCCTTTTAATTTTATTTTAAGACAGGGTCCTGCTAAGTTTCCCAGGAGGGCCTTAAACTTGCAATCCTCCTCCCTCAGCCTCCCAGAGTACCACCACACCCCATCTAGAGAGTCTTTTTATTAGTTCTCTAATATTCATGACTACCAGAATTTAGAGTTTTGTTTTGTTGTTGTTTGTTCTTTTTTTTGAGACAAGATCTTGCTATGTTATCCAGGCTGGTGTCAAACTCCTGGTGTCAAGCAACCCTCTTACCTCCCACATAGCTAGGGCTGCAGAGCCAGAGCCATTACACCTGGCTCAGACTATCAAAGTTTCATGTTATAACAACTCCTAGTTGGCTAAGGATTATTATTTCTGGTCTTTTCCAAGTCAGTTAGGTTTCTTCAAATGAATAAAAAAATACTGTCTCTTGAAGGACCCTAGTTAGCAAGCCAGACTCCATATTGCTGCTTGACCCACATGCCTGCCCTTTAGATGAACTCAGAAGGAGGAAGCTTAAAAACCTCCTCCCCTTAGAAAGTCTCTTTAGAAATAACAATTAATCAACTATTGTTTTACAAATGTTCTAACAGCAGGACGTTCCCCTTCTGTACCTTTTACTTGCTTTACTATCCCATAGGGGGGCCTAGAAACTGTTGGCCTCAAAGGTGTATAAAACATGTTTGCCAACCCCCAGTCAAGGCTCGAGTCCGATGCTCAGCTCGGGTCCCGGCCGGTAATAAACTCCTGTGTGGATTTAATATCGGTCTCTGGTTGGTTCTCTCTCACTGGGTGTAACATCTCTAAAATAAAATACATAGGAAGAGAGATGTTCCTCCTTGGTACAAAGGACAAAATACCTCCTTAAGATTCTCAGTCTTACTGTGATGGGAGTACAGGCAAAGGAAAAAAGCTAATTTCAATAAAAGATTTCCAAGAAGAGCTAATAGTGGAAAACAGGATGGAAACTGTTTTCCTGCTACTAAAAAAAGATGCTAGAAGGGGCCAGGGATTTAGCTCAGTGGTTCTGCCGCCTGAAGACCCGAGTTCAATCCCTGGTAACCCCCCCCCCCAAAAAAAAAGATGGTAGAAAAGAAGCGGATCACTGCAAGAAATGAGTGAAGTCAAACCGATCTAACCCCTCCCACTCATTCCCCACCCTCTCATTAAACTGCATATTCAAACATGAACCTTGGCTGACTCTGCCAAGAATCTTAAAACTGCATACATTTCTGCAGTAGAACACACTGAAATCTGATAAATAATGATACTACCTAAAAGCATAACAATACAGACGATCCCAGGCCGGATGAAATAAGATCAATGCTTGCAGGTTTGAGTATCTTGCCAGAAGCAAACCTTGCCTCATGGTCTGTCTTTGCTAGGCTGTAAGAAACAGGGGAAAGGCTATGCACAGAGCTGGGGACCACAGGCCTCAGGGATGCAGTTTCTATAGCTCTACTACTTTTCCTTAGGCTGGCTTCAGAGCGAACTCAGAGTGGAGAGTGTGTTGGTCCTTAAAGAGCTGTCTCGGGGGTAAGAGCTTAGAACTTCTGGTCTTCCTCACCTCTCATTTTCTATTACCTGTTTTGGAAAGATGTTTAGTCCTTTGAACTATATGAAATATAGTAGTAGATTAACAACGTGCCTTTTATTTACCTCCAATGTAAACACTGTAACTTCATTGAAAGTTTAAATTTCTTGGCAAGAAAGTCCAAAACTTGTGGAAATACAAAGAGCAAAACAGGTGGGAAAAACAGCCTGCCAAAGGGCTGCCTTTGGTGAAAACCTACTGTAGGCTTCTAGGAGATTCAAAGTTCAACTACTGAGCCTCGCCCCTAGCCCCCTGCACGCATCCTCCCCCTTCATTTCGAATTAAGAACAGAGAAGATGGCGTGTGTGTGTGTGTGTGTGTGTGTGTGTGTGTGTGTGTGTGTCTCGCTCCCAGCAGGGGAAAGAAGTCTAAGACAGGTGACCAGAAAAGGGCGTTTCTGGGGAGAGGGAAGTGACTGGTGCAGAGGTGAAAGGGAAAGACGGTGGTCGGACCGAGGTGACAGCAAGCAAGCAGAGACCCAAAAGGACTGGAGAAGAGTGGGCCAGAACCCGAAAAGAGGAGGCTCAGGACTGGAAGGGCATAGGGCCAGGTGCGACAGTCCAGGGCTGCGTCCAAGGCGAGGGACCGTAGGAAGTGAGAGAGTGGGACAGGGACGCAGGGTCGGGTGGGCCCAGAAGGGGTTGGCCCAAAAGTCGATCCTGCTGGAGCATGGCTCAGACAGCGTGCGGAAAGGATCCATTCCTAGCTTCGGAGCCACCCTCACTCGCCTGTAGAATCCGCGCCCGCACCGCTGCTGCCTTCACCACCGCCGCCATGGCTCTCGGCCGCCTCTCCTCGGCTCCCTGCACCTCCGCTGCCAGTGCAGCCCGAGCTCCAAGCCTCGCCCTCCATCCTGCCGGGCCTCATTGGGGAAAAGAACCATCTTCTCTAGCCAATCACTCGCGCGAACATCCGATCCCACCCCACCTCATTGCAGCTTTGGGGATATGTGATTGGTCAGAAGCAAAACAGTCCTTGCCCCATCCCACCTCAGCTAATTCTATAGGCGGAGATATCGAGTCCCCTCGTAGAGATTTGGGTACTCTATATTAAGCACGAGGGGACACCGCCCCCTAACCCGAAACCTCGATTGGCCACATACATTCAAGGCCCCGCCCCCTGAACGAGGAAAGTAAATAAGCTCCTTCAAGAACTTTGCCGTGGCTCCACCTTAACAACAGCGCGTGGGCGTGGCTATCAGGGGGGCGGTGCTAGTCAAATATTGCCCTGCGGGGCGGGGAAACGAGACAGAGGTGCGAGTTGGGGATAGGCTACCACTTTCGGGGCGTGGCTTATGAAGCCTCACTTTCCCGCCGACGGTTGGCCACATCACGTGATATGGGTTGGAAGATGGCGTCTCCCACTGACGGTAAGAGCCGGCTTAGAGATCCTTGGCCGGCAGTCTTGTTGCTTCTCTGAAACCTTCCACTCCCCACCTGCCCGTCGCACTAACACTTCTTTCTTGGGTTCCTCTTTCTTTTCTACGTCTTTGCCTTGGGATGCGTCCCTGTCTTCAGCTCGCCAGCTCTTCACAGCGTCTCTGGAGTTACCCAGATTCCCTTCTGTGTATCAGGCGGGTGAAGGAGGACACCTGCAAAGGACCGACTCCCCGCGAAAGGACGGGGCTCATCCTGGCCCTCCCCTAGCTCCATTTGGGTGAGGTTAAGGGTTGAAGAGGGAATATTGCTAGGGGAAAGGAGGTGCCTTAAGGTAGCTTTCTCCTTCCCTGGGCGTCCCATTGAAGTGTTCTTCAAGCTCTAGCTGCACTTGGTGGCTGACCTTACCCCAGGACTGGTCCGCAAGAGAACAGTGATTCTCTGCTATCTTCTCAGTTTGGGGCTGTTGCCCTGGCAACAAAATAAAGAGAAGTGGAGGGACTTCTCATTCTCTCACCATGACAGTCTCAAAGGCAAGGAGTATTGAGGTTTTTAATATGGTCTTACGCATGTCTCGGCCTCTCTTGGGTCTCTGTGTGTTGTTTCCTCGGGCTGAGAGAACGAACAGTTTCTGCTTATGTGTTGTCTAAAATGCAAGTCATTTCAGGTAGCAGTTGGGTGGTTTTGGTGTACTCTGCTTTAATGATGTGGAGTCTCGCAGTCCGTTTTGAACTCATTTAATTTTTTGCTTCTGCTACCCCTATCCCTGCACCGATTTCATTGATAGGTAGTTTTCCCTTTTCAAACATGTTCTGTAGGTGGAAAGAATCTTGGACATTCATTTTAGGAATGAGGAAATTGAGGGGAAGGAGAGCTATGTTGGATAGATACCTCCTGTGGTAGGTGCTTTGGGAGGTGGATGATTCAAACATGGGATCATTTTTTCAGTTTCAGATTTTATTTTTATTTTACTGGGGATTGAACCCAGGACCTTCTCGTTGAGCTACATCACAATCTCTTTTTGAAAAATTAAAAAAAAAATTGAGCTACCATCTCACCAAGTTGCTCAACAGGCTAGGCTGGAGCTTGGGATCCTTTTGCCTCAGTCTCCCAAAGTGCTGGGATTAGAAGCGTGCACCACCCTGTCCCACTGCTCGTTCAGTTCTCATTTTAGATGTCTCATCTCAAAGAGGCTTAACTAGAACACAGTATTTGGAGTTGCTCTTCCACTATTCACTATGAGTATATTCATTGTCAGCATAGTTGTTCTGTTAACTTTGCCCTTTTCATGCCTGATTATAAATTCCAAGTTTGTTTTGTTTGTTGTAGCTGGATCCCAGGTTTCACCCAGTGCCTGGCAAGCAGTCAGCCTTCAATGAACATGTGCACAAGTAATATCTTACCTGATTTTTTTTCCATTAAATTTATTGGCACATTTTAGGTATAAAATACAGTTACATTCATCATTAGGATCTTGTACCTTTACATGATGTATCTTGGTATATCTTACCTGATTTTAAAATTTTAAGTTCAACCGAGTCTTAAGTCTTTTGAGCACAAGTACATACTCCATGAGAAATTATGGATGTTCAGGTTGTGTTAAAAGTTTCTTCCACTAGAAAAGAAATGGCATTTAAAAAGTCAGCCAAGGGGATGGGGAGTTTATGTTTCAGTTTGAGAAGGTGAGTCAATTCTGGAAATGGATGATGTTGGTTGTACAATATTAATGGAGTTAAGGGCCAGGGATCTAGCTCAGTGGTTCTGCTTCCTGCCTTGTGAGCACAATTCGATCCCCAGTTTCAAAAAAAAAAAAAATTAATGCAGTTAATGTCATTGAACTGTACACTTAAACATTGTTGAAATGATAAATTTTATGTTATGCTACTTTCACATGTACACATACACACAAAATCAGCCATGTGACAGACATAGAGCTAATTGTTTAAAACTTGTAATTCAGGACCTAGAGACGGAGCAGGTGCTGTGCTGCTGAGCTACATCCCAGATCCTAATTGCTTAAAACTTTTAGCTTGTTATTAAGTTGTTTTTTGGATTGAACCCAGGATCTTCAGACTGAGCTACATTGCGAGTCTTTTTAAAACATTTTTAAAAATAATTTTGAGACAAGGTCTTGATAAGTTGTCCAGGTTGGGCTCAGAATTGCCATCCTCCTGCCTCAGCCTCCCAGAATGCTAGGATTACAGATGTGCACCATCACCTCTAACTTGTGTTGTGTTTTTTTTCCCTCAGTTCTTTTTCTTTCTTTGGACAAGAAGGGTATTGGAAATGTATGTTTTTCCCTTTGGTTGTCTCATTGTCTCTATGGTCACTTTGTTTGCAACCTTGATTTTTTAAAAGTTTCTTTCTCATCTCTTTCAGAATTATACTATTCCCCATCTAGTCTTATCTTTATAATCTGATAAAATGAAGTTGAACACTCTGGATTTAAATTAAAGTTGTAAATAAGTATCTCATCATAAAATAGTCCACTTCCCAGTGATCTCACTTCTATTTTTAGTGTTCCATCTGTCTCTGTCTTTAAAATTTAATTCAAATGTTCATTTTAAACTAAGATTAGGTCATTTACCTTTTTGTCTTTTTCGTGCTAAATTTATTGGAACTTCTTTTTAAAAAGAGAAAATTGAAATGCAAGTAAAGCTGTCTAATTACGTAATTTATAAGACTAAGACTCGTGACAGAATCAGAATTTTGTCCCAGAATGTGGTATCATAAGGTTACTCCATTGGTTATTGGATTCTACCTCACAGAAAGGTGTTTTTTGTTTTTGAGAGAAGGTCTTGTTATGCAGTTCAGGCTGGCCTTGAACTCACTCTGTAGCCCTGGCATACCCTGAACTCACAGTGATCCTCCTGCCTCAGCCTCCTGAGTGCTGGGATTATAGGCATGTGCCACCACACCCAGCTACTAAGTTTGTTTTTATTAAGGTTGAGCTCCTCATTAGTCACATTCCTTGGGAACTTGCAAAATGACATGTTCTTAACACATAGCTCTTCTTTTTGAGCAGTTTTGGGTGATTTAGATAAATCAATGTATTAGACTTCAGTTCCTTCCCAATTATAATGTCATTGGAAATTCTCTTGGAAATTTGTTAAAACAAATTCAGTTTAGAAATCTTTTTTTTTTTTTTTTGGTACAGGGGATCGAACTCTCGACCTTGTGCTTGGGAGGCAGCGGTGGAACCACTGAGCTAAATCTGCGCCAAAACAAATTTAGTTTAGAGAAAAGCTCATGTTGAAAAGTATTACACATACATACATTTTCTGGCCAGTGAATGCATTCACGTCTTTTTAGATTTCCAAAGATACTGGTTACCCAGGAAATGTTAAGAGCCACTGTTTATAGCATTAACTAACTATGTAAGTAGCTAGCACTCAAAGTACACAGTAAATGCTCAACAGATGTTGAATACCTGTGTTCCAGAGGAAGAATGAAAAGAAAGTGGTGTTAAATAATTAGTTAGGAGCTGGATCATGTAGGATTTTATAGGACGTAGTAGATAGACACTCACTAATTTGGCTGAGAAGACCTTTAAACTAGAGAGTGAAATGGACAGTAACACTTTTTAAAAAATCACTTTTGATTACTTTGTGCAAAATTGATTTTGGGGAGAGAAAGATTAAATACAGGAGCTGGGAGATCTGTTAAAAGGCTTTGAGGTGAGAAGTGATACACTAGTTTGGTTTCTTGGTGTGTTTTGCAGATAGAAACTGCTGGATTTATTGACAGATTGGTTATAGAAGAGTGTAAAAAAGGAGGCATGAAGGATGGTATTTGGATTTTGGGTTTGACAATTGTAGTTCATGGCATTATAGTTTCTTGAGATAGAGAGGATTGGGAAAGTGTGATTTTTCATACATGTAAGTGGAGAGAGATGTCAAGTAGTTACTTAGACATAACAAGTTCAGGAGAAAGGTTGGGACTAGAAATATAAATATACAGTCATTGGTTTTAGGTGATGATAAAGGTGAGTGACTAGGTGAGGTAGAAGTGTGGAGATGGCCTAGAAAGGGCTGAGAGGAAGAGGAGAAGGCTGAAGGAGGACTCAGTGAATAGGAGAAAAACCACCATAGTGGTTTCATAGCAGTGAGTAGTGGTCAGTACGTGGATGCTGCAGAGAGGTCATATAAGAGAGAAAAGAGAAATGACCGCTGGATTTAGTAACATAGGTCATAGGTGACCTTATCAACAATAGTTTCCATAGATGTAGGGACAGAAGCCTGACTGTTGTAGGTTAAGGAGAGAGTGTGAGGTGTGAAAGTGGAAACAACAGAATATGAAACTCAAGAACTTTTGTGCCAGGTGCAGGGTGCATGCCTGTATCTCAGCCATTTAGGAGAATGAGGCAGGAGGATTGAAAGTTCAAGGTGAGGCTGGGCAATTTAGCAAGATCCTGTTTCAAAACAAAAAGTGCCAGGAGGTGGGTCAGTGGGAGAGCCCCTGCCTAGCATTTAAGAGGCCCTGGGTTCAGAGACCAATACCACAAAAAAACCAAACAAAACTTTTGCTGTGAAGAGTGTGCAAGAGATCATGGGATTAAGGGAGAGTTCTTTTTAAAGAAGGGAGATGCTAGAGCATGATTGCTTGGTGTTGAGTGTGAGCCTAGAGAAAGTAAAAATGATGGTATAAGAGCAAGATTATTCAAGATAATGCCTTGACAGAACAAGAGAATGTGCATTCAGAGCCCTGGCCAAGGAGTTTATCTTTCATGGGAGCGGGGACACTAAAATTATTATAAATAGAGGGAAGTCCAAGGGTGTGAATGAAGGTGCAGATTAGGTTGATTTTTTTAACACCTCTAAAATACCACTCCCGTTTTATAGATTGGAAAAGTAAGATTTGGCGAGAAAGAATGGTTTATTTATATTCCATCCTGACCCAGTAGCATCAGTTGAGTTATAGAACTCAAATCTCTAGACTTCCATTTGAGTGCTTTAGTTTATATTCTTTAATGTTGCAATGTATTCTTGTCTAGTCTAAGATGATTGCTTTGTTTCAGGGACAGATTTGGAAGCATCTTTGCTAAGTTTTGAAAAACTTGATCGAGCCTCACCAGATCTTTGGCCAGAACAATGTGAGTCTCTGCTTTCTTTTTTTTTTTTTTTTCCTTTGGTATGGGGGATCGAACTAGTCTCTGCTTTCTTTATGTCAGACTTGTGCTTCCTTGAAAAATTTTTGAAGTGTTCTAATATAACAGTAATGATTCAAGTGTTTATTGTACTTTAAAAGGAAGAGAAAAGGTGGATGTCCAATGTTAACAGTAGCTTTTTGATAGTTTTATTTTTTTCAGAACACTGGCAGGAAATGATGAGGAGCCTCTTAATAATAATTACTCTTGGGTCGGGGATTTAGCTCAGTGGTTTCGCCACCTATGCAAGCGCAAAGACCTGAGTTTGATCCCCGGTACCAAAAAAAAAATAATAATAATAATTACTCTTAACCAGTAATCTGTATATAAGTTCAGATAATACTATGAAGATACATAAAGCATCTCCTTATTTCCTTTAATCACTGTTAAAAAATTACTGCTAATAGTTTTGTACAAATTGGTTTGACTTTTTTATGCTTATACAGATAAGCAAACATTTTTATATAGAGAGAGGGTTTTTTTATAATGACAGTCATGTACACAGTCTTAAGCTTAACTTATTACACCATCTTATTTGTTAATGGATCTTTCTATTTTGGAATGTTGGTATGTATAGGTCTATTTTATTCTTTCAAATATATTTTATTATATAGATATATTATAATTTGTATATTTGTGCCCTCTCTGGAAACCTAAGTTGTATCCAGTGTTTTATTTTTTCAAACAGTTTATCAGTGAATAATATCCTGGCACATAGACTTTTGTGCACATGGAAGAAGATGACTGTGTATTGAGTGTTCATTTTCTCATGTATTACCTCATGTCTCCAATCTTTATTTATTTTTATTATTATTATTTTTTGGTACCGGGGATTGAACTTGGGTCCTCGTGCTTGCGCAGCAGGTGGTGAAACCACTGAGCTAAATCTCCAGCCCTCCAATCTTTATTATTATTATTTTTTTCCGTACCGGAGATTGAACTCAGGACCTTGTGCTTGTGAGGCCGGCAGCAGCGCTACTGAGCTAAATCCCCAGCCCATTATTTTATTGTTTTTTGAGACAGGGTCTCACTCTAGTTTAGGCTGGCCTTGAACTCATGGGAGTCCTCCTTCCTCAGCCTCCTGAGTACTAGGATTACAGGCATGTGCTGGCCCGGCTTTTCTTTATTATTTTTAGTTTGCACTTCTCTGTTAATGAAGTTGAATGTTATTTCACTTTTAAGTAATAATTATTACTTTTCTGCTTTTTAATATGGTTCTTTGAGGCAGTTAAATAACTAATTGGATTGATAGAGATCAGCATAACTAAAAGAGAGTTTAAACTTGCTGGTAAGAGATACTATGTCTGGCTGCCCTCCTACCCAGCTAATTGCGGGTCCTTTAAAGCTTAGTTGAGATATTACTTTCTCTGAGAAGCTTTTGCTGATTTGCATGTCCATTTTTGTCCTCCCATTATCCTGCCATCTTTCTTGGAGCACTTAATATTAGAGTCTGGGCCCGGGATTTAGCTCAGTGGCACCGTGCCTGCCTTGCAAGTGCAAGGTCCTGAGTTCAATCCTTGGTACCACACAAAAAAAGACAATATTAGAGTCACTGGTTTACTCTCTGACCTCTTCCAGACTGTAAGCTACCTGAAGGCAGTGCTGCCGCGCGCTCTCCCTGCCCCAAATTTGGGACTTTGCGCTTGTCAGGCAGACGTGGTGCCACTGAGCTACATCCCTGCCCCCCTTAATATTATTTGAATTAAAAAAAATATTATTTGAATCCCTGTGCCTGAGCACATACATGTTCATTGAATGAATCATTTTTTTTCTTTCTTTGTAGTGCCAGGTGTTGCTGAATTTGCAGCTTCCTTCAAAAGTGTAAGTAATGTCTTACCTAATGAAAGTTGCCCAAAGTTTTGCTCCTAGATATAAACTGTCATTTCTTTAGTTTCAAGATTATTGTCATAACTTTCAAGTCATTTTGTAGTTGCAACCTTGTAAATCCATTTATATCATCATGTTAATGGTTGATGTTTTCCTTTGTTCAAATGCTCTACCTTGAAATGTTTGTTTGTTTGTTGGTACTGGGGATCAAACTTGGGACCTTGCGCTTGCAAGGCAGGCACTGGAACCACTGAGCTAAATCCCCGGCCCACTACCTTGAAATGTTGACCTTTGTCTACACACCTAGCCTCTTTTCTCAGCTTGAAGCTTTTAAGGCAAGGCAGTTGAAATATTTAATGTTTAACACTAGTATTCTTTTTGCCCAACCTATAATTTTGAAGCTTTTCTCCTTTGTTTATGTGATTTGTTGTGGCCTTAGCTTAGACCTCCATAGAAGATGTTGGAATTAATCAGTGCTGTATCAGAAACCTGAAAGAGGACATCCATAAGAACCACAGACTTTTCCACTTACAGGGCAGCAGGCATTGTGCTTGGTGCTCTAAATACGTTCACTCTCTTTTTTTCTTCCTTTGTTTTGTTTTGTGATAGAATCTTGCTATGTAGTCCATGCTAGCCTTGAACTCACTATGTAGCCCAGGCAGGGTGGCCTTGAACTTGTAGTGATCCTCCTGCCTCAGCCTCCTGAGTGCTAGGATTATAGGCATGTACCACCATGCCATGGGTCTGTAGTGATTTCTGTTCTCAGACTACCTGCGTTTTAAATCTTGATACCTATGGCTGTGAGACCTAAGCCAAGTGAATTTTAATTTCCATTAATTTTTTTCTTTTTCATTTGTAAAATGGGGATACAATAATACCTACTTCATAGGGGTTTTTTGGAGGTAAATGATGTGACATAAAGTGTTCTGCTTATTTCATGGTTAGTACTGAGTACATTTTAATCAACAGGTTCCTGCCGGCTTAAACCACTGGTGGTACATGCATGACTGTCCCATGGGGTGGCATGTACCACCTGTTGGGACTGTCTCATGCCACCTGATGGGACAATCATACATGTACCACCAGTGGTTCAGAGCTTCCTGGCAGTGAGACATAGGAATTACAGCCTCTTTGTGAACTTGTTTAAAAAGAGAAAGAGACTGCCTGGCAAGTGCAAGGTCCTAAGTTTGATCCCCAGTATGGGGGTGGGGCGGGGCGGGGCAGCGCTCAAAGCTGAAGTAGTTTTTCTTCTTCTCTTTTTTTTTGGTACCAGGGATCAAACTCAGGACCTTGTTCTTGAGGCACGGTGCCACTGAGCTATATCCCCAGCTGAGGTAGTTTTTCTTAACCCTATCCCTCCCTACATAACAGAACAATCAGTGTGCAACTATGGAGCTTTTCAAAAATATATTTATGGATTCCCTTGTTCTGTTCTCAATGGGACCTTCCCTCAATCCCTGTATATCCAGGTTGCAGCCAAGGAGCTTACTTTAAAGCTACACTAGTGATTCCATGTGCAACTTGGATTGAAAACTGCTAACTCAGAGCTACTCTGAGAATGGGCTTTCTTTCATATTTAAATTTTATTTGCAGAAATGAGAAGATAACCTAAAATTCTAAAGTTCTTTAAAACTTCTACAATAAATTATGAAAGTTCAAGTGATGATCATATGACCATTCTAGTCTTCTGTCACTAAGATGGGGGCTGGTTTCCTTGCTTGCTTGCTTTTCTTTCTTTTGAGAGGAGGAGTTGAAATTTTTTTAATTTGTACTTTTTTTGGTACTGGGGTTTGAACTGGGGTCTTTGCTCTTGTGAGGCAGACGGCGGAACCACTGAGCTAAATCCCCGGCCCCTAAGTTTTACTTTTTATTAGTATATATTTACAATACATAACAAATACATTCATCACATGTAAGTGGTACATATACCTGTCACCTCTTGGTCTTTTTTATTTGCCTTGGTTTTCTCATTCTTTTTTTTTTTTTTGCACAAGGGATTGAACTCAGGTCCTTGTGCTTGCAAGGCAGGTGGTGGAACCACTGAGCTAAATCCCCAGCCGGTTTTCTCATTCTTGGCTCTTCTTTCTGCCAGAGAATGTTACTGATTATCATTTCAAACAGTTCCATTGAAGGCTTTTGCTCAGAATAGTGTTTTGAGTAGTTTCATTACTATATTGTTATGCATGAAATAGTAATAGTACTGGCATCTCTTCAGATGACTGTAGATCATATCTGAACCTGGAGAAATCCCGGTTTACATTTATAGTTATAATTTGCCTGTATTTTCTGGTACCAGGGGTCGAACTCAGGACCTTGCTCTTGCATAGCAATTTTGCTCTTATTTTCATACAACCTGAAGGTTGTGTGATAAGCTACTTTTCTTTTCTTTTCTTTTCGGCAGAACTGGAGATTAAACCCAGAACTTTCATTCTGAAGCTAGATTTCTTTTAAGAAGGAAGAGTAGGGTCTTCTCACAGTTGTATGTATCTAATAGATATATTCTTATTTTCTGACAGCCTATTACTAGTTCTCCACCTAAGTGGATGGCTGAAATAGAACGTGATGACATTGATATGTTAAAAGGTAAGTAATAGCTTTGATTTTTTGCTTTGAGATAGTCTTACTATGTTGCATAGGCTGATCTTAAATATCTGCGCTCAAGTGACTCACCCCAGTAGCTGGGACTACAGCCATGTGCCACCATATCTGGCTTGTCTTCCTACTTTTTTTTTTTTTGGTATCAGGGATCGAACTCTGGTCCTTGTGCTTTCGAGGCAGGCAGCAGAACCACTGAGCTAAATCCCTGGCCCCTATCCTACTTTTAACTTGATATTGTTCTCCTACAAACCACCTTTCTAATTTTTTTTTTTTTGGTCAGTATTCCCTTACAAGTATTCTTGGCTTCAAACTGCTCACTTAAGCATCTTTATTCATACATAGTTCTTCATATGTGAAATGCCTTTCTCTACTTTTTTCATGTGTAGAAATCCTGCCACTTCAAGATTCAGTCCTAATGAATTCTTCTGATACTAGTTCTTTTATTTTTTAGTTTTTATTTATTTTTTGGTACTGGAGATCGAACTCGGGTCCTTGTGCTTGCGGGGCAGGTGGCAGAACCATTGAGCTAAATCCCTGGCCCACTAGTTCTTTTAATATAAACTTTATTTGTATGATATAGTTAACAAAAACCTCACATAAATTTTCTCAGTTAATTTTCATAAACATTCTGTTGAATAGGTGTGATGAAATCTGAGGTTTAGAGGTTAACTAACTAAGATTGATTAGAAAGAGTTAAAATTTTGGGGCTGGCGATTTAGCTCAGTGGTTCTGGCGCCTGCCTCACAAGTGCAAGATCCTGAGTTCGATCCCTGGTACCAAAAAAAAAAAAATTTAAAATTTTAAACCTTTTTTTTTTTTTTTTGAGACAGTGTCTTACTATGTATTTCAGGCTGGCTTTGATCACTATGTAGTCCAGGCTGGTGATCCTCCTGCCTCAGCTTCCTGAGTGCAGGGATTAGAAGTGTGTACCACCATATCTGGCATAAACCCAATTTTTAAAATCTCTTTCCACCAATAAAAGTGCCTTATTTAGAATTTAATGCTATATATTGTCGATACTATTAAGAGGCAGTCTCTTAATGGGGCCTGTCTTCTGTTTCTTTCTATCCTATCAATTTCTTCCAGAAAGGATTCTATGAATATTGTTATTTGATAAATGATTTAGAACTCAATCACAGAGTAGAAATTTAAATTAAAAACATGAATTTTCCATGAATTTTCTTTTTTTTTTTTTATCCTTCTGGTGATAAGATTCATGATAGTTATGAAATAATAGACTGAAATTAAGGTAAAAATCTGAGATTCTTGAGCTATTTAAACAGCTGAACAGATCAGGAAAGTCTGCTTATGCCAGATATAGATAATGACTGCAGCATGATAAATGGGAGAGAAGAAAACCCTTTATTTGATTTCTGAAGCAATTCATTGTTCTGCATGCTTGAATGCAGATCCCCTCCTTCAGCTATGGAAAAATTAAGTCTCAAGGGCGTCTTCAGTTCATTGTTATAATGTTCCAAACAGACATTTATAGAATAGCCCATTGACATGTGTTTTCTATGGAAACTTTACATTTTTAGTGAGAGATCACACCATTATGTTTCATGCAAATTGACCTGTGTCTCAAACCTAAAAGGAATTGGGTGCTATTATTTTAAGTATATTATATTTTTAACTTGGAAAACCTAATTGTTTTTGGTACTAGGGGTTGAGCTGAAGACCATGTATATGCTAGGCAAGCACTCTACCACTGAGATACACCTTCAGCCCCTAAAATTTTTTAAGAGGAATTGGATTTGAATGGAATTTTGGATTTATATTTAATCTGTTTTCTTTTTTTTTTTGTGGTACCAGGGATTGAACTCGGGTCCTTGCACTTGCGAGGCAGGCAGTGGAACCACTGAGCTAAATCCCCACAGCCCTCTGTTTTCTAAACATAGGAAAATGGGTAACAATGTTTTTTTGCTGTTTTATTTTTTTTTTTGTTTTTTGGTACCAGGGATCGAACTCAGGACCTTGCGCTTGCGAGGCCGGAGTGGTGCCACTGAGCTAAATCCCTGACCCAAGCTTAAAACAATTTGTTACTGTCTTTATGCTGACTCAATTTATTATGTGAGAAAGCTCAATCAGAGGCATTTTTACATTAGTGGAAAGTTTCACTTGTTTTTATGCATGTGTGTAAGATTTCAGGAGAAGAGATATGGATCCATTTTCCACTTATTCAATAGGAATTATGATTGGAAACACCCCTCCTTTCATCCCCTTCTCCCTTTCCCTCCCTCCCTTCCTTCCATGCTGGGGATTAAACCATGCTAAGCTCAACATTCATCTGTACCCTCCAGCCAAACCTGAAAATTTTTATAATCGGGATTCCCAATGTAAATGAATTATTATTAGAGAATAGTGAGAAGAAATAGTATTGAAATAAATGGTTCTGTTTCAGAACTCGGGAGCCTAACAACAGCTAATTTGATGGAGAAGGTTCGAGGCCTACAGAACCTGGCCTATCAGCTGGGGCTGGATGAGTGTGAGTACCCAGATCACATTTATTCAGGGTTACATGTTGTGCATTCCATGATGAGTTCTAGTTGTAATTCTGGAAAATATAATTTTTCCTTATTTGGGAAAAGATAAGTAATCTGAAGTTAAGGGGTCAGTGTAATCTGAAGTGTGCCTTTTATGGAGAGTGTGCTGGAATAATTACTGGATTTACTAGGTAACAAATTATTTTCCTCTGTGCAATAAAAGTCTGTTGGAGCCATTACAGTTTTAAGTGATAGATCAACTCAAACTGTCTTAAGCCAAAGAAAAAACTTTATTAGTTCACATAAATTAAAAGACTGACTGTTTTCTGTTGGCTCATGTACCATCTCTTGAATGAGTCCTTTGGCCAGATGGAACTCTGATGCACCAGGCTGGCATCCTAGATACAGGTGCAGATTAGAGGGAGTATGTGACTCATCATGTGGAATGGGAGGAAAAAAGTGGTTCCCTAAAGGAAGAGACATGTGACAGACCAAGAATGTTTCTGCTACCATGAGTAATGCTTTTTAAATTTCTCAACCATGCCTGTCTGCTCTCCGTTTTTTAATTTTAGAATGATTTCTTTTCACATTGTGTCCCTTCTTATACTACATTCATTATAAAACTGGAAAAGGAATTATAAGAAAGTCTCACTTGATAGTTGAAAGACTATAGATACTCAACATAAATACAGTGATTAGAACCTGAGGCCATCATTAATCCATAATCTTGAGAGTAGTATTATGACATGTAATTTCCTTCAAAAATTAAAGTTTTGTACTAATCCAAGCAATCCCAAAAGTAGTTTTCTAAGTTGTATATGGTCTTTTTTTGTTTTGTTTTGCTTTGTTTTAATATGCACAATTAAAGCTGTCCTTACTGTTTCACATTTCCATAACCTTAAGGGACTTGAAGTCACCTAACTCAGCCACCTTAAGCACTGAACCCAAACTACACAACAAATGGTTATTTCTGCCAGAGTTCTCCCATTAGCACAGCTGAGAGTCTTTAAAATTATCTTCTAGTTCAAAATTCAACTTTATTTCAGGTTCTATTGCAGTATTTAACTAATTGCCATTTTCCTTGACTATAGTGAATTTAGGTGATATAAAGAGTTTTTAAAGTTAGAATTGGAAATAGTTCACTGATGTGTATTGGACTTCTTGAATACAGTCTCTTTGTTTTATTGTGTTAAGTGTATTTGCATAAAAACAAGATTTTTTTTTGTCCTTACAGATTTTTCATCCACTCTAGGGGTTGGCTTTTACTTGACATCCTAATCTGGTGTTTTGATGTCTCAATCCTCTTTCCTACATTAATTGAGAGGATGACATGGATGAAAAATAAGCAATAGGAACTGATGAATCCCCAAGGACCAGTGATCCTGTTTTCATGCAAATATCTGCACTGATAAAGATGATGGAAAGAAAAAAAATGCTAAAAATATTTGTCCTCAAAACATGATTGTTTGTCATTTCTCAAGAGCATTGTTAAATGTTAGTGCAGAAATAATGTGAATCTTCTAGAGCTGATAATAACTAGATTGTGTCTTTTGGAAGATGAACCTTTTGATTTGGTACGTGATTATACCTCATATAACCCTTTTGGTGTGCAGATTTTGGAAGGCAATAACTTTTGTTACAGTAATTTAATAGCCTCTCAGGTGATTGGGGCCTCTTGGTTTGATTTGGGCACTTATCTGAAATTCCTTTGAAATATGTAGAGCTATAAAAAGTTGTAAAACTCTGCTTTAGCATAGAAAGAATTCCATTTCTGTTACTTTCATCTTAGTTCAGTGCCTTTTTTCTTGTACTGGGACTATTGAAGTCATCTTCTAACTGGTCTCCGTGCCTCTTAATCCAGTCCATCTTGTTTACTACTGCCAGGTTAATTTTTCTAGTTCCATTTCCTTTTCTTTTGTCCTTTGTTTATGAATCATTGGTTTTAGCTATGGGTTTTTTTTGTAGGTACCTATTGGTGTATGTGTTTTTTGTGGTACCGGGGTTAAACTCAGGGCCTTCACACTGAATTACATCCCCAGCCTTTTCTTAAATTTTTAAATTTTATTTTAAGACAAAGTCTTGCTCAATTGCTAAGGTGTCCAGGCTTGACTCAAACTTGTTTGTCCTGCCTCAACCTCCCAAAGTGCTGGGATTACAGGAATGTGCCACCACATCCTGCTTGGTACTTTTTAATGTAAACACTAAGTATATTGCCTTTTAAAAAAGTGTTAAGGTGGGGCCGGGGGTTTAGCTCTGTGGTTTCAATGCCTGCTGCTCAAGTGCAAGGACCCGAGTTCAATCCCCGGTACCAAAAAAAAAAAAAGTGTTAAGGAATTTAGCTTACTTTGATAAAAGTAGCTTCTTCTGCTGATTTATAGTCTAATCCTTTTTGTTCACTTAGTAATTTCAGTGGGACTCTTATTTGGTTAAATATAATCACTCTGTAGTTTTAAAAAGTTTTAGTCTAAAAATGATTGAGACATCTCATTTAAACTTCATCTCATTTATCTGTACTGATACAGGTAAGTTGTCTGTACCAGAAACTATTTGTTACAACCTTCTTTGGTGGTGGTACCAAAGGGAACCTAGTGCTTCCAAGCTAACCTGTGGTTATAGTACACTTCCCTACCCTCTAGGAACATGATTCTGTGAAAGTGGACATTTGTATTTAAAAATTGTTCTCCATCCAAGTAAAATTCCACAAGACAGCTCTGTTGAATGCTAATGTTAATCTGTGAAGGAAGAGGAAAGAGAATAGCTTCTACTCATATACCCTGGATAGTCTTCTTTGTGGCATCACATCAAGGTTATTTGTCTGACTTTCATTAGAAGGCCTATTTGGTACTACCTATAATAGTTAAATTAGCAGCCTTTAACTGATTTGAGGAGAAAAGTCATGTAGCCACTAACCTCTAGATGGCAGCACAAGTCTTACTGTACTTGCTTTTCACCATCTCTTGAACTGGCTTTCTGATTTAGGTAAAAAAATTTCTGTGATTTTTCCAGACTACTTGCCTAACTTTGTTGACATCTTGTTTGTTTGTTTGTTTTTTTAAAGAGTAGGAAAAATTTGAGAGAAAGAAAGCTTCTGTATAAGAGAGACAGAAGGGGGTCTGGAAATTGGAAAGTGGGTTACCCCTCTTGTTTAACTTTTAGCTTATTGTTTAACTTTTAGTATATATATATATATATATATATATATATATATATATATATTTATATATATATTTTTTGGTACCGGGAATTGAACTCAGGTTCTTGCGCATGCAAGGCAGGCGGCAGAACCACTGAGCTAAATCCCTGGCCCAATGTCTTTCTTTCTTTTTTGGGGGGGGGGGGTACTGGGGATTGAACTCGGGACCTTGCACTTGCAAGGCAGATGGCGGCACCACTGAGCTAAATCTCCAGCGCAATGTATATTTTTGTTGCTCAGAATCCTTTAGTTTCTTTTCTTTTCTTTTCTTTTCTTTTTTGAGGTACTAGAGATTGAACCTAAGGTTTTTGCAGTGAGTTACATCAGTTTAAATTTTTTTTTTTTGGTACCAGGGATCGAACTTGGGATCTTTGCGCTTGCGCAGCAGGCAGTGAAACCACTGAGTTAAATCCCTGGCCATAATTTTAATAACATATCTTTCATGACTGTTTTGACATAAGTTTAAAACACACCTTATAAAGTTTGAATTTCAGGAACCAAGGACTATAAGAAAACATTAACCTCTAAAATATGCATGCATCTAGAAGCTTACCTGAAATCTGCCTTTTATAAAGGAATAAATAGTGTAAATAAGTTGAACTTTACATTTTTTTGAACTTGATTGCCATTAAAGCAGAAATTATAAGGTTGCAAAAATTTTTTTCTTTAATTTTAAGACAGGACCTCATTAAGTTGCTCAGGTTTGACTTAAACTTGGGATCCTCCTGCCTCACTTTCCCAGAGTGCTGGGATTACAGGCATGCACCATCACAACTATCATAGTTTCAGTATTTCTAATAAAGCATTTTGCAATTCAGTAAGATGATTGGTAGAAAAAATTTCCAAAAGTGGTTGGTTGTTTAATTCAGTAGCTCCCACACTTGGGTATAAGACCCTTCAAGTGATTTCAGTTCTCTTATCTCAGTCATCTTCCTTACCAATGGCTTTTTATGCATTCTTGGAATCTTGGTTATGTTGTGTGGTATCAGACAACACCATATTAAATTGAAACATATGTGTTCGCTAAAATTAATAAAATAAACTTGTAATAATTAGTCCTTTCAGAACAGTCTACTTATTTCAAAATAAAGTTTTCAAATATTTAGTCATTTTGAGTGATGAGACAATAGTAAAAGAATGAACAGTCCTGTTCAGCAACCATTTGAATGGCTTACCTCATACATGGCTCTGTAGAGGATATGAAGATGAATAAGACAGAGTTACTGCACCGTGCAGATTAAAATCTAGTAGGGAAAGGAGATAATACAAGTAAGTGATTCTTAATAGAAGGTGGAGAAAATAAGCTCTTATAGACTACAAAGAACTAAATGGGTGCTGCTAAGTTTAATTTTATGTGGCAAATAAGTTTTATTTTTATGTATCATCATGAGTTGATCAGTAAGGATTGCCTAGGACTATTGAATTGAGGATTTTGAGAAAGAATCTGGATTCAGAGAAGTCATTAGTGATATCTGCTGTGGACAAGGGAGATGGGAATGCTAATATTTGCCTTTTCTGGAACATTGCAGATAGACCGTAGAGAATAGATAGGGTCTTAGTGGGTAGAAATGAAAAGGGAATATATTCCAGGTAGAATGAACATTAGGAGTAGAGCTGAGTTTGAAAGCAACAGCTGTCCTCAAGGAATAGTGTGAGTGATGGAATCTGGTCATTGAGAACCTCAGGTGATATTAGGGGCTGTATACACTAAGACTAAGGAGGAGGAACCAGATTGAGAAGGACCTTGAACTTCAAAGGGGGAGATGTTAGACCCATGATAATAGGAAAACATATAAACGTTCTTTAAAAAGTATTTTAATAACTAAACATTATCTTTGTGTTCATTGTAGATCATGAGTATCTAGCCTTTTAAGAAAACTTACACATCTACCTAATAACGAACACCTGTTTTCACAGGTACACACAAATGGGTAGGTTGAAGTACTGTTATCAGTAATTGCTGCATTTTACTCACCAAATTGCAAAGGGCGTGTAACATCTAATACATGTGAGTTTTGATTCAACTGACTGTGTGGTGAGCACAGAGTTAGAGTTGACACTGTCCTCACCCTCTGCTACACGGCGTTCTGTTGTTGCCTACACAGTCTGCCCTCAAACACCATGCAATTGAATCATGAAAAATATCACAAAATCACACAGTATTTTTTTTCTGGTACCAGGAATCAAACTTGGAACCTTGTGCTTGACAGGCAGGCATGGCACCACAGATCTAAATCCATGGCCCCTCACAAAGTGATTTTTAAAGTCTACAATCTTGTGGGGCCACATGACTAGCTGTCCAGGCCACATGTGGCTCATATCTTATGGGTTGGACATGCCTGTTATAATGGTTATAGAAATATTTGGCTAAAGGAGACTTTAGTATAAATTGGTTTATTTAAAATGAAGAACAAACTAATAAAACAACCATAACCTTACCACTAGGAGATGATTACTGCTAACATTTGATGTATTTCTTGGCCCCCATTATTCCCTTCACATATGGATGTGTGTTTACATTTAGTTTTGCCTGTACATATACATGCTCCTTAAAAGATAACTAAAACTATATCTACATATCTATTTTTCTTATAGTTTTAGCCAGTGTCTTATTTTCTTCTCGTAAGCATTTTCCTTTGCCATTAAAAATCTTACCACTGAGAGAAGGTGGGCCGGTCCCAGAACCCGGAAGGAAGCTCCCCCACCACCATCCTAAGCTCCTAGGGCAGAGAAGGTGAGCTGGTCCCAGCACCCAGAAAGAAGCTCCCCCGCCGCCATCCCAAGCTCCTAGGGCAGAGAAGCTGAGCCGGTCCCAGCACCCGGAAGGAAGCTCCCCCGCCGCCATCCCAAGCTCCTAGGGCAGAGAAGCTGAGCCAGTCCCAGCACCCAGAAGGAAGCTCCCCCATCACCATTCCAAGCTCCTAGGGCAGAGAAGGTGAGCCGCGCAGGTGCCAGAAGCACACCCCTCCCCCGCCCCCACCGTGGAAATGAGAAGACACATAAACAAGCCTCAAAAACAGACTTCTGGATCACCTAGAGCAACCCCAAAGGGAAATGAGATGGAACAATCTGATACTCAACCACCTGGACTCTCTGAACTGGCAACAAAAGAGGATCTGGGAAAAATGAAATCAGAAATAATTACTCAGATAAAAGCAAAGATTTTGCTCATGGTGCAAGACATGATTAATAAATCTAGAGAGGACACAGATAAAAAAATAGAGGATCTGAGGAACATGATGGAATCCCAATTTAGGAAACAAATGGAATCCATAAAACATGCAAACAGATTTCCAAGATAAAAACTTCATCAAAAGTCTGCACAGCAGAATGAACCAGTGTGAGGATAGAATTTCAGATATAGAAGAAAAGATTGCAGTTAGTGACCAGGAAAAGAAAAATTGCTTTAAAATTGTAAAGGAACACGAGAAATCAATCCAGCAGCTGCTAGACGATGCAAAGAAGAATAACATAAGACTGATTGGAGTCAATGAAGAAAGAGAAGAGAATGCAGATGACATAAAAAAACTGTTCACAGAAGTGATGGCAGAAAACTTCGCAAGGAGGGGAAAAGAACTTGACATACAGATAAGTGAGGCATGTAGGACTCCAAATAGCCTGGATCAAAAAAAAATCTACACATAGGCATATAATAGGATTCTAGAAATCCAACAGAAGAACAAAATTCTACAAGCAGTGAGAGAAAAGAAACAAATCACATACAAAGGAAAGCCCATCAGAATCACAGCAGACTTCTCAATGCAAACCTTCAAGGCAAGAAGAGCTTGGAGTGATGTATTTCAAGCCCTAAAGGAAAACAGCCTCCAACCCAGATTGATGTACCCTGCAAAATGATCTTCCAAAATTGATGGAGAAATAAGATACTTTCATGATAAAGAGCACCTCAGGAACTTCATGAATATCAAACCGGCACTCCAAAAAATTTTAGACAATACCCTAGGAAAAGACAATGAGGATCACAACCCCAGGAAACCCAGCAGAATGAATCCATTGGGCGTGACAAATTAAACACAAAGTGGGAGAATCCAACAAAAAGAAAAAGTCATGACAAGGCTTTTAAAACTTTTAACTTCATCTCCCTAATGAGTGTATAATTCAATCTTGTTATTGTACTGATTAATATTTTTCTGATTCTAGAGTTGCACACCTTTCCTTGTGCTGTACTGGCTATTTATCATCTTCTTATGTGTACTTTTTAATTGGGTTGTCTATTAATGAGCTCTAAGAATTCTTTATTCTGGTCATAGCTTATATGCATTGTAAATATGGTCTGTTTAAGGACTACTTTTCATTTTAATGATGTCATTTAAAGTTCTAAATTTTGATGGAATCTCATTTATCAATTTTTTTCTTTTATACATCATGTCTTTTGTATACTAGGTAGTTCTTGCCTACCCTGAATTCATAAACATTTTCCTTTATAATTTCTTCTTAAAGTTTTATACTTTTAGGCTTTCATATTTAGGTTCATAGATCCCTTCAAGTTATTTTCATGTATGGAAATAAAAGATTGAGGTTAATTTTTTATATACGGATACCAGGTGTTCTAGTGCCATTTGCTGAAAACATTATCTCTTCCTCGGCTCTTGAATTGAATTTATATTCTATAAAATGCTAATGTTAAATAATCTTTCAAAACTCAGTGGACCATATATGTGTGGTTCTATTTCTCGATTCTCTGTTTTATTCAAATGATCTATATGTCTTTCCTTACACCAACACTGCCTTGATTACTGTAGCTTTAGAAGAAGTCTTAAAATTAGGTACTAAACATCTTCCAACACTTTTTTTTTTAACTTTTCTAGGTCCTTTGTACTCCTACATAACTTTTCAATTTCAATATCCAATTCTTCATTTATAGCAAGTATACACAGACCTGAATTTTTATATATACCTTGTGTTTTCTAATCCTGCTAAATTCAAATACAAGTTCTACGGGCTCCTAGAGATTTCTTAGTATTTTCTCTGTAGATGATAATTTCATCTACATGTAAAGATTTTGTTTCTACCTTGCCAATCCTATCCTAATTGTGTCATTTTATTGCCAGACTATTTTGGTGGGGCCTAGGTTTCAAAGTTTAATGGACAGATAAAGAGTAAGCATATCTGCCCATGTTCCCCACCTTAAGGAGAAAGCATTGTATCTTCTCCATTCATATAAGGTGTTCTCGCTGGAAGTATGGAGTACATGTCTTTAATCTGTTGAGAAGGTTCTGTTGTACTTCTAGTCTCCTGATAGCTTTTACCATGAACAGCTGTAGAATTTAGTCCATTACTTTTTCTCCAACTAGTGACAGGATCATATGGCTTTTTCCTTTCCTCTGTTAAAATGATGACTTTTGGGGCTGGATCTTCCAATGCTGAGCCAATACTGCCATCCCTATAACAAAACCACTTTCTACATCCTGCCAGATCTGACTTCTAATAGTTTGTTTTGTTAAACAAATGTCTGTCTATGTTCATACTTTTTTCTTCTATTATCTTTATCCAATTTTAAGATTAGCACAATGTTGAGTTCCTAAAATGAGGGGAGAAGTGTTCTTTCTTTTTTCTGCTTTAATTGTTTGATATAATTTATCAGTTAAAATGTATATGAGCCTGCTATTGTCATATAGGTAGGTTTTCAAGCTAGGAATATACTTTCTTTAATAGGTGCTATTCAATTTTTATATTTCCTCCAGAGTTAGTTTCATTAATTTGTCTTCCAAGGTACTTCTTAGAAGTTGTCAAATTTATTTCAAAACAAATTTTTGAAATATGCTTTCTATATCCTTTTAAGTTCTGTAAAATCTGTGGTAATGTCTCCTAGATCTTGATATTGTAATTTAAAAAATGTATAATTGATATTGTGTAACAGGAAGAAGAGGTCTAAAGGTGCAGGGGAAGTGGGAGGGGTAGGGGAAAGGAAAAAAGGGAAAAGAAAAAATATGAGAAAAGGAAAAAAATGGAAACAAAGTCTTTGGAAATAGGGACAGGTGGAGGGGGTGAAGGGAGGGCAAGGGAAGGGGAAAAAAAAGAACCAAGATACTCGTGTAATGGTACAAGATTCTAATGATGTATGTAACTGTATTTTATACTGAAAATGTACCAATAAACTTAATGGGAAAAAAAAAATCTTACCACTGAAGATTTTTGAGTAGCACAGTCACACACTTGTAGGAAGCATTGGTGCATAGGATTGAATTGAATGATGGAGAACAGAGGCAGAAAGTTGTTGTGAAGAGTCTAGGATGAAGGGTTGAGGGCTTGAGTGGATAATGACGGTGAGAATGGAAGAAGTACACCAACAGTAGATGTTTTAGCTTTGTCATTTTCAAGACTAGGTAAATGTTTGAATGTATATTAGTAAACTGAAATTAGAGTTTACCATGATGTTTTGTGCCTAATTAATAAAAAGGGAAGTCAGAGGAAGCAAGATACTTGGTTAAAAAAAAAACCATGTAACTTTTATATGTCCCTTCCTAGGTAAGACATCTTTAGTTTTTAAAAATAAGTGAAAGACATTTATCAAAGTTGGCATTGTTAACAGGGTGAAACCAATGTTGGATCATATCAATTAGGCAACAGGTTATGTTTTAGATAGAGAATGCTAAGTCATTTGAACTCAGGGTAATGGATTTGTGAAACAAGACATTCATAACTTCAGAAATGAATTTTTTTTTTGGTACCCAGGATTGAACTTGGGTCCTTCCGCTTGCAAGGCAGGCGGCGGAACCACTGAGCTAAATCCCTGGCCCACTTCAGAAATGAATTTGTAAAGTCCCTATACTCTTTGGCAGGTCATTAGGCCTCTAGATGGAATGACTTAATTTTATAATTTCATCTATTTTAGTGCTTTTTCATTTGGTTGGCACATAGAGTTACTTAGGAATTTGTTAGGGTCTTTGTATATATAGTAGATGTATAATTCTTTGTTAACTGAAAAAAAGTTTCAAAAGTATGTATTTGGAGTAACTGACTTACAGTGTTTGCTGTTGCTGCATCTTTTAGTTAATAGCTATATTTGGATTATATCAGCATGAGTGTAATTCATTCTAATAGTGAAGACTTTGTGTTCTTGGGGCTGGAGATTTAGCTCAGTGGCGCCACGCCTGCTTTGCAAGTGCAAGGTCTGGAGTTCAATCCCTGGTACCGCCCATCCCCCTAAAAGACTGCATGTTCTATAAAATAGTTGGGGCCTCTGGTTGAGAAGGCCAAGTTGTCTTCCAGAAGTGTTTCCCATCCTTTATCCTTGCTAGCACCAAACATTATAATTTTTTTCATTGCTAACTTGATAGGCAAAATATTAATATCTTGTCTTAATGTTTATGTCTTTGATTGTAAAGGTGAACATTTTTCATGTTTCTTGATTGTATCTGTTGATAAGGCTGAAAATTCAAGAAAGTATAAATTTAAATTATTTTCTCTCACAACTTTTGTTTGTTTTTTTCTTTGGTATCGGGGATTGAACTCATGACCTTGCGCTCGTGAGGCAGGTGGCAGAACCACTGAGGTAAATCCCTGGCCCAAATTTAAATTAGTTTAACCTCAAAAAATAAAACCAGGAAATTGAATTCAAAAACATTCTAAAGGCAGTGTTGAAACTAGCATTTCCCAAAACCATTTGGAACTTATCCTTGTTTTCTTTGTTTTATGCATTACCATACCATCTAGCCATAGTCATTAGCATTTAGCATTTAGGTAGTAATACAGTACGAAATCTAGAAACTCCACTTTGAAGGGATCAAGGTTATTTCTCATAATTAGAAATTGTCAATTTAATTTTAAGTTCTTTGTTTTAAAAAATGTATTATGATAATGAGAAATAAAACATGCCATTATTTCTCATTTTACGTTGGCTAACAAATTATAATATGTAAATCCTCAAATTACCTTTAAGGCTTATAAGCATTCATATCTTTATCCATTGGTCAAGTTATTTCATAAATCCAACATTGCCTCTGAAGTGGTTTTACACACAAAGAGGATTTTGCCATAAAATGGTTGCGGTGTTTTATTCCCTTATTTTTTTTAATTTTTTTTTTGGTGGTGAGGTGGATAGAGGAGAGTAGACAGCACAAATTAATTCAGATGGGGTTGATTTCAAAGTTTCACTGTGTAGTTCTACAAAATGTAAGATAGGTATGAAGTACATAGTGAGACAGTTCAACATTTAGATGACTAACCAACTGAATTATAGTATATCCACATAAAATACAATGCAGTCATTAAAACTCATGTTAAAGCATAGAAGAAGGGTAACTTGAGGCATTCATAGATAAATGGATGTACCTTGAGACAATAATATTAAGTGAAATGAATCAGACACAAGTTTAAATATCACATGATTTCTTTTCTATGAGAAACTCAAAACATACATAAAGAGCAAAATAAAAGATAGCTAATAGGAACTAGGGAGATCTTTTTCAAATGGGAAAAGGAACAAGAGATGGAGGGAGGGGGAGGGAGGGAAGGGAAAAGGGATAAAAAATGGAGTTAAAGAAAAAAATGGAAATAGAGCTTTTGCAATTGGAAAGGAAAATGAAATAGAGGGAGCAGAGAGGGTGGCCAACAGGTTGGTGAGAAATAAAAATGGTGACAGGAAAACAAGTTAGACTCCTTCAGTGAGCCAAATTAAAACAGTAAGCCTCTGAACTAAGTGGAAGTGGAACTGGAAAAGAAAGGGTAAGCTGTAGAAATCTGGATAGTAAAATGGAAACTTAGGAACTGATTGGATGTACTAGGGTTAGGGAGGCTTGGGCAGTAAGAATGACATCATCAACTCATGGGTTCTAGTTGAAGCCATAGGTGAGAAAGAGATTATCCAAGGGGATGTGTAATATTAAAATAGAACCAGCTGGGGATGGTGGCACATGCCATACCTGTAATCCCAGCACTAGGGAGGCTGAGGCAGGAGGATTGCCTGCCACTAGTTTGAGGCCAGCCTGGGCTACGTAGCAAGACCTGTCTCAAAAAAAACCCAAAAACCAAAAACCAAAACCCCAAAATAAAACCTTGGTGTGGTAGGCAGCCTCTAAGATGGTCCCCAGTGATTCCTAGAACTGGTATTTGTGCCCTTGTTTAATCTTCTCACATATATGAGTGGGACCTAGTGCTACCAAAAAGTGATGAGATTAAGGTACAGAAAGACCACAACTTCAGTTCTCCCTACCCCCCCAGGGAAGCAGTTGTTATGAATATGGAGAGAAGACTGGCTTGGAAATGACAAAGTCCTGATCATTGGAAGCAGATCTGCTCTTATGTTCACTAACTTGACAAATTATATCTCCCTGAACCTTATGTTCCTTGTTTATAAGAGGAAGTAATAATAATACCTAAATCGCACTGGGTTATCAAGAGGTTTAAATTGAATAATGTTTATAAAATGCTTAGCATGAGCTAATTTGGATAAATGAATTTAAATACAGATTTCTGTATGATACCAAAAGCACGAAGAAAAACAACAAATAAGTTGAACTTCATTTAAAAAAACAAAAAACTATTGTGTTTGAAAGGACATTATCAAGAAAATGAAAAGACAACCCATAGGATGGGAGAAAATTTTTGCCAATTATATATCTAATAAAGGACTTTAGAATATTTAAAGAATTCTTCAACAACCTTCAAAAGACCTCCCAGGAAAAATAGGCAAAGGACTTCAATAGACCTTTCTTCAGAGAAAATACACAAATTGCCAATAAGCATGTAAAAATGTGTTTAATATCATTAGTGCTTAGGGAAATGCAAGTCAGAACCACAGTGGGATACCAATCAAACCCACCAAGATGGCAATAATAGTAAAAAACCGACAGAAACAAAAGGGGAGCATAATGTGTTGGTAAGGATATGGTGAAATTGGAATGCTCGTATACTGCTGGTACAAGATAAAATGGTATAGCTGCTATGGCCATTTCAGTGATTCTTCAAAGAAATTAAACATAGAATATTAGATGACCCAATGATTCCATTACTAGGGATATATCCAAGAGAAAACATTTACTCACATGCTTATATATGAATGTTCATTACTGTTGACAGTAGCCAAGAGGCAGGTGCAACCTGCGTGTCCCATGATCAGCTGACTGAATAAACAAAATGTGGTATATACATACAATGGAATGTTATTTAGCCATGTAAATGAATGATATATATGTGTATGACACACACACACAAATATATGCTATAACATGGATGAATCTGGAAAACATACTAAAGGAAGCCAGGCCTAAAAAGTCATACATATTGCAATGTTCCTTTTATATGAAATATCCAAGGTAGATGGATCTAAAGGAGACAGGTCTCTGTCAGAGGCTAGAGGGAATATGGAATGGGGCGTGATGGAGTTTTCTTTTGAGATAATAAAAATATTTTGTAATATTTTATAACAGTATAGGTGATTCTATAAATTAAGTTGCAAAACAGTGAATGCTCAAAGGGTTACTGGATTGTGCTCTTTAAAAATTCACTTTAAAAAGAATTTCACTTTTTTTTTTTTTCTTGGTACTGGAGATCGAACTCGGGTCCTTGCAGTTTTGAGGCAGGAGGTGGAACCACTGAGCTAAATCCCTAGCCCTTCAGTTCAATTTTTAAAAATGGTTAGTATGGTGTGTGACACCTACTAAGCTATCAATAAATTTTAGATATTATTGTCCAATATCATCTTTGTAATATGTACCTCTATGGTTTGGGGCATCAGTTTCTTTCTTTTTTTTTTTTGGTACTGGGGATCAAACTTGGGTCCTTGTGCTTGCAAGGCCAGCGTCAGAACCACTGAGCTAAATCCCCGGCCCATGGGCATCAGTTTCTTGAGTTGAAGAATGAATTTATTGGAGTAGATGATCTCTATGCTCTTTATAGCATTAAATTTTTATTATTTTAAGATAAAATATTTAATTCATATAGCAAGTATTGATTAAATCTTTAAGTAAACCCTTGGTGTTAGCTTAGAATTCCTATGTGCTGTAGTGTTTCTTTCTTTTTTTTTTTTTGGTATCAGGGATCGAACTCAGGACCTTGTGCTTGTGAGGCAGATGTGGTGCCACTGAGCTAAATTCCTGGCCCTGTAGTGTTTCTAATTGAGGTATAAGGTATAACCAAGAGTAAAATTTTTTGTGTGTTTAAATGACTTAAAAAAATAGATTCCTGGTCTTAAAATTCAGTTTTGTGTCAGAGACTATAAGAACAAGAGATACTGCTTATCTAAATGAAAACAATTGTTAAGATTCATTTTTATAGTATGTATTATTTTTTCTTTTTGTTCTTTTGAGATCAAAAACCCATACTACATATTTGCTTTATAGTCCAGACTGGCCTCAAACTTATAGTGATCCTCCTGCCCCAGCCTCTTGAGTGCTGGGATTACAGGCATGCACCACCACACCCCACATAGTGTGTATTATTTTTACATAGTGCTGGAGATCCAACCCAAGGCCTCATGCATTCTGGTACCAGGGATCGAACTCGGGACCTTGTGCTTGTGAGGCAGGCGCTGGAACCACTGAGCTAAATCCCCACCCCCTGCTACATATATTTTTAAAGTTAAATATAAGCTTAATTTTTTGTCATTGTAAAATATGTTCACTGCAGAAAATATAAGAAAAGCAAAAATCACCTAAAATGATATCATCCCCAAGTAGTCACTATTATTATTTTGGTAAACACCCCTCCAAACCCTCTAAACATATCTTTTAATAGATAATATAGCCAGTTTCAATGGCACATGTCTATAATTCCAGTACTCTCCAGGCTGAGACAGGAGGATCATAAATTCAAGGCCAGTCTGGGCTACAGAGTGAGACCCTAATTTTGGAAGGGAGGGATGGGGAAGGAAAGAAGGAAAAATATTTCCACATATCCACATATAGACAGATAGATTTGCATTATATGTATCCACATATGGACACATATATTTGCATGTAAGTTTTATGTGCATGCCATTGTGCTATTCCTGTTCTGCAACTGG
This sequence comes from Heterocephalus glaber, assembly GCF_053883595.1. NCBI lineage: Eukaryota > Metazoa > Chordata > Mammalia > Rodentia > Bathyergidae > Heterocephalus > Heterocephalus glaber. Next base: position 14,359,435 of record NW_028258379.1, read on the forward strand.
TTTGCTTGACTTAATATGTTATAGATATCTTATAATGCGTACGGAAACATAGCAAGATCATCAGTGTAATGACTGCAGAATAGCTGTGTAGAGTTATAGTTTACTTCAGTAATTCTTTTAATGGACCTTTAAGTTGTTTCCAGTGTTCCACTAGAGTAAATCATGTTACAGTGAGTGTCTTTTGCTAGATCAACGTGCATGTGTATTTAAAATTTATATTCATGTTACCAAAGTGACCTCCAGAAAGACTGGTCCAAATTATATTTCAAAGAGCAGTAAAAGTTCTCATATTCCTATTATCTTAGCTAACTATAGCTATTTTAAGCTTTTTAATATGTGCCCATCTTTTTTTTGTTTTAATATGTGCCCATCTTATAGGTGAAAAATAGTGTTTCAGTATTTTTTATATATGTTTCTTTGGTTGATAATAAAGTAATATTTACTTGCTTGTCAGTGAAATGACTGCTTGTTTTCCTAATGTTATGAATTTCCTGATAAACTGTAATCCATGTCTATTTTTCTGTTCATTCTTCTGTATTTAAAGATGAAGAAACTGAGATCTAAAGAATTGAAGTGACTTTCCCAGGTCATGTAGTAATTTAGTGATAGAACCAGTAATCATAGCATGTTAGAGCTGAAAGGGAACCTTGGAGATGGAGTCCCAACCCCATTGATATTATAAATGCAGAAACAGAGGCTTAAAGATCTCAGGGACTTGCCAGACATGGTAATTCACACCAGTAATCTTAGCAATCTGGAAGCTGAGGCAGGAGAATCCATGTAAGTTTGAGGCCAGTCTGGGTGATGTAGTGAATTCAAGGCCAGCTTGAACTACAGGGCGAGACCCTTTAACAAAAACAAAACCAAACAAACAAAAGAACTTAGGGGACTTTAGAAAGGATAATGAAAGAGTTTATTAATGGCAGAACCAGGAATCTGAATTCTGTATCAATGAAATCAGGAAGAGGGAAAGATAAGTAACATTTATGAGCCTTTTAGGTTTTGCAGTATATATTTTCTCATTTAATTTTCACTATTCTTTATTATTCCCATTTGAACATATGAGATGACTGAGGTTCATAGCAATTCAATGATTTTCCCAGAGTCACATACTTATTTATAAATTATATATTATTTATGAAAGTCTTCTGATTTTTTTTTTTTATGTCGAGGATGGAACTTGGGACCTTGCGCTTGCGAGGCAGGTGGCGGCACCACTGAACTAAGTCCCCAGCCCTAAGTCTTCTGATTCTTTTTTTTTTTTTTTTCTAGTACCGGGGATCGAATTCAGGACCTTGTGCTTGTGAGGCAGATGCAGCACCACTGAGCTAAATCCCTGGCCCTTCTGATTCTTTTTTTTTTTTTTGGTACTGGGGATTGAACTTGGGTCCTTGTGCTTGCGCAGCAGGCAGTGAAACCACTGAGCTAAATACCCGGCCCCCTTCTGATTCTTAATCCAGGGGTATCATTGCCTCTCAGGATAGGAACAGGGGATTTGTTTCTTGGCTTTACTCAAATATTCATTTGCTAAAATATGATTTGCCTCATAGAGCTTCTAAATAAAACTGTTTCTATTTAACACTTGATGCTAGCCATCAGTCTGATATTCATAATCTTAAGGAAATTTTGTTGTAAGTAAAACAGATTAGAGACCGTATCTTATACTTACTGAGTAGAGTTGAGATCTACATGGTATATATGACCAAAGTTTTTATGGTAGTGGTTGGGTTGAAATGCTTAAGAACTGTTTTTATTCCATAGAGAATAAAATCTTAATATATGAAATGAAAATGACATTTAGGTTCTCTGAAGTGTAAAATGAACCTCAAATCATCATGGGCTCAAATAGGAACAAAATCGAAACCATGTAAATTGCATCCTCCATATCTCTAAAAAAGCCTTCATTTCTTGACAGGGCTCAAAATTTCAAAATTGTACTAGTGCTAATTTGGTTAAGACATCATCCTATAGAGATGTGCCAAGTTTAATACTGACTTCTGTTCAACTTTATTGACACTGTTGGTTTGGTTCAGTTATGTAGAGTTAGTCGTTAAGATCTGTGTTCCACATTTCTACTTTTTTAGAGAGATTGTGTAAGTGATGGGGTTAATGTTTTTAAAACCTGGTAGTTACATCTAAATAAGTTGGAGAAGATGAAGAGAGTACATATGACGGAAACTTCCTTTTTTTGCTTCATATAGGATTTTATAAAAAGCATTATAGAATACAGGGACTAAAAACTAATTCACTTTTGTCTGGCCGTCAACAGTGTGTGTGTGGGGGGGTGGCTAAAAAAAGCCTTATTATTTAAGAAATAGGCATTAATCTTCTTGGAATTTTTCTGATTTTATTATGACAAAAGTTGCACATTAATCAACAAATGTAGGGATGGTTACATAACTGTGTGGACCGTTAACTCAGTCCAGTATTGAAAAACAAGTATCACCAGAAGTAATTTTTATTCTAGTATTGAACATAACAGTCCTTTAAAATCTCCTTTGGAATGTTGAAAAGAGATCAAATGAAACTTTCAGAATGGTTATTTATTGGGGAACAAAAACCCTCCAATTTCACTCACCCATTGTAGCTCTACTTGCTCATTTTAATGCTCAGTCCATGGTGCAGTGGTAAAAAATGTCCTGCACCTATGGAAATGGCAATAGGAGAAGGGGCCATCACTGTTGCAGTTATTGCTTGTTGCAGTTTGGCCTGTTTACAGACAGACTTGCACTGTGGGTACTTCTTCTGGTGCAGAGCAGAGGAAATCAGGATAGCAGTAAGAAATCAGCATTTACACAGGACCTATGAATTGGCTAATTTTTGACATGCAGTTAGTTAAGAAATGATTACAGCCTGAGGAGTCATGACCTCAACTTTTCATCAGCTCCATTGGATTGTACCTCAGTTTGGAAATGAAGGAGGTATATGGGAAGTTTTAATTGTACCTGTGTGATTTATTCCTAGTCAGCTCTTTAATTTCTTCTGGCTGTCTGAGGTTTCCGACATGCTGTAAATTTCCCCAACTTTTTCATTATCTGCAATTTCTTTATGACTCGTGAATCTGAGTGGAGAGAGAGTGTGGATTTACAGCAGAGATAAACATGTCCATAAAGTCTGTATCCGTGTCAGTAATTGTACTGCTGTCAGTGACTGTCCTGTTTTACAGGTCTCTCTTGGGAAAGGTACAGGCCTCACTACCACCAGCACTGAAGTGCTTGCTTTGATTTGCATTAGTCTGCTAGGAGATTATGTAGGGAAGGTAGGATAGGAATTGATACTGGACCTTGGCCTCTTTATTTGTTTGTTTGTTTGTTGTCAAATGACCTCCTAGGATTACTGTATGTTGCAAATAGAACATAGACAAGCAATGCTCATTTTATAAATGCAAATGCCACTTAAATTGATATATTAGAATGAAAAATTCTTCCCAACTTCATTTTATACATTGTCTCTTAACATGACCTCCCTTTCCTATCACTGTTAATAACTAAACTTCGCTGGCTGGCTTTCTCCTTTCTCTCTCTCTGTCTTTTCTCTCTCTCTTTTCTTTCTCTCTCTTTCTTTCTTTCTTCCTTCCTTCCCCTCTCTTTTTCCTTCCTTCCTTCCTTCTCTCTCTCTCTCTTTCTTTCTTTCTTTTTCTTTCTTTCCTGTTTTCCTCTCATCTAAAACATTCAGTTTCCCTTTCAGAGCATTTATTCTTCTTCAGGAGTGGGGCCAGCAAAAATTAAGATGAAGATCACCTCTGCCATGTCTTAATTCTCAGCTGTTTCACTGTCTCTTTCCCAACTGCTTAAAGTGGTGTGCTGACAAACCATTTACCATGATAGAGGCAGTATTAGAGAGAAGTTCGTAATATACAGTGGTACCTTGATACCTAGATTCACAGACTTTTTAAAATTTTTATTTATTTATTGTTTTGAGACAGGGTCTCCTATTTAGTTCAGGCTGGCCATGAACTCCACTTTTTTTTTTTTTGGTACCAGGGATCGAACTCAGGACTTTGCACTTGCGAGGCAGGCGGCAGCACCACTGAACTAAATCCTTGGCCCTCATGAACTCCTTCTGTAACCCAGGCTGGCCTCGAACCTGTAGTGATCCTCCTGCTTCAGCTTCTCGAGTGCTGGGATTACAGGCATACACCACTACTCCCAGCTCCATAAACACTTTTGTTTGCAAAATTCTGTTTGGCAGAATTTTGTTTTTGTTTGCAAACTGTGCAAACAGGTGACGTATAACCACAGCCATCTTTCCCATACAAACACAAATGTGACTATCCTTTTCAGAATCACCTAACAAATTAAGTTTGTGAACAAGGTACCACAGTACCTATCTTTAAGAGACTCTTTAGAATCTCTTTCGTGTTTTCTTTCCTTACAGCAGTTTTGAAAGAAACTTAGGTTAAGAGCAGCCCCTTTTAAATAGGTGGAAAAACAGACACAAATATTTTTCTTCTAGTATATTTGATATTTGAACAGATCTCTCAAGAATCAAAACTGTTCTTTTTCTTTTTTTTTTCTTTTTGCCTTGCTGAACTCTTTTCTTTTTGCCTTGCTGTGAATCAAACTGTGGGCCTCATACATGCTAGGTAAACTCTACCATTGACCTACACCCCACCCCTTTAAAAATATTTTATTTTGAGACAGGGTTTTTGCTAAGTGGCCTAGGCTGGCTTCCAAACTTGTGCTTCTCCTACCTCAGGAGCTGGGATTATAGGCATGCACCATGGTTCCCAGCATATCCTGAACCTTCTTTGAAATGATTTTAAAAGGTAGTAGATGATAATACAGAGAGTATAAAATACATGATAAATCTCAACCATTAGTCAACACACAAGTCCAAATAATGTGATATGTAGAATTGTCCAGTTGATTTTTTTCATCCTTTTAACTTTTCTTCTGCTTACATTCTTTTTTTGACCACAACTGATCATGGCCATCTTTCTACCAGTAGATGGGAGTAGGAAGATTAAAGGAAATACATAATTGTTTGCCCCCTCACACACACACCCCAGCTATGTGTTCAGAAAAGTATATGACCAAAGAGATTTTATATTATCTGGGATTTAAATTTTTTATTTCTCCTATTACCTTAGAGTTTCTTCTTACTCAACAATAGTTAAAATCTTTGGGTGAGAATAATCTCAGACCTCTTGTCAGTTCTTCTTTCTTTAGAATGAGGGATACCCTCTACCTTTTCTAACTCCTTTTCTTTCCTATCATGCCATCGGTGTTCTTCATGGTATAAGGTGAAATTATATTGCTACCTAATTCTCATTTTGGGAAACTTCTATATGGCTTACTATGTATGTAACAAACATATACAATAAACTAAAAACAACCAAATAAAACCTCCTATACTCTTAACTTGGTGATATAACTCTTTGTATATTTTAGGAACTAAAATTGTTTTCCTTATTGAATGGCCATATTGGAATTTTTGATATCCATTTTGATGCAGACCTTTATTTTTTCTTTTGTCTTTTATCAAATTTTATGCAATCTGATGGTGAGCACAGAAAATTTGGACAAAGTTAAGGAGTTTCACCCGTATATCTACTCAAGTCAAAAGAAGAGTGAGATTTCTAGGTGGATCTGATTATGAAAACAACTAGAAAGTTGTTCTAGTTGTTCAGATTGGAAATCTTGTTATTACTAAGAATACCTCCTTCAGAAAATCACAGATACAGCATTTTTTTCTCCTCACTGAAGAGAAAAGAGTTTATGGTTGTCTGCTTCTGTGTCTGCTGCTGTCAGCTGTCAAGTTCAGTAAAAACAAGGGTTTAATTAGCCATCATCTCATGATGTTGGAGGAAGATGTCCTTAAAAGAAAGCAACACAATAAATGGTTACTTGAGTACTAATTGGTGTGCCTGATGTTCTTTGAACTGACCTTGCAGCAGGGCTTGATAACTTTGTATTAAAGGTTTAACAAATATAGGTGCTGGACAGGGATTCAGTCACATGTCTCCAGATTGAAAGGGAATAGGCAGCCTCTTGCTGCCCTCTTTAATCAGGCAGAGAATAGAATCCGAGAAGTAGCCAGGCTTGAAACTAAAGTGAAGGTTACAGTATTTATCTGCTAACTCCTTATAGAAAGATGATTCTTGAGTGAAAACCCTCATTTTCTAAGATCCCAAACTCCTTGAGAGCTGTAGATTTTTAAAAAGTTATTTTGGGCTGGGGATTTAGCTCAGTGGCACAGCGCCTGTCTGGCAAGCATGAAGTCCTGAGTTCGATTCCTGGTACCAAAAAAAATTTTAAAAATAAAATAATAAAATAGAAATTTTTAAGTTGTTTCAAATTAGCAAGTAAATGAATCAGTATCAATGTCACAAACAGGTCAGGAAAGAGGCCTCTCTTCACTAACTTCAGAAATGCTATTAAGTCTTTCTCTCCAACCCTTTATTATGAAAACATTTTACACACCCAGTGATCCCCCCTTTTTGCTGCTATATGTGCACGTGAGTAAATTTACTCCCTTCCCAAATATCTAATATCCTTCCACATCAAGACCTGCTCATTTGTCCCTAAAAATCTTATGAAGGTTTAAAAATATCATCTAATCAAGGTTCAGGCATTATAGATGCCATTACATATTCCCCCCACCCCTGCTCCATACTGGGGATTGAACCCAGTGTCTTTGTATTGAGTTACATACTCAGCCCTTTTTTATTCTTTTATTTTGAGACAGAGTCTCATTAAATTACCTGTGTTGAGTGTGAACTTTCAATCCTTATACTTCAGCTTCCCAGAGTATGAGGAATATTCCTGCCTCAGGCTCCCAGAGTACCAGGAACATGGGTGTGTGTCATCATACCCTGCTGCCATCACATCTTTATTTTTTGGTCCTGGGGATCGAACTCAGGACCTTGTGCTTACAAGGCAGGTGCAGTGCCACTGAGCTAAATCCCTGGCCCACATTTTTTTTTTAGATAGGGTCTTGCTATATAGTCCAGGCTGGCCTTGAACTCGCTTTGTAGCTGAGGGTGACCTTGAACTTGTGGCACTCCTCTTGCCTCAGCCTCCCAAGTGCTAGGATTACTGGTGTGTGCCACCTCACCCGGCTTGCCATCACATTTTTGGTAGGAGAACATGTAGTACTAAACTTTGCACAACAGCTCTTTTTAATAATTATTTATCACCTTTTCCTACAGTGAATATATATTTGCTTAAATGATTGTCATTTTCCTCCAGAACATTGAGCTTCAGGTTCATCCTGTACCGCAAGCCTTGTCGTCACTTCATTTCTGGTATTCTCTCCTTCCAGTTAAATTAGTTGTAAAATTGATCTTTTCTCCAATATCTACTCCATTGTACAGTTGGGGTAATATTTCTAAAACAAATTAACATGTGACCACATGCCCTTGTCCTTAAAATTCATCAATGGCTTCCCATTGTTCTTTCTCTCTCTCTCTTTTTTTTTTTTTTGCTTCCCATTGTTCTTAAGACAAAGTCAAAAGATTTTGCTTGGCCCTTATTCCGGTTTCATCTGGCCTTTCTCACACCATGGTCATCTCACTCTGTGTTCCCTTTCTGAGCATGTGTGTTGCAGTGTCCTAAATAGGAAAAAGTAAGGTAAAGAATTCAGGGAACACTTTCTGGAAGAGATGAAACCTGAAGTAGGACTCCATAGCTAATATTTGCATGTGAGAGGAGTGAATACCTTCAGACTGGGAAGCAATTTTTGAGTATGGGTTGGTTAGTATACTAAAAAGTGTAGTGAGAAAAGCCAGGGGGGCTAGATTATGGAGAGCCTGAGGGACCAGGCTGAGGAATCATTTTGTTAAACTTGGTAGCAGATCTTAGAGAAAATTGGAGGTTGCAGCGGTAACTTCCTTCCAGAGACTGACAAAGAGGTTGTTGCAGTTCAAGAGCAGAACAGTTGCTTATGTTAGATAGGACCGTGTGACTGCATAGGAAGGGACCGTTAAGAGAGGTTTTTAGGGGAAAAAAATAGGTAAGAATTTGTAACTGACTAGAAAAACAAGAACTACCAAAATAATGTCTAGATTTTAAGCTCTTGTGACTAGGAGAATACAGTTTAGGTGGAACTCAGGTATGCATTAACAGAACTTTAGTTTTGTTTGCTAAGGTGTTGTCAAAGCATCTTTGAAATGAATAAAACTGTGGATACTAGGTTATTAGTTAGAATAAAGTGAACTACAAATAATAGGAAATTCAAAATAATTATGGCTTACACTGGTAGATCCCCCCCGCCCCCGCAAGAAGGAAGGCTGAAAGTAGACAACCCTAGTAGGTAGGATAGCTCCATGGTATCATCAAAGACTCAGGCTTGTATCTTTCCACTCCACTTTTTTAGAACATGGCTTCCATCCCAGAGGGTACCTTATGGATGCTGGAGCTCTGGCCATCATGTTTCAGCATAGGCCAGAAGAATATGGAAAGGGAGAAGAACAAAAAAGCAGTCCCACGAGCTCGCTGTTTTCCCTTTACGCAGCCTTCCTGAAAGTCCATCCCACAGAACCGAGTCACCTGGCCTTCCTTAGGACCAAAATAAGATAATCTTTTGCTCTGTAATTTTGCTAAAAATTAATAATCAGAAGGTGACAATGGATATTGGGAAAGGCAGCATTCTCTGCCACCCCCAGGGAACAAAAGACCTGTGCAAGAGTAGTGAATCACCTGGCGGCAGCCAGGCATGGTGGCACACGCCTGTGACCCCAATACTTGGGAGCTTGAGACAGGAAGATTGCCACAAGTTTGAGGCCAGAGTGGGCTATTTAGTAAGTTCAAGGCTACCCTGAACTACATAGCGAAATCCTGTCAAATAAATAAATAAATAAATAAATAAACAAACAAACAAACAAACAAACAGGAGCGGTAGAGCGAGCAATGGTTCAGTAAAAAGGATATGAGGTTTTGGTTATGTTGAGAAAGTTCAGAATTAGTGATTTTAAGGGTGCATGTGTGGACTTGATGTCTGTGACACACTTTGTTCATAAAGTTTTCTGATTATCTTGTTTTTTTTATCATAGGAGGTATAATCAAAATATGTTTAAATTTTTAAACAGTAGAAGACATATTGTCATTAATCCCCATCAGAATACTCTCCCTTGCATAGGACACACTTATCCCATCATTCTTTTCACTTTCTGAAGCAGCCCTAGAAGTCCTCTTTTGCGAGTGTCTTTATAGGGTGTTACTAAAAAAAATACTGTGCATGCTACTGTCAGGAGCCATCCAGTGGAAAAGGAGGCTCATAAAAACATCATGTGGGGGCCGGGGATTTAGCGCAGTGGTTTCGCTGCCTGCTGCGCAAGCGCAAGGACCCGAGTTCAGTACCAAAAAAAAAAAAAAAAAAATCATGTGTGTCCTTATTTACCTTATTCACAAGATCTGACACTGTACAACTTCTGGCTCTTCTCTAAAGTCAAAATAACCTCAAAAGGTAAACATTTTGAATAGGTTCAGTACATCAAGGCAGCCATGATAGCTCAAATAAAGACACAAAAGAGGACTTCCAGAACTGCTTCAGAAAGTGGCAAGAATGATGGGATCAGTGTATTTAAAGCAAAATGGCAGGGTATTTTGAGGGGGATTAAGAATAGTATGTCTTAAACTGTGATAAATATTAAATTTGGGGGGCATTCACTGTATTGTTTTGTCATGCCTCATGTATGGTTGGTACTGTATAAATGAGTGTGTGGCCAACATATCCTTTTAAGGAAATTTTGCAGATTTTTTTCTATTTCTTCAAGGTAGTAAGTATGAGGCAATTTTATTGTTTTTAATCTTTAGGGAGTAACCCATTACAGAAATATACAGCTTTTAAAATTGCTGAGTAGAGCTGGGTGTGGTGTAGCGCATGGCTGTAATCCCAGCACTCGGGAGGCTGAGGCAGGAGGATTGCTGCAAGTTCAAGGCCTGCCTGGGCTACATAGTTCAAGGCCAGGCTGAACCACACAGTGAGATTCTGTCTCAAAAACAAAAACAACCAAAAAACAAAATTGCTGAGTAGAGTTTGCCATAGATATTTCTAATGTCAGGAAAACAAATACTGGCTTTTTAAAATTTTTGCATATTTGCCAAAACAGATTCTAAAATACAGAGAGAGAGAAAGAGAGAGAGAGAGAAAGAGATTAATAGTATTTTTAATGCAACTAGCATGGACCATTGAATCCAAGGTTAATTTTAATATTTACTGTGTTTCATATAACCTTGATTATAGTAGACTATAGAACTGTTGAATAACTGATTGGATTATTTCTGAAGCCCTATATGATGCAGCTCCAGTGAAATTTAGAAGTTAAAGGGAGAGCCGCCTAGCAATAGGTCTGTGAGCCCAGCTGTTTGGAAGGCTAAGGCAATAGTATTGTAAATTCACGCTCAGCCTAGGCAATGACAAAACCAACAACAAAAAACCAAATTAATTAAAGAGAATCTTTACCACTTAACATGATGAAATGCTTTATAGCTGGTAAAAAAGCTATAATTGTACTCAAGATGTATACCATTAATATAATTATTTTATATACTTAACATGAAACTACTTTTATAATAGATTTTTTAAAAATTGGCAATAAAGCTAACTCCAAAGAACAGTTTTCAGCAAAACATAGGAAAATGGGTAGCTTCATTCAGAAGCAATTTTTAAAAACTTAGCTCAAAATGCCAAATAAATCTTGTAAATTTATGCTGCTTAAAATAGTAAAAATCAGCATTTTATTTAATCTTTAAAGACAACTCCTTACCTTCTCTGTAGTACTTTGTCTACTGCCAAATGTGCATGATTTTTGCTCTAATTATGGTGACTGGATTCTCATCCTCCCAATAGGATCAATATTAAGCCAGCCTTCTTTACCTCCTCGATCCATATTAAACCTGTCTTGGAAAGAGTCTGTTTATTGGATAATATAGCTACACTGGGGCTCTATGACAATATCTTTTGCTGCCTCATTAACTCTGGAGCATTAGAACAAGATAAAAATGCCCTAAAGCCTCTTATCTGATGTCTGGTGTAACCTGCTGAAAGCAGGAGTGCCATTAGTTTATGTTAGAAATCAAATGGCCCTCTCCAGTGCAGGAAGTACTGATTAAACCTAAAGTGTCCCTGGAGGACTCTACAGCTGTCAAAGGGGTGGTGGCTGTCCCTCACGAAAAGGGAAATCTGGGCTAGAGGTCCCAGTGGGACAGTGCTTTAAGAAGGAACACGTGGCTGCCCCAGCTGTTCTGCTTTGCCTAATGAATTGTTTTACAAGAAGAGCTGGGTATTATCATCACAAGCTGCCCTCCGGAGGGACTGGAGCAGGCCAAATAATAAGTAATGTTAGTGATGGTAATTGAAATGTGATGGCTCTCCTGAGATCTTTGCAGGCCTGGAGCTGGTTGGCACTTGTGGATTGTCTTGTCCTACCAAGGCCCTATTTGAGGTGTGCCTTTCTTCCGCCCCCCCCCCCTTTTCTTTCTTTCTTTTTTTAATCTTCTAGTTTCATAATATTGTTGTGTCAATTTTTTTCTCCTGCCCACTATGGAAATTCATTAACAAAAGCAGTCTTTGGAATGCTATAATGGCTTTAAATACAAAAGAAATCACTTTGACTTTTTCATTTAAATTATTGGCACTGAAGTAGAAAAGGAGGGCCACATTTTAGTCTTTTGAGAAGAGCTACTAGAGATCTCTCTGGGTTTCAAAGGAAACATTTTAAACTTAGACAAGTAATACAAGTTCCTTTTTTTTTTTTTTTTTTTGGTGTGGGGATCAAACTCAGGACCTTGTCCTTGGGAGGCAGGCAGCAGCAACGCTGAACTAAATCCCTGTCCCTACGAGTTCTTGATATAAAAATTTTTAAATAGTGTAGATGGATATAAGGTGAAAAATAAAAACTTTATTTGCTGAATTCATCATTCACCACCACTGCCAATTTCTCCATGAACACTTCAAGACATTTTCTGTACATAGTCTTAAGTTTGTATTTGTTACCACACACAGATGAGATCATAATACATACTGTTTTGTGACATTTTTCCTATATATATCTTTGATATCTTTTCACAGCGGTATAGACCTACTTCATTGTTTTCCATTTGCTGCATAGATTTATTGTATGGATATACCAATTCAAAACTCTTAGTAGATGATTTGATCTGGACCTTATAAGTGAATGCTTATTGTCCTAAATGGTTATGTTCACTGATTTGTGTTCTGTGATTCAACCTGATTTCACATGAAATAATTTTCTTTGGGAGTATTAGGTTTTAGTCCAGGATTGTTTTAAACTGGAAATGCTCAAGAAATGAAACTTTAGGCGGTGGTTAGTATGAATCTTGTTATGAATCATCATCTGAATATAGGTGTACTGATATGCACCTTGCTGCCTGTTTTAAATTCTTTGCTTTGTTAAATGAGAAGTATTCTGTCCCAAGCAGGTAGGGAAAACAAATCAACTTGGATGAGGGTCATCTAAGGTATGGACTGGAGGCTTCCCCTAAAGTTGAGGGTTTCTCCACAGATTCTCTACAAGTTCCAGGAATGAAGTTTTGGGTGTATTAGTGGACTTGGGAAGTGATATGTTAGCACTTGGAACTGAAGACTTAAGTTTCTTGTGCAATAGTTTGCCAAAAAAGCAAGGTTGTACCTTTTGAACTTTGAGGGCCTTATTGCAAAGCAGTTTTCCAGGTGCATTTCCGGTCAGTGATGGGAGAAATCAGTTGTCTTCTCAGGCAAACAAAAGCCTAATTTTAGTTGCATCTGTCTTCAGTAGGAGAATCTATTTGCAAATTGAATGATAGAGATTTTTACTTTCATCAGAAGTGGAAACATTACATATCTTTTTAAAACTCAAAGCCTTTTAGCTCCATTCTCTCCACAATTCAAAGTTCTGGTTTGCCCACATTATTAATGAAATGTCATACTAATAAACTCTGAAATGCCAGCTAATTTAGCTTCAGGTTTCTTATATAGTATTTTTCCAGCCCTTGGTTAGTCAATTGAATTGATACACAGTCCTTAATTTAATAATTGGGGGCTGTTACTAATAACAGTTCGCTTATACTATTTATACCTAACTTCTTGTCCAGCCCAAGCCTTAAGTAGATTCAAGAGAGACAGGTATACATAAACTCTGTGCAGTTCAAACTGTCCTTTAACTCACTATGTAGTCCAGGCTAGTCTCGAACTCTGGGTGATCCTCCTGCTTCAGCTTCCTAAGTGCTAGGGTTCTAGGCATGTGCTACCACGCCCAGCTTTTTGGAGGTCCTTTTAACCTGTGCTGTTCAAAACAGTAGCCACTAGACACATATATTTGGGCAAAGTGAAATTAATTACAATTAAATAAAAATTTAAATTCAATCCTTCATTTTAAGTAGATGCTACAATTAGTTGCTACCATATTGGACAAAACTGAGTCAGCAAACTACAGCCTGCAGCCTGTTTTTGTTTTCTCTGTGAGGTAAGTATAGCTTTTTACATTTTTTTATAGGGTTATAAAAATTAAAACAGAAGATCACGAAACAGAGATTGTATGTGGCCCACAAAGCCTAACATATTTCTGACTGGCCCTTTATAGAAAAAGTTGCTGATCCTTGGACCTGTGTCAACCTTTCTTGATGATTTAGGTTTCTGATCAAGTTAGGTTGAGTGTTTCCCTAAGCTATCAGGAAGGAGATTGCGAGTCTACTAAGCAAATCTATTCAAAGTTTTTTACACTGTGGGCAAACTATTGACTGAGTCCATCAGTTCCTTGGAGCTAGCACAAGTGGAATGAACACTTAAAATAGGTAAAATGCTTTGTAATATAAATTAGCAGCTTGCTGTAAGCATGTGAATAATGCCTATAGCTTAACAGACCATCATTCTGATTTTGTACATTATTTCCTCTAAGTTCTATATTTTGTATATTACTTTGAAAGAAATATAATGATACATTTCAGTGAATGTATTTCAGCTTTTAACAAAGAATTTACCATGAAGATTTAAAAAAATTGTTCAAATTACATTTAATGTCAAATTATTTCAGTCTCCTAGAAAGAATGAAGCAAAAAGATTCCTCTCCTGCTATTCTCAGCATCTGAGAAATAATCTTCCCGTGCCAAATGTAACAGAATAATTTCTTATTATATGTGAGGCTTACAAAATCTGCTTATAAAACTAGCATCTGGCACTTCTGTGAAAAATTAGTCAACTTGTTGCTTTCAAGATAGAACTTTGACATTTATATGATAATTTTGTCAATTCCCAAGTTTGTGATTATCCTAAACATATCAGTTTTCCTCTAAAATGCAGGAAAATATGGTTTTTAAAAAGTTAAGTTACCCATTTAGGCTTTTTTTTTTGGTACTGTGGAATGAACTCGGGACCTTGCGCTTGTGAGACAGGAGGTGGAACCACTGAGCTAAATCCCTGGCCCCATTTAGGCTTTTGATATAAAGTATTCCACAATTAGAAATAACTAAAGTAATTCTCCCCCTAAAATAAATTTACACCACAGTGTTATTAGTAGTAACATTAACCTGAACTCGCCTAAATCTTCAAACTCAAGAGACTAACGCCAAATTATGGGCTGTGTGGGTCAAGAAGAGAAATGAACCACAGAAAAGTCACATTTTGTATTAGCCTCGCAGAAAGAAGCAAGTGGTAGAGCAAATAAGAGAGATAATTGTGAAACAATATCCTGAGAAGAACTCTTCATGAAATAATAGCTTCTTTCCAAAGAACTCCATAAATAGTAGGAGATTTTTATTCCTGGGTATGAAATTGGTGCAAATTTTGTTATTTAAATCTCTATTTAATGATCATAATCACTTGTGTCAATTAGCAGCTTCTCATGTTAGAACTTTAAGTAAATTTCTGAAAACTCTTTTAAGTTCCTCTGATACTTTAGTCTCTAAGTCTTCTTCCTCTTCCTTTTTCAGTTCTCCTATATCACTTTTATGCCTACCCTCTAAACTTTTGCCACCCTCTTGCCATGTCAGTACTAACGGTGTACTCCTTTCACTGTCTGTGAAAACAATGTCCTTGAAGTCATATACTGCCTCCTGAAAGGCATGGCAATCAATACCTGCCTGTTTTCCAGTAAGACATTCCAGGATATTTCTTACATAAGCAAGGTTGAATTTCTTCTAAAACTGGCTGTTACCACTCTGACTTCTTTGTCCATAGCATTTCACGATGCCAGTGGGAGCATGGCAAATTTGTATGCCTTGAGTTTGTATTTTTGCACCTGAGTTGAAAAGTCAGAAATATTAAGGGGCTGGGGATGTAGCTCAGTGGCACTGTGCCTGCCCAGCAAGTGCAAAGTCCTGAGTTCGATCCCCTATATCACACACACACACAAAGAAATATTAAAGGAAAGGACCATCTCCTTGAACATTGAAACTTTAAAAGGAAACAGGCATTAGATGTGCTATCAAAACCATAAGCAGAAAAGGAAGAAAAAAATTGAGTTTCATTAAAATTTAGAAACTTTGGGGGCTGGGGATTTAGCTCAGTAGCACTGTGCCTGCCTCGTAATTAGAAGGTCCTGACTTCAATCCCTGTACAAAAAAAAAAACAACTTTTGTGCTTCAAGAACATCATTAAGAAAATGAAAACAGTTTATAAGGTGGGAGAATATATTTGCAAGTCATTTGTATATCGTCTGATAAGACTTGTACACAGAATATATATAAAAACTCATAATAATAAAATAACCTAGTTTGTTTGTTTGTTTTTTTGGTACCGGGGATCGAACTCAGGTCCTTGCACTTGCGCGGCAGGCGACAAAACCACTGAGCTAAATCCCCGGCCCTACCACCTAGTTTTTAAAATGGGCAAAGGATTTGAATAGATACTTGTCCAAAGAAGATGTAAAAGTGGCCAATAAGCACATGAAAAGATGTTCATCATTATTTGTCATTGGAGAAATACAAATCAAAACCATGAGATAGCACTTCACACTCACTAGGATGGTTCTAATAAAAAAGATGAACAATAACAAGTATTGTTAAAAAACCCCAAAAAAACAAAAAAACAAGTATTGTTCAGGATAGGAAGTAATTGGAACCCTTGTACACTATTGATAAGAATGTAAAATGACATAATTCCCATGGAAAACAGTATTATAGTATAGAATTACTATGTGATCTAGCAATTCCAATTCTTTTTTTTTTTTTTTTTTTTGGTACCAGGGATTGAACTCGGGTCCTTGTGGTTGCAAGGCAGGTGGCAGAACCACTGAGCTAAATCCCTGGCCCCCAGCAATTCCAATTCTGAGAGTATATCTCAAAAAGAATTGAAAGTGAGACTTAGATATGTATATTCATAGAAGGATTTTTCGGAATAAAATGTGTATACAAATAATGGAATATTATTCAGTCCTAAAAGAAGGAAAATCTGACATATAATCTTGAGACTATTACAATAACCGAAACAAACCAGTCACAAGAAGATAAATACTGTATGATTCCACCTGCATAAGCAAGAGTAATCAAAGTCATAGAGACAAAAAATAGAAAGGTGGTTGCCAGGGGATGGGAGAAAGGAGAAATGAGAAGTTATTGATTAATGGGTACAGTTTCAGTTTTGCAAGTGAAAAGTTCTAGAGGTTGTATACCTAATACCACACTTAAAAATAGTGAGGATGAAAAAGAAGGTCCTCAATTAGAAACACGCCTATAATGCACTTTTTTAATCCTTTTGGGCTTCCTGGACAAGTTTAATTATTTTTTTTCTTATGTAACTTAAAAAAACAAAGAGAAAAAAAATAATAAGGATGGTCAATTTTATGTTATATGAATTTTGGCAGTTTTAAAAAGAAATGTGTTGGCTTTTGGTATGTGAATACCTCTGTTTTTTTAAGTTACATAAGAAAAAAAATAATTAAACTTGTCCAGGAAGCCCAAAAGGATTAAAAAAGTGCATTATAGGCGTGTTTCTAATTGAGGACCTTCTTTTTAAAAAATGTATTTTATATTGCACTTCCTTCAGGTCATTAATAAGTCCCTTCTTCTCTTCCCTTTATTTTTCTCCAAAATAGATTTGAAATTATCCCCTGATCCTCATTGTTTATTTTAAATCTGGGACCCTACCAAGGTTTCATGCTTATTTTTTAGAATTTGGATTTTATAATAAATAAAATATTTATGATGGGTTATTATGAAAAACAATGTGGTAGATCTTGGGTGTCAGAAATACATAAGCATCTCTTTAAGGGACTAATAAACTAATTATTGCTTGAAGTATAAGAAAGAAAATACCAAAAGCCACATGAGTAGCATAAAAGTTCACATACCTGAGAGAGTAGTGTAGTCTAAAGGTGAATGGAGACAATCTTTTAAAAAGTGTTTTTTTAAAAAGTGGTATTTAAACTGGAGTGAAAAAAAAAGTCATATATTATCAGAGGCAAATTGCTTTCCTCCTCACTGTAAGAGTCCATGTAAAACATTCTATATAGCAGTTACTATTTGATTAACCTGCACAAACCCTTTTTCTCATATATATTTCCCTTGCTGGCAGTCCATTTTGTGAGTACAGGACAAAGTGCTACTTATTTGTCCATCGTCCACATAAGGATTAGTAATTAAGCAGTTAGGCAAATCTTCTATCTTCACTTGTTCACCACGCTGTCAGCAGCCTCTGTACGCTTACCCTATTAAGCCTGTAAATGGCAACAAGGAGATAAAGTTGCCACTGTCAAGCATCTGTGGCTTAGTGCAGTGGTGGCAAACCTATGGCACGCAGGCTGCAGGAGGCTGTTACCATTGAAAGCTCTAAAAGGTTTGCCACCACTGGCCTAAGGTGAGTTTGACTTGGGCCTTGACAGTGATTTTGATTATTTCTATTTTCTGTGCAAACTGGATTCACTACCTATCAGAATCTCAAAAATCCTTGATTTTAACAATATATTGATTTTTCTTTTCTTTTTTCAATGTCTTCTCTGTGTTAAATGTTAACCTCTTTATGACATGCAGTGATGATTTCTGAATTTTCATTAAGTACAACTCATTGTTGAAGCACCAAAGCAGTTGGCTGTTATTACAGCTAATTTTTATTTAAATAAACAAGGATCCTTTAAAAAGATTAGCCAGAACAGTTTTAAAAATTCACAGCAGCTCTGATATATATATCAGTTCTGGCTTGGCAGACTTTGACCCAAGGCTGTGCAGTGTTTTATTACCCTCAGCTACATAAAGACACATACTTACAGCACCACTTTTGTAGCAGATATTTTTATAACTCCACAAAATGATTAGACTGACGTAGAGCAATTCTCTAAATTCATAGGTATTAAAATATTCTGGCAGCTGTCTCTTTTTTGCCTTTAAGTTGAGATATCATGATGAGATAAGACTGCTTCAGGCCTGATCGGTACATGAATGAGGTTAGGCATGGTATTCTCACATTATTGACAAGGGTCTTTGTCATTATAAATAGGAAAAATCTTGGAGGAGGGGTTCCCATTATAGTAATTCCAATTCAATTCCAGTAATCTTGTTTTTCAGAAACCTCTACTTCAGAATAAATTCTGTGAAATAAATTCTGTGCAATCAGATAAGGACATTATGGTATAAAAATATCTTTGCATTCTAACTAAAATAACTTAGCTTGTACTCTGAAATAATCTCCTTATTGAAAAGTTTGAGGTATTGATTAAAGTTAAGAGAGAACCAGGGTGGAAGAAACCTGTAAGTAAACTGGTATCAAGGCACAGGGGTATGAGATAAAAAGTGTTCTCAAAATAGGCTTCTAGCAATGCCTGGATTCAAGTCATAGTCCTCAAGAGGGGTCCCAGAGTCTGGGAAAGTCTCAGGTTATGATCTCAGCAGCTAGCTATCTGATTGCTTTTCCTTAACTGCTCTGTGCTTACTTCCAAGTGTCTCAAATTCTTTTAACTGAGAATAATTTACAATTTGAAATATTGTCCCCATCTTCATATGTTTTCTGTTGCTCTAACAGAATACTTGAGACTGGGTCACTTTAAAGTTTATTTAGCTCACAGTTCTGGAGGTTGGAAGTCCAAGATATCGGGCAGTCATATTTGGTGAGACCCTTGTGCTGCATCATACCATGGCAGAAAAATGGGAGGGCAAGACTGGGTGCATGCAAAAGGTCAAAATGTGAGGCAGTCCACTTTTGCAAGAATGAACCCATTCTCACAAGAAAGGCATTAATCCCTCTTAGAGGCCCTAGTCACAGAGGCCTCACCCAACCCTGCCACGATGCCAGTCAAATTTTAGCCTGAGGTTTATTTAGAGGGGAAAACTCATAGCAGTTTGTTACTGAGAAATATGCAGCTTTCAATGGCAGGTGATCCTTGATACAATCAATTTGGAAAACTGCTAGGCAGTATTTACTAAGCCTGTTTGTACATGTACCCTATGACTTGGGAACTCCAGTGCTACATGTGTACCATAGAAATGGAAATGCATACATACATTTGTGTACCAAAAGATACATACAAAAAGGTTCAGAGCAGCACTGTTCATAATAGACCCAAACTAGAAACAATCCAAAGTCTGTTGAGGGTTGAATGAATAAAAAATATAATTATTTGTTATACAAGAATATAGTAGAATACTTATAGCTATGAAAATAAACTTGTTACATAAAACAAAATGAATGAGTCACAGGAACATTATACTGAGTGAATGAAGCTAGACACAAAACAGCACATTATATGGTTTCATTTATATAATGTTCAAAAACGAAGCTAATCTCTATTAATTAAGTGAAAAAAATAGTTGCACTGAGGGCTGGGGATTTAGCTCAGTGGTGCCGCCGCCTGCCGCGAAAGTGCAAGCTCCCGAGTTCGATCCCTGGTACCAAAAAAAAAAAAATAGTTGCATTGGGATTGTGGTGATCCCTGGGAGGGATCACGAAGAGGGAGACTTCTAGGTGCTAGTAGTGGTTCTTTGTGTTTCTGTGTGGCTGTTACATGGGTGTGTGATTTTGTGAAATTTCTCATGTATACTTAGAATTTGTACATTTTTCTCTATACATGTTATACTTTTTTGTGGTAGCGGGGATTGAACTTGGGACCTTGTGCTTGTAAGGCAAGTGGCGGAACCCCAGGCCCCTATATATGTTATACTTTTAAAAATTAAATTAATTTCAAGACAAATAGTGGCTGAGATAAACACTGAAACAATTCACTTTCAAGTTTAATATCCAGTCTGTCCTTAAATTGAAATGACAGCTCTATAGCCTTTCTGGTTTAATATGGGAAGCTCATGAAAGAATGGTATTGAGTATTGATAGTTTTCCAGACAGGAAAAGAGGATTTTGAAGATGAAGGGAACCAACCTTCCCACCCATCTTCTATTTCAGAGTATCTTTTGAGCAGCCCTTATATAATGGGATAAAGATCATAGGAACTATTTTCTGGTGTGTTTCGGTCATTGGCACCTCTGAATGTGTACAACTTTTTGTGCCTTAAGGGTTTGTTTGAAACATAATATCATTCTTAGTATTAAATTTTTGCCACCAGAGCATCAAAACATGAGGTAACACTGGCATAGAGAAAGGATGGTGATAATTGTGACTCAGTAGATGGCAGTATTCCCTTTGAATTTGTTAGTTAAAATGTGGGTATATTGGGCCGGGCATTTAACTCAGTGGTTCCGCCGCCTGCCTTGCAAGCACAAGGTCGCCCCGAGTACCATCCCTGGTACCAAAAAAAAAAAAAAAGAGTGGGTATGGGGGTGGGGGGACTCATAGCAACTTTTTAAAGCACGAATAAAAAGGTCAAATAGACCAGAAAGAATATTTAATTATTTTTTACATTTGGTGCTTCGTGTAGTGCGATTTTGAATGAGTCAGTAATATTTAAAGTCCACAAATCTAGAGGAAATATTTTTCCACATTAAATCCTAGAAAGATTGTTATATACAGTAGCTTATGCCTGTAATCCCAGTTATATGGGAAGGTGAGGCAGGAGGATCACAAGTTCAAGGCCAGCCTAGGCAACTTAGCAAGACTTTTTCTAAAAAACAACAATAATTAAAAGGGCTGGGAGTGTAGCTCAAGTGGTAGAGAACCCCTGGGTTCAATCCCTAGAACAGGAAGAAGAATATCCATTTGACGGTGACAGTTTCTGATTTTGAAATCTTTACAGTTTTAAGGAGTACTGGTCAGAATGTCCCTCAGCTGGGATTTGTCTGATGTTTTTCTCATGATTTTGCTTTGTCTTTCACTATGTACCCTAGGTGATATGGGGAGGGTGCTCTTAATCATAGTGAGCTCTATGAGGAAAGCAGATTAGGATTTGAAAATATTGACTGTGGATAATCAAAGATAAGCATTCACAACATTCTTTGGTGGCATTGAAATATTGACTATATTCTTCACATTTGTAAATATTTTATCATTTCTCGCAGAAAGCCCATTCTAATTCTGATTAGAAGCAGGAATCTAGGTGATAAGATCTACTCAAGTCCCTAAAATCATTTCTCTTCTAATTGCACCTACTGGGGCAGTTAGGGTGAGTTTTAATGTTACTCCTAAGAGCTTTATTTAATCTGTATTGGCCTTTTCATTAGTAATGGGCAATTTTGGGTGAACTGTTAATTGGTTTGAATTGTGGAAGTTATACACAAAGCTGCTTTGTTACTCCAGCCTAGAACAGTATAAGATTAAAAGGGTCTGGTTTAGTTATTATTGTAAGATGAATGCTTGAGAAGTATTATTTTTAGTGGTTTTGGTTTGTATTCTAACCTAGTGTTAGTTTAACTCTGCTAAGAATTATTGTCTTTTAAATCACTGTGGTCCTCAATTCTACTCCATTAAGGGCCACTGTTCTGCCAATCAAAAAGCAGCACCCTTGAGATTGATTTTTGTCTCAGGCTAGTAATGGCTGCTTAGTAATAACATTTCCAACTCTTTTATGTAAACAGAAAGCAATCAAATAAATACTAATCCAAGGATTATGTAGACCCAAATCCGGTGACCAGAAGATTCTCTGCTGTTCAGGTCCCTGGCTCTGCCATCTAGAGTCCCAGGCAGCCTCTCTTCTTCCAGGAAGGCTTGTCTGCTGCCTGTTAGATTTCACTGTGCTAAATCCAAAACACTCCAGCAACTCCTGAATGGAATTCAAAAAGACACTTACATTTCCATAAATAAATTAGGAATGCAGTGGTTTCTTCGGGCTAATCAGGGCAGGCTGATAAACCTTGCTAGCTGTTTAATAAATGAATTGTGACTGATTACCTATTAATATGGACGCCTCAGGAATTCACCCTGGGGAAAGCAGAGCAGTGAAATAGAGAGGGGCCTGGCCCCTTGGGAAATCAGGGCTTCATGTTTGCAGCTTAAATATCTCGGTGAAGTATCAATAAGGAGGTAATTGAATTTTGAACACAAACATGAGCACCGGATGGATGAAAGGGGGAGGGGGATCAGGTCATCTCTTCTCTGCCCCTTCATTCTCCCCTCCCCTTTTCCTTAGAGACCACTCTAGTAAAGATAGATGCTAAATCCATTAAATAAAGATTAGACTCTGTCGTAGTAGAAAATGGCAGCTTAGCTAGATCCCTGGGCAAATTGGGGCCTTTTGCAATACAGAAAATTAAAATATACATTTTTAACAAGTGTGCTATCTTGCTAGCAATAATGGCTGGCTAGCTTGTGGGGTTTACTCCTCCTTCAGATTGGCTTTTGCTTGGACAGATCACTTTCTCTTGTATTAATGCCAATGTTTTCTGAATTCCTGGAGCAGAAGGGGCTGGGTTTATTTATATATTTTTAAAGCTTCTGTTGAGGCCTTTTCTCTAGCATCCTGCTTGCTTGTAATCAGAGGAGTGGAAAGGAGATTAGTGTCCCATAAATTGACGGTAGATAAATGTTCCCCCTCCCCTTAACTGGTGGGTCCAGCAGAGCCCAATCACTTGTATTTCAGGGATGATTGGAGACCATACAGCCAAGCAAGAAAAGGGCTAACAGTATGAAATAAACATTGATGTTTTGGTGCAATTTTACTTGGCTTTATTTCCTCTAGATAAGGTTATTGATTTGCTTTGTCCTCCTATTTTAAGCCAGATCAGAGTCATATTAATGTAGGAAAAGAATTGACATCGTTTGATTACAGATCATAATACTTACACTCTTTTAGCAATAACAAAAAACAGTCATCAAGCCTTAACACTTTTGTTATCTTTCTGTGAATACTCAGTATTGGTTTTCTGGACTAACTTTGTTTAGATGTCAATCTCCAGTTCTAATAACCCTTTTGTAAGGCTTTAGTTGGTCAGTCTATCAATAAGTATTAATTGAGCATCTGTTAGGTGCCATGGTCAGTGTTTAAAAAAAAAGTCTGGGCCCAGGGATTTAGCTCAGTCGTTCTGCCACCTGCTCTGCAGGCACAAGAACCAGAGTTCGATCCCTGGTACCCCCCCCCCAAAAAGTCTGGCCGGGCATGGTGGCACATTCCTGTAATCATAGCACTTGGGAGGCCGAGACAGGAGGATCGCTGTGAATCTGAGGCCAGTCTGGACTACATAGTGAGTTCAAGGCCAGCCTGAGCTACACAGTGAGACCCTGTCTCAAAAAACAAAACAACAACAAAAAGTCTGTCTTCTGCTACTACAGATTCGATCGATCGATCGATCTATCTGGTCAGGGTCTTGCTATATAGTTCAGGTTGGCCTTGAACTCACTACATAGCCCAGGCTGGCCTTGAACTCATGGCAATCCTCCTGCCTCAGCCTCCTGAGCACTGAGATTACAGCCAGGCACCAGGACACCTGGCTTAGATACAGTATTTTAAAAAGAAGAGTTAATCATGACAGATTTCTCTTATGAAAGTTCTGTGGCTTCTTGGGTTCTACAAAATAAAATTTAAATTCCTCAGGCTTCTACAAAAGGGTCTTTCCAACAGTAGCCTAGTCTTTCTCTCATCTGAAAACTTTTACTTGTCTATCCATCAGGCCATTTCAAATAAAATTTTGTCATGCCAGGCATGGTGGTGCATGCCTATAATCCCAGCACTTGGGAGGCTGAGGCAGGAAGATCACCTTGAGTTTGAGGCTAGCCTGGGCTACATTGTGAGTTCAGGCCCAGCCTGAACTACAAAGGGAGACCCTGCCTCAAAAAAGCAAAAAAAACCCCAAAATTTTGTCATCACTCGGAGTGGGTTCTACACTTGAGGCTTTGAGGATCTTCCATGTGAGATGAAATATATAACTTGTGGGTCTCAGGAAAAAAGGAATCGGTACATCATTTACCAGATGATATTGTAGATGTTTCCAAACTTCAGAGATACCTTGATGATCAAGGTTTCAGTGGTTTGTCTTTATGACATTCTCTTTGTAAGTTTAACTTTGGCAGTGGTGGAGAAAATCTGTCTTTTTATTTTATTTACTTATTTTTTTGTGTGAGGTGCTAAGGATCAAGTCTTTTTTGTTAATACAAGAACAAATGAAGGGCCAGGGATTTAGCTCAGTGGTTCCACTCCCTGCCTCGAAAGTGCAAGATCCCCAGTTTGATCCCCAGTACCAAAAAAAAAAAAAAAGAAAGAAACCAGCAGTGTAAAGGGGCACAGGGCTCTCTTATAAGCCAAGGAGAGACCCTTCTCTCACAGCCCTCAGAAGGAACCAACACTTTGATCTTGAAACTCTAGCCTCCAGAACTGTGAGAAAACAGAATTCTGTTGTTTACACTGCTCAGCTTATGGTAGTTTACTACAGAAGCCCTAGCAAACTAATATACTCTCTATTGGTTAGGGTGCTTTGGCCCACAAATTACAAATAAGTAAAATAGCTTGAAGGATAGGATGGTCAGGCTTGGTGGCACATACCTGTAATAGCAGCACCCTGGAGGGCTGAAGCAGGAAGATCATGCATTTGAGGCCAACCAAGGCTACTTAGAGAGTTTAAGGCCCACCTGGACTACATAGTGAGATGTGTCTCAAATGAGTAGGTAAGTAAATATAAAGATGTTCCATGTAACAAGTAGCCCACAGGGAGACTTGTTAGCCCCATCATTAATTGGTTCCAGGAAGCATGACAGGTACTAAAATCAATGAGTAGCAAACAAATTGTTTGGGCTGGAAAGGGTAGGAAGTCCCCTGGCAATTGACAGTGAAAAGTTTTAACCTGTGCATCAAGCACTAAACCAACAACAGATACCAGGACAAAATTTTCACATCCAAATGAATACCAAATTTGACACATTTCAAAGTACTTGATGAGTATCAATGTTTGACTGTACTTCATTTTTAGGAATGGTTAATTCAGTGACAGCATTATCATCAGAGACCCCTGTTCTATGTTTCCTCTGTGCCACTTTCAGGGTATTCAGTTCCTCTTAGGTTGGCTTTCATTGTAGTTGCAAGATAGCTACTAAAGTCTTTCACATCATATGCTGGCAACAGAATCCTTAGATAGAAAGGAAATTGTTTGCCCTCCCCGTGCATCATCTTATTAGTGAGAGACCCCACAATGGTGATCATATTCCTATGACTTAAGATAGTTCCTATCAAGAGGAATGAGATTACCATGATAGGTTTAGGTGGACCAATTAAAGTTTAACCTCCAGAGTTGAAATGATCCCAGCCTCCCCCAAGCGTGGAATCACCCTGTACCTGAAAGAAACCATGATTTTGTTGATAAAGAATAAATTAGGGAGGGCTGGGGGTAGAGCACTTGCCTAGCATGAGTAAAGACCTGGGTTTGATCCCTACCACCAGGAACAAATAAAAGAATAAATTAAGGGATGGTTTGGGCTTGACTGTGACCCCAAAAGGTTTTTAACAGTTTTTAAGACAGGCAGCATTTCTAAAGGGAAACACAGCCAAACTAAACCTTGTTCAGGTATCAAGGTAGTGACTCATATTGAAGAATTTGTAGGGTTTTGGCTGGGTACATGCCTGTAATCTCAGCTCTCTGGGAGGCTCATGCAAGAGGGTCACAAGTTGAAGCCCAGCCTGGGCAACTTAGTGAGTTGATGAGACTTGTCTCAAAATAAAAAAAGAAAAAGTGCTGCAGATATAGCTCAGTGCAAAGATACAAGAGTCAGTCCCCAGTGCTAGGGAAAAAGAAAGATTTTCTAGTTTGTCTGTTTGTTTGTTTACCTTAAGTCATTCAGTATGTATGTATTGAGTGTCTACCATTTGGATGTAGTGTGTATAGCACTGGGATTATAGAGAAAAATACCAATGCTATTCTTAGAGTATCTCAGAAAGTACTAGGGAAGGATACCTATCTCAAGATCAGAGAAAGTAATCTTGAAATGTCTTTGAGGTTGAACAGTGAGTAAGTGATAATGTGGGCATAAGAAATAGTAAATGCAAAGGTGTGAAGCCGGTTGCGTTTGGGAAAGTGCTGGGTAAGCAGTGAGGAGATGACTGTGGAAAGCTAAGGAGAAGCCTGGTCATGCTTGTGAGCCGTGGTGTTCTCCAAAAGGCTTTGTGTGACTACTGACTACTGAAGAATAGTGCACCGGGAGGTGACACTAACTGACCTCTGCTTAGGAAGATCACTGACAGTTGAAAACAAAGTCTACAGACTTGCTCCTCTCAATGTCCTCTCCCCGCCTCCTATTGAGACCTGAACTCAGGGGCTGTCGTGCTAGGCAAGGACTGTACTACTGCTGAGCTACATGCCCAGCCCTTTACCTTTTAAAATTTTGAGACAGGGTCTTTCTAAGTTGCCCAGGCTGGCTTGAACTTGCAATTGTTTTTTCTTTTTTTGTTTTGTTTTGTTTCGTTGGTACCGGGGATCGAACTCTGGTCCTTGTGCTTGTGAGGCAGGCAGCGGAACCACTGAGCTAAATCCCCGGCCCTGAACTTGCAACTCTTTCGCCTCAGCCTCCTGAGTATTTGGGATTACAAGTGTTTACCACCATGCCCAGCTCTCTTCTCTTTTTAAGAATGCCTGGCACATTATAGATACTCATAACTGGTTGGCAAGTGGAGAACCAGGAAACCAGTTTTAGAAGATGTGATGATGCAGGAGTTATGAATGACTCTCAGTTTTTTGCGGGGGGTACCAGGGATCGAACTCGGGTCCTTGTGCTTACGAGGCAGGCAGCAAAACCACTGAGCTAAATCCCCGGCCCTGACTCAGTTTTTAACTTGAGTAGTTTCCTATTTATTGTATTAATGAAAATACAGAGTATAAGAAAAGGTACTTTTTGATGCTAGGAGATATTTATTTTTAACATGTTGAATCTCATTTGCCTTTGGTGGATTCTGAAACTTTTTTGTGTGTGTGGTACTGGGGATCGAGCTCAGGACCTTGTGCTTGCAAGGCAGGCGTGGTGCCACTGAGCTAAATCCCCGGCCCTCTGAAACATCATTTTATCTTAGTTGAATATGGGTTTACTAAATAACTTAGATATGTGAAAATAAACATATACACTCTTTCAGTCACTTGTAGATATTCTACCTCAGGTACAGATACATTTCTGTCGATTACTGATAGCTGACATTTCCTGATATTTGCCTGACACTGCCCAGCTCCTTATCCACATCCTTATCTACCTCCTGTGGAGTAGCTACTGTTATCCTCATTGCACTAGTGAGAGAGAGGGGTTCTTGCCCAGGGTTACACAGGTATTAAATGACAGAGTCAGGACTAACTCTCAGGCCTGAGTGCTCTAGAGCCTCTGCTCCTTAATGTGCTTGCTTAGCCTTACCCTCTTCCCATGTGTCTGGGGAAGTCCTTTGGTCCTGGCTCTGGGTGGTCCTCTAAGGCCTCCATCAGCACTGAATTAGTTTCTTCTTAGTGCCAGTGCTTGTTTTCCCCTGATCCAACTAATTACTAGATAGACACCTGAAGCACAGTATATTCATGTGGGTAGGGTGAAGGAGAGCCTAATTCAGGCCCCTTTTTTTGCTAAATTATAATTTGCTAGCATTTTTAGAGCCCTGAATTTATCAAGAAAATCAGACCCAGGGGCCAATTATGACTAGATGGAGGAAATTTGAGAACAAGCCCAGGACCATCTTGTGTCCCATTCTAAGAAATTATCATTGACAGGTCCAGGGATTTGGCTCCGTGGCACTGTGCCTGCCTTGAAAGTGCAAGGTTCAGAGTTCAGTCCTCAGTACCAAAAAAAAAAAGAAATTAATTGCATTTCATTCCCTTGAGAAAGGATCCCACACAGAGACTAAGAACAAACTCCAAGTTTGATTTGAAGGTCAATTCCTGTGGAAGTCCATACATGACTAGGCATCCTGCCTCTTCTCTCGTGCCCAGAGAATATGCTTTACTAGTACTATCTAGTTCCCCTTCCCAAACCTACGTTTGCAGTTACTTGTCAGAATGTCTCCTTTGCTTTCCACTAGGCTCCCAGTTTGATGTGCTAGGAAAGCATATGAGAAAAAGGAAGAGGTCACAAAACCTCTAAATTTCAGCCATCTCTTTTTGAAGATCAAGTGATATCTTTACCAAAAAGTTCATTTTCGCTGCTGGTGCAATTGTTGCCTTTGTTTCTGTGTTTTGTCTCCACTTCTGTATATTTGTAAAGGCACAAGTCCACATGAAAGGAAATGCTGGTGTTAACTCAAGCTGCTGTGCAGTATAGCTGTGCGTGGAATTATTTATGGACCCAAATACCTTCTCTCTATATAATTTCTGTAGACTAAAAGCAATTAGGTACCCCAGAATGGCTGCTGTTCTTCCTTAGCCAGATAAAAAAGCTTTCATTCCAGTTGAGCATGGATTACACATGCTTATAATCCCAGCACTCTGAAAGGCTGAGACAGGAGGATCACAAGTTTGAATCCAGCCTGGGACAACTTAGTGATGGTGAGTCCCTATCTCACTAAATGGGAAGGCCTGGGTTCAATCCCGTTTCAAAAACCAACAAAATAAAAACCCTTAGTTCTTTTTTATTGACTTTATGTAGTCCCATATACCTATGGAGGTTTTCATATCTCTAGGTGAAAATTATTTTTATTTTAATTATTTTTTTAAAAGGGAAAGCATTTAGCTTTTGAAAAAAAAAATTTTTTTTTAAGAGTAGGAAAAATTTGTTGGGAGAAAGAAAGCTTCTGCCTAAGAGAGACAGAAGGGGGACTGGAAAGTGAGTTGCCCACTCACCCCACTTTTCAAAGATGTTTTATACAGCAAAGCCATATGGTGAGGCGGGTACAAAGTGGGACAAAACTATAAGACCCAGTGGAAATTTACCAGCTGGGCATGAGGTGGGACAAAACCACGACCAACCAATAAGATTACAAGTACAGTCACCCAGGTAATATTGATTAAATGGGGATCAAATGGGAAGACAAGTCACATACAAGAAATTTTCCATTTAGAGTATCAGTCACTGCTATCTATCTCTAGGGGAAGTAGTACCTCTTTTCCTTTTTATAATGCTAACCAGTGAATGTGCCTCAGTTGTTCTCCATGTTGGTTCTTTGCTGTGTTGGTTCTTGGAGGGCTGGCGCCTTAAGGGAGGCCCTGTCTACCTGCCAACAAGATACCTAATTAATTTACCTATCTATAGTATTCCCTCCTCTGAAGAAGTACCCCTAACTGCTGTGAGAGGGTAAAGGGTGAGGACAGGTCTGGCTTCTTCCAGCTGAAGAGGGTTGTGGTTGTGATCAGCGGTTACAGTTACTCTACAGAGAGTCTTATCTAAAGGCCCTCAACATGTGCCAGGCATTGTCATCTTGGTAGTCATATAGCTTTGAGTCAAAAGATGTAGGATCCTGTAGGAAAGGTTCCTTCATGTCCTGGATTCTTTGTTGACCTTGAGGGGCCAGGGCCAAAATATTGGCTGTCCTCATAGCCCAGTTACCTTTCTAGTTTTGGTCTCCAAAATGTCCATCTTAGTATGGAATAGTCTTTCGGTCAAAGACCTCCATCTGATCCCAAGACATTAAATGACATAAAGAAAACTCTTTGTTATCCTTTAGTAGGATGCCATCTTCAGTAATCTCGGTAGAAGACCTCCAAAATGATACAGGGGGAAGAGCTGTAACTCCCAAACTTACTAGATATCTGAAATGCAAGTTCGTGTTCTCTAAAATTGAAGAATGAATTCTAGGAACAACAGAGGTTAAGAGTAGGAAAAATTTATTGGGAGAAGGAAAGCTTCTGCCTAAGAGAGACAGAAGGGGGACCGGAAAAGGGGTTGCCCCTTGAAAAAAATTTTTGTACATCTTTTTCATTTTTTAAAATCCTTTATATCTTAGGTCATACTGGTTTTCACAAATCTCTTCTAGTTAATGTCGACTCAGCATTAATTAACTTAACTCTACTTTCCCGAGCACTAATGGAAATACTGGATTATAACCAATCTAATACTCTCTGGACATTCCATTACACATTTTGCTCAGTGTGATTTAAGGCAGTTTATAATCACTCCTTGCAGTCTTGAGGCCAGTTTTCAATTCATGAGACTCATATATCCTGGCTAGTTTTAATTAATTTTGCAAGGAAGATGCCAGGAGATGCAGTATTAAATGCTTTCTTATAATCAGGTTGTTTCATCTATTGGGTTCTTGTCAGTCACTAATCTTATAATTTTATCATAACAAAATACAAATTTTTTTGTGATAGTTTGTTCTTTATTCTTGTTCTTTAGTGTTTTGCACTCATAGTTTGGATAACCTTATATTTTTGGTTGTCATAATTGATATGGGGGAACTTCTCTAGATTTTTAACAGTAATGGCTAGAATTCATTTTTTAACATTAGAATTTGGGGATAGGCTTTAATTGGTATCACATTGTATTCTATTTTCATGGTCTTTTTGGGTGATTATATCAGCTGGGATCCAGTTGGGAGTTTGGTTGGTTGGTTAGTTGGTTGGTTGGTTGAGATGAGACATAATGATCTCATTATGCAGTCCTGGCTGACTTTGAACTTGCTATTCAGGCCAGGCTATTATCAAACTTGTGACTCTCCTGCCTCAGCTGTCCCAAGTGCTGGCATTACAGATATGTGCCACCATAATTGCCTCTTGTTGGAAGTAATTTGAACAGGAGAAATTTGAAGAATTGTTAAAGAGACGAAAGGTGGTTAACTTCTGAAGGGGTAAAAGAAGAATCTAAGGTGTACAAGTATAGCAACTGCCAGTACCGCAGAGCAGGACAAAAAATGGGGAGTTAGGAGCTGAAAGACAGTAAATGAGTGACTGGCCCCATGATAAGAGCTTTGTAAATTTCAGTCTTAAAAATAAGTTCATTTTGTAAGATGCATAGTTTTTGTTTCGTTTTATTTTTTAAATAGATGTTTATTTAAAGCAAGGTGCACTTGTAACTTTTGTACAGTACATACTTGGCTGCGTAGCTCTCACTACCTAGACAATGCTGCTTGAGTCACTGTTTAATGTAGGTATAAATGTCCCCTAAAATTCTTTTGGCTACTTTTCAATAAATAGGGATTAACATATTTTCAAAATTTTAAAAAGTCTGATAATAATTGAAAGGACAAAAGTATGAATGTAAATAAAAGATGGCTCTCCCAACCTCTTAGCCACATAGCATTTCCAAATTTCCTTTCTGACTAATTCTCTCTTCTACGGTTTCATTTTTCTTAAACTGTTACTCTCTTCCAACTGTTTTAGTCACTTTGAACTCTCCTGTTTCTGTCTTCCTTTAGCATCTTTCTCACAACTGCATAATGGGATACAATACCCAACACCCACAACTTAAAGGACAGGATGTTTATTTTGGCTCATGTTTTTAGTCCATGGTCTGCTGGTTCCAAGCAGAGATGGCCTGGGCAGAGGAAAGCTACTCATGTCATGGTGACCAAGAAGCAAAGAGAGAGAGAGAGGCGAGGAGCCAGGGAGGGAGATATGTACCCTTCCAGGTCACGCCCCCAATGACCTGCCTCTTTTGACCAGACCCCACCTCCTAACAAGTCACTTAGATCTCAAACTTGATTTACCTTCCAAAAGCCCCACTGATGGGCACATAAGGCCTTTGGGAAACATCCTTGTTCTAAACCTAGAGAACAGGAAATAAGACAGCAACAGCAGATATTGGAAGCTGGGAAGTATACGGACTTAGCAGACCAGGAAAAACCATACTGTGAGGAAAGCCAACCTCCAACCTAGTTCACAGTGTAGTGGTACCTTGATACTTCTCATTCATTGGTTCCAGGAGGCACAATGAGTACTGAAAACAAGTACCAAACAAATTGTTTTAGCTAAAAGCGTAGGAAGTCATGAGGCCATTGACACTGAGAACTGCACATTGAATACCAGAGTCTATGAGTTTCAGTGCAGCTGAGTACCAAGGTATGATGTACTCCAAAAGGCTAGCTTTGAACTCATGGCAATCCTTCTGTCTCAGCCTCTGGAGTGCTGGGATTACAGGCATGCTCCACCACACCCAGCCAAAAGGCTAAGGATTTGTGATACCAGGTGAAAAGGTTTAAATAAGGAGGAATTAAGTCTGTTTTAGAAGTAGTCAGTTACATAGCTCACATGCTTTATTTTACCCTACCAAGGACTGGAGCATTATTCTCTAAAGAGAGTAAAAACAAAGTGGTTCTTCAACTAGTAGACACCAGACCAGCTGAAGATGGGGGTTTGTACTGAAGATATAATTAATTATGCACGCTGTATGTTAAGACCTCCCTGGCCTCTCAAGCCAGCCCTTCATCTTCCAGTTCAGAGATTTAGAAGAAACTTCTCTGGGAATCAGAGCAGCCCAAGAAGAATAAAAGGTCTGACATTAGAAGTTCTCCTACTGAACAGCCCGGTCATACTGAAGTGAAGCTCAAAGTCAATAAGCTCAACTCTTACTCTCAGAGTTTTCAAGCAGCTTCTTAGTGCTGTGGTCTTACATAGAAAAAACAAAACAAAACAAAAACAGTTAAGGATTACCAGTGCTTGAGAAAAGCCCCTAACATGAAAAAATAAAGAACAAGGGCAACAAATGGGAAAAAACAATTAGGAGAACACAAACTATGCCTTCAGAAAGATGAAATTGTTATGTTGTATGGTACCTCTCAATATCTTAAGATTCAGACTGCAGATAGACCCAGACTCTGTGATTGAATTAGAGAGAAATACTACAGAAGAAACTAAGCACACTAAAACCCCTGGGAAACAAAAAAGCATACCAGAAGGAAAAAGTAATTATAGTTTATTTTACTACGTGGCCTGACAATAAATAGGATTTATGTAATCAGAATAAGGTAGAAAAACTAAAAATTATCTAAGAAATGTTGCATATACAGTCATGTGCTGCATAATGACCTTTTTGTCAATGACAGGTTGCATATACGATGGTGGTCACATAAGATTACAATGGAACTACATATCTATAATCCTACTACTCAGAAGGCTGAGGCAGAAGGATTACTCCGAGTTTGATGGTGGCCTGAACTACATAGTGAGACCTTGTCTCAACAAACAAACAGAAAAAAATAATGGAGCTGAAAAATCTCTCCTAACGATGTTGTAGCCATCATAATGTCCTAGTACATAGTATGCATTCCTCATGTGCTTGTGTTGATGCTGTTGCGAATGAGCCTCCTGTACTGCCAGTTATATAAAAATGTAGTACACACTATTCAGTACAGTACATAATACCTGATAATGACCACAAATTACTATATTACTATAAATATATTACTGTATATATTTATTAAACTTTTAGTCATTTAGGGTGTACTTCTACTTATAAAAGAAAAAAATTTACTGTACTATAATATACACTATATTACACTAGGAGTGCTTTCAGGTATCTTATTTTACTGTGTTCCTTATTCGTATCATACTTAATTTTAATGTCATGTTATTTTGCTCATCAAGGCCCAGTCATTTATAGCCTAGTTGTATAATAGGTGATGCTGTCTTGGTTTGTATAAGTACACTATGCTGCCTACTTACCAATGAAATTAGCGTTTTCCACAGTGTGTCCCTGTTAAGTGACACATGGCTGTGGAACTCCCCAGAGGATGGGAGATGGGCTGTTTGCACGTGTATTGTGCGGTAGGAGGATGGATGGAGAAAAGAGCTAAAGTCACAGCTTTTTGTACTGGGGGAAGTCAATAGGTAAGTGCCTTGAAAAATCAAGAAGTAATACAGGCATGTTATTTAGTTATTTAGGAAAATAAACTGGGTGAAAGTGTTTGCCACTGGAAAATAGTTAATGGAAACTGTTTTTTAAAAAACTTTATAGAATTATTTGATTTTTTGAAAGATGTACACATACGATTTAATTGCTAAAGTATGTGAAATAGGTAATAGAGAAGGCAGAGACTGGATTTTGTAACATTTAGAGACACAGGCTAAATAACACTTAATAGCAAAATAAATGGAAACCAAAATAGGCAAAATGTATATAAATAGGCCAAAAGTAAAAGATGCCTACCTCTCTTTTATATAATGGAGTTAATTGCTTTGAATTAAAATGTGTTGCTTTTTAATAAAAAATAGTTTTGCTTTTTATATTATAAAACCTATGTGCCTAAACTTTGTCATAATCTAATATAAATAAGTCATATTGTGTTCTGGATGAGAAATAACTATTTCCATTCAGTACTGGGAGATAAAACCCCAGATTCAAGCTGTTAGCAATATGTTGGTGACAATTTGATTAAGGAATTTCATTTTTTCCTTTTTTCCTTCCTTTACTTTTCCTAATATTTATTTGAATTGCAACTCAGTAGGAAAAAAATAAAATTCTATATAAGGTCCTCTAAATATTGACCTCTGGTAACTGATAGGTTTTGGTGGGTGGCGTTTTACTTTTCTAACATGGGATTGAATTGTGCATGTAGCATTAGGTCTGGGTGATCTCTCTGGGGAGAGTGGAATTGATGGATCCTTTTTCTGCCAGTCTCGGGTGGCC
Organism: Heterocephalus glaber; assembly: GCF_053883595.1. Taxonomy (NCBI): domain Eukaryota; kingdom Metazoa; phylum Chordata; class Mammalia; order Rodentia; family Bathyergidae; genus Heterocephalus; species Heterocephalus glaber. The sequence continues at coordinate 14,394,127 of NW_028258379.1, forward strand.
TGTCAGGAGAGCAGGTGTTGCTGGGATGGTGCGTGCATTCAGGAGTTACAGTGCAAATCTGATCAAGACATATAATCCCAGACCACTCAGGCTGGGGCCTCTCCTGGGGAGGAGGCCAACATTGGTCTCCTATGCATTAAAAAAGTAGAGAGAGAGAAAAAAAAAAAGAAAGAAAAACTAATTATCAACCTACTGCAAATGTCATTCAACTCAGATCCCTGAAGGATAAAGGCCTAGGTAACAAATGTTTCAGGGAGAGAGTTGAGCTGTCACTTATCTTTTTAATGGATCTTCATATTTGGCTACAGAACCACATGCTATTTCTCCTTTTCATGTGATTCATCTGAAAAAATACTGAATGTAAACATTAAGGAATTGTACGATTTTTTATAAACCCTTTAGATTTGGACAGAATCCTCATGTCAAGGAGGATGATAAGGGGTTAGTTTCATTGCTCTGAAAGTATTCAGGGGATAGCTGTCCATTGACTTAGTTGTCCCCAAGACTTCACCTGTTTTTCCTTAGTTTTTTTTTTTTTTGATACTGGGGATTGAACTAGGGACCTTGTGCTTGCAAGGCAGGTGGAGGAACCACAGAGCTAAATCCTAGCCCTCCTTAGTTTTAATTACATGAGTTACATCTCATTTTGTCTGCTTTGACTAACTGAGACCATTGATCCATGTTCTATTCCAGAGGGCAGAGTTAGGAATAATGGGGGGAAATTAGGAGTTGGGTATTTATGTAATCATTCATTCATTTATTGCAGTGTTGTTTGTTTGTTTGTTTTTTGGAGAGAGGGTCACCATGTAATTCAGGTTGACCTTGAACTTACTATGTAGCCCAGGTTGGCCTCAAACTCATGGTGATCCTCCTGCTTCAGCCTCCCAAGTGCTTGGATTACAGGCATGCACCACCACACCCGGTGTGCTGCAGTATTAAGGAAGAAATTTCCAAATGCCCAGAGATTAAATGAACTCTCAAAAAGGTGCTGCATTCCTCATCAGTGGAAATGCTCTGGCAGAACTCTGTGACTAGCTTCATGGGATTGGGTGGGAGCACAGATTAGCTGATCCCAGATACTCATTCATAAGAATTAATGAATCTGTGCTTTGGCTTTCAGAAGATCTACAAAATAGTCTCCTTAATTGTTCCATTTTTACAATATTCCTATTCTCATAGTCTTCTCTTTTAACAGTTGTTATTTGTTAATGAGACTAGTGGTGCTATTAGTATTTCATTTGAATTAGTGTTTTGATAGGAAAATTAATGAATTTTTAAAACTCTATTTAGAGTAGAAGAAAATATACTTAATCTGAAGCTTGAATGACTTAGATAATAGGAGCACTTTGTGGATAGAGAAAGTTGTTAAAATTTAGATAGAAGTATGAAACAGCTGCTTTTACAAGCTCTGAAAGTAAAACTTTGGGGACAGGGGAAAGGGGAGATCTTGTTATGTTGCCCAGGCTGGCCCCAAACTCCTGGGCTCAAGTGATCCTTCTGCCTCAGCCTCCTGAGTAGCTGGGACAACAGGTATGTACCACTGCCACCTGGTAGAACTTCTGAAATCATTAGCTTGAGATTTTGTCACATCTTTCAAACAGGACTTTTATGACATTAGAAAGTTTCTTGCTGCCCTGTTGTGAAAAGTGACATAATACTACCTGTTAACTCTGCTTAGTTAAGTGATTTTTCTCTGAATTCCCTAAGACTGGACCCTTTCACACTATTAGGACTTCTATATCTTCTTCAGATTCTCAAGCCTAATTATGAGATTTCTTCCTTTTTAATGAATTTCTGAGGCAAATATGAAATACTAATTTATCTGGTTACCTGACAGAATTTTTAGTGCTACATTTTGCCAAATGACAACCTTGAAGCAAACAGACAAACAAACAAAAAACTTCTTAGTTAGGTGAACTCTACAGTATCCTATTTGACTTTTGAGAAGTTGCCTTGGAGCTTAAATGTGCATTTTCTTTCTAATTAAAAATAGAAGAGATTGAAAAGTTAGGCTTTCTTCTTTTCAATTTGATGCTTGGTAATAAAACTTTAATGATGAGTAATCTTTGCCCCATCCTTATGTTCTCTTCCTTCTTTTTCTGATATTATTTTTATCAAAAGTAATCTTCTAGTGGAGTGTAATGGTGCATGCCTGTAATCCCAGCACTCTGGGAGGGTGAGGCAGAAGGATCAAGAGTTCAAGCCCATCTGGGGCAATTAGGAACTTAGCATGACCCTATCTCAAAATTTTTTTATAAAGGGGAGGGACAGACACTGGGAATGTAGCTCAGTGCAAATGCCCTGTGTTCAATCCCCATTACTACCAAAGAAAAAAATGTGATTTCTTTCTTTTCTGAAAGCCCACTCTTCATGCGATAAGCCATAGGAAAGATAATAAGCACTCTGGATTTTAGCCTATTATTAAAAATCTATGTGGCAGGGTTGGGGACTTAGCTCGATGGGACTGAACCTGCCTGGCAAGCACAAGGTCCTGAGTTCGATCCCCGGTACAAAAAAAAAGAAAAAAGAGAAGTAAAGACTAGAAAAATCTATGTGGTATACATAAAAACAGAACTTAGATTATTTTAAAATTAGGCAGTTCAGGGTTGGGGATTTAGCTCACTGGCACTGCGCCTGCCTGGCAAGCACAAGGTCCTGAGTTCAATCTCCGGTATCCACCCCCAACAAAAAAGAAAAAAAAAATCAGCCAGTTCTGTTCAACTTGAATAATAATAGAAATCATATAAATATAAACTATCCAAAATGAAGCTCCAAGTCTTAAATGTTAAAAACAAAATTAATAGAGCCTTCATGGAACAATATCAAGCAGCTCAATTTTAACTGGAGTTTCAGAAGAAAAGGAGTTGGGAACAGGCCGGAAAAAAATACATGAAGAAGGACCAGGGATGTAGCTCAGTGGCACGAGGCCCTGAGTTCAATTCCCAGTACCAAAAACAAAACAAAACAAAAAAAACTAAGCCTTCAAAAATATATGAAGAAGTAAATGGCACAACTATCATAAGGAGGCTAGTGAAACCCAATAAGGAGGGCCAGGGATTTAGCTCAGTGGCACCAAACCTGCCTCGCAAGTGCAAGGTCCTGAGTTCAATCCCTGTTACCAGAAAAAAAAAAAAACCCAGTAAGAAAGACAACTACACCAAGATGCATCAAAATACAATTGTTGAGGGCCGAGGATTTAGCTCAGTGGTTTCACTGCCTGTTGCACAAGCGCAAGGACCTGAGTTTGATCCCTGGTCCAAAACAAACAAACAAACAAACAAAAAAATACAATTGTTGAAACCCAGTGATAAAGAGAAAAATTTTAAAGCAGGCAGAGAGAAAAGACATGCAGAGGAAACAAGGAAAGCAGATTTATTGCTTCAAAGTATGAAGCCAGAGATAATGGAATGAAATCTTTCAAATATGAAAAGGGAAAAACTCAGTTGTCAGCCTAGAATTTCATATTCTGCAAGAATATTCTTCAAAAAATAAAGGCAAAATAAAGACATTTTCCAGTCAAATAAAAACAAGATGATTTGTCTTCAGTAGATGTACACTATAAGAAAGCTGTTCAAGGCAGAGGTAATAAACCAACAGTGGAAATATAATGGGATACTAAAAAATACTTTGTTGATCCAAAAGAAAGTAAAGATAGGAACAAACACTTCAGGGAGCAGTTAAAATAACTAACAAGATGATAGATATAAACCAAGCCATACCAAGAATTAAATATAAATATCTAACACACCAGTTAAAAGACAGATTATCAGGTAGGGTTTATGAACTTTAAATGTAAAGACATGGATAAATTAAAAATAAAAGGTTAGAGGGCTGGGGCTTTAGCTCAGTGGTTCTGCCACCTGTCTCGCAAGCGCAAGGACCTGAGTTTGATCCCTGGTACCAATAAATAAATAAATGGTTAAAAAAAATCCCATGCAAACATTAATATAAAAGTTGGAGTGGCCATATCAATATCAAAGTAGACTTCAGAACTAGGTTTTTACCAAGGACAGGCATTTCATGATAAAGTCTCAATTCATCAAAAAACAACAGAAATTAATCATTCCAAAAGCTCATTATTTTTTTTATTTTTGGTACCAGGGATTGAACTTGGGAACTTGCACTTGCAAGGCAGGTGCTGGAACCACTGAGCTAAACCCCCAGCCCCCCAAAAGCTCATTCTTTACAGTGATAATGTAAATGGGTAACTCTCTAACTAGACTGATTGAGTTAAAAAAAAAAAAAGGCACAAATTACCAATATCGGAACTGAAAAAGGAGTCACCATTATAGGTCCTACAGGCAATGGCAGGAAAATATAGAAGTTTTATTCCACTGAATTTGTTGGCTTAGGTGAAATGGGCAATCCCTTGAAAAATGCAAATTTTTAAATTGACTTTAGAAGATAGAGAAAACCTCATTAGCCTTACATCTAGTTAAAAAAATTAAATTTATAATTAAACTTCATAACCCAAGTTCAAGTTCATATGGCTTCAGTTGATAAATTCTGTTAAATATTCAATGAAGGATTAGTATCAGCCCTCATAATAAACAGTGTTTTGGGGCTGGGGATTTAGCTCAGTGGTTCCACCACCTGCCCTGCAAACACAAGGACCCGAGTTCGATCCCCAGTACCAATAAATAAATAAATAAATAAATAAATAAATAGTGTTTTTAAATGGGTAGAATATTTGAACTGACACTTCATATCGCTTCTCAGCCTTTTGGCTAAGATCAAGTGAACTGACACTTCACAAGAGAAATAAATAGCAAGGCATAGTGCTACACACATACAATCCCAGAGGATTGAGGCTAGAGGATCACAAATTACAGGCCAGCCTGGGCTACATAGGGAATTTAAGGCCAGGCTGGACTACATAGTAGGATGTTGTCTCAAAGAGAGAGGAATGGGAAGGATTGGTCAGTGAACATGTAAAAATATCCTGAACATTGTTAGTCAACAGGGAAATTATATTTGCAAAGTAAAACCATAATGAGATACCACTGTATACTCATTAGAGAGCTAAAATTTAAAGGTGGATAATAACAAGTGTTGGAGAGGGTATGGAACAAGTGGAATTCATACATTGCTGATAGGAATGTGAAATGATGTAGCCATTTTAGAAAAGTTTGACAATTTATTATAAAGTTAGACAAACATTTACTATGTAACCTAGCAATCTACTCCTAATTTTTTCCTCAAGATGCATGAAAACAGGAATCTTACCATGTGTGGTGGCACATGCCTGTCATCCCAGCACTTGGAAGGCTGAGACAGGAGGATCGCTGTGAGTTCAAGGGCAGCCTGGACTACATAGCGAGACCTTGTCTCAAAAAAAAAAAAAAATCAGGGCCGGGGATTTAGCTCAGTGGCACCGCGCCTGCCTCGCAAACCCAAGGTCCTGAGTTTGATCTTGGTACCAGGAAAAAAAAAAATTCATGGCAGTTTTACTCATAATAACTGTAAATCTGAAACATCTTGAAAGTCTATCAGTAGATAAATGAATAAACAAATGTATTGCTTTATATCATACAATGGAGTAGTACTAAAAAGCAACAAACTATAGATACATGCAATAATATGGATGAATATCTGAAATGTTATGCTGAAGAGTATATACTATATTATTTATTACATAAAGTTCTAGAAAAGGCAAATGTAATCTATAGTGACAAAAGCAGATCAGTGGTTGCCTAGAACTAAGGGTGATACTAAGTTTGCAAAAGGGCATAGGGCAGTAGTGGTAAACCTATGACACCTGTTTTTTTTTAAAGGCAAAAGATCTTAATGCATGAGTTGTTTTTTCTAAACTAAATACTCAGTATTCAGGTTCAATTGCAATATTGGCACTTTGGGATAAATAAATGGGGTTTGGTTTCCAGTATGGGCACTCGTCTCTAAAAAGTTTCACCACCATTGGCATAGGGAATGATTTGGGTTGATAGGTATAATTTAGGCATGAATAGGTTATGTCATATGGCTTGTGGGACAGAATACAACTTGTTCTGAGTAAGACATAAGCATAATATCGCTGGGCGTGGTGGTGCATATCTGTAATCCCAGCACTTGGGAGACTGAGGCAGAAGAATTGTCACAACTTCCGCCAGCCTGGGCTGCTTAGTGAGTTCAAGGCCAGCCTGAACTGCATAGCAAGACCTTGTCTCGAAAAAAAGCATAATATCAAAGTCGGCAGTGAGGAAAGAGGGCACTTTATTGGAACTGAGAACTTTGCCACATAAATGTATTAAGAATGTGGTCAAGCTTTTTACCAAGATGGCCCCGAAGGCGAAGAAGGAAGCTCCTGCCCCTTCCAAAGCTGAAGCCAAAGCAAAAGCTTTGAAAGCCAAGAAAGCAATGCTGAAAGGCATCCATAGCCACAAAAAGAAGAAAATCCGCACGTCACCCACCTTCCACCGTCCCAAGACACTGCAGCTCCGGCAGCAGCTGAAATACCCTTGGAAAAGCACCCCCAGGAGAAACAAGCTTGACCGTTATGCCATCATCAAGTTCCCCCTGACCAAAGAGTCGGCCATAAGATAGAGGACAACAACACACTCATATTCATTGTGGATGTCAAGGCCCAGAGGCACCAGATCAAACAAGCTGTGAAGAAGCTGTATGACATTGATGTGGCCAAGGTCAATACCCTAATCAGGCCTGATGGAGAGAAGGTGTATGTTCGACTGGTTCCTGATTATGATGCTTTGGATGTTGCCAACAAAATTGGAATCATCTAAACTGAGTCCAGCTGGCTAATTCTAAATACACATTATTTTCACCATTAAAAAAAAAAAAAAGAATATGGTCAAATCAGAAAATAATTCCACTCAAATATCCGCACAGGACTGAAGGCCAAGTAACTAACTAGTGTGACAATTATGGAGGCTCTTATGGAATCTGTGAAAAATTAGGTAACTGTTTTAACTTTCTTAGTGACTGAATATTTCCATCTCTTTAAAGTGAATGCAAAAAGATTTAGAACTCCTAATCCTGTATTGTGTTCAATAAATATACACGGAATGAACCAATTATATTTATTGATTGATTTTTTTTTGAGACAAGGTCTTGCTTTGTAATTTGGACTGACCTTGAACTCAACTATGTAGCCCAGGCTGGCCTCAAACTAGCACTAATCCTCCTGCCTCAGCCTCCCAGTCCTAGGATTACAGGCGTGTGCCACTACCCTGGCTAAATGCATGAATTTTAAAAAGAAAACATCGGGCTGAGGATATAGCTCACTGATAGAGCATTTGCCTGGCATGCACAAGACCTAAGGTTCAATCCCAAGGTTCAGTCCCAAGCATCAGGGAAAAAAAGAAAAGAAACAGACTGGGGATTTAGCTCAGTGGCACCACACCTGCCTCACAAGTGCAAGGTCCGGAGTTTGATCCCGGGTACCAAAAATAAAAAAAAGAAAAGAAACTGTCAACATTATTTCTCTTAGTACCTTTAGCAGGTATGAACACACAAAGTCTATAACTGAATGCTTTTTGTATAAATGAAGTTAGCTATATTGTTCATAATCTGAGTTAGGATTGCTGATTCAGTTCGTATTATATTTGACCAATTATTACTTAGATTAGAGATTGCTTAGATTTTAGAGCAGCATTAATCTTTCACTTTACACATTTTGATATGTTTAAGTATTTTTTTCTTTAATGCATTTTCATTAATCTAATTACCTATATTAAATCTAATCAGTGACTTCCTGGGATGAATATCTAGTCATTAAACAAAGGGTACATTTTCAAATAATTATTCATATTGTCTAAATAATCTAAATGCTATACTTATTTTAATTCAAAGTATAGTGCTTTTGTTTTCTGAAACAGTGTATCATAAATACAAATTCTGATATTATTTGAATTTAAACAGAATTTACCAAGTATATTCCTTTTTGAAGTATATGGCAGTAATGTTCAACACCCAAGTTTACTATCAAGAACACTGATTGGATCAGGGAGTGGTGGTGCACACCTGTGATCCCAGTACTAGGGAGGCTGAGGCAGGAGAATTGCCACAAGTTCAAAGCCAGCCTGAACTATATATATCAAGACCCTGTCTCAAAAAACAAAAACAAGAATATTGATTGGTTAGCTTTTCAGTCAATTCTTTAGCAAAAAGAAATAGAAGGAAAGGGCAGGTTTCCTCTGTGCTTCAGGTGACAGGGAAGAAATGGCAGCTTGTGTTCTCAGTGGAGGCACTCAGCTCCTCTTGCCATGGGTTTCCTTTATTGAGTAAGTCTCTATCGAAGATTTGACTTTGAGCCTAAAGGCTTTTTATATCTCTGCATTTAATTTTTTCTTGGCTCTATACATCTTTTTTTTTTCCTCAAAAGCACCTTAGTTGATGTATTGATCATAAAATTCACCCACTTAAAGTACATAAGTCAGTGAGTGTGCGGCTGTTACCACAGTCTAATTTTGGAACATTTCCATTATCCTACAAAAAAACTCCATACCCATTCATAGTCACTCCTTATTCCCCTAGTTCCCCCAACCCTGCCCTGCAAAATAATATCCCATTATATGGGCGTACTTCATTTTATGTATTCATTCTTTGGTTGATGGGACATTTGAATTGCTTCTACTTTTTGGCTTTGTGAATAATACCACTACAAACATTCATATACAAGTTTTTGTGCCATCACCATTTTTTAGCATATAGCTTTCTTTTGATGTGTAGTGTGTTCATATATTATGTCATAAGATTTGCATTAGAACACCCCAGGTATAGTTTTAACTTAATGAGTACAACATATGTCATGCAATCGTCTGCATACATCTTACTAAACTCAAATGTTTATTAGTTTCTCCTTTGTCGTTTTGAGTCATTTAGAAACTATAATTGGGTAAGCAAAAAAAACCAGCCCATTTTGCTTTTCATCACCCTTGTTATTGGGCCATTTCCAGGAACTCGAGTTTGATATTTTTCTGTCTTGAGCTAGAATAGAGAAGATTGGCTTTGTGTGAATCCGTTTACAGTTGGTTGACTAACTTGGAAGACAAAAAGCTAAATGACAACAGTAGTCATCTTCTGTGTTGTTGTTGTTGAAATCTTAGTCTGGTTTTGGTTTTCTTAGAGTGAAACTTTGCAAAAAAGAGTCTATACACTTAAAGTGGCGAACACCTTCTGGAAATTAATTTCTCTGTTGACATTAACCTCAAAGATATATCATTGGCCAGGGATTTAGCTCAGTGGTTCCAGCGCCTGCCTTGCAAGCTCAAGGTCCTGAGCTCGATCCCCAGTACCAAAAAAAAAAAAAAGATATATCATTGACTGTACAGATGAAGTAGATGTACCCAGCAGCTCAAACTGAACCCGAGCAATCATTAAGAAAGAGGTTCAAAGAATGTGATTACTGAGAGGAGCCTTTAGGGGCATTTATTCACATTGTCTTCTTGCTGTTGACTCAGCTCTGGACTTTGAGGTTTATTTGTTGGAAACAAGACCCCTTAAGTCTGAGCTAGATTAGTGATTTATTAAAATCTAGCTAGATTAATATTAAAATAAATGCTTAGCAAATTATGAATTATTATAGCCCCTCCCCTCAAAAAAAGGTTTACTGTAGCTGAGGTTATGGGTTAGTGGTAGAGCACTTGCTTAGCATGTATGAGGTCCTGAGTTCAGTCCCCAGCACTGGAGGGAAAAAAGGTTTAGTCAAGACTAGGAATATAATGGGTTGAAACTCCTGCACTAGGGAAAAAAGTTTTTATATTTGGGTATGTTTGGTTACAGAAGTTCTAGGTTTTTGGAACTAACATGAATAGAGAAGGGAAAATTGATTTCAAGATTTGGCTATTTCATGAATTTGATCCATGTCAGTTTTATAAGCACAATAATTTTTAACTCATTAGGATAGTACCCTCCAACCTGGACTTTGTAAATCATTTCTTTCCTTTTTTTTTTTTTGTACCAGGAAGCAAACTCAGGACCTTGCACTTGCCAGGCTGGCACTGTGCCACTGAGCTACATCTCCAGCCCCCTCCCTTCAGTCTTGAGAGGAAACTAGACTTAGGAGCAAGTTAGTTGTGGTTTGGTTATTGCCAGTCACAGTTTTTTTGCTTAACAAAATATGAAAAAATGATTATAATTGGCTTATTTTCTGCTAAGTTTTGGAAAGGACAAATTTATTACTTGTGGTCTAATTTGTTAAAGTCAGGGCCATGTTTTCTACTACTTTAATATCCACAAGAAATCTTTATGCAATGCAGGATATTAAGAGAGTACTTGGGGCTTGTTCTGAGATTTCATTTCACCAGTGCCCTAGAGTTTCTACTAGGCGTAGTGCTGCATACCTGTAATCCCATCACTCGGGAGGCTGAGGCAGGAGGATCACCATAAGTTGTAGGCCAGCCAGGGCTACTCAGTGAGTTCAAAGCAGCCTGAACTACATAGCAAGATCCTGTCTAAATCAATCAATCAATCAGTAATACATACGTACATAGTTTCCTTCGCTTGCCTGGTTATTCCCAGATTGTAGTTTTCTTGAGGTTCAGTTCAAACATCACCTGCTTTCTAAAGCTTTTCTTGTCTGTCCAACCTAAGCCTTCTGCAGAGTTAATTATCTCCATTTCTGCCCTCGTAATGTGTTCTATATTCTCTTCTAGCTTTATGACTTTGCTTAATAATTATTTCCTAGGCTGCTGGCTCCAAGGCAGGATGGCATGACAGAGGGACATAGTGGAGGAAATGCTGCTCTTGTCCAAGCAGCCAGAAAGCCCGAGGGAACAGAGGAGCCAGGGAGTGAGATAAACCCTTTCAGGCACACCCCAGTGGGCCACCTTTTCCAGAGGCCTCATCTCCTAACAGCGAGTCAGGTATGCCACTCCCATAATTCAGTCACCCGCCAAAAGCCCCACTTACGAGTGCCTGAAGCTCTTGGTGGACATCTAGCTATAAACTATAACAGGACATAAAGCTACAGTTTGGGTAAAAATTCTAATCCTGGGCTGGAAGTATAGCTCAGTGGCAGAGCACCTGCCTAGCATGGACAAGGCCTGGGTTTGATCCCAATACAGAAAAAACAAAATAATTCTAGTTCTTTGGCTAAATGTTTTAACCCCCCCCTTTTATGCTCATATTTTATAGCTCATATGCTAAAAGATAATGACCCCCCTTGTGCTTTATGTTATAAAAATAAAGTGCCCTGTGATCATAATTTTGAGAATATAAAAGAACCTTGCGTCCTCTGTAAGTAATGAATTAGAGCTTCAGAGAACTGGAAACAAAATCAAAGATCCTGGAAAATGTAGATTAATGCTTCTCGAGTGTTAACATGCATTAGAATCACCTAGGGTGTGTTAAAAGATCTCAAATAAGGCCTGAGAATGTATGTGTTTAAGTTCCCAAATAATGTTGATGTAGTTGGTCCAGGGATCACCTTTGAGGACCACTTATATAGCACATTTAACTAACCTCCCTACAAGACATCAGATTATTGAAATAAAGTCTGTTCCTCATCAGCTCACCTGTTTAAGATGTTTTGTTTTGTTTTTTGAGACAAGGTCTAGTTATGTAGTCCAGGCTGGCCTTGAACTCTGTATCCCAGGCTGGCCTCAAACTCACAGTGATCCTCCTGCCTCAGCCTTCTGAGTGCTGGGATTTATAGGCATGCACACCCAGCTAAGTTCTGAAGTTTCAAGAATGCATACTGTTACACAGAGTATAACATAATTTTCTCACTGAGCATATTTTTGTGTTCTAATTATTTTAATATAGTGATTCATGAATGTTGTAAATAAAATATTCAGAAACATCAAAATTGGATATTATGGAAAAACATAAGGTTAACTAGCTATTATTTCTAATCTGGAGGAAAATAACCACTACCATGTGACTTTGTAAGTAGACAGGTCATCCAATCACATTCTTACTTGATTGCAGTGTGGTTTTTAAAAAACTCACTAGCAAGTCAAGACAAATTTTTAGACCTTCATACTTGTGATTAGAGAAAAAAAGTTTTAAAATTAAGGCTTGGAAGCATTCTGTACATTGTACATTTTTTCCAAATTTGTTAGGGAAATTATCTTTAAAAGTTTCTTCCATTCATGAATTTGCTACCCAATCAGATTGAGGAAATGAACCATATATATATATATATAATATTATATATGTTTTTCAATTTTTTATATATGTTTTTCAGTTTTCACTTTTTATTATTACATGTTTGCAGTATATGATTATATTTCTCGTGGGGGTTGGTACATGTACATAACATTTTAATTCTTTTTTCATCTTTTCTTGGTCCTCTGCCTTCCCCCTCCCCATTTCTTGATCCCCTTCCCATTTGAGAAAGATCTACCTCCTTACTTCCTATTATCTAACTTTTATTTTGCTCTTTATTTAGATTTTGGGTTTCTTTTATAAGAGAAACCATGTGATATCTAAGCTTGTGTGTCTGATTTATTTCACTTAACATTATGGTCTCAAGGTGCATCTATTTTCCTTTAAAGAACTCAGGTTTATCTTTCTTTATGGCAAAGTAGTACTCCATTGTGTATAAATACCACATTTTGTTTATCCATTCATCTATTGACAGATACATAAGCTGCTTCCAAGATTTAGCTGTTATGAATTGTGCTGCTATAAACATGGTATACACATTTCACTGTAATTTTATATCTTTAACTCTTTTGGGAAGATACCTAGAAAGGGAGTAGCTAGGTCAAATGGAATTTCTAGTTCTAGTTCTTTGAGGAAACTCCATACTGATTTCCATAGTGGTTGTACTAGTTTACATTCCCACCAACAATGTAGAAGAGTTCTTTTTCCCTTTGCTTCCTCACCAGGATTTATTATTTGATTTCTTGATAATGGCTATTTTTTCTGGAGGAAGATAGAATCTTGTTTTAATTTGCATTTCTCTAATGGCCAGAGATGATGAACATTTTTGCACTGTGTGAAAGTGTCAAGCCAGGATTTACACCCAGATGGTGCTCTGGCTAACAGTTTTGCATATGTTTACCTGAGCATCATAGAGGGTATAATACACACACACAACTCTAGGATTTGTTTTTTAAAAGTTTTCTTTTGATTTTTCTGGTAGAAGTAGCCCAATTCAGTACAATGGCACATGAAAAACTAGATTTGCAAGTTTTGGAGGAGGTCAAAGTCAAGATGATCCATTATGGTAAAATACGTGTTTTCATAACAGAAGAGTGGTGTGGGTAGATGATGATGATGATAATGATAACTTTGACATTGGGCACGTGAGCCAAAGTTCCTGTGACAGTGAAGTGGAGCAAGAATAGGGCTGGGGATTTAGCTCAGTGGTTTGGTGCCTGCCTTGAAAGCGCAAGGTCCCGAGTTCGATCCCCGGTACCAAAAAAAAAAAAAAAAAAAAGAATAGACTGATACAGATACAGAGAATGAAGACCTCCTTCATTCAGATGATGAAGAACACAGCAATGTGAGTACATATTTGACTAGACAAAATGTTGCAAAATGGTCACACAACCAAATGGAACAATCCAATGTTAGAACTAGGTCTGAAAATATAGTGAAAGTCTTGGCAGGAGTGAAACATATTGAACAAAATGCCAGCACTGCCAATCAGTGTTGCAAATTATAACAGATGAAATGGTACAAGATGCTGTGAAATACACAAAGGGTGAGATACAAGTAAAACATTCTGTATGCAACAATAGCCATATTCAAAAATGTATTTATTATGATGCCTCACTAGCTGAACTGAAAGCATTCATAAGTCTGCTGTACTTAGCAGGGACTTCTCATGGTAATTGCAGGAATGTAAAAGACTTATGGGAAAGCTATCGGTCAAAATATGGCATAAAAATACATGCCCTTGTAAATGCAAAGACTTATTATGCTTTACTTTAGAAATTTACCCTGGAACTCAGCCATCAGGTCCTTATAGATATAGTAATAAACTGAATGATGCTGTGCAGAACAGACTTGTTGCACCCATCTCCCAAACTAATTGGAATGTAACATTCAACAGTTGGTTTATCAGCTTCCAATCAATGTTACATTTGCTAACAGAACACAAATTAACCAGCACAGGAACTGTATGCAGGAACAAAGCAGAAACTCCAAATGAAATGTTACAATTTCAGAAAGAGAATTGTGTAGTACAATCTTTAGATTTCAGAAAGATTTACATTGGCCTCATATATGGCAAAGAAAGACAAACTGGTACTGCTGATGTCAACATTACACCATGATAGAAATATTGATAGGGAAACCTTGACAAAATGGAAGCCTGAGATGGAAACTTTCTACAATAAAACCAGAGGTGGAGTAGATGTTGTTGATGAGTTATGCAGCAACTATGATGTTACTCAAAACACAAAGCATTGGCCAATGATTATGTTTTACTTGATCCTAAACATGTGTGGCATAGTTTGATAATTTACAAAGAAAATAACTAATGCAAAATACCACAGATAAATTTTCTTAGAGGATTGGGACTGGAACTCATAAGAGATCATTTACAGCAGAGGAAAAACAAAATGTTTCTGCCCAAAGAGAACTACACAAGAAAATTGTGGAGCACACTGGTGAGCTGACCGGTAAACAAGCAGGCACAGCATCCCAAAGACCTACTACGACAACAGGAAAACCCAAAAGATGTTAACTGTGCCCTACAAGAAAGGACAAGAAAACAAAACATATGTGCTATAAGTATAAGCAATACTTAGGTATAGAACATGCAATTTTCATGTGTGAAGACTGCCTTGGGTGTGACAGTTGAAGCAAAGATTATTTTTGTTGTAGAGTGCTATTGTTATTTTCACTGTAGTTCACATAGGTTTTTATTTCTGAAGTTAATTTTAGGTTTTGTAAGCAAATACACAGATGATGTGAAAATGCTGATGTCTATTCTAAGCACTTATTACATATTTGATATTTTATTAGTATCTTATTTCCTTATTTAGGTGTGATAATTGCAGTAAAGATTTTTTTTTGTAGAGTGCTATTGGTATTTTCATTGTAGTTCATATAGGAATTTATTTGTTGCCCTTTTTTAGACTTTGTACACCAAAAAACAGTGGATGTTGACAATTTTGATGCTTTTTAAATAAACAGTAAATGTTAAAAATGCAATTCTTGGGCCAGGGACTTAGCTCAGTGGTTCCACCACCTGCCTCACAAGCGTAAGGGCCCGAGTTCGATCCCCAGTAACAACAAAAAAATGCAATTCTTTGTTTTTGTGATTTTTTCCAGTTAAGCACTCATTGTTTAATAAAACTCAAAATTAAAATTATTAATTCATCAATAGAAATAGTCTAAAGAATAAATGTAGGTTTGACACACCCATGTGTCTGTGACTTTATGACAAAAGATGTGTTACGCTTCAGAGATTGGCCTGTAGTTCTCTATTTCATTTGGATCCTTGTCTGGTTTTGGAATAAGGATAATGCTAGGCTCCAAGAATGATTTTAGGAGTATTCCTTCCCTTTCAATTTCATTAAAAAAGTTTGAGAAGTGTTGGCGTTAGATCTTCCCTGAAGTTCTTGTAGAATTCATCAGTGAATACATTCAACCAAGAATCTGTTTCTTAGTTGGTAGGTTTTTTATTACTGCTTCAGTTTCATTGCATTGGATAATTCAGGGTTTTTATGTCTTCTTGGTTCAGTTTTGTTAATTCATATATATCTGGGAATCTATGCATTTCTTCTGAATTCTCCAATTTATTGGAGTACAGGTCTTCAAAGTAGTTACTAATACTCTTCTGGATTTTGGTGATGTCCCTTGTGATTTTACCTTTTTCATTTCTAATTGCACTGATTTGGGTCTTCTTTTCTTTCCTTTTTGGGATAAGATTGGCTAAGGGTTTGTTTTGCTTACTTTTTGAAAGAACCAGCTCTTTGATTCATTGATTGTTCTCAATTTCATTAACGTCTGCTCTGATCTTTATAATTTCCTTCCTGGTAATAGCTTCAGGTTTGGATTGTTCTTTTTTTTTTTTCTGGTACCAGGGATCGAACTCAGCTCCTTGCGCCTGGGAGGCAGGTGGTAGAACCACTGAACTAGATCCCTGGCCCTTGTTCTTGTTTTTCTAGAACCTTGAGGTACATGGTTAGGTTGTATATTTAGGTTCTCTCTGTTTTTGTGATGTGGGGATTCACATCTGTAAACTTCCCTCTTAGGACTGCTTTTATTGTATCCCATCATTCTGATATGTTGTACTGGCATTATCATGTGATTCTAGAAACTGTCTAATTTCTTCTTTGATTTCTTCTGAGACCCATTGATTATTTAAGAATATATTGTTTAATTTTCATATTTTGCATAGTTTTTGTGGTTTCATTTGCCATTGATCTAGTTTCACTGCAACTGTGATCTGATAATGTCTATGGGATAATTTTGATTCTTTTGCATTTACTTAAGCATGCTTTATTGGATAATAAATGGTCTATTTTGGAGAAATGAACCATACGGATGTAAAACTACAGTGCAAACAATTAAAAATAAAGTTATCAACTAGAACAAGTAATTTGTTTTAAATTGGATAAATCATCATCTATGAATTAAAGAGTGATCAAAGTAAAGTAGAATTAGTGGGGTTATCATTTATATATATGAGAGTATGAGGGTGTAGGAAGCTGCTGTGGGATGTGTAAACTTAATGTGATTTAGTTTGACTAGTGAGTTTGAGTTAAGCTGTTCCTTTTGTAATTGATTAGCTATCAGCCTGGGCTAAACCTTAATGTTAGTCCTGCTACTACTTCAAAAGCATCTTCTAAGAAGATTAAATAAATTAAGGACTTATTCTCTCCACTTTCCAAGAATCTTGAAGAAGCAACATGTTGAGGCAGTGAACTTCTCTCATAGCTGTTTTAGGGACAAAGTGAAAATTATGCTCTTAGAGTTGTCAGTATGATTTCTTAAATAATTAAGGGAGAGAGAGGTTGGAAGGAAGCAGCTTTATTACTAGACTTAACCTGAGTTCAATTTGGTAGATTTAAAAATACATATAATCCTCTTTTGATTATTGATCATTTGTAATTTCTTTCTCATTCAAAGGATTTAATGGCAGAAATAAACATTTGTGACATGAAGAGTTACCCGCCCCCTTTCTAAAGCTTTTCCTGTCCAACCATTTCTAAGCTGTCTGCAGAATTAATTATCCTCATCTCTGTTCTCTGGCCTGCTCTTCCCTGAGTACTCATTCATGTAGCTTCTAGCCCTATGAATTATATTGTGATGTAGAGTGATAATGAGAAAAGGCTGTATTTCCAGAGAAGTATTTGATGACATTTTCTTTTTATTATGGAAAATTTTCAAGCATATACTAACAAGAGTGAATGTATGAACCCCACATATGAAGCCCAACTTCAGTAATGGTCAAGTTGCTACTATTCTTCACCTGACTCCTTTATATTACACTTTTTTGTTGTGCTTATGTTGTTTGCTCAAATATTTTAAAGCTTTCTCCATTCATACCACTTCATCCATAAATACATTAGTATGTATTTCTAACCAAGAAATCTCCCCAAAATAATTCCATTATTGTCACACTTAATACCATAAAATAATTTTGTAACAGTGTCTGATTCAGTACATGACCAATTTGGCCCCAGATTATATTTTTCACCATTCATTTGAATCAGAGTCTAGAGAAGGTCTGCACATTGACATGAGCCAGGTCTTTTTAATCTTTCCTATAACTATGGTCCTCACTTCCTTTGGTGTTTTTTCTTCTGCTTCATAAGAAGGAAGCCCATGACATTCAGTTTGTTCCAGGTAGAGTGAAGATCAGTGGTTTCAGGTGGTATCAATAATAGAGTGAAAATAATTATTATTCTTATTAAATCAGCATCTATTTGACTTCTCTAAAATACAGTAAAAACAGAAGAAGCTGGGAAAATACTAGATTCTCCCTCTTTTATTTATACATTTTCAGAAAAATGAGTTGAAATGGCTGGGAGCTTTTTAAAAAGTATCATTGATGTTTAATATGCTTTGATCTATTAAAACCATTATTCTCGGGCCGAGGATTTAGCTCAGTGGTTTCACTGCCTGCTGCGCAAGTGCAAGGACCCAAGTTCAATACCCGGTACCAAACCAAACAAAACAAAACCATTATTCTCTTTCACTTCAAAACTATTCCATCTTCAATAACAAATGCTGGCAGAGGTGTGGGGAGAAAGGAACCCTTCTCCATTGTTGGTGGGAGTGCAGACTGGTGCAACCACTGTGGAAATCAGTATGGACACACCTCAAAGAACTAGGACTAGAGGTCCCATTTGACCCAGCTATTCCCCTGCTGGGTATCTTCCCCAAAGAATTAAAAGAATCATACCACAGTGATATATGCACCCCCATGTTTATAGCGGCACAGTTTGTAATAGTTAAAGCTTGGAAACAGCCCAAGTGCCCATCAACTGGAAACTGGATAAAGAAGGTGTGGGTTGTTTTTATAAAATGGAGTACTACAAAACTATTCCATCTTTAGTAGGCGTCTCTTCAGGTTGACTCCTGTATCTTTTACATGACCCTAGTAATCTTTGATAACTTCTTGCTTTCATGGATATAAGGATATCCCTGATTCATGTACTTCTCCAGACTTGAAATCTCATTCGTTTCTCCCGGGAAGCCTGGTTCCTTTTAATTAGAAATCTGGGCACTAATATCTATTGGGGTGGTTGTTGTTTGTTTGTTTGTTTTGGTACCGGGGATCAAACTTGGGACCTTGCGCTTGGGAGGCAGGCACCAGAACCACTGAACTAAATCCCCGGTCCTACTAATATCTATTGTTATTGGACAGTCATTGCTTCTAGGCAGTCTCCATGAACAAAGTTGGTAAATGGGGTTTGGGGGATTTTTTAAAAAAGAGAGAAAGAGATTAAATATCCTTGTTGATAATATGTCCAACTGATATATCTGATTAATTTCAAATTTTGTAAGGAAGGAAAAATGTGTTGATATGAAAGACTGTAACTGAAGAGGATTCACTTTAGTTGGGTGATCCAGGGGATATTTGGGCAGAGACATGATGAATAAAAATGATTAACACTACCATTTTTTACTTCCCTACTGTATGCCCAACTGTATGAAGGATTTTTTTTCCTCTTCTCTTTTTCTTCCTCTTTCTCCCCCTTTTAAAAAAAAATTTTTTTTTAGTACCAGGGATTGCCTGCCTGACAAGTGCAAGGTCCTGACTTCAGTTCCTGGCAGGGTGGGGATTCAAATCCTATGCAAGCAAAAGTTTTCTTTCATAAGTATTTAAAGTTCATATCAAACAAGCAAAAAGCTTATAGAGAAATATTACTGTATTCTTTTCTAGTATTTTATGCTTTTTTTTTTTTTCTGGTACCAGGGATTGAGCTCAGGACCTTGTGTTTTCGAGGCAGGCACAGCACCACTGAGCTAAATTCCTGGCCCTCTAGTATTTTAAATTAAATCCACAATATTGTCCAGTGAACTGTGTGTGAAGATTTATAGATATTTTCTTTGGTGTCTTAAACTACAACTAGCTGCAGTTAATACCTATGTACTAATTTAACAAACAGGGCCACCTCTAACAATATTAAAATAAGACGATATTATGCCCTGGTAAAAGAAAAATTCTCCAGTAACTATGGGAATGCTTGTACCATGAAGACAGCATCTTAAATCTTTATATAAGTCATACACAAAGTGTTATTTCGATGAAAAAATAGTGGTGTGAATAATACCTGTTCACAGGCGAAGACACTTGATGTATCTTGGGCCTCAATGTTTGTTGGATTTTGCAGTTTTGTGAGCAAGATTTGTATTTTTTTTTAAAGTTCTATATTTCTGTGTGTTCCACTTGATGTCAAATCTGTATTCTTAAATTGTAGAGATCCATTAAAAAAATAATCTCAGCCCCTCCTTCCTTCCCCCTACCCCCCACACTCATTTTGTATAATATGGTAATGATATCACCGTAGCAGTAATTACGGGTCATCTTCATTTCTTTCATCTCTGCCTGTTCTGATGGCTTCATTCCTTTGACGGAGAAGATTTGGCTCTAGGTGCTATGATTATTTTGTTAAGCGTTATTCGAATAGACAGGAGTGAGAGAAATTAATCAATCCAAATGCAATTAGCATCATGTTTAACCCAGTGATGGACGTCTCAAGGTGAAACAGCCAAGGGAGTTTCAGACATTTATTATTCAATCCAGTGGTTCTTATCTAAATTATAATCAAGAGAGGTTTTTATTGGCTTCCCAGTGTGAAAATGTAACTCTTTCCCTGCCCTGGAGGGTCAAGAAGACTGGTCCTTCATTCTTCCTAGACTTAAGCTACTACCAGTACCTCAAAGTGGAAGGAACCAAGAAGGAAAGTTGTCTTAGTATCCAAGGCCTTTGGAATGATCTGCACTGAAATCTGGGTCTGGTTTTCCTAATGGTAGAACCCAGCCTATGAATATTTCACTCTGTCTAAATTGGGGCAAATATTTTGGGTACTGATCAAATCATTTTGAATGCTTGTTCTGTCTTAGCTTTACACAATAGATTATTATTTTTCTTCTTTATGAATGAGGATATTAAGATGGGGTGAGGGACCGGGGATTTAGCTCAGTGGTTCTGCTGCCTGCCTTGAAAGTGGAAGGTCCCAAGTTCGATCCCTGGTACCAAAAATCAGATGGGGTGAAGTTGCTAGCCTTTGATCATAAGAAGTGTTTTCACCAGGATGTATTACTTTGTAAAGGCCCTAAAACATGAATGTTCTGCACAAATTTATGAGTATTAATAAAATTTCTAGTCCCCAAAGTATTAATCCATTGCTTTGATCTCATTGCCTTTCTCAGTTGAGGTTTACCTTGAAAAGGGAACAAAGTGAAGCTCTGTAATAGGCCTGTGAGGCCCTTTGAAAGCAAACAAAATACAAATAAGTTGTTAGCTCTTGTTTCTTGAATACAAATCTTTGAGGGTCTTGTTTGGGTTTGTCTTTTAGTAAGGAGAAGGATGATAAGAAAGACTAGTATTAGATATTTGACATCTAGTTTTGTCTTCCTCTTAAAAGAGGGCGGGGTTGATGGAAAAACACAGGCTTTCTCTTGAATACAACATTTTTCAAATGCCTGACAATTAAGATTCTTCTACTTCTGCCTTCGATCTTTAGGCATCATGGCTGACACTTTCCATATTTTATGTTCCTGCTTGATGTTTTATATTCTGAAAATAAATCTGTTAGCTGGATATTTCTATCCTTTTTCCCCCTCTGTTATGAAAGCCATTAAAATTATTTTCCATGTTGGGACTGTCCAAATTTCTTGCGCATTGAGCCTTGACTTCGGTTGCTCGTATTACTTCTGGGATAAAAGTATTTGGAAATAGGCCTTATAGTGTGTTGGAAAAAAATGTTTAATATAAAATTATTTCTCTGAAGTCACCAGGGGAAACACTATTATTAGCCACCCACCCTTTTGTCAGAAAATGTGTTAGATGGGCTGGGGATTTAGCCCAGTGGTTTCGCCACCTGCTGCGCAAGCACAAGGCCCGAGTTCAATCCCTGGTACAAAAAAAGAAAAAGTGTTAGATGCCCCATAAAGAGAATTTGGAAAATATGCTTACAAGGACGAATCTTTTTGAGAATTTTGAGGATGAAGACTTTTGATATAGCATGTAGGATGTTCTTTTCTCAGATACATAGTATTTCCACTCCCTTTTTGAAATGCTTATACCCAAAGAACTTTATACAAAAGCCTCAAGATGATTCTGCCAACTTTCAGGTGCTACTTTTAGTATTTTAGAAAATAGTGAGATTTACCAAATGCTTTCATTTGTATTATCAGTTGTGATTATTTATCACAGGAGTTGATTAAGAATGGTGAGCAGACTTTAGTACAATTATTCCACTTACTGAGGCCACCAAGTGTCCCAGTGCACCAAGGCAGACTGTTCCTCATCCAGTAACACAGTCCTTTTCCCAGGCATCCAGTTCCCAGGTCCTTTTGCTCTTGACGCTAGCACCAGCTGCTCTCATATCAGAGGCATTCAGAAGTGCTTAGTCTTCGACTTGAATTATCAATCACTTGTGGTCCTTTCTGTGCAGAGATCTAACACTGAGCTGGAGCTTGGTGAAGAATCTCGGTCTGGCAGGTTGCCTTGGAACTGCCCTGCGTATGCCAGCTCTGAGCCATAGCACAGGAAAACTTTGCACATCCCTGTGAGACAGCAGTCAGTATTATGAATCACTCAGGTTTCTTTTTATTTTCCTCTAATCTACCAAAGTACCTGTTAACAGCTCGCTCCACCTTGAAGGCACTTTAGCTTTTGAGAATAGTCTCTTATCAGAAGGCATGTTGTTACCGGGCCATAGACACAGGTGTCTGTAATCCCAGCATAGGAGAGGCTAAAGTAGGAGGATGGAGAATTTGAGGCCAGCGTGGGCTAGATAATGAGCCCCAGCCTATCCTACACTGTGGAGTGAGACTCTATCTGTAATATCTTGTACATCGGGAGTGGAATGTCAAGGGTTTTGTCAACATTTAATTTGTAAATATTCTTCAAATTTACCAATTGCCCCCCGCCCCGAAAATATCTTGCCTGTAGTAGTTGGCACTCCGTGTGACTGATTTCTCTAGTCAGCCAGCCACCCCATGCAAACTTCTCTTCTACATAGCACACACTGATGACTGAGTCTTCTTGTCATAGCTGTTAAGAGTGTATTCAAGGTTTCAGGCACCAAAAGAGTAATTTTTAAAGAGTAAAAATTATAATTATAACGAGTTTCTTCAAAGTATCTTCTGTGAGGCTAATTAACCTTTTAGCACAGTGATTTAAACTAAACTAATCAGGATTTTATGTGTTTCTTTTTGCTAGAAGTAACTAGTGGTATGGTTAAGGAAGGTAGTAGTACTTGACATTACTCCAGCAGAGTTTGAGAGTTTGTTTTTTTTTGCTTGCGTTATCATAACGTTCAGTTAGTTTATGATAGAAGAGGTGGAAGCAAGTAATGATGTCAAATCACTGAGAAAAACATTGTCTGTCGATGTGGAGCCTTCTTTAGCATTCTTTCCCCAGCACTGGGCTGACTCATTCTTGAGTTTGGAGTAGTTGTCCAATGGACTCTGTGGTGTGGCTGGGTTTAGCCACAAGCCCATGTTGACGTCACCAGAAGTGCTGTTTTTGAAGCTCGCTTGCTTTTCCCCCAGGGGTTGTTAATCCACCAGCATATGTGCCTTACCCAGATGCCAATTTTTTTTTTTTTTTTTTTTGTACCGGGGATCGAACTTGGGACGTTGCACTTTCGAGGCAGGTGGCAGAACCACTGAGCTAAATCCCCGGCCTGCCAAATGTTTATGTTACCATTTGTTTTCCATTTCAAGATCTTTTAAAAATAAATAGGCTTCCTTTTGCCACTCTTAATACTGCATAATTTGTCTTATTTAGTGCAGCCTGCTACCGCTTGTGAGAGGGCAGCTGAGAGCCCGCAGTGCTTGTCATGGCTGACAAAAAGCTGAGGGAAGGAGTCCAGACTGAGAAAGTGATCATACTGGTTGTTTGTTGGTTTGTTTGTTTGTTTTTGGTACTGGGGATGGAACTCGGGACCTTGCCCTTTCAAGGCAGGCAGCAGAACCATTGGGTTAAATCCCCAGATCCTGTGGTCATACTAGTTTGAAGGTGGCAGGACAGGATTGTTCCATGGTGAAGTTTAAGATCGAGGCTTGTGCCACTTAGTAAACTAATAAAAGCCTGTTGTAAACAACAGCTTATCAATAAAGCAGGTTAGATTCCAGTTTGATAGGTGGGCATTTAATGAGACAGACACACCTGCACAGTTAGAAATAGAGTGAAGATAGAATTAATATGTTCCAGAAGCAGGAGGTGTCTGCCACAAAGGGAACCTGTTATTTACTCCAGAACTCTGTTCCCACAGACCAGGAACTCTCTGAATTAGACAGCTACAACTTTGTTGTACTATATCCTTTTTGTTTGTTTGTCTGTTTTTGTCTTTTTGAGACAAGGTCTTGCTATGTAGTCCAGGCTGGCCTTGAACTCATAGCAGTCCTCATGCTTCAGCCTCCTGAGTGCTGGTATTACAGGTGTGCACCTCCATACCTGGCTTGGTTGCACTATATCTTGACAGTAGATTTTTCTATGCTTTCATTTTCCTCCTCTTCATTCCTATATTCTATTAAAGTGCCTGGCATATGTGAACAAGTGTATTGCCTTAAAAAAACCCAACTAAATGGCTGATGGTGTGTTTTATTCAACATCAGACAAAGATGGAATGAGGGGATACTGATTCTGTGAAAATATCGTCTTTCTCCATTCTTGGCATGCTTATTCAGCTATCTTTAGATTCTGTTAAGTTATTTTGTTCTCATCATTTAACAACAAAAATTCTAGCATGCCTTGTTCCATTGGAGAATTTTGATGTTTTTTATTTATCATTATAAAATCAAGGACAATTTTATGATCTTGTTGTACATAGCTGTTATAAGTCAGGCAATATGTCTTTGAGTAGCTACCAATTACTCTAAAAAAATGAATCCTTGATAATCCCATGAAGCATCTTGTTGCTTAAATAAACTTGTGTGAAATAAAATAGGTTGCAGTTTTTGCATTTAATCTCACCTTAAACAGATGAGGAAACAGAAGCCCAGAAGGATAACCTAAGGAATTGCTACAGTGGTCCAGGGTCAGATGTAAGCTAATCCAATGCTAAGAATCCTGTCCCTTTCACAGTATTCTGTTATCTTTGTTTCCTGACCACTTATGGTAGATCTCCTAAAAACAGCCTATTGTTGCTCTTCCAGGTATGAGGAAACCAGTGTGACTTCTCTACCATGAGAATGTTTTAAATTAGATTGCAGCACAGAAATATTTAGTTTGGAATTGAAAACCAAACATTTTAAGAGTTTCTTCCATTTCATTAAAAAGTTACTTAATCTTCATATTGTTCCCTGCATAAATGTCAAGCAGAATTTTATCAGGCAATTGCCTCAGAGTTATAATCTGGAAAATCTTTCTTTAATGAAACCTGTATGTCATGGGAGAAACTTACAAAGCCCTGGCAGAGAAGGCTGGTCTTGAGAGAGACTCTGCACCCAATCTCGTTAACCAGGGTGCCTCTGGTAATCCCTCATCCCCTCACCGGCGAGAAATCAATCTGTACCACTGAATCTTTTTCAACCAGCCACCAGAAAATTTACTGCAGAGAAGGCAGTTTGGGGCTAGTCATTGTGGAAAGAGAGCCAGAGGTAAGGCTAAATGGAGGATGGAGGAATTGGAGAGTCTCAAGAGGAGATTATATTAAACCCTGTACCACCATCAGAGCAAGCAGGATGAAGTCCTCCCTTCAGCCCTGATCTCTCTAAGTATACTCAGGTATTTACAGCTGCCATGAGCCTGACAGCCCTAGGGAAACTACAAAGAGGATAATAGAAACAGTGTAAATCTGAAAGTTAATTGTAGGTTACCCATTTGCTATCTTTCAACATGGATACATGGTCCCCTCTCCATAGTCCACAGCAGTTCACATGTTAACCCCCTTGTGACAGTCTCCATTGTGACCTTCTCAGTTTATGATGTATGCACTAAACAGGAGGACCTATAAATCACAGCTGGCTGTGGGAGTCTTGCTTCTGTGCACAGCACATGCCCTCGGGCTGATGACCAGTGGGTTCCTATAAGAATGGTAATAGTGTTGGGCTGGGGATTTAGCTCAGTGGTTCCACCACCTGCCTGGCAAGTGGAAGATCCCAAGTTTGATCCCCAGTACCAAAAAAAAAAATTAAGAATGGTAATAGTGTTACATTTCTCTCCAGCCTAGTAATCCTGGAGAATGAACCCAGAAGCAGAAAATAGTTAACAAATTTCACTGCAAATTCTAGATAAAACTGGTGATCTTGTTGTCTCCAAGACTCCATTCCACTCCCCTCCCCTCCCTTCTCCCTTTCTCTTCTCTTTTCCTTCCCTTTCTTTTTTGTGGGGCTGGGAATCAAACCCAGGGCCTATGCTTGCCAACCAACTGCTATACCAATGAGCTACATACACTCCCAGCCCCTAGGATAGTTTTCTGTATCATCATGTGCATTAGAGGAGGGGGGACCAAGAGGGAATGGAGGAATTGGAAGTGCCAAGCTCAACAGCCTGTGATCTTACCTTGGCCATTTGTGTTAGAATATACCAGTACTGGAAAGAAGAAAGGATGGAGCCAGGCAGGGGGAAACAAGTATTTTCCTTTGCTATAAGCAGGCAATAGCCATCTCTAAAGGTTTTTCCCTGAAAAATTTGAAATCCTTGAAGGAAGTGTTTTAGTAAAATATATTTACATATAAAACCCTACTGGAAGGGGTATGTATGTGCATGTGCGTGCCTGCGTGCATGTGTGTGTGTAGTGTGTGTGTGTGTGTGTGTGTGTGTGTAGATGAGAAATACCAAACAGCAGCAGAAGGCTTACTCTTAATGGGATTTTGTAGCAGCATGTGCGAGTTTGTTTCAGAAGTCAAAAATGAACAGATGTTGGTATAAATTACCTCTGTGTCTGATGTCTTGCAAATTAAAAGCACGGTTGGCATCACTAAACAATTTTACTAGGTTTAGGGGGGTGCAGTTTGCAGGCGGTGATTACTGTAGCAGATCGGTAAGAATCTTCACACTGCAGCAGAGCAGGAAAGCAAAGAAAAATAAGGGCTCTATGAATTCATCAGAAATGCTAACATCTCTGATGACAAGTGAACAGGAGGGCACGTGCTCTGGTACAGCCCCTGACCCACAGCAATTTCTCTGTGCACAAAAAGGGGTTGGTGCTTAGGACCTGATTTATAGGGCACAGCCCTCTTTTAGGGAGCGTCTGTGTCACACATTCGTATATCTCCTATATGGGACTGGCAAGCACGGAAACTTTCTCCCCTCCCATGGAGGAGATGATGTCTTTTGAATTACTTCTACTTTTATGGTGGTTTCCTGCAGCTCTGTATACTTGGATTAGGTTGAAGGGGGAGGAATGATTGAGTGGAAAAGGGGCTGTTAAAAAGGATTGGTTAAATTCAAGGAGAGCTTGCCACCAGGAGACTTCAGAATCTCCATTTATTTTCCCTTTTAAACCCTTTGAGCCTTCAAATAGTTGAGTCTTTTTAAATTTTAAATCTTACACTATTCTAAGTCATTCTCCCATTTGGTGGAAAAAACAGCAAGGTGGAAGGTCTGAAGGACAACAGCAGAAATCTCAGGTGTTGTCAGTGCGGTGCTCCAGGCCCATGGTTGGGGAACGAGGCTCTCTTCTGCCTGGCAGAGCTCTGTGTTACCCATGTCTGGTTTCTAGAGCACCTCTAGCCATGTTGCAAGGTCATTTGATACTGAAAATGTTGAAGTCCTTAGCACAGGAGCATAGGTACGTAATCCATCCTGCAGGAATAAATGATGAGACCTGTTGGGCCCAAAATATATTCCTGGCTGGGGATTTAGCTCAGTGAATGCATGCCTGCCTCACAAGCGCAAGGTCCTGAGTTCGATCCCTGGTACTCCCCCCCCAAAAAAATATATATGTATAGGATTGGGCTGAGGAGAAACATTCCTGGGATTGGGTTTTTGTTTATTTGTAGTACTGGGGATTGAACCCAAGGCCTTCACACTGAGCTACATCTCCAGCCCTTTTTTATTTTTATCTTGAGATGGTCTCACTAAGTTGCCCAGGCTGGTTGTGCACTTGTGATCCTCCGGCTTCAGAGTACTAGGGTTACAGGCGCCACCGTGCTTAGCTAGGAATGGGGTTTTGAGGTTACCTGTCTTATTATAATCATTGATTCATTCACTCAGAAACTACTGAGTATAAAAAAACATACATACGTACCTCTGAAAAGGGTTCTAGTAATGATTGCTACTATACCAAGTATGTTCATTGTTAATATCAAAAAGAAAAGTAGGACAAGTGGCATTAACATTGTACCCATTTTACAGATGAAGAAGGTGAGGCTCAGAGATACTGTCCAGCCCAAGGTGTCACCCGGCTAGTAAATACTACAGCTGGAACTGAGTTCACACACTGTACTGTGTACTTGGAAGAAGCCTACACTGCCTCCTATGGGCAAGAAAGTACTTGATTGGATTTTCTCTAAAATACTGTAGTTGGTTCTTTTAAAAAAATTTTTTCATTTTGTTTAATTTTTTTTTGAGACAGGATCTCACTGTGTAGCCTAGGCTGGCCTCAAACTCATGGCAATTCTCCTGACTCAGCCTCCTGAGTGCTGGGATTACAGGTGTGTGCCTGGCTGTAGTTTGTTCTTGATCCCTGATCTCTTCATTAATTTGGTATTATTTCCATCAAGGAAAATTATTTTTCCTGCCAGATAATCAAGGCACATTTAAAAAGAGCCACATATATATTGTAGAGAAAGGAGCCCTGAGGGCCACTAACTACTCTTGTTTATAAAGGAAGGAAACTAACATTTGTTTTGTTGGACTTTGTTCTTTTGTATATGACCACTCATCCAACTAGCATTTATTAAGCAGATACAGCTGTAGCACTAGCCAATCTCTACACTCAGTTCTTACATTTTAGTGAAGGAAGACAAGCTTGTAAATAAGTAATTTAAGTAATTACCTGCAAGACTTACAGGAATTGTGAGTGTTTGGTATAAATTTGGTATAAATTCGCCAAGGAAGGAATGACCAATTTGATTGGGGCCAGGATGGGATTGTGGATACATGAGGCAAGACCCACCACTGGGACTTCCACTCCTAACTAATGAAATTTCCTTTTGCTGACTGTTGTTCAGAAACTAGTGAGAGCTGGAGGTATATAGGCTAGTTACCAGAAGCCTCCCTGTAGTGATGGACTTTGTGTTGTCTTATTTCTTCACTGTGCAAATAAACAAGAAACTGTTAAACTTAGGTTGGGACAGAGGAAAAGTGAAAGTCTTTTCATGTAGCACTATTTGTGTGGACTTGTGTGAGGCAGCAAGAAGCGAGGCAAAGCCTTTCCCATTCCTGTGAGTGCCTCTCTAACACCTCTCTTCTTTGCCCAGAATAGAGACACATCCTGCCCTGAAGTACTGCGTGGTTCCAGACTTCTGGGTGCTCGGGCCAGCCATCAGAAACTTTCAGAACTGTTAAATAGGGTTATCTGAAAAGATGACCTTGGGGGATGAGAGTGAAGGGGATGTTACATTGTATATGCTCATTGAGGATTTGCTTGACACAGCTAAAACGGCTTCTGGAGTGGCTCTTCTTTTTTTGTTTAATTTTATTGGTACATTTTAGGTATACAATAAAATGACATTCATCATTGGAAATTTGCACCTTTGCATAATCTCTCTTGGTTCTTATTTTTTCCCCCTTCCCCTGCCCTCCCTTCAACCCCCTCCATCCCTTCCTATTTGCAAAGACTTTGTTTCCATTTTTTCATTTTCTCATATTAATTCCATTCCCTTCTTTCCTTTTCCCTACCCCTCCCACTTCCCCTTCACCTTTGCTGGAGTGGCTCTTGTAATTGAGAAACGTTTTGCTTTCATTTTGGAGCCTTATATGTCAGAAAGTAGCTGTATAAACCCACAGGCAACTACAGCATTCAAAGATTGATGGTGCTGAAAGTCGGAGAAAGACACATAAACCTTGCCTGGCTATATTAAATACCTAAGGACTGACAATGCCAAGAGAGAGAAGACCAAAGCTCTATAAACCCTACTTTATTACACCGTCCACAGATGAACTGCACTGAGGGAATGTAAACCTTGTTATATTATAGCATGCAGGGACTACCACCACTGAGAGACAGGGTAAATGATCTCTGATTTTGATTTGAGATTATAAATGTCCAGAGACCAACAACCCAGAAAAGACTCTTATCTTGGTTGGGTTTTAGCTTCCAAGAGCAAACCCCATGAGATAGTAACATGAACATTAGGTTAGATTCTTCAGAGGAGGATTTGGAGGGAATTCCCTGGTAATTTTTTTTTTAAAGTTGGATGATAAAGTCTTCCCCAATTGGCCTGTATCTTATAGCGGTTGCTAACTTCAGAATAGCTTTATCAAGTTTTAGTTGTCAGTGGTAGTTTACTTCCCCCTTTTAGGAGGTTAGTGGTGATCAGAACTGTAGTGGCAGCAACTTGGTATACAATTTGAATCAATCTGCATTTTTTGAATGAAAACTTCCTGCAGTCCTTTTTTTCACATTTCAGGTTTTCACTATCTTTTATTTGCTTTGTAATTCCAGCCAGAGAGATGACACGAGGGAAATTTCTCAACATTCTAGAGAAGCCCAAGAAGTAGCAGCTGCTTGTGCACAGGGACTGTAACCAAGCTCCCTCCCCAGTGCAGTTCTGACAATGCGCACCTCATGCTTCCTTGGGAGAGGCCAGATCTCTACCTGCAGGACTGCCCCTCCCCGCTCCTGGCACTCTGCACCTCTGAGGACATTTGGTGGCAAGAGAAGAATCTGCTCTACCCAAGGATCATTGCCATTATTAAGTCAATGTCTTAGCCCTGGATATTGGTAACACCAGAGGTCCTGTTGTTCTTAAAGGTCAAAGTTGTGCTTTCTCGTTTCCAAGTGATTCGGGAGCCCCGGGATCTTATAGTTGATTTGATACTGTGATGGCAAAGTCAATTGTGACATGTTGACTGGATGGGTTCTTTTGAGTTGTACTTGATCTCTTAGGAAGTATTTATGACCCGAGAAGATAAAAGACCTACTGATTCTGGACCAGACCATGCATCCTGACCTGTGAACTCTCCAGTCTGTACTAAGTTTCAAGATTCTCCAGCTGGAGAAACCAGAATCTTCTCAAAATACCTGCTTTTAAAATCCTACCCTTCTCATGACAGTCCCACCCTCAATGCCATTCATTTCTCTACCTCCCAGCCCACCTTCCAGGTCTGACTCCAAGCCAAGAGATCCCCCAGTAGCTTGAAGAACAAAAGGCCCATGCTGATTGCATTGAATTGTCTGTTATAGATTTAAGTGAAAGTCAGTATGGCCTGACGGGAAAAGAGCATGGTTTGTGGAAGTTCCCATTTGAATGAAAACTAGAATCCCTAATTAACCTAGTGTGTGCTGTGGGATGGAGACAATGTTCTGTTCCCCTTGTCCCCATTGCAGCATGTGTGAGATCCTTAACCCATATGGCGGAAACACACACGCACGTGCATGTATGCAAAAGAGAAAGAGAATTTCCTGACCTACATAAACTTTTTATGGAGTTCTTCCCAGTTATGTGTCCGTTAAAACCCGAAAAGCTAGGGCTGGGAATTTAGCTCATTGGCACCATGCCTACCTCACAAGCGCAAGGTCCTGAGTTTGATCCCCAGTACCAAAAAACAAAACTGAAAAGCTCACCCATGGGTAAAATCAGTAATATATGTTCTCTCATATTTTGAGAAGTACATAAAGTTTCGTATCCCTGTGGGGATAGTGCAGTGATGGTGGGATACAGGAAATTTGTAGCCAATTTGTGGTCTCGAGTGTCTGCTAAGGTACCACACTCTAGTTTAACCACTGATTCTTTGACCATTTTCTGACATTTGTGCATGTTTCCCATACTAGAGCTAATTTTTGGTTCTTCTCTTATTTGGGCCTTCTGACCATCTACACAATTTCACTTTTTGAAAGAAAAAAAAAAGCACAGAACACAATGGATGATTGTGAGAAGGAAAATACTCTGGCTGGCGTGCTCCCTGAAAGTGTCAGGTTTAGAGTCTTTAATTAAGCTTATGATTGACATTTCTTGATCTCTCTAAATGCAGTCAAAGAGTATGTGTGTGTGCATGTGTGGAGATGGCCAAAATTAGTGCCATATCGAATTTTTCTTCCCTCTATCTTTGAGAGTTGATGCTGTCAGGCACTTTGAAGTGTTTGGGGAATTGAGAAGTATAACAGCGAATACTGGGATACCTCCCCCAAGCCAGTCAAGTCTGTAACCGGAAGCCAAGAGTTGGTTCTCTAATCTGCTTTGGGCTCCTCCTTTTACTGTCTGTCATCGTATTCACCAGCACTTAATGTAAGTAGGTGTTTTAGAATTTCAATATTTATTGGTTTTGTATTTGTTGTCCTTAGAAATGTTAATGATGTATTTTTATATTGATAATATAAATTTATGTACAGTGTGTATGTGTATGTATTTTAGGCTATTAGAGGATTGTACCTTGTATATTATGTCCTCATAATAAATACGTCCCTTTTATAGGGGGGTTTTTCCTCAAAGGGCCACGTTGTATTATTTAAAACACATACCTCATTAGAAAATACAACTCAAGTGATAAATAACATACTGCCTTCCCCCTTAACATCATAGTGGTCATTTGCTTGGTCTCCCAGCTTCCAGTCTGGCCTTCTAGACATCCTGCTCCTTCCTCCTCAGCTCCTTCTGGGAACATTTAGGAACCTTTGATACCTCGCTATGACTACAGATAAAGTGTAGGTCTCTCCTTCAGGCATTTTAGGACTCTCCATGAAGTCCTGCTTGATCCTCCAGTTTGGTTTCCTTCCTTTCCCCTATATGAAGTTTCTTTTTTTTTTGGTACCGGGGGATCGAATTCAGGACCTTGCGCTTGCAAGGCAGGCGCTGGAACCACTGAGCTAAATCCCCAGCCCCTATATGAAGTTTCTTTTCCAGTTACTCTGAACAATTCCCAGTTCTTCACTTGAGGGCCTTTGCCCAGGCCATTGAGTTCCTAGAAAGTCTTGCTTCCCTTTTGCACCCATCCAGCCTGTTCTTCCTGTAAACCCGTGTTGACCCTGCTGGAGATGATCCTTCCCCGAGCGCTCTCACAGACTTTAAATGTACCATCCCTGTGCTCTCACCATGCGACACAGTAAGTTAAGGTGAGCTGGTCTGTACCTCAAATATCCTAGCAAAACATAAGCTCCTCAAGGTTGTGGCCGTCTCCTGCACATCCAGTTAGTTCTTCAGTGTCATCTTTGACTGGGGGTTCAGAAGCTATCTGTGTACAGATTTGCAGTTAAACACAATAGATTGCAAACACATTTTCCCTGCCCCCTCTAAAACCCTTTGTGTGAGTTCCTTTTCATTCGGTTGTAGACCTACAAGAGAAGGTGCTCACTAGTGCTACTCCTGGTACCCATTGAGAGCTGACCTGCTTTAGAGCCAGGTGTGGTGGTGCATGTCTGTAATCCCAGCACCTGGGAGGCTGAGGCCAGAGACATAGCAAGACCCTGTCACCCAAGAAAAGAAAAAAAGTTTACTTGTTCTTGACAAGAGCATGCCCTTCTGGAGAAAGCATCCCATTTTAAAGAAAACAAAATGCTAGTTGGAGCACTAAAAGATCCTAAGATACCTTTTTCTTACCATAAAAGATACTTGTCATAGGGTCAGGTATATAGCTCAGTGGCACCATGCTGCCTGGCAAGCACAGGGTCCTGAGTTCAATCCCCAGTACCGGGGGAAAAAAAAAGATACTTGTCATAATTTTTTGTTTTGTTTTGCTTTTTGGTACTAGGAATAGAACTTAGGACCTTGTGCTTCCAAGGCAGGCAGCAGCACCACTGAGCTAAATCCCTGGCCCAGTTTGGTTTTTTTTGAGACAGGGTCTTGCTATGTAGTTCAGGCTGGCCTTGAACTCACTAGTTTAGCTGGCCTCAAGCTCATGGTGGTCCTCCTGCCTCAGCTGGAATTATAGGCATTTGCCACAACACGCAGCATAATTTTTTTCTCATATTTGTTTGTTTTGTGGCACTGGGGATTGAATCCAGAGCTTTTGCACTAAACTACATCCCTAGTCCACCTGCCAGTCCACCTGCCTATCCGCCCTCCCTCCCACTCTTCCTTCCTTCTTTCCTCCCATGCTTCCTCCCACCTCTTGTTCCCTCTCTCTCTCTCTCTCTCTTTCTTTTTTTATTTTCAGACATGGTCTTGCCAAGCATTTAAGTTACCCAGGCTGGGCTCCAACATACACGCCTCCTGCCTCAGCCTCCCAGAATGCTGGGGTTATAGGAATGTCCCACTATGCCTGGCTCTGTCATAGTTTTAAATGGACACTTGCTGACTGCTCCTTGGTGTTGGTTCTCTAGCTTCTGTTTATTATAGCTCTTCCAGATTGACCAAAGTCAGGGCAGTGAAAATGGAACTGGTGCAAGTCATTCCATTGTCCCTGTGGCTTCCGAAGTGTGTTTGGACCTCCATGGGAACTCTAACAAAGCCAAGGAATTTCATTTCTGGTGGCTGCTTCCAGCTCTTCTGTTTCCTCTAGGATTAAAGGCATCACAGGAAGGTTGAACAGAGCAGAGCAAGAAGAAAAGGGGAAATGGGCCAAGGTGGATGGTCACATTACACAGATTCTTACCAGCTCTCAGCTTGGCCTAACTCCATTTCCAAGCATTTGGTTATATTCTTGTTTTCTTCATCCTTTGAGGGCCACAAGACTACTGATCCCTGTACAGACTTCATTCCCCCAGAGGATGGGCAAGCAGAGGTCTCCCCAGGCTCAGGTTGAAAGTTCTAACTGGCCTAGGAGTGGCTTTTCCTGTCTCTTTAGACTACTTGGCATTCTTGGGGTTTGTTCTTAACTATCCCTTTGTTCCGTACTTTTGCTGCTACACCAGGAGGCAGTTAGGGGCTTCAGGTGGCACAGGTGCAACTCTGAGACTCCAGGTTGGCACGAGTGCTAGCAGAGCCTGTTAATTAGCACAGAACACCCCGATGCTCCATTAGCCAGCCCAGGCATTCAGAACCTTCCCCTCCTGGGGGCCTCTTCCTCCTAATGAGAGCTGGGAGAGGGCCCTCACAAAACACTGCCTCAGAATAATATTCCGCTTTGTCCCCACCAGTAACCAGGGCTGACAGGATCACTCTGTCCATTTCTCTTCTAATTAGCACAATTCCAGCATGGCCTGAGCCAGCAAATGGAGAAAAGTGATCAAAAGCGATTGGACAACCGTACCGAATCACAAACACAAGGAGGTCCATTCTCTGTAATTAGGTGAGACAATTCCTCAGTCTTTTCTTGGCTGGAGTTTGCCACTAAGAGTCTTGCTATTTGGGTCCCAACAACATAAGTTAGGTGTCTCCCTGGGACACTAATAAGCCCCAAATTGTCTTCCGCTTCACACAGCTCTAACCAGGGGACAGATGAGGGGGTAGCAGTGCAGCAAGGGGACAGACAGGGTCTCTAAACAAGCAGCCACTATGAGTCTCTGAGAGGCAGGCACAGGGATGGTTGGCTTGAGAGCAGAAGAGCTCTGGACACAGCCTGACCCTATCCTGAGCTGCAGTCTGAGGCACTTGTCATGATGGTTATGTGCTACTCTTTGCTCTTTGCCTTGCCCTCCTCATTTGTCTCTTTTGGTCTCTTTTCACCCCTGCTCCCACCCGTCTACCTTGGACGCATCACAGGCAGCTGTGACTGTGGCACCGTTCCTGGAACTACATTGAAGTCCAGTGCAGCAGAAGTCTTCCCATCAAGGAGAGCGAAGCACAGGCCACATGGCTTTCCCACCTACCCTGACCTGCACTAATAGCCCCCATCACCTTCGTGTCTCCAGCCCTTGTCTGCTGTCCCCAACCTCTCTCCTGGATGAACCCTGCTTTTTAAAATAGAAAAGTGGCCGCACTCCCTGAGCCTCAGAGGTTGGCCAATTAATGAATAGAAACAGCTCCCAGGATCGCTGTCTGTTGCAGGGATTATTTGGAGCAACACAGTGATAACTTGGTCATAGCCAGGGACACAGAATGTAGGGGAGGGTGGCATGGAAATCTCAATGCAGCCCTAGCTCTAAACAATATTTTCATCTTTATCTTGTGCTGTGCTTTGTCTCAATCTCTACCTGATGCCTTTGAAAGTGACCTGCAATATTAGAAAACACTTGATTATATAGATGCCAATGAGCCCCAAAATTCTAGTAATCAGAGTTGCTTTGTTTTTCCATCTTCCCTGAGACATGGAAAGGTAACAAGATTTAACTTCTTAAATAACTTTTGAGTAATGTCAGATAATTTGTCCATATTTGCTCAGTCTCTTATAGTTTCTTCAGTTATAAACACAACTTAGAAGATAACCTGGCACATAATAGGTGCTTAATAAGAATCTGTTCAAAGAATGGCCTGTGCCTTGCTGTTCAGTATTCATAGCCAGTTATTGGCCTAAAGAAAGTGAGAGCTTGGATTCTGAGAGAGGCAGGGATGAGCTTGTGCAAGACCCTCCTCTCTCAGCCTCCATTTCCTCAGGACCTTTCCCATTTACAGAGGGAGCCCAGTGTCATTATAAGCACAGACTCCAAAGTCAGGTTGCCAGGGTCTGAATCCTGCTCTTGCCACCTACTAGCTAGGTGATGTTGGGTAAATTGTCTAACCTTTCTATGCCTTGCTTGGTTTGCCCATTTATGAAATAGGTACCCTAAAAGCCCCTAACTCATAGCATAGTGATAATTGAATGGGTACTTACAAAGTGCAAGAACAGTGCACAGCATATCTTCCCCTGATACAACTGCTTGATGAGCTGTATAAAGTTGGTGCTATTAAATAGTCTTTATTATACATTACTCACATTTTTAAAATGTACATCCCCCCAAAAGAATAACCCTACCAGGCATGGTGGCACACACCTATAATCCCAGCAGTCAGGAGACTGAGGCAGAAGGATCACCACAAGCTTGAGGCCAGTCTGGGCTACATAGTTCAAGGCCAGCCTGAACTACATCAACCCCCACCCCAAATTGATAACACCTACAGAGAAAATACGGTAACTTTTGGTTACCTAGAATAGTCACTTAAGCAGAGTGCCATTCCTCTACCCCTAAAGGAGGGCTTGCAGTTTACTAACTACTTCTAACCCCATCCTCTTACCTCAAATCTGAGGTAACCCTGTGTCATCTTGGGCACTTAGTAAATACCACGTTGGCTTTGCAGACAGTGGCACTTAAAGACCATTTGTTGCTAATAAGCAAGGGAGGGAAAGATGCTCTTTGTGACATTAGTAGGTTTCTGAGTCAATATTTTGCTTGCCATATTCCTCGAATTGTGCTTCCTGGTCTTTGTGGTCTAATAGTCTAAGCATCCACACTGCACCAGTCACTCACTGCACAAGAACACGCTTCCCTGCTGTGTTCTGGCACCCAACCCCAATCCCTCCAGCCTTCCTCCAGATGCTTTGCTATGGAGTTGCTCAAGTTCTTGCTTCCTTCAAGGAGCCGAGCAGGGTCCACTTGGGCCTCAACTCCCTGCCAGCCTCCTCAGGCTTCACCCTGTCTGGCAGCCTGTGGAGAGCAGCCTGGCCTGACTGCAGCCTGAGACCTCTAGGTCAAGCAAGGCTGAAGGTCACATGCCGGGGGTCTTCCTGGACACAGCTGAGCCCCAGGAGCCAAAGGAGCCGCTGAGAAGAGTCAAGTTAGAAAAGTCAGTGACTTGAGGCCAAGAAATAAGAAACACTGGCTGCAGCTGTGGCGGAGCCTTGAGCAGGGCCATGAGGGCTGTGCAGGGCCCAGAACCGGGAGTGGTCTCTGAAGAAATGGGGGTGTCAGGGCAGCTCCTGAGAGTTGCTTCACCTTGGCCTCCTGCTCCCTACCCTCTGTCTTTGCTGCCACTGCCTCTACCTTCTTCCAGCTGAACTTCATCCCTGCTTCCCTCACAGCCACACCATCACAAACTGAGCAAGCAGATGGCCCACAGGTGCTCCAGGTGTGCAGCCATTGAGGAACTTATGCTGTATTCACATAGTGAACTAGTATGCAGCCACTCGGTATGTTTGCAGAAAAGGGAAGAAATTAAAGAAATGATTTGTCATAAGAATAAATGAAAATAACAAGATATCCAATGTGGTGGGGAGGGATTAGAAGTAGACCAAGGTTGTAA
The DNA here is from genome assembly GCF_053883595.1 of Heterocephalus glaber. Lineage (NCBI taxonomy): Eukaryota > Metazoa > Chordata > Mammalia > Rodentia > Bathyergidae > Heterocephalus > Heterocephalus glaber. Next base: position 14,431,819 of record NW_028258379.1, read on the forward strand.
TGGTGTTTGCTGCCCTAGTGGAGGGTTATGGATAATTTTCATTTTCCTCTACATTGTCTGAAGTCCCTACAGAAGCCTATATTTCTTTTGAAATACAAGGAGAAGAAAGCCTCTGGAACTGAGTATACAGGTAGGTATACAGAGCTTCCAATGCCCCATCCATCAACTCAGCCTATTAATGTGCATAAGCATGCACCCACATAATTCATCAATGACCTTTGTAATCGGAAGATGGCATTTGTTCTTGCGTATGAAAACATCTTAATCTGGCGCCTGCCTCGCAAGCGCAAGGTCCCAAGTTTAATCCCCGGTACAAAAAAAAAAAGAAAGAAAACATCTTATTAATCTGAAAACCAAGTGCTTACTGAGCACCTGCTAAGCATTCAGCCCTGCACTAGGCTGTCCACTCCATCACATGTAATGTGGAGAAAAACTGCTCATTCCCTAATCATGCCAGTGCAACCCCATCTCACATTCTATTCACAGAGTCTTGGCCCATGAACAAAAAAATGTTCCCTCAGTGTTACAAAACTGCTACCTTGTCCCTCAGTCCATCCATACACTGAGAAAAGTATCTCTCACCAAATTTTTGCTATTATATCATAAGGGTGAATTTCTCCAGTCCTTAGACGTGCAAAACATTACTTCCAGTGAGTTTGAATTTCCTTCACTGCTATCTTCCTGTTTACCACCCTCCCCCTTCCAAACAGGGAGAGAAGGAGGGGAAGATGAGCTAAGTGTTAGGAATAGGGATGGCTGGGGAGGCTGGAATTATATTGTCATCACAGCTGTTGGAGGCCCTGCCCATCAGGAGAGGAAGCAGAGTGCATTCCATCCCAGCTGATATGAAGGACACAGGGGTGTGGAGGAGGTGGTTCTCACCTTCACTGGAAGACAAGTGTGTTTGTAAATGCAGTTTCTCTGCAAAATAAGATGCGTAGTCATGGAATTAATAGAGAAGACAGAAGAACACCAGGGCCAGACGACATAACAAAATGGAGAAAAATGGACTCCGTCCTGAGAAGTGACCACTCCAGCCCTGGACGCCTGGAACATACAAGCCCAGGCATCTGTCTAAGCTTTGGAGGACCCTAAGGAGCTTTGCCCCTCATTTTCCACAATAGAAATAGATCTCATAAGTAAGAAGTCCATGCCTGCCATGCCTACTCCACCTCCTCCTTCCTCTGCCAGTCTGTGCACTTGTTCAACCTGTTTTCCAAAGATGCTCTGCTCTCTGCCCAGAGTACGATAGCAAAACAAAGCAGGGAAGATGGCAGCCACTTGCACCCCTGAGTCCTGCCTGACTACTGCAGTAACTCGGATTTTCAGCAGATGAAGTGGGGCAGCCAAATCTGATCAGCCTCCTAAAGAAGAGTGCAACAGAAGGACAGCTGAAGCGGTTGTAACGACAGGAGGATTGCAGGGCAGGCGACACTTCCCACCATCACCAAAGATTGATGCAAATTGGTTTGGTTCTGACCCTGTCACACCAGGAAGGATAATGATTCCAGCAGCGCTGGGCAAGCAAGGGAGGGGCACGTGGCGGGGGCTGTGAGGATTGGTGTCTCCCTTCACATGTTCATTAATGATCTGAAAGACGGGGTAAACAGCATGCTAATGAAACCTGCAGATGATTGGTGTTGCAAACCTCGGAGAGGACAGAGAAATAGCACGGTGAGACCCAGAAAGCTTAGAAATATGGGCTGGAGATTGTCAGATGAGATTCATCCTAGGAAAATGAAAGTCGACACAACAGGGAACGATGATGGAGATGCCTCTGGCTAGGGCCTGCAACCTGGAAAGCAGAGATGGGTGGCAGGGTCAGGAAGGGGATGGGGTTTGGGTGTGTTGGGGGAGACAGAGGAGCTGGCCTTGAGGACCCAACAAGTACCCTTGTGAATTTCTGGCCAGGACTGACTGTGGGGCCAACAGTGTGCAGCCAGGGCCATGCAGATTGGATGGCCCATAGGCCTGTGTCACCCCAGGGCCCTCTGCAAGGCCAGGCCTCTAACTTCGTGGCCATAAGATATACATATTTGCATTTAAGCTGTTAAGAAAAACCAAAAAAAAAGCTGTTTTGACCTGTTTTACTAAAATGAAAAGGCGAAAGACATTTTAAAATTTTTTACCCTTAATTATTTTTTTTCTCCTTAAATTATTTTATTGGTACATTTTAGACATACAATACGTTTACGTTTATCATTGGGTGCTTGTACCTGTTGTACATGACGTATCTTGGTTTTTATTTTTTACACTTAATTATTGAAGATAGGATATTCAAGAGCAGGGGCAAGAAAAGTTTCCCCATCTTCAGTGGTTTCCCATCCTCTAAACATTTCTTGGATGTGTAACTCATTTACATTAAGTACACAAATCTTAAGCAAACAGCTCAGTGATATTTTTTCCTTTAGCAAATCACTTCGCCTCATCTAGTCTTAGTTTCCTCATCTGAATGAGAACACCAGCAGCACCTGTTTCAGAGGTGAGGGATGCATTTTTTGTTGTTGTTGTTTTTTCAGAGCTAGGGATTGAACCCAGGGCCTCTGTGATGAGCTACATCTCCAGCCCTTTTTATGTTGTATTGTGAGACAGGGTCTCACTGAGTCGCTAAAGTGCTTGACTTGAATTTGTGATCTTCCTGCCTTAGCCCTCCCTCTCAGAGTGCTGGGATTATGGACTGCACCTCCATGCCTGGCTCATACCTGTGTTTAGAGGATTAAATGAGCTGGAAGAATAAAGCCCCTAGGACAGTGATGGCCAAACTTTTAGAGATGAGTACCCAAAGTACAACCCAAAACCCACTTATTTATCACAAAGTGCCAACACTGCAATTAAACCTGAATACTGAGATTTTAGTTTAGAAAAAACAATCATACATTAACATCTTTTGTCTTAGAAAAACAGCACGCATGTCATAGGTTCACCAATACTGCCCTAGCACATAGTAAGTGCTCACATATAGGTGATTAGCATTACTATTTAGTACCCTTTAATTTTATTTCCTAAGCTTTACTCCTAGCTCTACAAGTAAATTATTACCTTCTCAAACATATTTTCAGAGTGTGGATGCTGAGTAAATCCTGCTTGATGGATCGAGGTGCTAGAATCCTCTTTTAATGTAAATAATTTTGTTCTTACCCAACTCAGGTTTTCTTTCAATGAAATCACCTTCTTCAAAGTGAAAGGAAAACAAGTATGTAAAATCCTCATATCACAGAGTTCTTTTGGAGATGAAACATTCGGCTATGAGTTTGTGCTAATCATACAAGCACTGTGCCTGAAATCTTAGGCTACAGGAAATCCCAGCCTGATGAATGAGAGCCCAACTTTTGGGTCCAAACTGGGTTTGAATTAGGGTAACTCACTCTCCAGTTTGCTGGGAAATCAGGAATTTCCTTGGTTTAGGGACAGCCCTGCTACTGGGACGCTTAGTCATTCTACTTTGAGCCAAGTTCTGCAACATTAAACAGATTTTGGGTGTGGCCTTATTGAACTTGGTTTCTTCTTCAGTTGAAGAGGAAAATAACCCATTCTCTAGGTTGCTGGAAGGATCAAATGAGATACTGTACTACTTAACACATAATAAATATCACCAAATGTTGACATCAGCTTAAGATTCCATGTAAGCAAAGTTTAAAAAGAAACACAAAGGAGTCTATGATGCTAGAACTCAGACTAGTGGTTACCCCTGTGGGGGACTAGCTGGGAGAGATCTCAGGGACCCTTCTGTGGGCCTGGAAATATTCTAGTGGGAAAATACTGAGCTTCTGGAAAAAATACTTTTAAAACCAAACATCATATTTAGATTATCAGAAGCATTTTTCTTAACCTTGTTGATTATGTAAATAAGGCAGAGAAAATAAATGTATTTCCATGATGTTAAATAAAAATCCACTAGAGGGCCGGGGATTTAGCTCAGTGGTTCCATTGCCTGCCTCGAAAGCACAAGGACCTGAGTTCGATCCCCGGTACCAAAAAAACAAAAAACAAAAAACAAACAAAAAACCAAAAATCAACTAGGACCTTTAGTTGTTCCCTTCCTGCAAAACAGATTTTTGTTTTCCTATGCTGTTCCCAGCCTCCATTCACACATTCACACTTTCGCTGTCATTGTCATCATCGCCTTGATTTAAGAACCCTCTTGCTTGGCTCTGCCTCTTTCTTTTCTGACATGAGCTGCTCACCCTCTGTGACCAGTGGGGCACATGATGCCCCTGGAGAACTTTCAAAGCTGGCAGCTCACTTCCTCAAAGGCTCACCAAGTCTTTGACCTTCAAGAATACACAGTCCTTGTTAATTCTACTTCAACATGTATACCCAGTAGAAACGAGTGCTGACATCCACCAAAAGACACTTGCAAGTGATTTAAAATTAAAAAAAAAAAAAAGGGGGGCGGGGTGGCTAGGCATGCTAATCTCAGCACTAGGGAAGCTGAAACAGGAGGATCATTATGAGTTTAAGGCTGGCCAGCCTGGACTACATGGTGAGACCTTGTCTCAAAAAAGGTCCATCACAGGAGAATAGATAAGTTGTATATTAATACAATGGAATGCCAGTCGAAAATAAGAATTACTGGGCCAGGGATTTAGCTCAGCGGTTTTGCCGCCTGCTGCTCAGGCACAAGGACCTGAGTTCGATCCCCGGTACCAAAAAAAAAAAAGAAAGAAAAGAAAATAAGAACTACTGTACTACTTCACATAATAATTTGAATGAACCTCACCAATATGAAAGAGGAGAAAATTACAGCAGACACAGCAGGTGGCTATGCTATGACTCCACAAATATGAAATTCTACAACAGACAGAACTAATCTGGGGTGATTGAAGTCAGAAGAGTGGTTGCCTTGGTGTATTGGCTGGAAAGTAGCACAAAGAGTCTTCTGGAGTTTCAGAACTATTCCATCTTGATGTGAGTGATAGTCACACAGGCATATATGTGTGTCAACATGCATCAAGCTGTGCATTTAGTCGTGCACTTTACTCTGTAAACTGTGCTGCAAAACAAGGACTTAAGGTCCTCTGAGCCTCTAAAGGGAAACATTGATGAAAGCTGATGGTTTTTCTGTTTCAAACCACAGCCCCATGGGAGATATTTGGGACAATCCCATGGCAGGACCCAGAGGATGTCAGGCTTATTCTGGGCTCAGCTATGGAGCTGGAAGGACGGAGGATGGTCACTGTATTCCTTAGGTAGTTGCCTGTCATGCTCCACCAGTGACATAGGGCCGGGAGCCTGTCCTAATATGAGGGGAGGGCTGTCAGCCAGACTCCAGGGGTCCCAGACACTCCATACTCCATGCCTGGGCTCTCTTGTGAGGCAGCATCAGTGTAGATCCATCCCCTACTGAGAGTTCAGAGTGAGAATTCACACTGGGTCTGTGCTGCTGGATTTCTCCGGAGTCTGACGTGCTGTGGTACTCAATGCACGGTTGCCAAATGAGTACCTGAATCCATGACCTCCCGCCACCTAAAGCATTAAATTCTTCCCAGATGGTGCTGACCACCCTCTCAAAGCCAAGGTGTACAATTTCATTCCTGGATCATCCAGGTCTTCTTTCCCAACAAAAAACTGGGTTTCCAAGTGAGATCCTGGCATCTCTGATGTGATTCCATCCAGTGCAGTCCCGATTCTGCTAGAAAGGAGCTCCAGTTCTTTCTAGAAACAAGTTTTCCAGGATTATTTCAAGGCTCCAGCATCATGCTCTCCTAGAAAAGAGCCAGTGTCTACACTGCAGGTGCCAACAGCAATTCGCAAGTTGGATATTCCCTTAGGTAGAGGTCAGAGACAGCTAGGAGATTTCTTTGCTATCCAAGTTGGTAGCCACTAGCCACGTGTACTTCTTAAATCTAAATTAAAACTAAATGAAATTAAAAATTCAGAAAACACACATGATGTGAGGGAGATCCTTGCAAGAGCCTGCACCATACTGTTTCAACTTCCATCTTCCAAAATTGTGGGCTAAATAAACCTCTTTACTTTAAAAAATATCAAAATTTCTTATTTGAACTCACCACATTTCAAGTACTCTACAGCCACCTATGGCTGCTGGCTACCATGTTGGAAGAGCAGAACTGCATACATTTCTATCATCATAGGCCAGAGAAGATTGATTCTCAGACCCTCTTGCAGCCATTAGGAAAGGGGAGGAAGGAATTTAGTGGGCAGAACTAGGCCCCCATCCCAGTTAAGCAGAGCCACTCTGCCTATAAGTTCAGATTTCAAGTTCAAGTTCATTTGGAGGGAAAAATGATCCTACTGCTTTTTAAATTTCTAAATATTTTTGAAATGTAGTAAGAACAAATGGTATTTTTAAAATTTAAAATGTATAACTTTATTATTCACTAAACACACACATATACAAAAATTAGAATTATTCAAAGAAAAGCAATGCAAGGGAAAAATAAACTATAATAATATTCAAATATAATAGAACTCAACCAAAACAAAACTGAAAAGTACTTAAACATTTTTCCATATAATTTAAAAAAACATCTCAAGCATTAACAAGACATCAGAAGATGTGATTTGTTTTAGAAAGATTTTCAAAACTAATATTGAACAAATAGTGGTCTGGAGAAAAAATTCTAATTAACTAGTAGACTCCACATAGGCCAACTTTTTTAAAATTTAAATTTCAATATAGTCATGTGACACATGATGAAAATATAATCTGAGAAACATGTTATTAGGCAATTTCATCTGTGTGTATTGCAAAGTACCACACAGAGTGCCAACTTCTATGTGCAAACTGAAAAGGTATACGTCAGTCATCTGTGATGGCCCTTGATATCATCCAAATACCCTGTTAAACACAAGATACATGAGGCTACCGCTGGCATAGTAGCACACTACTCTTTTATATAAGTAGGATTATGCTCTAAAGGATAAAAAGCACAGCATGTTATGATAAGTACCTAAAACAGTAACAGCCGTTTATCACACTATCGAGTACTGTGTACTGTACATAGTTTTATGTGCTTCTTCTGGAAACACACCCTTCTCTCCTTTGATCTCAGTAGCTCTTCCTTCCCAACCCACTGATGAGCTCCAGCCTAGTCTCCATCTACATCTCTTCCTATAGTTTTAAACACAATCTATATGTGGATTCTTTCCAGATTCCAGCCTAGAACAAATGGTATTTAAAACGAACAGATTTGAAAAATATATCTCCTTCCCATCCCCTACCCCTCCAGCCACCATGACCAGCCTGTGGAAGCTGCACAGTGTTCTATGTTTGTCTTTTTCTCCTATTTAATCTATCTTAGATCTTGTTCATATTGGTACATGTAAATTTTAACAGATACATACTATTCCACATTTATTTGGCCTGTCCCTATTGACATTTAGGTCATTTCCAGTCTTCTGCCCCTACAAACCATGTTGTGATGGACAGATATCCTTGTATTTAAATTTTTGTGCATATACAAAAGTATTATATATATAATCTCTACTGAGGAAACTGGTGGGTCAAAAGCCATGTGCATTTTTTAAAAGTATATATTGCTGAATTGCTGCCCTAAAGAGGTTTTAATAAGGAGATCTTTCCCCCCATACCCTCAACTGGTGCCGCTGTGGTCAGGATCAAATGTGTCCTGCAGGGTAACAGCAAGTCCCCTTGGGAGGGGCTTTCCGTTGGCTCCCACAACCCCGAGGCCCTTTCTATCCCCTTAGCCTTTCTTTCGGTCCTTCCTGCCTCCAATTTAATAGAGTGTTCACCAGGCCCCAAAGTACATCTCTTTTACTTCTGTGTCTCATGGACTCTACAACAACCCTCCTGAGGTTACCATTATTATTAGGTACTGTTATTTTTCCCATTTTACAGACAAAACACCTGAGGTTTAGAAATCAACTCATTCACAGTCAACCAGCTTTACCCTCAGAGCTGGGATTCAACCCCAGATTGGCTTTACTCCAAGACCTGTGCCAATTACAACAGCTTTCCTGCACACTGGCTTCCCTCGCCCCTCCTACCTCCCTGTGACATCCTCCCTCTTGGGTGCCCATGAGCCCTCCGTTCCTGCTCACTCGATCCTTCCTTAACTTAGAGCAGACACCTCCATCCCAGCCACCTCCTCTTTTACTGCTTGGTTTCCTTTGCTCTTGGCCTTGGGCAGCCTCACCTGAAGACCTGGGTCTGCCTGGCTGTTCTCCAGGTGATTGCCTCGGCCTGTGGGGCTGACAGAGCTGGGAAGGAAGAAGCAACGGCTCCCATCACCTGACCCTGCTCAGCCAATTCACGAAGACAAGATGTCAAGTTAATGAGCCTGTGGGCCTCTAATTAGCTGTCAATTACCTCAAATTAATCAACTCCTCGCCTAATTAACCATTATCGGCAGGTGGGCACAAAGCAGACCATTGTGCAGGAGCCATGAGAAAAGCTGGGCTGGCAAACTTGGTTAGGATCAGCGCTTTGCACTGCACTCGCCTCCCCATGGTGTAGCTACTGGCCCAGCCTAGAGGCACCGGGCCTCTGCCCACTGCTGCCCTACACCCTGGGGTTCCAAGGCCTCCTGGGAAGCTGAGTGCACAGCTCAGAGGCAGGCTGGACAGCTTTGGGGAAGTAGGATGGTAGGAACTGAAAGCCACAAAGAACAGCAAGCTTCAGGTTGGGGTGACCAGGTCCTGGTGCTTGTTCAGAGCTGGGGTGGGAGCTGTGCTTGGAGTGGGCAGCAAGGAGGCCAGGTTGTGGCTGGGAGTTTGAGCTTGTGCTAGCAGGCAGAGCTGGCCTGCGGTCCTGACCCAGCCACTTGGGAGCTCTGTGACCCCAGGAAGTGATTTACCTCCTTTGAGCCACAGTTCTCATATTAAAAAAGAAAATGAGAATAAGTTTTAAGATCTTCTTGGGTCTTTGTGAGGGTTAAGATTATGCAGGTAGAGCGCCAGTGCCACATGAAAGCATTCATGTATTCAGGAGAGGTGGCTTTAGGGGTTGGTGGGCTGAGGCACAGGAGTTCTTCATGTAAGAACTGCTAAAGCTGTAGTCCATTCCCAAATTTGAAGCCCCTCAAGCTTCAGGCAACCTCCCAGCTTTGAGTCCATCCTTGAAAAATGTGAGTGGGCTGCCTAGGACCTGCCAGGTGCTGGGTGCTGGCTGTCCTACTGCCATCTCCTACTCAGCACCTACTCAGCACCTTCAAGTAGCCAGGCTCAGTGTCCTGTCCATTCACAAAGATCCCAGGCTGCCAGGTGCAGCTCGCCAGATGTGACCATAGGGGCCTGACTGAAAAGCAGGAAGTGAGACAATGGGGCCCCTTCCTCTTTGGGCACCGGCTTCATGGCCCTGACCATGGTCCTGAGAGCTGAACCGGCTTCTCACTCTTGGCACAGAGCAAGGGAAAGGGTTGGGGACCAACAGAGCAAACTGAGCAGTGATGGTCCCATGCCAATTCTGTCCCTTAACTCTACCCAAACACCCTTGTAATTTGCACCCCTTACTTCAACAGTGGCACAGGACACCCTCTTCCAACCTACTGGGGCAGTGTAGGCCCCTTAGCCTCAACCCTGTGGAAGCTTGGTAATATCTCCCTCCTCCCCAGTAGAAATCACTGAGCTGTTCAGCAAACATTCATGGTGCCTACTAATTAAAGCTCATGGTGTACTGTACAGGGGAGATGGCTGGGCAAACACAAATCATTAAGGCATACACAGAACATAAGGAAGTTAGCACTTATTAAGTGCCTACTGTGTGCAGACAGGAGTGGCAAGAGATTCAGTGAATGTAGTGTACCTGTACACAGTGTTAGGTTTAACAAACCATGTTTTATCAAGACGGATAATACATAATACAGTTTTAGAGACTAACAGCACACAAAGGATATAGAGTAAAATGTGAGCTTCTTTCATAACCCTGATCTCCAGCAATCTAATTCACACAAGCAACCAGTAACCATACTGGTTATTTTTCGCCAGTAGAAGTAAACTACACTATTCTGTATCTTCCTTTTTAAAACTTATATTGTCTTGGAGATTGTTTGAGATCAGAATATGGGATTATAGGAGGACAGTATTCCACTCCCTGGATGAATACTTTTTTTTCTTTTCAAAAATCCATAAAATCATCACAGCCGAGAGGAACCTGAGGAGATCTGATGACTAAATAAATGTGAGGCGGTATCTGGGGTGAGATCCTGGGAACAGAAAAAAAAAAAAAACCCAAAAAAACCCAGGGAGGGAACATTTAAGTAAAAACTAAAGAAATCTGAGTAAAGCATGGACTTTATTTAGTTTTTTTTTGTACCGGGGATCGAACTCGGGTCCTTGCGCTTGCACAGCAGGTGGCGAAACCACTGAGCTAAATCCCCGGCCCTTTTATTTAGTAATATATCAATTTTGCTTCATTAATTATAACAAACATACCATACTGATGTCAGACAATAATAGGGGAAATTGGGTGCAGAGTATGGGAATGCTGTACTCTAAAACTGTCAGCCTCCCATGGTGGCACAGCCAGCACTCAGGCGACTGAGGCAAGAGGATTGCCAGGAGTTTGAGGGTAGCCTGAACTACATAGTGAGACCCTGTCTCAAGAAATCCAAAATAAATAAAATGAAATAAAACCTTTAAAATGAAATTCATTTGTAAATGTAAAAACTGTACAGATGTTGAGATTAATAAAGTCTCACTTCAAGCAAAAGCATTACTGAATGCCTAGTGGTTGGGGGTCATTATTTGGGCTCCTGGGTCAGATATGGAAGTGTAAGTACCACCATGAGGGAATCTGTGAGGTTTTTGTTTTGTTTTGTTTTACATTTTATATTTCCTATTGAAAATGTGGGACCACTGTCCTAGCCCCAACTTGTCAGTTGACCTCAAGGAAATGGAGGCTAGTTTAAAAAGGGGTCACTTGCCAGGGATTTAGCTCAGTGGTTTTGCTGCCTGCTGCGCAAGCTCAAGGACCCGAGTTCGATCCCCGGTACCAAAAAAAAAGTATTGACTTTTCTAAAAAGGGGTCACTTGCCTTGGCCCCTAACTCCCACCAGGATCCTCCAGGTGCCTGCCCGGCTCGCAGCTGACTGGCACCCGCGGTCCACACCAGGCATCCTCTGCCCACCTCTCTGGACCGGCTGTGTCCGCGGTAGATGAGATATCCCAGGCGTGCTGCCCTCCTGCAAGGGATTTTCCTCTTAACATTTAGCCGCCATACAAGCTAAAGGAAAGATGTTCTTACGATGGGTGTCCGGGATTGGTTAAGAAGGAAGGCCTTTTAAGACATTGCAACCCCTCCCTTCCGCGCAGACCCCCAGCCCTGGCCCGCAGACCCCCAGCCCTGGCCCGGGGTCTCAGCGCAACCGGAGAGGCCGCGCCCCCGCCATCCGCGCTGTCACCACTAGAGGGAGCCGCGAGCGTCAGGAGGCCCTGCCCGCCTTCCATCTCCCAAGGGCTGCCAGGCTCCTTCAAGACCTGACCCCACCCACTGTTAGGCTCAGGCCCGCTGCCCTCTGCAGCCTCCAGGGGCCAACCCTGCTAGTTCCTCCTACGTGAAAACCTGCCGTGCCACTGCTCTCATTATGTGAATTCGGACCCAGAGAGGCTGACTTGCCCAGGGTCACACAGCTCATGCATGGCAGAGCCAGGAGCCCAGGGGAACTGGCTCAGATCTCCTTAGCTCCAGAGGTAATCCCTCAGAAAGCCTCAGGCATCCTCACTGCAGGGCTACCCAGGGGGAAAGGGAGGCACAAGGCGATGCTAGGGCATGCTGTGTGTGGGTGGCCTGGGCTGTCAGGACCAGCAGAAGGCTGATTCTAGGAGGCCAGTCCCATGACAGATGACCACAGTAGGAAAGCCCGCGGTGGTGGTGGTGGGGGAGAGAGTGCCAGCCTGGCCATGCGGGAGGGGGGCTGTCGGTGGCTCTCTCTACCAGGGATGGGTGACAGCTGCAGCCCTGGCGGGAGGACAGAGGCCCCACACAGTAATAACTTTCACTCGGTGCCCCAGGGCTAATCCCATTACTCTTTGAGGACCCTCTGGGACCACCTCCCTGGCCCTCCTTAATTCCCTCCTCCCTCTGGGAATGGGCCAAAGTCCTCCCACCAGCCCCTGCCAGCCCCTGCCAGGCACATGCAGACCTCTCCCTTCAGTCACTGGAGACCACCTGTGCCCTATTCCTGGGCCCCAAAGGGCCTCCTTCACCTGCCTCCCCTGCCACCCCTGCCTACCAGTCCCCAAGTCTCCTTCCCAAAAGTTTGATGGGCCTCCTGTCCTTTCCCCAACAGGCTCCTGGGGCTTCTGTTTTGTTTCTGTGGCAGGAGCTGTCGAGAGAGAGTTTGGGTTCACGGCCTGCTCCTCTGTAAGACAGTGTCAATGGTGCCCACTTCATACAGTTGTCCTGATGCTCCAAGGGGGCACTGGGTATCAAGACTTAGCCCGATGCCTCCCACAGAGGCACCAAGTAGACTGAGCCATTCTCAGATATGTGAGGAAGTGCCAGGCCTGAGGGCGGGCAAGGAGAGGCAGACTGGGACTCGGTATGCCCCATCCTTATAATGCTGAAGCCACCATGTGCTTGTCCTGGACTCCTCTGCACCAGGGACTTAGGCTTCATGCCCCCCTACCAGGTAGGTCCTGGCTGTACTCCATTTTGCAGATGTGGGAAGAGACAGCTAAGGTTGTGCAGTGGTGCAGCCAGAATTGAACACAGCTCTGACTCCAGAGTTCTCTGGAGCTGAGCATTCTGTTGCCTCTCAAGATCTTCTAAAAAGGAGAGCTGATCTCCCCAAAGCTGCCCCTCTAAAAAAGTAGTGCACCCCCATTTGCCAGAAGTATTTACAGTGATGCAGAGGGGCCACCGATCAGGAACCCAAAGGTCCCGTGTGAGGCCCCCAAACCCCAGCGTACCCAGTCTGGACACACCCACTGTCACCTCCTCAGCCTGGTACAGGAGGGGCCCCTTTGGCCCTGGGCTTCCCTCCCGAAACCTTCTGCTGCTCCTCATTTACATAAATTATTTCTCCCCAGTTATCCATCCAGCTGTCCCAATGGTGATCTGTGAATGAATTAAAAACAGAATATAATTTAATAATGGCCGATTAGAAGGAGATTAGTTGTTATATAAAAAGGAAAAGCCAAGAGCCAGCTAGTTGCCCTTAATCTGAGCCAATACCATCGTTATTTAGGAAAAGCTACCCTGGTCACCATCAGGCAAGGCAGACGTGGGGGACAGGGGAGGGAGAGAGCCCAAGTGGGGCCAGACCACCCCGGAGAGGAGAGGAGGACGCTGGGAGCAGGCAGCCCCCGTGACTCACTTCCAAGTGAGTCTGAGTGGCTTCTTGCTCTACATTCGAGGCACCCTCAGCTCAAGCCACTGGGCTTTCCCAAGCAGCCCCTGCCTGACCCCTGCCTGTCATAGGACCTAGGGGCTCAGGGACCTGGTGCTCCCAGAACACACAGGAGTTAGGGACACAGAGCTCCGTCCAAGGAGCTCTGCCTGCGAGGTTAGGTGGTAGGAGAAGGGATAGGGGTTGGTTCGCCCAGAAAGGCTCCACGGATGAGGGCCTGGTCCAGACAGAGGGACATGTGGGCCCCACTAGCCTCTGCTCTGTGACTGGATCCAGTGGAGGAGCCTTGTCTCTAAGAGTCTCACTCCAACTTTCAGCCTCAGTCAACTTTCAGCCTTCCTCTAGGAAGCCTGCCCTGATCTCCCTGGCTTCAGGGTCTTCCCAGGGCTCCCACAATGCTGTGCTTTCTCAGGTGCTCTTAGCATAGCTGCCCATGAGACATTCAGGGCCCCAGACTGGGAGCTCCATGATCCATGGCTTTTCATTTCTGCTTCAGCAGGACTGAGAACATTATTGAACAAATAAAGATGTTACCTCCAAAATGCCTTCTGTGATTGCTCTTGTGGGGGTTGAACGCTCCTGTCTGAACTCCCAAAACACACAGTGACTACACCCTTAATAAGGCCAGTACAGCTAGGTGTGTTGGTACATGCCTGTAATCCCAGCACTCGGGAGGCTGAGGCAAGAGTATCATTGCAAATTCGAGACCAGCCTAAACTACATAGTGAGTTCTAGGCCAGTCTGAACCACATAGCGAGACCCTTTCTCAAAAAAAAAAAAAGGCCAGGGGCTGGGGATTTAGCTCAGTGGTTCCACTGCTTGCCTTGAAAGTGCAAGGTCCTGAATTCGATCCCCAGTACCAAAAAAAAAAGCCAGTACATAAAAAGTATAAAAGCCAGGTGTGGTGGTGCACACCTGTAATCTCAGCACTCTGGGAGGCTGAGGCAGGAAGATTACCAAATTCAAACCCAGCCTGGGGGTTAGCAACACCTTCTTGAAATAAAAAGAAAACAAGGGCCAGGAGGTAGCTCAGTAGAAAGGCTCTGGGTTCAATCCCCAGTAATGAAAAAACAAAGATGGAGGGATGGAGAGAGAAGAGGTCACCTGAGCCACGTTGCTCATCTCTCTCTGCCTCAGTCTGCCTGTCTGAGAAATAGAGGTATGCTCTAGTGTTTCTACTTCATAGGGTCTTGTGAGGGTTAGATGGGAGGACAGAGGACACACACTCAGAACTGTGCCCAGCGCAGTGAGTGGTTATTAGCACTGTGGTTTCATAGTGCTTGTCACACTGTTTGGTGTTGGGCTCCTCTGGGTCCACTTCCTCCTGGCTCTGGGCGCTCTGAGGACAGTGCTTGGCCTTCTTCCATGTGAAGAGGCTCACAGCTCACAGGTCATGCCTGCCCATGAGACTCGGACCCCAGAGGTTTGGATCTGGTCAGTGAGTCCTGTGTGGTAGGCGAGGGAGGGTGGCTGCCAGGCCGGAGCATCCACAGAGGAACAAATAGCAGGGCAGGGCATGGGCAGAAAAGGGCAGCTGACAGGGAAAGGAAGGCTGAGGAGACCTTCTCACCACTGATGCAGGCATCTGGGACCACCATGGAGCAGACACAGCGGAAATGGTGTGCAGTGCTAGAGGCTGGGAAGGAATGGGGTGGGCACCAGAGGAGGCTGATTCTCCCAAATAGGAGGAGGTGCCAAGTGTGCCCTGTTAATGCATTGACTGGCTGACTGAGCTGCTCTAGATTTCCCCAAACTTTCCTGGTCATGAAAATCCTGATTTCCTATGTTTGGGAGGACCTGGAAATCTGTACACAGTTGTCCCTCACTAACCTTGGGGGACTGGTTCCACCTCCCAAGCCTGAACCTGTGGATGCTCAAGTCCCTTAAATAAAATGATGCAGGGTGCATACAACCTATGCATGGCCTCCCATGCACTTTGAATCATCTCTAGATTATTTATCATACCTAACCCAGTGTATTGTAAATAGTTGTTATACTGTATGTTTTAGGGAATAGTCACAAGAAAACAAGTCTGTCCATATTCTGTACAAATTTTTCTCTTTTTTTTTTTTTTTTGAGACAGTCTCTATGTGTTCCAGGCAGGCCTTGAACTCACGGCAATCTTCCTGCCTTGGCCTCCCAAATGCTGGGATTACAAGTGGGCTGCTAGGCCTGACTTCACATTTTTTTCTGCATAGTTGTATGTGCAGTTGGTTGAGTTTACGATGTGGAGCCCATGTACACAGAGGGCCAACATGTGTGACAAAAGGCCTGGGTAAGTCTCATGAACATGAGGTTTTTCACTCCATCTGGTCCCTCAGGCCTGGGGCGTGCAGTGCCCTCTAGGAACAAGAGCTAACTGGTGACTCCCACCTCCCCAACACCCTCTTCCCACCCATTCTCAGCCTCAGTTGCTCCCAGAACAACTCCCCAGGGGAGCCCAGCACACATCCGTCTACACTGCTGGGGGGCAGGCACAGTCAGCCCAGGCTGTGGGATAATTTGATATTCAAATCCTGGCATAGACTTGCCTCAAATTGCTACAAATTAAGCTGATTTTGCCTCTCTGAATGAGGGATTTGCTTCTGTGGATCAACTCTTCCCAGGACTTGATGAGGTCAGGATTAGAGTGGGAGGGACAGGAGAAAGAGCCCAAGGCGAGGCTAGAGGACCTGAGCATTGAGGGGAGGGGAGGGCAGACCAACGGCACTCAGGGTCTCAAAGATCAGTCGTACCCAGCCAGGGATGGCAGCTGTTTGGGCCCCAAATGGGTCAGTCCCATCCGCAGCCCCCAGAGAGCCTAGAGGTGCTCACAGGCAGTTTGTGGGCTTCTTCTAATCCATCTGAGGCCCTGTGAGGCAGAGCAGAACTGATCTCCTCATTTCACTGACGAGGACGTGGAGGGTCTGTGAGGTAAGATGGGGTGCCACCAGCCAAAGAGGATCTGGACCCAAACATGCCACCGGTAAGCTGTGTGACCTTGAGCTGGTGACCTCTGGGCCTCCGTGTGAGGGTCATTGGCATTGCCCACACAGTGCCACTATGAACTCTGGCCGAGTGGAAGTGGTGAACAAGGGTCTTTAACCAAGGCCTCCAGAGCTTAGCCTGGAGTCAATCGCCCACCTTCTCCTGACTCTGTCCCTCCTGGCAGGGCTCCCTCCCTGCAAACCTCATTTCCATCTGTTTTATCAGGGCCTCTACTGTATATTGCAGCAATTTCGAATCGCACCATTAAAGATTTTATGCTGGAGACGTTAAAATTAAAAAGATCTATGTGCAAAGAGTCACAACGAATTTAATCAACTTGATTTAATAGAAAACAGCAAATGGAATTTATGATGCCTCAAAAGACAAGGGAATTTTTTTTTTAACCAAAAATAATAAAAAGCACTTTGTGGAAAACAGAAAGTGGGGTGGGGGGCCTCCCCATCTGAGAGTTTATCAGAACCTAATCCGCAGTGAACAACCCCAGTCAGGGCTATTTGCCCGCTAATCCCAGCTGCCATTAAAATATTAAAGATAAATCTAATCGTCTCTTTATCCAAAATAAGCGACTTTTGTGTTGGGGAGAAAACGTCTAACCCTTTGGGAGGAGAATTAGTCCTAATGCATCGAATGGAATTCGGTCCAGGCTGGGGCGAAATAGGGTTTAGAGGCAAATGAGACGGTAATAGAAATAAAACCCAGAATAACAAATTAAAAACCCTCATTTACACGAATTAAAACAGCTCACAAAAGGGATGGAGGCCTAGCCCTGCCCTCCTCGGCCACCAAAGCCCCCTCAGCCCTCCTGTGTTCTCGCCCACCCACAGGTATCAGGGAGCAGCTGAGGCCTGACCTCATTCTCTCCACGCCAGCCCCAGGCTGGCTTTCTAAGCTCTGACCAAGAAAGACCTCGGGCTTCTCCCCAGTCTTCCTGCACAGGCTCTGGGGTCACAAGGAGCTCCGTTCCTGTCTCAGTGCCTTCCCTTTCTATGTGAGGGCCTGGTTTAGTTTCTTAAATCCCTAGAGCCCTGTTGATTCAGAGAATGGGGTGACAGTAGCCCCATCCTCCACAGCCCTGTAGCCAGCCTTGGATTGTGCTCCCTGGGCTGGCTCCACTGAACTCCACGAGGCAGCAACACAAGGCCACCCAGCATGGTGCCAGTAGCAAGCTCTCATTGAATCCTTCCCTTGAGCCCCTAAGGACCCCAGGGAAGCCAGGCCCGTGCCCCAGGAGGAAGGAAAGCTTAGCAGCAGGCCAGAAGGGGAGACTAAGTGGGCTGAGGGCAGCGTGTAAGTATGAGGTGGGGTCACCCCTTGGGTGGTCACAAGGCCTGAGGCTACACTAAGCAGCCCCTGGGTCCCAAGGTTGCCTTGGGTTGGTCTGTGGCTCCCCCTGTCTAGGACACCTCCCCACTTCCGGCTGAGGTCTAAAACCACACCCTCACATAGTGGCGGGATGCTTCTCAGAGGAGTTGCACATTTGTTCCCTCAGAAGATTCCAGGCCCTACCACTGGCCATCTCAGGTTCACAGACATGTATGACAAAATCCTTCCTGAGGCCTGCCTGGACAGCAGAAGGGAGAGGGCTAGGAGGGGGCCCCATAACCCAGTAACCCTACACACCCCACTGAAGCCTCCACCCCAGGAGGGCTGGAATGCACCTCTGACCTCTGCCAGCCTTCTTAACAAAGCCACTTGAACAGGAAACTCAAGTTGACAGCATTTTATTATGGGCTATTAGGTGGAGTTGGATTATGGGTTTCTGTGAGCAGTTGGCTTCCTCCCCTCTGTGCCTACCATAGTCCCTCTTCCCACTGGGGAGTTCTGGCGGGGGGTCCTCTCCTTCTGCCTCATTCACCATCTCCCTCCATAGCCAGGTGTGGTGGCACAAGCCTGTGATCCAGCACTCAAGAGGCTGATGCAGAAGGGTTGCTGCAAGTTCAAGGCCAGCTTGGGTTATATGGTGAATTCAAAACCAGCCTGAACACATATCGAGACCCTGTCTCAAAAATAACAATAATAATAATAATAATAATAATAATAATAATAGACTTTACCATTTCCCTCCTGAATTAGTCAGTGCTTACAGGACCTTGCAGAGCTGGGGCAAGGTTTCTCAAAAGACTGTACCTGCTTTGTCTGAGTCAGATTTAATGCAGGACACAGAAATTTACAAGATTGGCCTACAGTGGCTGCCCACAGAGTCAAATGTAGAAGAGTGCAAACGATCTGTCCACACGCTAGGGATCCGAAGGATACAGCTGAAGGCCTGGATCCCATGGCATGTCCTGTATGAGTCCACATCAGAAGGCCAAAGGATCTGTGGCGAAAGACCAGGAGGTCGGAGAGTCAGCACTAGAAGCTACAGTCTGCTCTGGCAGGCCGACCGAAAGGCTGGTGCTGGAAGCTGAAGAATCTGTGCCGAAAGCCATGAGAGGATGCCCAAGGCGAAGGCAAGACTGGCGCTCCTCTGAGAACAGCTGAAGCACCTCTGAAGAAAACCAGCTGAAGTCCTTCCCTCCTGCTCTCCTTTTATACAGTCCCAGCAACAATTCTCCCCCAGTTCAGCCGGGCGTTCCCTACGCAAATTGACAATCAATTATCACCACACCGCCAGGGTCCAGCCCACCCTTGGTTCATGACAATTCCTGATAGGGCAGAGAAAACTGGAGTGGGGTGGAGGACAACTCTGTCCCTGAGGGAGTGGGTGACCCTCTCCTCAGCAAGGCTTAGGGGAAACTTGAAGCAGGGATGGGTGGGACAGGACTTTCCAGAGAGACATCCAAAAGCCTGAAGTTGAGAGGAGATGGTCACAGGTGAAGGACTGTGTGGGTGGGGCTGTCTCCTGCTTCGGGCTGAAAAGTGGGGAGCCCCAGTGAGCATTCTAGCTTCATAGCCTAGCCCACAGCTGCCTCCTCCAGGAAGTTCTCCCTGGACGCCCCATTTAAAAAGGGGAAACTGGCTGGTGATTTAGCTCAGTGGTGCCGCTGCCTGCCTACAAGGACCCGAGTTTGATCCCTGGTACCAAAAAAAAGGGGGGGGGTGGAACTGAGGCACAGAGAAGCTAAGTTGCTCATCACAGCTAGCAGGTGGTAGATGGGGAATTGAGCCCATGACTGAGTGACACAGAAGCCAGTACCGACAACCACTACACCACACTGCCTGTTGGTGATCTTGACCTGGAGGGGCTGGGAGGAGAAGCAGAGGGCAGCAGACTCAGCTCCTACTGTGCTAGGGCTATCTGTGTGCTTTGTCTCCTTGATCCCAGGGTCCTCTCAGACTCCTTGCCGGGCAGGTTCTCAAAAGCGGCTCCCATTCTACTGAAGGAGAGGTTAAGGGAGCCCTCTTTCCACCTTTGTTCCTGTCCTGGGCCTTCTCCCCTCCCAGAATCTTGCCAAGCAGTGCCCACCCAGTCTTCACACTCACAGAATGGCTCTGCAGCCTTCCGGATGCTTCCCTTCCTGGGACCTGACCTTGTGTCCACTCCAGCCCCACCCGGCTGCCCAGAACACTGCCATTGCTGCCCACCCTGTATTCTATTCTAACCTGTCCTTGTCACCTGCTGAGCTCCCCCGGTAGGAGTCTGTATGAGCCTCCTCCCAACACACTCCAGGGCCAGGGCTCAGAGAAGCTTTGAGAGATTTTTGTGTGTGTGTGTGTGTGTGTGTGTGAGACAGGGTATTGTTATACAGCCCAGGCTGGCCTCACATTTACAATCCAACTGAGCGTGGTGGTGTACACCTGTAATCCCAGCACTTGGGAAGCTCAGGCAGGAGGATTGCCGAGAGGTCAAGGCCAGCCTGGGCTACATAGTAAATTTAAGGCCAGCCTGAACTACATAGTGAGACCCTGTCTCAAAAATAAATACTTTTTTTTTTTTTAAAAAAAGCAACTCTTACAATCCTCCTGCCTCAGCCTCCTAAATGCTGGGATTATAGGAGTGAGCCACCTCAGCCTATAGGCAGGTGGTTCTATGGTGGAATGTGATGCTTTTGCTGGAAGGGAGTTGCACATGAGTTAGGGAACATCCATAGAAAGGAAAATAATGTACATCTAGAAAAGATGTGCAGGAACATCAATGCAGAGAGACACTGGTAGCTCTTACAATGTATTCTGAATGCATTAAACTCTCTCTCTCTCTGTCCCTCTTCTCTCTTTTCCCCAGGAAGTGGGGATTGAAGCCAGGGCCTTAGCACTAAACTATATCACCAAGGCTTTTTTTGATTATTTTGAGGCAGGTTCTTACCAAGTACCTAGGGCGGGCTTGAACTTTCGATCCTCCTGCCTCAAGCTCCCAAAGTGCTAGGATGACAGGTGTGCATCATCACATCGGGCAGATCTCCTTTTTGTCAATACATATTTACATGTTTAGAAAGCAGCCATGAGGCCAGAGGATCATTGTAAATTCAAGGCCAGTCTGGGCTACATAGTAAGACCCTGTCTCAAAAAAAAAAAAAAAAAAAATCACCAGACAGTAGCCAAACAAAAGACAACCCATGTTGTCCATGTTAATGGAAGTTACCTTGTATGATTTTAATGCTTTTCTTTTGGTTTATCAATATTATCTTATTTTTCATCACGAACATGTATTACTTTAATACGATAATAATAATAAAGCTGTCTTTAGCATGAAATTCCCTGAAGAGGCACTTTTCAGATTCTTGGTGACTTGCCTAGGTCTCGTTTGTCCCTAATGATCTGCTGGCAGTGGACCTGAGCGTACCCAGGGGCATCCGGGAGTTGGCAGGACTGTGCTGGGAAGAGGTGAGTGCTGGCCAGGAACAGGGCTGAGCAGAAGCACCTGCAGGGCTTGGGGCCATTCGCGGCCCCTGGAAGTGCTGGAAACAACCCTGGGGCAAAGCGGGGAAGGAGGAGTCAGCAGTGCAGCAGGATGGCAAGAGAGGAGAGAAAGTGTCCCTGGTGGTTCCCACAGAGGTGCCTGGTGGGAAAAAGCAGTTCAAAGCCAGTGAGCCTACCGGCAAGAGGCCAGAGGACTCCGCGTGCTGGAGGGTATGGCTCCGCGGTAGAGCGTTCCCCACCACACAAGCGCAGATGTTCACGCATGCACGCACGCGCGCACGCGCAGAGAGGCAGGGGGCGGGTATATGGATCTGCCTTCTGTATGGCCTCTTGGTGTAGATTTTTAGTCAGTTAATGTGTTTTTTTAAACATTGTGATTTTTTTTTTGTTAAGTTCACATGAAGGTGCCAATATAGAATTAAAAACTATTAAGTTCAAAAATCCCCCCAAATGATACTGAAATCTTCAAGTCCCTATGAGGACTTGGGGAAATTCCTAGAGGCTTAATGATATTTTCCCAGTCCTCAGTAATGATAATTTCTTTATTTTTTTAATTTAGTTTGTTTTGCTTTTTTTTTTTTTTTTTTTTTTTACCAGTCTGAGACCCATGTGGGTCTGCCACAGTTACCACGTTGGCCAATGATGCTGAGCCTCTCTGGGGAAGGCCACAATGAGCGTGTCTTTTGTTGTCCCCTCGGCCTGGATTCAAATCCCATCTCTGCCATGCGCTTCCCTGTGGCTTTAGACAACCTTGTGCCCTGCCTGGCCCTTCTTCTCTGAATTGGGAATTATATTGCTGGATGTGGTAGCAAACACTTGTAGTCCCAGTACTTGAGAGACTGAAGCAGGAGGATCACCACAAGTTTGAGGCCAACCTGGGCTACATAGTGAGATCAAGGCCAGCCTGAACTAAAGCAAGATCCTCTCTCAAAAGTAAACAAGTAGGGCCGGGGATTTAGCTCAGTGGTTCCGACACCCACCTCGAAAGCGCAAGGTCCTGAGTTCGATCCCCAGTACCGAAAAAAAAAAAAGTAAACAAATAGCTGGGTTAGATGGTGCATGCCTGTAATCCTAGCACTCAGGAGGCTGAGGCAGGAGGATCGCCATGAGTTCGAGGCCACCTTCGGCTACCTAGTAAATCCAAGGCCAGTCTGAACTACATAGTGAGACCCTGTTTCCAAAAACCAGGAAAAAAAAAAAAGTAAATACATTAAATATATGGTCGTGTGTGTGTGTGTGTGTGTGTGTGTGTGTGTGTGCGCGCGCGCGCGTGTGTTTCTGGTACCGGGGATTGAACTCAGGTCCTTGCGCTTTCGAGGCAGGCGGCAGAACCACTGAGCTAAATCCCTGGCCCGGTCATGTGTTTTGACTCAGTCTCTGGTTGTCCTGACTTGTGCCATGAGATGAGTGTGCCTGGACAGCCAGTGGCTCCAAAATGAGATATGTGAGGCAGACCTGAAAACCAGTGTGCAGTTCAGAGCCAACTGTGGCTGTGCCCAGGTGACCCAGGGGCCCTGAGCAGAGCGAAGTCCCCTGAGAGGCAGAGCATCTTTGCTCCGCAGTATTTGTGGAGGCCATGGCTTGCACCATGGCTGTTCCTTGCTCTTTGGGTGCAGCAATGTAGTTAGCAAGCAGCCTCCAGTGGGACCCCTTTGCCATCCACTACAGAGTTTGAGGGGCTTAGCATGGTGTGGACATGCGGACTGGCCATTTCTGTCCACCTCGGTCTCCTCTAGTGGGCAGTCTTTGCTCCTTGTAAGATCTGCACTGCAGTCCACAGCTCTCTTTGACAAATCCTGCTTCCTCTTCTTTACCTTTTACCACACACCACCCTAATTCCTCTTTTTTTTTTTTTAGACAGGGTCTTTCTATGTAGTTGGTCTCAAATTGCAGTGATCCTCCTGCCTCAGCCTCCCAAGTGCCTGGATCATAGGCATCTGTTACCAGGCTGGCACCACATCCATACTTAACATTCCTAATTCTTTTTTGGGGGGGGAGGATTACAGGGAATCAAACCCAGGGGTGTTCTACCACTGAGCTATATCCCCAGTGCTTTTTATTTTGAGACAGGGTCTGGGTAAGTTGCCCAGGTGGGACTCAATCTTTCATTCCTCCTGCCTCAGCTTCCCTCAGTACTGGGACTCCAGGCCTGGGACACCATGGCTGGCTCTGCATTTCCAATTATCTCAGCACCTGCTTCCTTCTAGTACACAAAATGGTGCAATCTAATTGCCGTAAAGCAGAGATCTATGGGTTGAAACAGTGATGACACAGCTCACTAGCTGCCTGGCTGTAACCATACTTTGATTCAGTTTCCTCATCTGTAAAAAGACAACACCCAGAGATAAAGAGGAGGTGGGGCTGGGGGTAGGGAGCCTGGAAACAAGAGCAGGGGTGGTAGGTGGTTTGGACCCACCTGGCCGCCATCGTTTCTAGAACAGGTTTGACTGGAGGAACCTCTGGAGCAGCTCACACTGGCCAGAAGTAGACACATTTCTAGCTGAAGGACACTCAGACACTTAGGAAACAGATGGAATGTTAGAATGTTGGGTTGGCTGCTTCTCTGGCTGATGGTGTGTTGAGGTTCATGGGCCAGTGACAGTGAGGGCATCCGATCCAGAGGGGCCACTCTAGAAGCCAGGCCATCACCACTATGGGCCAGTGTGTCACCAAGTGCAAGAATCCCTCGTTGACTGTGGGTAGCAGGAATGGAGACTGGGACCCTGGCAGCTCTGTCCCAGGAGCAGCAGCAATGATCTGCCCAGTGCCCTGAAGCCAGGCAAGGAGTTGGACCTTTGTGGAAATTACTGAAAATCTGTTGCCAGGAGTGGTGGTGCACACCTGTAATCCCAGCATTGGGAGGCAGAGGCAGGAGGATTGCCATGAGTTCGAGGCCAGCCTGGGCTACAAAGTGAGTTCAGGGCCAGCCTGAAAACAAAGCAAGACCTTGTCTCAAAAAAAAAAAAAAAAAATTACTGAAGATCTGGATATTTTCTGCTTCACACTTTCTCTGCCTTGTATCTGAGAGTGCTCTAAAATGCTGTATCATGTTTCAGGCACTTTCCTCATTTTTTGTTATTTCTTTTGGCGGGTATCCTCAAATATTTGAACCTGGCTACATGTTGTGCTTTTTTTTTCTTTTTTTGCAAAATTAGATTTTTGTGGAGTCGGGGAGGATGTAGAGCCCAGTGGGGAGAATGGGACTGTTAGGTTGACTTAACATTACAAAATGATACAGTGTCAGATCTGTTTTGCATATTGTTTTTCAGGGCAGGTCTGTACTGTGTGTAGTTCTGTTTACATGGTTGAATTTAGGTTGTAGTAATTATTTTTAAAGATTTACACAGATTTGAATAGCAGTGTTAACTGTTAACCACACTGCATTAATTCCCTGGCAATTTGGAGCTCTTGGAGAGCCACAGCCAGTCAAGAGCACGTATGGTCTGGTGACAACCCCCTCTTAAGCTAATTTATCCAGAACCCTTATTTCTTTCACTTCTTGCTCGTTCTTTCTTTGACCAATTGCATTTCATGTTGCGTTTATCCATCAACATGCTCCCCCCTCAGTTATGTGAGTGATTTTGTTTTGCTTTTTTTAGAACACATTGCACTGAGAACTACTTAAGCATTGAATGTAGAGAAAGCAGCGCTACCTCAGTTTTGCCGGAAGTAGACTTCTTTGATAATTTTCTTTCTTTGGTGAAGTTTCTGTATTTTCAAGTTTTAAGTGGAAATCCCTTTTGTTTTCATTTGCCTTGGAGCCAAAGTTTCTGTTCCTGGTGGTTGGAAAACTGCCTGCCAGTCAGCTGATTTGAAAGAAAACTGTGGTATGGAGCTCTGCTTGAATTTTAAAAAAATTTTTTTAAATTTGAATATCATCAGCTTACTTGTCTGGTAAGTGCAGAAGCCCAGACTCTGCCAAACAAATGTGGAAAAGTATTTAATAGTTAGATTGGTGCCTTTCTTGCTGTACCCATGTTGTCACTTAATCCCTGGGAGTTATTATCTTTTTGTTAATGTCAGGCTCATTTGGGGTAATATGATGTCTATTTAGGTTTGCATGATCCTCCTTGTCCTTTCCCTACCCCTAGATATGAATATACATATATAAAATATGTATATATTTTACCTATATAAATATATATTTATATATATATATTTTAAAGATAACACCCACCAGTCAAGAGGCTGAGGCAGGAGGATTACAAGTTCAAGGCCAGTCTGGGCTACACAGCAGGTTGAAGACCAGCCTGAACTATATAGTGAAACCCTGTCTTAAAACAAACAAAAACAGTAACAACAAAAATAAGGAAACAGAAGTATCCACCCCTAAGTTTTCTGTGTTAAATAAGATAATCCATGTGCGGTGCTGAGCAAAATGCCTGACACATAGTAAGCACTCAATAAATATACACTGAGGTTGCCAGAAGTGGTTGTAAATTGCAATAGATAAATGCAAGCTATATGTAAATGCTAGATAGTAAAATACCAAGTCAACAGGAATAAATCTCAAAGCAGATCTTTAAATACTGAAGAGTGAAAAGGCAGGCAGATGAGCTGCCATTGTGGACAAGTACAAGGTAGAAAAAATAACTGAAGCTTGCAAATGAGCTGTTGATAGAGTCTGAGTCATCATTTGCAATCAAGAAACAGACTTGTATACAATTCTTCTCCATCCTCTAGCACTTTCATGCCTATTTTTCTCCTAAGGGAGCCAGGGTAGGCATCACTGTCCCCAATTTGCAGATAAGGGAACTGAGGCACAGAGAAGCAAAAAGGCTCACCCCACTGGACACCACAAGAACTAGAAGTGGGATCAGAACCGAGTCCATAGTGCCCTCTGTGCAGAGAATGCTGGGGATCACAGAAAGAAGCACATAAAAAGTGAGGGGCTTCCCCACTTCAAAGCGAAGGTTTTGAGTCCTGGACCACTGTGAAAGCTACTTTAGGAGTGACCACTGAAGAAACTGGGGAAGACGGCCTAGATGGCAGGGAAATAAGAGGATCAAGTGAGGATCAGTTTCTATGAGAGGGAGAGATGACCAGGATCTAGAGACAAAACAGATTTCTGCTAAGAAGCAGCCCTTCAATTTTCCCTCAGGTCAAAACATATATTTCAAGTGCTTCTCCATGGTATTAGAGAATTAATTATTTGTGGCCTCTGGTAACAGAGACCAGATATCAGTAGTTTAAATACTGAGCTCACTGGGGCAGCCCAAGGCTTGATAGGATGGCTTATGGATTTGGAGGTATCCAGACTTCTATCCTTCCTTCTACTATCCTATGATTTGCATCTACTCTCAAGGTCACCTCATATTTCAAAACAGCTGCTGAAACTCTAGCCATTATCCCTGTGTTCCAGTCAGGAATGGTGGAAAGAGCAAGAAGGGTGTATGCTAAATGTCTTATACTCCTCTAGTTGCATAGGAGGCTGGGGAATGCAGTTTTCTATTACTTGGATTGTCACCACTCAGAGCAGAATTAGGGTTCTGGTAGTAAAGGAAAGAGAGAAAAGAAACTGGGTTGAAAACTATGAGTCTCATCCATTCCCATAGTCTGAGAATTTATAAAGAGATGTCTCTTCAAAATCCTCTTTGTTCAGGTGTGGTGGCACATGCCTGTAATCCCAGCACTCAGGAGGCTGAGGCAGGAGGATATTGTGAGTTTGAGGGCCACTCCATAGTGGGTTCAAGGCCAGCCTGAACTGCAAGCAAGATCCTGTCTCAAAATTTTAAAAAAGTCCTCTCTATGACTCCATGCTAATCATAGCTCAGATTTGGCCTAAATTAGATGATTTAGTTAGGAAATATAAGGTTTCTGCTTGGATTGCAGTGTGAGGTAGAGTTAGATACTACATTAATGTTTTATAAAAGAGTTCTGGTTTATAAACTATTCTGTCTTGACCAAAAAAAGGAAATTACTAGCATGATACTGGGTAGCTCAGAGATGGTCCAGAGGTTTGGAAACCAGAATCAATGCCCAAAATCTCATCAATACACTGGTCTGGTGAAGATGCCGCTGTGGTGTCTGTCACCTCCCCAGACCCTAGGTAGGTACTGGGATTCCCACTACTGCCTCACCAATGCTGAGCGTGGAATTCTGTTGCCAATTTATAGCCCTGCAATTTGATCTTGCTGCAACCATTGCTGCTACCAGAAAAGATCCTCCATAGTTCTTGCTTCTTTATGCCACTGGCTCCAAATTCAGAGTCCAGGGTTGTTGATTCTGATTGATGGAGCCAGATCACATGGCTCTAAGAAAGCTGCAAGAGAAGCTGTTCTAGCTGCAAGGGAAGCTGGAAAAACAAATGTCTGGAATTGCCAGTTTCATTGCAGACAGGAGGTACATCTTTGACTAAGAATTGTAATTTGGCAAATTCCTCCAAATTGAAATCAGGTTAAAAAAAATAAAAATCAGGTTTAGCCAGGCATGGTGGTGCATGCCTGTCATCCTAGCACTTGGGAGACTGAGACAGGAGGATTGCTATGAGTTCAAGGCTAGCCTGGACTACATAATGAGTTCAAGGCCAGCCTGAGCTACATGACAAGACCTTGTCTCAAAAAAAAAAAAAAAAAAATCAGGTTTAGATGCTGAACTGCCCATAAAATAGTAAATGTCCCCTATAAGACTTTACAGACATTGTTTCACAGCAACTCATGAAGTAGGTCTTATCATTCCCATTTTGTGCATGAAAAAAAATGGAAGTTCAAAGAGTGAAGCAACTTGCCCAAGATCACGCAATTAGTAAGGGCTAGGCTGCCCATCTCAGAGGACCAATAAGTAAGGAATCTAGACATTTCTTTCTGGAATCAACCAGATCCTGGTTGTGCTTTTGCAGCCCTACCCCTTTCTATTCCTTGATTGAATGCCCCATAGCCATGGCTCCCTAGGCTCTACCTGCCTCCTAGGTCTCTGGAGAAGTTATGCTCAAGGTCACGTGCCCTCTGCCTTCCTTATACTGTCCTGTCTTTCCACCCATTTACAACTTTTCAATATTAATGGCTGCAGCAGGCTACTCACTATTCACCCTATGATCCTACTTGGATCCTAGCCTTGCCTCTGATTTTGACAAAAAGAAGACTTACCTTCTGACCTCAGGAGGAAAAAACAGGAACCCTTAACTCAAGAGGAGAGCCTCGGACTGATGTGTGGCTTCTGGGACTCTCTGGGAGAAGACACAGAAGTTGCCTTCAGGAAGACTTTTGGCTCCCAGAACTCTAAACTGTAAGAACCACACTCTTAGCCAGCCATAGTGGTGCATACTTGTAATGCCAACACTCTGGGAGGCTGAGGCAGGAAGATGGAAAGTTCAAGCCCAGCCTGGGCAACTTAGTGACTTAGCAAGACTCTATCTCAAAATAAAAAACAAAAAAGGGCTAGGGATGTAGCTCAGTGCAAAGACCCTGTGTTTTAATCCTCAGTATTTAAAAAAAGAATTATATTCCACCTGGGAGGATGAGTGCTTGGAATTCTCAGATTTCTTTCATCTGAATTCCAAATCCATTCTCTTCTATCCCTCTTCACTGCCATCCTCCAGCCCTAAGGCAAGCACTGTTGTCTCTTGCTTGGACCACACAGGAGCCTAACTGCCCCATGCTTTTCATAACTGCCAGCAGCTTCCTTTCCCAGGGATAACACTCCGAGTCCTCTCCCTGACCCATGAGCCTCTGCAGCCCAGACCCCTAGTAACACCACTGAGCTCCTCTCAGAGACTTCCTTGCTCATTAGCTCTTGTCTTCAGTCTCCTTCTGGTCTCCTCGCTGGTCCTATGAAAAGCTACCCGATTTCACCACAGAACATGCATAATTGTGCCACCTGCTATGGTTGGTATGGTTTGGATGTTCACATTTTGCAAACTGGTGTGGTAGTGTTTAGAAGTAGTGGGACCTTTCAGAGGTGGGGCCCATGGAAGGGAATCCAATCACTGGGGTGTAGCCTGGTCTCATAGACAGCGAGCTCGTTCTCATGACAGTGAGTTGTAAGAAAGCGAACCTAGACACCCTTCTCTGGTCTGTTTTCCCATCTTAACAACAAGTGATTCCTCATACACTCACCATGATGCCTTCTTCCATGAGGCCCTCACCTGGTCTTGAAATTTCAGCCTATGAAACTGTGAGCAAATAAAGTCTTTTATGTTGTATCCAGCCTCAGGTATGTTGTTATAACAACGGGAAATGAACAATACACCCCCTGACCCTGTTACCTGCCCTCATCCACCAACTCTGCATGCCTGGCTTCTCACCACTCAGGTCTCTGCTCAACAGTGACTCCCTAGAAAGGCTTTTCTGTCCTATATCCAAACAAAGTCCTTCCCACAGCCGCTCTGTAGCCCTTTACCTTGCTTTATTTTCTTCTCAGAACTTTTCACCTTTTTGGGGTTTTTTTTTGTTTTTGTTTTTGTTTTTGTTTTTTGAGATAGTATCTTGCTTTGAAGTTCAGGCTGGCCCTGAACTCATTATGTAGCCCGGGCTGGCCTTGAACTCATGGTGATCCTCCTCCCTCAGCCTCCCAAGTGCTGGGATCACAGGCTTACTTTTCACCTTTTTTTTTTTTGTCTGGTACCAGAGATTGAATTTAGGACCTTGTGCTTGCCAGGCAGGTGTGGTGCCACTGAGCTACATCCCCAGCCCCACTTTTCACCTTCTTAAGTGATCTTGGTTGGGTTGAGGGGATGTAACTTGGTGGTACAGTGTATGCCTAGCATACACAAGGGGATTGTGGGAAACTGGTCTCTTCCTCTCTTACTTTGCTTCCTGCTCACCATGAGGTCACCAGGCTTCCTCTGCAATGTGCTTCCATCACAATATTTTGTCTTGCAATAGGCCCCAAAAGAATGGGTCGATAGATCATAGACTGAAACCTCCAAACTATGAACCAAAATAAACCTTTCCTTTTCTTATGTGATTATCTCAAGTGTTTTGTTATAGTAACAGAAAGCTGACCAACACAAGGTGCTTTGCTTTCTTTTACACCATAGTATTCTTGCCAACAAGAGTGGCACCTGGCACATAATAGGTGTTCAATAAATATTTGTTGACAGAAGAAATTCTTGACTAGGTTGTCTTATAACAGCCAGGGATTTAGCTCAGTGGTTCTGCCGCCTGCCTCACAAGTGCAAGGTCCCGGGTTTGATCCCCGGTACCAACCCCCCCCCCCAAAAAAAACCCCACAAGGTTGTCTTACAACAGTCCTGAGAGCAGAAGCATAACTAACACCCTCTCAGGACATCAGTAACGTGGTCATTCCCACCACCTGGAACTGAAGGAGACTGGGACACAGTCCACAGGCAAGCAGCACACTGGTAATGGAGCAAGTCCTCCATGGCTTGGTTCTCTCCATCATGCCACCCACCAGTTGGTGAACATGACAGAAGTATGGTGTTTTCCTTTGAGAGGCTAAAGAAGGGTAAGTGTTGGGGAGGTGGGTGCAGGAGATTGTGGGCAGCTGAAACCTGCAGTGCAGTGTTCTACTGGGATGAAGTCCTACAGGTGGCACCTGGAAGGTGACTGATAGGAGACAGGGCCTTCTACAAGACTGGCTGGAGACATTAACAAGAGCAGTTCCCTCCTCCCACTCCTTGGGGAAAACTCCAAAGGCTACAGATTACTCCTTGTGCTCTTGGAGAACTAGAAGGAAAACCAGCCCCCAGGTGTTTCAGATAGGATGTTCTCAGCCGCCCTGGGTTCGGGGGATTCACTCTAACCTTGACCTTACCAGGCCCTCTCCAGCCTCCTGGGTAACCCTTTCCTTTCCCCTCTCCCAGCTTCGTGTGGAAAGATAGCAACTCAAGCATTTTGGGGGCAGGGCTTGCCTCTGTCTATCCCACATCCCTTCCTCCACTGGGTGCTTTGGTTCCATCTTCAGGAAAATAAGGGTGTAATAGATTTGGATTCCTGCTTGGCCCATGGCAGCTGTGTTCTTGGGGAGGTCACCATCTCTCCAGGGTTGCTTCCTCATTTGAAAACTGGTATACATCTGTCAAGGTATTTGGGAGGATTCACTGAGATAATGTCAAGAAGTCCAGAATTTAATAAATGTTCAGAGTATATAAGTTAAACAGTGAATCAAAATCCCTCTTGGCCAGGCATGGTGGTACATGCCTGTAATCCCAGCACTTAGGAGGCTGAGGTAGGAGGATTGCCTTGAATTCGAGGCCAGCGTAGGTTAAACAAAAGATTCCCAGGCCAGGGATTTAGCTTAATGGTGCTGCTGTCTGCCTCGAAAGCACAAGGTCCCGAGTTCAATCCCTGGTACCAAAAAAAAAAAGATTCCCTCCTGAAGGGGTGGAGGATGTGGCTCAAGACTCTGGGTTTGATACCCACCACCAAAAGAGAAAAAAAAAAAAACAACCCCAACTTTCTTGCTTTTCTCCTAGAATCAGCCTCTAGTCTAATGTCTGGTAATAGGAGGAAGAGAGAGAGCAGGGCCTTCAGGCCAGGTCTATCTGAGACTCTAGGGAGAACTGTCCAGCAGAGATAAAAGTTCCTTCCCAGGGGTTAGCTCAAGATCCACAACAGCAGTCAAAGCAGCAAAACACATTCATAGGTGACAGATTCATAATGGGATTTCTTTTTTTTTTTTTTTTGTGGAACTGGGGATTGAATTTAGGACCTTGCACTTGCAAGGCAGGCGGTGGAACCACTGAGCTAAATCCCCAGCCCCATAATGGGATTATTGATTCAAACAGATCTTTCCCTTCCCTGCATTTTCCAACTCCTCCCCAAAATTTGTTGCTGATGGTTGCTTAGTGACTCAGGGACATGGGAACTGGGGGGATGGTTTGGTTGAAGCTGGTGCTAAAAATGACCAACACAAAGGTAAAGGAAAGAGGCAACATCTTCCCTCCTCTTCCCTTATCTCCCTTTGAGCTTTAGTATTGTTTGTTTGTTTGTTTGAGACAGGTATCACTGTGTAGTTCAGGCTGGCCTTGAACTTACTAACCTCAAACATGCAGTGAAACTCCTACCTTAGCCTTCTGAGTGCTGGGATTACAGTTGTGCACCACCACCACACTCAGCCCAAAGTTTAATGTCTTATTTTTATCAAGGGAAACGGAAGCCCTAAGCTCTCAGAGACGCTGAGGGGACTAATGAGTTAAGGAGCCCGGCAGCCATTGATAATAGTAGTAAGGGGCCGCCATGTATGCAGTCTCCAGGGCCATGGGCCATGCTAAGTGTTTCAAAGTCACCTCCTCCATCTACTGGCCCATGTCCCATGAAGTCAGGGACTCAGTCTGTCTTTCTCCCAGCCACAGTGTAAGTCCCAAGCATAGCATCCTCCTGCATGATGGTACTAATGAGGAACACTCACTGGGTCCTATCTTGCAGCCTGGGTTACGTACACTCATGGGAGGCCTCATTCACTGTGTTTGGCACTCTTCATTTCTAATCTTCATGACAATTCTGAGGGGTAGATACTACCATTATCCCCATCTTATGGATAGCTTTCCTAAAGTTACCAAGCAAATAATAGAGCAGGAGTCTGAAACAGGCAGCCTGGCTCTAGAGTCCGTGCCCTTGACCCATGTGTGAGCTCAGGGGGTGTCCTCAGCTCTGGTATAAGTTGTTTTTTAGGTAAAGCAACAGAAGCTGAGATAGAAGTTAAATGATCAGCTCAAAGCAGACCCAGGATTTTGATCTATTTGATCCACAGTCTAACTGCTCTGAAAGGGTCACTTCATTTCCCCATGCCTGGCCCAAGCCTTGGGGCCCATCTTTCCTTATAGGGCTTCCGCATACTCCGTAACTGTCTTCATGCTGGGTTTGACCTAAATTGGGCAGCTGTAGAGCAGCAACAATGACACCCCAAAGCTTGGAGACAGCACCCCTACCGGGTGACTGTCCAGGTCCCAGGGAAAGGCTGGCTGCAGCTGATGCTGGGTCCTCCCTCCACCTGCAGCCTCTGGTACAGATGCCTCGCAGGGGGCCAGGGGTTGTCCCTGTTCCCGTTCTTCTTGGACAGAGTGGTGACTGTCTCCCTGGGATTGAGAACTGGGAGCTTTAGACATAAGGTTGGTCAAGAGATTTTTCATCCTCCCAGTGAGAGCTGACTTTGTCTCTCACACACTTGTTTTCCATCGCTCACGTCCTTGCCCACAAACTGGCATCTGGCTCACAGTGGCTGTGTTGTGACAAGTCAGGGACATGACAGATGCCATTAACAGCATCCCCATCCATCCTCCCAAGTAGGCCGGCATGGAGAGGAGATGAAGAGAGGCAAGGCATCAAGAGAACAGCTCTGAGCCATGTGTGGAGGTGCACACCTGTAATCCCAGCACTCTGGGAGGCTGAGGCAGGAGGATAACACGTTTGGGCCCAGTCTGGGCAACTTGGGAGACCTTGTCTCAAAATTTAAAAATAAAGAAGGTTTGGGAATACAGCTCAGTCAGAAGGCCCTCCGTTCAATTCTTGGTTCTGGGAGAAAAAAATGAGACACACAGACACAGCAGGGGAGGAGCAGCTCTGACATTTAATATTCAAGGATGTCTGGCCTCTGCTGCTTGCCCAACAGGTAACCTCTCAAGGACCTAGATTTCTGTATTTGTAAAATAGGGATAGAAACTCCTCTGGCAGGCAAGGACACCACTTTGTACAATCTGGGGGCACCATTTACATTACTGCCTATGTGAACGGTGCACTTGGAGCCCAACTCCAAGAACTACAAAGTGAAGGATGCGTCAGGATTTCAGATCTCCTCACCTGCACCTTGCAAGTGAGAACGACTAAGCCACCTTTCAGTGTGCAGCCAAGGTGCTAATACAACAGCTGTGAGGACCAGAGACTAAGCAAAGGGACTGGGACAAAGTAGGTGCACAGCAGGGATGGCATGGATACCTCTCCCAAATGCCTCCCATGCTGCACAATGCCCCTGCTTCATTGCAACTCTCCTGTGGACCACAGTAGAGTGGGTGAAGCCCTGCCTCACAGCAGTCCTGTCAGCAAGGCCGAGTTTCCACCCCTACAGAATCTCTACCTCTGTCTGGCCCCACGGTGGCCATAGAGAGTCCTAGACACCTTGGCAGTGGACCAAGCATGCTCAGAGGGTTTCTCTCCACTTGGGGGTTTGCAACTGACTGGCCAAGAAATCCTGGATGGAATCTCTCCCCAGCCTGGGTTTCCAATCTCTGCCCAAAGCAATTGATGTCATCTCTTTTTTTTTTGTATGGGGGATCCTCCTGAGTGCTGGGATTACAGGCATGTGCTGCCATGTCTAGCAAGAAACCTTTCGTTTTGCTTTTGTTTTTTGAGCCAGGGTCTCCTCTGTAATTTTGGCTGACCTTGAACTCACTATGTAGCCCAGGCTGGCCTTAGACTCATAGGGATCCTCCTGCCTCAGCCTCCTAAGTGCTGGGATCACAGGTATGTGCCACCACCCCCAAAAAGAAAGATTTATTAAAACCTATTTGAATTAAAGAATTTAACAACAACAACAACAACAAAACAAAAAACCAAACCAAACCAAACCAAACCAATTTGAATTAAAACCTATTTGAAGCCAGACCTGGTGGTACACGTCAGTATTCCCAGCATTCTGAGAGGATCACAAGTTTGAGCCTAGCTTGAGTAAATTTTTTTGAGACTGGGCTTCACTATTACCCTGTCTCAAAACAAACAAACAAAACAAAACCAAAAATCCCTACTGGATGCTAAGTGCAGTGGAGGAGGAATCCCAAGTTAAAGAAGACAGCTTTGGGCCCCAGGCAGGTCACAGCAGAGCTAGCTGAGGTGGGGGACTGCAGGGACTCAGGAGCGTTGTTGTAACACTGTCCTCTGAGCCCTCAGGCAAGGGCACTGTGGGAAACCAGCAGCGCCCCTGCCATCTTTGGAATCCAGGCCAAGGTCCCCTCCTCCCTGAAGGATTCTCCCTGCCCTTTGGCAGGAGGTGGCCAAAGGGTCTTCATCAACTAGGACAAGCGGCTCCCCTTTGAAATGCTGCCGGTGCTCTTCCCTTCCCTCTCCCTCCACACCAACAGTCCCGGCCTCTTCATTCTGTTTGGTCAACAAACTCTGAGGTAAAGCAGGCCCTGCCTCCTGTCTGATTTACTATAGAGCTCCTGGGCCCTGGCTCAGAGCTAGTAGGTGCTCAATACATGTCTGCGGAACGACTGGGTGGTGAATAAAGTCCTAGGAATACTGGCTTTAGGAGATGTTCTCCCGAGTCATCATGGCTCTGCCCTGCCGGGACCACTGTTACCCCCTTTATTATGTATTCATTCCTTGGACCAGTATTTGTTGTAGAGCTCTTCTAAACTAGGCACTGTGTTCTGTGCTGGGGAGGAAGGAAAGCCATGTCAAGCCCCCACCCCACAGCTCCCTCCCCACACCTTGGCCTTCTTTTATGCCCACTGCCACCACACACACACTGTTCAGGGCCCTTGCTCCTCCTTTGTCTCACCTTTGACCAGGGTCCCACATGCGAACCTCTTTGTGGCTGCTGACCTGTAGAAGAGCCTCTAGCTTCTCACCCCACCCCAGAGACCTGTCCTGACCCAGCTGGAGACAGGTCCCTGCTAGTCTGTGCTCAGAGCCCTATCCACCGCTGCCTCCTAGAAGAGCCTTGAATCTTGTTTCACCTCGGCCCGAGGGGTCCTTGCCCAAGGGCATCTTGCAGAGCCCACCGGTGCTAGGCCGGTTCACTGCGCCTTGGCCCCTCCGCGCTGCCAGCGCCGCTGGGAGCTGCCAGCTTTTTGGAATTCCTAATCGCTTCTGGCCCCGGTGATTGGCTGTTCAGCTCTGACCCCACTTGGGCTGCCGCCTGGTTGGATAAAAGGGGAATCTCCTTGGGGCTCCAGAGCATTACACACCGGAGGGGGCACCTGGGACCAACTTCCCGAAGCGGGGAGCCCGGCGGGGGGGTGGGGGGAGCCAAAGACCGGCGGGCTCAGCCCCTCCAAAGAACCAGGAGATGACGGGGAAAGCGGGGGAAGCGCTGAGCAAGCCCAAATCCGAGACAGTGGCCAAGAGTACCTCGGGGGGCGCCCCGGCCAGGTGCACAGGGTTCGGCATCCAGGAGATCCTGGGCTTGAACAAGGAGCCTCCCAGCTCCCACCCACGCGCTGCCCTCGACGGCCTGGCCCCCGGGCACCTGCTGGCGGCGCGCTCAGTGCTCAGCCCCGCAGGAGTGGGCGGCATGGGGCTCCTGGGCCCCGGGGGGCTCCCCAGCTTCTACACGCAGCCCACCTTCCTGGAAGTGCTGTCTGACCATCAGAGCGTCCACTTGCAGCCACTGGGCAGAGCATCAGGGCCGCTGGACACCAGCCAGACGGCCAGCTCCGGTAGGTGAGGGCAAGGCTGCGCGGCCGCCTGACTGCGGGCGAACTGGCGGGCGCCGGGAGCCCCGTGCCGTCGGCTCTCGCCTGCCGGACCAGGCCTCCTCTGGGCGGCAAAGTTCGTGCAGGCCGAGGAGTCGCAGCCCGAGCCTGCAGCCCGAGGCCCGGGAACCTCACCCGGAGGATGGTTCGGCGCCCGCCAGGTTTCCACCCCAGCATTTCCGACCGCGGCTCAGTTCTTGCGACCCCGCGTCAGCCGGGCTCCGCCGCAGCGCTCCACTGGGGCCCACCGGATACTGGGGTGTCGGGGCCGTGGCGCAGGGTCTCTGAGCCCGCTGCTGGGCCCCAGCTCCGCTGCTTCGCTGCGGCCCGGCCCCGGGGAGACCCAGGCTCCCGGATCCCGATAAGACCCACGCACGGGCGGGCCTGAAAGCGGGCGCCGCCTCTGGCCCCAACCCTGGTGTCCAAAGTTGTCGTTTTCCTTCCTTCTCCTTTCTCTATTCCAACTCCCTGCATTGCTCAGCTGGGTTTTTTACCCCTACAAACTCGAAAAGCCAGGCACCAGGCAGCTGTAGCGGCCGCCACCCAGTCCTACGAGCGCCACAATGAATCGGATCCCGGTGCTTCGCAGGCTCCCGGCCCCCGAAGACCTCGCCACGGCCTCCCTGGACACTTTCTTGGCGATGTGTCCTGGACCTCTCGGCTCAGCGACTCTTGTGCGCTCTCGGCAACTCCCCAATTTTTCGTTTCGTTTCATTATTATTGTTTTTCTTTGGAAGGGCAACGAAAAGTGGCGCGTCGCAGGCTCCCGGGCCTCCAGCGGGAGCGCATTGTATGGGCACCGCGAAAGGCACCGTGGCCCGGCACCTCCTCGCCCTTTCCGGAGCCCGGTTCCCCCGACAGGCTTCTTCTTCCCTTGGGGCCAACTTCCCCACCAGGGACGCTGGGGTTGCAGGCACAGGGCAGGGCGCAGAGCCTGGAGCGCCCCGGGGGTCACCGCGACCCCCTGAGCCGGCCCCCAAGTGCGCCGGGCCTTTGCTTCTGCAGCGAAATTGTTTAAAATCTCGGGCGCCGACACGGTTGGGGCCAGGCTGGGCTGTGGGATGGGGTCTGCCGCCGGGGGTCCGGGAGGGCTTTGCGGGGAGACCGAAAGGCAGCGCCGCTCAGGGAGGCGGCCCAGCCAGGCTCAGCGGAGCGCGCTCCCCATTCTGCCGCATGTCCCTCCGCCCGCTTTTCAGATTCTGAAGATGTTTCCTCCAGTGACCGAAAAATGTCCAAATCGGCTTTAAACCAAACCAAGAAACGGAAGAAGCGGCGACACAGGTAAGGCCCCCGCGGCGCTTTTCCTTACATCTGCTGCCCATCCAACCCTCCTGGGGTCCCAGCTCCGGCTCGGCCACGCGGACCCTATGTTCACGGATCCCAGATGTGTGGTCCTGGGCTGCACCAGGGCCAGACCCCGCGTCGTTTGCAGGAATCTGCGCGGGGCCCTGGGGTCCAGCTGCTCGTAAAGAGGGTAACGAGGATAAAGAGGGTCCCGGAGAGCAGCGGTGTCGCTCGGGCCTCCTCCTTGTTCGGCCAGGGAAAGGAGAGGGCCCAACCCGGGCCAAAGCATAGCCGGAGAGGGGTTGGCGGCCCCTGGTCCCTGCGACTGTACTTTCCGAGAGCCACACGGACCTGGGCGAGGGCAGATCGGCTCCAACGTCCCAGCGGAGCGGGTCCTTTGCCCCTGCCTCCCTCACCCCCAATTCCTCTCCTTCGGCCCCGCCCTTTCTGCCAATTCCCCCTTTTGTGCTCTCACTCTTCCCCAAAGCTTCAGAGATGTCTGCAGTGTTGGAATATTTTCTCTTCGCCTTTGCTCTTTCTTTTTGTGCCTCTGAGAGGATCGCTTCCCTTTCGTGAGCCTCAGTTTCCTTGTCTGCAATAGGGAGCGTGGGAGGTGAACTGGGAGCTCTCGCCAGCCCTACCTCGAGTGGGGTGGGCTGCTCTGGAGTGCAGTCTAAAGAGCGAGAGTTGCTAACCTGTCTTTAAATAGGCGTTGGTTGCAGAATGTTAAAATTCCAAGGGAAGAGTATTCACCCTTCCCTAGCTCGGAGCCCCTAGACCCTCATTTCCTTCTTCATCAGCACCCCTGCTACTTGCTCCCTGTGTAAATTCACGAGGAGGTTTTTAAGAAAATACAGGAACAAGGAGCAAAACCCTGCCTGTCTTTCTGCTAGTGCTGCCGGAGGGGCTGTTTTCCCACCTCTGTCTACCCCAACCCGGGTGGGGGCGCCACAGCGTCTGGGACAGTTCCCAGCGGGGTGCTCTTGGCTCCCCGCTGGCCACATTCTCTCCTCTCCCCAGTTTGCACTCAGTGTCTCTCTGCACCTCCCTCTCTTTTCGCTTTTCCGTGTCTCTCCTCCTTAGCCTTCAGAAACTCCACCGTTTTCTTTTTAAAAGAACAGTCCTTCCAGAACTCTCGGTCCCCTACAGGTTAGTTTCTAGGGGACTGGTTCCTTCCCTTGGGGCAGCTGTTTACTTCAGTTCCGTTTGTTTTGTTTTATTTTATTTTAAACGGAAACATTGTCTTACTAGTCCTGTTCCTTTTTCATGTTCACTCATTCAACAAATATTCATGAAAACACCTCTTATACAAGCATCTCATGCTGGGGTCTGGGCAGGTAACGCGTCACCCTCCCCAAGCAGAAATGGGAGGTGGAGGGAGGGTGCTGGTGGTGAAATGGGGTAGAATAGGTGGGAGGGTTTGCCTAGCATGGAGAGCCCTGGAAAAATCACCCCCAAACCCCAGAAGAGGAGTGGCATCAGGACATCTCACTGTGTGGCACTTGCAGCTGGTGACTCCTGCCCTAAGTCCACGCCTGAGGTCCTCATCTGCCAGGGAAAACTTTAGGGGCTTTGGTGCATTGATTGGGGAAGAGGGGACAAAACAGCAACTCATCACCAGCAGAGAATGAACACCTCCAGTTTCTGTCTATCCCTGGTGCATGAAGGGGTGGATTATCAGAGAAAAGAATGGCTACTGATCACTTTTCTTTTTAATTTAAATTTTATTTTATTTTGCGGAGCTGAGGATCAAACCCAAGGTCTCATGAAGTGATCTAACAACACTGAGCTACATCCCAGCCCCTTGGTGCAGCATTTAACTAGTAAAAAATATATCTTCCTGAGCTTCTCTCCTATGGAGTTTTGAGTAAGAGACCCTGGAATCTGGTGCTGAGAGATGGAGCAAACCAGGATTGCAGAGTTGAGCAGGGTGGGGATGG
Organism: Heterocephalus glaber; assembly: GCF_053883595.1. Taxonomy (NCBI): domain Eukaryota; kingdom Metazoa; phylum Chordata; class Mammalia; order Rodentia; family Bathyergidae; genus Heterocephalus; species Heterocephalus glaber. The sequence continues at coordinate 14,471,412 of NW_028258379.1, forward strand.
AGCAACCATAGTGATGTTTCCTGAGATTTGGCTCTTTATGGAGAGCTCAGCTCCTCTGTAGGCTGATAGAAGAGTCAAAAAGGTTCTGGGGTTCTGCCTAAACCAGGAGCAGAGTGTGTGGGTCACATGGGGGTGGAAGGGGACCTCCCTGGAAAACACGTCATCAACATGTGGACTAGCTCTGACTTGGGTATACAGGAAGTTTGGGGGGGATTTGAGGTTGTTTTTGTCTTGTTTTGTTTTGTTTTGGTACCGGGGATTGAACTCGGGTCCTTGCGCTTACGCAGCAGGCGGCAAAACCACTGAGCTAAATCCCCGGCCCTTGTTTTTGTTTTATAGTGAATGGAGACTATAATCAGCTCCCCTCTGACACTGGCCAGGCCACACTACCTGTGTGCCTCAGTTTCCCTGGTTTTGAAAAGGACTTGCATATTTCAATTGTTCATTTTGCCGATCTGTTCAAGAGCCCTTCAGCAAATGGAAGGAGAACACTGAGAAAGCAGCAGATTTTCAAAATCCTGAAGCATTAACTCTGTGTCCATCAGAATTCCACAGATCCCCCTTGAGAGAACAGGCAAACTGATTTTGACTCAAACCAGTCATTTTCTGTAAAGAGCATGATCTTCTTTCTAACCCCCCCCCGCCCCGTTATCCCCGTGATATTGAAGGGGACACCAGCACCGGGAATAGGTGGGGCTGCCGTTGTATTTCTTCTATATGTTGGGGGAAGGCACAGCAGTGAAACACTCTACACCCCTGTGCGGCCCCCACACTCAGACTCCAAGGAGGTCAAGCAAAAGATGTGCCACCTGTCATATCGCTGGTTGCTGTGTTGTTGGGGGCATAGGATGAAGGTCACCTAAAGTCTGGTAAAATTAAAGTCTGAAAAGCGAAGAGTTGTGTCTGTAAGTGGATATGTAGCAGTTTATTGAAGAAAGGGAGTTGATGAACTTCCTAATATTGAAGGTGAAATTTTATTATTGAAGCATTTCTTTGCACAATTTCCGAGGATGAGAAAAAGTAGTGTTTTGTTTATTTTTTCTTCTCTGGGGATTGAGCCCAGTGCTTTCAGGATGCCAGGCAAGCGCTCTACCTCTACCGTTGAGCTACTTCCGAACCTGTGAATGAAGCCTTTGCAGATCTTTTGAGCAGTTTATGACACAAAATAGGTCAATATGAACTGCTCTGTGCGGGGCAGGGTGGCTTGAATGGGGGCCCCCGCCCAGTGCATAGCTGAATCTGCCTGAGGGATAGTTTGGGAGACTCTCATCTTTTGAGCACCGGAGGGGACCAGAGGAAGGGCTGCTCTAGGCAGCTGGTGGGTTTGAGTGGTGGCAGAGGGCAGGTGAGGAGGGAGTGTGGGGTGGATTTAGGGGGTGGGAGTCCGTTCTCAGCTGTACAAACAGTGAATTGGGACTGCATTTGGCTCTCTGGTGAGTCTTCAAAGTTTAAGCAGGATTTAAAATTGACAGGAGCTGGGAGGCTGGCAGGTGGGGCTGGGGTACTTATCTGCTAAGGCCTCCTGTTCGTGCTTGGGAGGAGACAGGCTTTCTCCAGTCCTCTGAAATTTCCTGCTTAGCACCCTCTCCTGCAGAAAGATTCTCAGTGTGAAATGTCACCAAGGGCTGAAATAATCCCCCTGCAAAGTGTGTGTGTGTGTGTGTGTGTGTGTGTGTGTGTGTGTGTGAGAGAGAGAGAGAGAGAGAGAGAGAGAGAGAGAGAGAGAGAGAGAGATTGTGTTAATTGTGCTGAGCCAGCCTGAGTGTGGGATCTGTCCAGAGGTGTGGGAGAGGGCCATTCAGCCCTCTCTGAGACAGGCTTTTTCAGTGTTTGGGGTCCTGAGTGTCCAATCTTGCTCCCTCAGGACAATCTTTACTTCCTACCAGCTAGAGGAGCTGGAGAAAGCATTCAATGAGGCCCACTACCCAGATGTCTATGCACGGGAGATGCTGGCCATGAAAACGGAGCTGCCAGAAGATAGGATACAGGTAAGAGCCTGAGCCCTTCTGGGACGCCTACCTCTCCAGGGTCCTGGGTACCCATGATCCTGCCTCCCACCTCCTGCCACAGGCACGTGCTTGCCCATGATCATGGCCTAAAGAAGAACCATGAATTTACAGTGATGGGCCTGTGCTCAACACTGACCATGTAAGGTGGGGACAGAGGGTGGACAGACAGTGGCTTAGCAGATGTGGCCTGGCTGCTGTGGCCGAGAAGTCTGCCTGAGGAGTGAGTCATACAGACCCTGAGGGCGCTTGCCGTTGACAGGTAGAGTTCGGGTGGGTCCTGGGTCTTGAGCAGGTTATCTGTTGTGGCAGATGTCTGTTCCATTGCCAGAAGTGCTTTGGTGACTGTGCAAAGAGGAAGGTGACTTCCAGCCCAGCCTGTTTCCCTTCCATCTACTCTCCTCCCCATGGGGAAGATGTTGTCCCCTTCTTCCTGCTTCTCATCACCCATCCAGCTGCAGCCCTGCCCCTAACCGGGCCCCTGCTGACCCTGCCTTGAGCTCTGGCTGGGATGTGGCCTGGGACATGTGCCCACACATGTGGCTCATTGAGTCCCTTCTCTTCTGGGTAGGTGTGTGGCACGCCAGCCACTGTCTGGACTGCCACGTTGTCTGCTGTGGCAGGCACAGCAGCAGCAGGGCCTTCCCAAGTCCCGAAGGCCTGAGCTGGCCAGGAGGGGGCCTAGTGAGTCACTTCTCTGGGACAGTGTGAGGTCTGGTGGGGTAGGGCCACCCTGGCAGCCATAAGTGTGTGGTGAGGAAGGATGTCCAGATCTGGAGTGACTTCAGCTGGATTTTGGCCTGAAATACAGCTGGTCCTTAGAGGTGGTCCACAGGTGGTTCACTGCTGGGGCTGGGGAGTGCTGACTACTTCTTCCCTTCTCTCCTCTTCCTCCTCCTCCTGCTCCTTCTTTTTTGTATGTTGGGGATTGAATTCAGGCCCTTTTTTATTTTTCATTTTGAAACAGGGTCTCACTAAATCACTAAAGTGCCTAACTGGGGTCAAACTTGATATCTTCCTGCCTCAGCCTCCCAGAGTGCAGGGATTACAGGAGTGCACCACCATGCCCAGCTGAGTGTTGACTTCTTGAAACTGCTTCTGCTCAACTCCCTCCCCCTAAGAGTGGGCTGGGCTGGGCTGGGGTGGCTGGAGAAGGGACCCAGGAGGGTATGCTGGTTGCTCCATTCCTTTCAGTGAATACTGCAGAATGGGAAATGAAGCCCCGAGCTGCTTTTCCCAAGGGCCTCCTTCTCCTTAGAAATCTATTTGGAATTTCAGCCCAAGGCTTTAGACATCGACACTAACAATAAGCTTAATTATTCATAAGCAGCTTATGATTGGTGCGTTATCCATGGTGGCATGGAACCATGCCCCCTCACCCAAATGTATTCTAGTAGGGGAGCTGGGTGTTCTGAATTGTGTGAATGTGTGTGTGTGTGTGTGTGTGTGTGTGTCCACGGGTGTGTGCTCATAAACTGAGGCCCCGTCTGTCCAGCCAGTGAGTGGCAATAATCCCTGCCCGACCTTCATCAGTGCCACTCTGGCCATCACCAATGGCTGGGGTTGGGGTGGAGGCTGATGAGGTGCCCTGTAGGCTGCCCCCACACTCGAGCACTGCCTGTGAGAAGGAACAGCTTGTCTGTGGCTGTGGCACTGGGGTGTCTGAAGTCTGTTTGGCTGCCGTGGTGACGGGTGAGGTGTCTGAAGTTGCCAGAGCTGGGGATTTGGGGGAGGCTGTCCCTCAGCTGTAACTGCATTGCTACAGAGCTCCAGCACCCCTTGGTGTGGCTTCCTGAAGTTGCCTGGGGCTGTCCAAAGGGAGGTGTCGGAAGCCACCAGAACCAGCTCGGAGGAACTGGGCTTCAGAATAAGGAGTGAATGTTTGTTGGCCTGGGTTTGTGCAGGTGGATTGTGGAATTTGTGGGTGTGAGAGAATTGAGGCAAGAGTCTCAGACCCATGGGGACTGAATGCTGTCCTCAGAAGGTGTTTATGAGGATCAATGGTCCTGTTCCAAAGTGTTTAATGGTCTGGAGAGATCCCAGGGCATTTTCACATGCCTGGTAATGAATGTCCTAAGTAGGCCACATGCACAGGAGAGGCAGGAGGGGGGTGCAGTAGTTGTGGACACTAATGCTACAGTCAGATTGCCTGGGTTCACAGCCAGACTTCCCCTCCCAGCACTGCTTATCCTCACCTATATCTCAGGGGCCCCTGCCTCTTGTGCAGATGCAGTGAGCCCTATGTGTACAGTGGTGCCTGCCCCTGCTCACTCGGATTCAGCTCTGATCTCATTAAATCCTGGCAGCAACCAAAGGGCTTAGGACCACTGGCCCCCATCTGTCTGTCTGTCTGTCTATCTATCTATCATCTATCTATGTATCTGTCTATGCAGTGCTCAGGATGGAACCCAGGGGCTTGCATGTACCAGGCAAGCACTGCTGCTCTGAGTGACACCCTCAGCCCACAGCCTCCTTGTAGAACCAAGGACACAGAGGCACAGCAACTTGCCCAAGGCCACACAGCTAGGAAGAGGAGGATACAAATCTTAAACCCATGTCTGAATCTAAAGCCCACCCTTCCATCACCTGCCTCTTGGGGTTGAAGCCTTGCTTTGATCTGACACTGAGGTGAAATCGGAAGGAGGGTCCTGTATCATAACTTCTTTTGGAGGAGCAGCTCGGGGATTAAATCCAGGCTTCATGCATGCTAACTATCATTACTTTATAAAAATAATCAAAATCTATAGTAGTATATGCCTGTAATCCCAGCTACTAAGGAGGCTGAGGCAGGAGGATTACAAATTCGAGACCAGAGTGGGCAATTTCACAAGACTCTGTCTCAAAATCAAAATAAAAAGGGTTGGGGACGAAACTCAGTTTGAAGGCCCTTGGTTCAATTGTTACTATTGCAGGGGAAGAAAAAAAAAAGCAAAACAATTGAGTACCAGATACTGTTCTTTAAAAAAATCCCCAAATCTCACTTGTCACAAAACTCTCTGTCTCCTGCCTCACAAGTGCAAGGTCCCGAGTTTGATCCCCAGTACCAAAAAACTTTTTTGAATGTGCAAATTCATGTACATGAATTCAAAAGGGTGAAAAATTAGTCTCCCTGGGCCAGGGATTTATCTCAGTGGTTTCACCACCTGCTGCTCAAGTGCAAGGACCCAAGTTCGATCCCCGGTACAAAAAAAAAAATTTAGTCTCCCCATCGCCAGGGGTGACCAGTGTCTTCTGTTTCCTACTGGAGATAGTTTGTGTGCATTCAGCAGAGTCCTCAGAGCCCCTGTGAGCTCAGAACATGGTTCCTGGTTACAGGGTGGGAACCTGAGGCACAAAGGACAGAAGGCAGACGTGAGCCCTTTTAGGCTCTGGCATCCTTTCCTAATAATTTCCTCCTGGCTCTGACACCCACAGAGCCAGGCCCCTTCCCATCTCTGGACCTCAGCTTTCTCACTGGTGAAAGAAAGAGGGGAACCCCTCCCAGGGAGGGTCTTCATGAAGATCCCCTCCCCTCACCAGCTCAGGCTGCCCTTGGTGGCATGAGGTGCAGGCCAGGTGGACACCTGCTGGGCCACGCCAAGTTAACCCCCACACATATCAGAGGCCTGCAGTTTAACATCTAATGAGAACGCACAGTGTGCACATGAAAGTGGACATTCCTGCTCTCCATCTTTGTTTTACTGCCAGAAAGCCAAACTCTGAGCCTGAAATTTCTCATTTGTAAATAATCATAATATTTTTCTGGACTGCTAACTTCATGAAAGCATTGTGATTTCTGGCATTTATTACCACTGCCCCAGATACTAAGTGGTCCGTGTTGGTTCATCCTATCAGCATCAGGTAAGTCAGGTGTTGCTTTCAGGCCCATTTTCTGGATGAGGAAGCTGAGGGGCTGAGAGGTGAAGTCATAGTAGACAAGGGTTCAGCTCTGGACTTGAGTCCAATAGATCCGGTGAGGTAATCCGCCACCACTCTGTGCAGACCATTAAAATCAGAGCAAATGGCTCAGCTGCAGCTGATGGGGATGGTACAGGATTGTGGCCCTGAGGAAAGAAAAGATCCCAAGTCCCCATGAGAGACTGGAGCACAGTTTTCTTTATGAATCAAATGTCAGGATATGGCATTCCACATGGGCACAGTAGCACACACCTGTAATCCCAGCACTTGGGAGGCTGAGGCAGGAAGGTCAAAAGTTCAAAGCTGGTCTGGACTACATTGGGAGACCCTGACTCACAAAACCAAGAAAAAAACCCCCCAAATATCAGGATATGAGATTCTGGAGGCCCCTGCCAGATGTCAGCCCTGGGACTTGAGAAATGGGTTTTTAGACCAATTTTATTTCTTCTGTGGGCTCACTTGTTATTAGAATTATAAGATTATGTCACAGTGTATACATGTCCTCTTATTTATTGTATTTTTCCGACAGTAGTCATACTTATTATAAAAATGCAAGCATTACAGAGCAATGGTCATGCAAAGTGAACCTAGCCAACTTGCCCCTCTGAGCCGCGAAGCATTGTGTGTAGGGGAAGGTGAGGTTTGGATTCTCTGAGTAGTACTGCTCGGACTGTGCCTCATAAAGCGCTAGGAATTTATTTCCAGAAGTTAAAGTAGGTGTCTGAGTGGGAAAGGGTCTGCAGAATCTCAGCCCAGGATGCTTACTGGACTCTGCAAGGTGGCTTTTTAGAATGAAAAGTATGTGGGGCAGGGGGGCGGGGATTTAGCTCAGTGGTTCCGCCGCCTGCCTCGCAAGTGCAAGGACCGGAGTTCGATCCCCAGTACCAAAAAGAAAAAAGAAAAAAACAAAGTATGTGGGGCTCATGCTCAGCAATCCCACTCAGTCGGTATGGAGTGTGTTAGTTGGCATCCTTGCGTTTCAGATTTCTCCAGATGCGTCTTCGTACACTCATTGTAAACTGACTGATGAGGATAGGGCTTTTACAGTGGGCTAATATACTAGTGGAGGAAAGTGGGGAAGGGGTGGGGGAGGAAGGAAATAACCTGGCAGAGCTTGGCCAAGGTTGCTGCCCGGAGCTGCCCCCTGGTGGACACCAGAGGCTACTGCGAGGCCCAGCTTCTCCCAGCCTGGAGCTGGGCTGGAAGGAGTGTGCTGAAATTCGGTGTCAGAAGCGCTGAGTGGCCATGGAGAGTTACTTCACGCCAGCAAGGAGCCCAGATTCATCAACCTCCAGCTGGAGGAGAGGGAAGATGCTGGGTGAAAGCGATGGATGATGCCACATGACCGATAAAGCCAGGCCCAATGGCATGTGGGAAGATCAGAAGGCAGAGCTTGGGGTAGCCAGGAGACCAGAATGTGCATGCAGCATCTATCGTGCATGATTATCTCCTTCAGAGGGGCAATCCTGGAATAACCTTGGGGGTATGGGCCGGGGATTTAGCTCAGCGGTGCCGCCGCTTGCCTCGTAAGCACAAGGTCCCGAGTTCCATCCCCAGTACCAAAAAAAAAAAAAAAAAGAACCTTGGGGAAAGAGCCCTGGGCACATGGATGCTACGATGGGAGACAGCAGAGTGGGAACCATGTGACAATGCAGGGACAGGAGGAGCCTGGCCTGCTACCTGTGCGCCCACCATGTGGCATAAAATCCTTCGCCAGGGCCATCCACGCTGGGAAGCACAGGCACCCTGTGCCACTGCAGGGGCACCCTTCACACAGCCCTAGGGCCCCTCAGAGTGGAAATGCACCTGGAGACCCAGTGTCATTCCCAAGCCAGAAGAGCCACCCAGCCTACTGAAGTCCCTGGTATCACTTTGGGTCCATTCTCAGGCACTCAAAGCCCCCATGTGTAAGGCAGACTTCTGGTCCTGGCTGGGACCAGACTCCTGAGACAAGGGCCATCTCAGGTAGAAAGTGGGCAAGAGAGAAGGAGGACGTGAAAGAAGCTTATGGGCTTCTCAGGGCCAAGAGCCCAAGTAGAAAAGGGGCCTAGTGCCCATGAAGACTCTCAAAGGTGGGAGTCAGGAGCGCCCATTTCTAGCAAACAGGGGCCTGAGCATTTGCTGGGAGTGAAGCCTCACTGCATGGCACTTGTCTCCACAAATCTCATAGGTGCAGGCTGGTGTTTTAGCTCTTACTATGTGCCTGGCACTTACTGCACACTATTTTATTTAATTTTCCCAACAAACCTACCAGAAGGTGATATTTCAGGGTAGATGAGGAGCAGGGAGGACAGGAAGGTTAACAGATGTGTGCATGGTCACAAAGGCAGTGACAGACCGAGCAGCGCCCTCCAGCTCTGGCCCCAGCATCTCTCTGTCTCTTGAGACAGAGTCTTGTTATGCAGTTCAGGTTGGCCTTGAACTCACTATCAGCCCAGGGTAGCCTCAAACTCGTGGTGATCCTCCTGCCTCAGCCTCCTGGGTGCTGGGATTACAGATGTGCGCCACTACACCTATTTTTGGTTCCAGTTCTGAATCTGATTGCTCACAGGGAGTGGCTCTGCTTTTATGTTCTCTTGCATTTGGACCTCCAGGGCCTGGATTATATTAGAAATGAGGGAAGGGTTTCAGGGCCAGGTATTTGGCCTTCCTGATGCTGCTGGGAAAACTAAAAGTTATCTATATTAAAATACAAATACATGAGGGCTGAGGGTGTGGCTCAGTGATAGTCATTCCCTAGCAAGTGTGAGGTCCTGGGTTCAATCCCCAACACTGGAAAAAAAAAAAAAAGAAAGCCTGAAAGTTAGCCCTGCTCTTTCCCCCTCTCTTAGATTTGTTGTTGTTATTTGTCAGTCTAGCCTTACTAAGGGACCTGTGGGGAAGGCCAGGGAGACAGGTAGTGCCATTGATCCTTTGTGCCTCTATTGAAGCAATAATAACTAGCGTTTATTGAGCATCTTCTGTGTGACAAGCACTGATTTTAAGGACTTTTATGTACTTCATTTAATCTTCAAAACAACTCTGAAATGAATAGTTGGCCCTCAACATCTGAGTGGATGGGTTCCAGCCTCCCGACCCCAGGCATGCTCGAGCCCCTTACAAGAAATAACAGCCTGTGATGGTGCTTAGTGGTAGAGCACTTGCCTAGCATGTGTGAGGCCCTGGGTTTGACCCTCAGCATAGAAAAGAAAAAAGGAAGTATAATATTTGTACAGAACATGTGCATCCTCCGGTACACTTTATTTATTTATTTTGGATTTTTGAGACAGGGTCTCACTATGCAGTTCAGGCTGGCCTTGAACTTGAGGTGATCCTCTTGTCTCAGCCTCTGGAATGCTGGGATTACAGGTGTGCACCATCACACTTGGCCATGTTAGGTATTATCAATAGTCCAGAAACAATTTATACAGGATTGCCTCAAGTTTAAGGGCAGCTTTGGCTACATAGCTAGCTCAAGGTCAGCCTGAGCTCATGGGAAGTTCTACATAGGGAGACCCTGTCTCACAAAAAACCCCAAAAACCTAACATGATGCAAATGCTAACTTGTTGCACTGTGTTGCTCAGGAAATAATGCTAAGAAAGAGTATACATTGGTCAATATAGACACATTTTTTTTAGTATGGGGAATTGACCTCAGTGCTTTCACACTGAGCTACATTCTCAGCCCTTTTTTGTATTTTATTTTAAGACAGGGTCTTGCTAAATTGCCCAGGCTGGGTTCAAACTTGCAGTTCTCCTGCCTTAGCCTCCCAGAGTGCTAGAATTACAGGCGTGCACCACCAAGCCTACCCAGGCAGAATTTTTTAAAAAATCTTTTTTTCAATCTGCAGTGGGTTGACTCCACAGATGCAGAGCCCTGTGTAGATACAGAGGGCCAAGTGTATTCTTATTTTTTGTTTGCAGAGACTGAGAAACCAAGTAACTTGCCTGAAATCACACAGCAGTTACTTTTTCAGTGCTGGGGATGGAACCCAGAGCCTTATGCATGGTAGGCAAGTCCTTTGCCACTGAGCTACATCCCCAGCTGTACACAGTAGTTTTTTGGGGTTTTTTTTTTTGGGTACCAGGGATCAAACTCTGGACCTTTCACTTGTGTGGCAGGCGCTGGAACCACTGAGCTAAATCCCCGGCCCCCACAGAGCAGTTTTAAGAGCTGGGAATTCCATTTCAGGACTGGCTGGCCCCAAGGCTTCAGGTAGACTCAGTTCTGCACACGTGCTGGTGGCTCCCAGGAAGGGAGAGAAAAGTACGTGTGGAGCATAGTTAGGGTTAATCCTGATGGCTTGTCCACTGTCCTCCAAGGCACCATTGCCACAACTTCCCTGCCAGCGTCCTGAAATGAAATTGTTTTGGCTGCCCAGGTTTCCTCCATAAATTGGAGCAGCATCTGGTCTTTGAGGAAAGCCAGGTGTTGCAGGAGCCCGTAACTGAGGGTCCGATGACTCTTGGTTTGTGCGACCAGCTGGCACCAGCTCCCCTGGGAAAATGTCTGTGTGGAAATTCTGATCTACGCACCAGTTATTCATTTCCCCAAATTAGGAACCCCCCAAAAATGATTGTGTCTATAGGCCCCAGAGCAGAATCTGGAGCCTGAACCCCTTTGTTAGCTACCCGAAGGTGCTGATCTGAGAGCCCTGCCTGTCTCCAGCAGGGCACTTCTGAAACTCCAGGACAGTGTTATTTCTGTATTTGTTCACTCCAAAATGCCTTCTCCAGAATCCTTAATCCAAGCTGAAGATGGAAAGTTCTTTCACCATAAGTTTGGCATTGAAACTCATTTGGAGGCTGGGGATTTAGCTCAGTGGTTCTGCCACCTGCCTCAAAAGTGTAAGGTCCCAAGATTCATCCCCGGTACAAAAAACAAAACAAAACAAACGAAACTCATTTGGAGTTGGGTGTGGTGGTACATGGTTGTAATTCCAGCACTTTGGGAGGCTGAGGCAGGAAGATTGTAAATTGAGCCCTGTCTGGGCAATTTAGCAAGACTCTGTCTAAATAAATAAATAGGCCAGAGATGTAGCTCAGTTTGAAGGCCTTGGGTTCCACACCCTAGTACCCCAGAAAACAAAAAACTCACTTCATTTGGTGGCAAAAATCAAGCCAGACTTCATAATCTATTTATCCTTCTTAGTGTGAGTATGTGCATATTTTGCTGCAGAAAATGAAACTGATGATGTGATTTCGGGATTTCTAAAATCTCAAACATCTTCTGGTCTGGCCCCAGGGGTTCCAGTTAAAGGGCTGTGGTCTTACTGCTTAATAATCACTGAACTCAAAAAAAAAAAAAAAAATCACTGAACTGGAGCAGGACAGGCCATCTCCTGGGGAGGGAGCAGGTGGCTTGCTTATATTCCTAAAGAAAGCCTTCCCACCCCTCTGGTCAGACTTGATGGCTGGAATTTCATCACCAGGGTGTCCATTCTTTGTTATCCTCTGGAGGCGGTGGAGGAAACCAGAAGTCCCTAATATGACTCGCATGTGGTTTAGTCCTTTTAAATCTTGCCTCTGAGGGAGAAGGCAAGCTGAAGCAAGCGAGTAGCTGTAGAGGGCGAGCAAGTGCTGATGGCTTGGAGATGGGCAGGTCAGAAGCCCAGCCAAACCACAAGCCCTGGGTAAGGTGAAGAGTTGGGCCGACGCCCTGCAGGACAGGCAGGCAGCCTTGGGGAGGGAGAGCTACGCAGCGCAGTGAAGCCAGGCCGGGAGGAAGGCCCGGGTAGCCTCTTCGCTGCCCAGTCTGTCCACTCGAGGGCACCGAAGACAGCCATCTATTGGCCTTCGGAGTACATAACCCCTTTCCTTGGCAAGGGTCTCCAAGAGCAAGCCTTTTGCTTGTATTTCCCAACTTCCTAGTTATCAGCAGTAATTGCAGGTCCCAAACTGTGGTGGCAGAGGTGCCATTAGCTGGAAGGACAGGTGATGGCTTTCTTTAGAAAAGAAGAAATAAGAAACGAGGGTCACACGTTTAGCTTGACTTTAAAGGTGTGGGTGGACTGGGCGGTCTTTCCGAACCAAGGCAAGCGCTCCTTTTGGCCGCTGGGCAGTTCGGGACCGACCGGAGCGCCCCCTGCTGGGTGTGACCCGCCTCCCTTCACCGCAGACTCCCGGCAGCTGCGGGGCGCCCGGCGTTCACTGCGCCACCTGGCGGTAGCGAGGGGGAACGGCGGAAGCGCGCCGACCCGGAGCCCCGCGGGCCCCAGTGGCGGCTGCCTGCTGCCGGGCTGCAAAGGGTTAAGCTGTCAGCGGCGCGATGTTAAACAGGTGTCAAAGGCGCCCCATATATCTGCAGATTGAAATCAAATTCTTTGCCGTATAAAAAGATAAATTACCCAGGCGCTGCCGCGCGTCCCACTCATCACGCCAGCGCCAGACGGCAAGCAATTTTTTTTTTTTAATGTGCTAACGACCTAATCAAGCAATCAAGTCGGAGAAGATTGCAGAGTGACCGGGGCAGCCATCTGCCGGCGAGCCCCGCTTTCATTCCTGTGCCCCGCGTGGGGCGGGGGCCGGGAAGGGAGCTGCCGGGGGAAGAGGGGAAAAAATCCTCAACAAATTAACACCCAATTTTTCCCGTCTAATTAGTTAAATGAGAAGTGTTTGGGGTCCCCCGGGGAGGGGGGGGGGCGCCTCGCGGCGAGGCGAGCGCTGCCTCCCCAGCATTAATTAGTGCGGGTCAATGCTGCTGTTCCCGGAGGAGCGGCCGCTTTAATTTCCCGTGATATTTCAGTGCCTGAGGCCCATCGATTCAAACTGAAATTAACTTATTTTTCAATCAGCCCAGGGCTGCCCCTGGGGGTGACTCTTCTTTTGCCGCCTCCTGAATAGAGCTGGAGCAATTTTTCATCAAAAGCTGATACCTCGGCCACGGAGGGCGGGGGAGGAACCCGGAGGGAGGTGGGGGGCTGGGACGCCCGAGGCCTGGGGATGGAAATCGCAAAGGAAATGAACGGATTTTCCGAAGCCCGCCTCTGCCCCCTCACCCCCACTCCCCTAGGGTGCTCCCGTGCCTTGTCACCCCCCGGGTCCCATCCCCAAGGGACAAGAGACCAGAAGCGCTGGAGTGGGTGGACCACCGGTTTCCAGAGGGCCTGTGCCCTGCTTGAGGGACCTACTGGGGACACTCCTGGCTGTCAGCTGCTGAAGCCTCAGGAAGGCTTTTTGGGGGGACCAAGACATCCTGGGCTTCCAGAACAGGGGAAGGGTTCTAGGATCTCCCCAAGAAGCTGCAGGCAAATCTCTGGGTGCCTCTGTCCTGTCCAGGCCTTGCAGTAGTCGGTGTAGGAGCCAGAGAAACGTTTCCTAGGATGCAGCCTGCAGCTCTCTCCTAGACCCCTACTCCCCTCGCACCCTGGAGAATGTCTTCATATCCTGACTGAGGGATGGCACCTGGTTCCCCAAAATTCCATTCAGTTAGACCCAGAAGCATGGGCAGCGAGTGGCAAGAGAGCAAGGCAAGAACAGCATGGCAGGGCTCAGCTGGGACAGGGCAGAGGAGGAGGGTGACTCGGGCCTCCAGCATAGTCCTCCCTGCTCGGACGGACACTTCCGGACAGGTAACTGGATAAAGTGTCCCCAAGACTGTTCACTGCCTGATGCTCCCTGGGCCCACTCTGTGGCCTTCCTGGACTGCTCTGGCTCTGGGTCTCAGGGGGAGAGGAAACCCTAAGCAAGAGGCCCTGCCTGTCAAGGACTGAGGGAATCTGGATGGAAAACAGAAAGAGGTTCTGTGAACACCTACCAGAGAGCTGCCAAAGCCGGCTTCTCAGCTGCACCCCCAGGACCACTCTGGGTGCTGCTCTTCTAGGCCCTGTCCAGGAGGCATCCTTAGCCTATCTCCCTAGAACTGCTTGGACTGAAAACAAAAACGATGCCCATTTCACCCATCGTATTCTCTTGGGACTCTGATGCTCTCCTTCCGAGCCTGGGGGAACTGTGGGGCCACCGTGGTGGGAGAGCTGGGTAAGGACACCCTGCTGAGAAAGCCACGCCAGGCAGACAGGGCAAGGGCCTTGGGCCCAGCACTTGGAGTGCAGCCCTGACCCACTCTCCCGCACTGGCAGGTCTGGTTCCAGAACCGCAGAGCCAAGTGGAGGAAGCGAGAGAAGTGCTGGGGCCGGAGCAGCGTCATGGCGGAGTATGGGCTCTATGGGGCCATGGTGCGGCACTCCATCCCCCTGCCCGAGTCCATCCTCAAGTCCGCCAAGGACGGCATCATGGACTCCTGTGCCCCGTGGCTACTGGGTAAGAGCCCACACCCTCCTTGGGCGGGCTCCCTGGAGGGGATGTAGTGCTGGGGCCAGGAGACCTGGGCCACAGCAGCCCAAGGGGAAACAGACCCGCTATGAGGTTCACCTGGGGGAACTCAGGCAGGGAGGGCCTGGGGGCTGGTTTCTGTCCCTTGCGCCTACCTACTGGGTGCTAAGTTCTGTCCTCTTGGACAGGTCTTTACTTCTGTAAGGAGAGTGTGGCTATTTTCCCAGGGTCTGTATTTACCTTCCCTTTGGCCACCACTCTGGCTCTGTCCAAAGGACTTGTTCCCCTCAAATGTCTCCCCCCTCCTTGTATCTGGGTCCTTTTCTCAGAACAGCATCTGCTCATCTTGGAGTTCTAAGATCTGGAATCCCAGGACAGAGAGGTGTGGTTGTGTCCTGAGGGACAGAACAGACTGTAGGGGGAACGGATGTTCAGGGGTTTGGTGTGAAGTCCTCTATAGGCCTGGTTCCCAGCCTTTGGCCTGCAGCCCTGTCCCCTTGGCCATTTTCCCTGTCCTTGGCCCCAGCCCAGTCTTGGGACTCGCGCGACTGTGGGGTGTGAAGAAAGGCTCTCTGCTTGTCCTTAATTCTGGCCTCTCTCTATCTTTGCTGTTTTCAGTTCAAGATGGCTTTCCCAGGCGCTTTTCTAAACCCGAATACCAACAATTCTTTTTAGGGATGCACAAAAAGTCGCTGGAGGCAGCAGCTGAGTCGGGGAGGAAGCCCGAGGTGGAACACCAGGCCCTGCCCAAGCTCGACAAGATGGAGCAGGAGGAGAGGGGCCCTGACGAGCAGGCAGCCATCTCCCAGGAGGAACTGAGGGAGAACAGCATTGCAGCGCTTCGAGCTAAAGCTCAGGAGCACAGCACCAAAGTGCTGGGGACTGTGTCTGGGCCAGACAGTCTGGGCCGGAATCCCGAGAGGCCAGAGGAGGCGGAGGCCATGGATGAAGACAGGCCGGCTGGGAAGCTGAGTCCACCGCAGCTCAAAGACATGGCTTAGGCCAAGGGCCACTCAGACACCAGAGCCCCAAGACTGCTTCTCCCAGGGAGGGAGGTTCTCTCTGGGGCAGGCCAAACCTGGTCTTGGCCACCCTCCCCCTGCCCCGTAGGCCCTCCATGACCCCCACTGACTCCAGGCACAGGTCAGTCCTGGCTGTGCTTTTGGACCATGCTGAGACATCCTGGACCCTGTCTTGACTCTGCAGCTTCCTCTTCCTCATCCCAGCATCCCTGCCTCGGAAGCCTTCTTGCTGCCCCAGCCATCCCTGTGAGCCCCTGTCACTCAATCCCTTGGTAACTCTCACTGTCCAAGTCCTCCCCTTCCTCTCTGTTCCTTGGCTCTAAAGAGGCCTCCTTCAGGGCTGGGGATTTAGCTCAGTGTTTCTGCCACCTGCCTTGCAAGCACAAGGACCCGAGTTCGATCCCTGGTACCAAAAAAAAAGAGGCCTCCTTCCTAGCTCTGAACCCCCTGTGGATTCTGCTCAGTCCATGCCTAAGGGTTGTTGCTGTAAACACATTGCCTGCCGCAGCCGTGACACAGTGAGGACCTGCATTCCAGCTCCAGTGTCCTGAGCTCCCCGTTCCTCAGCAAGTCTTCTCCCCTCAGCCTGTTCCTACCTGCACCGGGCTTCTGTGTGAATATGCTGTTCTGCAGGCCCACCTGCAACTTCCGCCTCCTCTGCCCCACCCCATGGGATTCTGGGCTAAACAGGAGAAGTCTGGGCCTGGGCTCCTCAGTCACCCTTAGCCTCCTTCCCTACTGTGGTCACCTTCAGGAACCTGCCTAGCACAGGTGCCAACACCACATATAGCTTGTACAGTACTCACGGTGGGTCCGGGTCCTGTGTTCAGGGAGGGTGAGCAGCTCTGTTGGGAGCCCAAACCCTCTACCCAGAGCCCTTGGGCCCCTGGGCCTGTGTTCTGAAGCGTTCTGACTCCCCCCATGTGCTGCCTGTGAGCTTGACTTGCTGTGCAAGGGACCCTTCCCCTTGAGCTTCTTGCAAACTCCTGGTTCGCGTGTGCTCTGCTTGGAGAAACCTAATGCAGCTAGGAAGCCACAGACCTGGTCTCAACTTAACCCAGGCCACCTCTAAGAAGCCAAACCTGGAGTAGGCCTGGGCCATAAATGTTCATCGAGGGTGGGTCTCAAGAAGGGTATGGGAAGAGGCTCAGAGGGAAGCAAGGCAGGAGCCTTGCTGAGTATTAAACTCAGACCAACTGCAGGCACTCACACCTCCAGCCAGCTGTACGTCGGAAGTTCAGGATGTCTGCTGGAATCAGTCAGACTCAGGAGCCATATTGGAATAAAGCACTGGGTCCTTCTGTCTGGTTGTGGGTAGGCTTGTCAATGCTGAGGGCCTCTCTGCAGCTGCCCTCCCCACCCCAGCCTTTATTTACCTTCTGCATTAGTAGTGAGGACACAGCTTCATGGAGCCCAGTGGGCTTACATTCCCAGGCCAGGTACCCGGCCCCCTTTACCTCTTGACATCTACCAACCCACCCACCTTCGCAGGGAATACATCCCAAGAGGGGCTGAGACACTGAGTGGCAATTGAAATTCTGTATCCAAAGTTGATTTCTTCATTCCATTCACAGAACCCTCCCCTCTCCAGTTCTTGTCTTTGCCTTCTGTTGGTTTGAAATGTTAGACTGTAGCCCTGGTGTGTAAATAATGTACATAGAGTGAGAAGAAACTTGATATTGAGGTGTTTGAAATATGGAACTGTAACAACTTCTAGGCATTCTAAAACCTGTGATTTCTGTGCCATTTTCTGTAAAGATACAAGTAAGAATAAAATTGAAGTAAAAACAGCCAGGGAGGGATCTAGGAGTCCTCTGTGGGCGGGGATGTTGTATGTATACGTGGCAATCCACAGTGATTTTTAGGTCAAATCTAGGTTCTTCTTTCAAAATTACTCCAAAGGTACAGCCCTTCAATGACATCTGTACATGTGACATTTACCCTTCTCTGTTGCAGACTGAATTACCCCAGCCATGGAGTCCCTAAGTTACCACCTATAATGCCCCCCCATCCTCCCCACACAGTAGATCTCATTTAACCCTCCTCCAGGTCTGACTTATAATCATCTATGTCCTTTGCACCTCCGGTGAATCCTGAAGCCCACATGGGCCCCCAGGAGCCCAGGCTCCCTTTGTGTACTCTGTGCATTTGCATATGTTATCTTCCTCCTAAACAACAACAAACAGAAAAGGTAAGTGTATCTGGGACTGAACGTCAGAGATTATGCTAAATCCTGGTCAAAAAGGAGGGGCACCCAGGAGAAGGAGCTCGGGAAGGCTGCCTGAAATCGCCTGGCGGCAGCTGTGACCCAGGAACTTGATGATGTGCTGGGTGGAATTACAAGATGAGAGTGCAGTGCGCAGACTGGATAGGTTCTGCTGTAGCTTTGGGCTCAAGAAATAATCCCATAAGATTGTTTCAAATTGGCTCAGATGTGGAACTCTCTCATGGAAGAGGAATCTGGCAGGCCATTATCCAGAGAGAATGACAGGAGGCTGGCAGTCCCTGTACTCACAATTAGACCCAGGAGGAACCCGAGGGACACATATGAGAACTCTGGCCCTGGCTCGGTGAAGGGATTCAAGTCCTGCCTGCTTGGGCTGCTCCCTGCCTGCTGAGCCCCGAGCGAGTCAGGCCCCTATAGGTCTCATCCTCGCCCCTCCATCTCCCACTGCCCCTCATTCGCCTCATCCCCAAGGCCTTCCTGACCCTGCAGGGAGGGCTAATGGCCTCTATTCTCTTGCAGCACTTGGGATGCTGCTCTGTTGTGGCATTTTACTTACCAATCTATCTTTCCCACAAGACTGGGTTCTGGGATTTATATCCTATCTTTTATCCCCAGGACTCATCAGAGGGTCTGCTACTCCATCCATTGTTGAATGAATGAATGAATGAATGAATGTTCTGTCTATAACTAATCCAACTGGTCAATAATTTATCAAGATTCACTGAGTAATATATCTAAGGCAGAGGGCCAAGGCCCTGGGGATATAGCGGTGGGCAGAGTCCCAAGTCCCTGTGGTCATGGAACTTACAGTCTGGAGGGAGATAGAACTCCAGTAACTGTACCAATAAAAGACAAAAGTTCAGATATGCTAAGACCTTGGAGGCATGATTTATGAGACCATGAAAACATATGATAGGGTGACCTGACCCTCTGTGGGACTTGGGTCTGTGTGGGCCTAAATGGAAAATAATACCTGCTCTCACAACACTGGTGGGGAGAAGCCAGGACACAGGGTCAGGTGCCCCAAGAGTGCAAGAGGAAGACAGTCATGCCAGGAGGCCACTTCAGGTCCAGGGGTGCCATTGGCAGCTGTCCCACCCTCAGGGAGATCTGGGGAACAAACTGGGACACTCAGAGGCTTGGAAGATGCCAGAAATCCCCCCTGAATATTCACCCCAGGAGGGGAATCTACCCTGGGCAAAGGCAGGTGGCTGCCCACAGAGGGAAATGCAGTTAGGCCTACAGGTGATCCATGAGGGGGAGGCTGGGAAGCCACAGCCAGGGGAGGCCTGATCGGCCAGGTGCAGGTGGGCAGATCAAGGAGAGATCTTGCTCAGCTGCTATGGTACCCAGGAGCCTACTCTCCCCTCAGCCCTGAACCTGACCCTGGAAAGGCAAGGGCATCCAGGCTGCAGGCTCACCAGGCTGCCGATAGATGGCCGCATGCACTGGAAAGCACCACAGAATGGTAAAGAGTACTGATGGATGAAGGCTGCCACTGGGCTGGCCTGGCAGGGATGGATGAGGAGGCGGCCAGCTGAAGCGAAAGGTGGGTACATGGGGTGGAGACTGACCGGGAGCTCCTGAGGCTCAGGCATGTGGCCTGGAGAGAGCAGCTGCAGCCCCTGGTCTTCACCATTCCTGGGACCTGGGCCACTCTACTCCCTCCTGACCTCTCCAGCCTCTTACACTGCCTACTCCCAACAGCTCACCCCGGGCTTGAGTCTCTCCTGCTCCCACTGGAGCTGCGATGCCCCCTCTCTGACCTCCCCTTGGGTATAGGGGTGGCATCCTGGTTCATCAATTGTCACAAAGGAACTGATATAGGGAGGAAAACATAACTTCAAATGATACACTGAGTTCGTGTTCCCCAAAATTGAAGAAAGAATTCTAAGGAACAAAGGAGGTTAAGAGTAGGAAATGTAAGGGCTGGGGATTTAGCTCAGTGGTTTCGCCGCCTGCTGTGCAAGTGCAAGGACCCGAGTTCGATCCCCGGTACCAAAAAAAAAAAAAAAAAGAGTAGGAAACTTTATTGAGAGAGAGAGGTAACTCCTGGGAGACAGGAGGGGACCTGAAAGTGGGTTGCCAATGAGCCCACTTCTCAAAGGAAGTTTACTGAGCAAAATCAAGAGGTGAGTACAATGTGGGTCAAAACTATAAGCAAACAATAATAAGTATAGCTGCTTGGCTAACAATCCAATAATAGCAAGGGCTTATTCATGACATCACTAACCTAATCTAATAGTCTTAGTCTTGTTTTTAGTCTTGGTTTAAGTAATCTTAGTTTTAGTA
Source organism: Heterocephalus glaber (assembly GCF_053883595.1). Taxonomy (NCBI): domain Eukaryota; kingdom Metazoa; phylum Chordata; class Mammalia; order Rodentia; family Bathyergidae; genus Heterocephalus; species Heterocephalus glaber. Next base: position 14,491,106 of record NW_028258379.1, read on the forward strand.
GTCTTAGTCTTTGTGGGTGAGAGAGAATGGTCCACCCCTAATGAGATAATGGCTTATTTATATGGGAAATCTCAAAAGGGTTGTGCCAATAATTTTAAGCTTCCATTTATCCCTTAGGGAAGTATGGAAATCTGGCCAAGACTTTAATCTTCAGATGTGCCTCCAGCCACAGTTTTGATGTGTTCTCATCTTCTGTACTGACTCCCTCAAGGGCCTAGACCTATAATATTTCTACTTATCTTAGCTGTCTATAATAGAACCATGGTAGATGTCAGTAAGGGGCAAGGGGGTAAGGGAGTGATGGGAACTCTGGGCCCAAGTCATGATTATTCTGTAAATCTAAAATTATAAAAATAGTATTTATTTAAAAAATAAACTAGTTGGGCTGGGCGTGGTGGCACAGTCCTGTAATCCCAGCACTCAGGAGGCTGAGGCAGGGGGATCTCAAATTCAAAGCCAGCCTGGGCTACACAGTTCAAGGCCAGCCTGGAATACAGAGTGAGACTCTGTCTCATTACAAAGAAAGAAAAGAAAAGAAAGCGAGCTAGTTGGTTGTCTAGAAGGAAAACAACAGATGGCTTCTTTAGATCAGAAGTGCCAGGGCTGGCCCTTTCTCTGTCTCTAACTCCCTCCACTTACTAGGGTGATCACCCAGGCACCCTCCAGGGTCAAGAGCTGGTAGCTGTGACAAACAGTGGAGGAATGAGCAGGCTAGTGGAAAGCAACAAGGCGCAGACTTTATTCACCTGGGTGCAGGCTGACTGTGGGAGACAAGGCCGTTAGTGGTGAACAAAGACAAAGCAGGGAGCTTTGTAGGGGATTGGGAAGGGGTCTGCCATATGCAGGGGTCAGAGCAAATATTTGTGGTCGAAGTCCATGCAGTGGTCAAGGCAGAGGTACAGATATTATCAGGTAACTTGGCACTGGAGAGGTGCTGTGCTGTACTTTGCTGTCTTATCTCTTCTTTTTAACATCTGTGTTCTATCTGCCTAGAGAGAGCATGACCCTTATCTGTTTTTCAGCTGCCTAGAGGGGCAGCATGTTTTGCTGAGGGCTTCGGTTTTTTACATCTGCTAAACACTGTAGTTTGGTATTAAACAAGATGTTTACCGAGCAGGTCATGGTCAGATCAAGTCTGACATCCCTGTCTTTTTGTTATAATAGAAAAAGAAAAAGAGAGCTGGGAGGAATGGGATAATGTTTCTTAAAACTGCTTCTCCCATGACTTAGGGGTGGCACAGACAACCTATGTGGGAGAAAAATTTTGGGGAATCACATTATAGTGGGGAGTGGCAAAGAAAACATCTGTGTAGTAGTAATTGCTATATGCAGTTTTGTAGGAATTGTGACAAGAGCCTAAAGAGGCAAGGTCCAAAGATGAAAAAGAAGACAGTAGACAAGAGGCCCCACCACAGGAAGGAGCCATGAAGCCCAGTCCAGTCATTTCTGAAGCCATTTCAATAACCCTTTTTGCTGCATCTTTCACTATCCCTGATTGATTTGTGTAGAAGCAATATTCTTCCCCCACCCCCCCAAAAAAGAAAAAAGAGAGCATAGGTCACCTTTTTCTGCTGTCAGAAGGTTGAGATTCCTCTGATTTTGTATAGTCACAGCTGCCAGAGAATCTATTTGGGTCTGTAAGGTGATAATGGATTGGCCTATTTCTTTCAGGCTCTGAGAAAAGTCCTGAGATAGAGTATGGTAGTAAGAGAGGGAGAGTGGGAGACCTGCTATTGCTGTTCCTGTTGCAGCACACATGCCCAAGCCAACAAGCAGAGGAATCAATTGGACAGCCCTGTGCTGCCGGACCTGGGCTCTAACTACAACAGGCAGGCTCTAATTTCTCAGGCCTATATCTATTTTGGGGCTAAGATATACTAGTATACAGGTCCCAGTCCAATTGGCAGGGAGGCACAGGTAAGTGGAGGTACCACAGAGAAAGAAAACACCTTGGTTAGGCAAGCAGAATTGATTGTGAATGCTGAAAATGCTGAAATGCCGAAAATGCTGAATTTGTCTTGATTTCCCCAAACATTCAATGTTCCTGAGAAAGCAGTTCCCATCAGGGGCTGGAAAGGTTCCCTGACTTCAGAGGTCTGCTGGGCACCTACAGTTGAATTTTCCCAATGTAGGAAGAATTTCTTGTTGTCTATTAGCAGCCATTCTGAAGAATGGTCCTGAGTGGTATAAGCAGGCAGTCTGATGGGGTGGGAGGCAGTGAACTGGCATTCCATGGGTGCATGGCTATGCAAGGGAGATTGCAGCCATCACAAAAACCCAAATGTTTATTGAATAATGAGAAGGTGACAATCAGAGGAGGAGCAGAAAATTGGACAAGCTGTTAGAATGGAGGGCCTGTTTTATCTGATAATTAGCATGGTCTGTGGAAGCTAATAGGACCAGTGTAAAATTACATTGATGTGAAGGTAAATGTAGATACATTACTCCCAAAGACAGATTTCAATGAGTGCAGATTGGAGCTTGGAAATCAAGATGGGTATCAGTAGTTATTGGACCAATTATGGCCTTGTCTTAATTGAATAAGGAGAGAGGTTCGCCATGTAAGACTGCAATAGCACATTTACTTGGGCTGGAGTTCCTCCCCTCACGATGCTGTCTACAAGAGGAAGACTCCATGCCCCAGGGAATGAGGAAACCCATAGATCCTTAAAATTGGTGCATGAGAATGGAGGTCCCTTTTCTATGAAGGGATGGTGAGACTTGATAAGGCCCACACCTATAGTGGGACAGGAGTGGCCTTGTGTGTGGCAGCTGACATGGAGTCACAGAGCCAACAATTTTTAGCCAAAGTGGGATTAGATCTATTTAGCAAAGAATGAGCTGGAGGGAGGGCAACAACTAAGGGTAAGAGGAGCACAAGAACTGACCAAATGAAGGGTGTATGGAAAAAAGTGATTGGTTTTTTAAAAATTAGCATGAGCATGAGCCTAGAAATGATTCCATTCCTGAAGCAGCAAACAGCCCTGCTGTAACAGCAATAGAATGACAAGCAATACCCACAAGAAGGCACATAGTAGGAATGCAGGGTGTATTAAAGCTTCTCTACTTATCATTAATGTTGTCTGATCCTTCTGGAATTTGAGAGTTTGAGAGTGGCGGGAAAAGTTACTTGTAACTTCCACAAGGAGAGTCTAGATACAGTGTCAGTCGGGCACAGTTTTATTCATGAGTGATGTACCACTAAGGAGGATTCTGCAGGTGGATAGCAGTAAGAGTACTGTAGATAACCAAGAAAGATCCTCTCCACATAGGCTGCAAGGACTGAGGAGTTACTGATTTAATTAAACACATTTGTTTCAATGTGAAGTAAGAAAAAAAAAAAACTGTTCAAAAGGAAGGGGGGAACTGGAAAAGGGGGAGGGGGAAAGGAAGGAAAAAGAAAAAGAGAAAAGAAGGAAAAAATGGAAACAGCTTTTGTAAATAAGGAGGGGAAAAAGGTTGAAGGTAGGGGAGGGGAATGGGGAAAAAAAGAGGAATCAAGATACAGCATGTACAAGTACAAATTCCCTATGATGAATATGGTCATTATGTATATCTAAATTGTACCAATAAAATTAAAATTATAAAAAAACAATAACATTAACTTGCCAAATCATCTCCATAAGGTTGAGTGGTAGGAAAGGGCAACAGAAGATCAGCGACATGCTGTATGTCTTTTCAGATTTGTTGTAGGGGGCTAGGGATTTAGCTCAGTGGTGCCACTGCCTGCCTCGCAAGCGCAAGGTCCCAAGTTCGATCCCCGGCACCAGAAAAAAAAAAAAAAAAAGGATCTCAGATCTGTTGTAGGGCTGGGAGATAGTCTTCAATAGGACTGGGGTCTGAGTGGGGGTGTGGCCTGAGAAGGAATGTATGACCATATATAAGCTAGAATGGACCATATCCCATGGGCTCCCAGGGCATAGCTTAGACATGGAGGAGGGCACTCTGGATCAAGGAAACCAAATCTTTATGGAGTTGGAGCATAATCTTAGTGAGGTGTGGCCTAAGACCACTGGCCCATTCTACCTTCCTGGAGGACTGAGGCCAGTAGGGAGCGTGGAGATTCCATTGTATGGTGAGTGACTTAGACACTTCCTGAGTGATCTGGCTGATGAAAGCTGGGTCATTGTCTGTATAGAAATGAGAAGGCCAGACCAGGGTATGATGTCTGTTAAAGGGGAAGTAATTACTGCAGAAGCCTTTTCTGAGCTTCACCCATCCAGTAAAGGTGGTCAACCCAAACCAGAAGATATTTTAGTTTTTGTACCTGCAGCATGTGGGTAAAATCAACTTGCCAGTCCTGAGCAGGAGAAAAACCTTTTGCTTGGGCCCAAGGATTTAGCTCAGTGGAGCCATGCCTACCTCACAAGAGCAAGGTCATGAGTTCAATCCCTGGTACCGCCAAAAAAAAACCCCAAAACTTTTGGTTGATGGGTAGGAAAGTGAATGGGTCTCAGGAAGCCCTGAGGTGTAGTCACATGACAGACAGATCACTGAACAGTGATTTTTTTTTTTTTTTGGTACCAGGGATCAAACCGGGTCCTTGTGCTTGTGAGGCAGGCGGCAGAACCACTGAGCTAAATCACTGGCCCTGAACAGTGATGTTTTTGAGGAGAGACTTCCAGGATGGAAAGCAGATGAGAGGTTCCAGTAGGCGAGTTAGGGATTTATATTGTGAAGAGCGTGAATAGTGTGAGCCTGTGAGGCAGGAAGAAGGAATTTACCCTGGGTCAGGAACCAGCCATCTCGGATGTGGAAGTCCCCATATTGTTGATGTTCAGTGGATGCATAAGCCAGAGGAAAGCCAAAAAGGGTAAAATATTGATCTTAGGAGGGATTGGCTGCCTCTCTAGCTATCTTATCTCCAAAGGTGTTTCCAGCAGCTATGAGGTCTGAGGCTTTCTGACGTCCCTTGCAATGGAATACTGCTGCTTTTGCTGGCAGGAGAGTGGCTTGAAGGAGAGCCTTAATAAATGGAGCATTTATTACTAATGATGGAAAATCCCTGAGTAGTAAGGAATCCTTTCTCTCCCCAGATGGTGGCATGATGATGTAATATGTGGAATGAATACTTGGAATCAGTATATATGTTAATGTTCAGGCCTTTGGCTAATGTGAGGGTTTGAGTTGGGAAGGTTTGTTCAGTCTGCTGGGAGGTGGTGGATGAAGGAAGAGCTGCTACCTCTATGATGGCATCATGGGAGACAATCATGTATCCTGCCTGTGTGAGTGAGGCATGGGAGGCCTTACAGGAGCTCCCATTGATGAACTAAGTGTGGTGGGGGGCTGGAAGGGGGAAAATTGTGATGTGGGGAAAGGAGAGAATGTTAAGTGAATGAGAGATACACAGTTGTGCAGACCTGGTTCAGGGGGAAACAGAGTAGGCACAAGAGGTGCTGCAAGATTGAAGTTAGAGCCCAGGGCAATAGTTACTGTGGGGGTTTCTATGAAAAGTGTATATAGTTGTAAGAGGTTTGGTTTGGACAGAAGGTGGGGAAGGTGGGAAGAGAACACAAGGCTCTGTAAGTTGTGAGAGGAACAAAGCATGAGCGGTGCATGTCTGGTGATTTTAAAGGCTTTTATGAGCATTAGGGCTGCTGCAGCAGCCACCTGTAAATAGGGTGGCCATCCCAGGACAGAGGAATCTAGGTGTTTGGATAGAAAATAACTGGACAAAAAGAAGAAGAAGAAGAAGAAGAAGAAGAAGAAGAAGAAGAAGAAGAAGAAGAAGAAGAAGAAGAAGAAGAAGAAGAAGAAGAGGAGGAGGGAGAAAAGTAACCGGTATGGAGGCAGAAAGGCTAGGATAGATCTGGCAGAGCCAAAGAAGGAGCTGTTCTGAGAGCTTCTTTTACGGCTCAGAAGGAGAAGTAGGGGAAATCTTTATGATCTATAGGTTCAGTTAGGTCTCCCTTAGTGAGTTTGTATAAGGGTTTGGTGAGGAGGTGGAAGCCAGGTACCTAAGATGAAAATATCCCATCACTCTGAGATAAAAAAGGAGCTGCTGCTTTGTAGTGGAGACTGGAATAGGAGAGATCAGTTGGATTAGATCAGGAGCCAAGGCTTGAGTGTGCCTGTGGAGGATTATGCCTAAGTAGTTGAACAAGAGGGAAGAAATTTGGGCTTTAGAAGGTGATACATGATATTCTTTTGAATCCAAGTGTTGTAGGACTAATAGTGTCCCATTGTGATGACTCATGAGTGCAATGCAGAGAAGGATATCATCCACATACTGCAATGTGGGATGGAAAGAGACCAGGTTGCCAGCTAAGGCCTGTCTGAAGTAATGAAGACTGTCTCTAAAACCCCGAGGGAAAACCGTCCAGGTCAGTTGTTGGGATTGGTGAGTATCCAGATCTCTCCAGTTGAAAGCAAAGAGGGGCTGTGAATAAAGGTGCAGAGGAATAGTGGAAAAGACATCTTTTAAATCCAGGACCGTGGAACGGAAGACAGAGCCATATACAGGATGTATGGGGAGGACAATCTGGTTATAGCACAGAAGTCCTGTACCATTCAGTAGGATCCATTTGCCTTGTAAATGGGGAGGATGGGGGTACTGTAAGGGGAGTTAGTAGGAAGCAGGAGGCCATGTTGTAGCAGGAGGGAAATAATGGGTTTTAACCCTCAAAGTCAGATTGGGAAGGGATACTGATGCTGCACAGAGTAAGGGGGACTAAGCTTTAGTGGAATGATGAGAGGTGCCAGGGACGGGGAGGAGGTATCACATATCCCAGGACTGAGGTCAGGGGAAACAATGGGGGCTGGGGTAACAACAGAGGAAGCAGAAAGGAGAGGGACATGAACTTGGACTATTCCTTCTGCCCCTGGCACCTCCCAAAGCAGAAATTGAGGAGCAGGGGGCAGGGAAGGAACACCAAACTGTACTCTGGACCTAGAATGAGATGGGGTTGGGATGGTCTTATTAGGATTATTTATCTGAAGGAAATGTGGGATAAATGGAGGGAGTGGGGACCGGAGCTAAAGGGACCACATCAGGAGGTCCTGGGGAGAGTGGAGGTACAGCTGCAATAGCTGCAGCAGGAGGAGGAGGTTGTGGGAGAGGCCAGATCTGTCACATCCATTGCCTGGAAGGAGTTACCTTCAACACAAATGAAAGAGGGTGTAGGGGATAAGGAAAGAAGAAGAGGCTGGGAAGAATCACAGGAAGAACACAGGGTGGGAAAATTGCGCAGTGTAAAAAATGCCTAGATATAAGACCTGGCCAGGGATGTAGCTCAGTGGTTCCAGCACCTGCCTTGCAAGCACAAGGTCCAGAGTTCGATCCCTGGTACCAAAAATAAATAAATAAATAAAGATACCTCAGACCATTTCCCCAATTGCCAGCAATAATTATCCAGATCTGGCAAAACAGATAAATCAAATGTACATTCTCTGGCCATTGTGAGCTGTTGTTCAATTTGTACTGTGTCCATCTGTATTGCAGAAGAAAATTAAGCACCTGAGATTCAGATTGGGGTCAAGATGGAAAGGTTTAAGATCTTGTAGTAGCCTGGGGATTTAGCTCAGTGGTTCCGGCACCTGCCTCGCAAGTGCAAGGTCCCAAGTTCGATCTCTGGCACACACACACAAAAAAAGTTCTTGTAGGAGACAGGCTGGGGCCTTGAGGGAGGGATGGAGATGGAATATTACTCATGAGGCAGAGAGAGAGGTGTAGGAGTGGCAAGGGTCTTAGAGAATGTCTCCAACCAGATCCCAAGGCCATATGAAATGTGGGTGAACAGTCAAGACAGATGCGTTTGATCAGATGCCAAAGGGAAGCAGTCTTCCTGCAGAGCTCTTCGTGACCAGCCCTGGATTTTAACAGCATAACTGAGCAAGGAGAGCCTCTCTCTGTGTCAGTGGGAAGAGTTAAGAGATGGACAGAGGCAGACAAGGGGAGAGAGAGAGAGAGAGAGAGCTTGGGAGGCTTACCTGATCTGAGTGCTTGGAGAGATATGGCGAAGCAGAAGCTGTAAGACCTAGGGGCAGAGGGGCAGATATCACTGGGTGGTCTCAGCAAAGCAGAGGTTCAGGATAGGGTTAAGAGCCCATGCCAGGGATTTAGCTCAGTGGTTCCGCTGCCTGCCTTGCAAGCACAAGGTCCTGAGTTTGATCCCTGGTACCAAAAAAAAAAAAAGAGCCCAGAAGAGGGCTACCCTATTCCAGGTTTTGCCACCAGATGTGACAAATGTTGGAGGAATGAGACCACCTGAGCAGGCTAGTGGAAAGCAGTGAGGCAAAGACTTTATTCACCTGAGTGCAAGCCAATCTGTGGCCTGCGACAAGGCCATCAGGGGTGAAAAAAGACAAAACAGGGAGCTTTATAGGGGACTAAGAAGAGATCTGTCACTTACAGGGGTCAGAGCAAATATTTGTGGTCGAAGTCCATGCAGCAGTCAAAGCAGATGTAAGGATGTTATCAGGTAACTTGGCACGGGGGAGGTACTGTACTTTGTTGTCTTATCTCTTCTTTTTTTTTTTTTTTGGTACCAGGGATCGAACTCGGGTCCTTGCACTTGCCCAGCAGGCAGCGAAACCACTGAGCTAAATTCCCGGGCTTTATCTCTTTTTTTTAACATCTGTGTTCTATACATCTGGAGAGAGCATGGCCCTTATCTGGATTTCAGCTGCCTAGAGAAGCAGCATGTTTTGCTGAGGGCTGTGGGTTTTTTTATCTGCTAAAAACTGTAGTTTGGTATTAAACAAGATGTTTACCGGACAAGTCATGGTTGGATCAAGCCTGAGCAGCCTTCCCTGGTTCTGCCTCCTGGTGCTTCCTGCCTCCTATTTCCTCTTTAGGGCTCCCTCTTGCTCCCTCTTCCTGCCTGGCACCTCTTGGTCTCAAGTCAGCACCGGAGCTGTTGAAGTTTCTGCTAATCTGCTAAGCCACAGCTGCGCCAGCCAAGCAGTGCGTTGCTACATTAATTTTCACTACAGATCAAGGCCTCTCAGTGCTAACTATTCTCATTGATTGCTGGGCCATTCCTACACTTTCTCTTTTTTTTTTTTTTGGTACCAGGGATTGAACTCAGGACGTTGCGCTTGCGAGGCAGGCAGTGGCACCACTGAGCTAAATCCCGGCTATTCATTTATTTTTGAGACAGGGTCTTGCTGTAGTTTAGGCTGGACTATGTAACCAAGACTGGCTTCAAACTCACTGTGATCTTCCTGCCTCAGCCACCTCAGTTACTGGGATTACAGGTGTGAATCACCACGTCTAGCTTTGTTTGTTTTGAGACAGGGTCTGGCTATGTAGTTCAAGCTGGACTTGAACTCACGGTGCTCCTCCTGCCTCAACCTCTGGAGTGGTGAGATTACAGGCATGCACCACCATGCCCAGCTATCTTTTTATTTTTAATTGACATATAGTAATTGTGTCACCAGGCTGAGTGTGAGAAGTTCCAGAAGCTGAGATAAAGAACTTAACCCACTGTTTTTCTAAAATAAGTTTGTTGACTCTTATCGCAGAGAAATAATTTCCAGGACTAGTCAGTTAGGGGCACAAGAGGGGTTTTATGAGGCAGAAATTAAAAGGTACACACTCAAAGAAATAGAGCACACCCCCTCAAGAGAGAGTGCGTTATTTCCTGGACCTGGGAACATTTATGCTTCTCTTGAGGGGTGGAATCCCTGGGACAGGTGCCCCCAACAAGGGTACTGGCCCATTCTCTAAGTATGGGCCCGGTTTTGTTTCTTTTAAACAAGTAATTTAGACATTCTTTGGATTCTGTCAACCTATTCCTTTATCTTAGGATCAGTTTCCTGCTCTTTACTTGCTCAACTAAGTCAATTTATGGACTTAAGAGTATTCCCGAGGAATTTTGACTGCGATGGGTCTGGAAGGAAAGGAGCCTAAATTTAGCCAAGGGAATTCCGATATGTATAGCCTTGGGTTGCTTCCACTGAGGCCCAAAAGTTGCAGTCTTTTTAAAAGTACAAATTTTAGTTATGATTTCCTTGTTTCCCTTCTACCTATCTTTTATTTCTTCTATCTTACCTCAACAGTGTGACATTTTGATCCATAAATACAATGTTTAAAGATCAGATGAGGTGGTGTATGCCTGTAATCCCAGCACTCTGGAGGCTGAGGCAGGAGGATCACTGTGAGTTTGAGGCCAGCCTAGGCTACACAGTAAGTTCAAGCCCAGTCTGAACTACATAGCCAGGCAAGTACAAGGTCCTGAGTTTGATCCCTGGTACCAAAAACAACAACAAAAGATCAGATGGGGTAATTGACATATCTATTACAGTACTTCAGTTTCTTCATGTTTTGTTTTTTGAGACAGGGTTTTCCTATGTAGCTCAAGCTGGCCTTGAACTTACTATGTAGCCCAGGCTGGCCTCGACTCCCTGTGATCTTCCAGCCTCAGGCTCCCAAGTGCTGGGATTACAGGTGTGCACCACCATGCTGCCTAGAGTTTACTGCTCTTGAAGATGTATGTCTAATGCCCTAGCATGAAAGGCTTCTCAGAGCCCTGTTCTCTGACTGGAGGAGTCCAGGGTACTTTGAATCCCCAAGCCGTATGCAGTTAATTCCTCATCTACACCCTTGGAATAAAACTTTGAAACAGGTAATGTTTAGACTTTCTCTGATTTCAATTCTAGCCTGGGCCCCATTACAAGCCACAGCCCTTGCACTAGCTACCCTCTTTGTAAAAACACTTTTCAATGAATATAGATGTTCCAGAACCCTGATCAAGGATTTTGCCCACTGGAGTGTTTGTCGGCTCTGCTGGCTGCTCAGAACACTGCCAGCCTGGATTCAAACACAGTCAACTTGCAGCTGCCCTTCACACCAGGCCCATTCTACCACCAGGCCAATTCTGGGGACCCACTGCTGACAAGGTGTGTTTAAAAATAACACACAGGGGATTTCCTGTGTACAAGGACCATTTCCTGACCCCAGACAGTGACTGCCTTTCTTCAGCTCTGGAGGGAAAAGGAATATTTTCTGCATCTCTTGTTGAGGTTTCATTTGACTACCAACTAGGAACCCATTAGTTAGGAGAGTAAGAACCAGAAGGTAAGTACAAGGCACCCAAGCTTACAATACAGAAAAGGCAGAATGAGATAACTAAGACATGACATGAAATACAGGCATATCAGTGTGGGGTGTGCGTGTGTGTTGCTGGGTTTGAAGCCCAGAGCCTCACAAAAGCACTCTACCACTGAACTGCACTCCCTGGCCAGTGCTCTATGTCTGTCAGTCCTGCTGGTCCTCTACACTGTCTGCTGGCTGGGCCAGCTGGAGATGGCAGGGGTCAGAGAGACATGAGGCTCAGTGCCCTTGGGGCTCAGTTTCCACTGGTAGGCTACAGGGGGAGGGAGGTTGCTCTGCCAGCCTCCACCAGGATATCTCAATACAATGCAATCTTCTCTCTCCTCACTGAGCCTCAGCCTAAGATGATTTTAGTGAGGTGGATGAGGGATGGAGAAGAGGCCAGATGTTATTTACCAGCACTGGCTTTGGGTCTCAGACCTGGTTTGAATCTTTGCTCCAAATGACCTTGAGCATGTGACTTCCTCTCAGGGCTTGCTCCCCATTAAATATGTATAAATATCTAACGTGGGGTGAGAGAAAGGGAGCAGGCGCAAGGCTCTGAGGCAGGACCAGCTTGGCCCACAGCAGAAGGCAGAAGGACAATGGCCTGGGGAGAGGGGAGAGATGGGCTGGGTGAGGCCTTGCAGCTGCAGTATTTTGGACTTGAGCGCAGTGAGCAGCTCACCTGCTGCTTGGGGAAGATGTGAGGGGCTGGGAGAAGCCGCAGGGAGGCCAGGGAGGAAGCCACCATATTTGTCCTGGCCAGCTTGGTGGTGGCAGGAAGAGTAGGGGTGGGCTTCAGGCCTCAGATGTATTTTGGAGGCAGAACCCACAGGACCTAGTGATGGGATGGGTAGAGAGGGGGGACCCCTGAGAGTCCCGGGAAGATGAATGTAGCAGGTGAAGGCATGGCTGCGGGCCAGGGGCTCTGCTTTGGAGACTCCTAAGCAAGCCATTTCCGCTTCTGGAGCTCAGCCATCTCAGCTTGGGAACAGAGGAAGTGTCTTCCTGCCAGGTTTCCTGGGTAATAGGAGGGAACACATTCCTGGGAATGTGGCAGGAACTAGGCTTCCCTCAGGCTCTTCAAACTCCGCACAAATGGGCAGCTTCTCTCCAGGACCTGCCTGTGCTTCCAGCGGGCTCCTGTCTGCCCCCAGGGCTCAGCTCAGGACCACCCATTACCCAACATCCGGGTATGCCACTGGCCAGGAGCTCTTGGCACTGACAGGACAGTGATTCTAGAAAAGCACCCTCTGCACAGGGCAACTGGCGCTGTCCTCCAACTTCCAGGAACAAAGCTCAGTTCTGTCCAGGCGCACAACACTCAGCAGTTTCAGGTGGCAGGAACAGAGGCTTGTTATCTGCCAGTCCCTGCTACCTTCAAAATACAGAGGGGGGTAACCCAGAGTGGCCTATCCTATGCTCACGGGAAGGATCTCTCCCTCCTTCCTCTGCCCACAGCCTCTCCGGCTTTGCCTCCTTCCCCACTGCCCAGGTCACCAGCCTGCCCTCCCAGTCCCCACCCTTCCACCCTGAGTAGAAACCCCAGGCATGGACCAGGGGTGTTTTGTTCTACAAGACTCAAAGACACCCCACACAGCCTCTGGCGGGGTAGCCTTGTGCCCCATCATCCACACCCCTTTCCTCTCTGCCAAGTTGGCTGTGAGGATTAAGTGAGAAAATGTCTAGGAAGTGCTGAGAGTGTGAGAGGAACCATAACTTTTAGAGCTGCATGTCTGTGGTGCCCACCCTGTAGATGCTGCATTTATGGATCTTTGCTCACAAGCTAAGATCACTTTCCACCTACCCTGGTCTTGCCTGAGATAGTTTATCCAAGTTGTCTCCTCCAACACCCAGTCTGCGAGGGGAGGGAGAGGAGTACCCTAGATGTTTAAAGAGGAGGAGACACGGGACAGGGAGAGAGGAAGAAGACCTGGGCAGCTACATAAGGAGTGAAATTGTGGGCAGAAAAATAAGATAACAGGGATTTAAAGATGCTCTGTTTTGCAGTAGGTAATATAATTTCCCACAACTTATAAACCTTGGCAAAATGGTTAATAATCTTCCATGGCTTTGTATGTGAATTAGCATTTTGGAGATGCCAGGAGGGTTGTTTTTGTTTTTTCGTGGTACTGGAGACTGAATCCAGGGCCTCATACACACTAGACAAATGCTCTACCATTGAGCTATACCCCTGGTCTTTCCCTGGTCCTTTTTAAAGTTTTGAGATAAGGTCTTGCTAAGTTTTCCAGGCTGGCCTAAATTTGCTTTCCTCCTGCCTCAGCCTCCTGAATAGCTGGGATTACAGGTGTGTGCTACCACACCTGGCTCCAAATGGTTCAATTCTGAAGACACCTGGAGGCTCACAGTACCACAGCAGATGTAGAATTTTGTAACTATCTTCCACTTGAGGTTTAACAGGAAGCACCTTCCTGCGGCTTTATGGTCTTCAGATCTGCCGAATACACACAGGGCAGGGAAGCTGCAGGAGGGGAGGCCCCAGGCCCATCATGCTCTCCACTGTGGCACTTCACACACAGCAGACGTTCAATGAAAAATCCCAAAAAGTAGCCCCAGTTTCCACAGCTGGGCTCCAGTCCATAGAATGGATACACCGCAGTCGCTAACATGACAGGGGTCTCTTCTCTTCTTTTTTTTTTTTTTGGTGCCGGGGATTGAACTTGTGACCTTGCACTTTCGAGGCAGGCACCGGAACCACTGAGCTAAATCCCCAGCCCCGTCTTCTCTTCTCTTTGATTCTCCTGTAGTTTTCCTCACATTTCTGGTTCCCCTCTGGGCTTCTCTGAGGTGGGACTTAAGAGTTTTGGGGGGTTTTTTTGGTACCGTCTATCAAACTCAGGACCTTGCACTTGCAAGGCAGGTGGTGGCACCACTGAGCTAAATCCCTGGCCTTCTCTGAGATGGGATTCAAGCCTGGAGAGGAGTGGATGGGTGGAAGACCTACTGATGGGGTAAAGTCAGCAGGACACAGAGACAGGGTCTTCTAAGCTGCCCAGGCTGGGCTTGAACTCATAACCCTCCTGCCTCAGCGTCTCGAGTAGTGGGGATTACAGATGGGTACTACAGCACCAATTCAGATGCCAACTCTGAAAGTGCTTTTCAACCATGAGAGTGCCACTCAAGGGCTGCCATAGCCTTTCCAAGGTTATAATCCTGTGCATCCTTAGCAGGGACTAGGCCCACCAACAGACCTGGCCAGGTGCCTGTGTGAACTCAGGTGGCACCGAAGGAAGAACAAGAGATGAGGCGGGACTTCAGCAAACCAGGACAGCATTTCACCCAGTATGGGCCTCCTACCCTCACATCTGGGATCACCGCTCAGCCACTAAATAACCTCAAATTTTACAGTGATAAAATTATTTTCCTGGCAATTTACATTCTACCTTTTTAGTTTTATTAAAGGGAAAGATCTCAGTTGGGCATTAATATATCTAACTCCTCTCTAACACCCCTTAACCTTAGCACCCCTTTTTCTTTACACAGAAAACCTCAGGCTCTGAGTCTTTGCAGGCCACAGGTAGCTGTAATTTAATATCTCTAGTTTCACATCGCTTCTTGGCCTTTTGGCTAAGATCAAGTGTATTTAGTTTTCACTTTTTTAATACAGTTACTTTCCATTTGTGTCAAGTGTAAAGTTTCTTTCAAGAAATCCATTCAAGGGCCGGGGATTTAGCTCAGTGGTTTCGCCAGTGCAAGGGCCTGAGTTCCATCCCCAGTACCAAAAAAAAAAAAAAAAAAAAAAGAAAAAGAAAGAAATCCATTCAAGGGCTGGGGGAGGGGGTCTTGGATTTAATCCCTAGGGGAAAAAATCTATTTAAATAAAAAAGATGAGTTATGATTTTTTTTCTTCTTTTTTTTTGTGGCCTCGGCTTGCCTTGAACTTGTGGGCTCTATCAATCTTCCTGCCTCAGCCTCCAAAGTAGGTGGAACTACATGCACATGCCATCTTACCTGGCTGAGGTATAAAAATACTAGGTAAAGAACAGTATGAGAAGTACAGAAATCTGGCAAAAATCATGGAGGCATTATGTAGACAACTAAACTTTGGACACATTGTTTTGGAATAAGGAACTTTTGGGTCAGTAACTTTCTACTTCATGCTTTTGTGCTTTCTGGGTTTTGCCTGTTTAGTTGTTTTTATTTTTGAGACAGGGTCTCACTATGTAGTTCAGGCTGACTCTGAGCTCACTATGTAGCCTGGGCTCAAACTCATGGTGATCCTCCTGCCTCAGCCTCCCGAGTGCTGGGATTACAGGCATGCACCACTAAGCCTGGTTTTGTTGTTCCTAAATATAGATATTTTTGAAAAAAATTTCAAGCTTATTTTAGTTGGTAAGGATAAAGGGATTTGTTTTCACCTGGGTTAAGAAAACAAAGCTAGGGCCGGGGATTTAGCTCAGTGGTTCCACTGCCTGCCTTGCAAGCACAAGGACCCGAGTTGGATCCCCGGTACCAAAAAAAAAAAAAAAAAAAAAGAAAACAAAGCCAGGAGGGCCCTGAAGGTTAGTGGCTTCAGTGGAGGGGAACGTGGGGTGAAAGCCATGGGCAGCAGGTGCTGGGCCAGCTGAGTAGGGCTCCCTTCCCTCTCAGAGCCAAGTCTGAGCATCAATAAAAAGATCGTTCTATGGTAGAGAAGGCAGAGAAAGAGCAAAAGATACAAAAACTTTTAAAAAATGTTTTTCTTTTTAAAAAAGTTATAAAATTAAGTGGTCAGTTAATTAAAGTTAAAAATTTATTGTAGGGCCAGGGATTTAACTCAGTGGTTTCGCCGTTTCCTGTGCAAGTGCAAGAACCCGAGTTCAATCCCTGGTACCAAAAAAAAAAAAAAAAAAATTCTATTGTAGCAAAATTTCACTGGCTCTCTTGACTCCAGGTCCGGTATCCTTTCCATCCTGACCCTTCATTTCCTATAGCTTGCACATGTCTGGATTTTTCTTCAACAAATACAATCTGAAGTAGTTTGTAAGTAATCGGCACTTCTGGCATGTGGAGGCCCTGGTGGAGGCCCAAGAGCAGCCCTGAGGAGATCTCAGTGTCACCTGTGGGCCACTCCTGGGGGGCCTGCCACTGCCAGGGCTCCTGCAGAGGCCCTGTGAAGTGGCCCTGCGTCGGTCTTGCCCATCAGTGCTCCTGGTCTCCCCGGGGACAGAGGGTCTGTCCTGAGTTCAGCTCCATCCACGTCCTCACTTCACTCCACTTTGATTCTTGTCAGCTCCCATCTTCCTCCTCCACAGAGTTTCAGAACCCAGGAGTGAAACTATGAGAGACACCGACACACAATGATCAGGTTGCCTAGCCACCAGAGCAGGAGACATCCTGTTTCCTCTGCCATCAGACTCCCGATGTTGAGGAAACTCTGGCTCAGCCTTTAGGGTGTTTCTTGTCCTCATGGGCGGGGTACCTTCTCCAGGCTGGGCCGATGTCCCACGCTGATGAACGTCATCCCTAGCTGCTGGCCGATGTGGTAGAGCTCACTCTCAACCTCCTCCGTCAGGGCGCTGGTGGCTTCATCAAGCACTGAGGGAAGGGATCAAAGTCTGGCCCTGCCCCTAGGCTTCTCCTCCAACCAACCCTAAACTTGACTGGGCACAAGGGAAGCTGAAAGCTGCTCTGGCTTCCAGGAACCCAGCCTCCAGCAGAAGATGGGCCAGGAAACTGAGGGCCAGCTGGGGATGCTCCTGTGAGCTGGGCCAAAGTCCCTCAGCTTCATAGAAGTAAGCACCACTGCTCCCTAGGACTGCTCAATCTAGGGACACCCAGTTCCTCCCCAAAGCCCACAGCTTGCACCCCTTGGCCAGGCATTGCTGGGTTGACACACACTCATTTGACTGTCCAAGAAGCTAAATCACAACCGCACACATGGCTGGCTCTGGGCTCCAGCTGCTGCCACAGCAGGAACCCTCTGTCTGGTTCTGCACCACCCAGGGCTCCTCTGTGAGTGCAGCAGTGCCCAGCATGCACACTCTTGGTCTGGACCTCACCTGCATACTTTGGCTGCAGGTAGAAGAGTCGAGCAAAAGAGAGCCTTTGCATCTCCCCTGGGGACAGGACATCGTACCTAGGGAAGGGACCTCGAGATGAACACTGGAGGAAGGAGGCGACAGATGGCTTTTGTAAAGTTGAGCAAAAAGGTGTTCTCTCTGTGGAGGTTGACACCCACCCCACCTCTGTGCCAGACAGGTGGTTCCACTCATGGCCACAGCTCTGCTGCCCCCACCAGAGGAGGCCCAAACTCTGCTCCCAAGGGCATAAAACGTGTGCTGATGGACCCAACTAAACACTTGGCCTTTAGGGTCAGGAGCCATTCCATCCCTTGACAGGACCCCTGGGACCCACTGTCTTCATGGGGGAGCTGGCCGGGGCCCCCGAATTCCATTCTTACCAGTTCCAATCCACCTGCTGGTCCAGACCCTCTGTCCTTGCCACCAAGCTGGACTGTAACAGACCCAGAGGGCACAAGATCCATGAAAGGGCTCATCCCTGCTTCCTGCCCTTAGTCCCCATGACAGAAAAGCTTCGGAGACAGACACCACAAAGGCAGGCCAAATTGGGTATCAACTACATTCGTTCATTCTGTGGGAGCATGGTGATGGTAAAAAGCACACAGACTTAGTTTCATTACTGCTCTAAACTTCTCTAGAGAAAGCACACCCCCTTACTCCTGCTCCTGGCCAATGGCTCCCACTGCCAGTGTGTGGTCCTGCTCACCACCCCAGTCCTGGGCCCGGAGGTGGCAGGGCCTGGCTCTGCTGGCCCAGGATCTGCCTGCAGTCAGTGCTCCCACCTAGACACAGGGGCCCTATCCTCCTTACCAGGCCTGCCAATTCCAAGAACCTCAGGATCCTTTCATCATCAGTAGAACCTGCAAAGCACAGAAGGCGTCTTCAGCTGTCAGCTCCTCTGGGGGGTCAGAATAGAAGGGGTATAGAACGGCTAGGGTGGACGCCCCAGAATGCTGGGCTGTGGCTCAGGTGACAGTGACTGCACTTGATAAGGGAAGGAAGGACCAGGTGAAAGAAGTAATCACTTCCTTCAATGGGTGTTTCTTCCCTGGGAGGGGAAGACAAAAACAAGGTGAGGTCATAGCATGAACCCCAAAACAGTAAGAGCACAAGTGAGGTCACAGTCAGGCAGAGCAGGGACAACAGATAGAAGGGACGATATGACCCAAGGAGGCTCACCTGAGTCCGGGTAGATCTCCTTCAGGGGATAGATCACCTAAAAGCACAAACCACACCGCCTAGGATGAGGGCTAAGGAGAGGCAGAGCTGTACAATGGCCCTTCCTCACAGACCCCCGGAACTGCCCGGAGAGGACAGTCTCCTGTCCACCTGGGGGGAATAGGGACACCCTGGCCCGAGGGTCTGGGAGGAGAGACTCAGAGTGCAGAGTGGGGCAGGAAACTGGAACCTTCAGAAATATTGGGGGATAAGTGTGTGAGCTTCCTGGGGAAAGGGCCCAGAATTCAACCTTGCTGCTCAGCAAACAAGTGAGTAACTGGCCAGCAGCCCCCACAGATTTACCTGCACCCAGGAGTTGCTCTGAGTACAGGAGTCCAATCCATGAATGTTGAACAGAATTTCCTCAGAGCCCATAGCTTCTTGGGCATGGCCATCTTATGACCCCACCGTCTGCCCCAGAACTCCCCAGGCCCTGCGACCTGCCAGGTGCTGGAGGGCCTGGCTGTGCGTGAGTAAGTGAGGAGGATAGTGGGCCCCTAACCCGGCTGACCTGCTCCCGGAGGGTCCCGTCAGTGAAGAATGGCTTTTGTGGCAGGAACAGTACCCCATGGGGCCCAAAGTCGGTCAACATCTGCACGGAGCCTGCAGAGCCCACAGAAGCCTCTGCTTTGAGATCTCACAGAGGAGGTGCTGCACCACCTCTCCTCCCCACCTCTCACTCTTTCCCCAGCTAAGAAGGCTGGAACCCGCCACATTGCCAACCCCAGGGCCAAGGCTGGGTCAGGTGCAGGGAGGGCCCAGCTCTCACCCCGGGTGCTGGCCCAGAGGCTGCCCAGAACCCGCAGCAAGGAGGTCTTGCCGGTGCCCGTGTTGCCCGTGATGAGCAGACTCTGCCCCTCGCAGATCTTCAGGGTCAGGTCCTTGACCAGGGGTTTGTCAGAGGAGGGGGCCGAGATGCAGACCCGCTCTAGGAGAAAAGCTGTGTCCGAGGCCTCGGGCGCCGGCCATCCTGGGGCCCTGGGAAAGAGAAGGGAGCGGTGTGAGCACTGTCTGGGGAGGTGCTTCGACCAGAAACATCACCTCTGGCTGAGGTCGCGGGTTTACGGCCTGTACTCTGCCCTCAAATCCATATGACATCCTAGGCCCTGGTACCTCAGAATGTAACTGCATGAGGAGACCAGGCCTTTAAAGAGGTGATGTTATAATGAGCTGTCAGGTGGACTCAAGGGACAGAGCACGCACAGAGAACAGGCCATGTGAGCACAAGCAAGAAGGTGAGCCTCTGTGAGCCAAGGAGAGGCCTCTGGGGAACTAACCCTGCCAACAACTTGACTTTGGATTTCTAACCTCCAGAACTGCCAGAAAATTAATTTCTGTTCCTTAGGCCGCTCACTCTGTAGTGCCTTGTCCTGGTAGCCTGAGCCCATTGACACCGGGACGGAGGTGTGGGCACTGACTCTGATCCACTGTGCAAAGCTCTGTATGTGACTGATTGTTTTCCTTTTCTTTTTCTTATGGTGCTAGTAATTGAACACAGAGCCCCAAGCATGTGCTCTATCCCTGACCTACACTGTCAGCCCCTTATTTTTCTTATAAGACAGGGCTGTGCCATGTTGCCAAGGCTGGCCTCAAATTCACAATCCTCCTGCCTTAGCCTCCTAAGTACCTGGCATCACAGGCACATGTCACCATGGCTGGCTTGTAGCAAATTTCAATTAGTCTCAACACCCATGAAGGACATTCTTGTCACTTGGCAGATGAAGAAATCCTATCAGGAGGCTAAGTAACTTGCCCAAGATCACAACACTATCTAATTCCAATGTCAGTGGGTGTTGTTTGGAAGACAGGAGTGTTTGGTTTGGGGTTTTTTGTGGTTTTTTTTGGTACTGGGGATCGAACTCCGGACCTTGTGCTTTCTCGGCAGGCACCGGAACCACTGAACTAAATCCTCAGCCCCAGATAGGAGTGTTCGGGCTTTAGCGCAGGAGCTCCTGACTCCCTGCAGATGCCTGTCTCTCACACAGAACAGCAACCAGTTTCCTGCAGTCCCAGTGCCATCCCCAGCCTCTGGGCCCACAGGGACATGAAGTGTCCTTTTGCACAGGGCAAGTGTTAAGGCATTTGAGCCGGGCCTGGTGGCACAGTCCTGTAATCACAGCACTCGGGATGCTGAGGCAGGAGGATTGCCCTGAGTTCGAGCCAGCCTGAACTAATAACAAGACCTTGTCTCAAACAAAAAAACCAAAAAAACAAAAACAGAAAAAGTGTTAAGGCATTTGTTCCTAGGAAGAGAGATGACCACAGGCCCTGAAATTCAGACTATTTCAATTTTTGAAAGCTTAGTATGTTGCTGCTATCCATGTACTTTCCAAGAACTATGGAATCTAATCCTTACAACCACATAGAAGGAGAATTCTGTTTATATCCACTTTTAAAAAGTTTTAATTGGGCCAGGGACGAAGCTCAGTGGTACCACGCCTGTCTGGCAAGTACAAGGTCCTGGGTTGGATCCCCGGTACTGAAAAAAAAGTTTTGATTTTTTTTGGAGACAAGGTCTTGCTATGTAGTTCAAGCTGGGCTGCCTCAGCCTCCTGAGTGCTGGGATTATAGGTATGTGCCACTATGCCTGGCTTCATATCCCTTTTAGAGATGAAGAAATGGTGACATGGGACAGATAAGTGATTTGCTTAAGTAAAGTGAGAAGATGAAATAAACCTTGAAAGTACAGGAAAGTCAGAAACATTCCTGATCCCTACAAATACAGAAATAAAGACATCTGTAGGTCTGAGAGAGGCTAGGCAGAAGAGGCAAAGGATGAGGAAGGTACTAGCCAGTCCTCTGTTTTGTTACGGGGCCCAGCAGGTGTGTGCATGTTGTTTCCACTAGCCGGGGGATGAGGTAAATCACAATGGGTGTCAGAACAGCGAGGGTGCTGGTGACAAGGTGCCCTCCTGGCACCTCTGCCACCCAGCGGGAGGGAGGGACAAGGCTCCAAGGCGAGCTCAGCTGCATCCTCACCCTGCCCTGCACTGCAGCCCCACACTCACCTGTCCAAGCCCTGCTCACTCTCACAGTCCTGCGATGTCAGGAAAATGTCCAGCAGGGCCTCCTGCAGCTCCCCAAGCCTGGGTAAGAAGTGAGAGGCTGAGGTAGGACCGGGCATGAGATGATAGCCACACTGCTTTCCGTTTCAAACCCACTCGCACGTGCTGAGTCTCTGTTCCTTTTTCCACCTGCTGCTTCTTTCTGTGTGCATCCTGTTCAGGGCCGCAGCCTCACCTGTGCGTGTAACCAGCCACGTCCGAGAGTGTGGTGGAGAGGTCAATGAGCTTGGTGAAACAGCTGATGAGGTAGATGCACACGAATGCATTCTGGACGGGACAGAGAGCAGTCAGCACAACCTGGACCCCAAGGCCCTGGGCAGTGAGGCAGTAGGAGGTGACAGCAGGAGGGACTCCTACCTTGCTGACCAGGGTGCTAAGCTCGGTGGGGCTCAAGTCTCCATAGACCCCGCTGAAAATGGGGATTGAGATGACAATGTAACTCAGGACGCTGCCCATATAGTCAAAGGTGTTGACACCAACTGCAGGAGACAGACTGCATGAGACCCAGGGGCCACGCGAGTACTCTGCAGGGGACCCAACCCTTGAGGAACAGGAAGCCAAGCAGGGCCATGCTTCCCTTGGTCTTCAATCTCCCAAGGACAAAGACATGCGAAAGCAGTGGCTCTCCTGGTTAATTCCATCACCAGGGCCAACTCATCAGGGGAGGCAGTGGGAGAAAAGTGGACCAACTGCATCCCATGGTCCCCACCTCCGGGGGCCCCTCTGCCTACTGTACAGCCAGAGCTCCTTGGACATCAGCTCCCTCTGGGTCTGAAGGAGTCTCTGAAGCCTGCGGTCTGTCCTCATGTGCTCCACATGCCCGGCTCTGACAAGAAAGGCTGGGATGTCCGTGGGGCCTGAGAGGACTCAGCAGGGTGGGGGCCCCCACTCCTCATCAGGCCCACCCAAATGACCTTAGCCTCAGACCCTTTCTGGCACTAGCGCTTCACTGCTGTTATTCCTCTTGGTATTGTCTGTGGGAAGAGAATGAACTCTAGACTTAGCCAGACCTGGTTCAAATCCTGGCTCTGACCAGTTTCTAGCTGAGTGACACTGGCAGGTTACTTAAACATCTAATGCTTTAGTTTTTCTCATCTGTAAAGTGGAGCGAAGAATATCTATGTAATAAATTAGTAATTATGAGTTTCTGAATATAAGCTGGGCATGGTGGTGTACATCTGGACTCTCAATGCTTGAGAGGCAAAGGCAAAAAGATGGTGAATTCAAGGCCAGTTTGGGCTGCACTGCAAGATCTGTCTCAAAGAACCAAAAAATGGCTGGGTATGATGGTGCGTGCCTATAATTCCAGCATTCTGGGAGGTGGAGGCAGGAGAATCACCAAGTTCCCAGCTTCCACAACTAAATGACTTAGCAAGAACCTGTCTCAAAAAAGGGCTGGGGATGTAGCTCAGTGTGAAGGTCCTGGGTTTAACTCCCAGTGCCACACACACAAAAAAGATTTTGAATATAAAGAACCAGACACATAAGGAACCTTCAATAAACAAGAGCTGCTATTAATCAAACACAATGGAGCAGTCACTACTGCCAGGCTCTTTGTGAGTCATTGAGGGGTAGATAAGTAGATCCTGTCCTGGTGGAGCCCCCAGTTCAGAGGGCAGGCGGACATACTGCGCTCTTCACCAGGAATGTGCAGGGTCAAGTATGTCCTCAGGGATATGGCAACAAACAGACCTGACTGCTCCCACTAAGTGAGTCTGAGAAAGCTCCCCAGAGGAGGTGACGAGGCCACAAAGATAGGCACAAATTCTCCAGGCAAAGGTGGAGGATGAGGGTGCATTTCAAATTTTGCAGAGGCTGCCCAAGACCCGGTCTGGAGCTCCAAGAACTAATCTGTCTTTCTTAGAGCTTGGTGAGCTGCAGAATCCAAAAGCAAAGCCCTCTGCCAAGCCCTGCCTACCCATCACCCAGGACCTGCTCAGATTCCTAGTGCCCCCAAGT
Source organism: Heterocephalus glaber (assembly GCF_053883595.1). Taxonomy (NCBI): domain Eukaryota; kingdom Metazoa; phylum Chordata; class Mammalia; order Rodentia; family Bathyergidae; genus Heterocephalus; species Heterocephalus glaber. The sequence goes on from NW_028258379.1 coordinate 14,514,409, forward strand.
GGTGGTGGTTGCAAACTGCAGCAGAGAAGACAGAAGAGCAAATGACCCAAGAAAGGGGATCCAAGGAGTAGCACAACTTAACCACAAAGCCCTAAGACCTGTACCATGAGTGCCCATGCTGACCAGGAGGCCCCACACAGGTAGAGCACAGGGACCTGCTTTGGCCCTGGATATTTCACAACACTGCCAACAGGAGCCCTGGCACAGGTTCCACTGGATGGCCTTGGGACACAGCCATTCCCACCCATGCCACCGAGGCACAAAGAATCAGCCTTGAATGCCAGGCACTGGCAAGACAGCTATTTCACAGACAGGCAGACAGAGGCAGAGGTGATGCTTTCCAGTCATCAGCAAGAAGAAGCACTTTCTCATTTTGTTCTTTGGCCACTGCAGGCTGCATGGTAGCCCACTAAGCCTAAAGCTGGCCACTGCAAGGAGCCACTAGCTCCAGAAACAAATCAACAGGGACAGTGAGGGGGAAAGGGTCACAGCCAAGCGTGACAATGCTCAGCCTAAGTGTGTGATGCCAAGAAGGATGTAGACTTCATCTCTCTTTCTCTGCTATCAGCTCTGCCAGCCGGGAGAGGGTCATCTCCGGCAGACTCACCTGTAGAAAGCAGCAGGCTCAGCATTCACCCGAATCTGCATGTGTTTGAACCTGGGCAGGGAGAAGGGAAGTTTGTGCTGACAGTGAGGAGCCCAGGACCAAGAGGAAACCTCACCTCTCTAATGCCTGGGCACAGCTCTAACTCAACACTCCAACGGTCTCTGCCACCCTTCCCTGAACTGTCTCAGGGGTGGAAAATCCCAGGACCTGGGTTGGGTGGCAGCCTTCTGCAGACAGGGGCTCTCCTGTCCACAGCACCTCCTCCCCCAGGCCCACCCTGAAGGAGAGGCCAAGAAGCAGGTAGAGAAGTTGCCACATCAATCAGCTGCCAGGTCCAACAGACCCAAGTAAGGGTGGTTGGGGCTGGGGATTTAGTTCAGTGGTTCCGCCGCCTGCCTTCCAAGCTCAAGAACCCGAGTTCGATCCCCGGTAGCCCCCCCCCAAAATCTAAGGGCTGGGGATTTAGCTCAGTGGTTTTGTCACCTGCTGCGCAAGCACAAGGACCCAAGTTCAATGCCCGGTACCAAAAAAAAAAAAAAGGTGGTTGGACCAGAAGTAGGTGAGAGGCCGGGTATGGTACCACACTCCTATGATCCTAGCATTTGAGGATGCTAGGGAGAAGGATTGCCTCCAGTTCGAGGCCAGCCTGGGCTACATAGTGAGTTCAGGACCAGCCTGAGCTACATAGGGAGACCCCGTCTCAAAAACAAAACAAACAGGGCCTGGGATTTAGCTCAGTGGCACCACACCTGCTTCTCAAGCACAAGGTGCTAAGGTTGATCCCCTGTACCAAAAAACAAACAAACAAACAAGCAGTCGAGAAGGCTAACGGATGATAATGACATTGATGATGGCCAACAAGACATTGCTCTGTGCTTCTCATGTATAATTTCTTTAGTTCTCTCAGATGGCAACTGAACTATCCTACTTTAGATGACAGAACTGAAATTTATGGGGCGAAAGATCTCACCTAAGATCATACAGCTAGTAACTGGCCAACTGGGATTTGAGCTAAGGCAGCCTTATTCTGGTTCCCATCCTTTAACCATGCTCAGCCCAGAAACCTCAAGTAAGGCTGGGCATGGTGGTGCACATCTGTAATCTCAGCACTTGAGAGGTTGAGGCAGGAGGATCATCATGAGTTTGAGCCCAGCCTGGGGTACATAGTGAGCCCAACCTGAACTACATAGTCAGACCTTGTCTCAAAAAACAACAAGAAACCTTAGGCAAGGCACATACCTAAAATCTCCCTCCAGCTTTTCCTGCTGCATCAGCTTTGCCACGATGGGCCCCATCAAAGTCTTGTTCACTATGGTTCCCAGGATGAAATACCCAAAGATGCTCATAGGCCCAAGCCAGCCTGTGCTGAAAGGTGGAGTGAGAGAGAAGGCAGAGAAGGGTGTGGGGCACCAGGGAACCTCACAGACCTCAGCCCTGCCTCTGCCCCTTCTCAGCTAGCCCCTGTCCAACTTCAGCAGCCCCATGGCCCTCTGCTCCCATGTGAACTGTCAAGACTGCCAGGATCCCTGTGATTCTGAAAAACCACGTGGCCAGGGAGGGCAGGGGTCTAGCACATGAGCTAGAAGACTCCCTGAGGTGCAGACAGGGGGAGGAACAAGACGCTTCTCTTGGACCCTGACCTGACCTCTGTGAGACTCAGGAAAAAACACCAGGCTGGGGAAAAGGAAGGCACCTGGGAGGGGGAGGGGCTGTACCTCTGGAAGCACTGGAAAGTGTAGTAAATGAGGGTGAAAGGGGAGATGATCAGCTTGCTGGCCATGCTGCTGAGCTGCCGGCAGAGCCGCTCCACATCCTGGCTGATGCGCTGGTCCCTGCAGCCAATGACACAGAGGAACTCATCAGTGAGCAGGGCTTTGGGGAGGAATGTGACAAGATGCGTTGCCCTCTCCCAACCTCGCCTTTCAGTGCCCTCAGCAATGACCCTACTGGAAGATGCACTAGCCATGGAAGGGTTCCTAGAAGAAACTGAATCCTTAGGGCCTCTAAATGGGGATCTAGACAGTTGCTTCATATTGGTGCCTCAGTTTGCCCCTTGAAAAAGTAGAACTCAAAGACCCAGAAGCCTGAGCCAGCTCTGAGCAGAGCCAAAGGGAACTTGGGAGTAGAGGAGCTGCCTTTCTGGGTGATCAGGAGCATGAACCTTTTAGCTCAACCCTCCTCAAACTCTCTATGGGCCTGAGCCTCCCAGTACAGCTTCTGGCTATGAAAGCCTTAGCCGGGTCGAGCCATCAGGAAGAGGCCAAGGTGGGCAGAGTGGAGGCAGCTTTCCTAGCACCTAAGCAGCAGAGCTCAATGTGAGGTGAAGAAAGGTTGCCCTGGCAGCAAGCGCTTCCTACAGGTGTGGTGAGTGGGGAAGGGATGGGAGTGAGGGAAAGGCCCCCTAGGCCCCTTCTCACCACCATGGCCACACTGACTCCTATTCTCAAAGAGAGAAGTGACCCTGGGTGCTTTCGGTTCTGAGACCTCAGTTTCCTGACCCACAGAATAACAACTTACACCGAAACACCTGCAATGTATGGCACTGCATGTTACATGCATTGTACCATTTCACCCTCATTCCATTCTTTGAGATAGGAGCTATTACTATCTTCATTTTATAGAAAGGGAACCCAGGGCTTAGTGAATGAACGTAAGAGCTAGAAGCTCGGAGGTGACAATAGGGATACGAACCCCGGACTGAATCTTAGACAACAGCAACCTTTTCTTGGCTACTAAAAATTCACGAGTTTTTTTTAAACAAGGATATTTTGTTCATTTGCCTTATTTGGAAGCACAGGGTATGAAACAGACAAAAAGGAGCTGCTTCTTGGCTCTTCTCTTTGGTTTCCTATTCTCAGCCTGTCCATGACTTCCTGCAGAGCAACCCCCCCCCCACACACACAGAGCTTGGGGCAGCAGCCTTTGCCCACTGTGCATGATCTCTGTGGGGTCTGCAGCCAGGACTCTCCAGGACAAGGCCTGATGGACCAGTTTGTGAAGGACAGTGAGGACCGAGGGGGCGCCTACGGATTGTCGATGTCATCCCGTAGCACGTTGAGGGTGTAGTACACACGGGCCCGGAAGTAGAGGCGGTGCAGGTGCTCGGTGAGGTCCTTCCTCCAGCTCACGTACAGCAGGCTGGAGATGAACTGGTCAAAGCTCTTCAGCTGTGCAGTGGAGGAGGCAAGGAGAAGGGAGGAAGGGAGAGATGGCTTCCTGCCAAGTCTTGGTTCAAAGCTCAGGGCTGGTAGAAACCTCTGCTGATGAGGTCCAGCCCACTCTGACTGCTCAGCACTTTCCCGGTTGAAAGCCTCGAGTCACAGGATTTTTCCTTCCTCATTCACTCCTATGTTTATTCTTTCACAGAATCTTGAAGGGCTCACCAAAGGCAAGACCCTCAAGGCCTTGTGACACTGTACTGTGGCACACTGAGAGCAGAGGAGTTTCTGGAGATTGGGGAGCACACCGCTATCCCCAAGTGTAGAAAAGGATGCCTCTACCTAGGTGCTTACTGAATGAAGGCCCATCAAGTGCCACAGTGTGGCGAGGAGTGGCTTTCCTAGAAAACAGCTAGTCTGGCTGACAGGGAACGTTAGGTTGGGTTCTGACACTGCCTCAACTCAGCATTTGCTATTTGTGAAGTGCTTTTCTGTACTAAACAGTTGGGAAATAACAATGAGCCCACAGGCCAGCCAGGGAGCTGACAATGATGAGGGTGTAAGGACTGCGACAGCCAAGGTCTACTCACAGAATTAGTTAAGTATAGTAAAGGGGATGAGTCTGGTGGAGGAAACATGAAGAAGAAAGGACTTGAAAGAAGTGACCAGGGAGGCATCTTGAAAAAAACGAGCAGGCTTTAGCCAACTGAGCAAGGGGTGGGAGAAGGGAGCCATTCTGCAAGAAAGCAGCAGGTGCAAGGGCTGGGTGTGACGCGGTGCCGGGCTAAGTCACAGCCGCAGGTGCCAGAGGAGCTGCAGCAGTTTCTGGCTGTGAATCCTGGTTTTAAAGCTCTTTGGGCTCCCTGAAGCAAGAGTTCTAGGAACAGCAGGGACAATGACCATTTCCACTAAATGCTGAATTAAACCAGGACCTTGTGGCCTCACTCTGGGTTTAAAATACCTGAGAAATTGGTCCCAAGTGGGCCAATAATGAGATCAATCCCTGCCCAGGTTTCTGAACTGCAGGGCAACCATCCCTCTGGTTCCTAGAAAAGGAACACACACCTAACAGCTTGGTTCCTGCTTCCTGGAGGATAAGTCCTACTGGGCACTCCACTCACCCCGGACAGGAGGAAGAGACAGACAAAAGAAAAACCCTTACTGTGGAGTTGAGAACGATGAGCACGACAGCCAGGAATGTCAGCGCCTTAAACCCATCCAAGTCTTTATTTCCCAGGACACCATAGTACTGACTGGGGACCAAGCCAACCTGGTAGATCACCAATTGTTCTGCAGGAGGGAGATGAGAAATCAGTGGTAAAGGAAAAGGAAGGAAGCTTCCTGAGCCCCTGCCTCATCAACACCCCAGAGAGAAGGACAAAGACTCAAAAGCAGGGCTCGACTTCCCTCACCAAAGCCCAGGGCTCGCTCACTCACCCAGCAGAGCCACACACAAGAGAGTCAGGAACATCAAGACATTCTGTGATGACCAAGAAGGAAACAAGACCTTCTGTATCCTCAGGAACCGCTGGAGAAATTGCAGATCTAACTTGGGCCTGAAGAAAAGTCAGGAAGCAGAGAGGAGCCCCAAGGGCAGTTAAGCTTTAGCAGTTATCAAACTTATCTACATTGTTCCTTCCTGGGACCAGTCCACTACTAAGAATAGATCCCGGTGTGAAAAGTGACATTAACATGTGACATTCTATTAACAGAAGGAAATAAAGAAAAACCATCATAAAGGCACCTTAATGACATTCAAGTGGGAAAGCCCTTATTAAATAAGATCCCAAACCCACAAACTATAAAGGGAAATATTGATGGATTTAATGTAATTAGAATGCAATATTTTTGTTTAACACAGGACCATAGATTTTAGTTAGAAGAGCTGGAGAGAGTAAAACCAACAAAGAAGTAGAATCTAGAGCAGGCAAGGAATTCCTGTAAAGAATTCAGGAAATCCATAGAGAAGTGGAGGATATAAATAGGCAATTCACAAAAGGAATAACCAACATTCCTAATAAAGTAAATGCATTAAAATTAACACAATGGGGCCATGGATTTAGCTCAGTGGTGCCACCGCCTGCCTCGCAAGTGCAAGGTCCCAAATTCGATCCCAGGTACCAAAAAAAAAAAAAAAAATTGACACAATGGGATAGCACCTTACATCTATCAGACTGATAAGCCTACTCAACACCAAATGTCAGGGAAATGGGGAAATAGGAACCTTTATGCACTGCTGTGCCACCAGAGGACAATCTAGCAGAATTAGGTATGGGCTACCATCTTACTCTGGAGTGAATAACTCAGAGAAAATCATCAGTATTCTGCCAGAGTACTCATTACAGCCTTGTCTGTGATCATTAAAATACTGGAAGCAGTCTAGGTGCCCATCGCTAAGGATATGAATAAATAAAACAGGTTCTATGCACCCAGGGTAACATCATGCAGTACTTACAAGTGAAAACTCATAGCATGGATGGTTTCCAAAAGACAATGCTAGGTAAAAAAAAGTTTTTTTTAAAAAAAAATGGGAGTGATGGTGCACTCCTGTAATCCCAGCACTCTGAAAGGATGAGGTGGAAAGTTTGAGCCCACCCCAGGCAACTTATTGAGACTCTGTCTCAAACATAAATACATACAGCCGGGGATTTAGCTCAGTGGTTCAGGCGCTTGCCTCGAAAGCGCAAGGTCCCGAGTTCAATCCTCGGTACCAAAAATAAATAAATAAACACAAAGAATTAAAAAGAGCTAGAGATGTAGCTCAGGGGGAGGCCCTGCGTTCAATCTCCTGTACTACACACACACACACACACAAAGTTTTTTTAAAAAAGCATCTTATTATTTATATTAATTCAAAATCACTGTAATAATTAGTACAAGAGTGGGTGTCCTAGGAATGAAATGGCACTGAGAATAGTATACAAGGGAGAAAGGTAATAAAAGAGGAGCCCAGGCGGTGACAAGAATTGACAATGATCATCAACCGAATTCTGTGCACTTGAGGTTCTAAAGCAAGCAAGCCAACAACAAATAAAAAGGTGGCCAGTTGCGAGGGGAAAGGTCCCACAGCGGAGTGCCGGCGGCCTGGGACCCAAGCGGAGGGTGGGCGCCCCTTCGCTAGCTCCTCTTTTGCGTAGACGATACCATAACTGGACAGTTCAGGGCGCCAGACGCGTGGAGTGCAGCAGCCCTCTCCCACAGCCCCAGGAATACGACCCTCTATTCCGGCCCTCCTCGCCGGCCGCCCTGCTCACCTGGCGCCAGTTCTGGGCGCGGGCCTTGGAACTGCCATGACCCGAGTTCCGACCTACACCAGAGCGCGGACGCCCGCGGTCCAGCCCGGGCAGAGTCCACTGAGCTTCAGGACAGTCCCAGGGAGGGGCGGGGCCCCGGCGACCACAGAGACAGCGTCGGATAGAGAGGAAGTGCCGGGCTACGCGACTGCTCCCGGAAGCGACAGACTTCTCTAAAAGTACCACAGAATGTTAAGCGTTCGTGCCACTGATCCGAGGGCTAGAGCGTCCCTGGGAGGTTTCCCCTTTGACAGGAGGTATCCCGGGATGCAACTAGTTGATGACAAGTACTTTGTTTTGGTTTTGCTTTTTTGTTTTTTTGAGACAGGATCTTACTGTTGATGACAAGTATTTTAGATTATGAATATAGTAGATTTCAACTTCTCCCAGGGAAGCCAGCTCTGTCCTTTAAAATCCTAAGTCACGCTAGGGATGTAGCTCAGTGGTAGAGCTGTTGCTCTACCATGCGGAAGGCCCTGGGTTCCATACCTCGTACTGCAAAAGACACAAACAATATAAATCAGGCTTCAGGCTGCAGTTAGAATAAAATCAAAACGGGGCCGGAGATTTAGCTCAGTGGTTCCATCGCCTGCCTCGCAAGCACAAGGATCCGAGTTCGATCCCTGGTACCAAAAGACAAAAAAACCCCTGTTCTCATGGCATATGTGATCGGCCCCTCCTCTGGTTTTTCTGGTCACGGAATTGCCACAGTGTTTCTGCTTTAGGGTCCTAGCACTTTCGGTTGTCTTGGCTGGATCTCTCCCCAGCGAAGAGCTTTCCATGACTGGCTTTAGCTGAAATGTGACCTGCTCACTCTATCTAGACTATGCCACCCAACCCCATTATTCTCCATTACAGTACACTTTTATATTCTTCATATTTGTCACTACCTGAAACTGTCTGTTTTCCTTATTTTCTTCCTCCATAAGAATAAACATTACAGCAGGGACTCTGGTTTACTCATTACTATTTCCTCAGTACCTAGAACACTGCTAGCATATAGTAGGTGCTTAATAAATATATTTAAATGTTGAATGAAGTTGGCGTGGTGGCGCATCTGTAATCCCAGCTACCCACGAGGCTAAGGTGGGAGGATCGCAAGTTCCAGGCCAGCCTGGGGACCACAGTGAGACTCTGAACTAAAAAAAAAGAAAGAAAGAAAGAAAGAAATGAATGAATGAGTGCAACGTTTATCAGCTGATTATAGTGCCCAAAGGGTTAAAGTGGGAAATAGTCCAAGAAAACAATAGCGTGATCCCAGTACATGTGATTCTGGATGTAGCTTCCTACCTTCCTTTAATCCTTATTAAGTGTCAACTGTATGCCAAGCGCTCAACAAAATACATGTGTCACCTGCTTCATGGAGCTTGCAGTGTAGCTAGGAAGGTCAGCCAGGAGACAATCACAGTTGTCTTTAGGAAGTGCCATGACAAAGGTACCTTATAGCAGGTTTCTCATCTTTGGCACTAATGACTTTTGGGTCTAATGATTCTTTGTTGGGTAAGCTTTCCTAAGCACTTTAGGGTGTTGAACACTATCCCAGGGCTCTACCCACTAGAAGCAGTAGCACTCACCCTGACCTACCTGTGCCAATCCCAAATATCTCCAGACATCATGACATGTCCCCTGAGAGAGGGGACTAAAATTCGGCCTCCCTCCTCCCCAGCATTGGGAATCATTGTCACTGTCCCAGAACAGAGAGAGAGCTCCAGAAGATGGGAAAATAGGTAGTCCAGAAACACTTTGCAGAAGAGGAAATAACTGAGTGCTTCTTAGAGGTGGCATGATTTTCTAATACCTTTTTCTTTTGAAAACTGAACATGACAAGTTGCAAGTTTGTTGTTGTTTTTGAGACAGGGTCTCATTCTGTAATTCAGGTTGGCCTTGAACTCACTATGTAGTCCAGGCTGGCTTTGAACTTGTGGCAATCCTCCTGCCTCAGTCTCCTAAGGGCTGGAATTACAGGTGTGTGCCACCATGCCCAGCTCAAGATGCAAGACTTGAAAAATTAATAAGGCAACCAAAGTACAGAATTAAGGCAAAGCAACCTTTACTACCATGTCTCCTTCTCCTTCTCTTTCTTTTTCTCTTTCTTCTTGTTTTTTTTCAGACAGGGTCTTGCCCTGTAATTCAGGCTGGACTTGAATTCACTATGTAGCCCATGCTGGCCTCGAACTCACTTCCTGACTCAGCCTCCTGAGTGCTGGGATCATAGATGTGTGCCACTACACCTGGCAACAGCCTTACTCTTCTTTTCTTTTTTTTTTTTTTTTGGTACCGGGGATCGAACTCGGGTCCTTGAGCTTGTGCAGCAGGTGGCGAAATCACTGAGCTAAATCCCTGGCCCAAGCCTTACTTTTCTTGAGGTCAATCAGGCTTATAGCTGTAACTACCTTTCACTCTCAAAAATATCCTGGTTTTGGGCTGAAGAAGTGATCAGGGCCTGGGTTCAATCCCTAGCACTAAAAAAAAAGAAAAAACTCCTAGTGTGTTATTTGGTGTCATTACTGTCCCATGTTCCCTTTTATTTAAACTGTTAGGACATGGCTATTGTACCTCTTCACAGTAGCCTACCCTACAATATATGGTGTATTTTTATTTTTTCCTCCCTTTTTACTTGGCCAAACTCACTCTGTAGAGCCCATCCTTCCCCTACCCTTCTTTTTTTCCTTACCTTTAATATACGTACAACTCGGGGCCGGGGATTTAGCTCAGTGGTTTCGCCGCCTGCTGCACAAGGACCCGAGTTCGATCCCTGGTACCATAAAATAAATAAATAAATAAAATAAATGTACAACTTTGCCACCATTAAAAAAATAAACTGTTAGGATGTATCAGGGCCTAGAATATGATACCCCAAAGAATGGTGCTTTGCCATGTTGAATACTTTGAATTACAGGAGATTGGAAGGCCTCAGAAGCAGTCTCAGAGGTGAGTTCTGTCTGACCTTTTTCCTGTTCTCCTGTTTCTCGCCTGTCATTCGCCCTCGAAGCAAGTTAGACACCAGAGTCCTCTTCCCCAAGGAAAATCATAGAAACTGAAGCCCTCCTGCCCAAAGTTGGCCATCGAACCTGCAAATGTTACTCTGACCTTTCCCTGCCTTTCTGCATAAGAGGTGGTCATAAAGACATTCTCTGACCTACTTTATCTGATAGGAGATCATAACTTCCTCTTCAAGATGGGGCCTGATTTATAACCAGAAGGAAGAGAGGCTGCACAGAGAGGCTGAGAAGAAACTCAGTAAGACAATCTCTATTCTCAAAAAAATACACAGGCCATGGTTTCTGCTGGTATCATTTCCTATATGGATGAAAATTCCCTTTTTTCAGTTACTAGACTCTTGTGCTGTTCTCCCACTCTTATACATAGATGAAGGGAGGACAAATGGAGAAACGGGAAAGTGATTTTGTAATTAATGTCAAGTTTTAGATGATGCAGCAGTCTTACTGTTAGGACTTATGGCTATACTTGCCTAAGAGTACACATGGTTTCTACAGTCAGCTAGGCAATCGAAAATCCTACAAGCAACCAGAATGCTTATCAAAAGAGGAGTGGTTAAGCAAAACATGACACATGCACTTCATACAATACATTTTGTTATAATTAACAAGAGTGACAGAAGTTGGGCCAGGGATTTAGCGCAGTGGTTCCGGCGCTTGCCTTGCAAGCTCAAGGACCCGAGTTCGATCTCCGGTACCAAAAAAAAAAAAATAGTGACAGAAGTGACATCACCATAGTGGTTCAGAGCATGGACTTCAGAGCCAGAATGCATGGGTTCAAATCCCACTCTGGCACCTCATGATTGGGTGACTTTGGGCAAGGGGCCTCAGTTTCCTCACCTGTGAAATGGGAGTAATAATCATTCCTAGGTCAGAAGTTTGTTGTGGAGAATAAATAAGTAGTTGTGAAGTATTTAAATACTACCTGGAAATAAGATCTAAAGGTGATATTATATACTAAATGTGGGGAAATGCCCATGCTACATAGTTGTGTTGCTGTTTTTCAGTACCAAGGATTGAACTCAGGGCCTTTGCATCGAGTTGTTGTTATTTTTTATTTTGAGACAGGTGCTCACTAAGTTGCCCAGGCTAGGCTCGAACTTGAGATCCTCCTGCCTGAACTTCCCAGAGTGCTAGGATTACAGGTCTTGCTCCACCATACTGGCTTTTGTTTTGTTGCTAAATATTAGTTTTTATTTGAAAACTTTAAAAGCACATGGTAAAAAAAATTTTTTTTACATAGGATAATAGGGTATATAATGAAAAATAAGTCTGTCTCTCACCTCCAAGGCAGCTACTGTTTACAATTTCTTAGAAATCTTTCTGGAAGTGCTTTAACTATTACTGACTTATGTACATAGCTCAGCATTTTTCTCTCTCTAACACACACAAATACACACATGCTTTTTCTTCTTAAACACTCTGTCTTGCAATTTGATTTTTACATTTTATAGGACAGCTTAGAGGCTGTTCCATGTCAGCATACACAGACCTTGATCATTATTTTTCCCACTGCGTAGAGGAACTATCTATTGATGGAAATTTTAGTGGGTTATAGTCTCTTGCTAGAATATAGAAGGATGTAGTACTCTCCTTGGGCATATTCAGTGGGCTAAGTGTAAAAGGAGATATGCCAAGAGTCTACCTTCTAATTTCCTATCGTCTCTCCTTTATTTTATTCATTCATTCATTAAGTTTCTCATCTTGGAAATGGGAAAGGGGATTGGGTGAAGTGGGAAAAAGGGAGAGGGGAGTAAAGGGATTGAAAGTAATACAGATATGTTATATGCATGTACCAATTCTCCAAAACAAACATTACTACTCTTATTACAAATGTGCACTAATAAAAAAATAGTAAATCAAGCCGGGTGTGATGGTGCACACCTGTAATACGAGCACTTGGGAGGCTTAGGCAGGAGGATCACCATGAATTCAAGGTAAGCCTGGGCTACACAGTGAGTTCAAGGCCAGCCTGAACTACCTAGTGAGACCCTGTCTCAACAAAACAAAACAAAAATCAAAGCTGAAAAATTGTATTTGTTTTTAACAGAAATCATTAAAAAAGACTAATTTAGTAATCCCAACACTGGGGAGGCTGAGACAGGAGGACCACTGGGAGTTTCAGGCCAGCCTGGGCTACACAGCAAGACTGTGTCTCAAAACAAACACACCCACACACACACAACAAATCAGGAAAAAAGAGACTAATTTACACGCTTATATTTACGCTAGAGTATAATTATACTACTTTTAAAAAATTTTTTGTTTTGGGGACTAGGGATTAAAACCAGAGCCTCAGGGCTGGGGATTTAGCTAAGTGGTGCCATCGCCTACCTCACAAGCGCAAGGTCCTGAGTTTGATCCCCGGTACCAAAAAATAAAAAATAAAATAAAATAAAATAAAACCAGAGCCTCACACATACTGGGCAAGTGCTCTACCACCAAGCTACATCCCTAGACCTGATATAATTATATTACTCTCTTGCTGTGACACAATTTCTCTAGTGATCAGAATTTCTAAATGATGTTTTGATTAACATAAAATTATTAAATTATTTCTTGACACATGTAATTGCTTAATCAGTGGCTCCTTATTCATTGGCACTGAAGATTGAACCCAGGGCTTTTGCGCAGAGCTATATCCCCAGCCATTTTTATTTTTTGATTTGAGACAAGGTCACACTAATTTGCCCAAATGAAACTTGACTTTGCAATCCTCCTGCTTCAGCCTCCCAAGTGCTGGGATTACAGGCGTGTGCCACCACACCGGCTCAATATTGTATTTTTTGTTGGGGCACACGCCTGTAATCCTAGTAGTCAGGAGGCTGAGGCAGGAGGATCATTGTGAGTTTAAAGCCAGCCTCAGCTATGTAGTAAGTTCAAGGCCAGCCTGAACTACATAGTGAGACCCTGTTTTGAAAAACCAAAAAGAAAAATAAATAAAGCTTGAGCCACTCTGTTTTCTCCCTTTTTGGTGGTTGCTGTTTCACTGTGGAGTGTACTTCTTTTCCTACTTTAATTGGCCTACATTCACTCTGTAGAGAATATTTTTTTTCCTACATTTAATAAATGTGAAACCTTGCTAAAAATCTTTTAGAAATTAAAAAGCATGTTTGTAGCTGGTCTTGGTGGAGCACATTTGTAATCCTAGCACTCAGAAGGCTGAGGCAAAGAGGATCAATGTGAATTTGAAGCCAGCCTGGGCTTAAGAAACAAAAACTAAAACAAAAACCTAACTAACTAACTAAATAAATTAAATTAAAAAGGATATTTGAGCTGTGGTGGCTGTACACTCTTTTAATTCAGCCACTCAGGAGGCTGAAGTAGGAGGAGTACAAGTTTGAGGCCAGCCCAACTTAGTGAGACCCTGTCTCAAAATAAAAAGAGACCAGGGCTATACTATAGCTCAGCACTCCTTGGGCTCAATTCCCAGTATCACAGACGGGAAAAAACATATTTTTGTGTGCACCCATCAAAAATGATAGGAATCTGTAGGAATTAGGAATACAAGAAAGAGAGAGCTAGATAGTTTGAAAAAAAAAAAAAAAGAAAAGAGCTTGTATGATTGTTTTTTTTTTTTTGAAATGCTACCTACACAATGAAATCTTCCCAGAGGTTGTCTCCTAATGCAGAAATGATCATTTCATTTCCTGGCCCTCCCAGGTCATGCTCCTCCTCGGTTAGAGTTGTAGCTCCTATCTTTCCTGCTCCAGGGAGCCTGCCTGGTCATCCTCATATCCACCAATACCCAGCCCAATGCTTGGCTCATAGAAAGTGCTTATCAAATACCTTTGAAATGAATAAAGCCACTCCCCCCAACCCCTGTTCTGCGGTATATAAAATTAAGATGGTAGGGCTGGGGATTTAGCTCAGTGGTTTCGCCACCTGCTGCGCAAGTGCAAGGACCCAAGTTCGATCCCCCATACCAAAAAAACAAAACAAAACAAAAAAAATTAAGATGGTAAGGCCACCCATAACCCATGGCCATCATAAGAAATTACTGAGCAACATGAATGGTCTTGAAAAAGATGAAATTGTGAGAAAATATTCAAGAAGAGCTGCTTAATTCAAAATTTATCCTGTGGGCTGACCAGGTCAAAACGTCTGCAGTGTAGTGGGTTTCAAAGACCAGTGACAGCTTCCTGTGTGAGACCAGCCTTCTAAATTTGTCTCCAGACAAAAGCAGGCGGAGCAGGAGGGATGGTGTCCTCTGAGCAGAGCTGTGCTCTCAGGCCTTCTGGAGTTGAAGCCTCCTGGGCCTGTTTCATGGAAGTAAATGATTTTGGAAAGATTGTGCCCCATGAGCTTTTAAAAAAAACAGTCTGTTAAAAAGTTGGAAACTTCAGATTAGACATCACCCAAGGACTTCCGGACCATAGAGTAATCTTAGGGTAGTAAGGTACTGAAGCAGTAAAGATAATGACAAAAGGAATTCATTCAACATTCAGTAAATATTTACTGAGCAACTACTGTGCATAGTCCAGGCCTTGGCAGAGGTACCGGAGACATAGCGGAGACAAGTCCTGAGCCAGATATGGTGACAAAAATCCCTGTAATCCCTGCACTTCAGAGGCTGAGATGAGAAGATCATGAGTTCAACACCAGTTTAGGCTACATAGGGAGTCAAGAACAGCCCTGAGCTACATAGTGAGACCCAGTCTTAAAAAACAAAACCAAGGCCGGGGATTTAGCTCAGTGGTTCAGGTGCCTGCCTTGCAAGCACAAGGTCCCAAGTTCAATCCCCGGTACCAAAAAAAAAGAAAAAAGAAAAGAAAAATAAAGTCCCTGCCAGATGCAGTGAAACTTATCTGTAATTCCTGCTACTCTGCAGCCTGAGGCAGGAAGATCACAAATTCCAGGTAGTCTGGGGAATTTAGTGAGTTTCTGGTTCAAAATGAAAAATAAAAAAGGCCTGGGGAGGTAGTTCAGTGACAGGGTGCTTGCCTAGCATGTTTGAGGCTCTGGGTTCAATCCTAGCAAAGGGGAAGAAAATGGCAAAGAAAAAAGGAGAAAGGGGAGGAGGAAGGGGAGGGGAGGGGAAGGGGGGAGGTGGGAGGAGAAAACACAACACAAAGTTCTTGCCTTCACAGGCTTTAAGCATATGCATACAACCAATGAACAAGATGATATTAAATAAAAGTCAGATAGTGCTAAGAAAACCACAGTAGGGTGTCATAGACTGAGTCCACTGGACTCCATACCCTGGGACATTTCTTACAGCACATGATGCCTACAACAAATGTTCTTGGATCAAGTTGGTGGAAGTCAGGGAGGAGGGTAAGGTGTGGTAAACCATCTGATAGAGTGGCTGTGACCTGTCAATCATGGAGGTCCAGGAGACACGCACCCAAGCCATGTACCTGGAACCAATTAAAAAGTGCTAGTTTAGCCAAGGATTTAGCTCAGTGGTTCTGCCGCCTGCCTTGAAAGCAGAAGGTTCCAAGTTCTATCCCCGGTTCCAAAAAAAGAGTGCTAGCTTTAAAAAAATGCTATCTTCAATTCTTTGCTGGAGAACTCCAGCAGGTTGTTGATAGAACAGCCTAGAGCTGCCCTCAGCCAGGGGAATGGGAGTTATAAAATATGGCCATCATTGAGCTCTGGGCTGCTGTGCTTTCACCCTGTAGAGCGTACTTTTTTTCCTACTTTTCAGTGGCCAACACTGTTCTGCAAAGCCTGTTTCTTTTATTACCTTTAATAAATGCAAAACCTTGATACCTTATGCACTTGTTTTGTTTAATTTTTTTTTTTTTTTGGTACCAGACTTCGAACTCGGGTCCTTGCGCTTGCAAGGCAGGCTGCGGAACCACTAAGCTAAATCCCCAGCCCTTGTTTAATTTTTTTGTTCAAGACAAGAACCCAGAAATGGGGCCAGGGATTTAGCTCAGTGGTGCTGCCGCCTCCTTGCAGACACAAGGTCCTGAGTTCGATACCAACAAACAAACAAACACCGAAAAGAACCCAGAAAGAATCTCTAGAAGGAGTCCCCTGCACCCTTAAACCTGGTAGCAGAAGGAAATGGAAGGAAACAGGATTGGGCAAAGGGGAAAAAAATCAAGCTGAGAGGCAGGCAGGTACTGTGATGGTTTTAGCCTATTTCAGAGCAAAAATCGCCATCTGAATTGTTTCTTGTTGCATGTAAATAGCTGTGCATCCTTCCCTACCCACTCAGTTTTGGGGTATGGGTTACCTCAGGATGGTCCTGGCCTGAGCAAGTTGCTCTGTAGGAAACAGCCCTAAAGGGGCTGATGGCACCCCAGCAGCTGGGCAGCAAGTCTTCTTAGGGATAGGGTTAGGGTTATCTGGTTCAAAATGTCAATCATGTCAAGGCTGAAAAACCCTGCTATAGAGGAAATGAGGAACTGTGGATTTTGTATGTACTCTTTGAAAGTAGAGGGCTAGGAATGTAGCTCAGTGGTGGATACCAAGAAGGGAAATTGCTGGATCAAATGGAACCTCTAGTTTTAGTTTTTTGAGGAATTTCCATACTGATTTCCACAGAGGTTGCACCAGTAGGTAAGATTTTTCATCTCCATTTCACAGAAGACAAAACTGAATCTAGAAGGGATCAGTTACATGGCCAGGTTACATAGCGAGGGAGCAGGGAGACACCTGGATGTAACCAAGATGTCTGGCTTCAGATTACATGTTCTCATTTTCCTTTTCATCTGAATTTTCCTCTGATCCTGAATTTCTCTTCCTTCCTTTTCTTCCTTTCTTTTTCTCTTCTCTTCTTCTTCTTCCTCTTCCTCTTCCTCTTCCTCTTCTTCTTCTTCTTCTTCTTCTTCTTCTTCTTCTTCTTCTTCTTCTTCTTCTTCTTCTTCTTCTTCTCTTCCTCCTCCTCCTCTTCCTTCTTTTTTCTCCTTCTCCTTCTTCTTCTCCTTCTTATATTGAAAATTGAATCCAGGGCCTCTGCACTGAGCTGCATTCGCAGCCCTTTTCATTTTTTCTTTTGAGACACAATCTCCCTAAATTGCCCAGGCTGGGTTCACACTTGCAATCCTCCTGCCTCAGCCTTGCACAGTACTGGAACTACAGAGATGTACCACCCCATGGACTCTTATTCCAAATTTTAGCCACTGACTAAAATACACATCCATTACTATTTGTTTCCCCTTTGGTAGGAAAATAAAACCACTGTCTTTTGGAAGCCCAGGTGAAGCTAATCTCCAGGAATTTGTATCTGACTGCTCTGGCCCCTGCCCCCTCTGTTTCCGGAGCAAACTTCTGTCAAAGCCCCTATCTTGCTGCTCACCCACCAACTTGTCGGTCTCCTGCAGTGCAGCAGGCATTCCTCAAGGGCTGGGGTTGTGTCTAATTCACTCTTCTATCTCTGGCTGGCAGGACAGGCCCATGAACATTTGTCAAGGAGTTGAATGGATGGATGGATGAATGCAAAGAGTATACAGTTGCCCTTTTATGTCCCAATTTTCACGATGGTTCAAAAATATCCAGAAAAAGGGGCCGGGGATTTAGCTCAGTGATTCCACTGCCTGCCTCAAAAGCATAAGGTCCTGAGTTTGATCGGTATCAAACAAAAAAAAAAAAGAGAGAAAAATATCCAGAAAAAGAAGACATAGGTGTAGGCAAAGGCTTTATGATCACATGGGAAATATTACAAAGAATCAACACTTGGGATTAAATCAAATTGAAAAGCTTCTGCACAGCTAAAGAAACCACCAAAAGAATGAAGAGACAGGGGTGGAGATTTAGCTCAGTGGTTCTGTCACCTGCCTTGCAAGCTCAAGGTCCTGAGTTCGATCTCTGGTACCAGAAAAAAAAAAAGAATGAAGAGACAACCCACAGAATGGGAAAAATTTTTTACCAGCTATTATTCCTCAGACAAAGGACTAACATCTAGAATATATAAAGAGCTCAAGAAAAAAAAAGAACTCAAGAAAATGAGATATTCCAAATTTAAAGACCCAGTCCAAAAATGGGCATCTGAAATAAATAGACACTTCTCAGATGAAGTAGAAACAACAAATAAATATATGAAAAAATACTCAATGTCACTGGTCACTTTGGACAGCACTTTATTATTATTATTTTTAGTACCAGAGATCAAACTCGGGTCTTTGCACTTGTGTAGCAGGCAGTAAAACCACTGAGCTAAATCCCCGGCCCCTACTGGTCATTTGAGAAATACAAAGTAAAACAACACCCAGATTGCATCTCACTCCAAAAAGAATGGCAATCATAAAGAAATGAACCAATAACAAATGCCGGCCAGGCTGTGGGGGAAAAGGAACCCTTCTCCATTGCTGGTGGAAATGTAGACTGGTACTACCATGATGAAGGTCAGTATGGGGAGTCCTCAAAAAATGAAAACAAAACAAAACAAAAAACAAAAAAACCCCAAAAACTAAAACGAGAGGTTCCATTTGACCCAGCTCTTCCCCTTCTAGGTATCTTCCCAATTTAAAGATTTAAAAGTACCATATCACAGTGATAAATGCATACCTGTGTTTATAGCAACACAATTTATAATAGCTGAGTCTTGGAAACAGCCCATATACCCATCAATAGATGAATGGATAAAGAAAATGTGGCATTTATATACAATGGAGTACTACTATGCCACAAAGAAGGATAAATTTAAATCGTTTGTAGGAAAATGAATGCGCCTTGAGACCATAATCGTAAGTGAAATAAACTGGGCACACAAGTTTAAATATCATATAGTTTCTCTGCTTTTTTTTTTTTTTGGTACCCGGGATTGAACTCAGGTCCTTGTGCTTGTGCAGCAGGCAGCGAAACCACTGAGCTAAATCCCCAGCCCCACATAGTTTCTCTGTGTGAGAAACCTAAAGGGTAAACAAGCATAATGGAGGATAGATATTGGGAAGTAGGATGAACAGGTTCAAATGGGAAGGGGAACAAAGGATGGGGAGAGGGGAGGAAAAGAAGGGAAAAAGAAAAAAAAACAAATGGAAGGGGAAAAGTGGAAACAAAGCTTGTATAAATGGGGAGGGGAAGAAGAGTTGAAGGGAGGAGAGGGAAATGGGAAAAGAACTGCGATGGGTTATGTACAAATTCCCTAGATGAATGTGATCAATTTGTATGACAAATACACACTAATAAAAAGAATAAAGTTTAAAAAAAAAAAAGAAGAAAATATAGAAAAAAGAAGTTACCTCTCTATGGAACATGTATAGAATTTTTTCCTTGTCATTATTTCCTTAATACTCAAACAGCTGGGTATGGTGGAGCCTGCCTGAAATCCCGACCCTCAGGAAGTTGAGGCAGGATTGACGCGTTAGAGGTCTGCTTGAGCTACATAGTGAGTCAAAATCAGCCTGAACTACACAATGAGACCCATCTCAAAAAACAAAAACAAAAAACTAAACAAAGAAAAACAAAAAACCACAACCAAACAAACAGTAAAATATAACTATTTGCATAGAATTTACATTGTATTAGATATTATAATAACCAATCTAGAGATGATTTGAAGTATATGGGAGGATGTGTGTAGGTTATATGCAGGTACTATGTCATTTTGTTTTATTTTATTTTTATTTTTGCCATGCTAAGATTGAAGCCAGTATCCTCACATCGGCCTAATACTGCCCCCCTTTTTGAGACAGGGTCTTGTTAAGTTGCCCAAGTTGGCTTGAACTTGTGATCCTCCTGCCTCAGAGGCTGGGATTACAGGCATGTTCCACCACATCTGGCTAACTATGTCATTTTGTGTCAGGGAATTGAGCATTCACAGATTTTGGAAGGCTGGGGGGGGGTCCTGGCACCAACCTTGGCAGATACCAAGGGACTGCTGCACTAGGAATATTGGAAGACATAGACAGCTGAATAAGGCAACTGTATCTACAAGCTGGACATTATCAATATAAACAAAACACTCTCTGGCACACACCTGTAATGGTGGAGCTCTCTGGGAGAATGAGACAGGAGGATCGCAAGTTCAAGTCCAGCTTGGACAACTTAGTGACTCAGCGAGACCCTGTCTCAGTTTAGAGTGGAAATGGATCCGGGGGGAGTAGGGGTTTGAGAATAAAGGTGTAAAAAGTACAAATTCCTTCCGGCAGTCCTGTGATTCTATTTGTGAAAAAAGTATTAACTCCTGGGGGGCTGGAAACAGTTCAGTGAAAAGGGTATGCTTAGCATGTGTGAGGTCCTGGATTCAGTTCCCAACATCACACACACACACACACACACACACACACACACACACACACACACACACAGTACAAATTCCTGGGCATTCCCCACAGAAAATTTTTTTCTGCATGTAGTACTGGGAGTCAGTAGGACACTTTTACCACTGAGGTACATTCTCCTCCCTTTTAAAAAAATATTCATTTATTTATTCATATTTGGAGATAGGATCTCGCTAAATTGCCCAGATTGGGCTTGAACCTGGAATTCTCCTGCCTCTGCCTCTTGAGTAGCTGGAATTACTGGCATGTGGCACCACACCTGGAAGAAATTCTCTCTATTGTGCCTGAGGTGGAGTCTTAGAGTTAGTAAAAGAGATAGCTTTGCTTTCCAAAGAATTCCATGCAAGTTCTCGGTGGTCCTGGCACTGGGAGGCTGTGCATCATGAGGCTTGGACCTCTCCCCCTCATTCCACCACTGACCATTTGGGTGGGGCTGCCAGATAAGATGTTGCATGTAGCTGGGTATGAGAGCATACGCCTGTAACCCCAGCACTAGGGAGGCTGAGGCAGAAGGCTCACTGTGAGTTTGAAGCCAGCCTGGACTACACAGTGAGACCCTGTCTCAAAACCAACAATAAAAAAAGATGCTGCATGTAATATTTGGGACATGCTATACTAAAATATTATCCATTGTGTACCTAAAATGTAATAGTGTCTTGTGTATTTATTTGCTCCATCTGACAACCTGCCATTGAGTGACCTTGGCAGGTTGCACAGTACCTTTGCATTTCAATCTCCTTATCTGTAAAATGGGGATATCAGGCCTTTCTTTGTTGTGGTGAGGGTTAAGTAAGATCTTCATGTAAAGTGCTTAATGCTTAAATGTCTAACAAATTAGCTATTAGAATTCATAACATTTATTTTAATTTCTGTATCTCCTGTGGTAGTGGTAGTGAACCTATGGCACACATGCTGCAGCAGGCTGTTAGTGTTACTGAAAGCTCTAAAAGGTTAGCCATCGCTGTCCTAAAGCAATAAAATATGATTTATCAAATTAAATTTATATCAGTTTCTCAGAAATGCATCTTCCTGTCAATTACTGAGAGTCTGGACTAGCCTTGGGCCCCAAAGAGGGTTAGTGACACTAATTCCTCAGGCCCTTTTGAGTTTCTTCAAGCCAGCAACCCAGTTTTTAAAAGTGTCCTTCTGGGCCGGGGATTTAGCTCAGTAGTTCCACCGCCTGCCTCGAAAGCAGAAGGACCCGAGTTTGATCCCTGGTACCAAAAAAAAAAAAAAAAAAGTGTCCTTCTGCCTGGGATTTAGCTCAGTGGTTTCCCTGCCTGCTGCTCGAGCGCAAGGACCCGAGTTCGATCTCCGGCATCAAAAAAAACAAACCAAAAAGTGTCCTTCTTTCGGAAACCAGCAGGGGGAGGGAGTTCATTCTGGGACAGAACTGGGATAATACAGGACCCAGGGAAAGTGCACCAGCTACCAGTTTTCCACATTTTGAGAACAAAGGAGGCTGTAGGAAAGCCCAAACTCACCACTGCTCAAGAGTCAGTGCAGATCCTGCAAAATGCCAAGAAAATCAGCCAATGGAGGATCAGACCTCGGGGCCATCAATGGCAAGATGGTGTGAAAACTGAGAAGCCAGTGCAGATTTGGTCATTCCATGCATAGAAGAGAAAAGAGGACAATTGGGTGCAGTGAAATATGCCAAAAGCAAGTTGTCAACCATATTACAAAGAATCTCAGAATGTGTAAAGATATCCTGCCAATCATTAAACCAAAGGGAGGGGAAAGAAAAGGAAAGAAGAAAGATGAAAGGCTGAGCTCAATGGTAGAGCACTCCCCTAGCATACATGAGGACCTGGGTTCCATTCCCAGCACTGCTAAGATGACAAGTATGAGCAGACAATTCATATTAAAATACAAATGGCAAATAAGTATTTTTAAAAGTCTTCTAGCAACAAGGAAATAGAAACTTAAACAACTTTGCCTTATTTCCTGATATTGTTAAGGGAAACAAAAATAGTCATTGAGCACCTATTCTGTACCTGGCATCGTGCTAAGAGTTTTCTAAATATTAACTTGGTATTCAATGTGTGCACAACCCGGGAAAAGTAGGAACAAACATTACCCACATTTTGACTACAGAAAACTGCAGTTCTGAAAGGCTGTTGCCCTGCTTAGGTTTACCCAGCTGGGAAGGGCAAGGAATTGTACCCAGGTCTGTGTGGCTCCAAGTCCTTCTTCCCTTTACCCTGGTTTCTCTAGGACTTCAGTTCAGATGGCCGAGTGGCATCTAGTACTTCAATAAAGTATCTTGGAGAAGGCTCTGGGAGCTGTGAATCCCAAAGAGGCACAGAAAAGTAAAAGCAAGCCCCTCAAACCTCAGAAAATCCAAGTCTTGGGAGTGGGGCAAGGAAACATCCAGTTTCAGCAGAGCTAGAAAATGGGGATTTAGGGATGGGCCAGATGGGGGCTTGGAATGACAATCGAGGGGTGGAGGACCCAGTTTGTGGCCACATGCTAAGCAGGATGGAGTCTGGCTGGTCTGAGGGTTCACAGCAGTGGAGGCTGGAAGCTCAGGAATCTGTTTGTCCGGTCTGCAGGGCATGCTGAGTTGCCATTCTCATTTCTAAACCTTCCAGGCCTGAGTCAGAAACTCCCTCCCCCATTGTCGCACCTGCCAGGCAGCAGGGGCTCCAATGAATGGACAAGTTCCAAGAATTCTTGCCCCTTCCCCCACCTTTTACATAGCCAAGCCCTGGGACAAAAGGCACCCGGGGTCTGGAGCTTCTTCCTCCGCTCCTGCCGGCTCCGGGAGCGCCAGACAGCTGGAGCCGCGCTCCTCGCCACTCCATTTACATTTTTTACAGCCTCCCCTCCCGCTCTGCTCTCCTCACCCATGGCCACGGCCACAAGCCCACCAGATCCCAGGGCCCTCCTAAGTCTCCCGGAGGGCGAGGACAGTTGCTGGTAAAACAGATAGGCAGGGGGCAGGGGTACAGTGTGTGGGGTTCACGTCCCAAACTCCGGGACAGAGGTACAGATCCTTCGTTCAGGATGACGCATCCCATCCACCACGCAGCAGGTACTGCAAGCGGCCTGCCTGGCTCTGTGCCCATCCCTGACCCCACGTTGTGGCTGCCCTGGAGGATTCTGATTGCTTTTTCTTTTTTCTTTCTTTTTTTTTTTTTTTTTTTTGTCTGATTGCTTTTTCTTGGGTGGGTTTTTTATTTACTGATAAATTCAGCCTAGGCCTATATATGGAAACCTACTGTGTGCTAGGTACAGTGCTAAGTGTTTTGCATCTGTTTCCTCACTTAATCCTCACAATTGCCCAAGGGCTCAGTTTCCAGATGATGAAAAATGGTTCAGTTTGCTGTCAGCCAGTCAGCAGTCAGCAGTAGCACCAGGATGTGAATCCGGGTTCCCCCCTGCTTTCCCACCTTTCGTGCAAGTCCTTCCTCAAGCTCTCCTACCCAGGTCCCTACTCTGCTGTTCACTTGTTCACTGGCTCCCAAATCAGAAAAACATCTTGCTCCCTCCTGACCCTCAGGGCTGTGCCCGTGGCCTCCCCTAGCCCTCTCAAGCAGCCTCCTTCAGAAGACCACACTTGTCTCCAAACAGCTTCTGTAGGGTAGGCCAGGGAAAGGGACAGTTACATCCGGATCCTGGCCTGGCTGGGCTGGGCTGCACCCCAAGTCTTCCAGTCTCTTGCAGGTCTTGCCCTGCTGGACCGGGCCCACTTTTGGGCCAAATGAGGGCTGGCTGATTCTATTAATAATCAGGTTTTTTTTTTTGGTACTGGGGATCGAACTCAGGACCTTGCACTTGCCAGGTAGGCGGCAGAACCACTGAGCTAAACCCCCCTCTCTGGATAGCCTCCAAAAGTGCCTCCAGCTTCTGAGCTTATGGAGGAACACATCAAAGGGCACCCTGCAGGGACAGAAGGGGACACACTATACCCTGGCCACCCCCTCTGCCTGCAGAAAAGCCAAAGTGGAGCTAGCAGAGGTGGTCATGGTTCCAGCTAGCCCGCTAACCCTGGTGGGTCTTCGCAGTCCCTTCAAGGACTCAGAAAAACCATGCAGGCACAAATAATTCCATCTATGCACCCAGCAAATTATGTCACAAAGTACTTCCTTTGTTCATTTGCCAAAAAATGAAAGTACTCGAATGTAGTGCAAAATATTTCTTCACATATTCTCTTCTTCGACTAAAAAATTCCACTTCCTGAATCTTTTTTTTTTTTTTTTTTTGGTACTGGGAATTGAACTTGGGACCTTGCACTTGTGATGCAGGCGGTGGAACCACTGAGCTAAATCCCCAGCCCCACTTCCTGAATCTTATAGGAACATTTACACAATGCAAAAAATTCATTGCTTTTTTTTGAGACAAGGTCTCAGTATGCAATTCAGGCTGGCCATGATCACACTGTGTATCCCAGGTTGGCCTCAAACTCATGGCAATCCTCCTGCCCCAGCTTCTGAAGTGCTGGGACTACAGGCCTTCACCACCACACCCAGCATTTTTGCAACATTATTTGTAATAGTGAAAAACTGTAAACAAATTGTTCAATTGGAAGGTGTTGCTTAAACAAATTATAATGTATCTCTGCAGTAAAATAATCTGCACCTGCTACAAGCTATGAAGTAGTTTTATATGTAGAAGTGACAAGCAAAGAAATCCATAACATATTATAGGGTTAAAAGGAGCAAGTTAGGGGGCTGGGGGTAAAATGTAGTGGTAGTAGAGCTTGTGCTTAGCATTCAGGAGACCCTGGGTTCTATCCCCAGCACAAAAACAAAACAAAGCAGTTAGTTGAACTGTGGCCCCCAGCAATATGGAGCTCACTGACCACACCAAAAGCATTCAAGAAGCTCCCCTCTTGTCTTCAGGAGCCCAAGTCTCCTCTCAGTGCAGAGAGAAGGGAAAGAGCCCCAGTGGCTGCCTCACTGGGAAGGACGGGGCCCAGCTCCACAGTGGTAAATGGGGCCTTAAGTAAAGCACCCTGCACTACCTGACCCTCAGGGCTCAGTTAACGGCCACCGCCTCCTCTCACAAAGCAACTCCCCTCACCTAGATTCCACACCCCTGTTTCCTAGCCTGGCAGGGAAGTTTATCTTCTCACCTCAGAGGATTCCATTCTAACTTGTTCTTTTTCACTTCCCTTGACAATCTTGACAATCTTGATGTCTCCTCCTATTATCTCTTCCTAACCCTTTCTGTAGCACTCAGTCAAACCATCAAATCAGGGATTTCAGCTGGGCCCTTGCCATACCTGGAATTGTAGCACTTGGGAGGCTGGGGCAGGAGGATCAGGAGTTCTAGGCCAGCCTGGGGTGCACAGCAAAAGCCTGTCTCAGGGCTGGGGATTTAGCTCAGTGGTGCCTCGCCTATCTCCCAAATGCAGGGTCCTGAGTTTGATCCCAGGTACCAGAAAAAAAAAAGCCTGTCTCAGAAAATAAATAGAGGGCTGGGGATTTAGCTCAGTGGTTCCACTGCCTGTCTTGCAAGAGCAAGGACCCAAGTTCGATCCCTGGTACCAAAAAAAAAAAAAAAGAAAGAAAATAAATAGATAATTCCATATAATTAATATGCACTAGTATAAAAATAAAATAAAACCGTACTTGGTCAGCGGTTACTCTGTGAGGCAGGTAAGGCAGGGATAGGCTGATTGGGGCTGGCATTTTTGTTCTCTAGTTTTCAAGGCTGATTATTTTCCAGCTAGGTCTTATTTTTCGGGGAAACACAGGTAACATGGTATAAATAGGTAATATAAGTGTAATTTAGAAAAAAACGGGGATTTTTTTGGTGCTTGTTGCCTATGACAGGCACTGTATTAAATACACTTTTTGTACTTTCTTTTTTTTTTTTTTTTTTGGTGCCGGGGATCAAACTCGGGACCTTGCGCTTGTGAGGCAGGCGCTGGAACCACTGAGCTAAATCCCCGGCCCTTTTTTGTACTTTCTTAATTAATCCTTATCACAATCTGAAGAAGTCATTATTATTTTTTAGGACTGCTCCCCTCACCCTTAAAAGTAATATTATAATCATTCTCCAGGTGAGGAAATTGAGATTCACAGAGGTTAATTTGTTCCTGAGGTAGAGCTGGGATTTAAACCCTGCATTTATTCAACTCTGAAACTAGCACTCTTTAAAAAAAAATTTATCGGTACATTTTAGATATACATAATGATCACATCCATCATAGGGAATTTGTACCTGTACATGATATATCTTAATTCTTTTTCTTCCCCATTCCCCTCCCTTCCTTTCAACCCCTTTTCCACTCCTTATTTACAAAAGCTTTGTTTCCATTTTTCCCTTCTATTTTCTCTTTTTTTTCTTGTCCCTTCTTTCCTTTTCCCCTCCCCTTTCCCTTGTTTCCCTTCCATTTGAACATTTTCTTCCCATTTCATAATATCTATTATACATTTTGGTCCTTAGTTACAATTTTGGTTTCTCACACCAGAGAAATAATGTGGTATTGTGTGACAAATATGTGTGTCTGATTTATTTCACTTAAGAGTATGGTCTCAAGGTGCATCCATTTAGCTAGAAATGTCTCAAGCTTATCCTTCTTTATGGCAAAATAGTATTCCATTATATTAAAAAAAAAAAACCCACATCTTCTTTATCCATTCATCTGTTGATGGACATTTGGGCTGTTTCCAAGATTTAGCTATTACAAACTGTGCTGCTATAAACATGGATGTGCATTTATCACTGTGGTACAGTGCTTTTAAAACTTTCAGGAAGATACCAAGAAGGGAGACACCTGGGTCGAATGGAACCTCTAGTCCTAGTTATTTGAGGAATCTCGACAGTGATTTCCACAGTAGTTGCACCAGTCTATACTACCACCAACAGTGGAAAAGCGTTCTTTTTTCCCTATAACCCTGCCAGGATTTGTTATTAGTTCATTTTTTGATAGCAGCCATTCTTTCTGGGGTGAGATGGGATCTCAGCATTGTTTTAATTTGCTCCTCTGAAATGACCAGTGATACTGAACGAAACCAGGGCTCCTAATTCTCATTCAATGCAGCCTCAAAAGTTTGAAAATAGATGGTCTTAGTTTCTCCTGTTTTTATCAATTTATAAGAAAGGATGTTCCTGTGCAAAAAAATGTGAACATTTGAAGTGTGCAAAGTGGAAAAGATGCTTCCTGGGGCTGAGGCTGTAGCTCAGCAGCAGAGTGTGAATTCTGAGCATGCAGAAAACCCCATCCCCCAAAATAAAGAAAAGGAAAAATAGACGCCTCTTCCCACCAACCTGCTCACCAGCGTTTCCTGTTAGTTTGCTCATTTAGTCTCCCAGGTCTGCTCTACTTGCTGAAGTCTTCATGTATATGTATGAGCAAATCTGTGCAGAGTGGAACTGTAAGATCAGTAGCTCACTCTGAACGCTCAGGAGAACTTGGCTGGCCTTCCAGGTTGGTTCTGCAGAACTATTCATATATCAGCAGCAGGTAACACATCTAACCACACCCAGCTTCAGATAGTCTCTCTCTATTTTTCTTTCTGCTTCTTTGGCTTTTTCTCTAGCTCTCTGTGGTTTCTTTTCTTCTTTCTCCTTTCTTCTTTGATGGTCTCTTCCACCCCCTTTGCTTTGGATCTTATCTCACCTACCCCCTACCCTCCATGGTACTGGAGACTGAACTCAGAGCTGTACCCCCAACCCTTTAAAATTCTTTTAGGAAGCCTGGACATGATGGTGCATGCTTATTGTCTCAGCACTCAGGAGGCTGAGGCAGGAGGATCTCTGTGAGTAGGCCAACCTGGTCTACATAGTGAGTTCAAGACAAGCCTGAACTGCATAGCAAGACCCTGTCACCAAAAAAATAAATAAATAAATAAAAGAAAAATTTTGGGGGTAGGATTTAGAGTCAAGGTTTGGCTAAGATGTGAAGTTACCCAGGTTGGGCTCAAAGTTGACATCTGCCTCAGTCTCCCAGAGTGGATTACAGGCATGTATTCCTTCAATTCCCTCAATTTAGATCTTACCCTGATGCTAACAAATGCCAGAAGGACTTTACAGTTTTCCTGGAATGTTTTGTAATTTTCTGCATTTTGAATTTACTGCGTTGTTAGTTGTTAGTTTCAATCCCGGTCAAAAATATACTTGACAAAAAAAAAAAAAAATCTCTCCCTATGAATTTGTACTGGGCTGGAGATTTAGCTCAGTGGTTCCGCCATCTGCCTCACTTGCACAAGGTCCTGTGTTCGATCCCTGGTACCAAAAAAAAAAAATCTCTCACAAAAACATACTTGAAGAATGAATACTGGCATTTGCTCCTACTTACCTTACAGTAAGAAGCTCTGGGGGGTACTGACAAAAGTGGTGCACTGCATGGTGTGGGGGGAAGTGGAGGGAATTGGGAATAAAGTAACCAAGATCAAAGGTAGCAGCCTTGAGGTTAAGGACAGAGTGATTGGAAGACCTCAGCTTTGGCCAGAAGAAATTAAATGAACTGTTGGGTCTGGGTGTGGTGGCCACCCTTGTGATCCAGCTGTCAGATAGGAGGCTGAGGCAGGAGAATTGTGACTTCAAGGCCAGGCTGGGCTAAATAGTGAGAACTTGTTAAAAAAGAAGATGATGGAGGAGGAGAAGGAGGAGGAGGAGGAGGAGGAGGAGGAGGAAGTGGAGGTGGTGGGAAGAAGGAAAGGAAAGGAAAAGAAAAGAAAAGAAAAAAAGTAAAGTAAAGTAAAGTAAAATAAAGTAAAGTAAAGTAAAGTAGGGACCGGGGATTTAGCTCAGTGGTTTCACCGCCTGCTGCACAAGCGCAAGGACCTGAGTTCGATCCCTGGTACCAAGCAAAAAAAAAAGAAAGAAAGAAAAGAAAAGTAGGAACCTAATTGGAGGCCTATCTAGGGTACTAGTGCCTATTTCCTTGGGGCAGTAAGAGAGCTCAGTTAGCAGCAACTCCTCTTCTGTCTCCAGGGAATTTCTCGAGGAAGCTGCTGCGTGACTCCGCTTCCCCAAAGGCACCAGCAAAGGCCCTGTGAACGAAGCAGGCAAGTGCACATGGACGCCATCTGCCCAGGCCCTTTGCCTGCTGCCGCTCCTCACCTGAGCTCCCTTCTTGCATCTCTGGAGGAGACTCCCACTCCTCAAGAGTAGATATTTACTCTTTTCATATAAAATGTATTCCCGCCACGCCAGACGAGAGAAAGGGATAGTGCACCACTCAGAAGGAATGGTGTAAGGGACGCATGATTCAGCTCTGGGACTGACTGACCCACGACCTTGCACATCCCGGGCAAATGCCTAGATCACTTTTTTATTTTGTATCTTTAACATGAGAAAGGACATGCTGTATTTGTCTTTCTGTGTCTGTTTACTTCATTAAAATAATATCCTCTAGTTCGCCCATTTTATTGCAAATGATAGGATTTCATTCTTCTTTATGGCCAAATATTGTTCTAAACCATGGTTTCTTTACTCATTCATCCAGTGATGGGCACTTCGGTTGATTCCATATCTTTTCCTCAAGTACTGGGGATGGAATACAGGGCTATATTCCCACGTCGAACTATATCTCCAGCCCTCCTCTTGTCTCTGTTTCCTAAAGTGCTAGGATTACAAGTGTACACCTCCCACCCTCCCACTTGACTTCCATATGTTGACTATTGTGAATAATGGAACAATAAACATGAATGTTAGCTGGGTGTGGTGGCACATACCTATAATCCCAGCACACAGGAGGCTGAGGCAGGAGGATCAGTTGGAGTTCAAGGCCAGCCTGGACTACATAACAAGACTCTCTCTCAAAAACAAAACAAAACAATAAACATGGATGTGCAAGGTATCTCTTTGGTACAGTGGATCCTCAAGCTACAACCGGCCTGAAAGGAACAATTTGGGTTGATAGGTTAATGGATGATTCATCTGCCTCTTGTTATCTATAGTGTGTACCCAAGTAAACATGTAAATCTCAGCTGTATTGACTTACAATCAACTTGACTTACAACCAGCCCTTGGGAACTGATGGAGTTCTTAAGTCAAGGGTCCACTGTATGTGGATTTCATTTCCTTTAGATATATACCCAGTGGTGGGATTGCTGGATCATATAAATTAGTTCTATTTTTAGTTTTTTAAGAGGTATCTACTGTATTCCATAAAGACTGTACTAATTACATTCCACACTACAGTGTATAAGAATTCTTTTTTCTCCACACCTTCACCACCCTTTGTTATTTTTTGCCTTTTTAAGAATAGTCATTCTAGCTGGGGATCTAGCGCAGTGGTTCCTCCGCCTGCCCAGCAAGCACAAGGACCCAAGTTCGATCCCCAGTACCAAAAAAAAAAAAAAAAATAGTCATTCTAACTTCATCCCTACATTCTTACATGGATATCAGAAAAATTAGGGTATTTTCCTAGGTAACTACCATGTTGTTATCATTCCCAACAAATTTACCATTAATTCCTAAATATGTTCTCATAACCTATATTCAAATTTATCATAAAGTCAAATGGCCTGAAAGCCATACCTAATGCCAGGTTAGACTGGCAAATAGCTGACACCAGCTTCGGCTGGCAGCAGTGGCTCAACATCATCTAGGAAGGGACAGGGTTAGGAAGGAGAAGCTCAAACACCACTCACTCCTTCCTGGGACGAGCAAGCACAGTGGCTGTCGTGGGGCACTTCCTGTGCCTTCTCCGGTGCCACCTGGAAGACTGCATTAGAGCTTTTTCATCCTCCTATGGTAGTGCACACCCATAATCCCAGCACTCCAGAGCCTGAGGCAAGAGGATCGTCTGAAGTTTGAGGCCTGCCTGGGGTACCTAGAGAGACCCTGTCTCAAAACAAATAATCAATGCTGCCAGCATTCAGTGTTTTCTCTCAGCCAAGCAGTGACCAGTTGGAAAGCAGAGAGAGAATTAATTAATCTAACAGTAGACATGTGCTAAGAACTTCTCAAGCTGTTTTTCTGTTTAATGCTTACAGCAACTCCTTGTTCTCTCTCTCTCTTTCTCTCTCTCTCTCTCTCTCTCTCCCCTTCCTCCCTCTCTCTCTTTTCCTCACAGGGTCTCACTTTGTAGTCCAGGCTGCCCTTGAATTTGTGCCAATCCTCAGCCTCCTGAAGGTCTACTTTTTTCACCTCATATTGGCAAGGATGCAAAAAGTTTTTTTGACCAGGATAAGGAAAATGTACTTTCATACTTTACTTTTAGGAGATTGAACTGGTATAATTTATTATTTTTTTTGAAAAGGCAAAATTATTTATTTATTTTTTGTACCAGGGATTGAACTCAGCATCTTGCGCTTTTGAGGCAAGCACAGTGCCACTGAGCTAAATCCCCAGCTCAAGGCAAATTTATTTGTACTTAAAAACACTACTTAGACTTCAACCTATCAGCAGGCTCCTGGTATCACAGTTCACTATAGAGGCACAGGAAGGTGCTGGCGGCCTCCAAAGGACTTGTTCACCTCTATCTAAGAAATTCCTGCCCTGCCAGCCTGCTTTCAGGCTTCTCAGCAACCTTCTCTTGGCTCTACACCAAGCCAACAAACTCATAAGGATGATTAAATACATGCTGGCAGCTATCAGCGTCAACCTAACAGCAAAAGCCATAGGGTCGGAGGGCTCCTATGCAATGAGAACCATTCCCAAAGTCACTGCACCCAATGCTTCCCATATTCTCCTTAGCAGACAAATCTTGGATTAGCATCCTGCATAGGTTGGACCATTGTGATGTTCTGCCAGTCCTGGTAGCACAGGCCTATAATTGCAGCACTCTGGGAGGCTGAGGCAGGAGGATCTCAAGTTGAAGTGCAGCCTGGGCAATTTAGCAACTTAGCGAGACCCTGGTACAACAACAGGTAGCTTTTTAGTTAACAAGTGTCAGAAATAGTTTCCCCTAAAAAACAGGCAGATGCTCTGTAGGCTAAAATGTCCTTAGATAACTGGTCCTTAGGCAACTGGTATAATTTCTAAGGAGGAAAATTTGCAAAATCTAAACTGTACAAATTCCTATCACACTTACAACTTGGAGGTCCAGCCATACCTATGTGTGCGGAAGACTAGGAAGATGATACATGTGCAAGTTTATCACAGCAGCATAGTTTCATTAGTAAAAGATGGAAAGAAAGGACCTTAATGATCATTACTAGAGGACTGGGCCATTACATCCATGCATACAGTGGAGTTTATACTATGTGTAGACTTGTGCTTATGTGGAAGCCACCAGCCAGTTGTGGCTGTGTGGACCTCTGAAATATGGCTAGTCCCAGTTGAGAAGGGCCTGCCTTTTTTCGTTTTTGTTTTTGTTTGTTTTGGTACAGGATCTCACTTTGTAGTTCAGGCTGGCCTCAAACTCATGGTGATCCTTCTTCCTCAGCCTGCCAAGTGCTGGGATTATAGGAATGTGCTACCATGCTTGGCTGGGATGTCCTTTTAAGTATAAAATACACATCAGAGTTTGTGGATCTGGTATAAAAGAAGAACTATAGGTGTGGCTGCACATCTTGAATAAACATTTGAAAAAGAAGAAATGTAAAATATCTGTAATAATTTTTGCATTGATTTCCTGTCAAAAATGATATTTTTGGGCTGGGGATGTAGCTCAGTGGTGCTGCCGCTTGCCTCACAAGCACAAGATCCTGAGTTCGATTCCCGGTACCAAAAAGAAAGAAAGAAAGAAAGATAAAAAGAAAGAAAGAAAGATATTTTGGGTATGATATTTTACATTTGATCTTAGCCAAAAGACCGAGAAGTGAGGCATATTATTTTATTTATTTATTTATTTATTTAAGTACGAGGGGATCGAACTCAGGTCCTTGCGCTTGTGCAGCAGGTGGCGAAACCACTGAGCTAAATCCCCGGCCCCATAATATTTTAAATATACTATTAAAAATAAAATTAATTTCACTTGTTCCTCTTAACTCTTTTTTTTTAATCTCTTGGCGTATTGGAATTGAACCCAGGGTTTTCACACTGAACTACGTTTCCAACCCCCTTTAAATTTTTTTTTGTTGTGTAGCTGAGTGTGGTGGCACACACCTGTAATCCCAGCACTCTGGGAGGCTGAGGCAGGAGGATTGCAAATTCAGGCCTTAGCAATTTAAGGGATATAATTCAGTGTGAGGGCCTTGAGTTCAATACCTAGTCCTGGAAAAAAATTTTTTTTGAGGTATATATGCTCTCTCCAAGTTACATCACCATGTCCTACTCCTCTTAACTTTTTTTTTTTTTTTAATGTGGGACCTAGAACATGTAAAAGTATGTGTGTGCCAGGCGTGGTGCCACACACTTGAAACCCAGCAACTTGGGAGGCTTAGGCAGAAGAATCAAAGGCTTGAGGCCAGCCTGAGCCTGTGAAGTTCAGTGAGGCCCAGTCTCAGAATTATACAAAAGGTAGGGGTTAGGCACTGGCTCAGTGTCAGAGCTCTGGCCTCTCCTGTACAAGGCCCTGGGTTCCATCCCCAATACTGGGTCGGTGGGGGGGATAAATGTGACTCCCTTGAAAGTTCATTGAGCAGCCATGGCCCTGGGGAAAACAATAAAGTGGACAAATTAAGGTGCATGGGAGTGGTTGGTGTCCTGCCCTTTGTGCTTCAGAGAAAGAAGAAAGCACCATCTCTGGCTTGCTTGTTTAACCTGTCTCTGGAATGATGATGCACCAGAAGCAGTGTTGCTGCTGCTGGAGAGGCTGCAGTCTGGGAGCAGGGCTGACTTTCTTTTTTTGTACTGGGGATCAAACTCAGGACCTTGTGCTTGCCAGGCAGATTCCGTGCCACTGAGCTACATTCCTGGCCCAAAGGGCTAACTTTTGAATTCTAAATCCTTTTGTAATTTTTTTTTTTTTTTGGTACGGGGATCGAACTCAGGACCTTGTGCTTGTGAAGCAGGCACAGCATCACTGAGCTAAATCCTCGGCCCCTTTTGTAAATTTTTGAGCTAAAGTTTCTAAGCATTTTGGACACTATTAATTTGTTATTTATGTATTATATATTATTTATCCAATCATGGTTTTAAAAATGTTTAACAGAATGAAAATATCCAGAGACCACTAGAGAAATATACAGGTGCGTATGCACTGAAAAACACAGCTGGCAGTGGTGGTGCAGGCTGATAAATCCCAGCACTCTGGGAGGCTAAGTCAAGGGGATCAAGAGTTTGAGGCCAGCTGGGCAATTTGGGGATTTAGGAGAACCTGTCTCAAAATGAAAAGTAAACTGGGTGTGGTGGCACATGCCTATAATTCTAACACTCAGGAGGCTGAGGCAGGAGGTTTGCTTTGAATTTGAGGGCAGCCAGGGCTACACAGTGAGTTCAAGGCCAGCCTGGGCTGAATAGTGAGATCCTGTCTCAAAAAAGTAAAAAAAAAAAAAAAAAAAAGAGCTGCAGCTGTAGCTCAGTGCAAAGGCCCTGACTGGGTTCAATCCTGAGTACCATGAGGAAAACAAATAAGATAAAAAGATAAACACACACACAAGAAGAACCAGCAGACAAGGATAGTGAGGGAAACATTTTGGGGACAAGAAAGAACTGGTTAACTTATACTCTATTTTTCACTGTGTACCATCTGACTCTTGTGTAAAGAGAATGTTTAACTTGTGTAATTCTTTTTTTAAAATTTTATTGGTATATTTTAGTTATACAATATGACATTCATCATTGGAAATTTGCACCTTTACATAATCCATCTTGGTTCTTATTTTTTCCCCATTCCCTGCCCTCCCTTCAATCCCTCCATCCCTCCCTATTTACAAAGACTTTGTTTCTATTTTTTCATTTTCTCATATTAATTCCATAACTTGTGTAATTCTAAAATAAAAACTAGAACAAAATATACCAAGATGTTCACAATAGCTGTCTTTAGATAATGAGATTATAGGTGATTTTTTAGGTGATTTTTCTTTTACTTTTCTTTCAAAATTTTCCAAATTCTATAAATAACACTCTTACTTTTATAATGCAAAAAGCAAAAAGCAAAAAAAAAAGACACTTTTAAAGATTTCATTAGCTTTTAAGAGAATTATCTTCATTGCTTTTTAAAAATAATAGCAAGAAATACAGACTTTTTATAAAATGTCAAACAACACAGAAAGATATGTGAGAAAGTCTCTTTCACTCTCTTTTTACTTTTTGTTTATTTATTTTATATATATATATATATTTGGTACCGGGTGCTTGCTCAGCAGGTGACGAAACCACTGAGCTAAATCATCCCTGGCCCTGTTTATTTATTTTTTGAGACAGGCTCTCACTACATAGTTCAGGCCAGCCTCAAACTCTCAGAGAACTTCCTGCCTCTGCCTTCTGAGTGCCAAGATTACAGGTGTGCACCACCACACCTGGTTTTCTTTCTCTTTTAAAAATTATTATTTTGGGGGGCCGAGGATTTAGCTCAGTGGTTTCATCGCCTGCTGTGCAAGTGCAAGGACCCGAGTTTGATCCCCGGTACCAAAAAAAAATTATTATTTTTTAACCAGTGGGGATGGAACCTAGGGCCTTTGCAGTGAGCTATATCCCTAGACTTTAAAAAAAAATTTTTGAGACAGGGTCTTGCTAAGTTGCTAACTTGCCTAGGCTGAGGTCAAACTTGTTATCCTCCTGACTCATCTTTCCAGAGTGTTGGGATTACAGGCATGTGTCACCACACCAGGTGAAAGTCTCTTATAATTTCATCTCCTTCTAGAGCTACTAGTCTCTGAAACTTTTAAATTCTTGCATACTTATATTAAGAATTTTAAAATAATTTTAAATTGACAACAGAGGCTGAAAACTGGAATGCACTCTTTTTACACCATCTCACCAAATGAGCCCACCCACTCTCTGGGGGTAGATTTTTTTTTTTTTTTTTTGGTACCGGGGATCGAACTCGGGTTCTTGCACTTGTGAGGCAGGGAGCAGAACCACTAGGCTAAATCTCCGGCCCCTGTTTTTTGTTTTTTCAGCTCGGTCTCAGTTTTGTAGTGTAGGCTGGGCTCAAACTCATGGCTATCCTGCCTCAGCCTCCTAAGTGCTGGGATTACAGGTGTACACCACCACACTGAGGTAAATGTTATGCTCCAAGAAACTACAGTCAGGGGTCCCATGGTTAGCAAGTTGACTAAAGTTGTGCTGTGGTAACAAGCAGGGCTGGCATTCAACTCCAAGTCCAAGAGACCCAGCTAAGCCACCACAGCCTCAGGGCCACTGCCATCATGGTGGGTGGGGCCAGAGTGATTAGGAGGCCCGGGCTGGAGCTGCTGCGGCCCCTCATCCAATTACTGGGAGGGAATGGGAGTCTGAGCAAGGATCTCTGAGTTTGGTGATAAGGCAAAGACCTTGACTGGGGGAGGAGAAACTGATAAGTGGGCATTTGGGGCATAACGGGTCCTGGGGGGACACTTTACAGTGGTCACCAGAGGCGGGGGAATTGAGCGCCCAGGAAAGAATCTGCACCCTAAAGGGTTAGCCGGGCAGGAAAGCCCTGGAGGGAAGCTGCCACCAAAGGCTGCCTTGGGCCTTCACCTCCCCCACTGCCAGGGAGGAGACGGGCAGATGGGATTGGTTGCTTCAGGGATTATTTGAAGCCTTGGGCCCCAGGTGAGCTCTGTGTGTGTGTGTGTGTGTGTGTGTGTGTGTGTGTGTGTGTGTGTGTGTGTAAGAGAGTGGGGGACACCTTGGGACCATCAGGACTGAAGCTCCATCGTCTTTCCTGGGACTAGGAATTAGGTGCCCCAGGATAAGGCCCCTGGCCTGGTCAGATGCTCTTTGGAGCTAGGCACACTTTGGGAACTGGAGATACTGATCCCCAAGCCTGGGGGATGCTCAGCAGGGACACAGCCTTTGGAGAAAGTGGGGCCTTTCTGGAAGGGAACTGGGCCTGTAGCAATTTGAAGGGACAGAGAGTCCTTCTTCGACCTGCCTGTCTTGCAGAGTTGGGTTAGAAGGGCTGATTCAGGCAGAGATGCAATCTAGGGTTTCAGAGAGCCCCACAGAGCTGGGTATGGGGGCACATGTCAGAAATCCCAGCATCTGGGAGGCTAAGGCAGGAGGATCACAAGTTTAAACTCCGTATAGGCAATTTAGTGATTTAGTGAGACCCTGTTTCAAAATAAAAAATAATTTAAAAAGATCTGGGGGTGTAGCTCAGTGGGAAAGCCCTGGGTTTATCTCCAGTCCTGGAAAAAAACAATCAGAGGGCCAATCTTTCTCTAACCAGTCACCTATGGCCAGTTTCTGGGCTTCAGCTTTTCTTCCCTCCTCCCCAAACCTGGCCACATACTTCTCCCTTCGGTCTTTCTATCTAAAACCTTCCTCTCCCCTCCCCTCCCCCCCAAACTGTTTGGAAATCTTTCAACTTTCTTTCAAGTTTTCCCTGGGCAGTTTGGGGTCTGTTTCAGAGCTGGGTCAGGGCCCTGTAACACCCCCAGCTGGGGAGAGTGGATAAGACAATAGCTACTATCACTTTACCATTGGAAGTGACCCCCGAATTTGCACTTCTTTCATCTTGGGACCAGAGCCCTGGAGGGTGGGCGATTTCCTGGGGGGAGTGGCTTAGCCGCTTCCCCACTGGCCAGTTGGCTGTAGACTGTAGACGGTCCACGCTCAATGGTCCACTACAGATATGAGACTGCTGGGGTGAGAGGCGCTCCTCTGGGGACGCTGCCTGGGAGGGCCCGGCCCCAAGGCTGGCTTAAATGTTCCAGGCTGGAAGGTGGAGAGAAACGTGGACGCCCCCCAGGGCTCTGGGCCACCCTCCAGGTCAGTAAACTAGGACATTTTCACACAACTAGGAAGGGTGAGTGCCTCGTACGGTTTGGAGGCCCAAGGGAGTGGGGGCCGACCTCGGGACACCCAAAGGGACCGGTCTAGGAGGGACCCCGTGAAGATGCTAAGTGTGTATTCCCTGGCGAACAGGGAGGAAGCTTTGTTTCAAGGTCTTTTTCTCCCCACCCCCACCCTCCTATCTCCCCTCCCCACCCATACAATGGTCTGGCCTCCGCCCCTCCCCGGGCAGCCGGAGCTTCCCAGGTTGGGTCCCTTGTGCCCCTAGCCCTGGGCCAGCCAGCTCTCTCCCTTGCCACCTGGCGTCCCCAGGGCTGTGGCCTGTGCTGCTTCCCCGGGTGGGCTGCCGTCCCTCTTCTCCCAACTTTCTAGACACGTGGCCCAGAAGAGCAACTGAACTTGGGAACTCCTGAGGATCGGTTGACCTGGTGGCCTCAGGTCTACCCTGGTGACCCCAGGTGCACCCGCTACCCCTGGTGGTGGGAAGTCGCATCCGGGTGACTACCAGTGAGCCCCAGTGGCTGCCCAAGTCCGGCTGGGCCTCTAGGCCACAAGAGAGTGAACCAAGATGGCTGGCAGGCCCTCAGTTCCTGGCCCCGGTGCCGCAGAGCCTGGCCGGGTGAGAAGCCAGTGCCCAGGGGAGAATCCAAGCCGATAGCTTCACTGAGGCCTGAGACCTGCGTGGCCCTCAGGCTTGTTGGGTGTGGTTGGCTACAGAAACTGCAAGGAGGGAAAGGAGGGTCCTGGAGAACCTAGGAGCCCAAGTTTCGGCTGGTGAGGAAGGAACCCGTTCTAGAGGCCAGGGGAGAGTTGGGAGCCTGTCAGCCAGTCTCTTGGCCCATTTTCCTTGACCTATCCAGATCCCTGGCTCCCCCCTGCTAAAATGCTGGGGACCGAGGCCAGAATGGGGCTCCAAGACTGCCATCTGCTCTGTAGGGAGACTGGAAGAGCAAGGAAGTGGCCTTGGTGAAGGTGAGGCTTTGAGCGTCCTGCTGCATCGCCCCCATCCGATTTCTCCTTCTTTGCCTTCAGACTCCTTCCCAGGTGCTAAGATGCTGGCTGGATCCTTTCTGGGTGCCCTGACTTTTCTCCCCTCCAACTTCAAGGGGGTAGGGAGGAGCAGGGAGCCTCCGTGATCAGAGGGGCCTTGCCCCTGGGTGTCCTGCCTTTCCAGATCCCTTCCGAGAGATGTGTGTGAGGCCAGCATGCAAAGTCCGCCAGCCTCACTTTCTACACCGCAGTCCCTGCGCGCACCTGGCAACAGTCCTGTCTGCTTTGCATCGCACCTCCAGGAAGAGCCAGTGCTCCAGAGATTACACCTGAGCCCTATCAGCAATTGTGTACTTAAAGACTAGAGGCTTCCCCGTGCAGCCCTGCCCTAGCCACGCTGCCCTGGCTCTAGTGGTCAAACTTCATGGGTTGGCGGTGGTTGTAGACTCTCTGGGGAGCTGTTTTTTCACAGCAAGTTTTGAGGAAGTCAGAAGTGGGGCGTTTACTCACACCTCCTCTCACCTCTTCGGGGAAGAGGAAGGAATGGGATAGGGTGGAGCCAGGTGGGACTTGGAAGAGGCCGAGGAAGTGAGGGTGGGACCAGGTAGGGTGGGGAGGGGTGGGGTTTGTGCCGCAGGAAGTGCGGTATAACTGGATGTTGTGCTGGAAACACTTGGACACCGCTGCATGAATACAGGCAAGTGGACTTCAACTTCCTGCGCCTGTTTCCTTATCTAGAAAATGACTAGGTTCCTCTCAGTGCCAAATAATCCTCCGGATGGGGAAAATCTAGATGGAATTACAGTGCTTAGGAGGGGAATTCAGGAGGCAGATTGCTAGGGTTGTGTTCCTTTATTATTATTGTTATTATTTTTTATGTGTGTGTGGTACTGGGGATTGAACACAGGGTCTCTGCACTGAGCTACATCCATAGCCCTTTTTATTTTTGAGATAGGGTTTTGCTAAGTTGCCCAGGCTGGGCCTGAATTTGTGATTCTCTTGCCTCCCAGAGTCCTGGTGGACACCTGTAATTCCACCATGCCCAGCTGGTTTTGCAGTTTTTAATAGCTGGGTAACCCCTGAACCTCGCTTTCTCCAGGTGTGAACTAGGCATAATGATTCGAGGGATGGGGCAGGTGTGATGTAGTTCACATGGAGAGAAGGTGAGAGCCACATATAAACAAAATTACCCCCTGAAAAGCCTGAAATTCAAATGATCACTCCCACGAAAGCCCGCAGACATTTGCAATCATCCAAGGGAGCATCTCTGTGTACTAAGAAAATGGGCTCCTTGAGTGGAAGAGCAGGAAGAATCACCTACACCATTTAAATCTATTGTTCTCTCCAGTTTTTTTCCCTGAGATTTTGGTTGAATTACCTGAGTTAAATGCTATAGTGAGCAACCAGTAAATGGTGGTTGTTTTCCTATTTTTATTTTCAGAGTTTTTGTCAGAACACACCTTTATATGTAGCTGCATAACAGTGTTTAACAAGTGATACCGTGTAAGAAAAACAGGGAGAAATGCCATCCTGTTTGTTGGGATGAGCGTCAGAATGAACAAGCACTTCTGTGCCAGCAGTTTGTTGGCCAAGGTTTAATGTTTTTATTGCATAAGTAGAGTTCCCTTTCCTAAGGACTGATAAAAAAGCTTATCTCCTGAGTCCAAGGAAAAGTAATGTTATTTAAAAAGTAAAGTGGATAAAAGATAAACAGAAAAACCCAAATCCAGGTTAAGTAATATGGTGCAAGGAGAAATTTGGTGAAAGTTTATACCATATTTGTTGTAATAATAGACATTTTTTTTTGTTTTTTGTTTTGGTACAGGGGATCAAACTCGGGTCCTTGCACTTGCGCAGCAGGCAGCTGAAACCACTGAGCTAAATCCCTGGCCCATAATAGACATATTTTAAGGAAGCCTATAGCCAAGAAATTTTATCCAATGGTGATTCTGATTACCAGTGTTTTATATTTATTTATTTAGCGGTACCAGGGATCGAACTCAGGACCTTGCGCTTTTGAGGCAGACACCCATGATGCCAGTGAGCTAAATCCCTAGGCCTACCAGTGTTTTTTTTGTTTTGTTTTTTTTTTGGTACTGGGGATCGAACTTGGGTCCTTGCACTTGCACAGCAGGCAGCGAAACCACTGAGCTAAATCCCCGGCCCGGTACCAGTGTTTTATTTTGTTTTGTTTTTTTGGTACCAGGGATCCAACTCGGGACCTTGCACTTGCAAGGCAGGTGCCGGAACCACTGAGCTAAATCCCCAGCCCTTTCTACCAGTGTTTTAAAAACACCTGTAGCGGGGGGGTTTAGCTCAGTGGTTCCATCACCTGCCTCAAAGTGCAAGGTTCTGAGTTCAATCCTAGGTACCAAAAAAAACAACAAAAAAGCACCCAGCACTCAGGAGACTGAGGCAGGAAGATCTCCTCAAATTCAAGGCTAGCCTGGGTTACATAGTTCAAGGTCAGCCTGAACTACACAGTGAGACCCTGTTTCCAAAAAAAAACCCAGAACCAAAAAACAAACAAAAAGCTTGCCTTTATGATTATCAAGTATAATTCTGGTAAGTGACCCTTTAGTGTTTTCAGGGTTTTTTTTCCCCCAATTTTACTGAATCTCAGTACACAATCAGAAAGCATCTTTGTGTGTGTGTGTGTGTGTGTCTGATGCGATTCGAACCCAGGGCCGTGCACATGCTAGGCAAGCGCTCTTATTTTTCGGATTTTTTTTTTTTTGGTACCAGGGATCAAACTCGAGTCCTTGCTCTTGCAAGGCAAGCAACGGAACCACTGAGCTAAATCCCCAGCCCAATCTTTTGAATTTTTTGAGATGGTTTACCTGTGTAGCCTAGCCTGGCCTTAATCTTGTGATCCTCCTGAGTGCTGGGATTACAGTCCTGTGGCACCACGCCCAGTCCAAACATCCCTTTTAAAGGTACAGTTGATGAGCTGAAAAATACATACACCTAAATGCAATGTTTAAACCTATAGCTAATCTAAAGAAATGTAAACACATTCCCTTATTTAAGTATTGAGTTGAGTGCCTGCGACTAGGCCATTAATGAATTGGTTGCTAAATAAGGAATTGTATATAGTATATACAATATTCAAATCAAAGAAATGACAAAAAGGTACTCCAACTTGATGACTCTGCTTTTATTTGCATAACTCAAACGCAGCACTGTAATGTATAACAGAACATAAAACTACAGTACTGTACTGTACAGTACAATCAGAAAAAATTACTGTACTCGTGGAAGCCACCATAAGCCTGGAGTAAATCCGAATGTGGATGGGTCAGAACAGCTGCCATCACCAGGTAGGTCCTTAAACAGGAATATCTGTATTGAACTCTGAGAACAAAGACCCAAGAAACCAGAAAGGATAATGGTGGTCTTTCTAATTTAAAAACAGTGCCAATGGAGGAATGCCCACGCTGCTTTGCAATTGAATGCTAATTGAAATTGGATGATTAGTTTGTGTTGAAAAGGGGCTGAGGGTTGAAACCCCCCTCCCCATGAATGCCAGGCCCAGAGGGAACGTTTGGTTTCAGCTACTAATTTGTGGGACCTTGGGCAAATGAGGCTGTCTTCAATTTCCTGCTTCTCCCTCTGTGAATTGGAGATAGTGGCAGGACCGCCTTAAAGTCCTGCTGTTGGGATTAGAACAGTGCACAGCAAATAGTACATACCCACTAAATCCTAGTTATTAGATGGTGGTCAGTGCTGTGGGTAGACTTGCTGGCCTTTTGAAAAGACTGTCTTTGTTCTAGGACAATATTTTTGGGTTCAAGATCTCTTTACGCTCTTAAGATCTGAGGACCTTGAAGAACTTGTTTGCAGGTTATATCCATCAATCTGGAAGTGTTGCTTAGTAGCAAGATTGCTTGCCTAGCAATTGTGAGGTCCTATGTTAGATTCTCAGCCCTCCTCCCCCCAAAAAAGATCAAGAGAATTTTGTTTTATTTATTTGTTTTTTTGAGAGAATTTTAAAACATTAATTTATTTCAAAATAAATAGTGTGGGCCAGGGATTTAGCTCAGTGGTTCTGTTGCCTGCCTCATAAGCGCAAGGTCTGGAGTTCAATCCCTGGTACCAGGGGAAAAAAAAAAGTAAAGGGGCTGGGGATTTAGCTCAGTGGTTCCGCCACATGCCTTGAAAGTGCAAGGTCCTGAGTTTGATCCCTGGTACCAAAAAAAAAAAGTAACAATCGTTGTTATAAAAATAACTTCTAGAATGCAAAAAAGTAGGAATTCATTTTTTAATGTCTTTTCAAATATCTCTATTCAGTCTGGGGTGTTTTGTTTTTGTTTTTTTTTTGGTACTGGGGATTGAACTTGGGTCCTTGCGCTCACAAGGCAGGTGGCAGAACCACTGAGCTAAATCCCCAGTCCAAAAAGTACATGATTTTGTAATGTCACTGTGGTTATTTGGAAAATACCATTCATTGAGTGATATAGTTCTTTAATGGAAATATTGGCAATTTCATTATACAGTATAAAAAACATTTAATAAATGTCTCCACTGATCTCATTAGAAAAGTCTTTGGGTATTGGGAAGCTGTCAAGCTTATTTGCAGATTTACCAAAAATTGATTCTTTGTGTGTGTGTGTGGGTGTCTTGCTATGTTGGCCAGACTGGTCCTGAATTGAGCTCAAGTGATCCTCCTGCCTCAACCTCCCGAGTAGCCAGGATCACTAGTGTGCACCACCATGCCTGGCTTCAAAATTTAAATTTTCAAAGTAAAGTTCAGAATCTTTTTTTTTTTTTTGTACTAGGATTGAACTCAGAACCTTGCGCTTACCAGACAGGCGTGGTGCCACTGAGCCACATCCCTGGCCCAAAGTTCAGAATCTTTATTGAAGTGGCATTCTTTCTTTCTTTTTCTTTTTTTTTTGGTACCAGAGATTGAACTCGGGACCTTGCGCTTGCGAGGCAGGCACTGGAACCACTGAGCTAAATCCCCAGCCCTGAAGTGGCATTCTTCATTAATTTTTCCCCCCAAAAAGCAGTGACAGAGTTCTTTTGGAAAAGTAAAAAGAGTAAAAGTGAAGAATGAGGGAGAAACTGACTCTGCAGAGCGAGCTTGGGCTGAGAAAAAGATAAAAGAACACCCCTGAGAAAGCAGGGTGGGCTATTGGGAGGAAAGCCACAATAGCCACTTCATTCACTTTTGAGAAAATGTTTGCTAAGCATATCTGAGTCTGCATGACTTAATATCTGTCAGTCTTTAAAAATGGAAAGGAAAAAGAAGCAAAAATGGTATTCCATGCCACAACTATGCTAATTCATCACAAAACTCAGTGGTCCAACTGATAGATTCCTTATACTTAGTATGCAGAAGAAATGTTCTAGGAATACTCTCCATTTAGTCACTCCCAATAATTGAAAAGATGTGCATTTAAGGGTTGCAGTTTAATGCATCTTTACTGCTTCACTGGGGGACATTCTTAAGAGAAACCAGCCACCTTCAATTTTTTTTCAATTTGAAGTACATGGTAGTAAAGGACATAATGACTTGTAGCAGTTTGATATTATTGCCTTGATCATACTAAGATGACAGTTTAATTCATGTGATAATAGAGTGAAAAAAGGCAAAGAATAGCATCCTATCATGAGAATAGTTTAACTTGCAGACTGTCAGAATACTTTGAGAATCACTACTTCAGGGAAAGGCAGGCCAATTTTGGCCATATGTGATTGTAATTTTTTTTGTAATTTTTTTTCTTTTTGTGGTAGTAGGATTGAACTTGGGGTTCAAGGCCCACCCCCATACCGGGGATCAAACTCAGGACCTTGCACTTGTGAGGCAGGTGTGGTGCCACTGAGCTAAATCCTTGCCCTGAACTTGGGGCTTTTGCACTGAGCTACCTTTCCAGCCATTTAAAAAAATTTTATTTTTGTAGTCCATATACTTTTGTC
Source organism: Heterocephalus glaber (assembly GCF_053883595.1). Classification (NCBI taxonomy): domain Eukaryota; kingdom Metazoa; phylum Chordata; class Mammalia; order Rodentia; family Bathyergidae; genus Heterocephalus; species Heterocephalus glaber. The sequence continues at coordinate 14,559,229 of NW_028258379.1, forward strand.
TTTTTTTTTCTGAAGCAAAACATTTATTGGTACATTTTAGCTTTTTTTTTTTCCTGTACTGGGACTCAAACTCAGGATCTTGTTTGCCAGGCAGGTACAGCACCACTGAGCTACATCCCTGGCCCTATTGGTACATTTTAGATATACATAACACTGATCATAGGGGATTTGCACCTGTACATGCTATATCCTACCTCTTCTTTTTTTCCCAATCCCCCCTCTCTTCGACCCTCCTCCCTTCCGATATGCAAAAGGTTTGTTTCCATTTTTCCTTCTATTTTCACTTTTATTTCTTGTCCCTTCCTTTCTTTCCGCCTCCCCCCTCCCTTGTTCCTCTTCCATTTGAACATTTTCTTTCTATTTCCCAATATTAAAATTTTGAGAACTTGTTTGGAGATTCTAGCAGCGGAGCACAGCTACTCATATGTCCTTGATGGAGGAAAGAGTCCTCCTCTATCAGGGGTGGTCGTCCTCTTCAACTCAGTGTGCAGCTTCAGGAGGGACACACATGGAGCAGTGAGGGAGGAAGGGGACATCCGCCTGGCCAGCCAGATCAGCCAAATCAGCCCTGGCAATCAGTGGAGTGACAGATGTCGCAGCCAGATCGCCCTCACATCCTAAACAAATTTTTGAGACAGTTTCGTTAAGTCACTAAGTTCCCTGGGCAGGCCTTGAATTTGTGATCCTCTGCCTGGGCCTCCCAGAGCAGGACAGTACTGGGATAATGCGGGTGTGCCGCAATCCCCAGCTTGTTTTTTTTTTTTTTTGAGATAGTCTCACAATGTATCCCTGGCCGGCCTTGAATTTGTAGTGATATTCCTGCCTCAGCCTCCTGAGTTACCACTCAGGATTACAGGTGTTTGCCACTATGCCAGCTTTCCCGTTTTAAGTCTTTTTAGGGCTGGGGATTTAGCTGAGTGGTGCCGCTGCCTACCTTGAAAGTGCAAAGTCTTGAGTTCGATCCCTGGTACCAAAAAAACAAAACAAAACCCATTTTAAGCCTTTGAGAAGTACAGAGAAGTACAGCTTTTACATCTAGGTAAGTAGAAGAATGTGTATGTATGTATATTTCTATATCTCCATCTGTTACTTTAGCTCAGTTATGTGTGTAACAACTCTGTAAGGTAGATTATTATTGTCCCCATTTTACACAAAAGATAGCAGTGTAGTGGTTGAGTGGCTTGGCTAAGGTGGTCAAGCTGAGATCAGAGCCAAGATTCAAAGTCAAGTCCCAGAGACCACGCTCGTCCCTGTACCTCTGAGTGACTAAACAAACCCAAGGGGGCCGTTAGCTATCATCTGCTCTGGGGGAATGGAAGCAGCTGGACATTGCCTGTAGGGAGGAGGTGCAGGAGTGCACAGGGCACCAATGCTAGGTATGATGCAGCCACCTTGTCCTAACCTCTGCCCTCTGTCCTTTGCCTTGTCAGGATGACTTCTCGGGACCAGCTGGTGGAGCAGGTGCTGAGGGAGCTGCAGGAGGCAGTGGAGTCCGAGGGCCTGGAGGGTCTCGTTAGTGCTGCGCTGGAGGCCAAGCAGGTCCTATCTTCCTTCGCTCTCCCCACCTGCCGCAAGGGGGGCCCCGGGCTCCAGGTGCTGGAGGTGGATTCTGTGGCCTTGAGCCTGTACCCCGAGGATGCTCCAAGGAACATGCTGCCACTGGTGTGCACAGGTGGGGGCAGCCTGCTGTTCGAGGCGGCTAGCATGCTTCTCTGGGGGGATGCTGGCCTCAGCCTGGAGCTGCGGGCACGAACTGTGGTGGAGATGCTGCTGCACAGACACTATTACCTCCAGGGCATGATCGACTCCAAGGTGATGTTGCAAGCCGTCCGCTACTCTCTCTGCTCCGAAGAGTCCCCTGAGATGACCAACCTACCATCGGCCACTTTGGAGGCCATCTTTGACGCGGATGTCAAGGCCACCTGCTTCCCTAGCAGCTTCTCGAACGTATGGCACCTGTACGCCCTTGCCTCTGTCCTTCAGCGCAACATCTACTCCATCTACCCCATGCGCAACCTCAAGATCCGACCCTACTTTAACCGTGTTATACGGCCCCGGCGCTGTGACCACATGCCCTCCACGCTGCACATCATGTGGGCTGGCCAGCCCCTCACCAGCCACCTCTTCCGCCACCAGTACTTTGCCCCCGTGGTGGGCCTGGAGGAGGTGGAGGCTGATGATACTCCCAGCCTGGCTGCTACTCCTCTAGCCCTCGCATCACTGCCCCCTCCAGCCAAGACCCTGGAGCTGCTCAACCGAGAACCTGGCCTCAGCTACTCCCACCTCTGTGAGCGCTACAGAGTCACCAAGAGCACCTTCTACCGCTGGCGGCGGCAGTCCCAGGAGCACCGGCAGAAGGTGGCCACCCGCTTCTCGGCCAAGCACTTCCTGCAGGACAGCTTCCACCAAGGGGGTGTTGTGCCACTGCAGCAGTTCCTCCAGAGGTTTCCCGAGATCTCTCGCTCCACCTACTATGCCTGGAAGCACGAGTTGATGGGCTCTGGCCCTTGCCCAGCCCCAGCCCCAGCCCGGTCCCCGGCCCCCAAAGAGGTACCGGCTATGGGGGAGCTGGAGAAGCTGCTAGGAGAGAAGGATGCTGAGGGGCTGGGGCGCTGTGCCCTGGCACCCACAAACCCTGGAATGGTCTTGATGCAGCGGGCCAAGCTGTACCTGGAGCATTGCATCTCCCTGAACACACTGGTGCCCTATCGTTGCTTCAAACGCAGGTTCCCTGGCATCTCAAGGTCCACCTATTACAACTGGCGGCGAAAGGCCCTCCGGAGGAACCCCAGCTTCAAGCCAGCACCAGCCATTGCAGCTGCCGGGGCCCCCCAGTCAGCATCTGTTGGGGAAGTGGCCCTGCTCCCTTCAAAGGGCGAGGTGGAAGAGCGGGCAGAGGAAGCCACAGGAGGTGGGTCCCCTACGCCCCAGGATCTCCTGCCACGGAGGATGCCATTATCCCGTTGGCAGAGGCGCCTGCGCAAGGCCGCCCGCACGCAGGTGCTGAGTGGGCATCTGCCCTTCTGTCGCTTCCGCCTCCGCTACCCTAGCCTGTCACCCTCTACTTTTTGGGCCTGGAAGAGCCTCACCCGAGGCTGGCCCAGAGCCCTGTCCAAACTCCAGAGGCCATCCCCTTCTTTGGGCAAATGGAGGCAGGAGGCCCAGGAGAAGGAGGCTGGCAGGAACATGACAACTGTGTTGACCCCACCTGTAGGGAGCCTACCAGTGGGGACTTCTCTAGGAAATGATTCTACAAAGGCCCAGGGAGGTCCTTCCAGAGAGGGGGGTCTGCCAGAGGCCACAGCCCAGGGCCAGCCCCACAGTGGGGCCCTGTCAAGCCACCCTCTGGTGGCAGCAGCAGGCCACAGGGATGGCCAGGTGTTGGTGATGGACATGCTCACCACTACAAAGTTCAAGGCCCAGGCCAAGCTGTTCCTGCAGAAGCGCTTCCAGTCCAAGAGCTTCCCCTCCTACAAGGAGTTCAGCACCCTCTTCCCTCTCACTGCGCGCTCCACCTACTACATGTGGAAGCGTGCACTCTATGAAGGCCTCACCCTGGTGGACGGCTGATGGGGAGGTACAAAAGGGGCGGAGAGGAAGGGGACCAGTTGGGAAAGGGTCAGGGACCTGAGTTGTCCCCTGGTTTGGCCAGGATGCCCTCTGCTCTGGTTCTCACAGTGTCTACCCTGATTCCAAGGGCATATTTGTGTTATTTCCTGGCTCCAGGGTAGAGAGAGCCAGAAGCCAGCCATCTGGTCTTCTGTTGAAAGCTACAGCAGCACAGATGTTCTCTTTGGTTGTTGGCTGGTCACATTTTTATTGTTGAGTTTTAGTTTTTGTTTTGATTAAAGTGGGTTGACTGGGCCTGCTTGCTGGTGCTGGAAGCTGTGTATTTGTGTAGGGTGTGGAAGTTGGTTAGCGAAAGCAGCTTTCAGCTTTTCCTGGGAGCAAGAGAAGTATAGTGTGATTATCTGTCCTATGGGGTAGATGTGTCTTCAGTTTCTCTGGGGTGGCACCCTCTTCCCAAAGGAACATGGGAATTGAAGGGGGGCTCTCCTCCATGGCTTCTGCCTTGTGCCCCCAACAGAGAAGATGCCAGATTCAGCATGAGTGGCAGCAGAGATGCACAGGAAGAGCCAGGGATGGTGTCCAAGGGAAGGCCTGAGGACACCTGAGAGTACTGAGGGGCCAGCCTGTCCCCTGCGAGGAGCCTGGACAGGTGAAAGAAAGGCCTGATCTCCACGGGCCTCTGCCAGCTGGCTGAACCTTGGGCACCCTGCGTTTCTGTTGAGCCTCCTCTCAAAGCCTGAGCCACTTCAGTGAGGGACCACTGATGGCCAAGCAGGCAGGAGACTGAATTTGCATTACCCAAGGCTGAAGTTGGAAAACCAAAGAAATAAAGTGAGGTGGTACCCATAGCCCTTGGTCTCTGGTGTCTGTTCATCTTCCTCTTTGGCTCAATGGGATTGAGAGTGAGTTTCTATCTCTTGAGGGGACATGCTTAGGACCTCAGTGGATGGAAGGGGATACTCTGGGGACTCTGCCTTGACTCGGATCTAGAAGTGACAGTCAGGGGCTCCTCCAGTTATGGGTGGGTTCTGGCCGCCTGGTAAGACTCCTCCCTCCTCCCAGTATGGGAGAGACCTGGTCTATCAGGTGTTCTCAAGACCAGGCCAGCATCGAGCATCAAGTCTGTGCCAGGCTTTCTACTTGGTCCTTGCCATGTGCTCAGACAAGGTAGACCCAGTCACAGACAAGGAAACGAAACTTGTGTGGTTAGTTTTCATGCTCCCTCTATCTGGGGGACTGGACTCTAAAGACCAGGCCTTTGTTTGTTGTGGAAGGGCTCATGGGGAAGAAGTTCCTGAGGCTCTTGTGCTTCCTGTCCAGGTTTCCTGTTGTGGCTGTCATCCTTATGGTCCTGTGGAGTCATTTTCTGGGTTTTTTTTTGAGACAGGGTCTCTATGTAGCCTAGGCTGGCCTTGAACTTGTAGCAGTCCTCCTCAACCTCCCAAGTCCTGGGGTTACAGGTGTGTGCCACCATGCCTGGCATGGTTATGCTCTTTATTCAGCCCCACATCTAATCCATCAGCAAGTCCTATTGACTCTGATTCCAAATTATATCCAGAGTCCTCCCTTCACTCTGCTGTCCCTTATCATAGCTCCCTACCCCATCTCCCTGAATTCCTGCTTCTCCCCTGCTACCCCGATACAATCCATTCTCCACAGTGCAGAGAAGTCTTCAAGGCCGGGGATTTAGCTCAGTGGTTCTGGCACCTGCTTTGCAAACGCAAAGACCAGAGTTTGATCCCTGGTACCAAAAAAAAAAAAAAAAAAAAAAAAAGGAAAGAAAGAAAGCTGATTCTCTCGATATCCTGCCTAGTAGCTTACCTTCCCTACTAGAGTTCCTTCCACGGCCTTTCAGAAGCCTGTATAATCTGGCCCCTGCCTCTCTCTCCTGCCTCTGTCCTTTCTTGCCTTGGTTCACTGTGCTGCAGTCACACTGGCTGCCTCTGACCTTGAACTTCCTACACTTAACTCCTGCTCTTAAGGTCTTTGCACTTGTTCCTTTGGTCTAGAACACTTTCCCCTATTATCCTTACATGGCAGACAGGCCTCTTAGAACCATTGTTGTATCAGTCTTGTTTATTTACCTATTTGATTACCCCCCCCGCCCCCCCTTTAGAACATAGGCTCCATGAAAAGCAGAGCTTTTGCCAGACCTGATGGCCTGGAATCTCAGAATCCTGGGAAGCTGAAGCAAGAGGATGGAACCCAGCCTGGGTGACTTAGTAAGACCCTCTCTCAAAAAATAAAAAGGGCTGAGCTGTGGCTCAGTGTGAAAGCTCTGGGTTCAGTCCCCAGTACTGTGCATGCGTTCATGCAGGGCTTTTTCCTTACTTGCTTGCACCACTGTATTCCCAGAAGATAAATCAGTTCCTGGCACATGGTAGGGGCTAAAACTTGTTGAAAGGAGAAATGAATGAAATAGAGCCTTTATGCCTTTGCTGGTGTTATCCTGTGGGACTTGGTTTTATCAAACCTAAACAACCCTACTTCCTAAATATTTCTTTTTTTTGGTACCTGGGATTGAATTCCGGTCCTTGCACTTGCAAGGCAGGCAGCGGAACCACTGAGCTAATCCCCAGCCCCTACTTCCTAAATATTTCTTATAGACCTTTTTTTTTTCCCATCCTTGCAGCCACCCTATGCCTATGCTCTTGTCGTTGATGCTGCAATGCTCTCCCAGCAACTTGGCCGTCACTCAAATGATCCTATTCCATCCTGAAAAATCCCAGAATGATCTTACCAACACCTGAATTGCCCATGCCCCTTAGCACAAAAATCCCAACTAATGACACCCCCTTCACTCCTGACCTACTTCTCTGACATATTTCTGACATTCATGTACCCCTCATACAGTCTGGGCTTTCCCCTAACTGCTTTCCCCCATCTGTGGCATGAAACAGGGCGTTGTGGATGTGTGTCTGTCTCACACTCTGGACAGCTCTGAGGTCTCCAATAAGTCCCATCACCCAAGTAAACTCTAAAGATTTAGTGAAAGGGTTGGCGGGGAATGTTCCTATTTGATCTGTAATAGCAGCCTATAGCCAGCAGATGGCAATGTGGTGCAGCAAAAGGAAGTCTACGGGTTCCCAGTGAGCACAACCCAACTGGGTTCCTGCTTTTTACTGCTTTGGCTGTCAGAGGGTGGCCTCCACCTCTTCCTTGGGAATACCCTGACTGGGGCTCTGGATACTCCTGTTTCTCCTCTTCCCTGCACTCAGAATCAGAGCAGGTCCTTTGATGCCTGGAGCAGTCCCCCAGTGGGATCTAAAAGCCATCTGAGTGCTAGGGATGTAGTTCAGTGGTAGGGTGTTTATCTAGTATATACCAGACCTTGGGTCCAGTCTTGGTCTCTGAGAAAGCAAACAAAATCTGGATTATTGCCCTGGGTGGTTGGAGGTTTGTTGGAAGTATATATTCTAGGGCCCACCACATCCACTGATTCTTATTTTTTACATGGGGGAGAGAGCAAATGCGTAGGGGTGATTTATCTAACCTTGTGCCTCCGTTTTTCCAGCCGAAGATGGGATTACAGTCATGCCTGTAATAGGGTGCACTGTACAGAGTGAGAGCTACATGAGTGTCTGCTAGAAGTAACCATGGTGTCCAGCTGGAGAACCCCTGGAGTCCAGTTTTTGCTTTCTAAGAAGATACTTGCTCAGGGTTACCCTCAAGGTTAAACACACTACTGTTCCAAGACAGAAAGTTCTTTTGTCAGAGACTAACAATGGGGCCTAAGCCTACAGCAGAAATATTAGCTTCTATGTGAAAAAATAAAAATGACAGGTTGATATTTATTGATTTGAGAGGTTCTATAAGTAGGATTAAATTATTCTTGTGCAGAAAAACTGTTTCCTTTATAATCTGTTTAGAAAGGCAGAGATATCTAAGCTGTGACCATATTTACTAAGAATGCTTCATGCTAGTTTTCAAGCTGACATTTGTTGGAAAAAATTTTTGGTACTTCCTGTTTGGATGCAGAAGAAATAAGAAATATAGAAAGAAATTTCAGTGAAATAATGTGAATAAAGGAGGAAAACATGTGAGGTTAGTTTTAACACTGTCTTCCAACAGCCTGTGCAGTTGTTAGGTAACAATTAGCTCTAAATATTTAAAATATAAATCAGGTGAAATGTATATAATTAAAAAAAGTTTTTTTTGCTTATCTCTACAATTACCTCTGAGGGAAGACGGGCCTGTATTTTGGTGGAGATCATCTTGTGTACCATGACACATGAGGTTGTTCCTCAAATATTTCTCAAGTCTAGCATGCGGGTCTCGAGCATTATGGTGGCTCTTGCCATGCCCCACCGAATGCGCCTTCTGGATGACTGTACAAGTGCCTCAGCACCTGCCACTCTGGCTCATCCTCCATTCCCCAATAGCCCACTCATTATTTATCACTCTGGCTGGTGCAGCATCCTGTTATCAGTTGAAGTGGCCAGAAAGCTGAGAGTGTTCTGGAATGTTCTTTCCCACATCTCCATCCCAGCAGACCCAAGGAACAGTGCAGGCTCCACAAGATTGCACACTGCTCGGTTATCACAGGAAGAGTTGTTTTTTTGGTAGTACTGAATATTGAACCCAAGGCCTTCACACCACACTGAGTTCCACCCCTAGGGCCTTTTTAAAACTTTTTTTTTTTTTTGAGACAAGGTCTCAATAAATTGCTAAGTTTCCCGGGCTAGCCTCAAACTTTCCATTCTGCCTTGGCCTTCCAGAGTGCTTGGATTATAGTCATGCCTGGCAGGAAGAGAATTTGATTTTGTCCAGTTCATCTCCACCCGGTTACCTGAGCCCCCATCAGGCCAGGTCACACCTGTGGCCACTGGCCAGTCCAAGTCTGGCCCAGTCATCTGTGGCCAAAGTGCTGGTCAGCCTTGGCTGACAAGGGATCCAGCAGATTTAATAGGCTGCTACCTAATCATCTATCAGGTTGGGGCCTATTCTGTAAGCTGAGGAGGTAGTCATTTGCACTCTTGTGTTTTCCAAGGCTTCAGTTTACTGGCAGGTATAGAGTGACACAATGTGGCAAGAATCCATAGGAAATGCATACAGTGCAATCACAAGCATGCATGTTCAGATAGCCTGGTGTCTGTAGCTCCTCCTCCCAACATGTAGCTGCTTGGGGCCAGCTCTCCTCTGGGAAATGTAGGCTGCCCAGGAGACTGGGGAATGCTTCAGTTGCCCCTCAGGTGACTCAGGTCTCTGGCTATAAAAGAGTCTTCCTGGGGCCGAAGGAGTTCAGTTTTAGAGCACTTGCCTAGCATGTGAGAAACCCTGGGCTCAAGCCCCACAAACGAAATAAGCCATTTATCCCAGTTTGGTGGCTGTCACAGAAAGATGGGAAGCTGGGGGACAAGGGTCCTGACATCAGACAGGAAGGAGCTGGAAGGCTGAGAAATTGTAAGCTCTAAGAAAGCTCAGAGTTATAAGCCCTGGTTGCTGTCCCTCCCCCCAGACCTGCTAGTGTGAGTTTTCCTCCCCCTCCCTGGCTAGTGACACCCAGGTTACCTGCAGGGGGCCACCGGCCAGTTCCTAAGTGTTCCTGTCGCTAGTTTATCTCATGGAAGAGGAGGAGGGAAGCTTTTAGGGAGATGAGAAACAGCAGAAAGTAGGTTTAATGGTATAAAAAATTTTTCCACAGAAAATGACTTTGAAAATAGCATGAAATCTACTTAACTCTAGTAGCTCTTTGGTGCTAGGCAGAGAGAGCTGGGGACATGGAGGGAAGCCAGGAAGAGACTGGGAGGTGGTTGCTGTGACTCACCCTCTGCTGGGGGCTGGCAGGAGGCAGAAAGGCCACAGGGCACCCTCCTCAGTCCTCCCTCACCTCGCCCAGATAGCCCTCTAGGAGAGCAGAAGCACAGGAAGGTACTGGGGAGCTCTGAGCGACTTTGGGGTCCCTTCCCCTTGTCTGCCTTCTCCCCTGCCTGGCTCAGAGGGGTGCTTCTGCCGTGCTGTGGCTTGTGCTATTGGCAGTTCCTAGGCTCCCCACTTTGGGCAGAGTTACCCGTTGCTCCTGAGTTCAGAACTGGGGGCAGAGCTGTGCTGAAGGACACTATCCAGGACAAATGCTGGTGCCTGCTGGGTCCACTTATCCTCGAGCTCACCTTCTAGGGGGCAGGAAACTTTGGGATTTTCAACACTTCATTTAATTATTCCATCCACATTTGTCCAGGCCTGGGAGTGAAGGAGGGAGGCTACAATGTTTACGAAGACTCAGGTTCCCTGGAATTGTTCCTAAGCATTGACTATATAGCAGGTTCTCAGTCCTGGGTCAGGGAATCTCAAGGGTCCAACAAATATAGTTTGCAATTTTGTCTAATTCAGAATTTTAGAAAATAATCACAATTAATTTTATTAGATCGAGACAGAACTCTTAGCTGGGTGTGGTGATGAGTACCTGTAATCCTAGCACTCTGGGGAGGTGAGGCAGGAGGATTACTATGAATTTGAGCCCAGCCTGGGTAACTTTGTGACTTAACAAGACCCTCTCTTAAAAACAAAATGGGATGGGGATGGTAGAGCATTTGCTTAGCTTGTGAAAGGTCCTAGATTCAGTCTCAGTACAGAAACAAAACAAAACTGAGCGGGAAAACTTGGGAGGAAGGAACTGAGCACTTGAGGCTGGGAGCTGGAGAAACCCCAGGAGGGTAGGATTTTGATATAGCCATTTAGCCCTGGCTTTTTGAGGCCATTCAAAATGTCAGCTTCCTGCTGGGCATGGTGGTGCACGGTTATAATCCTGGCACTCAGAGGAGACTGAGGCAGGAAGATCACCGAGAGCTCAAGACCAGCCTGGGCTACATAGTGAGTTCAAGGCCAGCCTGAACCACATAGTGAGACCCTGTCTCAAAAATAAAGTCAACTTCCTGAAAATGACCATACCACATTGGTAGTGTGGAATTGGCCACAATGAAGTATTTACACCACAGAAATTGGCAAATCATATCAGTCTGCCAGATGTGCTGGAGCTACCAGATGGAAGACTGCCCTCCATCTTTACACAGCTGGCTCTTGTCAGTGCTCCCAAAGTCATGTCACCCACTTGGAGGCCTGACCATATCTCGAGTCACCTTGTCACTGTTTCCACGTCCCTTCACTGCTCTCATCCCCATCCCAAGTAGTCACCATCTGGGTTCTCAATGAACACCTCCCCCCTGGAAGGACCACACGGGACTTGTTTGCTGCTTTGTCCCTCTGCCCAGATGGTAGGTGCTCAAAAATATTTACTGGATTAAGAAATGAGCAAGTTTCCTCCTGGGTCCTAGGCCAGACCAGATGAGGAGGAGGAAGAGGAGCAAAGTCCCCGTTGGTCTGGAACCTGCTGAACTGGATGGAAATGGGCCAAATTCATCAGATCCTTGTCTTGAGGACCTGTTGCTGGGTTTAACAAGTAAAAATAAAGTATTACCCAATCACATTTGAATTTCAGATAGACATAAATGTTTAGTATAAATATGTTCCATGCAATATTTGGGACATATTAAATGATTATTCATCGTTTGCAGGAAGTTTGAATGTAATGGAAGTGTATTTTCTCCTTGGGGAGCTGTGGTGTGCTGAAGAGCATTTTTCCAGACTCTAGTTTCATAATTTCCTCTCTGTCCACAGCCCAGGGATGCTGTCAGCCCTCTCTGGACTGTGAGAGGATGGTAGGTGACCCACTCTCCCATCTTTATTCCACATGTCCTGAGCTGTGCATGGCAGCTTGAGCTCAGCCAGTCTGAACAGCTGTTTTTCATCTTAGGACTATATGGAGCAGCCCTGGACTTTACCTGCAGACAAACATTATAACTCTAGATGCTTTTAAACTAGATTTCCAGTCCAACTGGAGACTAATTACAATCAACTCTGCCTGGCTTCATTAGCCTGCCTTATGACTTTACCTTCTAAATACAGAATCTGTGCCCACCGCCCCTTTCCATCATCACATATGTACAGCCACCTAATCTTCCCTACATATATTTTAGCCACCTCCCCTGTTTTTTTGAGGTACAATACTGGGGCTCAAACCCAGAGTCATGTACACCCTAGGCAAGTACTCTTACCACTGAGCTACTCCCCCTGCCCTCTAGACCCTTCTGATCTATTCTGTATGCTGCAACTAGAAGGGTGATTTTGAAACAAATCTAAACAAGTCATTTCCCTTGTTTAAAATTCTTCAAGTCTATCCCTTGTCTCTTAAGAAAAAGACTAAAATAATCACTTTACAGTGGGGGAAATCTGGTAGACACTAATAAAACCCAAGCAATTAAGGTTGGCCATCCCACCAATATGACATATAGCTTCTGTGGAATTCTTGCAAGAAATTTACAATCTTGACTGAATCCTAAGAAAGCATGAGGCAAACTAAAATCAAGAGAAACTGCGCATCATGACTGGCCAGTGCTCTTCTGAAGTGTCAAGTTCATGCAGGACAAAGTTGAGAAACTGTCACAGGGTGGAGGAGATCAAGAAGAGGCAACAACGTGGGGCAGCTGTGGCCCCTGGATTCCATGCACATTGGAAAAAGGGTATCGGGGAAAACTGGTGAACTGCGAATAAGCACTATAGTTTAGTTAATAGTATTATGTCATTGTCTCCTTGTTAGAATCATTTTATTATACTTACGTGAGTTGTTAACATTAGGGGAAATTAGGTAGAGGGTTTATGGGAATTCTCTTACTATTTTTCTAACTTCAGGCTTAAAATTATTTCAAGATGGAAGTTGAAAAGAGGGCGGAAGGCCAGGACGGGCCTAGCCACTGCTTGCTTCTCCCCACATCTCCAACCCCTTGTAGTACCTCATACAAGCTTTTCACCCACTCTGGTCATCTGGAGTCTTACTGTGCAGCCAGGGTGGAGAACCACAGCTCAAAACCCAACGTTTTGAATTAGCCCCAAGGGTCAACATAGTCCCTGGCACATAGCAGGTGCTCAACAAATATTAGTTGAATGAATAGTAACAAATCAAATGAGAAGACAGATATAAATGTAATAAAAATAAATAAATGGAATAAATATAATAAAAATAAAACAATAAAATGGTATCATTAGTATTAATTCAGTTTGGTGACAGGATGGGAGGCAAGATGAGAGGTCTCTGGGGTGAAAGGTGGAAAACATGGATTAAATATGGGGAAATAAGCAGCAAGGCTCATTTTCTGATTAGGGCCAAGTGGACTTGGCTCTGGCTCCTTAGGATCCTCAGAGGTGGGGATGGAGAGGGGGTTGGGTTTCCATGGGAAGACTCAGCAAGCCCTGTAATAAGTAAGGGTCCTGGGCCAGCTGAGGGACTGGTCTTTCCCAAGCCCCTGGTTGTTACTTTTTTTTTTTTGAGGCAGGGTCTCAGTGTATGGTTCACACTGACCTTGAACTCACTATGTAGCCCAGGCTGGCCTTGAACTCATGGTGATCCTCCTGCCTCAGCCTCTTGAGTGCTGGGATTACAGGTATGTGCCACCATGCCGGGCTTGGTCATTACTCTTAGATGGGCAAAGTCCCACTCCCTTCTTTCCTGGAGGGCACTGAGCTTAGGGTGTTTGGGGAGCCTGGTGCAGACCCTGCTGTCCAGGACTGGTCTGGTGTGTGCTTTTGGGTGGTCATCTCAGCTCTCTGGTCTGACATTCCCCACTTAGGAGCTGGGGGCAGTTGTAACCACCCTGCTTTCCATAGGGATTGTTGGGAAGATCAAAGGAGTGAATATTACATCGTGATATTTAACTTAACCAGACACAAAAGAATAAACAGTGTATGATTCCACTTCTATGAGGTACATAGTTTAGGCAAATTGTTAGAGACAGAAAGTAGCTCAAAGTTAGCAAGGGCCAGAGAAGAAGTTAAACTGTTTAATGATTACAGACTTTTGTATGGGTTGGTGAAAAAAATTTAGAAATAGTAATGGTAGTTAAGCAAAATTGTAAGCCTAATTATTGGCATTGAATTATGCCATTGATTGATTGATTGATTGGTTTTTTTGAAACAAGTTCTCACTATGTAGTTTAGACTGGCCTTGAACTTACTATGTAGCCCAGGGTGGTCTTGAACTCATGGTGATGATCCTCCTGCCTCAGCCTCCTGAGTGCTGAGATTACAGGCATGCATCATCATGTCTGGGTTAAACTAAGCATTTTATTTTAATTTATTTCATTTTTGAGACAGGGTCTCACTATGTAATTCAAGATGGCCTTGAGCTCACTATGTAGCCCAGGCTGGCTTTGGACTCATGGTGATCCTCCTGCCTCAGCTTCCTGAATGCTGGGATTATAGGTGAGCACCACCATGTCCAGTTTGTGCATTTTAAAACAGCAAATAAAAATGCTTAAGATGACATATCTTATGTTACATGTATATTACCATGTTCCAAAACAAAAAGGAATAGGTGGGGTTATGTAGCACATGGTAGAACACATGCTTAGTATTCATGAGAACCTGGGTTCAATGCTCAGGACCAGGAGCAAAAGGAAAAGGAATAATACTGATGCATGCTACAACTGGATAAATCTCAAAACTATTATGCTAAATAACAAACCAAACACAAAAGGTCACATATGATTTCATATATATATATATATATATATATATGAATGACAAAGTTTATTTGAAAAAATAAAAGTGAAGAAAGAGTGAGGGAGAAAGAAACTGGCTCTGTGGCTCTGCAGAGTGAGCTTGGATCAAGCAAAGGAGGAAAAAGGCAAGATAAAAGTACACCCTGGAAGATGCGAGGTGGGCTATGGGGAGGAAAGCCACAATAGTGAGCTCTTCTTGGTGTCTGTGTCCTTTCATGCTGTCCACATCTCGAGGAAACCTGAGAGAACTTCTACACATGAGTCCTGAGAGTGGTGCTGGGATCCCATGCCCCAGGTTGGGTCAGGTCTAGGCCACCCTGTTGAAAACCTGCTTGAGTTTTTGAAAGAAGTCCAGGTGCAGGGCTTTGGGAACTGTTCTGCACATCTTGTAATTAACAGGTCACCCCTACTTCTCAGCCAGTTTTGCCACACCCTAATCTCCTGTCTCATTTCCCCTGAGAGACACATAATTCTTTATGGGGTGCTGAGGTCTCTGTCTTCTATAGCTTCTTCAAAGTGGAAGAGGCTGTAGGCCCTCCCTACTGGGGTTATGTGCTCTCCAACTACCTTGGGGTGCTGTGGCTCACTGGCTCATTGAAGAAAGGAAAACCTGTCAGGAAATAAAGAGAAAAGGGTTAACGACCATTGAGGTGCCTGTGTGACAGGAGAAAGAAACTTCATTATTAGCCTAAATATGAAGAGCAGGTCAGATTTCCACACTTCCTATAGCTGCATTGGAGTCTTGCTTTTTTGAAGAGAAATCTCAAGTCTTCCAGAGGCTCACAGAAGTAGCTTTCTCCTTTTGGGTAATCTTGTTCTTCAGATAGTTCAGGTGGGACCACCTTTATTCTAGAAAGATGAATCCAATTGTCTATCTCCAGCATCTGTACTGCAGTGGGTATGGCAAGGAACACTAAAAAGGGGCCTTTCCATTTTGGCTTTAACTGGTCAGTGGGTGTCCCCTCTCTCCTAGTTTTCACAAGCACTTGGTCTCCAGGGCAGACACTAGGTGGTCCCCCTGGGCCAGGGGCTGGCAGGACTCTGTTCCCATACATTCCAATAGCCTTGGTTGATGAGATATTGTAAGAGTCTTGTGGTCTCTGGTAGGAAAGGCTTCAATCCAGCCTGTAAAGGTGTCAATCAGGACCAACATTCGTTTAAATCCTCCACATGGCGGCATGTAGGTAAAATTTAATTGCCAGTCCTCCCCAGAGCATGTCCCTCTCCTCTGTACAGTTCTAATAAAGGAGGTGGTTTGGGCTTGCCCAGGTTATTTTAGGCATAGAGTGGGCAAGCTTTGCAGACCTGTTGAGTAGTTGCCACTAGTCCAAATCCTTTGAAAACTCAATTGACAATTTCCAATGTGGCATCTCTTCCCTCAAAGAAAGAATCAATGAAGTGTTTTATAGCCTTTCACTGTATCCCTTGGGGAATGATCAGTTTGTTTTCTAAATACCTCCAAAGTCCCTTTAAAATTCCCTCTTGTTCCAAGTCCCATTTATCTTCCTGGGGAGTATGGATTGGTTTTAATTGTTCCTTAGGATCTGGGAATAAGACTAGAGTATTAAGGGGCTGTAAAGCTGCCTGTTTTGCTTCCTATCAGCTTTTTGATTTCCCAAGGGGACTTTGGACACGACTGTGACCTGCTGAGGCAGGAGGATTGCAAGTTTAAGCCCAACCTGGGGAACTTAGTGACTTAGCAAGACCCTGTCTCAAAAACAAACAAACAAACAAACAAACAAACAAACACAACTCTTGTGTGAGAAACTGAAAGTGTAACTAAGGACCAAAATGTATAATAGAGGGGTGGGGATTTAGCTCAGTGGTTTCACTGCCTGCTGTACAAGTGCAAGGACCTGAGTTCGATCCCTGGTACCAAAAAACAAAATGTATAATAGATATTGGGAAATGGGAAGAAAATATTCAAATAAGAAGGGGAGCAAGGGAGGGGAGAAGGGAAAAGGAAGGAAGGGACAAGAAAAGAGAATAGAAGGAAAAAAACGGAAATAAAGCTTTTGTAAATAAGGAGGGGAAGAGGGGTGGAAGGGAGGGTAAGGGAATCGGAAAAAAAAGGAGCAAGATGTATTATGTATAGGTACAAATTCCCTATGATGAATGTTATTATGTATATCCAAAATGTACCAATACAAAAATAAATAAATAAAAAGCTTTAAAAAAAACCCCAACCAACCAGCTGAGTGCGGTGGTGCACACCTGTAATCCCAGCACTCAGGAGTCCGAGGCAGAAGGATAATTGTGAGTTGGAGGCCATCCTGGGCTACATAGTGAGTTCAAGGCCAGTCTGAACTGCAAATCCCTATCTCAAAACACCAAAGCCAAATCAAACCAAACCAAACTGAAAGAAAAAACCCAAACAAACAAAAACTACCACCATCAGTAAAAGAAGTGTGTGTGCAGATGTGCATTTTTCTGGGAGGGTCCTCTGCTGTCATCAGATTCTCAAAGGGGTCTGTGTCCCAGAGAGGTTAAAGAGTTGTTAGCAAAGCCAGTTATCACTGCTGTCTCCCTACAGTCGGTTCCAGCCCAACCCGACTCCTCCCCTTCCCTAGATAGGGGTGGTTCCGCCCTGTGTGCTTGTTCTCCACCTGTCCTCCACCTGTCTCCAGAGTCCCCCCTCACCCCAGGTTCTGGCGCTGTGCTCTGCTCTTCTGCTTGTCCCACTGAGGCCCCTCTGAGTTAGTGCTCGAGTACTTGGCTCCAGTCCACTGACTGCTGCAGAATCCGCCTGCTCGTCCCTCTCTCCTCCGCGCTCCAATCTTGTCCCACCTTTCCCTTGCCTGAAGCAGCTTTCAGCTGTCATTGATGAGTGATGAGCAACGTCCCAGGTGCCAGATCTGAAGTCACCTCGGGGTGCTTCTTCCTTCTCCTTCTTCTCCTCCTTATCTGAAAAGCTCCCCTCTCTCGATCTCCCTGACTCCCCCTGCACATCTGGACTCTCCCACGTCTACACTGCTGCTGTTGTCTTTCTCTTTCTGAATTTTCTGTGGGTTTTCTTCCCTTTAAAATGGTGAGTTTTAAAAAAATAGGTAAAACATGTATATTGGAAAAAAGTCAAATAGGAACAAAGGACCATACAGTAAAAGTTATTTCTTCTTCCCTAGACGATCATTTCCCCCAACTCTCTCCCTGGGGGCACCTGTGCTGGCCACCTTTTGAGTTGTGGGTCCAGTACAGGTCCACATTACTGCTGAGTACTGGAGCAGAGGCTGATTCGAATGGAGATGGGTTACAAGTATAAAACACACACCAGACTTCAGAGACTTAGTACAGAAATATAGTTAGTAGTTTTAAGATATTGATTAAATGTTGAGATAGTAATTTTTTTTTTTGGTACCCGGGATCGAACTTGGGTCCTTGTGCTTGTGCAGCAGGCAGTGAAACCACTGAGCTAAATCCCTGACTTGAGATAGTAATATTTTAGGTATACTCATATAAATCTTTTTTTTTATAGTACTGGAGATTAAACCTAGGGCCTTCCCACTGAGCTATGTCCTCTGCCCTTTTAAAAAAATTTTAATTTTGAGGCAGAGTCTTGCTAAACTGCCAAGTTGCCTAGGCTGGGCTCAAATTTATAATCTTCCTGCCTCAGCCTCTCACAGTGCTGGGATCACAGGTGTCCATTGTCACACCTGGCAACCAGATAAATAAATTATAATAATATTAATTTCATTTGTTTCTCTTTTTTCTAGGGGAGGAGACTGGGGATTGGACCGAGGGTCATTCTACCACTGAGGTACATCCCTAGCCTTTTTTATTTTGAGACAGGGTCTTGCTAAATTGCTCAGGCTGTCTTCAAACTATCAATCCTCCTGTCTTGGCCTGCTAAGTAGCTGGGATTACAGGCATGTGCCACCACATCCAATAGGGATTTTTGTTTGTTTGATTGATTTTTGAAACAGGGTCTCGGTATGTAGTTCAGGCTGGCCTTGAACTCACTATGTAGTGTAGGCTGATCTTGAAATTCCTCAGCCTCCCGAGTGCTGGTATTACAGGTGTGCACCACCACACCCAGGTCTTTTAATAGGGATACTGGAAAATTTTAAATTATATATATGGATTGCTTTTGTGACTGACATAATTTTAGCAAATAGCACTGTTCTAGGGCTAGTCTTTGCATTTACTATCTAAGCATGTACACGCACATATGTATAAGGTGCAGTACAGAGACTTCTGTAAATTTCTCTCTGCAGTCCACTATCTATCTCTGTCTCAGAAACTCCAGCATCTTAGTAAATCTACGCCTGCCTCATTCTTTCTAATGTCTGCTTAGCATCCCATTATTTGTCCAAACAGCCCTCTACTGTCGGGCACTGAGGCAGTTTCCAATCTTTTAATGCTGCCATAACCCAGTGCTTCTGTAAATACCCAGGAGCCTACATCTCTGACCTATGACCCAGCAATTCCACTCCTAGGTGTGTATCCTAAAGCTTGGAAAACATGCTCTTTGTGCCTCTCTTGTCCTGCAGTACCCTGGCCAGTGCAGTGTGGATTATTAGTTGAACTAAACCTCAGAATTCTGAGCTGGAAAAGTCCTTAGAGTCCATGGGTCCCCTCTGCACATTTTCTTGGCTCCACAGGTCTGTACTGGGTGCCTGGGAGGCACAGGGGGTGCACAGGTGAACAGAGGGGGGGGGTCTCTGCCTCGAGGAGATTGGAGTAGAATAAGGAGTCAGTCACATAAACAAATGACTAAAATCAGTAGGTGCTTTATTAAGGGTGTGTGAAACATAGAGGAGCTGTTTGTTTTTTTTTTTGGTACCGGGGATTGAACTCAGGTCCTTCCACTTGTCAGGCAGGTGGTGGAACTACTGAGCTAAATCACCAGCCCTAGAGGAGCTTTTTGTAGTCAAGGAAACCAAAGCCCACAGCCGAGTGACTACTGTGTGGTCATTGGTGTGGATCCCTCTTTCCCTCTCTAGAGTGTAAAATCTGGACAGCCAGGTGCTATTTTGTTTGTTTGTTTGTTTTACATTTTTCTAGGCAGGCATTGTAGCCCTGAGCTACACCCCAGCCCACTGCATGTCTTTCATAAGCTCAAGCTGTCCATCTGTAGTGGTTGCTATGAAGTAAAAGACACTGGTATCTGCATATTCATACCTAATTTCATTTAAATATTCCAGGACCCTTATGGGATAGGTCATTGCCATCTGAATCAGCATGCATCGCTCTGCCTCCACCAACCACTGGGCTCCACTGTCTCCTCTCAGGGACCTTGTCTGCCCACACATCTGGTCTCTAGGTAGCAGTGCCGCTTGTCCTGGTGTGGTGGAGAAGCCACCTCCAAGGGTATGCCATGTGCAGTGTGGTTAAGGGTTTGTCTCCTGGGTCCAGGCTCAGATGCCAAGCCTGCACTATGAACTGTGTGACACTGAGCAGACAAGCGCCTCCTCTACAGAGCAGCCCTAGTGACAGCCCCTGACTCAGAGAGCTGGGGGTGAGGACCTGGGTGGGAGTCTGGCCCAGGATGAGCTTCCAGGGCAGAGACTGTCACATATCAGGCCCTGGGCCACTAAGCACCTCTTTTGGTATATTGTCCCTATTTTATTTATCTATTTTACAATTGTCCCTCTTTTATAAGCTGTTGTCTACCAAATGCATATTACTCAAACAAAATTCAGTCAATTTTATAGCGAGACAATATTTACTCAAAACAAATTGTATGGTTTTGTCATAGATTGGAGATATTTTTTGCTTTAGGCTTTTGCCACATTGTGAATTGAACACAGAGCCTTGGTGCATGCTAGGCAGGTGCTGTTATCATTGAGCTACACTCCGAGATTATTTATTTATTTATTTATTTAGCCACGTAGGGATTGGACCCAGAGCCTTTGCACTGAGCTACATCCCCAATCGTTTTTATTTTTTATTTTGAGACAGGGCTTCACTAAGCCACTAAATTGCCCAGGCTGCCTTTGAATTTGGCAGTTCTGTTGCCTCAGCCTCCTAGTAGCTAGTAGTACAGGTGTGTGCCACTGCACCCAGTGAAAAGCTTTTTTTCTTTTTTTTTTTAATTAACACATCTGAATTGTACATATTTCTAGGGTATAGTGAGGTAATATGATAAATGTGTACAAAGTGTAATGATGAAATCAGAATATTTAGCATTTCCATCTCCTTGAACACTTATCAGGTTTTTGTGTTGGGCAGCTTTGTGGAAAAGTCATTAAAATAGCAGGGATGGGTGGATGCTGAGAGTATAGCTTAGTGGTAGAGGATGTGTTTAGCATGTACAGGGGCCGGAGTTTAATTCCCAGCACTGGAAAAAGAGAAGAAATAAAGGAAAGAGGGAAGAAAAGAAAATCATAATGCCAAGGGATGAATTGATGAACAAACTGGCCTATCCATGCAATGGGCTATTATTCAACTATGAAAAGAAATGAAGTACTGACATACGGTACAATGGTAGAACCTTGAAAACATTATGCAAAGTGAAAGAAGCCAGACACAAAAGGTCACATATTGTAGGCAGTCATTGTGGTGCACACCTGTAATCCCAGCACTCTGGGATAGCAGGAGGGAGGGCAGCAAGTTCGAGCCCAGCCTAGGCAATTTAGCAACTTAGTGAGACCCTGTCTCAATATTAGAAATAAAAAATGGGCCGGGTCGAGGATTTAGCTCAGTGGTGCCACCACCTGCCTCGAAAGTGCAAGGTCCTGAGTTCTATCCCTACAACAACAAAAAAAAGGGCCAAGGAGTAGCTCAGTGCTAAAAAAAAAAGTCACAAATTGCATGATTCCATATATATATGAAATACTTATAAGTAGGTAAATCCATACATCCATAGAGATAAAGCTCAGATTGGTGATTCTGGTGGGGACATGAGGAGAAGCTGTTTAATGGGACTGGGGCTTCCTTTTTGGGTAATGACAGTGTTTAAAAACTAGATAGAGGCTGTGCTTGTACAACATTGTGAATTGCTAAATGAAGTGTACATTTTAAAACATTTAATTTTGTTATGAGAATTTTCCCTCAATAAAAGTAATACTTCAGACCCCTCCCTTTTCCCTGATTAAGACCTCATTTAGAAGTAATTGATCCTTTCACTTTATGAAGAGGAAGCTGAGGTCCAGGAAGGCAAGAAAAGGGGTGAGCATGGCTCTCTGGGTGTGACACACACTCCTAAACCTGGAATTGACTTTACGATCAAAACATGAGGGCAAATAGGAGTTGATTAATCCAAGAAGGGAAGGAAAAGTATTTCAGGCAGAGGGAACAGCTCATGCAAAGCCCCTACAAGCACGGAGGGCTGAAGGAAGGCAGACATGGTGGGGTGCAGAGTTTGGGGGAGTATGGTATGAGGTGCAACTGGAGGTGGACAGGGCTTGTAAGGTTATGGAGTTTGTGCCCTTTATCATAAATAATGTGATATATATGTATAATACAATATATATAATGTGTCATGATAACTGGCATATCTATCACTTCAGATATTTATCATTTCTTCTTGGGGGGGGTACTGGGGATCGAACTTGGGTCCTTGTGCTTGTGCAGCAGGCAATGAAACCACTGAGCTAAATCCCCGACCCCTTATCATTTCTTTATGTTGGGAACAGTCAGAATTATCTCTACTAGCTATTTTGAAATATGCAATAAAATGTTGTCAACCATAGTTATCCTATTATGCTGCACAATATTAGAAGTTATTCCTGGGGTAACCCACTTTCCGGTCCACCTTCTGTCTCTCTTGGAATCTTTCTTTCTCTCAATAAATTTTTCCTACTCTTAAAAAAAAAAAGAAGTTATTCCTCCCACCCAACCGCACTCCACATCCTTACCCATCCTCTCTGCCCTATCTCCCCTCCATTTCCCAGGCTCTAGTAACTACTATTCTACTCTACACGACTCTGATATTTGTCTTTCTGTGCCTGAGTTATTTCACTTACCATAATGTCCCCCAGGTCCATCCATGTTGCTGCAAATGGCAGGATTTCATTCTTTTTTAAGGCTAGGTAATCTTTCATTGTGTATTTATACACATTCTTTCTTTTTTTTTTTTTTGTACCAGCGATCAAACTCAGGACCTTGTGCTTGCAAGGTGGGGTGGTGCTGCTGAGCTAAATCCCAGGCCTGTGTATACTTTTTTTTTTAATCCACTACTGATGGACCCTTGTTTAATTCCACATCTTGGCTATTGTAAATAGTGCTGAATAATGATGTGAAGAGAGATCTCTTTAACATACTAACTTCTTTTTCCTTTGGATATATATTCAGTAGTGGGTTGCTGGATCTTTGATAAGCAATTTTTTATTTTATAATTTTATTTTATTTTATCCTATTCCCCCCCTCAAGCCCCTTTCCCTCCCTATGTACAAAAGCTTTGTTTCCGTTTTTTTCCTTCTATTTTCACTTTTTTCTTGTCTCTTCTTTCCTTTTTTCCTCCTTCCTCTTTTGTTCTCCTTCACATTTGAACACTTTCTTTCCATTTCCCAGTGGGATTGCTGGATCTTAAGGAGGCTCTATTTCTAGTTTTGTTTTGTTTTGTTTTGGTACTGGGGATCGAACTCGGGTCCTTGAGCTTGCCAGGCAGGTCCCAGAACCACTGGGCTAAATCCCTGGCCCTATTTCTAGTTTTTTGAGGAACCTTTGTACTATTTTCCATAATGGCCACCCGAATTTGCATTCCCACCAACCGTGTATGGTTTGTTTGTTTGTTTGTTTTGGTACCCAGGATAGAACTCTGGGTCCTTGCACTTGCAAGGCAGGCACGGTGCCACTGAGCTAAATCCCTGGCCTGTTTGTTTGTTTTTTACATTACAACTATTCCAACTGGGGTGAGAGACCTCACTGGGTTTTTGATTTGCATTTCCCTGATAATTACTGATGTTAAACATTGTTTCACACACTTGCTGACCATCTGTACATTTTCTTTTGAGAAATGTCTATTCAGATCATTTGTTCATTTTTAAATTGAATTGTTTGAGCTCCTTATATATTATGGATAGTAATTTCCTGTCTGATAAATACTTTGCAAGTATTTTTCTCCTGTTCTGTAGATTGCCTCTTAACTCTCTTGGTTGTTTCCTCTGCTGTGCAGGAGCTTTTTGGTCTGATATAATTCCATTTTTAAATTTTTGATTTGTTACCTGTGCTTTTGAGGTCATAGCCACAAAATCTTTGCCCAAGCTAGGCATGGTGACACATGCCTGTAATCTCAAAAAACAAACAAACAAAAGAGAGAGAGAAAGAGAGAGAGAAAAATGCATATCTTTTGAAAGTTTTACTCACAGAAGCTTGCCTTTATCAGATCTGTATTGAGAAATGTCCACTTTAGTTAAATAGAGGTCAAGCAGGAAGTAGAGACAGCATTTCAGAGGTTTTGTTTTTTTTTTTCGTTAAAATCATCTTTGGGGCTGGGAATTTAGCTCAGTGGTTCCACTGCCTGTCTCGGAAGTGCAAGGACCCGAGTTCAATCCCTGGTACCAAAAAATAATAATAATAATAAAAAAATAAAAAATCATCTTTGAATGACAGATTTATCATAGTATTACAGTTTTGTTGTTGTTGTTTGTTTTTATTGCCATATAGTAATTATCATTTCCCCCAATCTTTTAAAAAAAGGAAGTTTAAAAAAATAACAAAATTTACCATCTTATTTACTTATTTTTTGTTTTTTGGCAGGGCAAGGTCTAGCTTTGTAATTCAGGCTGGCCTTGAACTCACTATATAGCCCAGGCTGGCCTCAAACTCAGGGCAATCCTCCTGCCTCCCGAGTTCTGGGATCACAGACCTGCACTACCACACCCAGCCCATCTTATCTATTTTTATTAATTTTCTTTTTTTTGGGTACTGAGGATCAAACTCAGGACCGAACACTTGGCAGACAGGTGCTGTGCTGCTGAGCTACATCCCCGCCATCTTATCTATTTTTAAGTGCATAGTTCAGTATTGTGAAATCTATTCCTGTTGTTTTGCAACTGATCTCCAGAATTTTTCATCTTGCAAAACTGAAACTCTGTGCTCATTAAGCAACAACTCCCCATTCCTTCTACCCCCAGCCCAGCAACCACCATCCCACATTTTATCTGCATGAATCAGATTACTCTAGGTACCTTGTGTTAGTAGAATCGTGCAGGGTTTGTCCTTTTATGACTGGCCCATCTCCCCCAGCGTGGTGTCCTTAGGTTCATCCATATCGTAGCACGTGACAGGATATTCAGGAAGCTTTTGCAGTAGTGTGACTAAGACCTGATGGGAATTTGGACTAGGGCTTCGTAACAGATGTGACAAGAAGTAGGGAGATCAGGAGGATGGGGAAAGGTCGAGCCACAGGACTGGGTGTAGGGTGGGAAGGTGGCAAGGCTAGGGGAGATAAGCTTCTGCCTTTGGCCCTGGCTGCAGAGAGGAATGTGGGCAGACCAGTGGCAGCCACACTTGTGGACTCCTTTGGAGGGTGGGCCCAGGAGTAATCCAGGGGTGACTCACCCAGGGGTGTCTCACCAGGGGTGGAGCTGGGACCAGAAGAAACTGAAAGAACTCTCTCTTCAGCCCAGAGGCCCAGACAGACCAGAGAGGAAGGCCAAACAACCACTGTGGCCCCTTTGTGCCTTCCTACAGGTTGCTGGCCTACAGAGTGGGCTTTATGGTTTCCCAAGATAAAAGGCAGGAGGAGGGGTAAGGTTTTGTGCTCTGTCCTGGTGCAGGATGCCAGCGGGTTGGGTTCCCCGTGGGGCCACACTGATGTCTCCTGTTCTTTCTTTCTCTAAAATTGTACAGGTCCTTTCACCCAGGGGTCTCCTCTCTGCTCCTATCTCCCCCAAGAGGTGGGTGATTCTCCCTTCGGAAGGAGAAATCCCTGATCCTGACAGTCTCAGCCACATGGGAGTGGCTTCTCCCCAGAGATACTCCCAGGGAGCAGAGTGGAGTGTCTACTGAAGGCAGGCCTGTGCCAGACCTAAAGATGCAGATCCCAGATGTGAGCCCCACCTTCAGAGGAGCTGCTGCTGGGTGGATATGAACAGGGGTGGTGTTGGATCACAAAAAGGGTTTTTAGTTCTAATTGGTATGGGATGGGAGTTGTCAGAAAAGACTGCATAAAAGATATTTTCTTGAATCATATCTTAGAAGGGTTTTTTTATTAGCTTGTAGGAAAGAAAGTGAGGGAGTGGCAGCAGATAAAGAGTCCCTCATCTGGACAAAAGTGGGAAGATGGAAACAGGCCTATCTTCAGCTCTCTACAGCAGGATCTGTCTGCTCAGGGATGAACAGGGACCCATAGTCTAGGACTTTGGCTTTAGTTTGTCTGGGAATGGAAGTCATCAGGTGGCAGAAATGAGGAACTCTGGTAGGGAAGCCATTTAGATAACTTTTAAGAAATTCCATATAGCGGGCTGGGGGTGTATCAGTGGTAGGGGACTTGCCTAGCATGGGTGAGGCCCTGTGTTTGATCCCTAGCACTTCCATACATGCTCAGTGCTGTTGTTGGAGCCATGAAAGTATTGATTTATGCAATATTCACAGACACCCCACACTAGTCACCCTACACTAGCCACTGTGCTAAGCAGATTAAGGACAGGCCTGGAGGGGGACATGGAAGGAAGAATGGCCAGAAGAATGGCAGCGGTGAGGGTGGAGCAGGCTCTGAGAGGCCTTGCTACCGTATGCTGAGGTGTGGACTCTTGCTTGCCTCAGTCTCCATGTCTGTAACCTGGGGACAGGAGCACCTGCCTCTGTGGCTGAGCCTGTGTGACCAGGTCTTTTGTACTACTGTTTTCATGCTGGTCCTACCCATTGGTGTCAACAGACCCACTGTTTCCTTTGTCCCTTTCCTGGATGTCTTTGGGTACGTGGGCAGGGAGACCCTAGCCTTTGGGAGTTTTTGTCATTTCCTTACGGAGCTGGAACTGGCTTTGAAGCCTGCCTGGCTCTTCGGAGGGAGAGTGGTGAAGGGCGGAGGAGGGTGGAGGTTGAAGTGTTTGGAAGGGCAGGCCGTGGCACGGGCACCTTTTATTTTTGTTCTGAACATGTGAGTCTTCCCACAGAGACTCATTCTGCACAGAGTTGTTCCTCCCCTGTCACACAGAGGATGTGAGAGCCCCTGGGAGGGCTCAGGGCAGGTGAAGCAAGGCTGTCAGCCTCCTGCCCCAAGCCAACCATGCCACCAAAAATAGAAGGCCCACAGCATCAGCCCCAGGAATGGCTGCAGGGAAGCCTTTGAAGCAGGACGTGGCCTGGGAGGGAAGGCAGGGGAAGCAGGGCTGTTAATATGCAAGGAGCAGCAGCAGGCAGCAGTTGTCGCTGGGTTTTCTGTGTCTCCAAAGCAGGCACACCAGAGAGATGTCACCAACCTAGGCTTGGCTCAGGACCTGCTGTGTGACCTGGGCAACTCACCTCCCTCTCTGGGCCTCAGTGGTCCCTTCCCTAACATGAGAGGCTGACTTAATGAGTTCTAGGTGCCTTCCTGCTGCAGTATTCCAGGGTCCCTGCCTTCAGGGCCTTGGCCATGCACCCTGTGCACACACACACACCAATGAGGTTTGGGTCTGGCTGTGCCCAGGACTTGTGCTGAGTCTCTGGAAGGTGGCAGGGATGCAGGGCACACAGGAGAGTGGTGAGTTTGCCCAGAGCACCCTCCTGGGGAGCTTCCTGAGGGAGGGAAGAGGCCATGAGCACAAAGACAGCCATGTCTTTGTGTGTGTGTGTGTGTGCGCGCGCGCGCATGTGTAGGGGGCAGGGTGACATTGGAGATATTTAACAATCAGGGCTGCCCAGGCTTGGACTGATGCATTTGGGGGAGGGGCTGCTGTGCCAGCTGCTAACCCTTTCATTCCGGGGTGGGGGTGTCTGGGGTCCTGGAGAGGGGTTAGAGAAGCAGCAAGGGAGACATTTGGAGGGGTTGGGGCAGGACAGGGCCTATTTATTAATTGGCATGGAGGTATGTTACCATTGTGACAACCTGTGAAGCTGTACTGTGACCTGCTGTCCATCAGCCTATTTATGTGGAGGGAAGGAGGGAATAGAGAATGCTGATGGGCTGCAGGAGCAGGTTCCTAGTCATTTCCTTTCAGTCAGAGTGGGGACAGGTCAGCGTCTCACTCTCCACCCTTTCTTCCCCAGAGCAAGGGTACAATGAAGGGCACTTGCTTCCCCCACTCCATTCCACGTAGAACCCCGACCCTGGCTTACCCAGGGCAAGAGCTTGCCTGGCAGCTGCCAACCACAGGCCAGGTGGCATCAGCAATGGCTCCTCAGCCTTCTTCCGCCCCAGTACGGGGTGCTGTTTGGCACCCCCTCCCCGACCAAGTCCCCCATCCCCTTGGTGAAGTTTCCCACCTGGTTCCTCCTGGCCTGTGGAAGTGAAGCTGAGGTGAGATGGGGAGGTGGCGCGGTGAGAGCAGGTGCAATTTAAGAGCAGCTGGTGAGGGGAGACCCTGGATTCTTGGTGTAGGGCCCCTGCTATGCTGGCGGCCCCAACTTCCCTGTGCAGCAATTTTGGTTTCTATTTTAAACAGTTTGGGTTAGTTGCTTTTCCCTGCCTTCCTGCTGGGTGTTTAGAGTGAGGAAAATAATTGGTAATATTTGCACAGATGTGCTGGTACTGCAGCTCATCATGGGCACCTTTACCCAGGGGACCCTCCCTGCCCCCAGCCTCCCTCTGCCAGCCCGAGGAACCAGCCTGAAGGGGAGGAACTGGGCCTCCCAGGAGCCTCATGCCCCAGACATGCCAGAGGCAGGCCTCACCCAGCAGGAGAAGTGTCAGCCTCTGCTCCAAGGTCTGAAAGGACAAGCCCAGGAGAGGAGGGGGAAGACCCCAGGCTTTTTGCTAATTCCATTTTTTTCCTGAAGAGCCTGAATTTGCAGCTGAGGGTAGGGATGAAGGAAGCTGGGCAGGACCAGGGATGAAAATAGTAAATCAAGCTGGTAAGGTGGTGCATACCTATAATCCCAGCTACTCAGGAGGCTGAGACAGGAGGATCACTTAAATCCAAGAATTTGAGGTCAGCTTGGGCAACATAGTAAGAGCCCATCTCAAAAAGAAAAAAAAATCATTTGGCTTCTCTTCCTTCTTCCTAAGGCCTGGAACAGCACACCAGAGGGCTAGGAAGGAGGTAAGTGGGAACAGTTTGGGTCGGGGGGCAGCCTGGTTGCTGAGGGGGCCTACAGCCCTGTGCCCATTCCAGTGCCTGGAGCCAGCTGGGTGGCAGGATGGGCAGGGCTGGGTGAGAGTTCTCAGCCACCACATCTCCTTCACCCTTCCCCATTCATGTGTGGGTGCACACCTGGATGTGTGCATGTGGTTTTTGTGCATTTGTGGGCCATCCCTGTGCATGAAGGTGTGCATGGTTGCATGGCTGTGCCTGTGTGTGCACAGGTGCATGCCTATGCAAGTATGTGCATATATATATATATATATATATATATATATATATATATAGCACTGATACATGTTCATGTGAACATGCAAGTGTGTGCTTGGGTGTGGGTTCCCCAGAAGCCAACTGTGAGACAAGGACTCAATTGCAGGGAGATTATTGGAGAGTGGTCCCTAGGAATGGGGAAGACTACAGAGAGAAGGTAGCTGGGGGGGCCAGGCTGCCAAGCAGATGGCTGCTGTGGGCGCTGATGTTCACTCCCACCGGGGGCCCCTGGGAACCAGTGTGGAGTACAACTAGTCCTCTCCCATCCAAGGGGCAAGATGTGGAGGCTCTTTATACATTGAGTCCCATCAGTGGTTGGCTGAAGCCTCCTGAGTCGCCTTTCCAGCATTTTCAGCTTGTCCTGCCTCCTGCCATGTGTCACAGAGTTCCCTGTAAGCACTGTCAGTATGTAGAAGGGAGGGCAGGGGGCACCTGAGTGGACACTGAGTCATCTTCGCTGCTGGGTGGCAGATGTGGTCAGTGTGGTGAGGTGGCACCCAGCGCCCTTCAGGAAAAGTGAATGGCTCTCCTGCTGCTGCAAGTCCTGGCAGCAGTCTTCAGGGTAAGGTCCCTTGGGGAACTCAGCTAAAAAACCCTGCCTCACCCATGGTCACATCCCCTTTCTGGGTGGCCCACATCCAAAGACTGATCTTTCACACACCTTTCCTACCTAGGCCAAAGAGCCTCGGAAGGATTTTTTTCCCCCTCAGGGTATGCATCCTGCCTAGTCCTGCATGAAGTCAAGAGCAAGCCACAGGGGAGATAAGAATCCAGGTGACTAAGCCGAGGAGCATGGAGGAGTGTGGGGCAGCGTAGGCTCTGGACACTTCTCCTAGAGGCCCATATGCAGGCTGCTGGGTCAGGGGCAGCAGACCGGTGATGGAGGTCAGTATTGGAGAACTGGGTCAGTAATGGGACCCAGGCAAAGGTGGGCAGGCAAGGTCAGCAAGAGGCCCAGAGGGCACCAAGTGTTACAGAAAAGTTTATTACCAGGATAAATAAATACAACAAGGGGTGTTAAAAGTGCCAGTGATGCATCGAGCAGAGGGTTGGGCAATGTTGGAGTTAGGGGAGGGCACGGGACAAGGCATGGTCAGTGGTGGAGCCATGGCCCTATCTGGATGGGGCATGGGAATGACCAGGTCCCCCAAATGATGCACAATGGGGTCCTGTGGCTTGGGCCCCAACAGGCCTGCCTTCTCACTTGCTGCCTGCCTGATGTCACTAAAGTTCTTGACGTTGCCTTAAGGCTGTGGGGCTGTGAGCAGACCTGAGTGGAGAAGCCCCAGGGCTGGTCAATTGCTATCACCAACCCCCAAACGTTCAGAGATGGAAAACATTACTGACTTTGAGACTCAGGCTCTACCTTCCTCCTTGTGTTGGTGGAGCACTCATAAGTGGCTGTAATTTTGCTCCATCCTGGATGCTCCAGGCAGAATCCAAATAGCTTGGACCGCCCCCCCCCCCCAACCCAGGAGGCCCTTGCCTCCTGCTCTGCCTACCAACACAAGGGGTTGTGTGGAAACAAATCCTGTAAATGGATCCCACTCATTCTTCTAGGCCATGATCAGGGGACACCTCCTCTGGCAGGCAGCCTAAGCTGCCTGTTTCCTTCCCCTCAGACTCTGTTCACTGCCTTTCCCACAGGGCTGGACCTAGGCCCTGCATCTGTTCAGTGGTTCAGGGCTGCTGGCACTCTCAGTCTCCCTGGGGTAGGTGGGCACCAGCGTAGGGCTCCAGGGCAGAGGCCAGAAAGGATGTGGGGGTGGGGGGGCCCATGAGGCCCCAGCAGGATTCAGGGCCCTCTGACCTCTGTCATCACTGCCCTTTATTCCCCCCCAGGGGAGCCCCAGGAACCTGCCCTCCTTGATGCAGAGTTTACATACTGAGACTCCTCTTCTCTATCAAGGATCTATGTTACCTGCCCACAGGGGAGATAAGCAGCCCCTAGAATCGGAAAGAGCAGAGATGCATGTGTCTCAGTGTATTTCCTTCCTGACTGGCTGGCTTTGGGCACCATGGGCATCACGGGGTCAGAGAGTAGAGCTGAACTGTTCAGACTGTCTCCAGATGAAGACCTTATGGGTGGAAGGGCTGGGGCAAAGCTCTACCCACTGGCACCTCTCTCCTTTCCTGGAACCTCCTGCTCTTTCTCTAGGGAGAAAGTGGGTAGTGGGCTACTGACAGGGTGGGAGCCCCTGTAAGGACTGGCCAGAACAGGCTGGGCTAGGCGCTGTAGAATGGCCTGGTGGGCAGCCCTGTCTCTCCTGCTTCCACTCTGTAGCCTGGGTCAGAGAGTGGTGCCCCTGGTTTGCTCTGTTGAGAAGAAGGGAAGGTTGAGCTCTGCAGGCTGCAGGCTGGGAGCCCTGACCCCTGACAAGCCACTCCCATGGGTTTTCTCCAGGGCCTAGCATGCTCCATGGAGTCTGCAGCCCCAAGCCCCACCGCTTCTCCAGTAGCCTAGGGCAATCAGGATGCAGGCCATATCAGCAGCTGCTAGCCATGGCCATTCTGGGACATGTAAGCTGCCAGAGCCACTACCACAGCCACATAGAGACCGGCCCCCACTGCTATGGAGAGTGTAGCCAGAAAGAGGGCCCGGCGGGAGGTGGTGCTGGCCAGGCGGAAGTCTCCTTTGGAGATGGCCTTGCTGGTCTAGGGAGAGAGATATGCTGTTAAAGAGAGCAGCTTCACGCTCAGCAGGGCAGCCCAGCCCACCAAGCCCCTAACCCCATTCTACAGCTGGGGGAGCCAAGCCCTCAGCAGAGGGAGGTGGCCCAAGTGCACTTACCCCCTGGGAGAAGTAGAAGGCAGCGATGCCCAGTGGCCAGAAGCAGCAGAGCATGGAGAAGAGGGTGAGACCCAGGTGGTCCCTGGGGGGCAGCGTGAGAAAGTTGTCTTCACTTTCACTCTCTGTGGATGTTGCATCACTCTGCAAAACAGTGCAGTTTGGTAGACAGGCCCCAGGTTTTCCTAGCACTGTCACACCGGCAGGAGTTCTTTTTTTTTTTTTTTTTGGTATGGGGGATCTAACTCGGGACCTTGCGCTTGTGAGGCAGGTGCTGGAACCACTGAGCTAAATCCCTGGCCCTGGCAGGAGTTTTTAAACAAGGTATTACCCATACACAGGGGCCATTGATGTGGGACAATAGGTAGTGTCTTCTGCTGTTGGTGGCAGTGTAGTTTGGTCTCACCACTTTCTACCAAAAGCCTTTACAATGGCCACATGATTCTACTTTTAGGACTTTATCACCAGGTCTCTATATCTGGAGAAGTTCATCACAAGATAGTAATTGTAAAATATTAGAAATGCTCTCAAAGCCCAGTGGCCAGGAGATTGAGTTAATAACGATGGAAAATCTCACAATGGAAAACCGTGTAACTTTAAAATCACCTTGTAGAAAATATTAAATTTCACAGAGCAATATTGAAATAACAGGTTATAAAATTATGTCCAGCAAGATCTTTTTGAGAGAGAGAGAACCAAGCAGGTTATAGTATATGTGCTGCGAAGCAAGCACGGCCAAATAGGTTATTAAAAAAAAAAGGCTTAGCTGATCACCCACCAAAATAATAATGCTATTTTTGAGTGGTAGATAGTTGCCATTTATCACTTGGACTGAAAGTCAACCCAAGCTAGTGCTTCTCAAAGGGTGGGCTGCATTGGGGTCAGAAGTAACCTTTTCTTCGGTGGCAGAACCCAAGCCTGTTAAATCTTGGAGTCTGATGAGGGACCCTGGGAATTGGCATTTTGAGCAGACATGCTCACCTCCTCCTCCTGGTCATCCTCCTGGCCCTGCAGCTCCTCTTGAACCCCGTAGGACACAGTCTGGATGGTGACATCCTCCTTAGCTTGGGTAGGTTCTGTGCACTGCTCTGTGGGTCCTGCTAGGGGCTCCCTGGCCTCCGTAAAGCTGGTCTCACAGCTGCCTGCCCCAGGCTCCTTGACTTTGTCCTTCCCCAATAGGCAGCTGGGCCGGTACCAGGCCTCCACAGCCAGCTGCAGGGACCCTGGGTCCAGGAGCTGGTGGGTGTGTGCAGGGCCAGCACCACTCAGGAGGTAGGAGTAGAGCTTCTCCTGGCAGGACCAGCCGGGTGGGGTCTCGGGGTAGGAATAGGGACCATGGAGGGGGCCAGGGCTCCTGGACAGCAGAGGGTTCTGTAGTTCACTCAGGCTCTCCATGGTTCTGGGGACAGCTGCTGAGGAGGTGAGCCTGGGCCAGCTGAGCAATTCTCACAGAACCTGTCAGGAGAGCAAGACAGATAGACTGAGGCTGGTTCCCCAGATCAGAAGCAGAAGGGGTTAAGAGCCAGGTGTGGTGGTGCACACCTGTAAACCCACATTCAGGAGGCTGAGGTGGGAGGATCATTGTGAGTTTGAGGCCAGCCTGAACTACATAGCAAGACCCTGTCTCAACAAAACAAAACAAAACAAAACAAAACAAAACAAAACGAGTCTAAGAATGCAGGCTCTGCAGTCTGACTTGGCTCAAACTCTGCTTTGCCATTTGCCAATCTCAGGACCTTGAGCTGGCTGCTTCTCAGAACTCAGTTCCTTGGGCCAGGGATTTAGCTCAGTGGTTCTGCTGCCTGCCTCGCAAGTGCAAGGTCCCGAGTTTGATGCCTGGTACCAAAAAAAAAAAAAAAAAAAGAACTCAGTTTCTTTATCTGGAAGGTGGGGATAGTGGTACCACTCATCTCTGAGAGTGGTTCATTTATCCACCCGCATATCTGTGTGATGCTCAGGGCTGGGAATAGAGCAGTGAGAAAGGCGAGAAACGGGAGTGGGGGAAGAATGCTCTCTTGTCTTCATGGAGCTTACAGAAGACAATTGTAAAATAACAACTCTGGTGAAGAAGTATAGCAGGTGTGTGCAAGAACATTCAATAGACAGAACTGACTCAAAGATGCAGGAAAGGCCTTGTAGCTGAGATCTAAGGAGATAAAGGGGATGGTGCTGTAGCTTGGGTCTAGTGTGTTCCCCAAAGCTCATATGTTAAGGCTTGGCCTTCGGAAGGTGTGGAAACCTCTAAGAGGTGGGGTCTACTGAGATGTTCAGACCATTTGGTCCCTGGGGGCCATGCCCTTGAAGGGGATTTGAAATGCTTGTCTCTTCCTCTTGCTCCTTTTTGTTTCCTGGCCACAGTAAGGTGAACATCTGACTCCACTATGTGCTGGCCACCATGATATCCTGCCTTGCCACAGGCACAGAGCAATAGGACAAACAGATCATGGACTGAGCCCTCTAAAACTGTGAGCCAAATAAATCTTTCCTGTTTATGAATTGATCATCTCAGGTATTTTGTTACAGTAACAGAGGACTAACACCTATGGGAAATACCTCATGCAGATGAAAATGTGTGGAAAGATGCTGTAGTTAGACAAAGGTTGGTAGGGATGAGAGTCTGGAAAAAGGCTAGTGTGGCTCAGGGATCAGAGGGAGGCATGAGATGGTGTGGGGGGGTCAGACTGTGCAGTCCTGCTGAGGTCTAAGGGGGACTCAGGGGTCTTGGCAGGAGTGATAGGGGGAGATTTGGGTCCTGAAGCCTTCCCTATGGCTTTGTGTGCAAAGTGAATTGGAGAGGGATGGGGTGTGACAGCAGGAGGAGTTTTGCTATTTGCTATGAGGTAATTTGGGCTCAATGATAGCAGAGATGGAGGAAAGATGACAGGCCTTGGTGGCAGGGAGGATTTGTTTAAGGATCAAATGGTACCTTGCTTAGCTTGGACACGGTCCATTCTTATAGCTGGCAGTTCCTGCTGGAGGAGGATGCTTTCCCCTAGTTCAGTCTTGGGGGTACACCTTAGGCTCTCTCTAGGGCAAATCGTGACCTTGGGAAGTTCCTGCAGATCCCAGGTGGGGCCTCCTGTGTGCTGAGATCTGGCCCAGCACATCCCAGCTGGAGTGCAGACACACAGAAGGGACAGACTGTGACACACTTGAGGGCTGCCTTCCATCCGTCAGGCAACCTGAGCAACTACTGTGCACCGGGGAGGCTGGCTGAGGAGGGTAAGCAGCCCTTGAGCATGTCTACAACAGACCTGCACCCTCTAGGGTTAGCAGGTGGATGTGGGGTGTACAGGGAGGGAGGGGCAGGCCTGGTGGCCTCAAGGACCTTGCATTCTCCCCATCCCAGGACCCTCATTCGGCTGGAGGATGATGGGTAATGGCTTGTCCTGGATTTCTAATCTGAAGATGGAGGTCTCAAGGTCTGATCTTGATGCAGTGGGGAGTTTGCATGCCCTTCTGAGTCTCCTCAGCTGTAAAGTGCAGGTGATATTCCCTGCCATGCCATCAGGTTGCCTGGAGGGTCCAATGAGATGGCTGAGGTGACAGTGTGCTGTGGATGGTAGGCGGGAGAGGCTGCTGTCCTTATTTCTGGGCCTCAACTTGTCTTTATTCCCCAGGCCATTTCTGGCCTTCAAGCAGGTCTCTGTTAATGCTAGAAGGAAAAGCACAGGGATAGATTTCTGCTCCCAGGTCTGAGGATTCTGGTCCCCTCTTCACCCTTAACAGCTATCAAAAATCCAGAGGCAGGTCATTCGAGAGATGCAGATGAAAACAACACTGAGATTCTACCTCACCCCACAAAGAGTGGCTGCTCTCAAGAAATCAACCAATAACAAATGCTGGCGGGGTGTGGGGAGAAAGGAACGCTTCTCCATTTTTGGTGGGAGTGCAGATTGGTGCAACCACTGTGGAAATCAGTGTGGAGATACCTCAAAGAGCTAGGGCTAGAGGTCCCATTTGACCCAGCTATTCCCCTGCTGGGGATCTTCCCCAAAGAATTAAAAGAATCATACCACAGCGATATATGTGCACCCACGTTTATAGCAGCACAGTTTGTAATAGCTAAAGTTTGGAAACAACCCAAGTGCCCATCAACTGGAAACTAGATAAAGAAGATGTGGTTTTTTTTAATAAAATAGAGTACTACTCAGCCATAAAGAATGAGAAACTAGAGACATTTATAGCTAAATGGATCCATATTGAGGCCATCGTCTTAAGTGAAATAAATAGGACACACGTGTGTAAATTCTGAATAGTTTCTCTAGTGTGAGAAACTGAAAGTGTAAATAAAGATTAAAATGATTAAAATGAATAATTGATAATTTGAAATAGGCAAAGGTCCAAAGGTGTAGGGGTGGTGGGAGCTGAAGGGGAAAGGAAAGAAGGGAAAGGAAAAATTATGAGAAAAGAAAAAAAATGGAAACGAAATCTATGTAAATAGGGAAGGGTGGAGGGGGTGAAGGGCACACAGGGAATGGGGGAAAAAAATAAGAACCAAGAAACATCATGTACAAGCACCCAATGATAACTGTAATGTGTTGTATACCTAAAATGTACCAATAAAAGAATTAAAAAAAAAAAAAGAATCCAGAGGTAAAGCCTGGGAAAGGGATGTCTCTATTTCTGCTCCAAGAGACATGATGGGATTCAAGAAAGCTGGCTCCTGAGAGACCTGGAGACAGAGTATGGTTCCAGCCATAATGTCCAGGTGGCCGGGCAAAGGGCAGTGAGGGCAGGAGAGGGCCCAGGAGGACTGGAGTGGGCCACAGGGGCCTGTCTGTGTAGGGGCAAAGGAGCGAGAAGCGGCTGCCCTTGGCTCTAAGTGCTGAATCCCTGAGAGTGGCTGTCTTAGAGTGGGAGCTCCAAGAATGTCTGACAAAGACTCACAGAGGGGCACAGAAAAGGGACCATTACCTCACATAGAGACCTCACAAGAGACCAATAACTCACATGGAAGGCACAGATGGTACTGGAGATGCTGGACTGTCATGTGCCTGGGGGCCCTGCTGGTGGGTGAACCTGTTGCGAGTTTCACACAGCTGTCACTCAGCCGGGACAGAAGCTACTCCCCACCCCTACTACCCTGCAATGACAGGGCACACAGGCTTGGGTGAGATGTGCAGGCTCGAGTCCAACCTCTGCCCCTGGGCACCAGAGTGCATGGAGCTCTTGGACTCTGCTCATGTGGAGAGGGCTTCTTGCAGGTGAGGGGCTGCGAGTGTCCAAGGCAGAAACCTCATGAATTAGGCTTGTGTTGGGCTCCTCTGGGCAGATTCCCACCTGGCCTGGTATCTTCTGACTCCCAAGGACAGCCTTAGCCCTGCCATAATGTCCCCTCTCCAAGCAGATGTGACTCTAAGGCGTGGAATGAAGAGCACATGACCACAGGGCCCCTGGGTTTGGGAGTCAGGTACACTGGGGCCCCTCAAGCTCCTCATCTTTTCCGTGAGTGGGTGGAGGAAATGGTCACTGAGGTCGATTGTGTGGCACTAACATTCCATGACTCCATGGCCCATGAAGTGAATCTCCAACTCCCAGTTCCCTTTCAAGAGGCAGGGATAGAAACATCCATCACTGAGAGAGGCATAGTCATTGCTTCCTAGGCTGAGGGTGGCAAGGGAAAAGGTGAGACATCTGCTCTCCAGAAGGGCAGCAGAGCCATGTAGTCATCTCCTGACTTTCCAGCTCTCCCTGCACCTCCCCAGTCTCAGTCCTGTCCTTGTCCTCACCCCTAGTCCACCACACTCACCCTCTGGGAGTCTAGGAAATGGATCCCAGAAGTCCCTCAGCTTCTCCTTTTAATGTATGTCCCAGTGCCTAGAGCCTCTGGGGTCCCCTGCCAAAGCATGGCTCCATCACCATCCATGTGGGCTGAAGTGTGCAGGAGCCTTTGGGGTGGGTAGGGAAGCCCAGGCCCTCAGAGCAGATTAATGCCTCAAATTCACCCCTGCCCTATATTCTGCCTCACAGGAGGCCTTGGCAGGTCCCTTGCCCACCTGTCTGATGCCCTTGAAGGGATGGAAAGATAACTGAAGACCATAGGGGTATTGTAGGGCATGTCCAAAGCAGGCAGCGGCTGATGCATCCCAGCTCACCCCCTGCTCCTGTCAGATTCTCCTGGTGAAAGGATACCCAGCCAAGCTGGAGCATGGCTCTGGGTACTCTGATGGGGCCCTGAGGAAGAGCCTCCCAGCACTTCATGCAGGAGAAAGGTGCAGGATTTGCACAGTGGAAAAATGGGAAACTGCTTGAATGTCCAACCACTGGAAACAGCTTAAATAAGTGATGGCACACGATGCAGTGATATAAGGCCTTTGCGCAGATTTACAAAGAGTAATGACATGAGAAACACTCATGGCAGTCTCCATGAGAAGGAAGAAAAGCGAACGGTTTGGCCTGCAATCTCTACTCCAGTGAGATGTCAACATGATTAACTCTAGGAGTGGGAGTACATGTGCTTTTCATTTTCTCCTTTACACTCTGTTTTTTCTCATTTTTTAAAAAAAACAATGAGCATGTACTACTTTTAAACCAGAAAAAATTAAGTGCATAGATTTCTTCTGAACCAAATTATCTAAAAGCAGTTTAAAGCCTCCCCAGCCTTGGGGCTCCTTCTGGGTTTGGCGGCTGAGCACAATATTAAATCCTGTGTGCATGTGCATGCGCGTGTGTGTGCGCACACACACACACGTATTCATTTTCACAAAATAACTCAAGTTAGTGGCTGCAGCATCCTTTCACAGTCCAGCCACAACTCCCAGGTCTCTACATAGTTTATGTGTGTTCTCCATGACCAACCTGCACCCCCTAATGGGGCCACTCTGGAGTTCATGGCCTGATCTCAGAGGAGGAGGCAGTAGGTCTCTAGGATCAGCCTTCCCTGCCCTTGCTCTGGCCAGGCCTTCCAGCTTATTCCTTGGTCCAAATTTCCCTGTCCTCTGGAGAGGGGGACCAGCATTCAAATCACAACAATTCTCATTGCCACCTCTGCTGCCTGGTTTCATGTGGCCTGTGTGCCTGCCACACTCTGGTGCCACTGCTGGAGTACCTGTGGGTAAGCACACCTGCATGGGCAAGGGTGTGTGCATGTGTGGATGTGCTCTGCTCTAGAGGAAAGACACAAGGGGCCCTGGAATTCTGAAGCTAA
Source organism: Heterocephalus glaber (assembly GCF_053883595.1). NCBI lineage: Eukaryota > Metazoa > Chordata > Mammalia > Rodentia > Bathyergidae > Heterocephalus > Heterocephalus glaber. Next base: position 14,597,662 of record NW_028258379.1, read on the forward strand.
GAAGATTGCTTCAGATTGTGCAGCTGAGGCTGCAGTTAGGGCCCTGCAAGAAGAGAGGGAGAGAAATGGCTCTGTAAAGTCCCTGGCTCATTTCCTTCTGAGCTGAGAATTCAGCTGGGCCCCTAAAGTTTAAGGGTTTCCACTCCCTGACCAGGGCAGGAACCATCCTGGGATCCCCTGAAGTCCAATCATAGCCTCCTGCTGGGTGCAGTTGTGCTCGCCTCCAATCACACTGTGGAATGCTTGCTTCCTTATCTAGAAAATGTGTGGGAGAGTTGATTGTTAACAACTCGGCTCAATAGTCCCCAGGATTCTACTGGGAGCAGAAGAACAATAACTTACACTTATTGAGCTTTAACCATGTGCCAGGGACTGAACTGTTCCAACTGCTCATTTGACTCCATAATTCTAGTGGGAACAGAACAGTAGGACTGGGGCTTCCTTTTCCAGCTGCAGTAGACTAACTCTCATCACACAAAACTGCCAAAGTAGCTCGGGAAAAATATGAAGGCATGCAAGAATCACCAAGTATGCAAGAACTTGGGGGTCAAAATGGCAAGAGCCCTAAGGGAAGAGAGATGCAGAGACAGACACAAGCTTGACATCAGGATTCCCTCTGAGGCCTTTCCTGATTCTCCAGGGGCTACTCTGCCAGCAGAATCAGGCTGCAGAGAAAAATTAGAGTTCAGGGCCTGCTAACGGGTAGGGCCCCAATAAACACCTTGGGTTTTCAATTGGGACCGCTCTAAGGTTACACCCTAGAAACAGGAGCAAACCAGCCAGGCTTGGAATCAGCCACCCCTTCCTGAGGGTGACCTGCCCAGAGTGTAACTTCTGTTCCATGCAACACTGGTTTCGGGGCAGTGGCTCTCACATTTTAGTGAGGATCAACATCTCCTGGGGGAGTTATTACATGTGGATTATTGGATTCCATATCATTAATGATTCTGGGATGGGGGCTGAGAATTTGCTTTTTTTTTTTTTAAATAGGAACTTGCTTATGTAGTTCAGGTTGGCTTGAACTCATTTATGTAGCTCAGATTGGCCTTAAACTCACAGCAATCTTTCTGGCTCAGCCTCCTGAGTGCTGAGATTTTACTCATATACCACCACATCTGGCTGAATTTACATTTCTAACAACATATCAAGTGATATTGATGCCTCTCATCCCAAAACCATGCTTTAAGAACCACTGATCTGATAGTCATTGAAAGAAGAGTAAAAGTATGTATAACCAAAAGTTAGTAGATCCGAATATAAAATGGTAAAATTACTTGATTAATCAAAAAGGAGGCAAGAAAAGATAGAAAAAGAACAGGTGAAACAAACAGAAAAAAATAGGTAAGGTGTTAGACTTATACCCAACTATATTAGTAATCACATTGAGTAGAAATAGAATAAAATTGCCCATAAAAAGACAAAGATGGTCTTTTGGTGTTTTAGTCCATTTACAAGAAACTCTAGGAAAGTCAGAAACTATAGAGAGCAAACAGGTGGTTGCTAATCCCAGAGGCAGAGGGAGGACAGAGACTGAAAAGGGGCCTGAGGACTTTTTGGGGTGACAGAACTGTTCCATTGCTTGATTATAGCACACGCAATCATATACTTGAAATTAATGAATTTATTGTTTGATTATTATACCTTAGAGCATTTGAAATTTAATTAATTTTTATATAAATTTACATAAAACATTTATTTATTTATTTATTTATACCAGGGATTGAACTCGGGACCTTGCGCTTTCAAGGCAGGTGCCGGAACCACTGAGCTAAATCCCCAGCTACATAAAATATTTATATAAATATAAATGGAAATTTAAAAAGGAATGAATTTAAAAAACAGTCCAACTAAGTATTATATAGTGACAATGTTCCTGAAATATAAAAATACAAAAGGGTGAAGAATCAAAGGATGAGGGCCGGGGATTTAGCTCAGTGGTACCACACCTGCCTCTCGAGCACAAGGTTGGGAATTTGATCTCTGGTACCAAAAAGCTCCCCGAAGAATCAAAGGATGAGGGGCCAGGGATGTAGCTCGGCAGCACAGTGTCTGGCTGGCAACCATGAGGTCCTGAGTTTGATCCCAGGTACCAAAATAACAAAAACAAAAACAAAAGGGGCTAGGGACTTAGCTCAGTGGTTCCAACGCCTGCCTCAAAAGTGCAAGGTCCTGAGTTCAATCCTAGGTACCAAAAAAAAACAAACCCCAAAACAAAAAACAAAAAAGTCAAAGGATGGAATGATAGTAGCACTCCACACTAACTAAGTTCTTACTGTGACCCTCGCACTGTTGCAAATGCTATCTGTTACCTCATTTAACCCTCATAGCAGCTCTAACAAGTCTAGGTTGGCATCATCTCTGTTTTGCAGACAGAGACATTGAGGAATAATAGATTCATAAGTGCCCAGAGGCACTCAGCTGGAGAGTGGAGAGCCAGACATGAACCCCGGAAGTCCGACTTCAGAGGTAGTACTACACCCCAGTGCCACATGAGTCAGCTACACTTCCAGACTGCGCGCTTTGTTCTGAACACCATGTCAAGTGCTTCAAGTGCATGATCTCACTGAACCATCCTCTTTCATGCAGGGGAAAATGGGCTCCGAGAGGTTAACAGGTTTCCTGCGATCATGTAGCTGGTTAGTGGCGGAACCCCATTTGACCCAAGTCTGACTGACCAGGGTGCAGGGTGCATGCGTTTAACCACTCAACAGTGATGCGGTGCAGGGAGAACCAGTGGTCCTGGCAAATGGAACAGATGGGTCGCAGGAACAGCAGGAAGTCCTCCAGGATTGTTGCAGGGCTAAGGCCGGGAGGTCTTTTTGTGGATTACTGCACAGTGCGGTCTCTGGTGCTCGGAGGAGAGGTCAAAAGGACAGTGTGAGGTGTAACCAGGAGTCAGGTCATCTTCTCAGGATGGGACCTTTATCAGAGCCCTGTAAACTGGTGACAGCTACAATGCCCCCAACCCTAGTAAAGGGTTCTGTATACTGTACCTCAAAACATTAAAATTCTAATGAAGTTTATTATTATTTTTTATGTTACTGGGGGTTGAACCCAGTCCTCTCACTGAGTTACATCCCCAGGCCTTTATATTTTATTTTTTGTTTCGAGACAGGGTCTCTCTAAGTTGCCCAGGCTGGGCTCAAACTTGGTGATCCTCCTGCCTCAGCCTCTCAGAGTGCTGGGATTACAGGCATGTGCTGAGGCACCTCGCCAAAACTATTATTACTTCCCATTTCTCAGATGAGGAAACTGAAGTTCAGATGAATTAAGAAACTTGCCCAAGGTTATGCAATGTCAGAAGCTATATTTGAACTCAGGTTTGCTTCTGTCCAAAGCCTGGCCTCTTACTCTTTACCTCTGTCACGGTGCATCTTCATGGGGAGGATGCCGAGAAGTAGTGAGGAGTTGGTTTCAAATGGGTTAAAACCAGGCTCCTCAGTGAAGAGGATGAGAAATGGGAGCTTTAAGAAAAGATTAAGAGATTTGGGGTGATTTAGTTGCCCAAGGGTGGCTGCCTAGATAACCTTTAAATAAGACCTGGATTCTGATAAATACAGAACCACTATGAGGGTGCTAGACCATCATCCACTATCTCTCAGTGCATCCAAATTGCTTTTCAACTGAAAGATAAAAGCCCTGAACTTCCTTGTAGGGCAGAAGATTAAATATAAATGATTAAAACCCAGGGAAAAGGTAAAATCTTTACAAATAGGTGCTAGACCATCTTCTAGGCAGGTGATATACAAACTGTGCCACACAACTATGAAGCACTGTGGCCATGGCAGCCTTAGGGCTGGATTTGATGATGATTGGCCTATAAGCAAGAGAGCCACCAGACCAGTCAGGGTCATTAGCTGCAGGTTGCTGTGGCCAACAGCAGAGAGAGAAAAAGCCAGGGGTGGGAATGGGGGAGAGGTGGGCAGACTCAAGGAAAATGGGAAACTTAGCTTTCTTTGTTTCAGTTCGCCTCCTCAGCAAACCTAACACAATTGATTATCCTTTCTCTCTCCTCTGTCTCCAACAGCTTCTAACTCCTCTTCCTTGCTGGCAGCACTTAAATACAGTGTAGTCTCTCTCACTTAAATGAAATCGTCATGGAGATTGTCAAACCTGGCTGCAAAGACTTGGACATTGCTATCAAGGAGAGGTGGGGACCCATGTCCCTCTCTGCTTGTCTGGGAGGACTGTGACCTCTTCCCCCCAGAGCACAGCCAATGTGTCACATTTATGAGGGCAGGCACCTTTTACCTGGATCACTAGTGCACTCTCTCTTAGAGCCTCGAGCTGTCCTGCAGGTGGCTGGACCACTCTGAGGTCACCATGCCAGAGGGGCCATGTGTGAGTAGAGGCTCCAGGCAATGCAACCCACTGAGCCCAGCCTCCTACCCATCTTTAAGATGCCAGACATGTGACTAAGCCATCCTGGGCTCTCCAAACTGGCCCATCTGTCACCAGGTGAGCTGTCGGTGCCACATTAGAAAGATCACACAGCCTGCCCTTGGTGCTTTCTGACCCCTCAAAGTCATGAGCTATGATAAAATATCTGTTGTTGAAGCTGGTAGGTTTTGGGGTAGCTTAGGCAGCAACAGATAACTGAAATATACTTTGCCGGTGCCTTGTCCCTCTCAGCTCTGGTCCCTCTCTCTCCTTAACTTCAGTCATGTTTCTCAGAAGTTCCTCTCACATCAGTGTGTTAGCACTCAGCTTAAAGGCCACTTCCTCAGGGAGATGATCCCTCCACCCTCAGGCTACTTTTCAGTACCCTGGTGATCTGCTCTCCCAGATCCATGCTCTTCCTCTCCAAGTGCTTATCACAGCCTCTATTTATATAGGTGTGATTCGTTGATTAGTGCCTTTCTCCCTCACCAGACTGTGAGCTCCAGAGGGAGGGGTACTGTGTGTGTCTTGCTCCTCCCTGCATCCCCTTACCTGCTATATACGTAGCAAGCAATCAATAAACAGCTGACCTCATGAACAGATGAGTGAATTGGTGAGTGAGCGAGCTGAGGGTACTGAGGCCTCCTGGTAAGGAAGTGCTTTCCAGGATCTGATAGGTGGAGGCACACACAGTTGTGCACAGAAACATTTCTTGGGCATTTATTTCAGGCTAGCTCTTGGGATCCAAAAATAGACAAGAAGTAGTCCCTGCAATGAGGAGGGGGAGGAAATAAAGACTAGGAAATTCAAAGTTTCCATAGAATGTGCTGGCAGCTCCCAGAGTGTGAGGGACCCCTGCCCTGGAATGGTAGTGGATGGTGGGAACTAGGAAGAGGCTTCTCTAAGCAGATGACAGAAAAATAAGTCTTGAAGATAGAATAGGAGTCATCAGTTCAATGAGACAATGAGAGCAGGGCATCTCCAGCCAAGGAAATGCCACAAACAAAGGTCTGGGGTGTTGCGGGGAGAAGCCTGGGTGGTTTGGTACTGAGGGAGGAGCCACGTGAGGTGGGAAGGCCTGTGCTGGGCAGAGGGGCTTTGCTCTGTGGGCAGTGGGGAGCCAGTGATGGTGGCAGCAGGGAAATGACATGGTCTTGCCCGTGTTTTGAACAAGGTGCTCTGGTTGGCAGCAGTGAATAAAAAGGATTGCATAAGCGGTGAGTGAGAATGAAGGCTAGGAGTCGTTAGAAAACTATTAGGGTTTCGGCACTCTTCTCTATAGCTAAGATACAAAGCCAACCTAGCTGCCCATCAACAATGAATGGATAAGGACAATATTGTATTATACGCAATGTAATATTATTCATCCATAAAAAGAATAGAATACTATCACTTGCAGCAAAATGGATGGAACTAGAGGACATTGAATGAAATAAGTCAGACACAGAAAGACAAATATCACACATTCTTTTATATATATGGGAGGTAAAAAAAATTGACCTGAATGTAGAATAGTGACTACTAGAGACTGGGAGATGTTGCAGGAAGGGTGGATAAAGGGAGTTTGTGCAATGTGTACCAGAACACAGTTACGTAGAAAGAATAAGTTTGGTGTTCCTCAGCACTGTAGGTGACCATAGTTCACAATAACCTGCTCTGTATTTCAGAAGAGGGAAGCTCAAAGGCTCCGAACACGAAATAATAAGGAGAGGGAAATGTTGACTACCCTGATTTGATTAGTGCACATTGTGTGTATGTATTGAAATATCACAGTGAATTTCATTAATATGTACAGTGAATGAGAGAGAGAGAGAGAGAGAGAGAGAGAGAACTAGACACATTATTGTAGAAGCACAGGCAGGAGAGGATGAGGACCTGAATTGCCTGAGGCAGAATGGATGGAGAGGAAAAGTCCTAGCTGAGGAGTAGGCGGAAGGCTAAATGATGAGGAGTTTGTGGTTAACTAGAAGTGAAAGATGAGTCAAGGATGAGTTCCAAACTTTTGGCTTTGTCAACCAAATAGAAGGGGATGAGATGAATTGAGATAGAAAAACTAGGGGGAGGCTGCTCATTGGAGAGCAAAAAAGACAACCTCCTTTCCTTTTCAAAAAGAATGTTAGTGGTCCAAAAATACTGAGAGATTTCTGAGAGCTAAAGAGCAGATGAGGTTCCTTGGTGAAGAAATCAAGGCAAAGAAACTTGCAGCCCCTAAAGCTAGAGGTAAGGACAACTTCCATTTAAGGAAGAGGCCTATTGAGGAAATAAACTTACCTACCTCCAGAGGAGATCCATACTAGCTACCTGTTCCGGTTAATACTTTCCTTCACTCATAAATATGAATAGACAAAAAAGAATAATGAAAAACAGCTGCATGAAAATAAAAGAAAATTTAATAAACAAATAGAATGATTTGCTCAATAAGATTCTAAAATTATTCAAGTTACAGCCAAGATCTTTAATTTTGTAAAAAATTCATATTCTTGGAGAGATATGAGGACATTGCATCTATAAAACAAGTACAGGTTGCTATAAAAAGGGAGCAATCCACAAACATAAGAGTTTTTGAAATTGAAAATAACTGTCTCGGGCCGGGGATTTAGCTCAGTGGTTCCACTGCCTGCCTTGCAAGTGCAAGGTCCTCAGTTTGATCCCTGGTACAAAAAAAAGGAAAAAAAAAAAAGGAAATAATTGTCTAACTTTTCAAAAATTCAGTGGAGAGATTGAATAATGGAATGGACTTGCACTGAGCTACATCTCTAGTGCTTCTTTTTATTTATTTTTTTGACAGAGTCTCACTAAGTTGCCCAGGATGGCTTCAACTTTCCATCCTCCTGCCTCGGCTTCCTGAGTAGCTTGGATTACAGGCATGCACCATTATACCCAGGTAATGACTAATCTTTTTTTTTTTTTTTTTTTGGTACAGGAGATTGAACTCAGGACCTTGCCCTTGCAAGGCAGGTGTGATGCCACTGTGCTAAATCCCCGGCCCATGACTAATCTTTTAATGTGAAAAAAAGTTAATGAAATTCCCCAAGGCAGAACAAAAGGACATGGAACACATTTAAAAAGACACAGAATATATGAAAGAAAGTTAAGAGGCATGGAGGAGGGGTGCAGAATTTTCAGAAAGACACAATGGAGAAGACTAGAGGAGAAAAATAATAATTGAAGAAGCATCACATTGTATAGCATAAATATATACAATTAGTATTTGTCAATTAAAAAAGCAGAAGCAGGAAGTATTTCCTGAGCTGAAGAAGAAAAAGAAGAAGGAGGAGCAGGAGGAGGGGAGAAGGAGAAGAAGAAGAGGAAGAGGAAGAGGAAGAAGAGGAGGAGGAGGAGGAATATTTAGATTGAGAGGGCCCACCAACTCCCAAGCTGGAGAAATGAACACACACATGAAAAAACGGGGAGGAGGGCAGAGAAGTGGGTGGATTTGGCTTGAAAATGCCTTTGGGATAGCAGGAGAGAAATTCTGCCTGGCCTTTGAATGTATGAAATTGAAGCCCTGGGTAACGGTCAGGGCTGGAGAGGACTTGAAAATCATTGAAGGACCTTTGGAGAGGGAAGAAGAGAGCCAAGGAAGGGACCAGAAAGGAGAGAACTGAGGAGGGAACCCAGGAAGGATGAATAAAACAGATGGAACCCTGCTGCACATCCACTGGAGGTGTCTTTGTTGCTGGCTCCCAGAAAGAATTGAACTATCCCCTTTTCTATTCTCTGCTGCTCTGGGCTCCCATGAGCCAGACTGGTTTCTCCCTCAAAGCATCATCCACCTGCCTGGATGGGAATGGGTTTGTGCCTAACAAAGATGAAAATTGCTGAGAGGAGTGGGCTGGTGGCTGCACTACTCAAATTAGTCCATTTTCAAGTGGAAATCACACCTTTATTCGTGTCGAAACAACCTGTCTCCCTACTGAAGCAGTTCATTCCAAGCCACTTAGAAGCAAACAGCGCACCAAATGGTGGGAGATGACACACCTAATGGTGAGGCGGAGCAGCGGGCCTTCACTTTCTCTTTGGTTTGCTTGGTGAGGGACGAGTGAGGGTGGCAGCCACAGGAAGGGGTGAGAAAAGAGAAAAAGAGAGGCAGTCGGGGAAAGGAGGACTTGATACAAAGAGCAGGGGTGAGATCCAGTCTTTACTGTCCCCGAGCTTGCAGCAGAGGGGACCTTGCCCCAGATAGAATGCCACCAAGCCTCTGAGAGAAGAGGATTGGAAAACACAGAAGGTTTTGAGAACTGGGGTGTTTCTTCTCCCATAAGTGAAGGCTGTTTCTTCTGCATCTTTCTCCCTGGAGTGGCATACTTTGGAACTGGGAGTCCCTCTAAGACTCACAGATGGATTGGCCTTTGGACTTGAGAGTAATTAATAATGTGCACATCTCTAGATATTCTTTGCCTCTGCTATTTTGCCTGTGCATTGCAGAGGAAGGGATATCTATGTGTGTGTTTCAGTATTTCAACCTCTCTCTTACACATACAAACACACACTTGTGCACTTACACACACACACACCACACTTTCTTAATGACCAAGTTGCATTTTTTCTTTCCCTTCCTCAGCTTCCCTGATCCCTGCCCTAAATAAGAAAGGTCACCCTTCTTCCCTTTGGGGGACACAGGAAGTAGGCAGTGAGCGGGTAGTTTTCCCTGGTTGGGAGAGGATCCTGATGTGATCTGCCTGAATGACCAGGGATGCCCTGAACCCTGACCACTTTGTGGGGTGGACACCCAAAGAGCTGCAGATGGAGATGCAGTGTGTTGTCCTCAGCCCAGCAGCAGGCCAGCTGCCCCACAGACCAGTCCAGCAGAAAATAAAGCCCCATTCTACTCTTCCTGTTGCTGCCACATCACTTTGTTATGAGGGTTAGTGACTGTCCATTAACTCCCGAGAGCTGATTCTTGCCAGTGCTGCACCAAGAGCTGGGAGCCAGAAAGTGCTGACATGGGGAAGGGGGGCTGGTCCCCCACCCTGGCTGGGCACTCACAGAGTAAGTCAGGGAGGTCACTGGCATGGCTTACTCAGCTCTGCCCGAGTGCCAATTAGCTAAGGTTTTTCTGAGCATTGGCTCGGCCTGCCACAGTTGAGGGAATTATTGCCAGAGGAACTTGTTTTGTTTTTTATAAAAAGAGAAACCTCTCTATAGGGATGGATCTTTCCTGACTGTCCTTCCAGTCTCCCTGAGGGAGATCCCTGCCAGCCAAGGTCCCTGGGAAGAGATGACCAAAGTTGGGTTCCTGGCTGGTGACTACTCACAAGGGTTATTGGTGGTAGAGATGGTTCTTTGCTTTTTGGCTTGAAGGCAGGGATCCTATGAGCTCAGCCGCTCTCTATATATGTGTGACTTTTCCAGGGAAATAAGGAAGAGAAGGCTCATATGAAAACACTAGAGACATAAATGGCTTTACCTGGTTCCTATTGTTCCTTTCCACTCCATTCATAAAATCCAACTCATCAATGAAAGGCCATTAACTTACTCTTCAATCCAGGTTAATGAAGGTGGCATCCTGTATCCCCAGAGAACTGGGTTCAGGACAGTCTCAGAGAGCCCCACAGAACACCAGAGCTTGGAATCTAAAAACTCATCGGGTCCAACTCTTTTCTTTTACAGATAGGAAAACTGAAGCCCACAAAAGGGAAGGGGCCTGCCTGAAACAGCCAGTGACAGATCTGGGACCAGAACACTGGCTCCTGATTCCCAGGCAAGTGCCTTTATTTTGATACATTTTCACATTTCATTCCCTTATTTTACACCCAATTACTGAGTCCTTACTATCTTCCAGGTGCTACAGGGGGGGAAGGGCGTGGAGGAAAGCAAAGTGATGAAAACAACACAATCCTTGCCTTCAAGGAGCTATTTCCCTAGATCTGTGATTCTTGAGGGAAAAAAGGAAAAAACTGAGTCAGACTCTCACCCTGTATTATCTCTATAGGTGATGATGGAGGAGGAGAAGTGGGGAGAGGAAGCACTTCTATCTGCTCAAGATTTAGAATTTAAACTTCACTGATTCTAAGATGGGAACAGAGATGGAGCTCACATTTGTATGGAGACATACATTTGGCAGGTCTGTACCTCTGATCAGGTGTATTGCTTGGTTGAGTCCCAAGGCAGTTCCCTGAGGTGAGAAGAACCTCAGAGCTTGCATCCCCATGGTAGGAGTGAGGAGACTGAGTTTAGAGAGATTGGGTAATGGGTCAAAGCCAGTACATGTCAGTGCCCAGCCAGGGACTCCTAGTTTAGGGCTCTTTCTATCACTGGGGGAGGGGAAGTTGTGCTGGGTTGGAGGGTAGGGATGAAGCAGCATAAAGTAACGGTTGTCCACAGAGATAAGCCAAGTCTTCCTCTACGCAGTTTTATTTTGATCGCTACATTCTGCCACTCACAGAACTCTGCTCTGAAGAACTGGAAGCACTTTGCAGCCCTGAATGAGCTCATTCAACATACTCTTGCCAGAAAGAGAGAGAACTCCAAATGGAGGTTTGGTCTAGGGTCATCAGCATTCAGGCACAGAAGAGAAGACAGGACCTAGGTTCCCCCTTCATTGTCCTCATGCACCAAGGACACATGATGCAAAACTAGCCTCCTTCCATGAGAGTCAAGAGGGCCACAGGAAAAAACAGGTTCTTCTGACACCTCCCTTCTTTCCCTGGAGAAATGGGTTAATCAGTCCTGAGAGGATGGGTCCTTTCGTTGGCCCAAAGGCCATTTCGAGGGCAAAGACATCTCAGAGCAGGGGATGCTCACAGCCACTCCAGTCATCCTGGTGACCAGGCTTGGGGAGAGGAGAATTAGTGAAGCCCTCTCAGATTCTGCTAATGTCGCAGAACCTTGGTGGAGACTGGGGTACCAGGGAGTCTGGGAGATTCTCCTCCGTGTTCCTGCAACCAGTGAGCTGGCTGTCCCAGAGCTGCCTGAGGTTGGGGTCAAGGCCTGGTGGTGTGAGGTCAGGGTGCCCAGGTGACTGTCATGGTTCTGGTCCCCCAGGGCCCTCCTAGTGCCCCAGACTGCGTGGTGAGGGGTGAAGAGCGCAAGGTTCGGCCAGCTGGGAGTCAGAGCCATCCCTGAAGGGGCTCCCGCTCCCCTCCCAGGTGGCTCCTCGCTTTGGCTCCCGCTGTGCCCCCCAGACGGCCCCTTACCTGTCCCGCTGCGGACGGTCCCGCCTCCTCCGCCGGGCTCGGGGACCAGTCATGGGGCGGCGAGAGACGGCGCCCCCGCCTCGCGGCCCTGGTGGGGCTCCCCGGAGGGCTCCCCTGCTCCGGGCCCCGCGCCCCCGCCGCTGCCGCCGCTTCAGCACCGAGGACAGCGCCCGCCCGCCCGCCGCCCGCCCCGCCCGGCGCGGTCCCGGGAGCCCCGCATCCTGGCCGGGCCCCGCTGCCGCCGCGCAGCCCTTAGCCCGGCCCGAGGCGGCTCCGCGCCGACTTAGGGGAGCAGCGAGGAGGGTCGCCCTTCCCTCTCCGCCCTCCCGCCGCCACTGCCTCCGTGCTCCGCGCTCCCTTCCACGCTCCGGAACCAGCCCCCAGGCACTCTGGACGCGGCTCCCGGGAGGGCGGGGCGGGGCGGGGCGGGAAGTCGCGGAGCCCAGAGCTGGGGCGCGCAGCTGGAGCCGGCTTCTCTCTGGCTGGAGCAGAGCCTCTCTCTCAGCCCCTCTCTCCTGCGAGCCTCCCGCGCATCCCCCATGCAATGGGCGGCCCTTAGGCTTCGGGAAGCATGTTGGAGCTCCTAGGCTCCTAAACCCCGAGTTTCAATATTGATCTGCCCCAGAAAAAGAGAAACAAACAGGAAGTATTTATTGAGTGCCTACTATATACCAGACACCGTGCCAGGTTATCTTTTAAACCAACATAATCTCATTTAATTTTCTTAACAACTCTATTAGGCACCCCCCCCCCCTTTTACAAGATAAGGACTCTGGGCTCACAGAGATTAAATTTCTGATTTGGTGATAACAGTACTGTGCTGAAAAGTGCACAGGCTTCAAATGCCATGGGCCCAAATTTTGAGGGCAGTGTTCCATTTACTTACTTAAGCAAGTTAGCTAACCTTTAAAAGTCTTGGGATTCTCATGGGCAAAATGGGGGAGCTGTATCCATCTATGAGGGATCATATGAGGATGTATTGTACGAGAGACGTTAGCACCCAACAGGCCCAGAGTGGGTGAGTCATTGACTCAGTTCTCACAGTGGGAAACTCGAAATCTGACCACAGGTCTTCTGGCTGCTTTGTCTCCCACACTGTGCTCCTCTTTCTCTCCCCCTCCCTCTCCCCCATTTTCCTTTTTTTATGGGGAAGGGGTGTTATGAATGTATGAAGCTACTCTCTCCACCCCGACAAGGTCTGGAGTCTCATCGCTGGATCTGGAGGTCGGAGGGAGAGCAGAGTCCTCATCTTCTGAAAGTAAGGAGGAGCCTTACTTAGGGCTGGGGCTGGGGCTGGAAGGCAGTGGGGACCAGGTTCTGGCAGTGGGATCCTTTCCTCTCCCCATAACTCCCATCCAAAGGCACCAGAGCACACCGAGTGGTGGGCTCCATAGGATGTGGGCCACCAGAGCAGTTCCTTCAGGTCCCAGCATGCAGAGAAGGAGCCCAGACAACCCCCCACCCCACCCCATCAACAAGGAGCTTGGGTCTCCTCCCTTTCAAAGTGGGCAGAGAATCCTTCTGCCTGTGTCTGTCTCAAGGCTGGTCTCAGAGCTTAACCTGTTAGATGTTAAATACATGCTTACTCTTCCTGCCCTTGCCCCACTAGAGTATCAGCCCCTTGAGGCCAGAAAGGCTCTTGGTCCCAATACCATGTCTACACAGATCTTTACTTTCCTTGTGTCCATGCACCCTTCTGCATCCTTGCTTCCTTCTGGCCTTCCCCCCACAAGTGCTTATGGCCCCTGCTTGTCCTCAGCCTCCCTCTATTTCTCACCTCCCTACTCTGGCTTTGTTCCATGCCCAGTCTGCTTACTGAATTACTAATTGAAAGAATAATAAAAAAGCCAGTGAAGCAAAAGCCGCATATATATTCCAAATAGTAATGTTGATGATTATACGCTGCTGCCCAGAGGGGAAGCTCAAAGTGCAAAAGCCCTGGCCTGGGTGCCAGGAAAGCTGGGTGCTAATCTTGCCTTTGTCTCTAACTGGCTGTGCAACCGAAGCAGTCACTGGAAGCATTGCTTCCTTAGAATTCAAAGCCCCTTCAATTGCTTTAAGGAAATTGTAGGAACAATGAGCAGTGTATGAAATTTGTTACAGAGAACAGTGGACTAATTCAGTGATGGAAATTTCTTTAAAGGAAATTACCTTTTATTCCTCACTAGATATATGTGGTGGCTCAGGGACTGAGGAATCTATAATTATGCAAGTTTCCATTCCATTTTCTATTCCCTCTATCCTCTCTTTTCTTTCTTCATTGAGCATTGTCTGCCATGTAAGGAAGATCAGCTTCTGTACTAGACCCTGAGAATGCAAAGTATAAGTCCTGGTCCAAGTCTTTGAAGGAGCTAGAGTGAAGGATTTTGGGTAGACACATTGATTTGTGATTCTGACACCTGAGATAAATGTTATCATGGAGTAATTGAACAATGCTCTGCCCTGGAAAATCCCAGGGAGGCTTCCTGGAGGAAGTGGCATTTGGGCTGAGTTTTATTAAAGGATGAGACATCTTTGAGGCAGGACAGGAGAAGAGGGAGCTCTGACTAGGATGGCTGGACTGACAGGAGGAGGCTGAAGAATAGGAGAGGAAGCTGCACTGGAGTCCAGGAAGAAGGTGGTAAGAATGTGAACAAGGCCAAGCCATCAGGATGGGGAGCAGAGGATGGCATTGAGACACTTCTAGGTGAGAACAGAGAGGAGAGATTAACTGTGGGGGAAGAACACAGGGTCCAGCAGTAATGCTGGGTTCTCTTGCTTCTGGGAAATTGATCCTTCCTGCCACATGGTATCAGGAGGGGGGCAAACACTGCAAGCCATGGGGGCTGCTGTGGGGCACCACACCCCACAGAGTGTGCAGGTTTTTATACTTTCTTTTAAAATTGTATTCTTCCTGGGCCAGGGATTTAGCTCAGTGGTGCCGCAGCCTGCCTGGCAAGCGCAAGGTCCTGAGTTCAATCCCCATACCAATAAATAAATAAATAAATAAATGTATTTCCCTTTTAGTGAGGGTGATATAGAGTTGCTGGAGCTCTTTAAAGCCCCTCCCATTGTATTTTGATTGTCTTCGAGGTAAGGGAAAGGTCCAGACCTGGGGCAGGAGAGCTCAGGGATGCAGCCCCTGAAGCCCACCTACAGGAGGCAGCAGGTTTCTTTTTTTTTTTTTTTTGGTACCGGGGATTGAACTCGGGACCTTGCACTTACAAGGCAGGTGCTGGAACCACTGAGCTAAATCCCTGGCCCAGCAGCAGGTTTTTTGCTGGGAGCAGAGCAAAGTCTGTAGAGAAGAGACAGAGTAGGCACTGGGTGTCATCTGGAAGGGGATGCCTCTGTCGTGTTCTCCCCCCAGCTCTCCTGCAGTACCAAGCAAAGTGCAGCACTGGTGGGGTCTGCTTTGGTTGGAGTCAGCTTTGGCTGCTAATCTCTTTCCACCTGGGGACTGCCTTTCATAAGCTTCTTCATGCATAAACTCTTAGTTCTTTTTACAAGGGGTTGATTTCTTCACAGTGTTCTCTGGGGAATGTAAATCAGCACCAAATGCAGGGAGATCTGCTTCTGTTGCTGCTTCAATAGGCCACACATTGAAAGAGATGCTCCCCTTAAGGAAGAAGGTGAGCTCTGCCCCAGCCCAGGGAGCCCAGAGCCTCTCAGTCAAGCTCATGATCAGGGCTATTCGGCTGTGACCTACAATGTCCTGGGTAATAGGAGAGGCAGGCTGGCAGAGGACAGGGACAGGTGGGCCTTTGAGCTGCCTACTAACCAAATCCTCTGCATGGCTCCAGAATGTCATGGTTCCAGGGAGGAGTGCATTTGTGGATGTACACAAGTGGAGGGAACCAATTCTTGCCTCTGGACCCAAAAGAGAAACCTGAAAATCCTCACTGCTTCTGAGTCAGGACCTTTGGTTAGAGGTAGACCTTCCAACCCCAACATGCAATAGTACTCTTAGTCTGTCTCTTAAATTTTTCCTGGGCTGGGGAGTGGTCCTTTGGAAGTGCATTAACAGCTGCTCACTTTCTCTCTCCATGGGAGAATGCAAAGCTGAAGATGAGCTTTAGAAACACACTGATTCATTCCAGGGAAAGAAGAGAAGTCTCAGCATTGGTTCTGCCCAACTTCCTGCTCTCCTGCTGGGCATATGCTCACTCAAGCCTAGGGAAAGGAGTGGGTGAGTTATTGCAACTCAGAGAGGCAGGGCCAGAGCATAAGGCAATAAACAGAGCAACCCCAGACTGTGCATCTCAGAACCCCAGCACCAACTCTGTTTTCCACAGACTGCCTTGGGGACATAGGAGCATTTGTTCACTGCAGGGAAACCTGCATGGTTGGCACTCTCACACTTGGGCAGAGCAGAGATGTGTGAGTGTGCCTTGTGAGGGTGTAGGGTGCTGGGTGAGGAGCGTCAGCAGTGGCAAGCAGACAGAAGGGTTCTTTTCACCTGGTGCAGTGACAGAATAACAATGGGAGAAAGAATAAGAATGCTTTTTATTTGCCTCACACTCTACAATTTTGGGAGCATCTGCTCATTTGATTTTCATAGACATGCATCATCTCCAGTTTACAAACGAGTCCTAGAGAAGTTACTTCTAACTTGGAAAAAAATAGATTAATGCCAAGCCAAAGGAAAAGAATGAAATGGATGCATGAGCCCACCTGCTTCCTGCCCTTGAAGTCAGTACCATCGAGGTCTGCAAAAGGAAGCCTTCTTTGCCTTCACCCTGATCTGGGACATTGAAGGGAGGGGCCCGAACTTCAAGGCACTCACTGGAGCCCTCTGAAGGACTAATGCTCAGAAGCTAGGACCACTCCAGTGTGTGTGTGTGTGTGTGCACGTGTGTGCAGCCTTTGCTCCAGGGATGACTATCTGAGCTAGGAAAAACTTTCTTCCCCTATGTGTAGGAAGATACTTTCCTTATGCCTCCCTTGTATGTCTGTGTCTGAAGTGCAGGAGAGAAATGGTCCTTCTCTCCTGACCACTTGCTGCTTTGGGGAGACAGGCAGCTGGAAGACAAAAGGGTAATTGGCACTAAAAAAAAAAACATTCCTAGAGAAGCTGGATATTTCTTCTCTTCCTCTCTTTCTCCTTTGAGAAACTTCTTATTCTCTTCAGCCCAGGAACAAGAAGAAGACAGCCCATCCAAGTGCCCAGTCTGTGTCAAACACTTTATCTTTTAATCCTCAAAACAATTCAATTAGGTTGGGTTTTTTTTTCTTTTTGTACCAGAAATTGAACTCAGGACCTTGTGCTTGCGAGGCAGGTGCAGTGCCACTGAGCTAAATTAGGTTGTTTTAAATCAAGCCTCACAGAGAATAAATTAATGTGCCAGATGCATATCTTCACCAGTGACAGGCAAGATTTGAAACCAGGCCTGTCTGATACCAGAGGCAATCTCCCCACTTCCCCACCCCTTTCCCCAACACCCTATCACCCTCATTGTCATTCCAGGGACTGGGACATTTAATGAGGAAGCAGGAGGAAGCCACCTCAAGGTATAGAAGAAAGCTCTCTGGACATCCAGTATATGTTTCTCAGGTGGAATGGCACCAGGTCCCAAATTCTCCCTTGGGTCAGGAGACTGTACTTGTCAAACTCAAAGACTGAAGGTTCTGATGTGCTTCCTTCATCTGTGTCCCTTTTGTTTTTCTGATGTTCTCTTTGAAGATCTGTCTGACTCACCCGACAGTAAAGGATGAAGGAGGGAGGAGCAGAGGGAATCCCGTTGGGAATCTAAGCACAATACTAACAGGTGACATTTATTGAGTAACTACTATGTGCCAGGCAGTGTTCAAACTGCTTTAGGTGAATCATCTTATTTAATTCTAACAACCCCATGAGGCAAGTCCTCTCATCATCCCTATGGTATCAATGTGAAAACTGAGACACATAATTTACCCAAGGTCCCATGGTTCATAAGGGCAGATTCTAATTTGGGCAGCCTGGCTCCCTGGCCTCACTCTTTAACCCTATACCATATTTCTGTGCAAACTTGGCACATAAAATGGCCATTGAAGAATAAATTATTGTTATAGAAAAATCAGAATGCATATAAATGTCCAGCAAACAGGGCAATGGGTAAATAAGTTTAAAGAATGTTTTGGTATCATGGAGGAATATCTTGTGTATGACATGAAGTGAGAAAAAAAGCATGTTACAAAATTGCACATGTAACATAACTATGAGTATGCAAATAAACCCAGAAAAAGTTCTAAGAGGAATGGAAACAAAATGCTACAAAGGGTTGTCTCTTGATGGTGGAAACTGTGGCTCATCTAAATATTCCTCCTTGTTCTTTTCTGTATTCTCTAAATTTCCTGCAATATACATGCATTCCCTTAAAATTATTTTAAAGCATAAGTAAAAATAAATGTTCACTGAGTGAATGGCTGATACCATTGGTATCCTTTGAGACTCATCTCTACTCCCAGCAGGGACAGTCATGGGGTCGGAGGTGACCTTGACCTCTGGCCTGCCTTAGTGGGAGAACTGCAGCAAATGAGAACACATCTGTAAAGGATTATGCTCCCCTATGGCCCTAGTGATCCTCATAGCAAAAAGGAAGGGAGGGAAGAAAGCAGTGGGGAGGAGGCAGAGGGTGGGACACATAATGGCAGGGGAAAAGCAGGAGGCAGACGAAATGGTGAGGAGGAAAGGGGAAGAAATAAAGAAAGCAAGAAAGCTGGCATCTCAGGAAGGGTCAGGGAGCTGGGAGAGGAGGAAGTGAGGGAGTGATGAGGCGAGATAAAGAGGGGGGAGGGGGGAGAGAGAGAGAAACATAGCAAACTAGTAATAGATTTAATTCTTTTCATCTGTCAAGGTTCCAGCTAAGCTGCAGCGGATTGTCCCAGTGTTACAGAAACCATTTTCTGCAGTTAAATGCTGCTTATATCTAGGGGAAGCTTTCCCAGGGATTGCAACCTGAATCTCTCTCCCAGCTGCCTGGCCACCTCCTAGTCCTCACAGTTCCAGCCAAGAAGGATCTCTGTGGACTGTAGCCATTGTGATTTGCCAGGAACAAGTAGACCTATCCCTGCTGCAACTCAACCAGCCCATACTGGGAGATATGGTACTAATGGACAGGAATCTGGACATAAACTCTAGGATTAATGCCCAGTTGTCCCAGACACTGTGTACAAAGGCTGCCTGTAGCTCCCAAAATTATAGACCAAAGCATTTTTTAAAAATCTTGGATGTCAGGCATGGTGGTGCACACCTATAATCTCAGTACTCAGGAGGCTGAGGCAGAAGGATCACCATGAGTTCAAGGCCAGACTGAGCTACATAGTGAGTTCAAGGTCAACTTGAACTATATAGCAAGACAAACAAAAAACAAAACAAAACAAAACAATTATGGGACAGTGTGAGACCTTCAAGGGTCATCTATAGAATCCAACCACAGGGAGAGAAATGAGGCTCAGAGATAGGAAGACTTGGCCAGGGCCAACACCTGGTTGGCAGGAGAGTTGAGGTTTATGATTTCTTACCCAGTAGAATGATCATTTTTGAGCATTGTTTTGTGATTTCAAGGGACTTGCTATGGATTGGACTACATTCTTTTACTCTCATATTATACCTTGAAGTAGGTAACCCAGGAATAAGCTCCATTTTTTAAGGTAGCAAAGCAGCAGCTCAGAAGAGCATCACTAGGATGACAACTGCCAGTTCTGAGCTCAAACTAAATCTTCTCAAGAACACGTACAGGAGGGTTTTGTTCAGCCATACACTTTGTGGGGAACTTTGAGCCCTGGGAGGATAGGAGCAATTGCAATTTCTATGATTTGTTGGAGTCCTCAGGTCTTTTTGGGGCAATATGGCAAGTATTGGGGGCATAGAGTGAGTATATTTCTACTGCACTGGTTTGGTTTCTACTATGAAACCGTCTGTATTGCTACAGTTGTGTTGTGTGAGGCCATTATCACAGATAACCACTGATTGAGCATTTACTGTATATATTCAGAGAACAGGGTAGGTTCTGGGGCTGCAGGGGGATATAAGACATGGAAAGGATTATCTTAGCAGTGGAATAAAGCCAGATACATACAAATACCAAGAGATGACAGGTTAACAAGTCTGAAATCCCTCACAGTGCCCAGAGTTTGGTGTGTGTGTGTATGTGTGTGTGTGTGTGTGTGTGTGTGTGTGTGTGTGTGTGTGTTCAGTTTCAGTGCTGGGGATTAAACCCAGAACATCACACTTGCTAGGCAAGCACTCTACCACTGAGCTACATGCACAATCCAAGTGCCCTGCCTTTGAATGCACTGTTCTGTCCCCTTGAAACCCTTATCCCACTCCTCTGCATATCATTAAAGCTCAGCTTGGGTATTTCTTTCTCTGTGTTGCCTCAGCCTGGGGTGAATGCCCTCATCTGGCTTCCTATAGTAGCTTGTATTTTCTCTACCGTAGCACTTTGTTCACTAAACATTTATATTTCACTTGTCTCTCTCTCTCTCATCTGATTCTGAGTTTCTGGGAAGAAGATGGGGCTGTATCCTATTCCTGGTACCTAGCCTATGCCTGACATAAGTAGAAACATAGTAGATATTTGTTGAATAAAAAAACAACAATTCTGCTTCTACTCCCTCCAGGTTATGAGCTCTAAGGATCCCTGTGGTCTAACGCACTGCCATTCGAGACACTGATTTCAGTGATAGAATGCTTAGTCTCACTGAGACTGGACATGATTTCACTTAGAAGAGAAGAAAACCACCTCCCTATGCCCCTCTTTCCTTCTCAGTGACCTAATGATAACTCAAGCACATCTTGTTAGAATGACCAGGGCTGGCAAGAGTCCAGCAAGAACTTCCTGTCCATTCCTAACAAATTTACCCATTTACCTGGTTGCCGGACAGGTGAGGCCAGGAAAATTTAGTGGCTAGGCAACGGAGAACAGCCAGAAAAACAAATTAGCCAGAAGTATTTGGAGATTAAAATGGCAAGGAAACTTGATGGAAACAAACATTCAAAGTACCTGCCAGGCTTTTAATAATGTCAGAGAAAAAAAAAATGTCAGAGAAGAAGAGCCTGGAACCAGCTGGAGGAGAAAGATAAGACACACATTTATTTCCTCTACTCAGACCACACCAACTGTTCCCCCACTCTCTCCCCTATACATTGTGTTTTACTATTAGAAAACAATTGGTTGCGAGCTTCATCATGTTGATCTCTCTATAAGTAGGAAAAACTGAATCCATGACATTGACATTTAGTAGAATCCTTTGGCAGCCTCAAAGGCGCTGTGTTGCTGTCCTTGGTGCTGAAATCTTGGTAGAAACCCCACCCCCACCCCCACCCCCGAGCCGAGCCTTCTAAGTCTTAGGGCTTCCTCTCCTCCCACAGATGACACTGTGATGAATGGTAGGAAGAAGCTGGGCTGTGGACAGGGAAGATCTGAAATCCTCTATGAAAATACAGGTCTACAATTTATTATTTGAAAGCCCTAGAGCTAGTTATTTTTTCAGAATTCAAATTTTTCTGATTTGAACAAGGTGATATGGTATGGTGCGTTATGGTAAACAGCAAAATTCTTAGCCAGGTTGGGAGCAGCACCACACAATCAAAAACATCAATATTTCTCCAGTAAACTCTAGGGCTAGTCATCCCTTGTGTGATCAATAAAGACACTATATAACCTCTTGGCTGGTCAGGTCAGGGTCTTCTTCCAAATAAACTCAACTCAGACTTACACACAAAAACAAAGTTGAGCATGATGGTGTTCTGGGAGGCTAAGCAGGAAGATCACAAGTTCAAGTCTTTCCTGGCCATCCTAGCGAGACTCTGTCTCAAAAGTAAGAAGAAAGAGGAGGAAGAGGAGGGGGAGGAAGAGGAGGAAAGAGAAGAAGGAAGAGAAGGAAGAGGAGAGAATGGATCAAGCTGTTCTGGAAAAATTCCTAT
Organism: Heterocephalus glaber; assembly: GCF_053883595.1. Classification (NCBI taxonomy): domain Eukaryota; kingdom Metazoa; phylum Chordata; class Mammalia; order Rodentia; family Bathyergidae; genus Heterocephalus; species Heterocephalus glaber. The sequence continues at coordinate 14,619,070 of NW_028258379.1, forward strand.
GGCTGATCAAAATTGCCAAGCTTGTAAATTTCCTGCCTGAGGGTTGGAGACAGGGGTGTGGATGGCAATGAACTCAACCAAGCTTGGACCATTTGTTTCTCACACCCCCCCACCCCCCCACCCCCCACACATGCAAGCATAGCCTTCCTCACAGGAAATATAGCTACTAACTGAGGTATATTTGGAGAACCTGGAGACTTCCTGGGAGGTAGGAAGATTGAAAAAATAAAAGGCCATTAGTTCTTTCTTTTACCTGAAGTCTGACTGCCCTTGACTATGGGCAAACTCACATCTTTTATCAGACAAGCATAAACGGGGTTGGAACCCCTGTGGTGGGGGAAGAATGTTTTGTTGTCGGTGCATAATAATGGTCTCATTACTCAGTACCTGGGAGCTCTGGAAGAGGTGCTTGACATGCATTATCTTTCTTATTCTCTGTGTGAGGTTCTGCCCTTCCATTTCACGGATGAGGACGGTGAGGCTCACAGAGGTTAAGGAAAGCTAATGAATGGTAGAAGCCAAGAACTGAATCCTGATCAGACTGATGCCAGTGCATGCATTACTTCACCATTCTCTTATGTTGCCTTCATTATCCTGGGTGCTGACTTGAATGTGCAGAGGGGGATTAAAGTGTGACTGGTCTTTTTCACATTTATTACTATTATTACTATTACTATTATTATTAATTTTTTGGTAATACTGGGATTACAGGCATTTACCACCAAGGCCTGCTGCTGCTAGTCTTGAATTAATTTAACTTGTTGGGCTGGGGATTTAGCTCAGTGGTTCCACCACCTGCTTCAAAAGTGCAAGGACCTGGGTTCGATCCCCAGCACCAAAAAGAAAAAAAAAAATTTAACTTGTGGTGGGTTTTGAGTTAACCATACTGTGAAAAAAGGTATACTTACATTTATAATATATATTTTTTACTACATACTTTTTAATTTTTTTGAGACAGGGTCTCATTATGTAGTTCAGATTGCCCTTGAACTCACTATGGAGCCCAGGGTGGCCTTGAATTCCAGGTTATCCTTCTCCTCAGCCTCCTGAGTGCTGGGATTACAGGCATGTGCCACTACTTTCGGCCTGTATATTTTAACTTTGAAAAATTATACAAGTACCTTGTAATCTCAGCACTATGGGAGGCTGAGGAAGGAGAATTGCAAGTCAGAACCCAGCTTGGGCAATTTAGTAATTCAGAAGACTCTGTCTCAAAATAAAAAGATAAAGCCAGGGATTTAGCTCAGTGGCACCACGCCTGCCTCACAAGTGCAAGGTCCTGAGTTCAATCCCCAGTACTGGAAAAAATAAAAAATAAAAATAAATAAATAAATAAATAAATAAAAAGATAAAAAGGGCTGGGGTTGTAGCTCAGGGTGAAGACCCTGGGTTCAATTATCAGTATCATCAAAATGAACAAAGAAACAAGTAAGTAATAATTGCATATAATGTAGGGAAATGAAGAGTAAAAGGCTGTTTCTACTTTTGCCTCTGCAACCAATTAATGATTTATTGTATACCCTCCCAGAAGTATATATGTACTTTTTAGTACAACAGAAGATCATACATAGTCTACCATGGCTTGTTATTATTAATTATTATTATTTGGCCGTAATAATATATCTGTCCATATCACAACATAAAGAATACATTTTTTATTACACTAGTTTTTTTTAAAGCATGAAATAATAAATATAGTATGCAAACACTAGGGAAAGGAATAAGTCTCCACTTACTACACCATAAGACAAGTAAGCGTGGCGGTTTGTTTTGGAAGAAGCACAGCATAGTGGTTAGGAACTTAAAGCTAGAGCAGTTGGAGTCAAATCTCTAGGATGACCCTCATAAATTCTGTAAATTTAGATGTTAGTCTAGCCTCAGTCTGTTTTTTTGTTTGTTTGGGTCTTTTGGTTTGGTTTGGTACCGGGAATCAAACTCAGGACCTTGTGCTTGCAAGGCAGGCACAGTGCCACTGAGCTAAACCCCCAGCCCAGTTTTTATGGATTTTTTTTTTTTAATCTGTAAAGTGGGCCCAATCATGGTACTTTCGCTATGGAATTCTACAAACTAGAAGAGGTAATGTAGTTGGTGTGCTTTATACAGTGCCTAGGACAGAGCAAGATATTATAGTTCAAATCTGAAGCAGATATACTCTTGCTGATGTGTAGGGATCTCCCTAAATCTGCAATTGTATCAATCTGTAATCAATAATATTGAAATGTATTTTTGCTTGTTTTGTGGTACTGGGGATTGAACCTTCACACTGAGCTGTATCCTGTAGGGGGCCGTTGGCAGATGTGTCAAAGCCCAGGTGTCTGAGGGTGCTTGAGGAGACCTGAGGACACAATTCTGTCATTTAGGACAGGTGCACGACGAACTTTGTTATAATAATAATAATCAACATGGAGGACCACGCATGTACCACACAGCTAGGCAAGGTCAAGTGGCTATTTTGTCTTACTGTGTCTCAGAAAAGCTGATAAAGACACACAGTTCTTGAGCTCTAGAGCTGCAGCTCCGGTTCTCGCGCTCTGATGCTGCTCTGATGCTGGAAATTAAGGTTTTGTAATCTCTGCTCCAAGCATGTTCTTTTCTTTGGGAACCTCTCCTGACCTGGCCTCACTTCAGTCTACCATCCCTGACATATCCCCAGCCATAGGGTTTCACTAAGTATTCTCCTGCCTCAGCCTCCCAGAGTGCTGGAATTACAGGTGTGCACCAGTAGGCCCAGCTAATGATATTTTATCCTGGAAAGTCATAATAAATGGATCCAGAATCTCTAGTCTCCAGTCCCGCCCCTCTCTGCAAATCACAAATTGACCATAGTCAAAACAGTTTGGAAGCCATTGTTCTTGGTCTACTGGACCTCAGCCCTGCACTGGGAAAGGAGGCAGGATGGGTACTTAGGGTTCAGCTGTGAAGCACTGGGTTTCAAGTTAAGAAGCTTGAGCCCTGAATCTGCTATCACTTTGCTGTGTGACTTGGACAGACAGATTCTTCTCATGAGAGGATTTCTAAACTCCATCTAGGTCTAGTATTCTAGGCTTCTGTTCTGACTCCCAGGATTCTGTCTATTATTTTGTTTTTAACTCCCCACGCCTGGACTATGCAAATGTGGCTAGAGGAAACCTCTGGTTTTGGTATCTGGTCCACTTGAGAAAACAGAGTGTTTCTTTAGCACTGTAGGCTCTGGAATCAGAAAGAGAGGTTCAAAATTTGATTCAGCCACTTAACTGGGTATATTGCTTAACCTCTCTGAGCTTCAATTCCTTCCTTATATAACCTGGAGTTAAAAATAGTACCCTCAGTGCTAGATCACTAGTCTAGCATGTACAAGGCCCTAGGTTCCATCCTCAGCCCTTTTGGGGGTACCCTGCCAGGTGTGGTGGTGCACATCTGTAATCTCAGCACTTGGGAGGCTGAGACAGGATGATCACCACAAGCTTAAGTCCAGCCTGGGCTACATAGTGAGTTCAAAACCAGCTTGAACTATATAGCCAGACCCTGTCTCAAAAAACAAAAACAAACAAACAAATGACCTTAACAATAGCACCTGCCCATTTATTTACAAATATTTGTTACATGCCCACTGGGAGCCAGGCACTGTGCTAGACATTATGATATAATTTATTTTTTTTTGTACTGGGGATCAAACTCGGGTCTTTGCGCTTGTGCAGCAGGTGGTGAAACCACTGAGCTAAATCCCTGGCTCATGTAGAACATAAACAGTGGCTGAATAATCACACCAAAAAATAAAAATGGAATTGTGGCAAGTGCTACTCAGAATAGCAGTAAGTTTTATAAGAACCTAAAACAGAGAGATCTGATGTGGTAAGTGATTTCAGGTAAGATTTTCTTGGCAAGGACATGCTTACATTGAGCACTAAAGAGTGAAGATAGCTAGCTAGCTAAAAGAGGAAATGGGATGTGCAAAAGACCTGTGGTAGAAGTTAAGAAAGACCAGTGAGACTGGTGGGAAGAAAATAAAAGGAAACAAAGAGCCAAGTAAGGGTAGAAAAATAAGCAGGATTTAGACCATATCTTTTTGTTTGTTTGTTGCTTTTTTTTTGGTACCAAGGACCAACTCAGGGACTTGTGCTTGTGTGAGGCAGGTGGCGGCACCACTGAGCTAAATCCCTGGCTCTGTTTGTTGCTTTTTAAGTTTTTTGAGACAGAGTCTTACTGTGTGGTCCTGGCCAGCCTTGAACTCGATGTGTAGCCTTGGCTACATTGCACTCTTCCTGACTCAGCCCCCGGAGTGTTGGGATTACAGGCACGTGCCACTACATTGAGGTTGTGTTTTGTTTTTATTTTAAAATCATCAAAAGTTTGTTGAGAGTTTAAGCAGGGCGCTAGCTGACAACAAATTTAGGTAGTAAAGTGAAGTTAACATACCAGCTAGGGGGCCACTACGGTGGTCCAGGTGAAGTCATATGGTAGTTTAGAATGGGGCAGGAATGGAGGGAGCTACAAATAAGCAGCTCCCCTGGGCATGGTGGTACATACCTGTAATCCCAGCTACTCAAGAGGCTCAAGCAGGAGCATCACAAGTTCAAGGACAGTCTGGGTAACTCAGTGACACCTTATCTAAAAAATTAAAAAAGCCCACACAAACACAAAGTGAACAGATTAGAGCTATTTAGGAGATAAAATTTACAGGAGTTGGTAGTAGATTAGATGGGTTGGGGCAGGCAAGGGATAGCAAAGAGAGGAATTTGTCTCAAATGCTGTCTAGGTGGTTCCAGTCATTGGGTAGCTGAGGGTGCCGTCTTCACGAAGGGGCTTCCAGGTGAGCAGCGGGAGTGAGGAATTGGCCTGAGTGGCTTTGGACCTGTCTGCTGTGGAGCCCTTGCGACAGTCAAGTTGAGCTGAACAGGCAGCTGGATGTGTGAGTCTGAACTGAAAGCACAAATTTGGGGGAAATTAGCAGAGATGGTAACTGAAGCTGTGCATGTGAATGAGATGCCCGGGATCTGCCTTGGCAGAAAGAGAGGGGAGGGTCCCCCCTTCAAGGAAATCCAATGTTTAGTTGTTGAGTGAGATGAGTGAAATGTGAAAGGAAGCCGGCGGGTGGGGGGGAGGAAACCAACCCAAGAAATCATGGGTCGCAGATGGGAAGAGTAATTCACAATGGACACAGTGCTCAGCTATGTGGAAAGAGGATGAAAGTCAGGTAAAAGGAGCCTGGAAAATGCTCATTACATTTAACACAGAAATCGGTAGCAAGAGCTGTGGGTGTGGATGAGGAGGTAGAAGCCGGGCTGAGGAGAGAGTGGCAAGTGTGGAAATGGCCACCACTGAGCTGGGGAGGCCCGAGACTGGGCAGTAACCTTGGGGTCCGAGGAAATTCAGATGATGTGATTCAAGTAAAATGCCGAGGATGGTGATTTGCCAGGGGAAGCTGGAACTCAGGGTGTTGGCCTTAGAGAAAATGACAGAACGCTTTGAAAGACTCAGGCACCTGACATTGATGCATCCACATGACAGTAGAGAGGTTTACATTCTAGGAAAATAACAGCCAGGCGTGATGGTGCACACCTGTAATCCCAGCACTCAGGAGGCTGAGGCAGGAAGACATGTGAATTTAAAGTCAGCCTGGGCTATATAAGGAATTCAAGGCCAGCCTGAGCTACATAGTGAGACCCTGTCTCAAAAAAAGCAAAACAAACAAACAAAACCCCCCCAAAACCACTCAAACCTGATTTATTCAGCTTAGTAGTTGCAAATAATAAGTTTTACCTTGAAATTTCAAAATTATTTAGTTAACCAAAAATGGAAGACATTTATTCTAATGTTGGGCCAAAATGAGTGAGTTCAGAAAATAAGCTGGGCATGGCGGCGAGTGCTTGTAATCCCAGCACTTGGGAGGCTGAGGCAAGAGCATTGCTGCAAATTTGAGGCCAGCCTGGGGCCATATAGTGAGTTCAAGGCCAGCTTGAACTACATAGTGAGACCCTGTCTCAAAAAAACAAAAAGCAACAACAAAAATACATATTTAAGATGTGTGTATACAAGTATTACAAGTATACAAGGATTTATATATTTAAATTTCACTTAAATTATTTTACAAATATATGACACATATGCTTTGTTATATTTTCTCACTTATTCGTCCAAACAACTTTATGAGATAGTTATTATTATCCCTTTTTAATGTAAAAAAAATTGAGGCTCAGAGAGATTAGGTAGACTTCTGGTTCTGGAAACATGAATGTGTAGTTACAAAAAGTCTAATCACGAAAATACAAGGAAAATTCTTAGAATCAAGTGGTGTCACTTGTGTCAAAATCCTAATGACAGCCGGGGATTTAGCTCAGTGGTTCTGCTGCCTGCCTTGCAAGCACAAGGACTCGAGTTCGATCCCCAGTACCAAAAAAAAAAAAAAAAAATCCTAATGACATAAGTAAAGCTGGAGGTTAAGGAAGGGCCCTCATGCATGCATGCCTGTGATAGAAATTGTTGCACAGGGCCAGGGAGTTAGCTCAGTGGTTTCAATGCCTGCTACACAAGCACAAGGACCCGAGTTCAATCCCCGGTACCAAAAAACCCCCAAAAAACAAAGAAATTGTTGCACAAACCCTTGACGGCTTGTGTGCTCATGTGTTGCTCCAACAACTCTTGTCAAGGACTTTCTGAATTGTAGCTTGGCACATCAGTCACCAGGATGGTGGGCCAGCTGCATGAGAACACATGCTCAACACACTGTGGCTGTTAATGAACTGGCGTCATCTCCTCTGATAAGGCCCTGGGACCGGTGTTCTTGGGGTTCAAAGTTCTCTCTTGTGCCTTTAAATCCTTCCTCTTGGCCTAAACTCCTTGGTTACACCAATGGGCTCCTCGCATGCATCCTCTGGATAATAATCTCTGCTATTCCCCATGAAATTCAGTATTCCTCAGAGAATTTCTCTGTTATGTAAGTTGACACTGGATCTATAAAGTAACCTTTCATTGAATTTTCACTCAGCATTGTGGATAAAACATTTTCAATACATCAATGATCTGGCAAGCCAGCAAGGGATCTACAGACTGAAAGAAGGAACTCAAATGCTTGAGCAGACCACTGGTGTGACTGTCACTCTTTAGTATGTCTTCTCAATCTCAGACTGTAAACTTGAGATTTTAGGAGACGAAGTGTAAGGGTGCCAAGGTCCTTGTAATGTTTGAGAAGAGAGTAAAAATATGATCTAGGGCCACGGATTTAGCTCAGTGGTGCTGTCACCTGCCTTGCAAGCGCAAGGTCCTGAGTTCAATCCCCAGTACCAAAAAAAAAAATGATCTAACTTTAGATTTCAATAATTTAAGCATGTATGAATTTTCTAAGATAATCATTTGTTTTATTTTGTTTTTGAGACAGGGTCTAGTTATATAGTTCAGGCTGGCCTGGAACTCACTATATAGGCCAAACTGGCCTCCAACTCATGGCAATCCTCCTGCCTCACCCTCCCAAGTGCTGGGATTATGAGCCTGTGCCACCATGCCCAGCCCTAAGATAATCATTTTGGGTTTTTTTGTTTGTTTTTTTAAAATAAATTTTATTTTTTCTCCCCTTACACCCCTTCCCCTCCCTATGTACAAAAGCTTTGTTTCCATTTTTTCCTTCTATTTTCACCTTTTTGCCTTGTCCCTTCCTTCCTTTCTCCCTCATTTTAAAATAGTAGAGAACAGAGAAGGTGAGTCAGTCCCAGCACCCGGAAGGAAGCTTCCCCTGCTGCCATCCCAAGCTCCTAGGGCAGAGAAGGTGAGCCGGTCCCAGCACCCAGAAGGAAGCTCCCCTGCTGCCATCCCAGGCTCCTAGGGCAGAGAAGGTGAGCCGGTCCCAGCACCCAGAAGGAAGCTCCCCTGCTGCCATCCCAGGCTCCTAGGGCAGAGAAGGTGAGCTGGTCCCAGCACCCAGAAGGAAGCTCCCCTGCCGCCATCCCAGGCTCCTAGGGCAGAGAAGGTGAGCTGGTCCCAGCACCCAGAAGGAAGCTCCCCTGCCACCATCCCAGGCTCCTAGGGCAGAGAACATGAGCCAGTCCCAGCACCTGGAAGGAAGCTCCCTGCCACCATCCCAGGCTCCTAGGGCAGAGAAGGTGAGCTGGTCCCAGCACCCAGAAGGAAGCTCCCTGCCGCCATCCCAAGCTCCTAGGGCAGAGAAGGTGAGCTGTGTGGGTGCCAGAAGCACCTTCCCCCACATAAAAATGAGAAGACACATAAACCAGCCTCAAAAACAGACTTCTGGATCACCTAGAGCAATCCCAAAGGGAATCGAGATGGAACAATCTGATACTCAACTACCTGGACTCTCTGAATGGGCAACAAAAGAGGATCTGGGAAAAATGAAATCACAAATAATTACTCAGATAACAGCAAAGATTTTGCTCATGGTGCAAGACATGATTAATAAATCTAGAGAGGACATAGATAAAAAACATAGAGGAGCTGAGGAACATGATGGAATCCCAACATAGGAAACAAATGGAATCCATAAAACAGATGCAAACAGATTTCCAGGAGATTAAAAACTCCATCAAAAGTCTGCACAGCAGAATGAACCAATGTGAGGATAGAATTTCAGATATAGAAGAAAAGATTGCAATTAGTGACCAGGAAAAGAAAAGTTGCTTTAAAATTGTAAAGGAACACGAGAAATCAATCCAGCAGCTGCTAGATGATGCAAAGAAGAATAACATAAGACTGATTGGAGTCAATGAAGAAAGAGGAGAGGGTGCAGATGACATAAAAAACTGTTCACAGAAGTAATGGCAGAAAACTTCCCAAGGAGGGGAAAAGAACTTGACATACAGATAAGTGAGGCATATAGGACTCCAGCTAGCCTTGATCAAAAAAAATCTACACATAGGCATATAATAGTTAGGATTCCAGAGAACACATTTGGATGACAAGTCCAAGCAAATGGAATGAGAAAAATCCAGTCAATCCAAAAGAAGTCAAGAAAAGTGAAACAAAATGTAAAAATTTATAAATGTTGTTACTGAAATTACATTAGACCTGGGCCGGGGATTTAGCTCAGTGGTTTCGTTGCCTGCTGTGCAAGCACAAGGACCCAAGTTTGAACCCCGGTACCAAAAAAAAAAAATTATAATCATCAAAATAAAAGAAAATCATTTAAAAAAATAGATCAATAAGCAACAACTAGCTATATGTTATCTCAAAAAGACAAATCCAAAACATAAAAATACAAAAAGGAATGTAAAATAATATACTAGGGAAACACTAACCTACCCACCCATCCGCCCCCCAAAATTAAAAAGTCTATTTCAGCTGTATTAATAACAAAGTAAACTTTAAGGCAAAAAAAAAAAAAAAAAGTAGAATAACCAGAGATAAAGAGAATCACTGCATAGTGACAAAAAGCTTAATTCAGTAGTCAAACAATAACAGCAAAACTTCCAAACTCACATGTTTCTGAGAACATAGTTTCAAAGGGAAAGAAGAATCAGAAACTTACAAGGAAAAACTAAACAAATCCACTGTCATAGTGAGAGGTATTGTGGGGGGTTTTGTGCATTTGTTTGGTTTTATTTCTGTTTTTATGGTACTGGGGATTGAACTCAAGGCCTTCACGCTGGTACTTCCCAGGTACTTCCCCTCACCACCACTTTTTTGAATTTTGGGAGTGGCTCATTAAGTCACTGAATTGCCCAGGCTGGGCTGGAACTTGTGATATTCCTACCTCAGCCTCCCAGGTTCTGGGATCACAGGCATGTGCTACCCACACCTGGCTGTAGTGGGGGACTTTAACACGTGCTTCAAGACTGATAGATTAAGAAGACAAAACCTCAGGAATGTATAGGAGATTTGAAAAATACAAGTATCAAATTTGGTAAAATACAGAACATGAACCCCAAAGTGATAAGTACAGCTGTAATAAAAATGTATTATGTGATTCATAATATATATCTAAATAAAATATATCACAACAATAGCATAAAGGCCAAGAGTGGGGAAATAGAAGTATACCATGTAAGATTTTTTGTTTCTGCTTTGTTTTGTTTTGTTGTTTGAGGTAGGGTCTCGCTATGCAGTTCAGGCTGGCTGGCCTTGAACTCACTATGTAGCCCAGGCTGGCCTCAAAATCAAGGCAATCCTCCTGCCTCAGCCTCCGGAGTGGTGGGATGACAGGTGTGCGCCACCATGCCCATCAAGGGTCTTAGTTTTTTTTTGTACTGGAAATAGAACTCAGGGCCTTGTACTTGCCAGGCAGGCACTGTGCTGCTGAGCTACATTCCTGGTGTGAGGTTCTTATAGTCTATGTGAAGGGTTATGATATTACTGTGAAAAATTGTTTTTTTTCAATTTTCAATCAGATCACACCAACTTCCCCAGCCACCTCTGCCACATCCTAGTCTCCTGTCTCACAATCACTAAAGTAACAGAGTTGATAAGCCAACAAAAAGAAAAGATAGAAACAAAAATATGCAATTGGCCGGGCTTGGTGCTGCATACCTGTGATCGCACCACTCAGGAGTCAGAGGGAGGAGGAACTCCACGAGCTCAAGGCCAGCCTAGACTCCATAGCAAGATCCTGTCTCAGAAAACAAAACAAAGTTGCCTCTAAGAAGATTATAGATTTATTCTGTCAAACCTCAAACTATAAAACTTCAGAAAGAAAACAGGAAAATATGCTTGTGACTTATACTAGGCAAAGATTTCTCAAATACAATACCAAAACATAACCCATACAAGAAGAAACAATAAATATACTTTATGAAAAATAAAATTTCTGCTCTTTGATATATATATTTTTTGACAATGTCTCACTATGTAGTTCAGGCTGATCTTGAACTCACTATGTAGCCCAGGCTAGCCTGGAACTCACAGTGATCCTCCTGCCTCAGCCTCCCAAGTACTGGGATTACAGGCAGGTACCACAATTTCTATTGTTTGGTAGACCCTGTAAAGCAAAGGACAAGACAAGACAAGACAAAGGACAAGAGTGAGAGAAAATATTTTCAAATCATATCTGCTAAAGTACTCATATAGAGAACATAAGAACTCTTGTAACTCAATAATAATGAGAAAAACAATTCACATTTTTTTAAATGGGCAAAACATTTTAGCAGACACTTTACCAAAGAAAATATGGAAATAGCAAGTAAGGATACACAGAGATACTCAACCTCATTAGTCATTCGGGAAATAATGTACAAGTTGAAATGACAATAAGATACTGCTGTACTCCTCCCATACGAATGGTTAAAATGAAAAGACTGAGCTTATAAAGTGTTGATGCTGATGTGGAGGAACTAGAACTTCCTGCACATTGGCAGGAGAACAATATGGCAAACCACTTTTGAAGCAGTTTGACCATTTTTCAAAAGTTAAATATACACCTAGCCTATAATCTAGCCACTCCACTCCTGAGAAAAGAGAGCATGAGTCCATACAAAGACTAGCCCTGAACTGGAAACAACCCAAATACCCAACAACTAATGAATGGATGAATAAGATGTGGTTCATCCATGAAGGGACCACTAATCAGGAATAAAGCAGAATGAAGTAGTAGTCACATAGCATGAATGAATTTCAAGATAATTACACTGAGCAAAAGAGCCCACCCCCCTGAAAAAAGTGTGTACTACTTCATTTGTATAAAACTCTAGAAAATGTGAACTGTAGTGACAGACAGCAGAATAGCTGTGTGGGTAGGGAAAGGGGCAAGGAGAGGAATAGGAAGAAGAAATTACAAAGCATGAGGACACTCTGGTGAGGGATGGGCTCCTAGGTGATGGTTTCACAAGTGTATAGAAACCCATGGATCAAGACTCATCCAATTGTACAGTTTAAATACATGAAACTTAGGGTATGGCAATTATACTTCAATAAAATTGTTTTTAGGAAATGTTAGAGAAAGAACAATTGAATAAAAATGAAAGAAGAAAGAGAGGGCTGGGGATTTAGCTCAGTGGTTCCTCTGCCTGCCTTGCAAGTGCAAGGTCCCAAGTTCCATCCCAGGACCAAAAAAAAAAGAGAGAGAGAAAGAGAGAGATAGGGAAAAAAAGAGATAGGGAAGGTGAAGAAAAGGAAAGAGCAGCAGAAATTAATTAAGTAAATCAGGGAGGTTGTTATCCAGGATCATAAAGAATGGCAGAACTGGTCCAAATTCAGATTGGTCTGACTGCCAGAGCTCTGGGTTTTTGTTTTTATTTTTTGAGACAGGGTCTTGCTATGTAGTCCAGGTTGGCCTTGAATTCAGGGCTTCTGCCTCACCCTCCCAAGTGCTGTGGTTACAGGCACACCACCACGCCTGTCTCTCCACCTTCATGATTTTTATCTTCTCAAGTACTTCTTGCTCTTGTTTAGTTGATATTTTTCTCACATTGACTCTGTCAGCATGCAATATGTATTATGTACCAATTCCCCATGATGAATATATTTATTAAGTATTGCACACATATACTCATAAAAAGGGAGAAAAAGAATTTTCAGTAAAAAAAATAAACAGCCTCATCTTAGGCAGTAATTGCTGGGAAATCAAGGTTTTGATAAGCTGTTAGACTGTTTTGAATACATGTTAGAAAATAATGCATACCAATGAAAAGGAAAATCAGTTTACTTAATGTGGTGGTTAATTTTGTGTCAGCTATAGTACTAGGTTATACTACCAAGTGATTCCATCAAACACTGATTTGGTGGGCCGGGGATTTAGCTCAGCGGTTTCGCCGCCTGCTATGCAAATGTGAGGACCCGAGTTCGATCCCTGGTACCAAAAAAACCCAAACAAACAAAAAACACTAATTTGGGCCTTCGCTGTGAAGGTATTTTGGAAATGTGGTTAACATCTATAATTGGCTGACTTTAAGTAAAGGAGATTATTCTCCATATCTTTCTTATCATTGCTTTTTTTTTTTTTTTTTTTTGTGGTACTGGGGATGTAACATGGGACCTTGCGCTTGCGAGACAGGCACCAGAACCACTGAGCTAAATGCCCAGCCCATCCTTGCTTTTTTAGGGGAGGGGGTACCGGGGATACCAAGGCAGGCACAGCACCATTGAGCTAAATCCTCGGCCCCAAATAGATGTTCCTTTCTTTTTTTTTTTTTTTTTCTGGCACCAGGAATTGAACTCAGGACCTTGCACTTGCCAGGCAGGCACCACACCACTGAGCTACATCCCTGGCCCCTTATATCATCCTCACCCAAGGGGTTAGAAGGCATAGGAAGTTCTCCGAGGAAACAACTCTGCCCCAGGATGGGCCCCTGCCTGAGAGGTTCCGCCTGTTCAACTGGCCCTGCAAGGCTCACACGTGGTGGCTCCCACAGCTGCGAGGGTCGATTGCACAAGAAATCTCTCAACACACGTGTGTCCCACTGGCCCACTCCTCCCGAGGGTCCTGCCTGGCACACCCACTGATTACCCATTTCTTCCACTCCTTAAAGTCAGAAAGGATGGGGAGAGGAGCTCAGTAGTAGAGCACTTGCCTAGCATGTGAGAGACCTGGTCTGGGTTTGAGCCCTAGCACTGCAAAAACAAAAAAAATTAACAAAAAAAGAAAGAAAGAAAAGAAAAAGTAAGATTAAAAAGGATGAAAAGAAGAATTAAGATGAGTCATGTACATATACCAACTTGCCACGATGAGTATAATCATTATGACTGCAAACATGTACTGATAAAAATAAAAATTAAAGAAGAGAAGCAATCAGGAAGTGGGAGGGGAGAGGGCGTGGTCCAATGGGGCTCTCCTGAGGACCCCACCCTGTGCGATGTCAGAAATGGCAATGCAGGAAGCAGGCTGGTGCCCCGGGGAGGGGCTCTCCTGCCAATTTGGATGGGTGCAGCCAAGAAGCACAGTGGCCCCAGCAGTTAGGCCATCCCCAAAGTCACAGTGGAGGAGTGGTCCAAGCCAGTGGAGATCACCCCCACCACAGACTCTGAGCCCTTCTTTTTTTTCTTTGGTGCTGGGGATGGAACTCGGGACCTCATGCTTTCAAGGCAGGTGGCAACACCACTGAGCTAAATCCGCAGCCCATCTGACCCCCTTCTTTAAAGAGAGGAAACTAGAGCATGAACCTGCCGGCCAGGCACCCATGCAAGTGCAGAGCAGAGCGGTTGATACCCAGTCCTGCTGTCCAGTCTGGATCCTGGAGCTGCCCACAGTTACATGCCCCATGCATGGCCCAGGGGTGGCCACACCAGGAAGGAGAGAACACAAAGATCCACTGGTCCCTCATCCTTTCCCAGCCCTGGTTGCACATTAGAAGTGACTGGGGAGCATTTTATTTTATTATTTTATTTTGTGGTACTGAGTATTGAGCCCAGGGCCCTTGCACTGAGCTACATCCCCAGCTTTTAAAATTTTGAGACAGGATCTTGCTAAGTCACTAAATTGCCCAGGCTGGGCTTGAATGTGCAATCTTCCTGCCTCAGCCTCCTAGAATGCTGGGATTACAGGTGTCACTACTATGCCCAATTCTGGAGAGCATTTAAAAAAAAAATCTCGGTATCCGAGGCCCATCCCAAGGCAGTTATATCAGGATCACCAGAGTGGAGCTTAAGGATCAGTATTTTTTTGAGAGGCCCCTCAGATGACTGTCACTCTTGGCTGGGCTGAACTTTGCTGGTCTGGACAAAGCCAGGGCAGCCCAGTGGCTGGCTTCACTTTGTGCTTGGTCCTCAGTCTCTTCCCAGCCCGGGCTGTCCATGCTCATCACTCTTGGCGCTCTGCCTAGAAAGGGCTGAATGAACCAAGGAGGAGAATGCGTCTGTGTCACCATTCAGCCCTGGAATGTGGTGCCTCAAGCTGCTCAAAGACATCTCATTTGAGCTGCTGTTTGGCTGAAGCCGGAAATGCCAGTACCCCACCCTCTCCGGGAGACTTGGCTCCACCTCCCTGCCTTCCCCAGCCTGCTGCCTGGCTGGGCGCCCTTCCCCCACTGTGCTGTTGTCCCTCATGGGTAGGTGCTGTGGCCCGATTGATTCTTCCTTTCTGATGACCCCCTGGCTGCCCTCAAGGAGCACACCTGCCCAGAATGGTGCCCCAGGCTGCATCTCCTGCCAGGACCTGGGCTCCATCATCACTGGGGGCTTCATGGTCTCCAGACCACACACTGGGGTGGTTGGGGTGTGTGGAGGGGGCAGCCTCACACCCTACAGTCCAGGCTGAGAGAACCCTAGCAGCAGCCACAGGGACAAAGGACTGTTTTGTTCCCAGTCTCCTATGGAGGCCCTACTGTGTGCCGGGCACTGGGATTACAAAGAGGACTAAAGCACTGTCCCTTCCCCCAAGGAATTTCTAACCAAATAAAAAGTAGAAGTACTTATGAAATAGGAGAGAAAGGAGAACAAGGCTGGGGTGGTGAAAACCCCTACATTATCAGTACCTATTATGCATGAAGCAAGATGCCATCTTCTCAAGTGATCCCAAAGCCTCATGCTATTTTCCCTATTAGACAGATGAGGAAGCTGAGGTGCACAAGGGAAAATAACTTGCCAGAGGTTAGATAACTATTAAGTGGCCAAGTTGGGATTTGAGGCCATGTCTTCAGGCTCCAGCTCCAGTGCTCTTTCTGAGAGTCTGACATCTATGTCATATCTGACCCTATGCTCTTCCCACTGAGCTGTGGGAAAAGCAGAAACCCAAGTTGAGGGCCCAGATTCTTGTTCTGGGGTGGCTGCCAGCTAGCTGTGTGACATTGGACAGTATTGTCCCCTCTCTGGGCCTTACTTGGGTTTCTTACACATAAAGTAAAAGAGGTAAGGTAGGTAATTTTAAAGATCCTTTCAACTAGATGATTTTTTAAAAAATTCCATTTCCTTTTCCCAGTCAGTTCTAAATTCATTTGGTTTTCGTCTTATAAGAAGGGCTACTGGAGCTCAGAAGTGAGGTCACATAGCCAGTTTCCTGCCAAGGTGGGGGTGGGAGGGTGGGAGGTGGGGAGTGGTTGAAACCTTCAGTCTAGAGCCTGGTTCATTGCCTTGTCCAACACTTGGCTGGATCAGAGCACTAGGATGCCCCGGGGTTATCACTGTGGGTCCCAGCAGCAGATTCAGGAGTCAGAGCCTTGGCTCTGCAAGAGCCACTGAGAGAAGTAACTCAGTCCACAGAGTCAGTCCAAACTGGAGGAGAAAGCCAGATGTGGTGGCACATACCTATAATGCCAGCACTCAGGAAGCTGAGACAGGAGGATCATCATGAGTTCCAGGCCAGGCTGAACTATGCACATAGCAAGACCCTGTCTCAAAAAACCAAAAAAAGAAGAGGACAGCCCAGAGCTAGTCACTTCGAAGCCTCCCCCAGCAGTTTACAGTTTTGAAAATGGCCCTGAGAGAGCTGCTATCAGGAGGCATGTTTAATGGGTTTTGGAAATTGGCTAATTTTGTTGCAACTATCTGAGCATTGTCCAATGCATGCTAAACATCCAGGGCCAGTGTGGTCTTGTGCTCAAGGCCTTCAGGGAGACGTGACACCAGCAGGAGAGGGCACGGTCGCTGTTGGTTTGTAGTGCCTGAGACACCCCAGGTAACCTCAGGCACCCAGGCCAGGTGCTGGGTCAGTGGCCACTCCTGCCCTCCAGGAGTCACCCTGCCCATCTCCTCCACCTGCTCCTGCTCAGGCTCTGCCCTTGTCTCTGCATGGTCCCCCTGCCCACTCTTGCCCACAGCCCCCAAGCACTGAGCTAAGCTCCCCCTGCAGTCACCTCCTGTGTCTTGGCTCAATAAGCCATCAGTATGCTGCACTGAGAAGCAAGGACGGCTCCTTGCACGCCTGAGTCACCAAGAAGTGCCCTCCCCATCCCTCCCGGGCTCTCCCACGCCCTCTCCATCCTCTGGCCTGGCTTCTCCTCCTCTAGAGACACTGCCATCCATCAGTTCTCTGCCTCACTGGTCACATTTACTTTCTCTAGCTGTTTTCAGCTCAGTTGTTTATTTTCATTCTCTCCTCACTTCCCACTCCCTCCTTCCCCCACTTGCTCCTGGACCTGGCTTTCTGGAGGCTGCTTATCAGGGCCATCCTGCATTGTGGGGCAGAAAAGAGCCCCAGAGCCTCATGGAGTGCCCACTAACCCTGGCCCCACAGGTGCCTCGTTGCTCTCCACAAAGTTTAGGATCATGGAGACAAGAAGCTACAACATCCCTTGGAGGAAAGTGAGGTGATTTCAAGGACTCAAGATTCAGAATCCAAAAGCTTCAGTAACAGAAGTAATTCTGACAGAAACTTGGGTAGGTCCTCTAACCTCTAGGCCTCAGTTTTCTCATTCATAAAATGGAGCTTATTAAGTCTATTTTTTGTCAGGCTCCCTGCTAGGCACTTTCAAATATGATTGGATTTATACCAGTTAATGTGCTTTGTAAATTAGAAAGTCCTAGGCAAATGCCAGTTATTATAGACAATCCCAGAAAGCTATTATTATACCCACATGGCTCTCCTTTGTGCCCAGAAAATAATTAAATGAGCACTTTTGAATTATTTTGTCAACAAAACTTCACATGTGCACGATCTCATTGACCTTCACATGGTTGCTGGGAAGCAGGGAAGCCAGCTATGAGTGGCCCCATTGTGTGGCTGAGAAGACCAAGAGGAGGTGGGACCCAGAGCGCCCTCTGCAGGCTGGGGTGGGACAAGCAGCTGGTCTCCAGAGGGAAGAGGGCGTGATGCGGACAGCTCCCAGGTCACTGTGTTGGCAAACCACTTGTTGGTCAGAAATTGGCAGAAATGGAACCACATAAGTTTAGTTACCATGTGTAACATGACAGAGCCTCTGAACCCAGGGCTCTGAGTGAGGAACTGTACTTACTCTCTGCTAACCTCAGGCCAAAGAAACCACTTCCCAAAGCAAGCTTGGTACTCATCACTGGAGGACACCAGGCCACACTGTGGTCCCAGAGCCTTGGAGGATCCTGTGGTCCCCTCCCCAGGAGCCAGTGCAATCATCTAGTCCTCAGCTAACTCTTCACTTTGTCTCCTGGCACCTGCACCCTGCACTGGACATAACAACCCCACAGTAGGCCCGATGGCTCTCGCCTTCTGCCCACGGTGGTCAGCTCAGATCAGCCCCTTCGGAAGACTCTGTCCAGTCTTGGATGCTTTAACTAAAGGAGAAAGGGAGGGGCTGTAAGAGGAAGTAAGGAGAAGGCCAAGAGTTAGTGAGCAACGTGAGAATCCTCAGCCTCTGATGGAGGTGTCTAGGGGGTGATTTGATTATGGATTTAAGGTCTAAGGAAGCCCCTTGCTTTGAGAACTATGACCAACAACCTCATCTTCTCCAAAGATCAAATAGGAAAAGGTTAAGTTTTAGTAATAACAGAAATGACAGATCCAGGTTAGAGACAGGGAAGCATTAAATGTCAGGAATTAGTTAGCTACAGAGATGTGGAAGATAATCAGCAGATTGTTAAAGTAGACTAGGCTTTTGCACATCTGAGACAATTCCTGGGTACACCGAGGTAAGGGTAGGGTGGGTTGGATAACCCGCCACAGCCCTGCATATTTATGCGGGCCTCTGCCACATGAGCGAAAGGGTGGAGGGAACTGGGGGGAGCAATCCCTGGCTGGCTTCCAGAAGTAGGATCTGACTGTAACTGTGACAACCTCTGTGCCACAGGATGGCCAATAGGGGCGTAGCAGCCTGGCTATGGCCGCTTAGTTGTTCAGGCCTGAAAGAAGCCAGAGGGTAGACTGATAGGAGGGAGGAAGGGCAGAGAAGTTGTTATAGTTTTTTTCTAGTGCCTGGGATTGAACCTAGAGCTTGAGGTGTGCTAGGCAAGTGCTCTACCACTGAGCTACATCCCTAGCTCTAGGCTGGTGTTTAGAAGAGGTGTAGTTAGGGGAAATCAGCTTGTGAAGAAGCCGGCCAGGGCAGGGCATCTTCCTTCAGGAAGCCCTCTCTGATACCCACACATGGTTTAGGGCTCCTCTCTGTGCTTCCACACCATCCTGAGCTATCTTTGTCTTTAAGTGAGTTTGGTGGTATTCGGGTGATCTAAGGGTTTTTCTCTCTGCTCACCAAACTGAGCTCCTTGATGGTAAGAACTATGTTTGGCCTTGAGTAGCGGAAAGCACTTATATTCTCAGCTATTCAGGAAGCCAAGGCAGGAGGATTGCTTGAGCTCAGGAATCTGAGGCCAGCCTAAGCAATATAGCAAGACATCATCTCTTAAAAGAAACAAAACAAAACAAAACTATATTCTGTTAATGGCTGTCTCTGGGCCTTGGCACAGGATATGGGTCATAGGAAGTGCTGGGTAAATGGGTCTTGACTAATGCACCACTTTAGGGGATTTTGTGTTCACATCGTCCCTAGAGGTAACTTCAAAATAGCCCAGAAGAAAGCTCTGGCTTTCTCGAACCACATTTCAGTAAGACAACTGAGGACATGATTCAAGGAAATCTGGGTTCAGAATGTACTGAGCTACTCAGCAGCATGACCTGATCAGCACCTAAAAACCCACTTCCTGTACCTCAGTTTCCTTATCTACAAAATGAGGGTGATGATCCACGGATTCACAGGGTTGTCTTGAAAATAAGTTAAGCTCTTGGGTGTGCAGGCGGTAAAAACATCTTGAGAAAGGTCTTTAAGACTTATACAGAGGTAAGAAGTTATTAATAGCTTCATTATTATTCTTACCCAGAATGCCCAAGGAGAAGCAGCATGTGGCAGCCCCAGCCCCCGCACCCCACCTTTCCATACTATTTCTGTACCTGGAAAGCAGGTTCTTGGAGTTAGTCCTCGGCTTGCCACTGTGGGGGAAAGAGGTAGAATGTCTGGAAGATGGGGCTCCCTTGGCTCTCCAGCCCACCCCTCCCTGGGCCTCTCACCAAACCTTCTGATTCAGAAAACATGGCTGACAGGGGGACACCAGCCAGCTACAAGGTTGTGGGCGGCAGCTTATCTCTGTCGCTTCACTTGCTGCTGTGTGGTACTGGTGAGGTGCTGAGGTGACCCCTCCTCAAGGAGGTCTGGACAAGTCTCATCATTTGGGCTAAATCCTAGGGCCACCTATCACCCTGGGAACCTCTGACCCTTCTTCATTAGGTCCCCCTGCTACACAGGGAAGCAGCTTTTATTCATCTCTTGCATTTCTGAGGTAAAGTGAGCAGCTCCTCCTATC
The DNA here is from genome assembly GCF_053883595.1 of Heterocephalus glaber. Classification (NCBI taxonomy): domain Eukaryota; kingdom Metazoa; phylum Chordata; class Mammalia; order Rodentia; family Bathyergidae; genus Heterocephalus; species Heterocephalus glaber. The sequence continues at coordinate 14,639,122 of NW_028258379.1, forward strand.
TCTCTTGCCACAGCTCCACTAACACCCAAAGACCCCATTCCCAGAGATAGAGAGCTCTGGACGGAAGTGGAAATAAAGCCAGCTCTTCTCTTGTCCCACACCACTCTCTTCCCATACCATTCAAGGCAGGAGGGCAGCAAAGAGAAACAGGTGGCCCACAGATGAGAGGAGGATCCCAGGTGGCTAGGGCTGGTAGTGCCCTTGTGCTCCACAATGTACTGCAGGCAACCCTCCGGGATCTGTGAGCCTGTAGAATCCCCCAGTGTGTAAGCTCCGGGGACTCCCAGCAAAGGCCTGCCCATCCTAGGCCGAGCTCTAACCTAACCTGTGGATGGCAGCTTGGGGGAGGTACAGATCTGTAGACGTGGGGTCTTCACTGGCTGTGGGAATAACCAAACCCCCAGGTCAGCAAGCAGTGGGTACAGAAGAGAGAAAATGAGGAAACTATCTCTGAGGTCCAGGGAAGGCTGGAATCTGAGATGAGGTGTCAGGCTGAGGCTCCACTAGCCCTGCCCAGGTCTCCATTCCACAGAAGGAAGACTGGCAGCAGATATGGCCAGTCCCACGGCAATGTTCCATTATCAGAGAAACACAGCCTGACCATTTTGAGGAGGTCTCCCATCTCCATACTTGGCCAGTCAGGTCAGCTGAGCTCCCCCTCCCCACTTGGCCAGCCAGGTCTGCTGCTGCTGACTTAAAACGCTGCCCTCAATTCTATCTTTAGCTCTGGCTGCTGGGAGCCTGACTGACAGGCAGGGTGGGGGCCTGTGCTGGGGTGGGAAAAATTTGCAGCTACCAGGTTTGCTGAGAAGGTGGCGCTGACTGAAAGGAGCAGGGCCCATATGATATTCATTGCTCCATCTGAAGTCAAGGAGGTGGCAGGGACAGAGTTCCATCCATGCTGACTGGGTGGGCATGGATGGATAGATGGATGCATGGATGAAGCAGAGGCACTGAGGAAGGGAAGACAGCAAGGCCAGCTGGCCCATAGACCAAGAAGACATGAACCTTGAAGGAACTTTGTATGACTTTGGGCAAGTGATGTCCCCTCTCAGCCTCCTCTCTTTATTTGTAGGAGGGGACTAGATAATTGGTTTTCATTTACCTCCATGGCCACCACCACTGACTTCACTATCACCTCTCATCCTTGCCACCCCAGAAGTAAAGGGAGCTGCTGAGCTTGAGTTGGAAGGCATGAAGGTATAGAATTGACAGGGCCCTCCTACTGGTTTCTTCAAGGCTGAACTTCCTGAAAAGAATTTTGTTGAAGTGTCCTGTGGTTACAGAGTGATAACCACTGGACTAAACAATCATAAAAGATCCTTTGGAAGCTGTGACTTGCTCACACACTGGGAAGGTGTGGGGATCGTGGCTGGGTCCAGAGACAACTGTGTGTGTGTGTGTGTGTGTGTGTGTGTGTGTGTGTGTATGTGTGTGGTAGAGGATGCTGGGGACTGAATCCAGGGCCTTTGTACTGAACTACATCCCTAGGCCTTCTTTATTTTAATTTTTAAATTTTGAGATGGTCACACTAAATTGACCAGGCTTGGCTTGAATTGGTGATCTTCCTGTCTCAGTCTTCCAGAGTGCTGGGATTAACAGGCATGTGCCACTAGGGCCAGCTCAGGGGCAACTCTTGATTTAATATATGTTTTACTGGAGACAGAATAGTGAAGTCCTCTGGATTATACTTTTCTCTCCCACCCCCAAAAAACTTTCTTACACTCAATAGGAGAGAATTCCTTGAGCCATGTTACCTGCAGGATATTTCCAGATTATTGGCTTTGGGTGTAGAGTAGGGTTTGTATAGTGCATAGTTACCTCACATTTTTCTCATTTATGTTATTTTATTTATTTATTTTTGCAGTGCTGGGGATTGAACCAAGGGCCTTGTGCTTGCTAGGCAAGCACTCTCCCACTGAGCTACATCTCCTGTCACTAATTCCTTTTAGAAACTTTGGTGACACCCACCCTGTCACCTCCAGCGTAAGGGTCCTGTTTGGGGCTGGGAGGAGGAGTCAAATTTTAAAATGAAGGCTGAGCAGCTGCACTCCCATCTCGTCTCCCTTAGGCAGAAGCTCAGCTTCTTTTCAGCCCCAGGTGAGGGGCAGCAGCTCAGTTTGTGAAGCTGTTACCCACCCCACCCCCAATCTCCCGGTGAAGCTCAGTTTGACAAGTGCATCCAGACTTGGCCGAAAAAAATTTCTTTTTGTAGCAGGTGGCAAGAATAGCCTGTCGACTGCCTCTCATCAGGACTGACATGAAAATACCTCCTCTAAACAATAAAACACCAGCAAGCTTCCATGCAGCCAATTGCTTTTTTTCCAATAAGAGAGAGTGAATTGCCCAAAGGAAGATGTGGAGAAGTCGAGGGAAGCACTTGCAGGGCAGGAGAGGGTTGACCCAACCTCCAGTCGGACCTGGGGGAGACACCTGTGCTGATGCAGGGTCTCAGTAGGCTTGAGACTGTGTGAGAGGAAGGCAGAGTTAGAACATCTCCCGAGGGGGAGGACCCTAGGGCACAGCAATATCTAGTGGCCTAGCCTCCTGGGAAGCTGGGTATCACTTGGAGGGCGCTGATGAGTGAAGCCCAGGGAATGAGGTCCCTGGCAAGTCAGAAAGGCCCCCGGTGAATTCCTCACCCTTCCTCTTAGAATGCCCTGGGGAAGGAATGGGCCTGTGGGGACCTTGGTTGGGTTACTTTACCCACTGTGCTTCCATTTCCTTCCTTGTTATAAGCACGTCATCGCCTCTGACCCTGCCTGCTTCACTGGGATGTTCTGATCAGTCAGACTGCAGATGTGAAGGTATTTCTTTCTAGGTATTGGCACTCTTTCACAGGTGTTATTCAGTGGCCAAAGGGCTGGGTGTGGCTGGTTGGTGTCTACTTCTTCTAGGCTCCTGCTCTGGCAAATTTGTGCCATTGAGGCCCAGGCTTTCCTGTACTTTCTCCTGGGGATTTCCTTCCACCTTCCTTTCTGAAAAATCTTTTCCTACCCCTCTTTTCCCACAGCCTATGTCTCGGTCCAGCCTCTAGCACTAAGCTCCCAATATGGCAAGAGCTCCTGTTTAGATGCTACACTCCAGCTTCTGCTCTTCCCACACACTGAGCCTGGGATTCTGCTTGGAAACCTGCTTCGGGTCCAGATGTGTATCACACTGTGCCCAACTTACTGGTGACTGCCTGGGCCCACTGCCCGCTCACTGACTTGACACCCCAAGCATGGACCTTAACGTGGCCCCTTCCGTGGACAATCAGATTTCTACTTCCTGCTGCCTGAAAACCACCCCCTCCTCACCACCTGCAATGCCTTCCCCATTCTCTCCGCTAAATCAAGTACATGCCCTTTGAATAATAGAATAACTGTCTCCTCCCCTCCAGGAAACCTTCCCCAAATAACCTTGCAGCAATTTTGTCCTGTTTGCTCCAACACTTTGCAGTCTATAAGAGGATTGGCTTCTCCCTAGGATGTGCATATACAAGGGATGTGTCTGTGGGTTCTGTTAAATCCCTCAAGGGTCATCCTTCCCAAAGGGACCACACCCACGGTTCCCATGGTGAGATGGGCCCAGGCCCCTGGCTGATTGGCAGCTTCAATATGGGGGAAGCTGACCAGGTCAGGTTTGGTATTTAGAAGATGGCAGGACAGGATAAGGTGCAGAGGCTACAGTGACCTTTATGACAGCAAGGCTTCCCAGAGCCCTGTCATGAAAAGAGGGCCACATGGTGTCTTCTTCTAACCCTATTCCACAGTACTCCCTCACTATGGCAGGGATTTTAGGTGAGATAGACACAGCCACTTGTCACTTGCAGGGTGGTTTGGATTGCGTGGGCTCCCTGCACATTGCTGAGGGATAAGGGGTCAGGGGGTATTCAGGTGCAGAGATTCAGCTCAGCACAGAGTCTTGGGCTATTGTGTAGTTTTGAATTCAGAGATGGCAAGAACAGTGTGCTTTTGCTGCACAGTCAGCCAATTTAACTCAGATTAACCTTTAGGTGCTTTCCAGTTCTGTGATCTCTTTGTTTACTGTTCTGGTTAGAAAATGACAAGCCCTCCCAGCCAGCAATTAATTTACCAAAATAAACAAGATTTCTGCTTTTCGTGACAAAGACAGTCCCTGAATGCCAATCTTAGGGCTGCTAGATTGCAATTTCAAGAGGGTGCAGCCAGGATGGTTACAACTTGCAGGTGAGTTATTCTTTCTTTTTTTTTTTGGTACTGGGGATCAAACTCAGGACCTTGTGCTTGCAAGGCAGGCTCAGTGCCACTGAGCTAAATCCCCGGCCCAACTTGCAGGTGATTTATTGTGGAGAGTATGAGAAAAGTAGAAAGCGCAGCCAAGAGGGAATAAAGTAGAGAAGTATTGCCCTGGAGTTCTTGTCCTCATCTCTAACTTTTCTGGCAACAGATCTCCGTGCCCTTGGCTTGCTACCTTTCCTTTTTTCATTGCAGATGATTCTTGTTTTTCCACTCTGTCCTGTTTGGTTTCTTCCCAGCTCCTTCCTGACATGGGTGCAGCCTGGTTCTCTGCTGCCAAACCACTTCACTGCCCATTGGCATCTTGCAAGCGTTTGCCATCCAGAGCCCTTGGCTGCTGCATTTAGCCAGTGGGTCTTGTCCTTTCATCTAAGAGCCGCTTCCAGGGTCGTTGATCGGACATACTCTAGAAACAGTGTCCAGACTGCAGATTCAGCCTCACTCTTCCTTCTCTGGGCACTGAGAGCATGGGACAGAACAGAGGAGGAGGGGCAGGAATGGTCTGAGAGGAAGAGTTGCTGAGAAGTTTAGGTGAATTAGAAGGATGTGCTCAGGTAAGCAGAGCACAGAGCGGAGGATTTGTGGGTGGAGGCTCTGAGTGGCACCAGCCAGAGACCATTAGAGCTCACACTGGGGGAGTTAAAAGCAGCACTGATTAAGTCTGAGAACATTGTCTTCTTCCTCCCAGCCCTGCCAGGAACCAGCCCCTGTGATCACAGTGCTATCACAACTGCTGCTCTCCCAGGCTCAGTATACCACCTGGTAGGTAGATAAGGAGAGAAGGACCCACAGTCCTCTTCAGGCAGCAAGACTTTCAGCTCCCTGCTTCCCCAGGCCTGCTTCTGAGAACGCTGCTCCTTATAGTTTGGCAATGTGCGTGGTTATCTTGCCTGGGATTTTATCTACTCTGATCCCAGGGATTCCTAGAGCCAGACAGTGAGCTAGTTGGGCGTGGTTTCAAGGTGCTTAGTGTTAAAAACAGACACAGCCCCAACTTCAAGGCGCTCACATTGCTCCTGGAGTCCAGATAAACACAGATAACAATGGAAACATGCAGAGAAACTCGAGAATCATTTCCCTAAAGGCAACCACAGGAAGTAACATGTTCTCCATTCTCCTTTCATCTCACTCTTGTTACCTCCCCTAGGATTCTGTCTGGGAATAGTCTGGACACAGCACCCCATGGAGTCTTTTTATCTGGATCCTTCTGAGAGATAAAGAACTAGTCCCAAATCTCTCTGGAGGGGTGGATAGGAAAAGGATTCTTTTTTTGTTTTTGGTACCTGGGATCGAACTCAGGACCTTATGCTTGCAAGGCAGGACCAGTGCCACTGAGCTAAATCCCTGGCCAAGGACTCTTGACAATAAGATCTAATTAACAATTTACAGTCCGGACTAATGAGTTGTTAGCTATGGATTCAATTCAACACTGAATGTGTAACTACTGTGCCCTCGGAGCACTGTGCTAGGTCTTAGTGGGAGTGGTGTGTGGTACAAAATGAACAAGAAGTTTTGCCACTAAAGAACCTGTTCTCTGTGCATTTCTTTTCTCTTCTCCCTCACGCCCCCCCCCCCCAACCTTCCCTTCTTCCTCCTCCTCTTTCGGCCGTGCTAGGGATGGAACCAAAGTCTTGGGCATGCTAGGCAAGCACCCTACCACTGAGCCACACTCCCAGCCCCATGCATTTCTAATAATATTTGATTTCCAAAACTTGAGTTCATGCAGAATCCTTTGGCATATAATACTTTTTTTCCCCTAGCGTTTTGAGACATGGTCTTGCTATGTAGTTCAGGCTGTTGTTCTGGTCTTGAACTCATTATGCAGCCCAGGCTGGCCTCAGAAGGGTGGCAATCTTTCTGCCTCAGCCTCTTGAGTGCTGGATTACAGGTGTGTACCAACATGCCTGGCTTGGCATATATACAGTAGTACTTTGATGTATTAATAATTCTTGAACTCTTTCCCTGAACTGTTAAAGTCACCTAGGCAGCTGATGCCTAGCTGGACTTATTGAACCAGGTGGTGCTAATTACAGTATAATTATGTTACTGCTTTCCCTTAGGGAAAGGGAGGCATGTAGGCCTGACCATTGGATCTTTATCTTGAGGCTTGGCCTTCTTCAGATACTCCTCCAGCCACCATTCTGATGTCTTTATTTTTTTGTGTGTGCTGACTTCCTTGAGAGCCCAGTCCCTCTCTGACTATATATTAATTTTTATCTAACTTAGCTGCCTATAATACTTGGACTAAGAGCTGTGCTAGACACAGGGGGTAACACGATGAACAAAATAGAAATGTTGTCCATCCCAGTGGTGCTTCCAAGTTACCTGGAAAGACACAATCCAATACTCATATCACGACAAGAACTTGAAGTAGGCCATGATGGAGGGAATAGGGTATCATGAGAATGATCTGCTCCAGGGGAGGTGGTGAGGAAAGACTTCCCCAAGGAAGAGACATTTCAGCAGCAGTGCAGAGAAGTTAGCTGAATGAAAGGGGGTGAGAGTGACGGAGGGCTTCCCCCGCACATGGAACAGCACATGTAAGAGTCCTGTGGCTAGGGAAATGAGAACAGCCAACTTGAGGAACTGAGAGGAGACTGGTGTGGTTAGAGCATAGAGAGAGAAAAGAGAAGTGGTATAAAATGTGCTGGAGAGAAGGTGGGGTCAGAATCCTAAAATCCAAATAGATAATTATAACTGGGTATACACTAGGTGCATAGTCAGAATGTAACCAAATATGCTTACTAAGTTCCAGAGCAAATTAAATAGGAGAAACTTTAAGTAAACACAAACTAACCAAGACTAGCAGTGCAGTAGAAGGTTAATTCACTTTGATAAATATTCCACAAAATCTTAAAAGACAAAGGCAGAGACCTATTTGTTGAATGAATGAAAGAATGGATGGGTAATGGATGAATAAAGATTGAGCACAGTGTTAGATGCCTCTGTGTCCAGCCATGTTACAAGCAGAAGCCCAGCCTGGCTCTTTCTCTTCCAGAGCAAATTACCCACAGTGCTCTTCTTTCTTGTTGCCATGGTGCTCTGTCCACGTGACTGTCATGGCATTGCCCCACTGTATTGCAGTGATGGTTTGCGGCTGGCCTTTCTCACTAGACTCTGAGCTCCTTGAAGGCAGGGACTATGCCTTATTCATTTTTTACGTTCAGCACCCTCACAGTGCCTGGCACATAATAGGTGTTCAGTAAGTGTTGGCTGAAGAAATGTACACTGTCCTGTCTGTATAGAATCAACTAGACCACATGATGATCAGGATGATCAAAGAACATAGTTGCCTAAGCTTGCTGTACCTTCATGACTGCCAACAAACATTTCAGGAGAGCCAGCTGCATTGCAGGTCTGTTTTGTAGCCAAAGAAAAACATTCACTGAGTCAACTGTAACTTTACTCTTTTTTGAGACAGGGTCTCACTGTGTAGTTCAGGCTGGCTTTTAATTCACTATGTAGCCCAGACTTGCCTTGAACTCACAAGATTCTCCTACCTCAGCCTCTCAAGTGCTGGGATTACAGGCATGAGCCACCATGCCCCGCTTTTAACCTCATTTTTTTTTTTTTTTTTTTGGTACCAGGGATCAAACTTGGGTCCTTATGCTTGCAAGGCAGGCACGGCACCACTGAGCTAAATCCCTGGCCCAACCTCATTCTTATGGTGATTAAAAAGCTAGGATCTTGTGGTGTTTTTGGATTCCCCCCCACCATCCTGGGATTGAACCTAGAGCCTCCAGACTGAGCTATATCCCCATCAATTTTTATTTAACTGTTAAAAGAAATTTTGACACTAGGCATTGTTAAGTCACTAAATCACTCAGGCTAGGTTTGAAATTGTGATCCTCCTGCCTCAGCCTTCCAGGGTGCCTTAAAAGCTTTGTGCCACCAAACCCTATCTGGGTTTTTAGATTTTGTGGGTATATCCAGTTAGTCATCCAATCAACAAGATCTAAGTAAGAAAATCCAGGGGATTAACTGCTAGTCCCTTGTACTTCCTTTGTATTTCCAACCAATGGGGAATACGCCCAGCATTTCCTCTCCTCTATACAACACTTCTAGGAGGTATTTAACCGAAGAGGCTAAATGCGTCCCCGAAAATTGAGATAGGAGATAGGGCATGGCTTAGACTGGCTGGGAAGAGGCGGGATGGGATCCCAGGGTCTGCACAGCTCTGCCTCTCAGGACCCCATATGTAAACTTCTCAGGGTTCCCGAGAGATGTGGACTGCGTAAGAGACAGGAGGCCATGAGGAGCCCGCTATTGAGACTCTTCACAGCAGCCCACCCAGAGTCTCTCAGACCATGGTGTACTTTCAGTTTTGTTCTTTTTCTCTTTTCCTCTCCTGTTCAGCCCAAGTTTGCTCCATAGAGCCAGTTTCTCCCTTATTCCTTTACCCCTCACTTTCAAATAAACTTTTGGCACCATTTTTGGCTTGTCTCATTCAATTCTTTGTTCAAAGTGAAAAGGACCTGGAATAAGTTTAATTGCTCAGTCATTTCTAAAGGAGCTACCTGACAACAAAGTCACACGGCAAATGGGTCAGGTCTTTTCTCTCACATTCCGTTGCTTTACTCCCTAACCCCAGCACTGTTACCTACCTCAAAAGGAGACAGTTCACAGCCACAGTCTGGGAGATGCTCTGCTGCGATTTGTGCCTTCTTCCTGCCAGGCCAAAAGCACTGGCAAGCTCTGGTGGGACGCCGAGGGGTCTGACAGGGGCTGCAGACATCCAGTACACCAGAGGAGAGTTGCAAAAGCCAGATCCACTTCCTCTCCCCCTCCCAGAGGCAACCTCATACAGCTTGCAGCTATAGAGCCGTCACCATGACCCAGAGGGAGCAACCTGTGAGGGAAGCTTGCTGAACTGAAGACAGACAGCAGACAGAAGGAGAGGGGGAACCCAGGGCCAGGGAGCTTTTGGCCTGGAGATGAACGAGTGCTGACAATAAGTCCTAGACACAGATGACAGCTGGCATCTAGAAGATGTGAGCCCTGGTCCTGCTCCAGAGCTGCTCACCTGGGATGGGGCACGGCCATCCCTTTCTTCAGAAGCAGGAAAGCAAGTCAACTGTTACTCTTTCCTCCCCTTTGGAGATAAGGCTGCTATAGGGTTAAATGGGCAGCTTCAAAACCTAAAGAAAAACAGCCTATTTCCCTATTTAAAAATTCTTTAAATAATTGCTGAGTGCTGAGTTCTAGGCATTTACTCAAAGATGAAAGGGCAGTCTCTATTCTCAAGATGTTTACAGTCTAGTAGGAAAGTAAGCTGACACACAAAAAATTGTACATGAGAAAGAATGTGGTTAAGTGTCATAAAGAGGATTAGATGCTGGCTTAATGAAGGCGAAGCAGAGTGGGGCATCAGGGAGGCCATCCATTTTGAAAGGTGCCTGGAATTAAATTTGGAAGACAAATGGATGACAAACGCCTCAGATTCTAGGCCACTGAGCAGTTTCTATGGCTGCAACCTTCCTTTCTTATCTAGGGCAGTAATAATAATACCAAGGACCTTTCTTGGGTACTTGTTACTTCATGTTATCATTACCACTACCCAGAGGTGATTGTTCTATCCTCCTGGTTTATAGCTCAGGAAATGAGACTTTAAGAGGTTAAATAACTTAGCCAGTCAATCAGTTGGAAAAAGTTGGAGGTGAGACGTGAATCCAACTAAAATTAAATCTATAAATAACTGGTGCTTTCAAAAGTAAAATCCACCCCATAGATTCTGGGGAAATGCTCAATTTTCCTGGGGAGCAGCTCAAATTCTAATAGCATATCTCTCTCTCTCCTCTCTCTCTCTCTCTCTCTCTGTCTCTCTCTCTCTCACCAGGCTTCTAGGCTCTAAAGCTCCTTGGGAAGGGCTGGGATCAGCAAACTCCAGGCAGAGGGCAAGACTGGGAGAGAAAATCAACACCATACATCTCAAGAGTTCTAGAGAGCCAGGTGGAAGTTCCCACATCTGAGATGCTCTCTAACTCGAATGACTTGGCCTTAAGTCTTAGTTCTAAGCCCCTCTGGACTCTAAGGATTTTCCTGACCCTCACAGGTATGGGCAACTATGTCTGTTTGCCTGTAGTACTTAAACTTTCCTTCAGTGTCCCAAGGACTCATATGTTGTTAGTCTTGATGGAAAACTTAGAGATGACCTAGTCCAGTCCTTTCAATTTCTACATTACACAGTAACAGAAATTAATGGCAGAACCACTCAGATGTCTTTGGTTTTGCCACTAAACACTGATTGATGAGTTATTTCCCTTAATTATAAAACACAAAAAAGAATCTTACCACTGTGTGCACTCCTGAGAATCTCCATCAACCATCATCTTTTAATTTTGTGGCAGAGCCATGAGGGTGGGTAGGGTGTGTAGAGAGCAGAGTAGTGCATTTCTCAATGCTGAGAACAGTCTGCTGCTAGTGGGCTGCCCCTCTGCTCTCTGACCTGGCACACACAGCATCTCTGCCGTGTTCAAGGCCAGTGGCCATCTGTTTTGCCTGTCAACTTCCTTACTGGTTGAGTTGCTGGCAGTCAGAGCTAAGTGAATCCTATCACCTGCTGGCTACTTACCTGAGGCACATGATTTGTAGAGATGGGCCTTCCAGAGAAAGCCAAGACTTTCCCTTTCAGCCCCTGCAGAGGAGGGTAGCAGCTCTGACCTGCCAAGCCCACTCCAGAGTCTCATGGCCTTACTGTCCATTTAGGACAAGCATCTGTGCTTGGTAGTCAGCAGGGGCCAATGAGGAGGACAGGCGAGGAGTGCCTGTGCAAAGTAGGAGAGGGCACCTGTGGAGCTGGCCATGCCTGCTCATATACATTGCTCACCCTCTTGGACCCTCAAGTCACCTACGCAGTCCAGCTCCTGGGCTCTACCCTCCCTATCCCACCCCTTTTAAGCAAGCAAACCTCTGGTCTGGAGAACATGGTAGGTTCCCATAGCGATGGGCCTTTTAGCTGTTTCCATGGCAACCAACACCCAGACCATTTAGTTGCTAGTCAACTGACAGCTGTAAGTGAATCAGTTTAGAAGCTGAGGGATAGGTCCAGGGATTCTCTTCAGAGAAAGAAGATACAACCACCCAAAATGATTCAACTCCTCTTAAGACTTTTAGGCAGTTATCTGTGGAGATATATTCTGTCCCTCCACTCCCATCCCCAACACACACATGCAAACAATGTTACTGGCTAACCCAAGCCTTTAAGTAAAGCACACCCCAACCTCTAATCCTTGTTCTGTCTCCTTCCAAGGGCCCTGGACATCACTTGTTTAATGGGACCCGCACCTGAACAAGTTGCTTACGTGCAGCTCTCCTCTGTGTAGATGTTTTTCCAATGTACTATGACTTTGTCCTCCCACCAACCCAGTTATTGGAGAATAATTTCCTTTTTGGATTAAAGCAAATGGTTAATCCACAATGATCTTTACTTCATTGACCTCATCTATTTTAAGTCACCTTGCCTATGCGGGTGGGAATTGAGACCAGTCTGCTTTATGAACTTTTGCAAAGCACAATCAGGGTCACTCTGTTTCTTGACAAAAAAACAACAAAAAACTGGCTGAGATTTCAAAACCCAAGCATGCAGAATTTGAAATTACTCCATGCTTATTGCTTTTTTTTTTTTTAGTGTGAAGATTGGACTACCATCCCTCACATTTAACTTTCTCCCAAACTGAAGATCTGAGGTGCTATGTCCCTTTATTTTGTAAACAGGGGAGCTTCTTGGCCTTTTTTTTTTTTTTTAAGTTTTTCTATTAGTGTATGATTACAATATATCAGTTACATTTGTTTTGGGAGACTGGTATAAGTCTATAGCATATTTTTGTTTTGATTCATAAACAATTGGAGCCTGGCATTTGTCCACCTTGAATTCATGTAACAGTTGGGTCTAAGCCTCCAAGGCATGCACAGAGGAGTAGAAAAATGATGTGAGAAAGAGCATGATCCTTTCTGTACACCTAAGATTCAGTGCGACTCAGCGTTAATGACTGTAAGCTTTCAGTAGATGACCTTTCCAAATAATCCCCCCACAGGGAGCCCTACCTCGCTCACTGCTGCAGGCTCCAAGGACCCCCACAATGGTGGGGAGGTAGAGTCCTCAGCAATTAGGATCCCTTGCTGTTCTGATGGAAGGCTATATACTAACTGAGCTGCTTTGCTTGGTCTTTCAACACCTGAGAGCACAGGAGTATGAAATGCAGGCTCAGTAGCTGTTAGCCCCAAAGGAGTTTAAAAATATGAAGAATCTTCTGTAAATAGTCCACAAATACATGTAAGAACTGAGCTTTTCTAGACCTTCAGAAGGCTCCTGTGCACAGCAGATAACCTCCTTTTTTTTTTTTTCTTCAAACAGTCTTGCTATGTAGTCTAGGCTGGCTTTAAATCCATAGCACTCCTGCCTCAGCCTCTTGAGTGCTTGGATTACAGGCATGTGCCACCACGCCCGGTTGTTAGCCTTTTTCTGAGGAGGCATATTGCCACACATAAGATTGGACTTCCTGGTTTTCCTGTTATTTCTAGAAAAAGAACAGTGCATCCTGGAACAACAGCTAAAGATTAACAGAGTGTATGCCACGGGTCATCTTAGTGTCTTACATGCCTCATTTCATTTAATCCTCACATCCCCTCTTTAACAGATAAGGAAACTGAAGCACAGAAAGATGAAGTAATTTAAAGATCACATTGGCAATCCTATTAATTAGTAGAGCCAGGACTCAACTAGGGCAGTTTGAAGTCAGAGACTGTAATAGTTAAGCACTTCTGGAATTCAGACAATTCTGATACACCTAGGGTCTGCATGGGGAGACAGGGTGGCTGTCCCTCTAGACTAAATGTGACAAGCCACACAAGAGACATTAGCTGAATAGTCTTGTGGTTGAATGGCTGCCAGGATTAACTAACAAAGCTTGGCGGTCAATAACTTCATTTCTGACCTGTTGCTGTCCCCTGGTGGCTTTCCTAGGAAATTCACGGGTTGAAGAAATCCAAGGGTCTAGTGAAATTATTGGCCTGAAAAGAACCGTGATCAAATGAATTATTTGCTCACAATGTTTGTTCAACACTTTGTCAGAAGTCAGAAAAGTTTCTTTCTTTTGCCTCAACCTAACAACAGACGACCTTCCAAGGTCCTTATTACTTAAGTCAATCATGAAGAGGGTTGTAGTTCCTTGGCCACCTAGAAGCTGACTTTAGTGCATGGATTCAAAGCAATAAACTCTGTGCTCCCATGATCGTACTTGTTACTTTTTTTTACTTTTCTTTTTTTTCCAGTGCTAGGGATTGAACTGAGGACCTTAAGCTTGCGATGCAGGCGTGGTGCCACTGAGCTAAATCCCTGGCTCTTACACTTACTACTTTAAAAGCAGGAAACTCCAAGACTTAACAATTTTATTGTGCTAACTGTAACTTCACATTTTGCCTTCAAGCCTCTAGGCTTTCCCCATCTTACAAATGGTTCCCAAAAGATCACTGAGTCTCACCCCTCAGATGTTATTATTCAACTATGGGATGTCTGCTTTCACTGTTTCCTGCAAGCACGCCATTCTCCTGCCTCAGCCTCCTGAGTGCTGGGATTATAGGTATGTGCCACCACGCCCAGCTAGAAAAGGCAGTGTCTGAGAGTCTATCTTCTCTGGAGTCATAGAACTGTGTGCCCACCTTCATGGATCTAGGGAACTTACTGTCTGAAAGAAGCAGGTAACCATAGCCCAAATGCAGAAAGACTTCGTTTTTTCTTTATTCAAAGATTCAGATGCAGGAAAAGGACACAAGTTAATATTGTTAAAAAAAAATCTAACATCTGCTAACCAACTGTTGCCTTTAATGAAAACCAACTAAGACGGAATAAGAGACATGAGACAGTCATGGAACAGTCAGCCATCTGAGCTAAATTTCTGCTGGAGAACATCTCTCCAGTGATCTCTGGATACATGGAGCACAAGTCCCTACTGTTGAAGCCACAGGGCTGAAGGTGCTGTCAAGAGCCAGCAGACCTGTTGGCTGGATGCACTGGATTCTGTGAGGCACTTGGAGCTGAGGAACCCGTAGACACAGGGCCACAGCTACACAGAAGAGGTTTGGAAGCCATTCTCCACAGTGAGCACCTACACCCTAGAACCAGTTATCCTGAGATCCCTAAGCCATCTCCCCCGAGTCCTGCCTGGCTGGGCCCACCCTCATCCAACAGCAAAAAACCATGAGACAGTTAAACCAGTCCTCACAATCTGACCCTCTCTCCTTTCTTTCAGCCCTTTTACAAAGAAAATTATAAAGGCTACAGGTCTGAGTTCTCAAGAAATAGGGTCTTAGATGTTTTGAAAGGTTGTGAGGCATAAAACAGCAGTCTTGAAATTCCTTTCATCTTGTGGCACTGATTTAGCTTCAAGTCTGATTTCCTTCCATTCTTCCCTTCCCTCTACCCAGCCCTCTTACCCCCACGTAGACATATTGGCATCAAATACTTCTAGCCTTTGATCTCCACTGGGATTTCCCAGCAGAAGAGATCTTGTTTTTTGTCATCCAAAAGTTCCCATTTCACCACCAGTTTTACCTAGAGAAAGAGAAAAAGAATTGGGAAAAATGAAACTAGGATTTGACCTTAATCCATAATTGGTTTAACTGCATTTTCAAGATGTAAATTGTAATGAACCACCTAACTCCTCACCATTTTCTTCTAAAATCATTCCATCATGAAGCTGACTTAGCATATATATAGACACTGCCTGTGGCCTCAAACTCAGAAGAATTAACCAAAATGTATCTCCTATGAGTTGGTGTTAATGATACACACTTAATTTAGTCACCTTAACAAATGTTTCTAAAGCATTCTTTTCCTCTTAGATCAGTGGCATGTAAATAAAAATCTTACAAGAAAAATAATTTTACATTTGAATAATTTTGAACGTATTTGACAAGTGCCGAATTATAGCACTCTCACCACCATTCATATCTTTAATACAGGTTCACTCCAGTTCCATCTGCTTATAAGTGCTTAACAGAAAAATAAGTAGGAGGGCCAGGGATTTAGCTCAGTGGTGCGGCTGCCTGCCTCCTAGGCCCCGATCCCCGGTATCAAAAAAAAAAATTTGATGGAGAAACCAGGGTTTCTGAGGATGATGCTAAGATAACTTGGACCTTGAACTATTTGGTACCTGGCTAAAATCTTTTAACATTGCACAGACTTTGATGTTAGAAGACCCAGCTCTAAACTTAGCCTGCCAGGTTTCTTTGTGGAGTGGACTCTGTATCTTAAAACTTAAAAGAGGCTCAAATTTCCTCATCTGTGAGACAGAGAGTATCATCTCTGCATAGGGGGTCATGAGGATCAAGTGCAGTGTTGTGTGTAAAAGTGGCATCACTAGGGCTCCCAGCTAACCATTAGGCCACGGTGAAAGGACACATGCACACAATGAAAAATATCTGCCCTACCCCAAGATTCCTAACACTCAAGCCTATTTCTTTTTCCCTCTGGCATCTGCTTCATCATAGAGACAAGGGGCCCTTTGTCCCCATCTTTGCTTTCTGTTTCTTGCCTCAGATTTTTTAATTCAGCCCCAAGGTCCTCAGAGCTTTCAACAACAGTGGCACTTACATCAGGGTATTCACTCTTCACTGGCAGTTTATTCAGGTAGTTGTAGGTCTTGTCTTTTTGGATGGGGCAGCTGATTCCACTCTTACAACCGTCAGGCTGAGGAATGGGAAAAGGGACTGGAACCTTGAACAGGATGCCATGCACGTAGGCTGTGCTATTTGTAGACTGAGTATCTTGAAGAAAAAAGAGAATTAGGCAGAAAAGAAAATAGCGTATTTATAAATTCTAAATTAAATTTTCAGATATATTCTCAAATAATAGCCTCATTATACTAGCAAATCAGAAAGCCTTACTTCTTAATTCCTAGGGTCTTTGCAGTTACGAATAGTATCTTGCATGATGCAAGCAATCAACAGGCAGGAGTTGTTTTCTTTCTCCTACCTTTACCTTGGTCTCCACTGCACTTCAGTTCCTCAAGAGAATCAGAGCTACCTGGATGAATAACCTTATCTAGCAAGGCAACTGACTTTTGACAGTAAACTTTGTTTGCTATTTATATCAGCTTCTATTATATTGTGTGCTTTAAATACCAAGGTCTGTGATGACAATGAAAGTGGTAACCCTCCAGATACCTGGTAAGATTAAAAACAGGTACATTTCTTGGTAGCCTTTAACTTCTGTATCACAAGGTGGGCAGAAGAATAAAGGCATTATGAAATCAGAGCAAGCAGACTTAGGAGATAATAGGGTATTTTGGAGACACAGGGCTGTTTTGTGCTTCCTGCCTGATTGGGTACAATTTTTGTTTAGAAAGCACATCCTTCCACCCTTGCCCAAGGGTGTAGCTCATGCTTAACATTTGAGGCCCTGGATTCTATCCCCAGCATGGCAGGGGTGAGGGGAGGGGAGAAAGAGAAAAGAAAGCATATCCCTCCAGTTTATAGTCCAGGAGGAAAAACAGGGAGCTCGGACTCACAAGTAGACTTCAGACTTATGAACAAGACATGACAGGAACTTTGAGGTTCCTTAGTAAAGTATCGTTTCATAGGATATAAAACTAGAGGATGATTCAAGGTAGATGCTCTGCCCAGAAATAAAAGTGTTAACATTTATCTCCATTCTTAGGTGATCCGAAATGATGAATGAGGTGCAAGAAAACAACCCAAGCTTGAACATTATGTCTTCACTTAAAGACAAAGCTCAGGTTTTTTGATTGTTTCTTGAGTCCCCAGTGAGTTCCCTAAACCTTATAGAGACTGTTAAAATGTTAATTGCACCTCTATTTGCATTTTTATGGTTTTTTTTTTTTTGGTACCAGGGATCGAACTCGGGTCCTTGTGCTTGTGAGGCACGAGGCGGAACCACTGAGCTAAATCCCTGGGCCTCCACCTTTATTTTCAGGCAGGTATAGACTTAATGGCTGAAAGGTAGATTTCTTGAAATAACATTTTTTTTTCTTGGTTTTTTGAAATAAGGTCTTGCTGTGTAATTCAGGCTGGCCTTGAACTCACTATGCAGCCCAGGCTGGTCTTGAATTTACAGCAATCCTTCTGCTTCAGTCTCCCCAGTGCTGGCATTATAGGCATGCACCACCACGCCTGGCAGAAATAACATTTTGGAGGAGTTCCAGAGTTTACAGAATTGGAGTGTGTACTAACACTCACAGTATGTAGCCAGAGCTGATATTCCCATAAAAGCCTGCTGTGCAACATGGGCTAAGACAGGACAGAGACGAGACAATCCGTAGACACAGGGAATTTACCCTTCTTGAAGTCCAGTGAGCATGGACTCTGAGAAAGGGGCAATATGGGGACCCAGTATGAGAAGGGTGTCTAAGGGGCTTAGTAAATTCCAGCTTTGCACAAGTTGGAAAGGAGGTCGCAAAGTTCCTGACAGTCACCTTCTCAGCCCCTACATCCCGTGTTCATCCCAATATTTGATGTTTATGTTATGCTTTAGCATGAATTTTAGGTTAAGAGCCACATTTACTCACTGCTGGTAAAGGTCACATTGACACTATAGGTCTGTCCTTTGTCCAGTTCACATGGTTGGGTGGGGCATGGGCTCACATTCACCTCCTTTATAATTCCAACCGTAGAACCTGAAAAAATAAAATAAAAGAAAGAAAAGAAAAGGAATTGGAATAGGAGGAAAGGCATGCCACAGAGGCTGTCTACTTCCTAATGGGCCTGTGCTCTCCTCTCCCAATTAGGGTGCTCTCATTCTCTTCTGACTGCTTTCCTGGGATGGAATCTTAAAGACAATGTGCAATTAAAAGAGAGAATTGTATCAGGTGAGGTGACACACACCTGTAATCCTAGCACTCAGGAGGCCAGGGCAGGATTGCAAGTTTGAGGGCAGCTACATAGCAAGTTCCAGGACTACAGAGAAAGATGCTCTCTCAAACAAATCAACAAAAAATGGGAACCCTGATTCAACTTACTGCTAAAACCATATCCTATAAATTATCCTATAAATTGGACCAAAAAGGATCTAGTTCATTTCCTGATGAAGACAAGTTATTATTTGTCAAATATCCAGAGACCATATGCCAAAAGGATTAAAGAGATTAAATTATAACCAAAGAAACTCAGAATGTTCCTAGATTAAAAAAAAAATTTTAGTGCATATTTGTAGTACATAATGATTACATTCATCATGGGGAGTTGGTACATATACCTAGGTTCCTCTTCTTTTTTGGTTTTTGTTGAGGCAAGGTCTCACTATGTAGTTCGGGCCAACCTTAAACTCACTATGTAGCCCAGGCTGGCCTTGAATTTACAGCAATTCTCCTGCCTCAGCCTCCCAAGTGCTGGGATTACAGGTGTACAACACTATGCCCGGCTGTTCCTAGATTCTTATATTGCATACCTAATGCAAGAGGTCATAGTTTAAACTTTTTTTTTTTTTTTTGGTACCAGGGATTGAACTTGGGACCTTGTGCTTGCGAGGCAGGCAGCAGAGCCACTGAGCCAAATCCCTGGGCCCTCATAGTTTAAACTTAAGCCTTGAAAATATCTGCCTCAATCCTCTTCTGAATTTCTTATTAGAATATTCCTGTTTCCCGTTTCATTTTCTAGCAAAGAGATAAGCATGTTAATTTGATCAAAGTTGTTTGCTGGGGGCCGGGTAGGTGGATGGGACCATACTTTATGCAAAAACAGCTGGAAGACAAACCTGGTATGAAGGAAGATAGAAGGAAGTTATGCCATTTTTCTACCCCAGGTCCTACAACAGCAAATGCTGCTTTAAGGAGTTCAGTATTTGTTGTAAAATCTGCCAGAACCCAGAACAGACAAAACCTCTTTAGAGTTTAAGTTTTAGCTCCTGAGTCATCATTTTTAGGCCCTATGGAAGTTGTACCTTGGGTAGCAAGGATGAGGAAAAGCTGAGGCACTTGAGAAAAAAACCTCACTATCTAACCTCCTTGTTTTAGATGCTAGAAAAAAGAGAAGCATAAAGATTACTGTGATTTGTCCATGGTCACATTTTCTGGAAAAGGCAGATCCAAAATTTATGGAATTGGCCTGATTTGGTCTTTTTCTCCCCCTCCCTCCTCCTTCTTCTTTTTTTCTTCCTTTCTTCCCTCCCTCTCTTCCTTCCACATTGCTAGGGATCAAACCCAAAACCTCATGCATGCTAGGCAAGTGCTTTACCTCTGAGTTCATCGCCAGCCCTACTTACTCTTTTTATCTTAAAGGTTCAACTTCCCTATCCTTTGTGATATTCAGTGATGAAGTATCTTTGGTCCAGATTTTATACCCTTCCCCCAAACTTCTTGTAAACCCTTTGCCCATATTCTATCTTCCTGAAATATCTTCATTCATCCCAACCTGGTTTCCTAAAGAAATAAGCTGTATTATTAAGGTACAGGTAAAACAATGAAATGAATATCTAGTCTTTTCTTTTTAAATTAGTTCACTCACCTGCAAGTCAGTGGACTAGGGAATTTAAGAGGAACTATCATCTTAACCCTCAACAGTAAGAGAGGAGCTCCCACTAGTCTATATAACTAATATGCACTAATAATTTTTAAAAAGAGAGAGGAAAAAACCCCCCAAAATAGTAGAACAGAAGAGCCAGGAAATGGATGGAGTTCCCCCTAGAGTCTCCAGAATGGAATTCGTACCTACCCACTCTTGATTTTAGTCTGGTGGGACTGTCAGGTGCCTACCCTCCAGAATTGTAAGAGAATTAATCTGTACTATTTTAAGCAAAATAAGACAGACAGACGGAGAGGGACAGATACTACCTCTGTTTCTCAACAGGGAACGGAACCATCTCCACAATACTTGAGTTCTCATTATGATCAGTCATGTTCTCTGCTGGAAGACATCTAAGAGGCTCACTAATGAGTCATGAAGTATTTCAGGTGAAAAAATAATAGGCAGTACCTCAGATCTTGACTAAGTCATTAGGACCTTGATTTTTTCCCTCAAGAATCAAAGAAATGAAGAGGGCAGAGGTCAAAGTCTTTATAGCTCCAGTAAAAACTTTGGGCCCAAATTAAACTTTAAGCCAAATATGGCTGATTCACACAGCCAAGGTATCAGAAATAACAGTTGTGTTAGAAAATATAACTGAGTCTCAGCTTCTTCTCCTCTGAAGTACTTACTTGCCTAGGTATAAATTGCTGCCAGGGATTTAGCTCAGTGGTTTTGCCACCTGCTGCGCAAGCACAAGGACCCGAGTTCAATCCCTGGTACCAAAAAACACAAGAAAGAATAAATTGCTGCTGAAAATATTACATTTGCAAATACTACAAATGTCTAAAAAATAAGTCAGATGTTGGAAAGTGCTAGGAAAAGTCAGAAACAATTGATCTGACCTGTCAGTGTTGTTTCTATGCAGTTGCAAAAATTGGTTTATGATTTATAAACTAGGTTTAGCTCAGGAGTCATCTAATAGAAGCACTGAAGAACAACACTAGACATTTTCTATAAATCTGAGCTAACTCTCTCCAAAAGGAGCTACAAACTGCTCTTAATCTCTAGGTAAAGGGGAATGCTGTAAATAATAAAGTATATATGAATAGTTTGCCTGTTCTATATCTTGGGAGATGAAGACCAGGGAAACCCTTCTATCCCTACACAAGGTTGTAAAGCAGCACATATCGCACCAGTGATAACTCAAGTTGTAGTACTACCATTTGTATTTGCAATCTGAGACTAGCTGCTCCCGATATGTCTCCATCTCTCCCCACTATCTTTTCAAGTCAGTGGTCCCTCATGCTTGACGATGGACCCCTACCAATAAGATCTGCAATATACAGACGGACATTTCACTTTGGAAACCTATGTGCTCTAACATGTGTCTCGAAGGCAAAGAGTGTATTTAAAAAAAAAAAAAATTTAACCAAGGACAAAAGTGCTTTTTGTACACAACACACAGACATGTGTTTAAGTATGAGTCTTGAAAAATCTCATTTCTCTATCCAGCCTTCTGTGGCTGGACTGCTGAAAGGGAGGTAACAGTGTCTGTGTCAGAGTTAAGTTAAGCACTACCATCCTGCCAACCTTGCTGAGGTGGATTCTGGGGACTGCTGCCTGGGTTTGAAATCTCACTGGCTCCACTACATACTGTGCAAGCTCAAGACACTTAACATCTGGGAATAAAAAGGATCCCCATCTTATAGGATGGGTGATGGAACACACATCCAGCTCTTAGCTAAGTGTCTGGAACACAGGAGTACTACTTAGGGTTATTGTCATATTTTGATTCAGTCCATGAATTTAATCTAGAGTAGTTGCTCTCGGATTAGCAAGTCCCCCTTTGACACCAAAGCTGAGCTTCTCTCGCTAAATACACTTCATTTACAGAGATTCTATTTCCAGCTAATAATATGGACTCTTACTGTCTCAAAAGCAGAAATGTATGAAGACAGCAGGCATACTGCAGGTGGAAAGCACATTATGTGCTGCGCAGTCATGGATTAGCTCAGTACTGTGAAGGACATTGGGAACAGAGCTGGCCAAGTAGATGCACTTTGTTTAGGCTGCCTGTTCCTGCCCTTAGGGTGAACAGTCCCTCTAAATTACTTCTTCACCACAAGACCCACTGCCCTAGCCTCTGGCTAGGTCTGTAAATGACAGTCAGCAGTCTCTTACCCTCAGGCTTGCTTGTCCCTCACAGCAAAAGTTTGAAAACTGTACACGTACTCAGCACCTTTGAGAAGCACTCACTTTCATTCCATCCCATCTTCCCTGAATATTAACAAGCTGTTGAAAATCAGTGCTTATGTTGAGGCATTCCAGGTCCAGCTTCTACCTGCTTATTTGAAAGCTGTGCAGTGCTTATAACTCTTTCATCATTTTTTTTTTTTTTTTTTTTTTGGTATGGGGAATCGAACTCAGGGGCTTGAGTTTTCTAGGCAGGCACTGTGCCACTGAGCTACATACCTGGCCCTCTGACAAAATGTTCTTGAACTTCAATAGAACAAAGCCCTCTCTGCTCTAACCTGAAAACATTGCAAAACTAATTTGCTTGGTCTGATTTCTCACTTGAGCAAGTCCCACTCCAAGGAAAAGTGGGTGTGGAGTGGAATGCAAAATCTTTTGATGTGGGTGCTCAAGTTTTTACACTGTATTTCTCAATTCAAAAGTAAATTGAGAGCCAGACGTGGTGGTGCATGCCTGTAGTCCCAGCAATCAGGAGGCTGAGGCAGTAGGATCGCCATGAATTCTACACCAGCCAGGGCTACACAAGTTCAAGGCTACACAAGTTCAAGGCCAGCCTGAACTACAAAGGGAGTCTCAAAAAAAAAAACAACAACAACAAACCAGTAAATTGAAAATCTGTGATAGGAATTCTTCTTTAAGAAGGTTTCCCATAGGTTGTATCTTTTTCCCTCCAAAATGAACAGAACAATTTTAAGATTTGTTTCAGTTCTCTTTCCCTCCCTTCCTCATGCCTTGCCTTTCTTTCTTTCCTTCCTTCCTTCTTTCTTTCTTTCTTTTTCATTTTTTGGTACCGGGGATCAAACTCAGGACCTTGCACTTGCAAGGCAGGCACAGTGCCACTGAGCTAAATGCCTGGCTCTTTCTTTCCTTCCTCCTTCCCTTCTCCTTTCTTCTCTCTCTCCCCCTTTCTTTCCTTCCTTCCCTCCTTTCTTCCCTTGGGCAAGTTACTCTATGTGCCCTACTTTCTGCTTCTGCAAAACAGATTGTGAACAATGAATGAGTTAATAAAATTAATAGAGTTATCTTCCAAATGTTGGTTATTAAGTTTAGTGAAGGGAAAGGCATTAGGTGGAAGCAATAGTTGCATCTTTCAAGTGCCAGTCTCCAACCTCAAAGAAAAAGTATCTGCTAAGTGTTAAAAGGCCAGAGGTCTTTATTCCTCAATCACTCCAATCCCCTTGTCCCCCAACTTGGTTTTTGACTCAACATTAATTTTGATGACACAGTGGAAAGAATATATATATCCTCATTTACCTTTTCCAAATTTTATTGAGTAATTATTACCTGGATACTGAGTATAAAGGAGCAAACTTATCTCGGTTACTTGCTCTGCCATATGACTTTAGGCAGGCTAACTGAAGTCCCTGGAATTCAACGATTGACTAGCTGATCTCCAAGTTTCCTTCGGGCTCAGGTACTTTTCTATAAAATCGTATCCTGTCTTTCATTGATCATTGCACCTCTCCACCTCCAACCTTCCAACAGAACTGTTCAGTTCTGCTCCAACAGTTAATTCTACAGACTCGACCGAATGAACTCAGAATTTCTCCGTCTGTTGCATTTTCCAGCAAAGATTCCAACCACGGCGTTGAGAGGGAGTAATGCGTCACAAGACACGATTAGACACATGAGTTTTACAGGAGGAAAACTGATTAAGAATCCCAAAACTCCAGTCTAAAGGAAGATATTCTGTAACAATAAATCATGAAAAGGGGAATTGACTTTTGATTTGTCAGCAAAAGGGAAATTAAGAAAGGCAAAAGGAACGGAGGGGCAGGGTGGGGGATGGGCGCGCTAACCAAGAGAAAACATAATAAAAAGTTTCTGGGCCCCTCTCCTAAACCCTGGCGCTGGATACAGACATTCAGATGTCTGCCCTACAAGCTTTAGAGACCGTTGGCAACAGGTCCATCTTAGGAGAATCCAGGGACCCCCAAAATACACGCTGCAAGGAAAGAGACAAAAGTTGTGTGCGGTCAAGTTTCATAAGAGCGTACAGCATCTCCTGCCCCAACCCAGCCCACTCCACCCGGGGTCCGAGGCAGAGCCTTCCAGTCCGAGGAACCCGCCCAGCCCAGCCTCGGGGTCTCAGCGCGGGACGCCGGGGAGGGCACGGGGCTTCCCTAGTGGACGCGAGGAGCTCAGGCGGGCCCGGGCCTCACCACAGTCCTTGTACCGGACCGACTCGGCCTGGGCGGCGGCGATGCACACCAGGAGCAGTAAGGAGGCGGGCAGGAAACGCATGACGGACAGCGAGGATCCAAGCTCTAGGAAGGAAGAAGCAGCTGCTGCGGTCACAAGATAAAGTTGTAGGAGCTGGCCGGGGAGGAGGGACAATCAGGCAACCTGTCCCCAGCAAACACCGCTGAGGCCCGCCCACGTCCCGCCCACGTCCCGCCCACGTCCCGCCCCTGGGAGCCCGGCCCAGAGCCTGCTAGCGATCTATCTCCGCCCATCTTTCGATTGGTGGCCGGGACTGCGAAGAAGCCGCTCTGCTCCGACCAGTCTGTATTGGCGCACTGCCGCCGTGAGAGCATTTCTAGCCAATCAAGCCCCTGCTCTTCCTGGACTAACCAATAGGCATGCTCGGGGGGGGGGTCTCGCTGAGGTCCCACCCACAGACCTTCTCTCCAGTCCTCCCGAGTCCGGGCGGAGGCGGGAATAAGGGCGATGCGCAGGGCGGGGTTTGTGGAGGAAGATGGCCGCCACCAGGGGTCAGTACGTAACGGCTGCGCTGCTGAGAGCGGTCATTCCCCGGCAGAGGAGCAGGTACCGAGGCTGGAAGGGCACTTGGGAAGGATGTTAGTGTCTGTTCCTCCAGGACAAATGGGAACTAAGACCCACGGAGGAGAGGAGGGTTTGGCGTGAGACAGTCCAGGTGGAGTCTCTAGGTTTGGCGGGAAGTCGTCCAGGTGCCCCTTCTGCTCCCGGGCGCATCTTTCTTCCTTGTGCGACAGGATCCTCGAGGCCTCTGCGGAACTTCAGGCACGTCGGGAAGCGTCGTCCTCCGGCCCCGAGGCTGGTGAAGGACAGATCCGCCTCACGGACAGCTGCGTCCAGGTAGGGGGCGTAGCGGGGCGGCGGTGCCCAGGTGAGTGCGGGGAGCGCGGGGATCTCCCTCACCCACGCCTCCACTGTTTGGAACTCTTGATCCCCTTTTTGCATTTCAGAGGCTTCTGGAAATCACCGAAGGGTCAGAATTCCTCAGGCTGCAGGTGGAGGGAGGTGGATGCTCCGGATTCCAATACAAATTTTCACTGGATACAGTTATCAACCCCGACGACAGGCAAGGAGAAAGGGGTGGGTCCGCAGGATGTATGGGGGATGAAAGTGTCTCCAGTTCAGTGTGCATTGTTAGGACAAATTGAAAGACTTGCTAAAAGGTTAATAGTGACCATCTCACTGAGGAATGAACATTTGTTGTCCTGATTCAATATAACCAAGTTACAGGTGGAAAATTGACTGCCTAGGTCCATAGGATAGTCAGAGATAGTATAGCTGGACTAGATTCCAAGCCGAAGTTCTTAAAAATTATTTTTCAGAATTTATTCCATTAACTCTTTTTGCTTCAAAGAAAATCAGCACCTCTTTGAGGTAATAAGGAATGTTTCAGAAAAAAAAAAGAAGGTGCACCTCTGGCCTCAGAGGGTTTTGATGTTTATAACATTCATTACTGCCTTCTGTCTTTTCAGGGTATTTGAACAGGGTGGGGCAAGAGTGGTAGTTGACTCTGATAGCCTGGCTTTCGTGAAAGGCGCACAGGTGGACTTCAGCCGAGAACTGATCCGAAGCTCATTCCAAGTGTTGAACAATCCTCAAGCACAGCAAGGCTGCTCCTGTGGGTCATCCTTCTCTATCAAACTTTGACAAGATGACAGGTGACCCTGAGATTGGCACCAGCTCTACTAATCTGAGAAACCTGGGATTATAGAATTCTAGCGGTTTCTTCCAATCATATCCTCCTCTCAATTTTATTTTCCTTAATCCAGGAGTGTGTGTTTTGCCACTATTATTTCCCAAATGTGAAGCTTTCATACTTGGCCAAAATAGCCTCCCTCCACTTGCCCTCTATATGATGCTAAGGCCGACCTTCCAAATGCTGTTACCTCAGATTTAATCATTGGTTGAAACCCAATATTATCTATAGAGCCCCAAAGCTCCAAAATTTGGAGTGACTTCTTTGGCCTTCATAACTGCTTGTACATATGTGTATAGCTATGTATAAAAACCTCATTTTAAAGAAAGTCCTTATGGTGTTTTGAATCAGGGTTACAGATTAATTAGGTAGTTTGAACATCAGTTACTAGGCCAGAACAGATGAGAAAGGCAAATGAAGTGTCTTTTTCATTTCACATGTCTAGAATGTGCTACTGACTTAATTTTATTTTGTATTGTAGCTCATTTGCCACTTCCCATGTGATAGGGCAGATACATTTTATTGTCTGACTTGTCAATCTGCTAGGATTCATAAAACCAAGAGCCTGTCCACCAGAAGACTTGGATCAAACCCCTGCAGATACCTGAATTACTTGAAAAATAGCCTCTTTATACTCATGTAGACATTTGAAGAGTGTGTGAACAGTAACTGAGTCTTTTTGGGATATGTTGCTTCGCCAAATGTCTTTGGTCTCATTCAGAGCAGGAAGTAGTCTTTTTGTTATTGTAGATAATAGATAATGGCCGTTTGGGTTACCAGATGAAATGCAGGATGCCCTGTTATATTTGAATTTCAGGTAAACAGTAGCTTTTTTAGTATAAGTGTGTTGTTTAATCTTTTAAATAATTATGTCTCATACTTATATGTCTCATCACAACAAATAATACTATACCAAAGTTGAGGAAACCACAACTGGGTTGATTCTGGAAGAATTATTTGTTAAATCCATCTTTTTCTTGGGAGCCTAAAAGTTTGTTACAGCAAAAACTTGCTAAACTGGGTAGGAACTAAAGTTATTTAATAAGAAAACTTGCCATTAAAAAAAAATGGAAATGTGAGAAAACCTAGAACTTGCAATGTGAGAAAACCTAGACCTTCTGGGCATAGTGGTGCATGCTTGTAATCCCAGCACTCAGGAGGCTGAGAAGGCTTGCTTCGAGTTCAAAGCCAGCCTGGCCTATACAGCGAGACCCTGTCAAGAAAAAAAGAGAACCTAGAATTTAGAGAAATCAAACCTATCATGTGTTTAGAAGAAAGAAGAGAATTCTTGGAAGCCTGAACAGATTTCTTAGCTGCCCATGGAAGGAGGCAGAAAGCAGTGTGCCATGGAAATGTCTGCATACTCACATTACTAAGACAGAAAGTTGGCCCAGTACCTGGCCTAATAAGATTTTCAGTTCAGACTACTTAAGTCCTTTCATCATTGTTCAAAAGACATCTTGCTACACTTTAAATGTTAGAACCTATTGTGGAATATTTTTATAGTTTATTTATTGATTTGGTGGTTTTAAAATTCCAGAGTCTAAGGAGCATAGCTTTAGTTGCTAAATATATATCCCATTAAATTCCCGTGGTCAACTGGCCAGAAACAAGGTCCCTTGAAATATAGAAGTATCTACTATGAGTGGGAGAATTGGAATTCTGTGTTTAGAAATAGGTGGATTAGGGAAAATCACCTGACTTTACACTGAAAGGACTGGATGTGGCACCAAGAAGTCTTCATGGGAGGGGGTGATTTAAAAACACAGGGCAGGGATAATGACAGCAGCAAGAGGACACTGAGCCATTTGCTTGAGTAATCAACATTGTAAACAGATTTAGGTTCTTCTGCAGGCCCTTTTCTAGCCAGATACCCTCTTCCCAACTGGCCATAAATGCCAACGGATGTTTTCACAACTTTTGTTTACTGTCCAAATTCATTTAGGAAAACTTTATACTTTTCCCATATCAATTGGAAGATCTTTACTTTTCCTATTACTTTCCAGGAGAGATTGTCAAGGCCTTATTTGCTGCAGAATTGGCTTTAACTTTATACAAACAGGTACCTGGATGTCATTACCCCCGTCCCCCCGCCCCCTTTTTTTTTTGCAGTGCTGGGGATTATACCCAGGTCCAGGGCCTCATGCATGTTAGGCAGTACACTCCTTGTCCTCTTTTCCCCTTCTTTCCTTTTCCTCCTTTCCTTCCTCCCTCCCTCTCTGATTAAACCCAGGGAATGTGTGGGAAAGTTTGAAGGGATTAGGAGAAAATCTGTTCAGAGATTAAACTGGGCATAGTGGCACCTGTTTGTAAGCCCAGCACTCAGGAGGCCAAGGCAGGAGGATTGCCATGAATTCAAGGCCAGCCTGAACTACATAGCAAAACCTTGTCTCAAAAAAACAAAACCAAACAAAACAAAAACAAAGCATCAGAGTAGGGTGCTGCATTTGGCAGGAGCAACCAGGTATAAGGAGTGGATAGCCTTCCCTTGAACTCTAGCCCCAAAGTAATGCTGTGCATCTGGCCTTCAGCAGGGCCTAACACTGTCCGTGGCAATATTATCATTTTGCATATTTGTCCAAAAGGCAAGAAACACCTTTATTTTTATTTTTATTTATTTATTTATTTTACCTTTATTTTTCTTGATATCTAAGATTAGTACTTATAATTGCTCTCTTAAAATCCATTTGTCCTTTCCCCATAAAAATGCTACCGGGCTGCTTAGTGAAAGATTGCTTTATTTTTAAAATTTATTTATTTATTTATTTTTTGGTACTGGAGATCAAACTCGGGTCCTTGTGCTTGCGAGGCAGGCAGCAGAACCACTGAGCTAAATCCCCAGCCAAGATTGCTTTATTTTTTGTTCATTTGTTTTTGTTTTTTGAGATAGGGTCTCATTATATACTCCAGGATGGTTTTGAACTTGAGCTCCTCCTGCCTCAGCCTCCCAAGGGCTGGGATTACAGGTGTATGCCATCATGGCTAGTGAAAGTTTGCTTTATAAAATTTGGAAATATTTATCAACTGGCTTTAATTGTGAAGTGTAATCAGATAAATGTATAGAATGAGGGACATTTAAGCAGTCTGTGGCCAACAGCTGTATTTAAAAATATTTTATTTTTTGAATAAGTAATACATGTACAAGTTTAAAAAGACACAAAAGGGCTTAACAGTGAAAAGTCTCCCAGTATTGTTCCTATCCACCCTCCCCACAAACTGCAATTGTTTCAAAGAATTTATCCCAGAGATATAATGTGAAATAACATATGTACAAGAATATTCATTACAGCATTATAAGCATAAGATAAGAAACAATGGAAATGTCAGTCAGTGAGGAACTGATTGATTATGGTTTATCCATTCAGTGGAATGGTATACATTCTATGAAGTAGAATGAGAAAATCCTTTATGTGTAAGTATAAAGTGTAAAAAGCAAAGTACAGAACAGCATGCAAAATATACCATTTGGGCTTTTAATAAAAGGAAATATGTGTGTACACATGCAGTATGTCTAGAAGAAGCAGGAAGGGTTGGAGGGTTAGGGAAGGGGCAGCGGGCACAGCAGGGTATGTAATGAATGATGGGTATAAGCTAGAGTGGCGAGGATGAGGTTAACAGCTACTCACTTCTCTCTTCTTTAGACAAATAGCAGCATATGTTACACACTGGTGTATAATCGCCCCTTTTCTCTTAGTCTGTTTTGGATATCTTTTCTCAGAAGGCATTAGAGCTTTTTTTTGTTTCCATAGTAACTAATCTTTTGCTATTACAAATAATACTATAATAAATAACATTTTACACATGTCATTTCACATTTAGTGTGGAAGTTAACATCTGAAAATTAAATTCCTAGAAGTTATTACTGTTATAATTTTGAAAGACACGGTCATATTGTCCTCTTGAAAGGTCAAACCACTTTATATTCCCATCAGCTAGTATGAGAGCGTCTGTTTTCCTAGATGCTTGCTAGATGCCAACTAGGAGTCTTAATATAAGTTTTTGATCTTGGCTAATCTTAAGTATATCACTGTGCATTTTAAGTTGGATTTTTATTTTGAATGGAAGAACATTTTCATGTTTAAGAACCGTTTATTTTTGTCTTCTAAAAACATCTCAACTACTGTAGTGACTTATAACAAATTATTTTAACTTTCTATGCCTGTTTCCTCACCAGTAAATTGAGAATAAAAAAGTAGGATTGTTGGATGATTAAATGAAATTTATGCACAGTACTGAACACAGTGCCTGGGATGTGACAAGCCTGCAATAAATTATTATGTGATGGCCGACAATCAGAACAGCAGGTAGGACAGGACAGATTAAATTAAGAAAGTAGCATTTATCACCATCTCCAGTCACATGCAGCCTCATTTACATTGCCATCCATCAGAGAAATACATTCAAAATTTTACTTGTCTTCAAAGAGTAAAGAGCTTTTTCCCATTGGAACCCAATAGTATGCTATTGGCAGAGTGGCCTCATCTCTTAATTGTTAGACTTAGCCAATGTGGTACAGAAAGCTGGCCTAATATGAAGTGAAAACAGGAACAGAAGAGCCAGGATATGTATATTTCTTTACCAAGGTTCTGAACTCCCAGCTAGCCTGGGCTGGAAAGAGTCTATTTGTAAGCCCAGAGGGATTCCAGACATTGGTTTTCTGAAGAAGAGGGTGGGCGCTCCGAGCAGAAGAGAACAGCATTGAAAATCTGGCTTCCTCCGAACAAAATCACACTAGAAAGTAGACCTTTTCACTGTTAGCAGATCAAACTGACTTTCACCAAAAAGATCCCAGAGATCTGTTTCCTGTAAGAAGTGTATGTATTTAATAAATGGAGACGAATACTCTTGTGGCAGCCCTTGCTGCTAGTGCACAAGGGATATCAGTGGGTGAATTTTGAATATTTACCCAAAGCTACTGAATATTTCTTTAGAATTGTATCCCCCTTTTGTGTCAGCTCCCCATATTTTCATACTGCCTTCTTGTGCCCTCTTGCTTT
The DNA here is from genome assembly GCF_053883595.1 of Heterocephalus glaber. Taxonomy (NCBI): domain Eukaryota; kingdom Metazoa; phylum Chordata; class Mammalia; order Rodentia; family Bathyergidae; genus Heterocephalus; species Heterocephalus glaber. The sequence continues at coordinate 14,670,003 of NW_028258379.1, forward strand.
CTCCGGCTCTTTGCTCCTCTTCATGTGTGTCTCTTACACTCAGCAAGCTAATACCAGTCTTGCTTCTCAGAGATGAGGGGATCTTCGGTCCTTCCTTGAGGCCACAGAACTGGCTACAGGGTGGACATGTTGCAAAATCAGGGCCCAGACTGGCTGGGTGGCTGTGACAGTTCTGAGTGGGGGCGATGGAGTCATCCCCAAACTCTGCCAAACCCTTTCTTGCTCCTCAGATTCTGAAGGACCATCCCAGGGCAGATCTGGCTTCTGTCCCACTTGTGGAGTCATCGAGATGATGTGTGGATCATAGCTGGAAAGGAGTCCCTGCAGTGTGAGGCCACTGGGCCCTTCACGGCTGCACAGCCTGAGGGGGAGGGGGAGGGCTGTCTTTGATAGCATCCCACAGCAAGGCCAGGACAGGTGGTGGGCTGGGCCTCATGGCCTATGGCTGAAGCATTAAAGCGTTTGGTGGTATTTGAGCCAAGCAAGGGCATGGAGGCAGTGACAAGCTCACAGCCAGAGCCTAAGCTGGGAGAGACGAAAGCAGGCAAGTCCAATGGAGGTGGGCGTCAGGACCCCAGCCTGATGTTGTCATGGTGTCTTCCCAGCTAGGAAAGCATCCTCAAAGCCTCTGCCTGTGGCTGGAGACCATTTCCAGGTAGCTGCCCACACCTCACTGCTACTCAGCAGCACAGTGTGGGGGGTCTGGCTTGGCCACATAACCTGGGGAGCAGTGGCAGCGATAGGAACCTTCTGTGTTCTCACAGTGACCATGGGCACAGAGGGCAGCAGGACCATTCAAATCATCGCACTCGTTCACATCTAAGAGGAAGGGAAAGGAAAAAGCTGTGGGGAGCCCTCTGCTCCTCTGGTCACTAAGCCCTGGTCCTGCCCTGTGATCTGCCGCCTTGAGACCAAGCAGCCACTAGGGGGCGGCAGCGGATTTCTCAGCCCTCCCAAGTGCGTTCCTGTCTCTGGGCAGGGGCCGGTCTCACTTCCTGTCCCGACTCTGCACTTACCCACGCAGGCCATGTGGGCTGTATCCAGCTGGAAGCCCTCAAAGCAGTCGCAGGTGTAACCCTCTCGCACGCGCACACAGCGGCCATTCTCACAGCCGTTCAGGACGCCGCATTCCTCAGCCTGAAGCCCTTCGAAGGCGGCCGGGGCCTCTGGCGGGGGGAATCAGAGGGAAGCAGCTGAGGCTGGTGCTCAGACTCCTGCGCTGAGACCCTCACCCTCCGGAACAAAGGGAGGGTGAACGATGTGGGTGAGGATGGGCAGGGGAGGGTCACAGGTTCTCACAGAAAGATGCTAAAACAAAGGCCGTACTGTGCCGTGTATTAAACGAAGGCTCCAGGAAGAGCGGGACTTCATAATGGCAGGGTCCTGCCCATTGCACGTTTCTGTATAGTTTTGGGGTTTGGTATGGGGAAGATGCTTTATTTAAATCTGTGCATTCTTTGGGTGCAGGGTTGGCAGCAGAGGAGCCTCACTCAACACAAAGCAAACTTGATCTGCTTTACCCTCTCCTCTCCCTGAGCACCCCGCGCCCTCTAGAAATGACCCAGTCTCCTGTGATGGGGTGGTCCTAATCTGGCTGACACAGTGGCTGCCCCTGTGGCGGGTACTGTGCCCACCACACAAGTGCCAGGCCTGACTTTCTCTTAAGAATACAAAGCCTGAGTGCCACGGTCATGCCGTTCACAAAATGGAAGGTCAGCACAGTGGGCCTTGCAGGTTATTAGAAATCCTTAATTCACATTTCAGGTCACAAGTTCAATTGCCAGATTTCCTTGGAACAGGCTGTTCTGCATCCTGTATGTGGTGTGGAGAAGACAGATGGCAGCATGCCACTTTCTGTCGCTTCCAACTCCCACAAGGAGACTTGAGGTTGGGGCAGTGTCCTGTACCTCTTTGTGTCCCTGTGCTAGTCATGACAGAGAGTTGGTAGGGCCTGACCCAAGCATTTGGAGTTATGTCTAAGCGACCCATAAGCAGAGACATCTAGCTGGGTGCTTCTTTTCCTTCCCCATCCTCACCTTGCTGGCAGTATGACTGGCAAGTGGGGAGATGAAAGGGAAATGGCCTAGGGCTCACCTCTTCCCCATTTTTTGCAACACACCTGGATGGCTGGCCACATAGCGGGGCTGGAGTTCGGAGGGCTGTAGGGGTGGTTCAAGGATGGGGTGTCTGGCCGTGTTGGAGAAGGGGGGCTCAGGGATGGTGTCCTCAGGTCCCAGGTAGTTGTAGAAGGGGGCCCCATCTGGGCCATAAAGGCTGTAGTGCAGGTCATCTGGGCCAGGGCCGTACTCATAGCCTGGCCGGAAGTGAACCCCGGCCTCCCGCTCTGCCTCAATCCGGGCCACGTTGCACAGCTGAGCATAGACCTCTGTCAGGGAGGAGGGAGAGAGGATGCTGGGCTCCAGCTCCTGCTGGCTAGAGCCTGATCAGCTGGTTCACTTGGCAGAATCCCCCAGGAGAGAGGCAGTATGGGAGACTGGTACCCTTTGGGAGCTCTGGCAGCACTCCCCTCCCACTGCCCCCAAACATGGGGATGGAAGACAAGGGCAATGCTCTGCCCTACTCCTTTCCAAGGTTAAGATGTCCCCTTCCCCAGGTTGGGCGCAGCCATGCAGGGGTCCCCTCACCAGAGCTCCTGGGGGGACACAGAGCACACTGCTGGCTCCAGGCCTCGCCATCCTGACAGCAGCATTCCGTGTACGTGGTCTGGTGCCCGCGCAGGGGTTGGCTGCACACGTCATTGGTCACTTGTTTCCAGCAGATGTCCGTGTGGATGTCATGGTCAGGCAGGTCCTCTGGTGGCACAGGACCCAGAGGCACGTGAGCCTTAGCCCAGGCCCACATCCCCTGTGGCCTGAATCCAAGGCCACTCACCTGTGCTGCTGGTGCTGTTCACGCAGCGCTGCCCACTGAAGTCCAGGGTAAGCGGGGGGCTGCAGAAGCAGTGGAAGGAACCTTCCGTGTTCACACACTCACCGTTCTCACAGGCCATGTCCTGGCACTCGTTGTGATCTGTGGTGGCGGGGCAGGGGAAGTGGAGGAGTGGGTTAGGGCCAGGGTGGCCTGTCCACAGACTGTGCTCATGAAGGGGCTTTCCTGTGATGAATCACAGAAGAGATGCCCCTCACATCTGCCCAGCCCAGGAAGCCCCTCCCCAGGGACAAGCTCTGAGGGCCCAGAGCTTCCCTCACCGCAGACCTGCCTGCTGCTTGGGCATCTTCCCCAGGAAGGGGGCCTCCCAGCAAGAGGGACTGTCTGCCTGGGACTGGGAGTGGGCAGGGCCAGGGCAGTCCTCACCCTCGCACTTCCCTCGGGAGGCAGAGTAGTGGTAGCCAGGATTGCACAGGCAGATGTAGCCGGGCACCGTGTTGAGGCACCTGCCCTTCTGGCAGAGAGCAGGCCCGAATAGCACACACTCGTCAGCATCTGCAGAGGGCAGAGGAGTTAAGGGGAAAGGGAGAAGCAGTAGGAGGGAGTTCTTTCAAGCAGGGGCTCTAAAGCTGGACTGTGGGTTTGAATCCCTGCTGTTCCACTTAGGAATTGAGTTACTTTGGGCAAGCTGCTTACATTCTCCTTGCCTCAGTTTTCTTTCTAAAAAATGTGGCCAATTACTTCACCTCTTCTAGTCGTTACGAGGAGAATACATGTAAAGTGCTTGGCACCTAGCTACACTCAAGAAAAGCTACCTCTGGGACTGGAGATGTAGCTCAGTGGTAGAGCACCTGCCTCACACGCCTGAGGCCCTGCGTTCCATCCCCTGTACCACACACATGCACGCAAGCTATTTCGGTTTCTGTTACTTCCTTCTCAGGACTAGCTTTAGGACTAAGGCACTGAGAGGATCCCTGGAGTTTCCAGCTTGGTCAGTGGAGGATGGGAGTTGGGCCACTGCACCTGGCCTCTGCCTGTGCTCACTAAGACAGGGATGAGGGTTAGTCAAGAACCGTAGTTCCTGGATAGCACAGGCCTGAGCAAGCAAGGAAATTGAGGTGAAGATCATGTGGACACTAGGTGGCACTCAGGTCTGAACTTCCAACTAAAACTGCAGGGAGTCAGCCAAAAAAGATGGAAGGCACCTGGAGGCCAGGGCTGAATGTGGCCTTCCCTAGGGGCCTCCTGGAGGACCAGGCCAAGGGCACTCCTGCTTGCGGTGTCTGGGGAGGGTGTGGAGGGAGGTTACCTGTGTACATGGTCTGTGCAAATGTCCAATCTCCTTCCACAGGAACGTAGCCTTTCCCACTGGGGCAGAGCTCCCTGAATTCAACTGTGAAGGGAGGTGTCAAGTTTCAAAAGGGAGAGGTGCCCCCTTTCCTCCTCCCTCCTTCAAATGTCACCCTGGACAGCCGACTCTAAGAGGATTTGGGCCCCTTGGGGTCTCACCAGAGTCCTCAGATGGGCAGAGGTCACAGGCGTCTCCCCATCTGGTACCCTGGGTGCAGCAGCACTCGGCCTGTGTGGAGTTGTGGCCCAGGATGCTGGAGCAGGGCAGATGGCCATCCTGTCCTGAGTAGCAGTCCATGCGGATGGGGCCTGAGGCATGGTCCCCTGTTGGGGCCTCAGGGATGCTCTGAGCTGTGTGGTAGATGCCCCTCATTACTGTCTGTTCATGACTCTCTGAGGCACCCTGCCTCTTGAATGTATTTTTTTTGTATTAAATTCTTTTATTGGTACATTGTAGGTATACAACACAATTACATTTCTCATTGGGAATTGTACCTTTATATAATGCATCTTGGTTCTTATTTTTTCCCCATTCCTAGCCCTCCCTTCACGCCCTCCACCCTTCCCTATTTACAAAGACTTTATTTCCATTTTTTCCATTTCTCATCATTTTTTCCTTTCCCTTCTTTCCTTTCCCCTGTGCCTCCCACTACCCCTACCCCTTTGGACCTTTTATTCCTATTTTACATTATCGATTATTCATTCTAATCATTGGTACATTTTAGGTATACAATATAATGACATTCATCATTGGAAATTTGCACCTTTACATAGTATCTCTTGGTTCTTGTTTTTGAGTGTATTTTTTAAATATAACATTTACACAGCATTACAATTTACAAAATGCTGTTATCTATATTATTTCACTGGGTACTTTCAACAACAACCCTATGAGTGGATACTATCACCTTTTTCAACAGATGAAGAAACTGAGCTTAGTGAAGCTAGGCAGCTTGACATAGCCACACAGCTCTTAAGGGTGAGGCTGGGGTTTGACCTCAAAGCCCCTACCCTTTCTGTTCTACCCTGCTTTCCTCTCTTGTGGGCTGCTCCCAGCTCCTGCCATACAAACAGGGAGCCCTCTGATCATCCCATCTCAGGTACCTAGCCCCTCCCACCCTTCCTTGTTCCCTATAAGATTACTTCTCCCCAAGTCACTGAGGCCAGCTGAGTCATGGTCCAGTCTAAGGTGAGAAGCTGAGCCTGCAGCTCTAGGGTGGAGTGGGTAGGGCAGAGTCCAGCTTAGCTCAGGTACAAGTCCTTCCTTGTTCAGAAGACTCATTCAGGGGCTGGATGGATTTAGGGTCCCTCCAAGGCTGAGGTCCCCGGGGCCACTAAATCAGCATCACAACTTCCCGAGTTGCCTCTAGGTGGTCACACCTGTGCCTGTATGTTGCCTGGTTGGAGCCAACCTTCCTTGTCTTGGCACATGCTGGACTCAGACACCTGCCCTTCCACGCTCCATTCCTAACCTGCCCTTCAACACTGCCCCAGACCCTGCCCAGTCCCCTCTCGGCAGCCTTAGGACAGAGGAGTAGATGCCCATGGGTAATGACAGAAGTGCAGATCATTCCTGTGAGGCTCCCAGATCTCACCTCCAGCCACCCGGGGATGGCAGAGCCCTTTTTGTGCATCATACTCCTCCATGTCGTTGGCACAGAGGCACAGGAAGGAGCCCTCTACATTCTCGCAGAGCGCAGCCCCACACACAGCGAGCATGAGCTCACACTCGTTCACGTCTGCCAGGCATGAGGACAGGCTTGTGGGCAGAGACAAAGTGGCCCGTCCCCTGCCCCTGACTCCTGCCCAGCCATGCCAAGTCCTCATTCCCCGAAAGAACCAGGCTAAGCCTGGCCAGAAGGAAGCAAAAGTGGGTGTGAATTAGGAGGATGGAGTGGCAGATGGGCAAAGGAGCTGGGAAGGAAGAGAGGGGAGGAGTGGCCAAAAAGAAGGGTTAGTCCTCTGTACATTCTGCGAACATGGTGCCTCTTGGGTCTGAGGTCTCTAGGGAGGGAGAGGAGGCGGTGGGGTAGGTGAGCATCCTCAACCTGCTTGCTCCCTCTGCTGGCAGAACTTGGCCATGCTTTCCCCTTCCACCCCAGCAGAGATGGCAGCTACAGGGGGCAGTCGAGATTTCTTCCTCCAGGTTTCCCTTGGCCACCCTTTGGGGACCCAACATGAGACCCTGAATGTTTCAGGAGGAGAGTGCTAGGGCTTCTGTCCAGGACAGCCAAGACCCATGGAGATGAGAAGGGCCCAAGAGCCTTCCCTGGCCCAGACCTTGGGTAGCCCGCAGGCTTCTCACCAACACAGTCCCAGCCTGAGGGTGAGGTCTTGAAGCCCTGGTCACAGAGGCAGCGGAAGGAGCCATCCGTGTTGTCACAGAAGCCATGGCTCCCACACACCGTGTCATTGGCACACTCGTCTATGTCTATGGGAGAGCAGGGGCCAGGGTAGAGGGTGTGAGTGCTCTATTCGCTGAAAATACTGATTTATCTGGTCTGTTAATAGATTTGTGAAAAGCAGTCTTTGAACACAGGACACAAAAGCTCTAACAGCAACATTCCTTTTTAATTTTTGTACAAGGTCTGCTGTATGGAAAATATATAAACTTCAAACATCTGCACAGTCAGTATCCACAGGAGAAAACCATTTCTAGTTCAATACAAGGAAGAAGAGACGTTCGCAGCCCTCCTGCCTCTGACTCAACCCTCCTACTCACCAATGCAGTCTCCAGTCGGGGCCATATAGAAGCCAGGCTGGCAGCCCAGGATACAGCGGTAGGAGCCAGGGCTGTTCTCACACCTCCACACCCCACACACTGGGTCTCTGTAGTCCTCACACTCGTCAATATCTGTCCCCAGAGCCAAGAGAGGGCACAGCTGTGACCAGGTCACTGTTCTGGCCCCACCATGCTAGCATTACAAGGTCATACCCCGCAACCTCTGGGGTCCCTTGATTTGTTCCAAATTACTGTGCTCATCTTAACCCCAACCTGTCGAGTTCAGGACCATCCCCCTGGCCCAGCAGGGGTGAACATCTAGGAAGAGAACTGTATGCCATTTAGGAAGAGCTCCTGGCCTTCTGTGACACTCCCTTCCTTCCACTGCCTCCTGTCCCCAACAGCAGAGCACTTTATACTTCTCTCTGTGTTCAACTTTTACCGTAGCAGGGAGCAGTCTTCATGTCTGTCTCCCTTACTCAATTTCAAGACTGTCTATAACTGTTTGCCCTAGCAAAAGACATTGAGCATAGCAGGTGTTTAATGTCTATCAATTTGGCCTTTAGAAATAGATTGTGTGGTCTGCCAGCACAAAGATTATGGCTGTCTTCATTTTGTCAGCCTCAGACAGTGCCTGGGCCAGCAGAGGCTTGAAAAAAGCACTCTCTGCTGGATGATTAATCCATGGAAAGCACTCCAGTTCCTGGGAAGTGGCAGTGGCTTGTTCCAGGGAGCTGAGGACCAGAGGGTGTGGGCAGACATGGGGCCGGGGCCTGTCCACTCCCCTGCAGCCCTTACCCACACACTCCCCGCTCTCTGGGGAGGGCTGGAAGCCAGGCTCACACAGACAGTTGAAGGAGCCCTCGGTGTTGACACAGTGCCCTCCCTGACACGGGTCTGCAGCTGCGCACTCATCCACATCTAGAGTAGAAACATCTGTCAGCAGACTCAGCCATGGGTCCCTTCCATGTCAGGTCCCCAGCTAGCCCTTAGGAGCTACCCAGCAGGGCTGGAGAGTGGCTCAGGTAGAAAAGGAAGATCCCAGGGAGAGCCCAGAGCTGGAAACCAGAGGTCATTCTGGGGGTGGGGAGCTGGGCTATCAGGGGTAGAAGGGCAATGCGGAGAGTTTGGAGAGGGTGCACGCCTGCCTCACACGGCATGGAGAGGCCCTGCTGAGAGGCTCCAAGTCCCTCCCCAGACACCTGGCTCCCCTGCATCTGGGTGAAGTGTGAACATTTTAGGTGTTTTTCAGTCCCAGAATTCAGATGGATTCCACTCCAGACATAGCCTCCAGCACCCCCGCTGCTGCGCCTGTCGTGGCCATGCTGGCGTCTCACCCTGGCAGCTGGTGCCCCCCTCCACACTGGCAAAGCCAGGTGCACAGAGACAGAAGAAGGAGCCATGGCTGTTGAGGCACTCGCCCCGGGGTGCACAGTGCTCCTCCCCTGAGCACTCGTCAACATCTGAGGGGAAAGACAGTGAGTGTCTCCAGGTGCTCCCACCTTCCCATACGCTCATGGATTCCTGCCCCAGTGGGGAGATGGGAGTGCTCACCCTCGCACACAGTGCCACTGGCCAGCTGGAAGCCCGGGGGGCAGAGGCACTGGTAGGAGCCTGCTGTGTTCTTGCACTCGCCTCCCAGGCAGCTGCTATGGGGGTCTTCACATTCATCCACATCTGCAGGGCCACACAGGGGAGGGAGGCAGCTAGCTGCCAGTGGAACCTCCCAAGGACAGAGCAGAGGGAGAGGTCTCCCAAGGACCTGGCACCTGCCTGCAGAGACTGGACCCATGGGGCCATCCCACCCTCACAGAGCAGCACAGCTGGGGGAAGTTGGCGAGGGCACCCAGGGGAGCAGGATGACTACAGCTCTGACCACTTGGCCCTGCTCTGACTGGGATCCTCCACTACCTGCACTGCCCCAAAGCCCTGCCCCTGTCATGGCCGAGGGGGCTCAGAGTTCACTGGGAAGCAATTGGGAATAAACCAAGGAAACAGACATGGGAATGTGAGACTGCCTGGTACAGACTAGTGCTCTCCCAGCAGCCACCCTTACAAGGAATTCCCCGAGGAGCTTGTCAGAATGCAGATTCCAAGGCCCCTCCAGAGTCCAGAGGATGCGTCTAGAATAGGACCAGGAGGCTGCACGTTGAACATTGCCCCAGCGATGCTAACACACACGAAGGCTTGTAAGCCTTGTTGGCGCAGGAGCTCTAGGTCTGTGGTTGCTTTTCTGACTTCTGTTCAGGGAGGATTGAGGATAGGTGTCCCCAGCCAGCCCACCATCCTAGGTGGACAGAGGGCCCCTGTCCATTCTGCCACCTGGAGTGACGGGTTTGTTCCCTGCATCCCGTCTGGGCTCCTCCCACGCAGGCTCTTACCTTCACAGGCGTGGCCCAGGGGGCCAGGCCAGTAACCCTCGTCGCAGTCCTTGCAGGAGAAGGAGCCCATGGTGTTGGTGCAGATGCCCACCGGGCAGACTCCAGGGAAGGCGCACTCGTCTAGGTCTGAGCACACAGTGTGGCCAGGGACCCAGCAGGGCTGCTGCCACCCAGTGAGGCCTGCACCACACCTCTGGGCCCCGCTCTGAGCAGGGAGGACTCTGGGGCCCTGGGGAAAGGCAGGCCCTGCTGAGGACCTTCCCTAAGGCAACCCCCACATCTCCACCCTAGAGAGCTCCGTAGGTAGCTCTCCCTGTTTCCCTCTTGCCTCTATGACCTCCTGTTTCTCCTGCCCTCCCTTTTGAGCTTGGTGATTATGACAATAGAAGTTGTCCTTGGGCCAAAGTCCCTTTACAGGGATCTCTGTTCTAATCTAGAGCCCCTTAGTACCAGCCCAGGCTTGGTAAGAAGGTAACCTCCCCAGGGCTACCTTCACAGGCAGTGCCATCTTCATTCACCCAGTATCCACTCTCACAGGCAGAGCAGGTAAAGGAGCCCTCGGTGTTGAGGCAGAGGCCTTTGGGGCATGAGGCCCGGCTGGCACACTCGTTCACATCTGAAACAGGGCATCAAGTTCTATGTGAGACTGCGGGGCAGACATCCCAGAAGCGCCAGAGACTGACACATGGCCAGGGGTGTGCTCGGCAGCATGGTTAGGAATGCATGAGCAGGCGTGGGTAGGGCGCATGTGCAGACAGAAGGAGCCACAGACTGGATTGGCCTGTGGAGAAAGGGAGCTCCAGTCTTTTTGTACCTTGGCAGCGCTTCTTGTCTGAGGTGACCTCGTAGCCCTGCTCACAAGAGCATCTAAAGGAGCCTTCCAGGTTGATGCACCGCCCATGAGCACAGACCCCAGGGGTCAGACACTCATTCACATCTGTAGAAGAGAAGTCCAGGATGTGGGCTGGCCCCTCTCCTTCATGCAGCCCACCTTGGCAGGCCAGGAAATCAGCCTTCAGAAGGGGTTTAAGGCCACCCTGGGGAAGCTGTGAAGCCACATGCCCCCATTCTACCCAGGCAAGGCAGGGTCCCTGCACCCCTGAGCTCCCCTCAGCCTCATCTAGAACACAGACCACTAGGGGCCAGGTGACCAGGGTTAGACTGATTTAGTCCATCTGAGGACACTGGGAATGAGGTGTCCAAAGACCTCATTGTGGGTCTGATTCTCCCTAGTTTCCCACCTGTCACCAAACAACCCATGTTCCCAGCCTGACAACCAGCTTCAATAAGAGGGTGGGCAGTGGGAGAGAGGCCAGCCAGGCCTGGGCGGCTGTGGCAGTCTCAAGGGCCTGGGAACCGTCTGCCCTCTCCAGAGCCTCAAAGCATCTATTGAAAACACAGTCCCTCCTGGCATTCTGAACCCCAGGCCCTTCTTCCTGCGGGGGTTGCGGGGGCGGGGGGGAGGACCCTCCTCCTCCTGCTCACATGCACCCCCCTCTGGAGGGAGAGGGACAACTGCTGTTGAGTGCTGCTCGGACAGAAGAGCAGAGGGGCCTGGCTGCTGGCTCTCACCACCACTCAGCCTTATCCCAAGACTGGGATAAGACTCCTCTCCCCACCCCACAGGAGCCAGCCACAGAAACTCCTGGGACCTTGGGCTGTAGCTTCAGAACGGATGTGGCCAGGGAGAGAGGCCCCCACCCTGGCTGATTCAGAGGGCTGAGCACCAGAACTGAAGCACACCCATGCCATACCCAGGGTCAACTGGGAACCCAGCTGGACTGGGGAGGACAATAGCCTCTAAGCACTTCCCTCTGCCTGCCTCTTTCTCTCCCTGTGTGTGGGCTCCACCAGCAGTCCCAAGGCCAAACAGCCCTCTTGGTGCCTTGGCAAGCAGCCCTCACCTACACAGCTCCCGCTCTGGCCCCTGTAGCCCTCCTCACAGGCCACGCAAGTGTAGGAGCCAGGGGAGTTGACGCATCTCTTGTTAGGGCAAGTGCCAGGCTGACGACATTCATCGATATCTGTAAAACAACAGCCCCTCCCTTGGTCATCTCTGGGAACCGCAGCCCACGGGTAGCTCTGTGACACAGCAGATCCTTGACCCTGCCCTTGGTTGGGGAGAGGGATGTCAGCGTCTGTATAGATGAAAACAAGGGAAGAATGAGACTTGCCCTGTGTTCTCAACTCCACCTCCCACCCACTGTCTTGGACAAAAGAGAGATGGAAAGACTTAAAAATAAGAAAGGGAGACTCTCCGGGTGGGTGCAGTAGACTGTGGTCACTGTGAGCTGTGGGAGGGTCAAAGAGTGCTATTTTGTGAGCTGGACTGTTTGGGAAGGACCTTCATAGCTCCCTTGGTGAACTCCTAATCCTTTACAAATGGTGACCATTACTGGGATTGGTTGTGCTTGACACAGCAACCTATTGGACTGCTTCCACAGATCAGAGGGGCAGTAAAGGACAAATGAGCTTCCTTTCTTTAAGAAATGAGACCAAGGATGAATCCCCATCTTGGATATGACCCAGAGCAGCCCTGAAGCTGAGGACAGACCAAAGGGACAAGGTTGGCATGGATTATCTGCTGGGGAAGTGTCAGACCTTCCTTCCAGGCAAGAGGTGTAGGGGTCTTGGCACCCACTCTGCTGAGAGCCAAGAATGTCAGACAGGAAGGTTGAGCCCGGGCTCCAACCAGAGAGGCAAGGAGATGAGTGACAGCAAGGAGGATGGGAAATTGTTCCCCGGGGAGTTGAGTGCACAGTTCTTCCCTGGTGACCTAGCCTGCTGAGGAGTCTAGGGGACCTAGACTGAAGTAAAGACTGAGCTCTAGGTCAAAATTGCAGGACATTATGCTCCTCTTGCCCAAGATCAAGTGTCCTGCTCACCATTTATGACAGATTGGCCAATCTCCAAAGGAAACAGGGAGATTTACTCTTTCAAAATGGGTAATTATTCTCCTGGAGGAAGTGCACCACTGGTGCAGCTTCAGAGGCCCCCTGGCAGAAGGAAGAACTACTCAGCACCCGTGGAGAAAATGTAAGAGACAGGCCAAAGTGCAGAACACAGGCCTTCTGTAAAGGGACTAAAGCCAACAGCAAAGCAGGATGTAGAACCCAAGATAGAGGGTGAAAATAAGTTCCCCTGAGGTTGCTTGGTCTGCAGAAGTCAGGACACATCAAAGTTCTCTGTCCCAGGGAACTGGGACCCTCTTGAGCCCAAAGCTTGACCCCAAGGATCCAGAAAAGGGATGTACTGGGATGGTGGTTATTCAGGTGAGAATCTGCAAAGAGATGCTCACAGTTCCTGGGTAAAGTTGGGGATACTGAGATAAGGCTTATCTTTGGAAAGGTAGAAACCATGAGCCCCTAGTTGGGTTATGGTGACACTAGGTTAAATTATTCTAAGGTGTCAAGACAAGATGGAGAAAATGAGACAGAGATGGGGAAAATGAAGGATTCAGGACCACTAACTTTGGCCACTGTGGAGAGAGCATCCAGCACCATGCCCTTTTGGCCTGGCTGGGGAACCTGATGGAGGACCACAAAGCCATTGATTACTTCAGGAATGAGAGACTTTGGGGATGAAAATAAAGTCACTGAGGCAGAGATCCTCCTAAATCCATAATGAGATAAAAATGAAGTCTTTGAACCTCTCTTGCAGAGGCCAGCTTGCCAGTCTGCTGTCCAATGTAGCCTGGGAGGATCCCGGAGCTTCTCTGCCCAGGGATCAGCTTTTGCATGAGGAGATAGAAGGTTGCCCACATCTGTTCCTTTTGGGAGCACAGAGTGGGGGTGAGGAGGCCGCTCAGGCAGGGACCAGCAGCTCAGGGGACCTCAGATGTGGGTGGGGGACATCAAAACCCTGGAAGCCTGCAGGAGAATCTGTCCCTGTCCATGGGAACACAGAGTCCTGGTAGGGTGGAAATGCCATGGAGACTGTTGCGCGGGCTGCTGTCCAGACCACTCAGCCTTTCACCAGAGGCTTTGGGTTTCAGTAGAGAAAGCGGTTTCTTCATTGGACAAAGAAGAAAGAGGGAGAGGAAATTGACTTAGCTCCCGGGTGATGGGCCGGGTCTGTGGTTACTGATGGAAACCTGGGGAAGTGGGCAGACTACATCATTCTTTCTTTCAACAGTCTCCAAGTGTCTGCCCAGGGCCAGGAACTCTGCCTGACCTCCCAGTCGAGGTGCATGTCTAGAATCTTTCCTCTAGATGGGCAGGAGACAGTCCAGAGGAGGGCAGTGGGGATAGAGGAATCTGGACATGAGAAAGGACAGGCCTGACAGTCATGTTTGCCCCTATTTACTTGGTGTCTGTATGTCCCAGAGATGGGGCTGAGCTTATCCCATCCTCACTAGAGCTGCTGAGATGGGCATGATAATTTCCATTTCCAGACATGAGACAAGAGCCAGACTCTGGCCTGTCTGCTCCATAGCCTGTACCCTTAACACGGACTGGTTCATAGAAATCTGATATTTTAATGTTCTGGTATTTTCTTAGTTCATTTCCTTTAGTTTTTCTTTTCAACAGGCCCTAATGTCAAATTCATAATATTGTTGTGATACTTAAAAGAGGTTATCTGACAACCACATAGCACAGCCACTGGCCCACAGTAGGCACCCTCAAGCGGTGGGGGCCTTCACTCTCCATTCACTTGGAAAATGCCAAGTGTCTTTTTGCCTATCTAATGAGGACAGAGGGAGTGGCTTCTGGTTTTGATCATGCAGTGGCCTGAGTTTTACACAGGGAACACCTAATGGGAGGCATTTGGAGAAGAAGGTGACACACTGGGGGAAGAGACAGTTGTTTGTCCTATACCTGCAGCCGCCTCTCCCTTTTGGTAAGACCTCCTAGGACTCTGGACTTTGTTTCCATGGTAATGGATTGGGGAAGGGGCTCTGTCCCTTCACAGCTACACAAATTCATCCCTTATCTCCAGGATCTGGCAAGTCCATATGTTGGGACCCAGGGCAGGCTTTGTTTTGTTTTGTTTTTTATTTCCCAGAGAGAGCCTTGATTTACCCTCATTTATTATGGTCTTAACCAGGCTTGGGACATATGACCTAGTCCTTCTGAAAGCATTTAACACCCCAGCCTGGCAGGAAGGTGGTAGTGACACAGGTGGCTGGAGCTTTTCAGAGTTGCTGTGGTAGTGGTAGGCTCAGGGTATCCTGTAAAGACCAGTTGGTACTGTTACCACCACCATTGTTAGGCTGCATCTGGGAAAGGAGAGAAAGATTTGGGACCTATTCATTCATTCATTCGTCAGTCAGTCATTTATCGTTTGTTGGGTGCTTATCAAGTGTCTATGCATGGGTCATCTAAGGATATGGGCGAACCCTCGGGAGCTCACAGTCTAACAAGCTTTAGCAAGAAGGCCAAGGCTTCCAGATAGATGGAAGTTTGCCACATAAGGAAAGCCCATTTTTCAAAGTAAGGAAGCAGAGATGTGCAGAGATGTTCTCAGGGTGTCACGTGGATTTGCATTTCCCTGCTACAGTGGGGAGACAGGATGCCAAAATATCATCAAGGCAATGGAAGGACTCGGGAATCCACAGACACATTTTTGTCCATAGGAGTGGGCTCAGCACCAATGGGCCCAGTGAGGGACAAGCAGAAGGGGAGTTGAGTTGGTGGTGGGCAGTGTGTGGGGTAGCAGCCTGAACCCCCTGTCCACTTTCCTTACCTTGGCACTCTTCCTTCCTCACCAGGATGTAGCCAGGATCACACTCGCAGTGGTATGAACCCTCGGTGTTGCTACATCGCCCCCCGCTGCACACCCCTGGGTGCTCACACTCGTCTACATCTGTGAACACACAGGATAGTCCTGAGTCAAAGCCAGCCCCAGAGTGGGTCTTAAAGCACCTTTTCCAGAACAAGGATACCATGCTGAGGCCCAGGTGAGGAAGGCATGCTTGCTGCAGCCATGGTTGGCTGGAGGGGCGAGGACTGAGACTGACCAGACTCCAGCTGACCCAACTTCCTTTCTCCCACGGTGGCTACTGTAGCTCTCGCCTCATGGGAGGGCTGGCCTTGTGACCATGGCAGTCCAGATGGCATGATCAGAAGAGGTCAACAAAGTCCCCCTCTTGACCCTAGTACAGTAGACATTGGGTCTACTTCTACGGTGCTTCTCACTGACCTTCTTAAAGGTTAATTAAGCAGCCAGAGAGAGAGAGAGAGAAGGGGGGGCGAGAAAGTATTTTAAGCAGCCAAGGATCTGCAGGGTATGGGGTATGGTTTGTGTCATTCATTGTCCAAAGCATACTGGTGCCCCTCATGGTCATGTCACTTCCCACTTAATCCCTTGTAGGGTGTCCCTGCCACCTGCAGTCCTACTTGCAACCTGTCTCATGGCCTGGCCTCAGCCTTGCTATAGTTGCTGGTTTGCATGCACCCCTTGGTGCCTTAGCTATAGCAGATTTCCACTGGTCCAGCCTCCAAGTCTTTGTTCATACCAGCGCCACTGCTGGGAGTGTCTTTCCTCACCCTGCTAGCCAGTGGATTCCTACTACCATGTCGAGCAGAAGCTCAATGGATCAACTCTGGCTCTATTATTATTACTTTGGCACCATTGTTATTATTCTAGTGGTAAACCTCCCCCACAGAATCTAGGCTCCTCAGCCTGGCATGTAACTGCCCCTGCCCACTTCCCTCAACTTGTTTTCTGCCTCCTATACAATACTTGGCCACATAGGACCTGCCATTGAGCCTCCACATATGCTGTTCCCTTTTCTGGAGCAGCTCCTACCCCACTCCCAGCCTCACTGTGTCTTACTCATCTTTTGGCATACCTGGCTTCTTCCCTCCTGCCTCCATGCTCCTTCCCGGGGTTCCTTTCTGACCCAGTCCTTAGATTCCCTGACCTCCGGTAATGTACTTCATTATCTCAGTGTCTCCTGTGTCTCCTGCCCAGCATAGAACCCCAGTAAGTACTTACTACAGGGATAAAATAACAATCATTTGTTTATAGATGATGTTTCCATTTGAGCAATCCTTCAAAAAACTCCAGTGCAACACATGTGTTTAAACACTGCATTGTTTCTCTGGTGTGAGAAACCGAAAAGGGAAATAAGGACCAAAATGTATAATAGACACTGGGAAATGGGGAGAAAATGTTCAAATGGGAAGGGGAACAAGGGAGGGGGGGAAAGGGAAATAAGGGGAGGGACAATTAAAAAAAAGGAATAGAAGGCAAAACGGGAAACAAAGCTTTTGTAAATAAGGAGGGGAGGGGGGGTGGAAGGGAGGAAGAATTAAGACATCATGTACAGGTACAAATTCTCTATGATGAATGTTATCATTATGTATATCTAAGTTGTACCAATAAATATTTTGCTTCAAAGAAAAATAGAAAAGAAAAACTCAGCAGAGCTGAGTTGCTGGCAGTGGTGTCCCATACACAGTCCGGGCCACTGTGTGCAGATCCTGTCCCTGCAGTGTGTGGTGGTGGTGGTGGGGGGAACCTGCCGCAACTCAGGAATAACTAGTTTTCACTTCGAGAAGCTCTAATCCCAGTGGAGAGACAAGGGAACACATAGGCAGAGCTGTATGTAGGAACTTGATGAAGAACCCCTAAATGGGGTGGGAGGCAGGATCACTGTCTGAGTTGATACTGGGAAAACCAGCTCATGGAGTGTGAAAATGGAAATGGAGGAGAGGGACCTCAGATGGGCTAAAGCATCCCATACAAGGTAAAGCAATAACCGTAATGAAAGAAAGTGTAGGGCGGCTGAGGGAAGGGGAATTACAAATTCAAATCCTGCTTTGGCAACTTAGCAAGACCTTGTCTTAACATTTTTTTTTAAAAGGGCTGGGGAGGGCCGGGGATTTAGCTCAGTGGTTCTGCCGCCTGCCTCAAAAGTGCAAGGACTGGAGTTTAATCCCAGGTACCGGGGAAAAAAAACCCAACCCAAACCAAAACAAAACAAAAGGGCTGGGGATATAACTCAGTGGTAGAGCAACCCTAAATTCAATTCTCAGTACTGAAAAAAAACTGTAGATTATCCTTGTGACTTACAGGAAGGAAAAGATTTTTGTTTTTGTTTTTGTTTTTTGAGACAGGGTCTCACCATGCAGTTCAGGCTGACCTTGAACTCACTATGCACTATGTAGCTCAGGCTAGCCTCGAACTCACAGCAATCTTCCTGCCTCAGCCTCCCAAGTGCTGGGGTTACAGGCATGTGCCACCAGGCCTGGCAGGAAGGGAAAGACTTCTTAAATAAAACTCTCAAACCATTAAAAATAAGTCAAAAAGGTGAATTTCAATACATCAAAATTAAGGATTTCTGTTCAGAGAAGGACACAAGGATAATGTTCAAGGGAAGAGGACAAATGGGTGAGTCATAATATCAAAATCCAGCTAAGCACCTAGAATTTGGAAGGGACTCCTAAAAAGCCACAAGAAAAAAAGCAATTGGTTTTCCAGTTGCTCATAGAAAAGTGAGCCAAAGACAGAAACAAGCAATTTACAGATGAGGAAACTCAAAGGCCAATGTGTCAAGAAATCCTCACACTTATTAAATAATTAAATAAATAATTAAATAATATTTAAATAATTTATAGTGATTATTTCTATGTATATTAACTTATAAACAATAATGGTTTCTATTATTAATTATATAAATTAATTCATAATTAGTTGTGAATTACTAATTCATCAATGAAAACTAATTCATAAATAATTCAATATTAAATGAAGTCACTGAAATAATGAGGTATCAGGCCAGGGATTTAGCTCAGTGGTGCAGCGCCTGCTTCAAAACTGCAAGGTCCTGAGGTCCTGAGTTCAATCCCCAGTACCACAAAACAAAAACAAAAACAAAAACAAAAACAAAAAACACCAGAAAGAAGCAAACAGAATCAAGGCATAATTAAAAAAAAATTTTAAAAACCCAAAACAAAAATAATGAGATATCACTTTACAAGACTGGCAAAATTTAGAAAGTGGATCTTATGCCAGTCAAGGGCTCTTCAAGTGGCAGCCAAGCCCCACTGGGAAAAGCACTTTAGCTGGCCTCAACCTCTCTCCTCCTCAGCTGTCCGGGCTGGCAGAGATATTCGGACACCCAGGCTGGTGCAGAGCAGAACCCCTGGTCTGGGCCAGTCCTGGCGACACTTCCCTGAAGCAGCCATGCTCCCCCTGGGCCAGCTCCCCAGGCTGAGTCTGTAGACAGAGGGGCCTCTGGCCACAGTAGCTGCCCAGGCCCCACCTCTCCCTGGATCTGCCAGCCTACTCAGGGCACGGCTGCCTGAGTCGCTCGCTGGTGGCCAGCTGACCCAGTCAGTCACCACTCCTCTGCTTTTGGACTCCTGGCTGCCACTGCCCTCAGGACAGCGTCCAAGCTCTTCAGCCTGGCACCTCGAGCCACTTCCCAAACTGGCCTCAACTCCTGCCACTTCCTGCCTGGACTCCACGCTCCAGGCACACTGACTTCATTACTAGTCCCAGGCTGCCAGGCCTGCAAACTACTCTGGTCTCTGCGGAGATAGTTCCCTTTGCCAGGATCACCCACTGTTCCCGTTCATGCTCCACAGTGGCATCTGACACCCTGCATACAAAAACTGTGTCTCTGGAAGGAAGCAAGCCGTGATTGGGAGCTGGAGTGACTTTGGTTCTATTTCCAGTTGTGCCATATCCAAGTGTGAGGCCCCTCGGTATTTCTGTTCACCTCTCTAAGCCTCAGTTTGTTAAACTTAGGCTGGAGTGATGAGCTTTGTATCATAAAGCTCATTAAATGGTAGCTATCATTATTATGCCCCACTTCAAGCACTCTCTGGGAAAACCTTTTGCAATTCTCTCCTGTAGATCCAGTTGTTTGCTCATCTGGATCCCACAGTGTCACCGTTCACACTCATCTCAGCTTTCCCAGAGTTTTGCACAGTGCCTGGCACATGGTGCTCAATGCCTTAGTGCTCACGGAATGATGCACCCAGTAATCCACTCTTTCATGGAGTTAGAGATTATCTCCTCTACCTCCCTTTCCCCCATAATCAAGCGAGAGGACCTGGATGGCTTTGGTTCCTATAGGCCAGATCCTTGGGGGGATCATGAGTTGAGGGGACCCTGGCATGGGAGGATGTACAGCTCTGGATGCTCTGGGGGGCTGTGATGACCACTGGGCTGCCCTGGCCAGAACCAGCAATGTGAACCCCAAAAAGAGACAGTGCCATTCTTGAGGTGAAGATTTCCCAACTGGTTAGAAATCTTTTTTGGTTTGTTTGTTGCTTTTTTTTGAGACAGGGTCTCACTATGTAGTTCAGGCTGGCCTTGAACTCACTATGTCACTGCGATCCTCCTGCCTCAGCCTCCCGAGTGCTGGGACTCCAGGCATGTGCCACTACACCATTCTTGGTTAGAAATCTTAAGGCACTGGTTGGAAAGCACTCCCTTCTATTCTTTGTGAACACATTTATAAAAATGTATGAGACTCATTCTTTGTTAAAGGGTTTTTACTGGAAGTGTGCCTACCAAGGGTTCCCCTAGCAGTAGGCCAGGACTTCCCAGGGAGAATCAACGGCCTGCAGGTGTCTCAAGCTGCTGGGGACCTGAGTTCCTCCCTCAAAAGCTTGCTTCCCAGTCTTCCAGAAGTCCCAGTTCTGCTCCCAGCTTCCCCAAAATGAAAGTAGCTTCCTGCCACTCAGAATTTGAGACCTGGCTTTTGGTCCCCATCTCCACCCAAGTCCCTTGATGCCCTCTTGGCTCCAGCCACAATTCTTCGAGGCTTTTGCAAGCACTGCTGCCTTTTGGATTCCTTTCACTCCTTGAGGTCTTGGCATAGCACCAGCTTCCTCCCAGTTCCACACCAGTGTTCTCTCTCTCTCCTCCTGGCTCCTGTACTCCTAATACTACAGCAGACTGAAGGCTGTATTTATAGCCCAGGTCCTCTTCCATCCCAACTGTGTGCGGCCCAGACCAAGCATGTTCTTCTGCACCCAATCTAGCCCATCCCAGGCCAGGGCGGGCTCGGCTTACCTTGGCACTCCTGTGTGGCCCCTGAGGTGGCCAGTGTGTAGCCAGGGTAGCACAGGCAGGAGTAGGAGCCCACGCTGTTGACACAGTGCCCTCTTCCTGCACAGGGGTCCCTCACACACTCGTCGTCCTCTGACCAGAGGGAGACAAGGAGGGAGGTTAGGGAGGCCAGTGTGCCTTTCTCTGGGCACCTGCCAGCAACCTGCCCACACTAGGGGATGGCGCTGTGTGGCATGGAAGGGGTGAGGGGACAGAGGGGGCTAGGGAGATGAAAGTCTCTAGGCTAAGCTGGGCGTGGTGGTGCATGCCTGTAATCCTAGCACTTGGGAGGCTGAGGCAGGAGGACTGCAGTGAGTTCCAGGGCAGCCTGAACTGCATAGTGAGATCCTGTCTCAAACAAAAAACAAAAACAAAAAACAAAAAAACCCTAAACACAACAACAAAACAAAACAAAATAACCCCCCCCCCCCAAAATCTTTAGGCTAAAAACCATAGGGTTGGCCCATCAGGCCCACTTGGGCACTAGGATCCCGGGGTGACCGCTAGCAACCACTCCCTGCCCTTGTCCCCTTCCTCCTGTGGCCTTGAAATTGCTTCCTTTCTTCTTCAAAACCACACTGGATGTGGCCTTTATATAAAAATATTTCAAGGGGAGCAATGAGGTCCACACTTGATTTTCTTGGCCCTAGTTCCCTCCTCCAGGTAGGGCCCTGGTGGAGACCCTGGTCTGCTCAGCAGGCAGCAGCATAGCTAGTTTGAGGAGTGGGCTGATCTCAGGGCAGGTGTAGACCCAGGTGCACTGGGGTGGCTCCCCACTCTCCTGGAGTCCAGAAGCTCAGTGAAGGTCAAATTGGCCTTGTCCATAGGGACTGCACTCCTAAGCTCATCAACAACATAGTACTGCCTGGACCTTCTGCTGCCTGGACTCTTGACTCAGTTCTGTGCTCCTGCTCCCACGTGTAGGCATATGACACCCAAGTGAATACCCGTGCAATAGGCCTGGCTGGGGTGCAGCTGGTAGCCAGGGTTGCAGACACATCTGTATCCATCTGGGAGGTTCACACAGGTTCCTGGGCCACAGATGTTGGTGGGTCCAGCAGCGCATTTGTCAGTGCCTGTGGGAGAAGGAGCAAGCAGAGGTTATGGCAGGGTGGATGGTGGATGAGGGCAGTGGAACAGGGCAGGGAGAGTACTGGGCAAGGGTCTAGAAGACTAATAGGAGTCTACCCCACCTTTGCCAGCCCTCCCATATCCACGTGTAGCATGGCCTTGTGTAAGGCCCATGGGACTTCCAAAAGCCAGGGCCCTGAGCCCTAGCCAGGATGGAACTCACAGCTGTGTGTCCCCTTGATTAAGCCTGAATGATTCTAGTAATTTGCATTCACAGAGAATGCTGAGGCCTGCAGGCTGACCTCACTGAATGTGGGCACAGTTCTCACCAGTGGAGTCCGGTGCCGCCTACCTCCAGCAACTCCTTCCCAGTTTCTCCCAGAGAGATGGCAGATCTGGTGAGGAAGGCACATGGGGAAAAGTCTAGGGGCGAATGAGAGAGGAAGGACTGGGCAGAGAGAGCAGGCTCTGGAAAGCCACATTGGGACTGGCCCGTGAGCAAGGGGGTCAGGGAAGGGGGTGTGATCAGAGCTGTCACAGAGAGGCCACTCGGCAGCAAGACGGGCCGATGTGTTGGCATGGAGGGACACAGAGGGCCCTAGAAACCGACTGAAATCATTTAAGGCAGGGTCTGCCTTGGGAGGTGGCAATGAGGTCAAGAGAGGGGAAAAAGATGCTGGACTGAGAAACAATTTGGAGGCAGAATTATCAGGACTCAGGGCTGACGCTGATAGATGGAAGAAATTTGATCGTTGGAATTGTGTTCCTAATACTAGAGAAGCACCTAACACTTACAGTTGAATGAATGAATAGTGCTTTCAGCCTTTGTATCCACCCTGAGGTGTTAGCCTAACACCCACATATACCCAGGGATCCCCACCCTGTCCCCACTGCTCTGAGAGAATCCTGAGCCCCAAGAGAATGGGTTGGAAGTTGGTACACAGAGGGGATTCACCATGTTTACTAAATTGTACCGACTTGAATGCATATACTGGGGTTTTTGCAAGACCACCCTCCCCACTGGCCTGGTTCCAAGTTTGTGTCACCCTGGGATATCACAGAGGTCCCCAGATGGGTTCTAGATATCTGCCCACAGGGTGAGGTTGGAAGATGGTAGAGAAGGGAGATCAGGCAAAAGACTGAGGCTGCTGGTGGTGGAGGACCTGACAGCCATGTAGCTGAGGGCCACTGCTGAGCCAGACTTGGTTTCCCCGCAGGCCATTCTCACTATCAGAGACTCAGGGCTCCCCTGCTGAGCCTTTTTTGCCCAGCCCCTGCTTCCTGCTGGGAATAGGATACTGCCTGGACCTCAGGTCTTGGGAAAAAGATCATTTGCAGGGCATTTGCAGTAAGATCAACTCCTACCCCCTCCTCAACCCCCACCCCCTGTGTCGGGAGCCATTCTACATAATTTGGGGGAGAAATCATTTCACAGTTAAATTATGATTGGCTGTCTGAGGCCTCAAAGGTCCCATGATGCTGTGATGCTCAAGGGCAAGATTACATCAGCTAAAGACATCCTGGCTCTTTAAGAACCAAATAGTAATACGAAAAGAGAAAGGTTTCACCTGGGAAGGGGCAAATTCCTTATCAGTTTAACTCATCCCACCTACTGTTGTAAGAATTTTTTTTTTTTTTTGCTCTTCCTAATCAACATAACCTCCTCACCAGCATAAGATCCTCATCATCATAGCATTACTGTCACTCTCTGAGACATCTGATATTCCCTATGAACCCAATAAATAGTGGCTAGCTCAGAATGTCTTTGTCTTCGCCTGTGCTGAGGCACTGACCTCCCAGGCCCCCATACTTGAAATCACGCAAGTCTCTATCATCTTTTTTCTTTAGTTCTCGCTGTCCCCCTTTCTAGCCAGTCAGAAAATCGACTGACCTCTGATACCCCTGGACTGTCCCACCAGGCTGCAAGGGCTTTCTCTTTGCTGGAGTGAATCCAGAACTCCCCTCACCCTTGCCTCCTACTCAAGGTGACCCAAATCTCAGGACTTCATTTGGTGAGCTAAGAGTACACCCAACTCCTGGAGAGGGCAGCCAGAAGGGCACACATGTGCACAGGAGCAGCTGCCACAACAGTGGCCTTGCTCCTTTTGAACCAAATGCTCAGACAATGAGCCTTTGAGGAGGACACATTCCAGAGCAAGGTGGATTTGCCAGGGATCTCCCCACACCACTCTCATCATTGTAGCTGAGCAGAGGGAGTAAAATGCAGGCTCTCAGGCCTTAAAAAACTTGGGTAACAACTGTGCTCCTTCCTAAAATAACCCTCCTTTGGACAGGTTGCTGCCGCCACCAGGGCTCTCACTGAGTCAGGGAAAAAAAGTGTGGAAAAGCTCAGGTCCTGCTCCATGTGCACTCCTTGCTTGAGATTCTCCTGGAAGGACCCCTCCCTGGAGAAAGCCTGAAGGGAGTTCACTGGAGATTGTTCATCTGGTTGAAGAGGCAAGGAAGGGATGCCGCTCATGCACCTGCCCTGGGTTTGGCTCTGGACAGCCATATGTCACAGGGGTGGTGGCAGAGAGCCTCCCGAAGGCTGGCTGCAGCTACCTGGGGGAGCTGAGGTCCCCAGCACATCAGTGGAAGGGGCCACGTGCTCTTCTTCCTGGGTCTCTGGAATCCCCTGTGCAGGCAGTGGTAGTGTTGGTCTTCCGATGGCATCCACTGCAGAGGGGAGAAGGGAGCAGATGGGACCAGGGCCTCCTTGGCTGGCAATGGCCTCTCCTTTCCACTGCTCAGACTCCCAAGAATCAGGGGTGGAGCCTAGGTGAGTCACTCCTTGTGCCTCCTAGCCTCCTGGAACTGGAGTTGGCCCCATACAGGGTCAGAATTCTAGAGCAAATTTAGTCTCACCCTCTACTTCACAGGAGAGGAGAATTAGACATGGCCACTTGTCCAAGGCCAGCCATGTAGCTGGAGGCATAACTGAAGTCCAGGTCTCCTAAGTCCCACTTCAGCATTCTTCTCTGCTTGTCAAGTGTCTTATAGTTTATAGAACTCTGCCACAAATATCAACGTCTTATTGTCTCAGGAGGCTACAGGACAGGTGTCAGTGTCCATTCTATGGCAGAAGAAGCAAGTCAGCCTCCTGGTTTCTGAGCCCAACTCCAGGGAGAGGCAAGCTCATAGTTTCAGAGGGGACATGAGGTCCCTGGGAGAGAAGGCTCTCGGGAACCAACCAACTCCCTGCTCCACCCAGTGCCTCTTTTTTTGCCCTGATTTACATGCTGAGTGGCATCATGAGATTCAGTTTGGTGGTTAGAAGATATTTGCAAAGCATCATGGGTCTCTCACTGACTTCAGTCCCTTGGGTGTGTAGGATTCCCAAGGGTTCACATGCCATGTCACCTACGACCTCTTCTGATTGGACTCCTGGAACAACTCATGGACAGTAACTCCACCACTAGACGAAAGGCTCTTGCTCCCTCCCATCTCCTTTCTCTGACAGCTGGTAGGACAGGGACTCACCTGGGACCCAGGGAGCTGGGTGGGTGACACTGGTTGTGACCTGCACAGAAATGAGAGAAGGTCACTTTGGACTCCTTGGTCACCGTCATGACATGCTTCCTTTCCCAACACTCACCTCACCTTCAGCCTTCCTATCCAACCCTCTCATTCACTTTTCATCCATTCCAAGAATGGATGAGTTCTTAATATGCACTAGGCATTCTGCTAGGCACTTCATATCCATGGTCTTAATGAACTGGTGGACTGTAATGATTGAAGGAGCCAGAGTGTGTTCTGTACCAGCTGAGTGTCTACACATGGTGGACATCAGCAGTATAGTATCAAGGCTATGATCCCCACGCTGCAGGGAGAGCAAGAGACATTCCAGAGCTTAACTAGAGCATCCAGGGCTCCAGGGCCAGCATGGTGAAGCCAGGACTCATGACCACACCTGGTGTCCCTCATCACCACTTCGGACACAGGCAAGTAAATAACAAGGAAGCAGAGGAGAGAATAGAGGATGAAGAGGTACTGGGGTGTGGCTGGGGCTGGGAGGACACAGAATGAAAGCTTCAGTCTGGGAGGACAGCATGTGGTGCTGGGGGTGGGACAAAGCCACTGAGATACAGTATTTGAGGACAGTTAGATTTGTGGGTTGGAAGGGTAGGGGATGGGTAGGGATTGGTGCATTGATAGAAGATGAAGCAGATACACACTTCTGGAGTGGTTTCTTGGTAGAAGCCAGTGTTGGGTGTACAGAGGAATCCTGGGCCCAGGGAAGGGAGTTCTTCTGTCCTTCTTTAAGAGCCTGGACTGTCCTAGATGAGAGGCTGCTTGCACAGTGGCTGCTGATATTCTCACTTCCTTTGGGATCAAATGGGGTCTTCAACCCCACCCCATTGTCACCTTTCCAAGTAAAATCTGACAGAGGCTCCATCCTTCTCCCTCCTCTCCATCATGGGACACTGCCCTGGGGCCCCAGGGGCTGCCAGGTCCCCCATCTGATACCCTTGCCCATCTCCCTGGTGAAAGGACCCACTCACCTGTCCAGCCTGAGAGTCACCTGGGAAGGGAAAGGTGAGAGCGTGAACTTGGCAAAGAGAGGCAGTGGCCCTTGCCCTCTACCCATGGTCTGGCTGCCTCATAGTCTGCAGCCCTGACTGTGTCTCCAGTAGGGTAAACAGTGAACACAGAGAGCTCTGCTCATCTTACCTGGCCCCTGCCCCCAGCCTCTCACTTGATGAAAAGAAGTCTCCTCCTGCTTCTTCTAGGCCTCCAATGACAGGAGTCCCACTGCTCTGGGTCAGTCTGCCCCATTAGTTCTGTAACCCACCTCCTTGCACTGCCACCTAAAGCCAGGACAGGGGACCGAAAGCCTACAGACTCTCCAGGATCCACCTGCCAGCTCTTTAGGGCTTGGAGCAAGCACTATCCTAGAAGGCCTGACCAGCTGGGGTGAGGCTGCTGCTGACCTCTCCCAATTCCACAAGTAACCTCCTTGGACATGAGCACCTCTTGAGGCCTTGCTGTTGCGCCAGGCCAGCTGCTGCTCCAGCTCCCCTTCCTGATGCCCCGAGATGGGATCCTATGACCAAACACCCCATGCTCAGTGATCTCAGAGGAAAGGAGAACCCCTCAGATTTCTCCCCCAGCCTAGATACCCTTGTCAGGGATGGTCTCAGCCTGCAGCCAGGTGTTGATGGCTTCCCGGAGTGGCTGCCTCTCTCCCAGCCCAGGCAGGGCCCCATTGGTCTTCTGTGCCTGCTCCCTTGAGGGCCTGGCCAATTCCTCCTCCTCAGCTTTCCTCATGGACAGGCGGATGTCTGAGCTCGAGTAGGTATAGCCATGGCCAGCAGGGCAGATCTCCCTAAAGGCCTCTGCAAAGCCAACAGCCGGAGGACAAGGTGAGTGATGCCATTCCTATAGGAAACCAGGGTCCCCTTTCCCTCCCTTTCAGGGGAAAAGACAATTATGGCAACAATGTGGGAGTGAGCCCCAAGTGGAGATAAGTACCTGAGTAGGGAAGGAAGACTAGAGTCTTTGGCTTGAGGGGACCACCAGGCTAGGGAAAATGGCCACTGGCTGTGAGGAAGACCTCGGATGGCCAGAGCTGGGATGGGGATAGGGGTTACCTGTGTCAGGCAGGGGGCATTTCTCACACTTGCTGCCCCATGCTTTGCCCACACGGCTGCAGCAGCATATCTGCTTGGTGATCGTCTGTGCCAAAGGCAGGGTACAGGTGCCAGGCCCCAGTGACCGGTAACACAGTCCCTGCCGCATGGAGACAGCTTTGTCCGCTGCAATAGACATATCATATGGGGATGGGCCGGTGGCCCAGCAGGAGAGGAAAGTGTATGCAAAGGATGGAGGTGTGGTTGGCTGCATGCACTCAGACTTGCCTGGCCCATGTCCCAGTCTGGAAGTTTGGGACCCTGAAAACACTCACAAGAACGTTAGAAGACATGGCCACGGTGTAGTACAGCAATGTTGGCAAGACTGACAGAATGTAAGATTAGGGCATCTGGTGGCCACCTTTGAAGAAGCTGTGAAACCAGCACAGGAAACAGAGCAAGGGTCATCCTGGGGACACTGTGGGTGCCTGCTGAAACCAAGGAGACCACATCTGGCCCTGCGCTTCCTCGTTGTTTGGATCAATTCATTTGTTTTTACTCAAGGCAGTTCGGGTTGGGTTTCTGAAACTTGCAACCCAAAGATTCCTGCCTCATAAACCTTCTTCACAGTGCGGTGGAGATTAACTAGAGCGAGACAGGTGAGAGTGCCTTGTCAGCGTCATCGTGCTATGCACAGGTGACTTAGTGGCTCCCTGAGCCCTGCGTCATCAGGTGTGATCTCTGCCTCTAGCAACCACTTCCCTCAGGATGCTGTGGGAAGCTATTTGTCCCATTGAATACCAGGGTAGAAACAACACAGGAGGGAATGTCAGGAAGCTGAACCAGCCCAAAACAGACTGCTCAACTTGTCTTGTCAGGTGTCGGGGGAAAGGGCAACCCTCAGAAACATGCCTGTCCTCTCTCCTACAGGGAGACGAATCATCAGAGGAGGCTCGAGGGACTAACACTGGGGAGGCAGGAAAAATAAAGAATACCCAGAGGCATTGCAGCTTCCTTGTATTAAAGGTCTTTTCCAGGTACCAATAAATAAAAGTCACCTTGGGTGTTAAACACACCTGCCTGATAAAAGAATCTTAAGTGACATGGAGGAAAAGGAAGGGGTGTAAGCCCCTTAAGGCTTTGATTAGAAATCATGGCCTGATGTGTTGTCCTCATTCTGGGCCCCTCACTCTCTGGGCCCTAAGTCTCCTACTGTTTCCTCTCCCTGGAGACGTGGGGTTCAGTCTCCCTTCACATGAGGTGCATCCTCTGGGTGGCACCAGAGTCTTCTTTCTCCCCATGCCCCACACACACCCAGGGCCAGGTGGTTTGCAGACCGAAGGCTTGGCTCATCACAGGGAGCTCTGCTGAGCTTGAGGTGGCCATGCCCCAGAGGCCAGTCAGGACTGGTTTTATTCAGCTCTGATCAGGTCTTCCTGCCCAAGGAAAGTTCCATCTGGGCCGTGGCATCAGCTCTGCCATCTAGGGGACTGCCAGGCTGGGGCTCTCCCAGCTGGAAACCACAAAGGTCACTGGGAACAGCTGCCAGGGTGTTACACGCACACACACACTCCTACAATGCTAATGCTCACAACTCATAACACATTGTGTTCGTGGGCATGGAGACGAACTCAGAAGGGACTGTGGAATTATAGAAAAGCTCTGGGATGAGGAAGGAGTGCCATTGATCTATGAATGTCCCTTCAAGAAAGGGCACTTAGCAGCCACATGACCAGGCTGCTAAGCTCAGGCACTGGAAAGGGCAGCCACGGCTCAGGCCAACACTACAGCAGGGCAGCACATACACTCCCAAGGTCAACAGGGCAGCAAACAGGACAGAAATGGTCAGAGAGAGAGAGAGAGAGAGAGAGAGAGAGACAGAGACAGAGAGACAGAGAGACAGAGAGACAGAGAGACAGAGAAGACAGGAAACATAATCCCCAAACTGCCAAGTCCCAGAAAGAAAGCCTGGAGTAGAAAAGGAGGCAGCAACTGCCCGTTCCAGCAGGAGGAGTGGATCAGTTTTGTACATTGGCCTGACTCCAGGTTGAGTAGTGAACACTGGTCCTGGGCATGGAATGATGAGGCCTGAGACAATTTAATGCTCTGAAGCTGCCTGTGCACTGGAAAGTGACACTGAGTCTGGTCCCCAACAGCACTCACATACACAGCGGCTCCGCGATGGATCCAGCATTAGGCCCTGTCTGCATGTACACAGGTAGCTGCCTCTGGTGTTCACGCACTCCAGGTCCTTGCACAGGCCTGCGATCAGGCACTCATTGATATCTACGGGAGCAGAGAAGATGACCAAGTTCCCACTTTACCTGGCCTGATGTCAGGAAGGGGCTGTTCAGAAACTTTTGAAAACTTTCTCCAAAAAGAATGACAAGGAGAGAGCTGCTCTTCACTAAGTATGTTCCTTTTCTTGGTGCCTCAGTTTCATCATTTATAAGATGGGAATAAAGACAGTAACTATCAGACTGTGTTGTTAGAAGGATAAAATGAGAGAATTTTTGAACCACTTGATCCCGTCTGGCATGTAATAATGATCCCGAGAGTAAACGCTAAGGTTTATGGAGTACCTGTTGCGGGCACACTGTGCTGGGTATTTAACATACAATACCCATTTAATTCTCACAGACAATGTTAGCATGTAGGTTCATGTATCCTCATTTTATAGAAGAAGAAACTGAGGCTCCACAAGTAACTTGCCCAGAGTCACTTAGCTCTGGTGACTGACAGCACATAAACAGAAGAAATGGGCAAAGGAGACCCTCTGGGTTGGAGGGTGGCAAATGGGTAGCCAAGTCCCTTGTATCTAGCTTTTCTGAAGATTCTGTGGAGCCCATCTGCAGGGCCCAAGACCTGGGGTCACAGGTCTGCTGGGACTGGAAGCAGGGGGCTAGGGGTAGTGCTGCGGAAGGGAGGAGAGGGGTCCACAAGGTGGGCTAGAAGAGGAAGTCTGGAGAGCCTCATGAATGCCTTCCTCAGAAAGGCAGCACACACCCTCCAGCCCAGTGGAGGCAAAAATAGAGATCTCACCACATCACCTGTCCAATGTTCACCTTCAGAGTCTGACCCTGGTAAGGTTAGGCCTGAGGCCTGACCTTTTGCCTGGTCTAAGCACCCTTTCTTATCCACAGACCTGAAATCCCTTCAGCAGCTAGTACTCCACAGGTGGAGAGGCAGCCACACAGGCTTCCTCAGGCTCTTTGCTCCTGAAGAAACATCTGGGAGAGGATACTAGGAGGCTATCTGGGGCAATCCCTGTCTCCAAGCCAGCTTCACCCAAAGCAAGCCATGCAGACATCTACCTGTTGACTTGTTGAAGCTTTCCAAAAGGAAGCTGTCTCAGCTCCTTGCTGGCCCTCCCAGACTCAGGAGCCCCTTGCCAGCAGGAGGCCTCTGCTGAGGCCCTTAGTCCATGAGGGCTCCTGAGTCTTCTCAGTGGTGGCAGCTACCCTTCAATGAAGTGGTTCCACCCCACCTGCCTTAACCTCCAGCAGTGACAAAACCATCGCAGAGCTCCTCCTCTATCCTTTGTCCCAAGATGCCCTGGGCCTGGCCCCTCTGTGGCCTCTCTAATGCAAATCACCCCAACTTCAGCTGGTCCACAGAGCCATTAGCCAGGCCAGCAAGGCCAGGACAGGGGCTGGGCTTTGTGGCACCCCATTCTGCCACCTGCACCCCACTGCTTGCCCCTTTCTAGCTGTGGGTTGAGGCAGGTGGGAGGAAGGCAGGAGCAGCTACTCTGTTGGGAAAAGCCCATAGAGGTCCACACCAATCAGGCTGATTTGAGCTCCTGGCTTGGTGGGAATTCCTCCCATTTCAGGGAGACCACATCTGCCCCGGAGGTGAGTAGATGCATGAGGATGGCCATGGCACCTTCAGACACAGTACAGCCCGAAGAAGCACCTAGTCATGAGTAGGGGCTGGAGAAGATGGGGAGGAAGGGGGGCTTGGCTCCCTTGGCTCACTCCATCATTCTCAAACAAGTTCCCGACTTCCTTAGCCCCTGCAACAGCTCCCCACACTGGGGCTTAGAGGTGCACACCGGAGGCTGCCAGGCAGTGACAGATGCTCCTCTTCTGGGGGGAGCATCACCTGTGCATCAGCAGGCCTCTTCATGTCCCCTTCCCGAGCCCAGCTCTGCCCGGTTGTCCTTACCTTGGCAGTGAGTGACGTTCAGTCTCTTGTACCCCAGGGGACAGTCCAGCTGGCCATCTTCAATCACCGGGGAGGCTGAGGAGTGAAGATACAGACAGGTCTCACTGGAGGACCCTTGGGGTCCTATGTACTCACGCTGGGAAGTGGGGTGTGATGTGGATATCCAGCTTATTCAGCAGCTCTGAGCCTCCTGTCCCCCAAGCCATTAGCCCGGGCAGCTGCACCACCTGGCCCTCAGCAGGCTCCTCACAGTTCACTCTGCTTTTATTATAAATGACATTGAGTAAAATAAGCTAGGCACAGAAAGACAAATGCAGCATTTCTCATTTCTACGTGTACTCTGAAAAAGGTGAATCCATAGAAGCAGGGAATGTAATGGTTACCAGGGGCTGGGGCTGGAGGTTGGGGAGATCTTGGTCAAAGGATACAAAGTTCGGTTAGGTAGGAAGATCAAGGTCAAGGCACTTACTATATAACCTGACTATGATGAATAATAGTACATTATACATTTGAAAATCACTAAGAGGGTAGGTTTATTAAGTGTCACCACAAAAAAGCACACACACAAAATTGAGCTAATTAACTTTTACATTACATACAAGGTAATATACATGTTAATTAGCTTGATTTCACCATTCCGTGATGGATTTCTTTTCCTTTTTTTCTTTCTTTCTTTTTTTTAGTGGTACTGGCATTGAATCCAGGGTCTTCGCACTGAGCTACATACCCAGACCTTTAAAAATGTTTAACTTTTGAGACAGGGTCTCACTAATTTCAAAGCATCATGCTGTGTGCTATAAAGATATGTAATTTTTATTAATTAAAACATTTAAAAATACTAAAATCATTTTTTCACCTCATATAGTTACAATACCATACACAGTATTAGTCTACTACATTCATGTTATGCAGTATACATATGGCTGAACAAATACTTTTTAACTTTTTCTTTGAAAAGAATTATAGCTACATAGGCAATGTCTGATTGCAGATTGATCAACTAGGAAATGTTTGTCAGTATTTTAACGCAGATACACAATTTGCCTTAATTTCACATGATCTACTTTTATATCTGAGACAAAACAAAACAAAGCAAAACAAAACAAAACCCAAACAATTGACATTAAATAAAAACAAGGAAAACATGTCCATCACTTTGGAGGGACAGATAAGTGTGTCTACCTTTCTGGAGAGCTTTGTAGACAAGATACTACTGACAGCCCCCATCATCACAGAAAAGGGCAGCAACTGTGGAACTTTTTGTTAAAAAACAAACAAGAAAAGTGT
Organism: Heterocephalus glaber; assembly: GCF_053883595.1. Taxonomy (NCBI): domain Eukaryota; kingdom Metazoa; phylum Chordata; class Mammalia; order Rodentia; family Bathyergidae; genus Heterocephalus; species Heterocephalus glaber. The sequence continues at coordinate 14,702,450 of NW_028258379.1, forward strand.
GGTGGGGATGTAGCTCAACGGCAGAGCACTTGTTTAGCATGCACAAAGCCTGGGGCTCAATTCCTAGCTCCAAAAATAAAAAATGAATAAGAGAAAAAAGGGCTGGGATTTAGCTCAGTGGCACCTTGCCTGCCTCCTAAGCACAAGGTCATGAGCTTGATTCCCGGTCCGCAAAAAAAAAAAAAGAAAAAAGAGACTCTGTGTGTGTGTGTGTGTGTGTGTGTGTGTGTGTGTGTGTGTGTGTGTGTGTGTGTGTTGGTACGGGAGATGGAACCCAGGGTTTTCAAATTCCTTTGCCAAGACACAGACAGTAGTCCTCATGGGGCACAAGCAATTTTCAGGCTTTTATTTCATACAAAGTCCCATTAAGATGCCATCAGGCCTAAAGGTCTCATTTTGTGAAGTTAGCACAGGATGACTTCCTGTAGCAATCCTCTTCTGGCTTTGATTATCTGAGGTCAATAGCTTGTCTCCAGTTGCTGTGGTGAAGAGATCCCTATCACTTTACTCCTGCGCCTTTATTTCCAGTGCAGTGTCACTGGCTGCGCTTCCAGAGTTATTTTCTGAGCTTATTTTTATCCAAGAAGTCATTTACTGTGAGAATAAATCTTCTCTTATTCTTCCCTTCTTTAGTGGTTTACAAAAAAAAGTAGTTCTTCACATGATTTATTGTTGAAATAGATTCTTGAAATACCAAGAGACATGTTAGAAAATGGTATACTTTCATCCAATCATATAGCCAAGTTTGGTGTCTTAGTGTTTAGCCTTTGTTGCATCATGAGCTGCTCTCTCTGGGTACACTGCATACTTAAGGCCAGGTTTATTATTAATGATAGCAGATACATATCTATATTTCATATAGTCTTCCTGATTGTTTGGCTGTTGGGTACATTTTGGGTCCCATCTGACAGGTTTTTATTATTTTTACCTTGTGACATGTCTGATGACATGTTAGAAGTATGTCATCATGAGAATTATCTGAGTTACATTTTCATGATTGCTTATGATTGTATTATTAGCAGTATTTTGAATCCACAATTTCTTTGCCAGGATTTTTTGGTCACATGTCTGCTTTGTGAGGGTCAGTTAACAACAGACAACATAAAAGTCCACTAAACTGAACACTGTGAACCACACTATGTTGTAATAGGACAAAGACATGAGGGGGTGCCACAGTCCCCTGGACCTTCCCCTCCCCTGAGGATCCTATCACATGCCAAGCAGGACATGTGATGACAGTCTGACATACATACAGACAGACCAAGTAGAGCATACACTAGTAAAGGTTCATATTCTTTAGTATTAAAAAATATAAATCGAAGTCCTAATATTTTTCCTGACATGGCCTGTCTTGCTCTGCGTTTGCATGGTCCACCATGGAGACAACACTCTGGCCTAGCAGGCCCCTCTTGTGGAGGAAAAGGTAGACTGAAAACGCTGAAATTGAGACAGAAGCATCTGTGCCCCTGTCCTGGGGTCTGAACTGAGGACAGAGAGGAGGGAGGAAAGAAGGGACACTGAGAGATTCACAGAATGAGCTGATTAGATACAACCCATGTACATTATGAAGAGCAGAAGGAGAGAAAGAATAATGCAGGGCAGTTGCCCAAGGCCTGAGGAGTGATAGCAAGTTAACACTGTGCACAGCTTCAGAGTTGCCAGGCTCTGAGGCATGTTACCCTGCCTGTTTCTCACAATGATAATTCTTGAAGGCAGTATTCCTTATCCCCATTTTACAGATTAGGAAAGCAAGGCCCAGAGAGATTAAGGGTCTTGCTCAGGTAAGGAAGCTGGCTGGAGCTGAGTCAGGGTTGAATCCAGGTCTCTGGCCACAAAAGCCATGTCCTTTCCACTCCACTCCACTGTCCCTCGCTAACACACACACACACACGCACACACACACTCTCTCTCTCTCTCTCACGGAGGGAGGGCAAGAGAGGCACCTCATGGAGAGACAGACAGAAAGGACAGAGAGAAATCAGGGAGATTATGATGAGCCAGCAGGCAGGGCGGCATCACCTCTGCTGATGTCAAGAGGTCTTTGCTTCTTCAGTGATGGAGAGAAGAGTGGTAGAGAACTTGGATAGAGCTGGGAGCGAGAGGGAAACCAGCTACTGGCACCTGCAAAAAACTGGGAGAACCAGAACAATGAATTAAGCTGAAGGGCCACAGCTATATTTCTTAGTCTGGAAATGTACTTTTTCTTGTTCTTTTCTTTTCTCATCTTTCCTTTTCTTCTCTTTCTTTTTGGGATTGATTGAACTCAGGAAGTTACACCTCACCTCTTTTTTTTTTTTGGTACCGGGGATGGAACTCGGGTCCTTGTGCTTGCGAGGCAGGCGGTGGAATCTCTCTTTTTTTTTTTTTTTTTTTAACTTAGAGACAAGCTCAGGTTGTCCTTGAACTTGCAGTCCTCCTGCCTCGGTCTCCCTAGTAGCTAAGGTCACAGGCCTCCACTACTACAACACAGCAACATGTGGTTTTCCTATAAAGTGATTTCCTCCCTTTGGAAGAAGACTCTGTGCTCCTCCTGGGCTGAAGAGAAAGGTTTGGATGGGCAATGCATTGCCAAGGCGGCTTCTAGAGAGAAATAACTGAAAGCCACTGTCTGATGAATGCCATTTTTCCCTGTATCTCAAATCAGGGCCTATCAGTGCCCTTCTTCACATCAGCCACAGGCAGTCAAAAGGGACTGGTTCCCAGCTTCTGTAAGATCAAGACTAGGATCCAATTCAGAAAAATCAGCTCAAATCCCCTTTGGGAGAAAAAAAGTTGTGTTGCCTGTCTCTCCACTGCAGTGTAAGCTATGTGAAGACAGGGACCTTGTCTTCTTTATCTTTGCTATGTCTCCAGTTCCAAGCCCAGCACCTGGAACAATATGGGCACTCTGTCCAAATGGAAACAAATAGCAATAGCAAGAATTGAAATTGTTACCAAGGAAAAACTTACAAAACCCTCTAGCCTCACTTGCTCTAAATTGGCTTAAAAATCACTAATTTCCAAGGTCACACAGCTGGTCAGTACATCATTAGTCTCCCAGTAGCTTCACTGTAGACAGCACCTCTGAAGTGTGTGTGTGTGTGGAGGGTGTGGGGGGAGTATGACCATAGCAGCTGCCTAGGTTACTTTTCCAGACCTGAAGGCTGGATTTGCTGAAGGCATTGGCTCTTCCCTTGGACCTGCCAACGTTGGATGGGTGCCTCAGGCAGAATGGAAAGGCTCAGCATCTCTGCTTTCATATTGGTTCTGTCTTTTGCTGCCTTAGCCTTTGGGTCAGATTCTCCTCAGCTCTGCATGTAGACATTTTGAACATTTGGGAAACCTTTATTCCAGAACTAAGATACAGGGTTAACTCTATCTAGGCCTGCCTAGTCTCTCTCTCCTCTTCAAGATGAAAGACATCTACCAGCTGCCATGACCAGAAACATCAGACCATGAAAGGAGCAGAAAGAGGTGGCACCTGAATTCCTGGAAAATCTCCACCTGTTCCAGAAAAGACCCCTTTATTAACCTATGTCTCTTCTTCCTTATTCCTATCCTCTATCTGTAACCCTTCAACATCTTGGAGTTGAGAAGTTGATTTGTGAGCAAAGCTCCCATGACTCCATTCTTTGGCCCCTGAATAAAGATCCTTCTTTCCTCTTGACACTTGTCTCTTGGACATTGGCTTTTATGGGATGAGCTTCTAGACATGGGTTTGGTACCAAAATAGCACTTACTACAGACCAGGCCCTATTATAAATGTTTTACAAATATATTAACTTATTTAATCCCCATAACAGCCCTTGGAGGTATTTATTAGTCTTTAATTTTTTTTTTACTTTTTATTAGTACATGTTTGCAGTGTATAATGATTACTTCACTATGGGGAATTGGTACATGTACATAATACATCTTAATTCTTTTTCCCCCTCCTTCCTCTCTACTTCCCTTTTTTGGCCAGCATCAGATTCATTTATTTATTTTATAAGTCCTTACAAAGTTAATTATTATAATACGTAAGACTAATAAGTAGACCAATAGGCCAAAAATATATAAAACACATAAGATGATTGCACTAAATCAAGGTACACTTTTAGATACATTGTCCAAGCTGGATTACAATAACTTCATTTTTTATCTCTTTTTTTCTATTGTCTGTCTTTTATTTTGCACTTTATTTATATATTGAGTTTCTCATATAAGAAAGACCATGTTATATTTAAGCTTGTATGTCTGATTTACTTCACTTAACATTATAGTCTCAAAAAGAAAAAAAAAATGGAAACGAAGTTTATGTAAATAGGGAAGGGTGGAGGGGTTGAAGGGCACACAGGTAATGGGGAAAAAATAAGAACCAAGATATGTCATGTACATGTACAAGCACCCAGTGATAAATGTAAACGTATTGTATACCTAAAATGTACCAATAAAAGAATTTAAGCAACAAAACAAAACAAAACATTATGGTCTCAAGATGTGTCCATTTTCCTACAAATGACTCGTTTATCCTTCTTCTCTTTTTTTTTTTTTTGGTACCGGGGATTGAACTCAGATCCTTGAGTTTGCGAGGCAGGCAGCAGAACCACTGAGCTAAATCCCTGGCCCTCGTTTATCCTTCTTTATGGCAGAGTAGTATACTTGTGTACAAATACCATTTTTCTTTATCCATTCATCTGTTGATGGACATATAGGCTGCTTCCAAGATTTAGCTATTATGAATTGTGCTGCTATAAACATGGCTATGCATAACATCACTGTGGTGTGATGTCTTTAACTCTTTTGGGAAGATACTAAAAAGAGGAATAGATGGGTAAAATTGGAATTTCTATTTTTAGTTTTTGAGAAATCTCCATACTGATTTCCATAGTGGCTGTACCAGTTTAGGCTCCCACCAGCAATGAAGAAAATTAAGAAGGGTCTCCACCCTGCCACAGAGCCTCACCAGCATTTGTTATTGGTTGATTTATTGATTACAGCCATTCTTTCTGGAGTGAGATGAAATCTCAGTGTTGTTTTAATTTGCATTTCTCGAATGGCCAGCAATATTGAACAATTTTTCATGTATTTATTGGCCATTTGTACTTCTTCATCTGAGAAATGTCTATTCATTTTAAATGCCCATTTTTTAAATTGGGTCTTCAAATTTGGGGGTCTAATTTTTTGAGTTCTTTATATATTTTAGATATTAATCCACTGAGGAGTAGCTGGCAAAAAATTATTTCCTATTCTGTAGGTTGTCTCTTCAATCTGTTGGTGGTTTCCTTTGCTGTGCAGAAGCTTTTTAATTTGATGCGATCCCATTTGTTGATTCTTGATATTATTTCTTGTGCAATGAGGTTTTGTTCAGAAAATCTTTGGCTACACTTATGTCTTCAGGAGTTTTACCTATTTTATCTTCCAGCAGATTAAGTGTTTCTGTTTTAATATTTAGATCTTTGATCCATTTTGATTTTAGTTTAGGACGTGGTGAGAGATAACGGTCAATGTTCAATCTTCCCCATGTGGATAGCCAGTTTTCCTAGCACCACTGGTTAAAAAGGCTATCTTTCCTCCAGCAAAAAGGATTTGGCCTATTTGTCAAAGATAACACAGCTGAGTGTGCCCGGAGTATTTATTAATCTTATCCCTTCTCTTTTTTTTTTTTCAGAACTAGAGATTGAGACAAGGGCCTTTGTGCTGAGCTACATGTGCAGCCCTTTTTCAAGTTTTTATTTTCAGCCTTGCTAAGTCTTTAAATTGCCCAAATTGGGCTCAAACTTGCAACCTTCTTGCCTCAGCCTCACAGAGTGGTAGGATTACAGGCATGCACAATCACACCTGGCTTCTTATTCCCAGTTTATAGATGAGCAAACTAAGGCACAGATACATTAGGAGTGACGGACAGTGAGATTACAGCTGGTGGATGGATGTGAGATTACAAACCCAGTCAGTCTGGCTTCAGAGGAGAAGTTCTGGACATAATTCAGCATTATTTTCTCACCAGAAAAGTTACTCATATCTGTCCTCCATGCTTCACAGGCATTCTTCGATGTCAGACTCCTTGGAATACAGGTTGATTCCAACTGGTCCCTGGCAAATGCTTTGGCTTTATTTCAACTCTGGCCCTTGACCTTGGTCCTGAACACTCACTTCTGTATCCTCACTGCTCACAGAGTGGGGAAAGGAATGAAGGACCCCTGCTCTCCTAACTCCTGTCAGCTTCTGGGTACCTCCAAGGAGGTCTTAGCAAAGGCAAACAAAATATGGACATCAGTTTTGCCCAGCTCCAGGAGTGGAGCCGGGGAGGAGAGAGTGAAAACATGGGTCTGGCCACAGGGCTGTTTACAAGCCCTCCCATCTCAGCCTTCGATGACAGCAAGAAGATATGGCTGCGCTTGCTAAGTCTTTAAGTTGCCCACACACAGGCCATGAGACTGAACTGGGTGCCACAGGGACATGTGAGCAGGCTGAGGCCTTGGCCCCTTGATTTGCAAACCTCAGGCAGGCACTCAGAGAGAAATGTCCACTCCCCCAGATGGAGCATGTGGTGCAGAGCAGCTAGAGCCGCAGCTGATGCCAGGCTCCACTCTGACTCGCTCTGTGACCTGGGGCATATGTCTTACACTCTTTCAGCCTGAATTCCTTCATCTGTAGACAGCATTTCTTCATCTGGGGACAGCAACTCAGTTTGTAGGATTGTCATGGGAATTAACTTTGCTGAAACAATATGTGTCAGACTAAACCTAGCATGATGCCTGGCACGGTCTCAGCAGATGTTTCCTAAGGCTTAGTTCCTCCTTCCTTCCCTCACTTCTTCCCTTTCCTTCCCTTCTGGTCTTCCTTTCTTCCTTCCTCCCTCCCTTCCATCCATCCTTCCTCCTTTCTGCCACTAGTCTTGAGAACAAGCTGCAGGCCCACTGTCTGCCACCAGCTGGGTGGATTTGGGCAAATTACTCAACTCTCGGAGCCTGAGTTTTCTTATTACTAAAATGGGGATGACAAGTCCTTGCTCACGAGGTTATTGTAGACATTAAGTAAACATGTAAAACTGAGAACAACAGTCATCACGTTTTAGCAACATGCATTATTCATATGCTTCTCCTTGGCAAGGTGCCATGAGCTCCCTGCAGTGAGGATGGGCATTTCATCGAAGACAGCCTCAGACTGCTTCCCAGAGGGGCACTAGAGCCAACATCACAACAGCGAGGGGGAGAGGGGTCTGGGAGACCCCTAGCTCACATGGGAGCCACCCAGCCACACTCAGGCCCCAGCCTATCCTGGACTCCTGCAGGCCAGAGATACCGCCAATCATGAATGCCACCCTGCAGGGTAGGGACGGGGCTAACTGAGCCTGGGACACAATTCCCAGGAGATTTCCAGTCCCTTGGAAGAAGCTCTCAGAACACCGCCCAGCCACAGGGACATTGCTTTACCGGAATTCTGAAAATCCCATCTATCCAGGGCAGGGGACTGGGTGTGTTGCCTAGAGTCCCAGAGGACAGGAGCTCCACCCAGTGCAGCTGTCCCCCAAGCTAGGGTCTTCTGGTTTACCAAATGCCCAACTCCCCAACCCCCCAACCTGGTGCACAGGCAGCCATTACAGAGAGGCTGAGAGAAGGGCCTGGAATCAGATAGACCTGGGGTTCCCAGCTCGACTTCCCTATCTGTGAAATGGGCACAGTGGCACCCGATGCCTAGAGACATCATTGGTGAGAAACACAAGAAGCCCTTAGTGTGGTAGGGCACTTTTAAGTGTTTGGGATAAACAGTGGTTATCATGGCAATGTGACAATAATGACATTGATGCTGTGCCTTGCCCTAAGGCTCCCTGTTCCACTTCACCCCCACACCTACCCTCCCCAGGGGCTGGCATCTCAGAGCTACACCTAGAACATTCCTCATGGCTCAGGTCAGGACCCAAGCGAAGCAAAGCTTTCTTTCTGTTGAGAGTTTCAGGTAAATCCTCAAACATATATGTAAACTCTCATTCTCTCAAAAATAAATCTACCTTTCCCAAGTCCTTTGATAATCCTGTTCTTAATAGGTATACCTCTTGTGATGTGGAGCTTAGTACCTTTCTAGGCATGACACATTTTATGGCCGGACCCGTTTTCTCCCCTCCTCCCTTCTCCTCCTCCTCCTCTTCCTCCCCTTTCTCCTCTTCTTCTTTCTCTCCCTCTTCTTTCTTCTCCTTTTTTTCTTCCTCCTTCCCCTCCTGCTCTTCCCCCTCCTCCTCCTGCTCCTTGTACTGGGAATTGAACCCAGAGCCTCTGCCCTTAAAAAACATTTGTTTTTTTGTTTTTTTTAGTCAGGGTCTTGCCAAGTCACTAAGTTGTTCAGGCTGAGCTTGAACTTATAATCCTCCTGCCTCAGCCTCCCAGAACACTAGGATTACAGTCATGTGCCACCATGACCAACCCCTCCAGCATATTTTTAAATTTTTATTTTTAGGGCCGGAGATTTAACTCAGTGGCACTGCACCTGCCTCACAAGCGCAAGGTCCTGAGTTCAATCCCTGGCACCAAGTAAATAAATATAAAAATAATTTTTAAAAATGTTTATTTTTATTAGTACATGTTTGCAGTACCCCTCCAGTTTCTAATAATTTGTCCCTCATGCTCAGTTTTAAGTTGAGCTCTGCTTACCGGAAACATCTACACTTTAGCTTTTGTTCCTTTAGAAGCACAGGGAACCACCCCATCCTCTTCTGCCTATGGCAATTCTTTGACCACGTCTCTGTTAAGTCTCAGGGCTGCTCTACTCTATGTGCTAACTTGCCTGTTGGTTCAACCCAATTTTCTTGAAAGGTATTGTCCTTTGAGTGACTCCTGATTACAATCTTCATGGGCACCCTCTGGGCTATGAAATTCCAGTCTCCTATCCTGAGTTTTGTCTCCTTCAGGTTAGCCCGGAAAGAAGAGGGAGAGCTGGGCCAGCTGAGCATCAGACATACTGGGGCTTGAGTCCTGGGTTCACATGTCCTAGCTGTGTGTCCTTGGATTAGTTCCTTAGCCATGGCTGAGCTCTATTCTCCTTTGCTTGCCTGCATCTGTGCAAATTCAATGAGACAATCCAGGTGTGGGGCCAGCATAGTGCAGCGGCTCAGCAACTGGTGGCCATTTTCGTTTTTAGGGGGGAAAAATGTGAATTCCTTGAAGGGGCAGAGTGAGAGAACTGGCTCTCCCTGGAGATGCAGGGAGGGGCCCAGTTCTCCGGGGAACTCATCCCAGGCCAGGCTGAGGGAAAGATGATTTTATGGCAAACAGCTGGACCCCACCACTGTGGGCCTCAAGTCATGTGCCAGCCCCGCGTGTTCCAGCAGAGGGGCCTTGGGGTTGACACAGCCAGTGCCAAGCCTGATGGGGCAGTGGCCAACTTTCCAGTCAGCCCAGATGTCTGTCTTATATGGAAACTTAAAAATGTGTCCTCAATCAAAGTGGCTTTTGAGAGCTGTTTTCCCAAGACTCTGGCAGGGGCACTGAGGAGGCTCTGGTCTGGGACCTTTGATAACTCCCAAAGGGTCAGGAAAGACCAGGCTCAGCTAAGTCTCGGAGGTCAGAGAGAACACACTAGTTCTCAGTCAGAGGAAAGGGAGAGGAGAAAAACCACAGGCAGCCTAGACTGACTCCTAGAGACATCTCCCTGAGGAAGGGGAATTCTCTCTGAAGAAAAGGGATCTCTGTCTGTGCCATGCAACTGAGACTTCAAGGTGGTCCTTTTCAGTGTCAGAAATAGCAACATTCTGCAGTGACCTTCTTTGAGAGTCGAGCATGGACCCGCAGAAGACCAAAGGGGATTGATTGAGAGAGCCACGAAGTTACATGGTTCTCAGGCTGACCACTCTATTATTCCCATATGATTTTGCCAGACCACCTTGCTGAGGATGACAAAGTCTTCCTTGTGAGGTGTAGTCCTATTTCACCAGAGGAGAAATAGAGACAGAGCTGCTTGGGGCCAAGAGTGTTCTAGAATCCGGATGTCTTGCCTGTCTGCCAAGCATCCCCAAACCCACCCCAGGAGCAGCTTGTCCTTCCCTCTTCTGATGCTTGCACAGTAGCTTGCCTGTCATGTCTACTTAGCAGCCCCTGCCCCCCAGCCCTAGGCTCGGGTGTGGAGCTAGGTGTCTGGCACATGGTCAACACAAACAAGTTTCCTCAACATCTTGCCCCTTCTCTAGACAGTGCCCAGCTACACTTCCATGTATTTTAAATGTTTATGTTGCCCTGGTCTTTGTTATTTCTTGCTCAGTGTGCTGGAATGCTCTACATTCCAGGCTCTGTACCCTGGTGCCCTGTGTGCTGAGCTATACTGAATACAGTGGGCAAGGGAAGGCAGGAGAGATGGAGGCCACTGGCTGGAAGATAACAGGGTGGGAGGGCAGGGCCGAACTTTGAGTGTGTGTGTGGGTGCAGCTGGTGTTCTGCACCCCCCCCACACACACATGGGCCTTGGCAACGTGGCCCACTACACTGGGCTCCAGAGCCTGCCTGGACAGAGCTGGCCAGCTCTGCTGGGAACAGGGTCCTTGGTCACCCAGTGGGCTGAGCACAGGACATTGGCTCACAGCTAGGACAGGTGTAGGGCTGGTTGGCTGGCAGGCAGCCCCTGAAGTGCAGGCTTTAGCCTTCTCTTCTGTTCTCCACTCTCCCAAATGAGGGCTCCCCATACTCAGAACTGATTCTAAGGTCTGGGAACATGGCCACTGTGCCCACTGGCCCTGGCTGAAGGGTGCAGGCCTAGGATCTTTCACTGATTACCACTGTCTCTGGCTGTGGGGCTTACAGCTTGCACCTCTGGATCCCTGAGGGGCTGCCACAACCTGGATGGCAGATCCCTGTGGCCTGCTTAGACTCTATAACCAGGGAATTTGATACACAAATGAGGAATTCAGGGTACTCTGATTCTCATTCCATTATCACCTGATAATTCTCTGGTCACTAACATCACTGTCAAGGTATTCTAGTGAATTGAAGAGGAAAAACTGGCCCTGCAGGACCCTAAGTGCTGTCTCCCACCCACCAAGCTGCATCTCAAGGCCTCAGGATCCTGCTGAGTGGAAGCCAGCAATGAAGCAGGATTCTGGGGGCCCCTTCCAGATCCCTGTTCCTCAGCCACAGTCACCAGTCTATTCCTTTGCCACCCCCAGCTATTGGCAGCTGGGCCCACTCTTCCCCTCTCTATGTATTCTCAGACTCCAGAGGCAACACCATGGCAGCACCCAGGCCCAAGACAGCCAGGAGGAGATTCTCAGGCTGCTCTGGAATTGCCACTGGGATGAAATTGTTGCTCCTTCCTAGGAGACCACTGCTGGGCCAGGAGGTGCCTGGGCAGGTCAGCACCTTGGCCAGCAGCAGCCCACGGTGGGCTGATAGGCCCCATTTGCCTGAGGCAGCTCTTGGGAACCAGAATGCACCTAAAGAAAGGGCTTGGGAGTCCTGGCCCCACCTGGCCCTTCAGATATGCCTGTGTTTCTTCAGGAAAGCCAGGGCTGGGCAGGGCCTGGCAACAGACACATTCTGCTTTAGGAAATTTGCTCACTTTCACGGTCTCACCTGCGTCTGTAATTTCCTTGGGTTGTTAAACTCTTCCCTACCTCTTTGTCATAACCCCTAATCATTCTTCAGATCTCATCCTGGCTGTTACTTCTTCTAAGAAGTTTTAATCCACCAGTTTCAACTAGGGCTCCTTTCCTTATCATGTACAGATGTATTGCAAAAAAAGCACCACAACAAAGGGAATCATTGGCATCCTAGATTTATATGCCTGTGAAGACGGTTCTGAACAAATGGAAGGGACACCTTTTCCTCATTTCCAAAAAGGTGCTCCAGGACTTCTGAGTGGCCTGGTTCCAATGTCTCTGTCCCTACAGCTCCCAGCACTTGTCCAGTTGCTGTACTGCCTCTTTATTTCTGATGCCCACTAACTGTCTCTGGCACCCATTAGATTATAAGCTTGGAGAGAAGAGGCACTGCTTTTACCTCATTTGTCACTGGTACATATCATGGCCTCATCATAAATATTTGTTGATTAAAGAGACTGTGGGATATAGAAAGAAGTCTCAAGAATTGGCCTGACAGGAAGGAGGAAAGGAAACAAGGAAAGAAAAAAAATGGCAAAGATATCTCTGGCCTGCAGGGGAGATGCAGAGCAGTTCTATGCATCAGTAGGTTGGACTTCTTTTCCCTTTCTTGAGGATACCTCCTATTATGGTTTGGGTCCAAAATGCGCCCCCTAAAGGCTCATGTGGTGTTTTTGGAAAGTGATTAGATCCTGGGGTGATAACCTCATAAATGGTTCAATACACTGATGCATTCATAGCTGAGTGTGCTCTTAGGAGGTGGGGCCTAGTTGGAGGAAGTGAGTTACTGGGGCCATGCCTCTGAAGGGTATATCTTTCCTTGAACTTCTTCCAACCCTCTCTTCTTCCTGGATGTCATGAGGTGAGCAGCTCTCTTCTGCCAGCTCCTCCCATCATGATGTTTTTGTTTTGGAGCCAGCTGACCATGGACTGAAACCTCTGAAACTGTGAGCCAAAATAAACTTTTCCTCCTTTAAATTGCATGTGTCAGGGATTTTTCCCCAGCAATGGAAAGGTACTAACACACCTTCTAATAATAATAATGATATTAATAGTACAGTCATCCCTCAGTATCCATAATGAACTGGTTCCAAGACCCAAACAGTTATCAGAATCCACAGATACTCAAATCCTAAGCTTACATAAACTGGCACAGTGCTTGCACATAATCTATGCAAATCCTGCTGTATATTTTAAGTCATCTCTACTTAATATCTAACAGTGTAAACTTGATGTAAATAGGTGTTATACAGTATTCTTTAGGGAATCATGACAAGAAAAAAGTCTGTTTAGTAAAAATGTTCAGTGTGGAGGCAGCCATCATAGGCCTAAAATGAAGTATGAGGCAAACAGTGCCCCATTGAGTGCTAGAGACAGACTGAGGATCTAGAAAGCAGCAGAAGGGTATAAAAGCACATGGCTACACATCTTTCACTTGTGTAGATTTAGCATGGTTCTCAGTGCAAGGTAAATTTAAGTTTTACTTCTCAAAACTTTCTAGAATATTTCCCCTGAATATTTTTGACCCATAGTTGGTTGAAACTGCAGACACCCAAGCCACAGAGATGGAGGACCAGTTGTAATAGCCACTGTCTTCTAACCTAGTGCTAAGCACGTACATCACCTCACTTCAGCTAACGTCTATGCAGAGAGGTCAGTGGGCAGGGTAGGGCTGGGACCTGGTATGTGTCAGATGCTCAAGCCTGGAAGTTAACTGCTACCCATTGCTGCCTCCCTAAAACTTCTATCACACTGTGAAGCCTTCTGCACTTTTTAGTTTGGAAAATGTAGTCACTGCTCCATTGCTGAGTCTGATGTTGGAGACAGCCTTGCCCCTCCCACTTTTGGGCTCTGCTCCAAACCGCCACAAAACCAATTCACTGAGCTGGCTGCTGACTAGCAAAAGAAATGTACACCAGGGCCAGGCCCAGGGCCAGGAAAGAGGCCTGGGGGGAAGATAGGCTAAGCAGGCAAAAGCCAAAGAGGTACCTGGTCATCTCTTCCTGGATGTCAGACCAGACCTCTGAGATCAGCAGTAATGGGCATTTTGCTGACTCCTGAATCCTCAGTGCTTGAAATACATGAGGGACTAGGGAGTATTTGCTGCCTGAATGAATGAATGAATGAATGAATCCAAAAGAGGGCAGGGAACTAGAGTCCTCACACCTCAAGGCTGAGGACATTCTGGACAGGCAGTTCACCCTGGTTCAGAGACCAGGAGGCAGGAACAGGAGGTGAGGAGGCGAGGAAGAGGCCTAGAGTCTTTTAAGGAGAGAAAGAGGGAAATACCAACTCAACAAACCAAGACCTCTGGTGCCTGGGCAGGGGTGTGTGTGAGACAGGAGGGTGCAGGGCCCCAGCACCAGACAAGATTCCTAAAATCTACTGAAGAAGGAGTGGCCCTTCACAGGCAGGCAGTCAGAGCAGTGGGCCAGGCACCTGGGCTGGCTGAGCTGTAGGCTTGGTGTACCAGCCAGAGTCTCTGTCAAGGGCTCTGCGATGAGGTGGGGTGAAGGGTATGCCTGGCAGCAGAGACCAGGCCCCGAGAGAGCTTCCCCAACACTCTGGATTTTGACACCAGAACTTACCTGGTCTCGGTGGACACGGGGCACACGAGGTCACCCCCCAGAAGGCTCCCACACCAATGCAACAGTCCTCCTGGGAAGTCAGTTCCAGCAGGTGGTTGGCACACTGAAAAAGAGGCCATGGACACCTGGGACCTCCCATTTCCCTCCCTTGCTGTGTACAGAGAGGTCCCAAGAAAGCCCAGCACCTAGAACGTAGCCCTCTCCCCTTCTGCCAGAGGATGTCCCCAAGCCAGGGGAGAAGGGCTCAGCCAATGCACCGGAAGGAGGCAGAGAAAGTTGTGGCCCAATCTGCCAGACCCTAACCTCATATTGGAGAGGGCACAATCCAGACACACAATCTGCCCTGTGCAGCTCTGCAAACTGCCACACTCCACAGAGAGTCCCACAAGATGAGCTTTCCTCCATCAACCTTCAAGGAAGTCCAGCATGAGGGCCCTCCAATGAGTGGGGCCCCAAGCTCGGGGACATCACAGATTGAAGGTCGGGGAGGATCTGGGACTCCAGTCCTTATCCCTTGGTTACTCACCTCCTCAGATCCCCTGACCTCAGAAACTCCAAACTGCGGTCTTAAGAAAAGACACCGGGAGTCTGGTCTCAGCCTTGTTCTTGGGTGCCTAACCTGATCCTCCCATCAAGAACTGGGGAAACCTCCCAGGGGAAATGGTGCGATTCTCATCTTGGCACCACCAGGGCTTTAGGGTGCGAAATGCATTCACCAATTCCACATCCTTGTGACCCTAGTTGAGACTAGAGACCAAACTCCTCACCAGACACTAATAGTCCTACTGTGACTCAGCTTTCAGAAAGCCCAGGATTTTCTGGGGCCAAACATCTAAGCAGCTTTTGCCTGGGGATGCTGGTGACAGCTCTTCTGCAGAGGGGCTTCCTTGGTCGACTTCCGCCTGCCTTGCACCGACAGGGGTCAGGGTAGGAGGAAGCCCAGCCTTTCTAGACTCAGGCTCTTCTATGCCCTGGGTTTTCCCATCTGGGAAATGGGATCTTTTTCTTTTTTCTTTTTTTCCTGGCACTGGGGATTGAGCTCAGCACCTTGCGCTTGCCAGGCAGGTGTGGTGCCATTGAGCTAAATCCCTGGCACCCCATCTGGGAAATGGAAGACTGCAGACACACTCCACAGAGCAAATGGCAGAGAGAGAGAAGGGCAGGTCAATGGCTGTTCTGGAAGCCTCCAGGGCTGAGGCAGGGGCTGACCTCTCACCTGTCCATTCACAGTGTTCAGGTAACACCGGCCCAGCGGCCCCTGATGCCTGGACATCACTTGAGGTGGTGACTGAGGGGGTTCTCCAGATCGAGCGAGGATGCTGTTGCTGTCCCGGTGGCTGTGCCAGGGGTTGGCAGGGAGCTGGGGTGGGGCTCTGGCCTCCACACTGTTCTCCAGGAACCCATCAGCCTCACCTCGCACCCGTGCCACCTGGTGGATCTGTACAGAGGCCTCTGGCGGGTGTTGGATGTGTACTTTCACCAAGGAGGGGTTCGCAGAAGCTGGGCACAGGGGGCTGAGGTCAGAGCCAGGAAACAAGGCCTCCCTCACAACATCTACCTCCCAAAGAGCACCCATATCCCTGGGCCCGGCAGGCTGGCTGTCTCTGAAAAGCTCCCCTTCCATTGCTTGGCCACTTGAAACCCTGGAACAATTCTCCCCTGAGAGAAGAAGGAAGGGCAGATGCTTCACAGAAGGCCCCTCAGTTACAAATCTCAGACTCCCTCCTGATTCCACCCACCATGTTCCTGCACAGCCCTGGGCTCCAGCCGCTGACCCCGGCCTCACTCTGCCTCGATGCCCTTGTTCTTGATGCTGCTCCCTCTACTGAACCAAATGCTGCCTGCTGGTCCTGGGCTAGCAGAGGGTCATCTTCTCCACTGAGCATCCCAGAGCACCCTGGGCCCAGAGGTTCCTCTACCCCTCGACTCCTATACCATTCTTCAATTCTTTTTTTTTTTTGTATCCTTAATTCGGCATCTACCGATAGTAGCAGGAAAAATGAGATGCTGCGTTTTATGTTGAAATCTATATGCCCAGGACCACAGGCACCTGAGGGCAGGATGCTGCCCTTACACGGCTTTGTCTTTCCCAGCACAGGCTAGGGAAAAACATGTTGAGGCATTGAGCTGGAAGGGGAAAGAGCTCAGGGGACAGAATAGAGCCTGCCGGTGGAGGAGAAAGGTTTGTCATAAGTGCAGGAGGGAAGATGCTTCCCTGTCCCCACTCAGCACAGTAGGTGACAGTGCCCGCCCTGCCTGGTGGCACTCACCGCGCTGATTGGAGAGTGGCAGCGTAAAGGTGGATCGGTGCAAGGGGTTTTCCAGCACTGCCCTGTGGTGGGAGCCTCTCTTGGAAGGCTCCCTGTCTGGCTGTGGAGCAGGCAAGTGGCAGAACTTCCCAGTGGAGTTGGTGGGGCACCAGCACTCATCCCGGCCAATGCAGCGGCCTCCATTCAGGCAGGGGATCTGGCAGAAATCTACAACATCAACCAAGGTGACCCATGGTGGGAGACCAGCAGTACCCGGCATGTGGCTAGCCAGTGACAATAGAGAAGCACCCACACGTGGATGGCCTGGGGAGCCTAGCTTGCTCTGAAAGGCAGGAACTTTCCTTGAGGCTCTGGAGTGAAGGAGGGCAGATAATAATCAGCCCTAGCCCTTCTAAAAACCCCTTTTATGTCTCTCCCTGCCCCCAGTGACCTAGGATACAGGGCAGTGGCCTCATTATGAACTCCCTCCTCTCTTCTCAGTGTAGGTAACTTGGCCTCAGAGAAGTGTGTGACTTGCCTGAGTCATACAACCAGGCTGGGATAGGGATGGGAGATGACACAGCTCTCTGTGTGGTTTGGGAGCAGGGGAAGGCTTCCTTCCTACAGAGGAGCTGGGCTCCCGTCCAGGGCAGGCCTGTCGCTTCGCCACCCCAACCCCCAGGACCATCCGGGAAGCATTTGGGGGGAAAGGGACTCACAGATGCGGAAGCCAGACTTGGGATCATGCCCATGGCCACCCTGGCTGTACAGAGTGGTGGTGTCACCCCTCTCACAGCTGTTGGCACAGCGCCCACGGGCACAGGTCTGCTTGCAGATGGTGGGGGTGAAGACAATCTTGATCTTCTTGATTTTCTCCGTGAGGTTCAGCCCTGTGGACAGAGGGCTTGGGTCCAGGGGGCAGGGCTGAGAGGCACAGCTGTGACCTCCAGAGCCTGGTAAGAAAGGCCCATGGGACTAGGGCGCAGCCATCCCCAGGGCATTTGTTGAGGATGACAGGATGGCAGTCCAGAGTAGGGGCTGGGTAACACCTTTCTTTTTCTTTTTCTTTTTTTTAATCAGACAGGTTCTCATTATGTAGCCCAAGCTGGGCTGGAATTCATGATCCTCTTGCCTCAGCCTCCTGAGTGCTATGATTGCAGGTGTGTGTCACCACACCCAGTCTATAGGTAACATCTTTGAGATGCAGCCGCTGAGCTCACACTTTGTGCACATTAACTCTCAACCCTCTAGATGGGTATTACTTTAGGTTCAGCCCTCACAAATTGCCATTTTCATAGGTTAAAATGCCTGCTTACTGGCAATTTTCAGATGTCCAACAACAGCTGGGCTTTGAACGCAAGGGCATGGAATGGAACCTGGCTCAGATGGACCATAAAGGAGGGCTTCCTAAGAGAAGTAGAAGAAGATAAAACCTGAGGAATGGGCTGGGGATTTAGCTCAGTGGTTTCGCCACCTGCTGCGCAAGCGCAAGGACCCGAGTTCGATCTTCGGTACCAAAAAAAAAAAAAAAAAAAAAAAAACCTGAGGAATGATTAGAGTCAGGTCTTGTGGGGCCTGATTACCAGAACGGGATCAGGCACCTTATGTGGTGGGTGGTGGGGAAGCCGCTGAAAGTTTCCAGCAAGACATCAAAGAAGTGTGGGAGGACTAGTGATGTGCAAGGGAAGCAGGTGACCGGCTGAGAAAGCACTGCAGTTAGCAAGGGTGGTGGCAGTGGAAATACAATGGAGGGCTATTAATTCAGTGTGGGGAAGGAAGCCAGAGGCAGCGGGTTGAGGAGGGGATAGAGGCAGGAAGTGGAGAAGCACACTCAGACTGTAAATAAAGAAGCTTCCCTGTGCAAGGAGGAGGTGGAGAGGAGCTAGTTCCCAGCTTCTGCAAGTCAGGGGGGCCTGGAGCAGCCACTCTGAGGAAAGGGAGAGAGAATGTTCAGGCAGGCATGGAAAGGACGTGAGCAATGACAAAGTGTATGCTCTGGTGCAAATTCAGATATGCTGAGGTTTTCTCCCAGCAGCAGAAGCCCAGTGTTAGTGCTACAGAAGCAGCTAGTTGGCTGGTCCAGGAGGGACAGGGTTAGCAGGAAGGAGGAGGCAGAAAGGCCTGGGCCATGAAGTTGAGGTTCAAGGCTGGATGTAAAGGAAGCAGAGGCAGGAGGGGATGACAAACTGGCCGAGGCACAGCAACCAGGGTTCTAGGGTCTCAACAGAGGCCAAATCCAGATCAGCTACTCTGGCACCCTTGGGTCTTGGCACAAAGCAAGGACTCGAATATTCTTGGCTGAAAGAATGAGAGACAACTCAGCTTCTCCTGCAGAGTGGAGGAAGAAGCAGAAGTGGGGCAAAGAGCAGCCAGGATTTAGATGGCCTGCTCTTCTAGGCCCCAAGGCAGTGCATCCTTACCCCAGGGGGATGAGAGGTAGTCCAGATGTGCTGCCTGCTGGGCACCATCCCTCTGTTCAAATCCTGGAGGCAGAGCATTGGAAGTCAGCTGGCCACTGGTGGCAGTGGCTGGGTAACGTCGGACGGTCCGGGACAGCCCCACATGCTGCTGGGAAGGGTGGGTCTGGCTGAGTGCACTCAGAGTCCTGTGGAGACAACCACAGGGGTTTGCATCCCAGAAGCATGTCTCTCTGCCTTCCCTCACCTGGCTGTTGCCTGCCTGTCCTTGCATTGCAACAATGCTTCAGTTTGGCTGACTCCTGGCCATGGAGGTCCCCCAAGACAGAAAGTCAGAGATGTGGGTGACCAGCCATCCCCAGGAGCATACCCACCCCTATGTGGAATAGCCAGGCTTTTGCTAGATTATTCTGGGTAAGCCACTCAGCCTCTCCACCCCTTGGCTGCAGAATAAAGGCATTAGCCTGCCCCAGTATAGCTCTGACGTTCTGAGAGTCTTGAGAGCCCACTTCTGGGGCAGTGCCTGCCCTGAAGCCAAGTCCTGTGCCTTGAAGCCAAGTCCTAGGTCCTTCCCTAGCCTCCCAATTGGACTCTGCCACTTTTTAATACAAGCCTTTATATGACTGCCTGTGGGCCAGAGGCTAGAATCT
This sequence comes from Heterocephalus glaber, assembly GCF_053883595.1. Lineage (NCBI taxonomy): Eukaryota > Metazoa > Chordata > Mammalia > Rodentia > Bathyergidae > Heterocephalus > Heterocephalus glaber. The sequence continues at coordinate 14,721,893 of NW_028258379.1, forward strand.
CCTTTTCATTTATCTTTGTTGTAAAAAATAATATAAGGACAATATTCAAGGAGAATGAATTCATCTTCCCCCAACACAGCAAATACTTCCATTTCCTTTCAACTTTTTCTATTGATATCTATTGATACAATGTAAATTCTAATTTTTTTCATTTAACATTAGATCACACTTTATATATGATTTCACATTTTTTTCCTTCTTATCATTTTCACTGTCCTATGACAATCAACCTGCAGATGAATCACAACTTACTCATATTCTGTTTTTAATTTTTAACTGTGGATACTTTTACACATATGATTTTTTTCCTTCTATTAAAATATTCCTTTAGCAGGATTCATTGTACCATTTCATTTTATTTTATGTGTTTGGATTTTTCAAATAATACACTTTTTATTTATGAGAGGATTCACTATACTAATTTATTCTGTATTTGAATTTTTAATAATAAACATTCTGAAAAGGGTTACTACTTTAGGATTAATTCAGTTCTTTGAGCTACAATGATTGTATCAAAGGTTATAAATATTTATAGTTCTAATATATACTGATGTATTGCTTTCTGAAAATCAAAATTACATCAAAAAGTATAAATGTACCATGTAGTGCACAGTCTCATCAGTGTAGCATATTAATTTTTTGTACTTTGTTAATAGAATAAGCATAAAATATTATATTTCAATATTGTTTTTATCTCCCTTTAAAAAATAACTTTTGGGGTGAGGGATTTAGCTCAGTGGTTCTGGCACCTGCCTCGCAAGGTCCCAAGTTTGATTCCCAGTACCAAAAAAATTTAAAAAAAAACCTTCCGAAGTTGAAATTTTGTTCATGAGTTTACTGGCTAATTATGAAAGTTTTCTGCTCATGTCCTTTGACATCTTAACTGAGTTGTTTGTCTCATCCATTTGAATAGATTCTCTTTATTCTATTATTGGGCAGGCTATTCTAACAAGGCAGCCTCTATTGTAAATACTCTGTGTTGCCCCCGTATGTGTGGACCACTTTGTACACAAGTTTCTACACTGAGCACAGTGGATGTTGAAGCTAAGCAGGATTAAGAACTTCCCCAAGATTATAGAACAGCTAAATTGGGGCATCCAGATGCCAACCAGGGCAGCCCCATCCCAAAGCTGTGTTCTGTGCCACCTAGCAAACCAGCCCAGACCTCAGTGGTGTTCCTAGGTCCCTTCCCCAGACTCCCAATTGGATTCCTTGCCCAACTGGGTTAAAGTCTTGGATTTTCTCCCTTCCTCACTGCTGACCCCAGGTGCCCAGGCCATAAGCAAGCTCCTTCTTATTCTTTTCTGCAGAAGTCAATGTTAGAGCCTGGTTACCCATTCACCCCAGTACCTACCCCCACCCTTGAGTTTTTCCCAACCCTGATGGCCTGGGCCTTGGTTCCTGTGAACTTCAATGCTCATCTTCATTCCTAGACTACCTGCAGCAAATCTCTACCTTCTTCTGTTTCCCAGGTTTGGGGGCTAGAGCAGGAAAGAGGTCCTGTCAGCCATCACGGAAGTTCTATGAGCCCGGACCTCAGGTGCCTGCTCCTCAGCACAACCCACTACTGAGAAAGCAAAATCCTTCCTGTGGCTTCCAAGAGCATGCTCGAGAGACTGGTTGAGGAGCCTGTGCATTGCTGGAAGCCTTCTCCTGGGCTACAGGCTGGTACCACAGCTCAAATTAGTGCCCTCACCACAAAGCACCCTCAGAGGTGAAAGCAACAGCTCATGTTCTGCCTAAACCACCTGACATTTTTTTTAACTTGACCCTGGCAGAGAACCCTCTAATGTGGTCACACTGGAAACTCAACAAGGTCTTTCTTGGTAACCTGTCATTATTATGTTTTTGCTGCTGTCGCTTGTTGCTTTAAATGGAACTTAATGCTAATGGCATGAAGATTCCCAAGTATAAGTTCCTTAAGGGCCAGTTGGTTAGCTTTGCAGAGAAAAAAACCAATAAATTTTTTAAAAGAAAAAAGAAAAAACATGACTTCCCTTGTTGTACATAGGACCTGGCTGCACAGAGGAGATAGGATGAGATTTAGACAGGAAAGATATGTCAGTTCTGCTTCTTCCTAGCAGTGTGGCCTCAAGCAAGTCACTGAGCTTCCCTGAACCCCAGGTTTCTCATCAGTGAGACAGGAAACTACCTATCCTACCTCACTGGGCTATTGAGAGGGCTAAGGGAACAGTGAGACCATGCACTTTTTTTTCTTTGCAAAAACAAATAAATAGTTACAAGTTGAAAAGTATGCTAGAATTTTAAAACTGCATGAACAAAAGGACACAAAAGGGTTAACTATAGTTTGGACTAACTCCCATCCTCAAGCCAAGTAAGAAAATGTGACTGGTCACTTAAAATTCTTTCTTCTTCATCTACAGAATAAAAGGACTCAAAGAACAAACAAACATCAAAACTTGTCACTGCTAATCAAGCATCTTTACATATGGAAGGCCAAGTGACTAATCTGGCATCAACACATTTTTAGTAACCAGAGTCCTCTGAGCCCAATTCATTGCCATTTACTGCTGTGTTGGAGAATTAAGCGTTAAATGGCAGAGCCAGACGTGGTGGCTCGTGCCTGTAATCTCACCATTTGGGAGGCTGAGGGAGGAATATTGCTGCAAGTTCAAGGCCAGCCTGAGACTACGCACAGAGGCCTTGTCTCAAGGAAAAAAAAAGAGTTAAATGGCAGAAATCCAAAAGCCTTTTGGACTAAGAGTAGCAAAGGAGGAGGCCTCCAGGTCTACATCTTACCCTGGGAGCACCCTAGCTATATTCTTCATACATCCTAGCTAGTCCTCAGGGGCCTACAAGGAGAGAGGTAGTGTGGGGGTTGCAGGCTCTGGGCTCAGCTCTGGCTCCCTGGTGATCTCCAACTGGTTGCTGCTGCCATCGCCATGTAGAAGGGCATAGGCAGCTGGGATGGGGTAGACACTGAACTGTACGATTTGTACGCTCAATCATCTGCTATGTGTTATCTTTGTATTCATTTCCCTTAAGCAAATCATAAGCCTTCAACCAAGTCCTAGTTGCGTGTCTTATCCTAGTCTCAGGTTATGAGAAATAAAGAGAAGACTCTGGCACCGTGTTTGGTCCAGGGTGGTCCAAAGAAGCAGTGTCTGTCTCCATCCACCCCTCTCCAGGGCAACTGAGTAGTGGCAGCAGAGGCAAGTGGAGAAGGTGCCTTTCTTGGGCAACAGCCCCTGGGGAAAGGGCCTGTTGACTATTAGCCTTAGAAGACCTGCAGCTGTTTCGTCAACTAGCACAAGAATAGAACTTGCTATCTCTCTCTCTTTTTTTTTTTTGGTACCAGGGATCAAACTTGGGACCTTGTGTTTGCGAGGCAGGCGGTGGCACCACTGAGCTAAATCCCCGGCCCTTAGAACTTGCTATCTCTCTGTGGTTGTTCCAGGGAATTTCTGGTGAAGCTGCCACAATGCACTAAAACAGCCATCAGCAGACTTTAGGATTTAATGGATGAGTACAATTTTGAAACAAATTTGGAGGACTAACATAAATTGCCAGCTTTTTGTTTAGACAGAGTTGCCCGTTCATCACGAATGTCACTGTGACTGGATTAAGAAAGGCCTAGTGGGTTGGTAAAACACACCTCTGGGTGTGTCTGGGTGGGTTATGGAGGTGTGACTTTGGGTACTATATCTGGTCCTTGGGCCCTTCCTCTCTGGTGCTGTTCCCCTGTTGTTTCTCAGCTGCCATGAACTAAGCACCTTTGCTCTTCCATCTGCCAGGATGGTCCTGCCTACATCCTACCAATCATGAATTGAATCCTCTGAACCTGTAAACCAAATCAAACCTCTCCTCCATTAAGTAGTGGGTGTCAGACATTGTATCCCATCAATGGGGAAGCTAATACAGTAGGTTAAATATGCACACAAACATACGGGTACTATTTATTACCAGCACAATTACATGAAAGAAAAGACATTTCAATGTCAAAAAAAGAAATATTTGAGTAAATTTAACTTCATGAAAATCTCCCCACACTGAGTTTCTTTTCATGGACCATGAAAAGTTCATTGAAGACCAGCACCAAGCCAAAGGGGAGCCAGTGGATTCACTAAGTCCTGCTCTCACCTGAGAACTCCAGAACTCTTTCAACCGTTCTAGGGATGCCCATCCCAGCTATCTGAGAACTTCAAATCCACATTGTCTGGACAGTGTGTACCCACAATGCCACTCAGTTAAGTGTGCAGGGTGTGCCCACACCTTGGTCCCCCACACTAAGGTTTTCAAACAATGATGGTGACACACATGGCTGAAGGCTCCATGCCCTCCATCCCATCCACTTTCACCCCCATCTGGCGGCTCCACTGTGTCTAATTTATAGAGATATAAATAATTTGGATTTCTAAATGCTATTTTGTTTTAACAGAATCTTTGTTCTTAAGAGAAAAAATTTAAGATATCACTACAAGATGCACAAAACGGTTATCATTACCATTGTTTGAGCACAGAGCCAAGTGCTTTAAATATGTCATATTATCTACATCACTTCAGCGAATGAGAAAAATAAATTGCAGATTAATAAGGATAGTATGCTTTCAGTTTTATATTTTAAGTTTATGTTAAATGTCTCCCTTCTGCCATACACATTTCTACAGCCATCAGAAAGGTCTGTAAACAGTGGATACTCTGAGAATGAGAGTGCCTGTGTGTGAGTAATTATAGTTTTAAAATGATGTTATAATTATATTATTTCTATATTTTCAGAATTTTTAAACAATAAATATGCATCACACAGAATAAATGTTTACTTATTTTGTAATCAAAACAAATATTTTCCCCAGGAACTCCATTTTATAGACAAGGCAACTGAAGCTCAGAAAAAGCATGGTAAATACCCATAAATAACGAGGACCCGAGGTGGACGGTGATGGCAAACAGAGACACGGAATTCAAATGCAAGTAGGACTATATCTAGTAGAAGGGCTCTAGAAAGCTTCAGGAGGGAAGCAACTTTCCAGCTGCTGCTTAATGAACAGGTAGAGCTTCAAGAGCTCAGAACAAGAAGACCTTCCAGGTTAGAAAAATAACGTAAGAAAGGCACAGAGATGGAAACATGGGCTATATTTAAGGAAGAATAAGGAGCACTAGTTGAATAAAGCACAGGATGGAGAGGGGGGAAGAGAAAAGAAATAATAGTAATTAGTGCCTATAGGCAGCAGGCATCATAATAACTGTTTCACATATCATTTACCTGATCAAACAACTCTATGATCAGAAATCTTTGCCTTTCCCACTACCCCCCCCCAAAAAAAGCCTGTGAAAGGTAAAATCATGCAGAAACCCTTATTTGACTAAAACCATCTTAAAGTAGTAAGGCAAATGATCAGATGGGGAAATACACATGCAATTGTATCATAGACAAAGACACATTCCCATATTATCTAAAGAGTTCCTGGAAACAGAAAAGATAGAGACTAAGAGCCCTAAAAGAAAAATCAGCAAAGAATATGAGCAAAGTTCACAGGGAAAAAAAGTCAAATGTTTTTTAAACAGAGAAATGTGCTCAACCTTTCTCCTTATAAGAGATGTACAAATGAAAACTCTGGGATAGCATGTTTTAGTAAAACTTCAAGAGTTTATTAACATTCATTTGGTGAGACTGCAGAAACAGGCACTCTCAGATGTTGCTGGTAGAAGTGTAAATTGATACAACTCTTGGAGAGCAATTTGGTAATGTGCACTCACAGGTCAACGCATGGATGCTATGGCCTTGCAGTTCTACCATCAGGACAAACCTGCTGTGGTAGGGCTGCTGCTGCTCTGGTTGGGCCACCTTTGCAGCTGGAACATCCCCAGCAGCTGCATTACTGCACTTTACTCTTGGCCAATGGGAGTCACCTGAAAAACTTCTCCCACTCTCATGACTATGCAGCCAAATGCTGCTGGAAATAGAAGTTCAAAAGCCCCTCCCTGGTCCCTTGTCTCAAGGTGGGACAACATTGTAAGCTCTGTTCAAAATCAGCACAAAGCTTGATTTCCACGAGTCTTCATCCTTGCTTGACTTATTCCCTTAACACAAGCCCCCCAAAATCATATACACCCGAATCGTCCTTCTAAGGGACCTGATCTAAGACACTTGTAAATGTCCAAAATGATGCATGAACAAAGGTTATTCACAGCAGCACTCTTTTGTAATAGCAAAATATTTTTTACAGAACAGAAACAACCGAGGTGCCCTTCAGTGGGAGATTGGTTAAACAAACAGAATAGCACTGTGTGCTGTGGAAACAAAAGCCGCTCCTTCACATCAATAAGGAACACTCTCTAAGATAGATTCAAACATGAAAAATGACAGCCCAAATCCTAACACTGGTTTTTACATTTTTAAATGGTTGGAAAAAGTCAAAGAAGAATAATATTTATTGACATGAGAAAATGAAATAAAATTCAAATTTAAGTTTCCACGAATAGAGTTTGATGGAAACACAGCCATAGTCATCGTCTAGGATTGTTTTTACTCTCCAGTGGTGTCACTGAGTAGTTACAGAAGCCATCTGTCATAGGAAGCCTAAAATATTTTCTATCTGGAATTTTATGGAAGAAGTTTGCTGACTCCTGATGTAGGACAAACTTTTGTGTGAAAATAAAGACACAGGTTGTGTTTGTTTGCATATTCATAAAGCAACCATGGGAAAGATACCCTGGGAAATTAGTAATAGTGGTTACTTATGTGGGGGGAGGGGAGTGGGAAGTGGGGTGGGGGATCAACAGGTGCTACAATTTAATGAATGCTTACTCTGTGCCCAGCTCTGTACCAATAATGCATGTCATGTGCATTATGTCACATATGACTTGACTACTCACCACCCTTTCTGTAGTTGACAAAATAGAATGCATGCAAGCTCTCTATACCTTGCTAAATGCCGCAGGACTCCTAAGTGTAGAAGCCAGGCTACTAAAGCAGATTAACTTCATCCAAAATCCACCCATCATTTGTCATTTGTTTATCACCATTTTACAGATGAAGACACTGAGGTTTTAGGGGATGAAAGAACAGGTTTGGGCCTACATGGCAGAAGGTCTGCCTGAAATGCTGGGTGAGGTATCTGGGCTGTAATGAGTAGGTGAGGGGGAGAGCTTAGAGATTTGGGGGCAGGGAAATGACACCCTCTTTCAATCATTCAAGAAGCACTTACAAAGTGTGTCACATGTCAGGCCCTGGGGCCCAAGCTTCCCACCTCATCTCCAATGGAGACTGGAGAAAGGGACCAGCATCTCCGTAAAGGTGAGGAGACCCAAGAGAAGCCAACAGTAGCCTTAAGACCTTAGCGGCCTTCAAGTAGGACTAGGCAGGATGGATGGACATTCCTAAGTGCTAACTATCCTGGAGAAAGCCTACCTGGTGGTGGACAGATCAGGGGCGGGGGCTGGAGGCCTGCTGGAAGGCGTTGGCTATACTCTGGACTAGCTGTGACTGAGGATGATACTGAGAGGCAGAGATTCAAGGGATATTCAAAATGCAGAGACGAAGACAATTCCCAGTGATGGCTTGAACAAATGGGAGGAAGGGGTTTCAGGGGCCCAGAGCTCAACCTGAGAGATCCAAGAAGTGGACAATGGGCTCAGTGCTGTGTATGATGGATGTTCAGTATCACAAGATGGATATCAAGACAGAAACATCCAGGAGGAGGAGGAGGCAGGACTCGGAAGAGGGTCCTTAGGGCTGTAGAAACATCAAGGTATGAGAGGCAGGGTGAGGGGAGATGCTTATCGGTGAGGAGGCACTGTCTGCAGAGTTAAGGGGGAAGATCAATTCCAGGCAAGGAGAGGATGCAGAACAAGCCCAGCCTCAGCCTTGGAAGGCCCTTGCTCATTCTGCTAACACCTCTCATGTGAAGGGGAAAATCTGTTAATGAACAGAGGGGTCTCAGTTTTAAGTTTTGTTCCCATAAATCCTTCTCCAACCATTGGCGCTTGCCACCACTTGTCTGGTAGTGCATGATTAAACAAATGAACAGGCAATAAACTAGTATTAGCAGAAAACTCTTGCAACAGCCCATCAGACTTCACTCAACAGTTTGCTCTTTTCATAGACATGTGTGCTATGGAGCTGCAGTGGGGTTTTTTTCCCCCCTTTCGCGTGCACAGACGATCGTCATAGTTTCTGCTAATAAAACTGTTTCCAGCTAATTCTAATCATGAATCAACTGTATTGATGGTTCATAGCAATCTTTATGATTTCCAGGTGCTCTGACACCGAAACACTTTGAGAAATGTAAGAGTACAGAGAATAAAGAAGGGTGAAATGGGGTTGGGGAACCCAAGGTTTAGGGAGCAAACAAGGAAGAGGCTGAGAAGCCAGGGAAGGAAAGGGAGCAAGGAGAGAGCGGAAGAAGGTGTTCCCAGAACTCTCTGCTTCCAGCCAAAGCAGAAGCGGTACTCCTTCCTGTGACAGTGGGCCCAGCTCCCTGGAGGTTAGCATGCCCTGGCACCTCCCAAGTGGCTCAATTTCTCCAGAGAACTTGGTTGCTGGTAAGGCTGAGGGAAGCCCTGGCGGAGCTCTATCCCTTCTCCCCTTCCAGATGGCCAGGCAGCCCTCACACTGAGCCCAGGTTCAGACACGCTTGGCTGCCACAGCCCCGGGACCTGAGGTAGAGACACATGGGGACAGTGCCTGAGTGGAAGTCAGCACCTGCCTATTGCTTGGCACACTGAGGGAGCATCGTCTACACTGGTCTCAAATCCCCACTGCTCTCCTGAAAGGCTGAGAGCCAGCCCTCCAAGGTGTCCTCCAGGTGCCTCAAGATAACTCCTGCTTCTGCCCACCATGTCCACCTCCCCAGCCCCTCAGCCTCACTGGTCACCTTGAGGTCCCCACTCGGCGGCCTCACCCTACTCCCTATGAATCACACTCCCAGCTCTGAGCCTCCAGGCCTCCAGCTCTTTCCGTGGCCACACCCAGGTCTGAGAGGCCTGGAGCTCTGGCACCCAGACCCCAGGGGTGCCCCTGCCAGGATGTGGGGTGGGGAGGAGGCACAACCCTGGAGGTGACATTCCTGCCCAGAACTCCATCCTGCTCTGCTTCCCAGCCACCTGGGGAGAGAGCACAGCATCCCTGTTTCCAGGCAAATAAATAAGTGGCAGGGGGAGACTCCGGCTCTGTGTGTCCCGGGGAGTGTCGGGGAGAGGGACAACCACACCCTGCCTGAGGCTCATCCCCACTTTAAGAGCAGCACTCTAGTAGGTTCTGCCTCTGATTCCAAAGGATCCAGAGCCTCCTAAGCACCTCATTTCTCTCCTCCACCCTGCACACCAGTCACACCTCTATAACTGTGAGCACATTTCCACTGAACTGCCTGCCTTATAGGCTGCCAAGCCCTCGGCCTGTTGCATCAGCTTTGTTCTCTCCTGGCTGGACAGGCCAGCTGGAGCAGGCTGCCTGCGCACTGGGCTCATACCTGTGGCCCCTCAGGAGAACAGGTGGGAGGAGAAGGTGGCCCTGAGGTCTGCCTAGGGCCCAGAAAATGTCCTTTATCTTCTACCAAGCTTGCCCAATATCAAACTCCTACACAATAGTCTTCTCCCTCCCACAAGAAGAGGAGCCACTCCCAGAGCCCTATGCCTCCTGGGCCCAGCAGGACCCCCTGAAGCAGGCTGAGGACACAGACCCCAGAGGGGAAGGGACTGGGTCTTAGCCTTTTCATAGCTTCCATGGGATTACCACAGTGCTGGGCACACAGTTGCTTCCCCTCAAATGTTAATTACATGAACTTGGAACTTCTCCAAGCTTCTCCCAACTCTCCTACCTCACTGGAGTTACCCGCCCAGGCCAGGGGAGGCTCCCTTCTACAGCCAGTCAGGGTTCCTGAAGTTTTGGGCTCCAAGTTTCCCCGGGCAGGACTTGTCAGACCTCAGGAAACCCAGATTTCATGAATTAATCATTCAGCCACCGCCAAGGTGCACTTATGTATCCTTGAAAGAGCACAGTCCCATTGGGCACTATGGACAGACATCTTGCCCATGGGCAGCTTACAAGCCAGACAAGGAAAGAGAGGGTAGAAGGGGGCCTGACATACCAGTTGCCTTTGTATGCATTAGAAAGGGGCCCCTCTGGGCAGCCAGGGACAGAAGTTGCCCCACTTCCTTCAGACCAGAGCAGTGGCTAGATTTTAGCCTCATTCATCCCCTTCCCAGTACTCTGGGCAGGATGCAACATGCACAGCATATACAACAGCCCAGAGACCAGCCCCGGGATGTGAGTGCTTCATAACAATCCAAGAGACAGAAAGCAGGAGAGCTGCAGGAACCAGGAGTCTCGTGGCCTGGGGAGCTGTCAGCCCAAATGATCCAGGCCTCCTGAGCTGATGTGCCCCTGGTGTAGGTGGCTGGAGAAAGCTTTCCAGATTGTGAGAAGTGGCTGGAGGAAGGGATGGGGAAGACAGAGAGAACCATGAGCATAAAGGGATAGATCCAGCAATGTGCTGGCAGTGATGTTCATGGGGGAACAAGGCCTGTGTGGTTAAAGAGAAAACAAGAGGAGCCAGGGATGATTATAATAACAGAGAAGAGCTACATAGTGCTTATTATGTCCCAGGCACTATGCTAAGCATTTCCCATATATTAATTCATTTAATCATCATCATTAAAATTAGGAAGTAGATATTATTATTATTATATCCATTTTAGAGATGAGGCACAGAGAAGCTGGGTAACTTGCCTAAGGTCATACAGCCAATGATTAACAAAGCTTGGGACCAAATACAGGTATTCAGCAGATAATTCGGTTCCAAAGTCTGCACTCTATCTAAACTGCTAACTTTAGCTCTGCTTGAGAAATATACTTTGGGACTGAGCTGTAGAAAACCAAGAATCTGGGCTTCATCGTGTGAGACTTTGTGCATAAAAGGGAACCCTTGAAGAAGGCACTTTTTTAAAATCAGGAAGTAACAAGGTTAAAAATGGTCTCTTAGGAAGAGGATCATAGAAAAACTCTTTCCTGGAGGGCCTCTACTTGCCCCTGTGGCACACACTGCTCAGAGATGCTCTCTTCCCCATCTCCAAGAGCACCCTCAAAGCCCTCCCACAAGCCCGGTGTGCGTTAGGGACTGGTGCAGGCCAGGACAGGGTTTGAGCTCTTGTAACCTAGCACTCCTTGTGCCTGGAATAAAGGAAGGCCAGAGGAAAGGAGAGAGGAAGGGAGGGAGGGAGGAGCAGAAGGAAGGTGGGGAGGCTGTGCAAAAAAAATTCTTGTCAGTTGTCTGACCCAAAGATTATCCCTCTTTTAGGCATCCTTTCTTCCAATCGGTCTGAAAATTCCATCATGGCAAAGGGATTACGATGAGTGCAGGATTCATGCAGGAGAGGGTTATTTCTTTTAGGGTTACCTCTTGGAATGTCTCTTGGGAGGTGCAGCTAAGGGAGCTAATTGCAGGTGATCCCCTCTTAGTGCAAGATGCTGTACTAAGACATCTGGAGATGTTGAAATGCTGGACCCAAGTGTGGGCAGATGTGCTGCCAGAAACAGATCAAGGCCTCCTCTGGCTATTGGAAAAGGACATCTGCTTGTATTGAAGGGAGGGTTACTGTTCTCAAACCCAAGGAGAGGAAGCCAGCTGAGCTGAGATCAGACAGGAATGAGACTTTTCTAACAGAGTCTCCTCCTCTGGATATGTGCCATCCCAAGGCTGGGATGGGAGGCAATCAAGTCTCTGGGAGACACAGTACTCCCTACAGAACCCTTATTGGTAAAATACAGTAGTTCCCCCTTATTTGCAGTTTTGCCTTTCATGGTTTCAGTTATTCGAAGTCAAACTCAGTCTGAAAACATTAAATGGGAAATTCCAGAAATAAACAATTCATACGCTTTAGACTGTGCACTATTTTGAGGTGCATGATGAAATCTTTCACCCTCTCACTCTGTTTTTCCCGGGATGTGAATCATCCCTTTGTCCAGGGTACCCACACTGTAGATGTGACCCTCTGGTTAGTAACTCGCTATTTTGGTTGTCAGATTGACTGTCACAGTATCACAATGCTTGTGTTCAAATAACAACCTTATTTTACTTAATACTGTCCCTAAAGTGCAAGAATAGAGCTGGCAATTTAGACATGCTAAAGAGAAGCTATGTCAAAGTGCTTGCTTTAGGGTGAGAGTTCTTGATTTAATGAGAAAAGAAAAAAAAATGATGAGATTTCTAAGCCCTAAAAATCTGCTATCCATGAAATTGTAAAGGAAAAATAAATTGGTACAAGTTTTACTGTCACTCTTCAAACTGCAAAAGTTATGGCTAGAGTGTGTGATAAACGCACAGGCGATAGGAAAAATACTAAATTATAGGATTCAGAGCTATCTGCAGTTGCAGAGCATCCAATGGGGGTCTAAAAATATATCCCCCTGAGATAAGAAGGGATTACGGTGATAGCCACACTTACTGAACACAGACTAAGCACCAAGTCCCAAATGTACATCACCTTATAAAGGTCCTCATAACAACCTGAGAGGTAGGTCTCAGTATCCCAGCATGGCCTTTAAGAAATGCATCTGAAGAAGGAAAGCAGCTGTCTCCAGGTCAGATGTCTCAGGAATGTCATGACCCAGGCTTCTAAACCTCAGTGTGCTGGGCTTTAAAGCTCTGTGTGCTCCTCTCATCGCAGGAGCCAAATTCTCAACTCTCAGGCTCTGGCCACACATGGAGTCTTGGTGGTACTGCCTGAAGTAAGAAGTGCATGAAATCTGGAAATGTGTGGAGATCTGAAGCCATAAAATGGATTGAGAACAGAAGGTAGCAGGGATTTAGCTCAGTGGTGCTGCTGTCTGCCTCGAAAGTGCAAGGTCCTGAGTTCGATCCCTGGTACCAAAGGGAAAAAAAAAAAGGAGAACAGAAAGTAGGGTATAAGGGACCTGCCAAGTGTTGTAGGAGATCAGAGGTGGAGGAGGGACAAGAAAAAATTTGAAGCTGCAGAAATTGAGTGAGGACCATTTCCCAAGGCCACAGAGAGCCTGGTGGATGGGTCTCTCACCACCACCTGGTTGGCCATGAGGTGTCCGCCTCCTGAACTCAGCCTCCTCTGTCAAACAAATTATTTCATAGTTCTCCCCTCACACGCTCCTGAGTTCTGTAGGGCCTCTGACCTCCACCCAAGAGAACCTGTGGAATCCATTTTTTCCCAAGGAAGGGGTTCTGATAGGGTGTGGCCCGGCCAGGGATTTGAGAGGATGCTGCCTTCCTTGTCAGCAGTATCAGACTCCCTTGTGGCACCTCAGCCACAGCCCACAACCCTGTGCCAGCCCACATAGATGGACAAGTGAGACCATGGCCAAGGGCCGAGGCCCCAGGAGGAAAACGCTGTGTGGGTGACCGGCTGGGAACAGAAATGTAGTAGCTCCAGAGGTTTTGATTTATAATCTTTGTTTTGCAAGGAGCGGGGATTTTTCTCTTCAAGAGCACTCGACTTCCTTGAATTTTAGACCTTTCACAAATATTGTTTTAGGAGAAAAAAGAAGAAAAAAAATATCCTCACAGAATGCCTGTCCCAGCTCCTCACTTCCACAATGAATCACGAACACAAAACCACAGCTATGTGGCTAAAAAAGCTAAGAATGTGTTTTCCCACTTCGTTATTGGAAATCATTTAGCAATCTTCACTATGTCATAGGCCGACAGAGGGACAGACAGGCAGACTGTCATACTCCTTGGGATACTAAAAGCACCCATTTATTATAGGCTCATCAGATAACTGCACCCCTCCCTGTTTTTCCCTTTTAATCCTTTTCTGGGAAATTATCCTGCTGAGTTTAAATCTCCCTCTCAGCCCCCCTGGAAAAGCATTTGCACACACTTGTGTGCAAGGGGAGGGGGAGAGGGATGGGGAAACAGACAGATCCAGAGAGTCCTGCGGTGGACACAAGTATATGCTTCAGTCTTTTAAAAAAATTACTGTTATCATAATACCATTTTGATTTGCTGAAGTGATTTTCACCTGGGAAGCTCACAGTGCCTTTTCTGACAGTGGCAAATGAATTAACCGACGGCAGATTTACGGATGGAGTAACTGGAAGCACTACTGAGCCTATAAATCAGAAACTTCCTCAGCATTCCGGGCAACGAGTGAAACCTGATATATATTTGAAAACCTAGAGCTCAAAAGAAGTCACAAGGTGTGAGAACTTCCTTTAGGATGTTTGAGGCATACTCTCCCCACAGTTTTTAATCCAGCCTTCTGTTACCCCCCACCTCCCGGGGTGACACTCACCAAGAAGCAGAATTCTGTCAAATGTGGCCGGCTGGGACAGACCTTCCCAGGGCTTTCACCATCTTTCCATTCCCACTTGCTCCCTCGCTCCCTACCTAACCTTCTCCTTCCAAACCGAAATCCTAGAGGATTTAAATCTCGAAGTGAGTACAGCCGTAAGCATGCTCTGTTTATTGTTACTACTTTTTCAAGACTGCTGCAGGAAACTGCATACATGAACATTTTCCTAGGCCAGCAACCTCCCTTTGCTCCACACCTGGCTGTCCCAGGCCCTCACGGCTCTTTGGATTTTTCTGAAAAGACTCTGAATGCCTATCTGGCCCAATTGTCTTCTGCAGCTCCCCACTAGAGCCTGGTATTCCCAAACTTGCCCATTCACTCACCCCAGAGGCCCGTCAGCAAAATGTCGGCAAGCGAGGCTGCCCTCAGTTTCCTTGTTGTAAAGCAGGGTGACAAGAATAGCCTTCTCACAGGGAACTGTGGGAAATGGCAAATGCCCCTCCCAACTCTGGAGAGGTTCCTTCACCCTCTTCCTTCCAGCCTGGTTCAGCCAATGGGGACCTCCAGCAAGAAGTCAGAGGCAGGGCCGGGGATTTAGCTCAGTGGTTCCACCGCCTGCCTCGCAAGCGCAAGGGCCGGAGTTCGATCCCCAGTACCAAAAAAAAAAAAAAAGAAAAGAAGTCAGAGGCAGGAAGAGTGAGTGGAGGTCCCCTGCCACTGTCTCCCCACAGGCACTGCAGGTGGGTGGTTGTGTTACTTTGGGTTCCAGCAACTGCTGGTCCCATGCTCCTTTAGACCTGGAGGTTTAGGGCTGTGCTACATACCTACCTGTGGGGCCCATCATCCTTTGCAGTTTCTGGCCACCCCTGTCCTTGCCTTTGTAAACTGTCCCTATCTCTTTCCTGCCAGAACTTTGATCCAGATAAAAACTATTAGCTATGAGTACTGAGCACTGAACTATGTGCCTCAGCACTTTCTCCACATTCTTTTGTTATTCAGACCACAGCATTGTGCAGTCAGTATTAGCAATAGCATTTTACACCCAATGTGCAGTGACTGGTGCACTACAGAATCACATGAAACTGAAGTCTGTCTGATTCACAACCTGTGTTCTCACCCCTGTGCTGTGGTGTCTCCACTGCTAAACTAGATGGAACCCATAAAGTGCTGGCTTCCTCATTAAGCCTCCACAGCTGGGAGGTTCAGACAACAACCACACTACACCTAAAACACCCAAGTCTAAATTGTGCTTTACCATAACCCTAACCACAACCCTCAGACCACACTAATGTTGCACCTCTAATCCTACCCTAACCACTATTGCATTGTTAAATTGAACATCCTCCTAACCACAACCCAGTTCCACCCAGACCTACTCCAAGCATCTCCCACCGTAACTATAAACCCAGACCCACCACAAGGCTGTGATGAGTACCCAGGCCTCTCCCTGCCCCTCTGTGCCTGTCCAGTGGCAGGTACAGCCCCCACCTCCACTTATACTCCTCTAGTTGGACACAAGTGGCCAAAAAGCATTTGTGCAAAATCCCCTTCCTGAATGTCACTGAGCTGGTGACTGCTGTGGGGCATCAAGGAGGGAAAAGAGAAGAGGGTCAACTGGCACCATGCCTGAAACACAGCAAGGGTGGACTAAATCCTATTCGTGGTGATGATGGTGATGATGAAGAAGGAGAATTAGAAGAGGAAAAAGATCTGTAGTTTTCTCTACCACCCAACTACAGAATATGGGAAGGCAGGGGACCAAGAGCTCAAATCTCAGATTTGTGAAGGGCTGGGCCCAGGGCTGGGCTGGGAGGAGTCCCTGCTCGAGTTTGGATTTTGAATGATCCCTAGAGGTCCAGGTGTTGGAGGCCTGGTCCCCAGAAAAGCTCGACTGGGAGATGAACCCTTTAGAAAATGGGTTCTACTGGGTCCTTAGATCATTAGGGGTGTGCCCTTGAAGGTGGTGATGGGCTCCTGTCTCTTCCTCTTCCTCTCTTGGTTCCTGGCCATGAAGTGAGTAGTATGCTCTGCCTCACACTTTCCCCCACTGCTGACCAGAGGCCTAAAGTAATGGGTGGGTCTGCCACATCTTGGACTGGAACCTCTAAAACTGTGAGTCAAAATACCCTTTCTCTCTCTCTCTTTTTTTTTTTTTTGGTACCGGCTATTGAACTCTGGTCTTTGCACTTGCACAGCAGGCAGCCAAACCACTGAGCTAAATCCCCGGCCCCAAGCCCTTTCTCTTTATAAGTTAATTATCTCAAGTATTTGGTTACAGTGATGGAAAGCTGACTAATGCAGTCCTCTTCTAGAACCAAACCCAGGGAGGGGTCCTGATAATCCTTAACCCTGGGAGAATTTAGAAAAGGGAGGCACTCAATCTTCATCCAAGATCTTGGGGCCACCTCTGGTAAGAAGTCCACCTTCAGGCTTAAATACAAGAAGGGAGAGGAAAGAGGAAGTATACAGGAAGCAAGCACCATTTCCCTCAAATCTGCCCAGCTGCATATTGTGGGAAGCAGGAGGAGCTGTTAAGAGACCCAGGGCCACCTTCTCCCCTGAACACTCAGAGGCCTGAGCTCTGCCTCCTCACCAACCCAAAAGTGTCTGCCCTGGGTGGAGCATCCAGAAGGAAGACACTTGCTAGCTCTGCCACATGGTGAGAAAGAAGATACACTGGCCCCTACCTTCCTCTCAGCCTTTCCTGGGACCCCCTAGGCCCAGGGTCAAAGCATAGCCAGAGGACCATCCCCTTTCAGAGGAGATTCAGTTGCAAATCCAGCTGGAGAAGACTCCCTTGAAGCAACATGCTTTGTAGGGGAAATGGGAACAACTTTCTCCCAGAAAGAAACCACATACATAGGCTAGGCTCTGCACAACTCTTGGGGTACCTGTCCCAGATGCTGTAATGGTGGGTCTTGAAGCTGAAGGTCCAGTGCAGAACAGCCTGCCTCCCTCCTCTACCAGGTTAGAATGGAGCACTTCTGACCTACCCAGGCTCTCCAAGCAGCCTCTACTGGGTAGGGATGCCTCGGGACAGGCAGTGTTGGCTCCCAAAGCACCTTTCACAAATTTTCACATGGCCTGTCTATGCTTCCAGAACACATCCTGTACAAACAACAAGGAGAGGGGTGCAGATATTAAAGATAGCCCTCAGCTGAGACAAAGATCTCTGCTCTTACCAAAAATCAATCGTAGAAGTTGGATTTGGTGGTACATGCCTGTCATTCCAGCTACTTGGGAGGTTGAGGCAGAAGGGTTACAAGTTTGAGACCAGCCTAAGTAATTTAGCAAGACCCTGTCTCAAAACAAAAAAGGCCAGGGATGTAGTTCAGAGGTAGAGCACTTGCCTAGCATGCATGAGACCCTGGGTTCAATTCCTAGTAAACAAACAAACAAACAAATAGTAGCAAGCATCTGTAACTTTAGAACTGGGGGAAAAAAACCCTCTTCACTGGCCTGGCTGGAGGCCTCCAGGAGCATCTCCTCTGGGCCCTTCCCACTGGGCCCTTTCTCTCCTATACCCACATTACCAGGGAAGGTGTTTCATAGGGCTCTCTTGAGGGCCAAGAGATAGAAGAAACTGGAAGGAGACCCCTTCCCAGCCACCACAGCCCCCTCTGAAGATGCTTGGCACTCACTTAGGTCTGCTGCACCTGTCTTGCTTATGCAGCTGCCAACCTCAGGAGGCAAAGTTACCCTCAGCTTGCCCTGGCTCTCAGGCCCCCTTCAGTCAAGGGCACAGGGCAGGCAAGTGGCTGCCTGCTGGGAGGGTTGGGAGGGTTGGGAGAGCCCCTCCCCATCAGTGACATGCCAGGGCATGGGCCCAAGACCATCTCCCTGGCTCCTGGCAGCACGGGAAGATGCAGCATGACAGGGATGCTTTTTCAGTAGATAGTGATTTACTGAAGGCCTGCTATATGCAGGGTACTGTTCTAGGAGCTTGGGCTATATCAGCACCAAAACAAAGGTCCTTGCCCTTGAGGAGCCCACATAGAAGCTAGGGGAAAACAGACCTTAAACAAATATAATAATAAATGTCTTACTTTCTCATTGCTGAGACACAATACCAGACACCCACAACCTAAAGGAGGAGAGGTTTATTCTGGCTCACAGTTCATAGAGTTTTCAGTCCATAGTTGGCTAGGTCCGAGGCAGGGAAGCATGGCAGGGGAGCGTGGCAGAGGAGGCTTGCTTATGGCGTGGAGGCAAGAAGGAGAATGCAGGACCAAAGGAGGAGGGAGGGAGATAAACCATCCTAGGCCTCACCCCCAGTGACCCACCTCCTCTGACCAGGTCTACCTCCCAAATCACCCTGAGATATAAAATCTTCAGTGGACTAATCCACTGATAAGCATCACACCCCCATGATCGAATCCTCCCAAAAGCCCTACCTATGAGTGCATGAAGCTCTGGCAGGACATATGGATATAAACCATAACAAGAGATAAATTATATGCTTTGTTAGAAAGTGGAAAATAAAAAATACTGTGGAAATAAAAAAGTAAACCAGATGAAAATACTCTCAAGTTGCAGGTTGACAATATTAAGTAATGGGGAAATGGGAGACACCTTCCTCCTGGGAAGAAAACAAGTTCAGGGTCACCACATAAGCTTCACAGGCTGTTCACTGCCCAACTCTCGGAGACGTCTGTCATAGAAAGGATGACGTAAAAGATGTTCCCTGATACTGTGTCTGGGAGCTAAAGTTAACCATAAAGTTAAAATATTGAAAAAGTGGTTGGCGAGGGCCTCACTGAGGAGTTTCTTCCTGAAAGCGGCGCATGTACCTACACGAAGCGTAAGTACATCCCCCAGCTCTTTGTCAGGACTGCTAAATGACAACAATAACAGGTATTTGCAAGGCACATTTCAGTCCACAAACCATTCTCTCCCAAACATTGCCTTAGTGAATCCTTATGATTTCCCTGTGAGGAAGGAACTGTCTCCCATTTTACAGGCAGGGACATTAATGCTTTGCGCAGTTAGCAGCTTGCCTCAGGAAGTGAGGCCTGTTAGTGGCCCAGCTAGGAAGCAAAACCAGCTCTCCAGATTCTGTATCTATTACAAATAGTGTTTTCAGGTTCTAATGGTTGGGAAATTTCAGAAAACCCTGCGGAGGGGGGGAAGGTTGGGATTCAGAATTATAAAAACAAACCGAGAAAAAGGGAGAAAAATTCTAAAAAAAAAAAAAATGAAGAAAAGAGGAAGGAAGGTGCTCAACTCTCAGAATATCCAAAAGTCTGGAAGGCTGAGCCCAGCTGGGAGGCATCACTCAATGCCTGTGAAGAAGGCAGGGGGGCAGCACAAGAGAAGCAGACTCCTTTACTCCACTGGCCCTCACAAGGAGGATCTGAGGCCAGGTTGTCAGGGACAGCTAAAGTCTGCCTGATGAAAAGCTCATGTGTCCTTGTCACAACCTTGGAAATGGGCAAAAGGGGCAGTAAGCACCTTCACTATCAGGATGGAAACTGGCCAGGATGGAGGCCAGGATCTGAGACCATTTAGCTCCTGCACCTAGGGAAGGTCCAATTGATCCCTCTGCTTTATAAAAGTGGAAACTGAGTCCAGGGAGGGTAAAGGCCTTCCCAAGGTCTTCTGGCACAAATCTGTCTCGAGTCAGAGAATGGCCTTGGGTGTGAGGGACTTGAATGAGGAGAAAGGAGGCCAAACAGGAGGCCACGTAGTGCTCAGGAGAAGCAGAAAGCACTCAGAAACCCACTGGTGCTCACAGGGTGGAGGCTGGAGGTGGCTAGAGCAGGACCAGGCAAGCCTTCAGATGGGCCCTGAATAGGGCAGGCCCACAGCCTAGCTGCCAACCCCTGAGCTGCCTCAGTTTCTCCATCTATAAGCTCAGACAGTAAAGTGGAGAAAAATCTATCCTGGTAAATGGGATACTTACATTGATTTGTGACCGACACAGAGGAAGGCAGGTAGGTGAAGAGGTTTAGTTTTTATTGAACTTACTGTGTGCTAGATACTTCTGTCACTCTAAGTGGAGTATTTCCATGAATTCTCCCAGGCATTCTCTGAGATGGTGTTGTGGTTTATATCTAGATGTCCCCCAAAGCTTCATGTGCTCATAGGAGGGGCCTCTAGGAGGTGATTGGATCATGCGGCCATGAACTAATTTAGTTCACAGCTAAATGTGACAATGGGAGGTGAAACCTGGTTGGAGGAGGTGGATCATGGGGGTGTGGCCTGGAAGGGTCTATTTCCTTCCCTCCTCCCTTGATGTCTCTCTACTTCCTTTCTGCCAGGCCATGAGTAACACTCCCCTGCCATGCCCTTCTGCCATGCTGCTCTGCCTTCAAGCCAGCAAACTACCGTGAGCCAAGATAAACCTTTCATCCTTAAAGGTGTGGGTGTCAGGTGTTGTTTCTCAGTGATGAGAAAGTATCTAAGCAGACTTGTATTAGTTTCCCATATCAGAGTCAAAAACATTGAGTTTTAAGGAGGTAGAGTGGCTTGCATACCTAGTGTGTGAGGGTAGTAGGGCTTAAACTCTGCCTAACATCCAAGCCCATGCTCCTCCTGGCACTTTGCACTGCCCCTTCCTCCAACCACCAGACTCCATCTGCCAGGCGCCCAGCACTGCCAGAGCCAGGAACCAATCTTTGTTCTCCATGCCCGTACCACAGGGCCTCTTTCCTGCCGGCCCAAGCCAAATCCCAATTCTAGGATCAGGATACCCTTATTTCTGGGGTTGGGAGGAGGAGACACAATGCACAAGTTGCTAAAGTTTGGCTTCACTAAGCACAGCATTTCTGACTCTGGGCCATCAGGCTCTGGGATAATCTTTGCCATTCTGCTGAGGGGAGAGGCTGGCTTCCCTGTGCCCTTTGCCCCCAGGAAGGGATGACTGGGTGTCCCCTGCAGTGACTCATGGTGCACTGATCTACTGAGAGGTTGCTCTGCTCCCCCAAATTTACAGAGGCCCTCCATTTGGGGGCAGAGTCTCCACCCTCCCCTGGGCAAGGCCTGGGGGGAGGGAGGCAGCTCTCCCAGGAAACCACCAGTGGCACACCCTCAGTAGCAAGGGTTAAAGGTCACTTGTCTGGAAGTGCCAAAAGGGTCCTGGGAGCCTGGACTGGGAAGCCTCTGCCAAACGACCACTGCTCATAGGTATACCCTGCCACATGAGCTCATAGTCCCCAGCCTTCCTCTGTCTCCCCACAGACAAAATTGTGAAGAGGCTAGTAGTGTGCAGCCCAGGCCAGGCTGGGCCAAGGAAGAGGGGATGGGCCACCACCTTCTGTCCTCATCAGTGGAACAGGGAGACTGGCAGACTGGGCCTGGGAGCTGTGGGTGCAGGAGATACTGTTAAGGTGCTATAGACACATCAGCACACAAGCCAGGCGTGGTGGCACACACCTACAATCCCAGAATTTGGGAGGCTGAAGCAGGAGGATTACCATGAGTTTGAGGCCAGCCTGGGCTACAGAGTAAGTTCAAGGCCAGCCTGAGCTACATAGCTAGACCTTGTCTCAAACAAAGAAAAAATAGATCCATCAGCACACAGAACAAAACTCTTATCCTTCTGAATCTGACATTTTACTGTAGCAAGAAAAACAGTAAATCAAAGAAATAACCAAAATATCTAAAACATTAGTGTCCTAGAGAAAAATAGCCAGAAGGGAGAGGGAGTGTTTGGGGAGAGGGTCCTGCTGAGGGGGGAAGGAGAGGAAGTAGCCATGGGAGAATCTGGGGCAGAGTGGGTTGACTGTGTCTCCATAAAACATATACTGCAACAGTGAGTGTGACCTGATCTGAAAATAGTCTTTGCAGATATAATTAGTTAGGTTTAGAAGAGGCCAAACTGGATTAGGGTGGCTCTAAATCCAGTGAGTGGAGTACTTATAAGAAGAGGTGACACACAGACGCACATATGTAGTAACAGAGGCCATGTGATGACAGAGACGGAGATTAGGGCAGTGCAGGTACGAGCCAGCAAATGCCAAGGATGGCTGGGAACCACCACATGCTAGCAGAAGGGCATGAGACAGTCTCTCCTATGGAGACTCCAGCTTTTCCAATATCTTGATTTTGGACTTCTGGCCTCCAAAACTATGACAGAATAAGTACTATGTTTCCCCTCAAATAAGAACTAACTGGAAAATGAGCCTTGAAAGCTAGAGATCAAAAATGCTCCAATCAGGGCCGGGGATTTAGCTCAGTGGTTTCACCGCCTGCTGCACCAAGTGCAAGGACCCAAGTTCGATCCCCAGTACCAAAAAAAAAAAAAAAAAAAAAAATGCCCCAGTCAGCATATCCCTGCCTTACCTGCCTTACAGAGCAGCCACCAATCAAGAGAATAGTGAGATAGAATCTCCTGCATGTCACTGGCCAACACCATGGTAACGACCAACTAGGACTTGCTTTCTAGTTAGGTTTTATTTTGGAGGAAACACGGTATTTGTTGTTTTAAACCACCCAGAACATGGTAATTTGTTATAGAAGACCTGGGAAACTATTATAGTGTTCTAGAGAGGGAGGAATAACAAGTACAAAGGCCCTAAGGTGGGAGCATCATAGCGTGTTTGAGGAAAAACCAGTTGGCAGGTGCGGCAAAAGGAGGTGAATGGAGGAGGCAAGTGGTGAGGGGTAAAGTTGGAGGTATCAGGAAGGTTTTGGGGGGCCAGATCCCCAGAAACCCTTGTGGTAAACCTTTGATAAAAGGAAACTATCACACTTCGGACAGAGGGTCCTGGCTGGTGTAGGTTGAAGAGAGTGGGTGTGTTTGGTCCCTCAAGATCTCCATCTCTTGGTGTTAGTTTCATCACTGAATATGTCACATGATCGCTTCTCAGCCTTTTGGCTAAGATCAAGTGACTATGTTACATGAAGTGGCAAAAGATTTCATTCTAATACAGGTGCAGTTAGGATTGCCAATAATTACACCTGTAATCCCAGCAATCTAGAGGGGTGAAGTAGGTGGACTGCAAGGTTAAGCCTAGCCTCTCAGTGAGAAGGCCTTGGGTTCAACCCCTAGCCCCCAGTAACACACACACACACACACACACACACACACACACACACACACAGATTGCTAGTCAGCTGACTTTAAAACAAGGAGATTGTCCTGCATTCTCTAAGTGGGCCCAATGTCATCATAAGGGCTTTTCAGTGCAGAAGAGGAAGGCAAGAGAACAAATGAGACAGAGCGGATGGGCCAGGCAGAAGGGAGGTGCACACTTGAAAAGCACACCTGCTCTTGGCAGCTTCAAAAGTGAGGGAGGTGACCACAAAACAAGGCATGGGCATGGCTTCTAGATGATAGGAACAGACTTCAAGCAACAGCCAGCAAGTAAACAGATCTCAGTCCTGCAACTGCAAGGAACCGAAATCTGCCAACCACCTGAAAGAGCATGGACATGAATTCTCCAGCCCACAGGCATCTTGATTACATCCTGCTGAGATCTAGGTCAGCTGTCTGACCTATGGAACTGCATGCTAACAAATCTGTGCTGTTTGAAACTGCTAACTTTGCAATAATTTGTTCTGGCAGCTAAAGAGAATGAATATAGTGAAGGTATTCAGAAGTGGGTGTGCAGAAGAGAAGGACAGACTGGACAGTAAAAAGAAGGCAGATCCTAGCTGCTTCTTAGGGGACAGCCTGCCAGGAGCCACCACTCTGGGGTCGTCACTCCCCAGACACCCCTAACCATGACAGCTGCCTTGCTCAGCACATCCTCTGGGTTCCTGTTGCCCATATATTGGCCATGCCTGCTTAGGATGTCCCCAGGGCTCAGCCTCGAGGACCCCAGGTCTGGCTGAGAAGTAAACTCAATAGAGGGCCCTCACATTCTTGATACCTCCCCTCAGCCACCTCCCAGGAGCTGGTGCCAACAGTCCTGGCAGTGACCATACCCTGAGTCAGCTAAAGCCACTACTGGTGCTGCTGTTGCACCTGCTAGTCATGACTCCGCTGAGGCTGGGATCTGGACTCTGACTTCTCCCAGAACAGTTGTGGAGCATAAGTGTGTGAGTGTTCATTCCCATTCCCTCCCCTCCACCCAAGTCCTCATGGAAAGTAGAACCCACTTGCCAGTCGCTACCACACCTTACAAAGAGCTCTACTCACATGAGCGTATTTAATCCTCCCTGTAATCCCTTTGGGTAGAGACTAGTGGCTCAGAGAGGTTAAGATGTGACCCTAATGCCACACAGCTGAGGAGTGGTAAATCTAGACTGGAAACCTGGGACGATCTGAATCTAAACCCCAGGCTCTAGCCCTTAGTACTGAAAATGTGGTCCATGGGTCAGCAGCATCAGCCTCTCCTACGTGAGAGATGCTCGTCCAGACCTGCTGACCAGAAGCTGCATGTTGACAACTTCCCAGGACATTTCTGCAGTGGGTGCACACTTGTGTACTCCACAGTTTTCCATAGCCTGCTGGGTCCCTGATTCCTGTAACCAGTCCCATTATGATCTCTCAAGACCCTTGCCCAGCTGCCTCACTGTTGCTCCCCCGGTGAGTTATGCCCTCTGCTCCCCCCTGGGAAAGAAGTCTGGACCTGCAGCTCGAGGGAGGGTCCAGGCCCCTGCAGCCTGCTGGACAAATCAATCCACATCTGGCCTGGAGGACGTTCTGCCTGATGCCCAAGACTTTCCCGGCTGCTCCCTCTTGTCTGCCTCTGGGACATGGCTCTTGGCCTCTACCCAGGGCTTTTCTGAAGGAGGCTTCTGGCCATCACCGGTCCCCACAGCATCTCCCTTCTCCAGACATCTTGTACCCACTTCCCACTCCTAACGTGTCCACTACATCATGTCACCCCGGTGTCTGGACACTCAAACCCTGTCCAAGTTGCTATCAGGAAGGAGCGGCTGCTTGGGAAACCTGGCCAAGCTCACAGGAAATGTCTGACATCACCAGGCATGTAGGACTTGGCCTCCCAAAGCAAAACACAGCTGGGCCAACAGTGGCGGCTTGGACTTTCCCAGATTTCATGGCATGGTGGCCCCAGGGCAGAGAGGGACTGGGCTGGCCTGGAGGCTGCAGTTCATTAAGAACATCACAGTAGCCTCTGGCCAGGAAGCCTGTGGAAGTCAGAGATCAGCCCCACTGCTGGCCAGAAACCTCACCCAGGACCTTAGCCCTCCGTTGTCTCTTGCAATCCCTGGGGGATTGAAGGCTCACAGCTCACACTCCTCATCTAGGAGCCATTATTTATCCATTCAGCTTACAATGGTTGGGCACCTATGTGCCAAGCATTGTGTTAGATGCAGGGACTCGTACATGAACAAGCAGGACACTGTCCTTCTTCAGAGAACTCCTGGTTGAGGCAGCAAATGAACAGACCCCACCCACAGTGAGAAGTGGTTCCTGAAGGGAGCATGAAGTGCCTGTCTGGGAATCAGCAGGGCCTTGCCTTCTCCAGTCCCCTCAGCAGTATATGGGGTGGCATCCTGGGGTTCCAGGTACAGGATGAGTATTCAATGCCAAGTGGGCCCTTTGTCAGGCTAACTGCAGTTTTCAGTGGGTGTCAGAGAGCAAATATGAACTGAGCACCTTCTTCGAGCCAGGCACTGTGGAAGGGAGGGAGTCACCACCACCCAGGGCACAGCCCACAAAGCCCAGGCCCATATGCAGGACAGAGACCCTCCCAACACAGCGCACACCAGCAAGAAAGTGCTACAGGGGCCAGAGAGCAGGGTGGACAGAATCAGAGGAGGCTTTTTGTGGGAAGTAAACTGGGCCTTGAAGAAAAAGGAGGAATGAGATGAGCTGGAATATTGGGTAGGGGTATCAAATGGTTCTGAATTGGGTGCAAGGGTCAGAGTGAGTTGCCAAGCAACACGAACATCCACAGGATCAATGTATTATATAGAATGAGGAAATCCCACAAGCCAAAAGAGACTTCCAGAGGGAAAGCCCAACTGGAAGGACAGTGCACCCAACCTGCCCCTGGATGGCCCTCACCCCAGGCCCACCTACCTCTGTCCATTGGCTCTGCTGTCCCTGCTGTCTACCTGGGCCCTTGGCTCTGCTCTCTGTTTTTGCCCCAGCATTCCCAGGCTCAGCCACAGGGCTTGGCTCTTCTGGCTTTGACCTTGGAGCTCCTTCGGCCTCGATAGGAGTCCTTTCTTCCTTTCTTTCTGCTCCTAGCTGCCCTGCTTGGGTGCTCAAGATCTTGGATCCCCACCTTACCAGGACCCTGGTCTCCCTGCCCCACTCTTTCAGAACTGCTAGACAACTCCACCTCCTCTCCTCCCTTGCCCTCCAACTCAATGTCTCTCCTGGTCTTTCCTGCTAAGGACATATCCTCAAGATCAATTTCCTCTCCAGTTTTCTTGTCTTTGGAGAGGCCAAATCCTTTTTCCCCTTAGTTCAGCAAGACAAGGTTGCAACATTTCAGGAAGAACTTCCTAAGTAGAAGCAAATGGAAAAATCAACGTAAAAATCCCAAAGCAAAACACAACCCCTAGAAAGGGACCAGTTTACAAAGTTCAGATTTCCTGTCCTGAACTAGAAAAAGTCTAGCCAGATTGGCTGGCAAGCAGGCTAGGGACTCCTGCCCATGAAAGCTCCCTTGTCTACTTTTATTCTGCTCCCTTCCCCCACATACCTCTTTTCTTCCCCTCCAAGGAGAGGGGCTGGGTGATGAGTGAATGGAGGGGGCTCTGAGGAGGAGCCTTCCAAATGCCTGCCCTCATATCAGGTGAGGAGAAGGAGGAAGAGGAGGAAGAGCATTTATTAAGAGCTTACATGTGCACCAAGCCCTGTTCTAAGCACTTTTCTTATATTAACTAACTTAATCCTCACAACAATTCTGTGATGTAGCTATTAGCGCTGTCCCCTCCTGACTGATGAACAATCAGAGACACAGAGAGGTAAGTAACTTGCCCATGTCATCCACCTAGGAAGTGGCAAAGCCAGGACTGAAACCAAGAGACTCTGAGGCAGGAACACGCTCCCCTCAGCTTTCTTCTGGCCACTGGAGGAGAAAGACTTCACCCGCTCACACACCCTATACAGTCTGGCAAAGGCCCTGCCAACCTCAACCCCTGCTCCCCTGCCCCATAGCCCTGAAGGGAGAGGGTAGGGGAGGAGAATGGGGAGGACAGAGGAAAGACAATGCCTGTCTTCCCCACAGTCCTAAGGAAGAAGTCCCTCCTGACAGAGATGGAGCCCCGGACCCAAGGATCCCACTGAGGAAAGGACTTACCTGGCTGGTGACAGCTGTGGCACCAGTGGCTGTGTTCTGGCCACAGGGCCTTCTCTGGCCATGCTGCTCCTGCGGAGGTTGGGTCCCCTCTCAGCCGAGCGTCGGGGGGCCAGCCTGGAGTTCTGGGGATCAAATTCCTCCTCAGGAATGACCTCCTCACAGCGAGTCCCTCGGAAGCCAGAGCGGCAGATGCAGAGCTGGGGCCGGCTGCAGGAGCCACGATTCTGGCAGGGTGGCTGACACACGGCTGAGGAGACAGGGAGAGAGGCTGACAGCTGTGTCAGAGGCTGTGGGCTGCCAGACATTCTCCCATCAGAAGAGCTTCCTGACCCTGAGAAAGGACTGAGTGCTTTCTGGCCCCTCCTTCAAGTAGGAAGGCAAACTCCTGGCCCCAGAAGATTCCCTGGGCCCATTTCTCTCTCCCCACCACCCACAGTCCTCTGGGATAAGTCTGCCTTTGATTTTGGACAAAGTACAAGATGGAATAACCAGAGCTGTGGGCTCACACAGCACTTCCAGCAGAATATCTGAAGGGGAAGTGAATTGCCTACCCGCATATTTATACTTAAATGTCCACTCTAAGGGGCTGGAAACCCCATGAAAGGCATTTAATTTTGTGCCCTTTGGTAGCCCCAGCACTTAGAATCATACTGTCAGAGAGTAGATTATCAATAAATACTGAATGAATGAATGAATGAATGAATGTCTTTTATGGAAAAGGGTTCAACATTAGCCTGAAAGTCAGGTTTGAGTTGTTGGGTTTTTCTGTTACTCATGATCTGCATGACCCTGACCTCAGCCTCAGTTTCCTCTTGCATCATGAGGGGTGGGCAGAAGTGGCTGGGGGACTCTAAGGACCTCCCAAAGTTACCTTCAGCATGACAGTCTCTCTTTGCCTTCCTCTTCCAGAAGCACTTTCTGTCAATCCCCTACCCACCCCAACAAGGTGGAACTCCTGCCTAGGATGAGTCTACCTTCTGGCCCTGGGGAACAAAATGGGGCTGAAACTGGGCCCCTTCCCCCAAGCCAGCATTGCACATCAGCCACCAGACCTCCAGGCCATGACTTCTCTTCTCACTGCCCTTCACCACCTTGCAGAGTCTAGAGCTACACCTAGTGATCAGCGGCCAAGGAAGAGTCACATGCAGAGACCACACTGGAATGCAGAGCCCTGCCAGCCCTCCTCCCAGGACCTCCCATGGTCTGGTTCATACTGTGCCCTCTAAAACCATTGTCTCCCTGACCTGTTATTCATACACTCAGTAAATAGTTGTTGAGCCCTCCCGAGTTATAGGGAGTGAGGACAACGTCCACCTTCATGGGGCTTGCAGTCCAGCAAGGGAGATCAAAAGGAAGCAAGAAAATAGTATGTTACAGTATTGTCCAATACCAAGGGCTATGAAGATAGTTAACCAGAGGGCCGGGGATTTAGCTCAGTGGTTCCGTGGCTTGCCTTGCAAGTGCAAGGACCCGAGTTCGATCCCTGGTACCAAAAAAAAAAAAAAAAAAAAGATAATTAACCAGAGTGACACAGGGTTCCAGGTCCGTCCAGATGGGGTGGTCAGGGCCCTCTCTGAAGAGTGAGATGGGAGTGGTACAAATAGGGTGGACTGGAAATGTTCAGACAAACTCTCAGGCAGAAGGCTAGGCAAGCACAAAGCCCTGGAGGCTCAGGGGATCAGGGAAGCTGGGGTCTGGTCGAGGAGAGAGGAATAGGCAAGGTCATTCAAGGGCAGCAAGAAAGAGTCCTGGAACAAATACTCCAACCTTGCTGCCTGTCATTTGAAGTTTATTTGTGAAAATACCAGGCACCCTTGGCCAGACAGGGTTTCGTCTGGGTTTTTGTTGGCTGAACTCTCCTTTCTGGGAGGAGTACTAGAATTCAAACCAGAGGCTGTTCTGGTCAAATCACCTAAAAATTCCACCTGGCCCATGTCACCTCCCCCTTAGAGACCCTCAGTGGCTCCCCGGTTGCCATCAGGATACAAGTCCATAACTCTAGCACTGGAGGAATACCAGCACTGAAGACATTCCTGAAACTAACCCTAACAACTTTCTAAGTCAGCCTGCTGCCCAAAGTGGCCTCTGCTCTTTCTTCTTTCTGCCATCACTTGTGCTGTGTCCCCTCTCTGGAACATTTTCCCCATCCTGTCCACTTACCTAAGTGCTATCATTCCCTCAAGGCTACTTCCCTCGAGGACCCTCCACTCACCAACTGCTCCCCCTGTGAACAAGGAAAAGCTCTTACTGTGCACACCACCCACTGGCCATCTCCAAGGTGCCACCATCTGTACAGTGGGCTTTCCGTGTATGTCTCAATGTCCCCACTCGTATGGCCTGCCCTTGGAGAGCAGTGGTTGTCCTTACATCTCTTTGTACCTTTAGCTCTTAGCACATTCCTAACACTAACACAACCATTATCTTTCCATGATGGAATGTCCTGACCACTGAGTTCTGACAATACACAAGGGACAGTGCCTTACACTGTAACCTCATGTTATCCTCACAACAAGCCTATGCAACAAGTGTGATTATGATTCCCGTTTTATAGATAATGCCTCTGAAGCTCAGAGAGGTGAAGAGATTAGGTTAAGGTCACCCAGATGACAGAGAGTGGAGCTAGGATTCAAATCCAGGTCTGTTTGATTAAACAACACAGTCAACGGGCTATCTGTACTCCCATTGACTCCCAGCAGAGCCAGTATGGCTCTTCCTGGCTACCATCTCTGACCCTTGTCCTGGAGCTGATGATGAAACAAAAAAAGATTCATTGGCTTCAAGTTAGCCACCAAATGTGCTCTCGGTAGCTTTGCACTGGGAATCTACACATCTCACTCAGGCCTGGTGGTAGAAACCCTAGAACCCCATGAAACCCAGAACCCCTTACCTCTCCAAAGCCCACACAGTAAATTTTAGATGGCAAGGGAACCAGCTCATGCATCCATTCAATGATCATTCTTGGCACACTCTCTAGCTTGTGATAGTGTCTCTACCACATAGAAAACAGGACACACAGTTCACAGGATGAGTGCTGTATTCACCAGAGCCTCTAACTCAGGCTAGTCAGGGAATAGAGAAAGTCAGGGAAGTCTCCATAGAAGGGGCAGTGCTGACCAGGACACAAAGGTTGAGTAGGTTGGGCTTGTGCCCATCAAGCATGCCCAAGGGCCAGCCCACCTAGCCAGCAGACATGGGCAAATGGCAGCTCTCACTGTAGGAGTCCAACTGCAAGCTGGATCCCAAGGCCAGAGCATTTTCCCTAAGCCCCCAGGTAAGGAGATCATTGTAACCAGAGCGCTTCCCCTAATCCACCATGCAGGATTAGTATCTATTGCCTGGCCATCATTCCTTGCGCCTAAGCAGACTTACCCTCTATCTGACCACCTGCTGGGCTGTTGTTACCACCACCAGAGATACAGCCAGCTGGGGCCCAGTCAGCAGTCAAAGCTGGGCTCATGAACACTGGAGAAGGCAGGTGTGCCCAGGATAGGTCTTGGCCTTGGCATTGTTTTAGAGGGGAGAAGCAAGGGAAGGCCTGAGCAGACACACCCTTCCACCAGCATGGGTGAGAGAAGGGTCATCTTTTTAGTAGAAAACAGGCTAGATTCTGCCTTCCCCTCCTCAGCTCCAAGCATGGCTCATCCTTGGCTTTATCAGTAAGATCTTTTCCCTCATTCTCTGGAAACCTCCGACCCCCAGCCCTGCCAGCTGAGCCCTGTGCCTAACTCTGACCCGCTCAGTCCTGGTCCTGCCTCATTTGCTAATAACTCCCACTGATATTAGTGATCACCTCCCTCAGGCAGACTGGGAGGGGCAGGCACAGACATGAGCAAGACCTTTCTGAATGCCCAGGGAAGGCCCTGGCCCAGCAGGGAATTTGGTCCTCAGTGTGGACTTTGGTTGGCACAATGAACAGCTCAAGGGAAAACTATGGATAGAGTGTTTTATATATATATCTGTCATAGAAATAAATAAAAGTTCTAAAAGGCTTCTAAACCAGTCAGACGTCCTGGTGGGGAAATACCCATTTGGGAAGGTAATCTTTCCAAATCAACGATGTAGCTGGCAGCCATGGAAAGGCAGATCCTCCAAGTTTTGGACTTTCAGAAGTTTGAACCAGCTCTCACCGGTGTTACCTGTGTCTGGTTTTGTGTGTTTTTCACAAGTCTCAGCAAGATGCAGGGCTCCTGGCTTCATCACTGAAGTGCTTACACATTTTATTCCAGGCTGAGCATATGCCTTATGGAATTGGAATGTAAACTCTTCACTTCTCTCTCCACTCCTCCAAAAAGCCACCCCCAATTGGCCCACAAGGATGGCTCCAACTGCGTAAGACAAGGAATAGTCTGACAATTTTTACTGTTTTGCCATAAAATAAAGAAAATCAATTCAATATCCTGATTTTTTTGTAATAGTATTTTTCCCATGTAAAGAGTGTCTTTTGGGAGGAAAGAGAGTTAAAATGTTCTTAAAGGTGATGACATATGGTAGCTATTTTTTTTTTACTTGAGCATCCTCACTTGGAAAAATGAATAGCTGGCCACTGTACATTGGTACTTCAGACTTTTAAAATATATTTTACTGCATAAAATTGACATTGTGCTGGGCATGGAGGCACATGCCTATAATCCCAGCATTCTGGGAGTCTGAGGCTGGAGAATCACAAATTCAAGTCCAACCTGCACAACTTAGCAAGACCCTTTCTCAAAATAAAACCTTTAAAAAGAGGATGGAGATGTAGCTCAGTGTGAAGGCCCTGGGTTCAATCCCTAATATCACTGCAAAGAGAAAAAAAGAAAGAGAGAGAGGGAGGGAGGGAAAAAAGGAGGGAGGAAGGAAGGAAAAAAGGAAGGAAGGAAGGAAGGGACAGCACTTAGGAGGGAGGGAAGGACAAGAAGGGTTGTGTGTCCTTTTGTCTAAAGGAGCCTGAAGCAAAACAATATTATGTCATATAAGCACAGATTTCAAAATTTGAGCATCAAAAAGAAACTGGCCATTTCAGTATCACCAGGGGAGGGGCTGCTGCACAAAGCAAAGAGGTTGATGCTGAGAGCCCAGCAGTGGGATTATGCTGTGGGATTATGCCGTGGGATTATGAAGGAGACAGCCTCCATCCATGGTAGGCCAAGAAGCCTTCATCCCCCGATATTTCGTGAAGAGTAGAGATCACGCCTTATAATCCAGGAATCAGGCCAGCATGAGTCACATGAGCCTAATGAGTCTTCATTGGTTGAGTGTCGGTGAGGGCCATCAGCATGATGCCATGGTGTCCATGTTTGGGCCTCCAGGAGTTGATCTTCACTAGGAAGAATGCATCCCAGCCCCTCTCTGCCAGATGACTGCATCCTCAGAAGTCTACACTGTCACCCATCCTCCCTTTGCCCATTTGCTAACACCAGTCTGCAGCTATTCATCACTTGGGCTCTTCCGGAAGGAACCCTGCCTTCTCCAACCTCTCCTGCCCCTGTCTTCTCCACTGAGCATTGGAGATGTGTAGAGTTTAGCTCTATGGAGTTAACAGGATGCCAAGAAAGGGAGGAAGAGAAGAACTCCTAAAATTGCTTTGAAAGCAAGAAATGGAAGGCATTGTTCCCAACACCCTCACCTTCTTGGCTGTGACCCTTCTACCTTCACTCGCTCCAGAGCAGTCCAGCAGAGATATGCTCAGATTTTCCACACAAAACCCCTATGTTTGGGAGGAGATCAAACTCAGATTGGGTAGGTGGGGCTGGGAGGGTCCAGAAAAAGCTCCTGCCATGGAAGCTGCTACTGCCATCTGCTCAGAGCCTCTGGTGATCAACAAACTTGGTAGCAGAAAGAATACAGGGTGGGAGGCCAGGCCGATTTGACTGATTGCCAGCTCAGCCACATCCCAGCTCCATGAGCTTGGATACATCTCATCTCACCGAGATGCCTCATCGGTTGGCTCATCCATAAAATGGGGCTGGAAACTCCTGTCTCAAAAAGTTGTCCTAAGTCACCAACAAGATCCTGGATGTGGACATACTTTGTAACCTCTGAAACTGTGCTGTTCAACACAATCTGGTACTGCAGCCTTGAGCTATAGGTGGCTATTTAAATTAAAATGAAATAAAGTGTAAAACTCAGCTCCTCAGCATCACTAGCCACATTTCAAGTGCTTAATAGCCACATGTAATTCATAGCTACCACATGGGACAGCAAGATACAGAGTATTTTCATCATCACAGAAAATTCTAGTGAACACCCTGCAAAACTTAAAACAAACCAAAAAAACAGAGGCAAGGTGGCTTCTGCACTTCTCTGCCATGACCTTTTTTCCAGGGAAAGGTGATGTCAAGGCCCTGGTTAGGGAGACAATGCAGTGGCAGGGGCTGCTTTCCAGCGTTGAGTACAGCCAATCCCCCCACCCCCACCCCGCCGCCCCGCCGCCCGCCATACTCTACTATCAGGCAGGGTGTCTGTCATCCGCTTCCTCTCCCGAGTCCCAAGACATCTTCTCCCTCCATCTGACCCATGAGACGAGCCACTGTCATAAACCTTTCCTTTCCTCCAAATTTTCCAGTGCCACCCTCTGTCAGGGAGAGGAATCTCAGCTCCAGGACAGACTTGAGGCCCTGCCTCCACACCTGACACTGAGCTGGCCCTCAGGTTAAACCTCCACCTTTCCAAACATCTGTGTCCTGGGACACTAATGACCTCTCCCCTGAGATACCTAATCTCTTTCTTACGAAGAGGTCTTTGCTGAACTGGCAACTTCCAGCCATCCAGAATACTTCCCTCAGCCTCTACCTGGGTACCTCATCTGAGACCGCACCTGGAGACTCTCAGTTTATCTCTAAAACTTGCTCACTGTGGTGTCCACCCGTGGCCCCAAGCTGTAACTCCATAACCATGACCTTTGATTTCCACAGGAAGGGGACCCTGATAGCAGAGAACCCCAAGAATCCCTGTCTGGCTCACATACACCTCAGGACTCACAAGGGACCCTGCACGAAAAAGTCCTGTCCAGGAGTCATCTCCCCCAGGTCCTGGCCTCTGGTCTGAGCCCCCAGGCTGTGGAGAAGTCAGGGCCTCAGGGTTTCACCTCACTTCCACACAGCTGTGCTGGGCCGCTGCTCAGGACTGTTGGAAACAGCACAGGGGCTCAGCAGCCAGCCAAACGCCCAGCTCCAAAATAGCAGTTGTGCTCACATAAAAGCCTCTAATGAGAGAAAGATGCCGTTCTTGGTCCCCGGTGCACTCTCTGCAGACGCCGTCTCGAAAGCCAAGTGGGCCTCTACTGTTTGGCAGCCGGAGGGGAGGAAGGGGACGTGTGAGTCAGACCTTGGCCCTAGCCTCCCAGCCTGGACCGCCCTGTTAATTGCATTAACAAATGCTGCAATGCTGGGCCATTTAGGGGCCGAGGGCCAGGGTCTGGGGCAGAGAGCAGTCCTAATTCCTACCAGTTCCAGTAGGCATGAGGAGAGAGACCTCTGGCACATCCATCCCTATAGCCTTGAAGACTTGTGTGGGAGAGGCAGGTTTGGGAGGCCTTGGAGCCAGAGGGACCTGTGGAAGTAAGAGAGGGTGGGATGGGGACCTGGGACAGCCACCATGATGGATGAGCCTCAGATGACTCTTTTGCTGGGACATGGAAGATAGTTCTGTGGCTGACATGGAGCCATCCACCCCTGGGCTCCAGCTCTAGGCCCAGGCCCCAGGAATGTCAGGAAGGAACACTTGCTACTCAGCTATAGAAGAGCAGAAGCACCAGAGGCATGTGGCCTTGCTATCAGATAATGTTTGGATTCTAACCATGTGACCCTGGACCAGTTCTATTCTTTTATGAGCCTCTTATGTTTATCTAGCAGGTGACCATGGACTCAGTATTTACTACTTGCCAGGGTGGTAAACCAGACAGATACCGTCCTTTTTTTCATGGAGCATCCAACTTAGCCAGAGGGACCATCATTACATAAGTAAACAAAGAAGTAGAACAGATACGGTGATGTGAGCCATAGGGGTGACAGTCAAGGGGCCCAGCTCCAGAATAATAAGGCTGGTGTGGGAGCAGATCTTGACAGAGTAGCTTCAGGCAGCCTCTTAGAGGAGAGATGTTTGAGGCAGAGACTGGAAAGATGACAAGGGGCCAGCTACACAGAGAGGAGGGAATGCAGGAAGGGAAAGGGTAGCATGTGCATGGTCTGGAGGGGGCACATTCCAGGAATATAGGTTGGATTCTGTGATGAATCCAGATGGATGGATGGTGAGTACATGGATTAATCCATGATGGATGGGTGAGTACGGAGCACTCGGGCTTAGAGCTAGACTGTTCTGAGGCGTTCTGCAGCAGGAGACCAGTGGATGCATCCAGGGCTGGCAGGGAGGGAAGCCAAGAGACTGTGAGAGAGGCAGCAGGGGCAGCAGAGAGACACAGACACATTCACAAAGGAACTGGAAAGTCAGCCAAACAGGGCTTGGTGAGGGATTGGTGTCCCAGGTGCCCGAAAGACTGAGCCAGAGGACAGTATCCTGGGTGGCCCAGGTGGCTGGGGATGCCATTTCACAGGGCAGACAAGACCTGGATGGGGAGTTGGGTCGAAAGCAGGGAAATCACAAATTCAAGTTGGGGTTGGGCTGTTTGGGAGGCATCATAAGCCACAGGAGCCTGGAGGTTGGGAGAGAAGTTTGGCTGAAAATGTATGTACATCTAGCCCAGAGACAAAGTTTTCATCTGTAAGAAGTCAGTAGATCATTTCAGTATCAGTGCAGTGAGAAAGAAAAGAAGAGAACCCAGGACTAAGTCCTGGGAAACCTAATATTTAGTAGCGGATAGAAGAGAAGCAGCAGTCAGGGAGAGAGGGAGAGAAGAGGAGAGCAGAACACAGAGTAGCATAGTGGCCACTCTAGGGTTGAAAGATTACAGTGTTTAGTGCATCCTAGCAGATAAGTATTGGGCATTAATATTATCGCTGCATGCTGATCATCTGACATGGTGCCTATAATAATGCGCAATAATGGGTGGCCATTTATGCTAGGCTTGATCCCATGGCCCCCTCTTTGGAATAGGGGATTTAGAAAGTCTTGGGGAAAGTCAGCCTTAAGATGTTGGATAGAGAAGAAGCCAGCAAGGATACTGAGAAGAGATGGCTGGGGATGGAGGAAGGAAATTACCAGGTCACCTGTGTGATCTGTTGGCCACTTTAACAAGTATGTACCAACCACATAGAGAGGACATAGGCCACTGTATAAAGAAGGCCAGACACTCCACTGGTGCCAGAGGAACCAACACCTGGCTTCAGGAAGCTTCTGGTCAAGGACATTTCCTAAATACTCCACTTGGCAAAGAGCCTCAGGGGGACGTTCATCTGTTCACCAGGAAGATTTACATGGTATCTTGCTGGGACTGCACTTTATTAGTTGTGTCTCCACTGAGACCATAAATTACTCTCAGCCTTCCTCTCCACCATTCCCTGCCAACTCTTGAGTCCTATAGCATGGTCCATGCAGAGGTACCCACATGCTCAAGCCTCTGGCTCTAGGCAATTCTAACTAGTTAGTAAAAAACATGAAAATCACCCTGCCCTGACCCTTTTTCCTAAGGCTTGTTAAGCACTTTCCATAGGAAGGCCCTGGGCTAACTGCTTCATGTGTAGAATTTTATAATTACTGTGGATACTCTTCTCACCCTTGATTGA
The DNA here is from genome assembly GCF_053883595.1 of Heterocephalus glaber. NCBI lineage: Eukaryota > Metazoa > Chordata > Mammalia > Rodentia > Bathyergidae > Heterocephalus > Heterocephalus glaber. Next base: position 14,758,947 of record NW_028258379.1, read on the forward strand.
CATATGGGGAAACTGAAGCCTAGATCACTCATGATCATGATGCTATTCAGTGATAGAGCAAGGATTTGAAGCCAGGCAATCTGGCTCCAAAGTTGGGTCTTAGCCACTTGCCAGTCTTCCCCTCAGAGATGGGTTCATTAACAAGGTTAGCATGGATGGGGCCAGGCAACCTCCCCTAGGGAAGCCAAGAGGAACTCAGATCAGTAGAAATAAGGTCCTTGTAGGATTGAGATGAGGCCCAGTTCCAGTGGCCACCACATAAGAAAGGCTCTGGACCAAGCAGGCATGAGCTTCTGATCCCTGTGGGGAGTTTCTAGCAGGGCTGATAAGCCTTGGGCAGCAAAAAGGGACCTCTCAGATAGGCCCTGTATCTTTCAGTCCTTTGCTTATTTGTTTATTTAGTGGTACTAGGGATTGAACCCAGGCTCTTCCCACTCAACTACATCCCCCGTCCCCTTTTAACTTTTTATTTTGAGACAGGGTCTCACCAAGTTACTAAATTGCCCAGGATGGGCTTGAATTTGCAACCCTCCTGTCTCAGCTTTCTAGATTGCTAGGATTCCAGGTGTGTCCCACCAGGCCTGGTCACATTCAGTCTCTTCTTGGTGAACCTTTACCCTGCACCTGCCATACTGCATTGCTGGGGGGACAGTGAGACAGTCCCTGCCTTCAAAATCAAGGCCAAACATGTAAAGAGCACATAGAACATACCAGGCTTTGAACTAAACACTTGACCTAAGTTACCTCATTTGTCCCTTAGAGCTTTGGTTACAGAAGAGGAAACGGAGACACAGAGAGCATAAGCAACTTGTCCATAGTCACATAGACACTAAGTGGTGAAGCTGACATTTAAACCCAGGCAGTCCAACATGATCTCCCAGATTGAACATTTAAATACAAGCTAAACCAGCCATGTTCAAGGCTGCAAAGGAGATGAGGTCTTGCACTCTGGAGCCGGGCTACTGGATTCACATCCAGCCTCTGCTGCTGCAAGGCTTGGACAAATAGCCAGCCTCACCTGCAAATGGGGAGAAAATCCAATCTAGCAATAGCATCATGGTAAGGATTAAAAAATTATACAGAGTTTAGAATAGCACCTGAAACATGATGTTAGCATCATTATCCTCAAAGACAGCTCTTTATAGATGGTCATATCCATTTTATGGCTGAGGCTCCATGGCTAAAAGAGAGCCAGTCACTTGCCTAAGAACACTGGGCTGGGATTCAAATACATATCTCTCCGGATCTGGTGCCAGAATCCAAAGCACATGCTCTTAACTTGAGCCTAGCTGCTTGGGTGGGGAGCCTGAGATAGACCCCCTCAACAGCTGCAGGGACCCTATTCTTCACCCCCTTCAGAGCATCCCAGCCCCTGTGCATTGAGGCTGAGAGAAAATGAGAAGGCTGGGGAATCCTCACATCCCCTTCCCCAGTTGGGGTGGAGACAGGGGTGAGCCAGTCTGGGAAGACTGGAGAGTCTTCCAAAAGCAGCATCTATAAACAAGACACTGTCACCCCACACCCGACAGTCGTTTCCTTCAGCTCAGTGGGCAGAGCAGGCCCCAGCCAGCTGCTTCCACAAATACATAAACACATAAATCACAAGGGAGAGCTGGCAAGGCCTCAAAAAGAAAGGCAGATACCAAGACCAGAGGAGGAGACAATGGCCCAGGTCTAGACCCTGCCAAAGTGGAGGGAGGAGGTGGGAACCCCACAAGGGACACCTGCTGATGCAGCAGCTCCCTGAGGGCCAGTGATGGGGCAGGGAGGAGAGAGTGGGGCCAGCAGGGAGCTAGACTGGTTCTGTGAGAGGTGGAGAGAGGGCCGGGCTAGGGGATGACCAAGCCAGGGCCAGGCCTCTTGCACCTGGGCAGTGGGTTGGGCCCACAGGCATCTGGGAGGCCAGAGGAGAGTCTTCCCTCTGGGAAGGCACCCCTCCATGTGTGAAACTGCTAGGACAGAATGAGGAACATTCCTGACCAGAAGGGCAGCTGGGAAGAGGAGAGAGGGAGATATGAAGCCCCTGGGGAAAACACAAGAGCCAGCTGTCAGGGTGTGGAGCCAAGACCCCCACATTCTACAGAGTGCTGACCCAGCCATCCAGGGCCAACACCCCATGGCCCACGTGGTTCTCATTAGGCTCATGAGCAGCAAAATAGCAATGAGCAAACAGCATAGGGACTAGGTAATTAGTACACAGCCCTTCAGTGGGCAAGCTGGCTTCATGTAGGAAAGACTGGTGCCCTGGCAACGCCCTCCAGGAGAGCCGCCAGTCTGCTAGTCCCAGCCAGGGTGGCGCTGGGGGGCAGCAGTGTGAGAGCGCTGGGAAGGGAAGTCATGGAGGAGCGGGTGGCTGTCGAGGCATCCTGGAGTAGCACCCTCCTGGGGCATGAGGGTGCACACACACTGGTTCTATAACAATCTCCAGACTCACCCAGCCTTGACTTTCCAGTGTTGAGACACCAGTTTGGCAGAGAGGAATGTTAGAAAATCTCAAGCAAGTCAGGAAACCAAGAGCCTCCAGGCCTAGGGGGCAGCTGTGGTCATGCCTAAGTCCCCTCAGGCAGCTGGGAAGAAGCCTATCTGTGAAGTCTCCTGCTTCAGATTCACTGAAACCTCAGTAACACTGTCCATCAGCCAGGGACAGTGCACAGGCTGAGCTCTCTAGAACATACCAACCTCCTCCCTGCCTTCAACTCCAAATTTCCTTCTAAGGCCTCCAGAATCCCCAGGACCCTGCTTCTCAAAGTTGGATCCTTAGCCCAACAGCATGAGCCACCTGTGGGAGCCCGTTTGAAACACAGAATCTTCAGCCCCACCCCAGACCTGCTGCATCAGAATCTGCTCTTTAATAGGATCCCTAGGTTTCCTGGGAACACTTAGATATGAGTAGTGACCCCAAAGCAGATCTCCCAGAAATGGACCTCTAACTCTTCTCAGTGGTCTTCACTCACAGCTAGAATCAACTAGAGTGCTTTCAAAAAGCACCAGTGGCAGGTCCCAGCCCCAAGGTTTCTGCCTAGCATAAAGCCACCTGGCCACCCCCTTCCCTGGCTTCTCTGCACAGCAGAGTAGCTCAGACCTGATTTTGTCTCAGATTTCCCTTCATAAGCTGTGTGACCTTGAGTAAGTCACTACCTCTCTGTGGCTCACTTTCTTCACCTTTAAAAGCATGAGGAAGTTGAGTGTGGTGTTGCACACCTGTAATCCTATCACTGTGGAATGCTGAGATAGAAGAATCACCCAAGTTCTAGCTCAGCCTTTGAAACTTAGCAACTTAGCAAGACCCTTTCTCAAAATAAAAATAAAGAGCTGGGGATGTAACTCATTGCCCAGGGTTCAATCCCTAGTACCAAAAAAAAAAACAAAAAAAAAAAGAAGAAGGAGAAGAAGGAGGAGGAAGAGGAGGAGGAAGGGAAGGGGGGGGGGGGAGAGGGAGAAGAACAGGAAGAGGAAGAGGAAGGGGAAGAAGAAGAGGAAAGAAGAAGGACATGTGTTCCTCCCCAACTCTGCCCACAGCCAGAGAGGACTGATCCTTTCCTGAAAAGGAAAGGCTGTGAGACCTGCTTGCTTGTTTATTTTTGATTTGGGGGTTTTGGTTTCTTTATCTGGAGGTCTTCAAAACATCCCAAGAATCTGCCTGAGCTACATCTGCAGATACGCAAAGGGTCAGGGCCGTGAGGCTTGAGGCAGAACCTCAGAGCTTGGTCAACACCATCTCATCCCTACCACATGTCCCTCTCATCACCATCCCAAGAGGCACTAGAGAAGGCATCCACCAGGCTGAGAGCACCATGCACTCTGTTAGCTGTGACGCCCTCGTGTGAGAAGGGCCAGGACGATTATTCTGGACAAAGGTAGAGGAGCTGGTGAGACTGCTTTGCAGCCAGGCTTGGGGCTTGGAGAGGCAGTGGTGACTACAGGAGGACAATCAAGCAGAGCCTGGGGAGCTGACATGGACCCAAGGGGGGCCCTGGGCTGCAAAGAAGAAAGATCCTAGGGGCTTCCTCAAGCCCTCGTTGCTGATGTCACCTGAGGGAATGTCCACCCTCATCTTAGTGTTGGGAGAGAATAAGAGTCTGGGAGTCTGGGTCCAGCACTGCAGCAGTGTGTCCTTGGCCAACTTCCTAACCAACCAAAGACCCAATTCCCTCAGCACTAAGCGGGGATGACAAGTAAATACTCGCATCATAGGATTACCGGAAGGTTTAATTCAGGCAGTGCATGTGAAGAGTCTGCAGTGCTGGGTAACAGCACATATTCAGCTGTCAGCTAGCAGCAGCAGCAGGACACTGCCATCCCCAGTGCACTGATGAAGAAAGTGCGGTCCAGAAAGAAAAGGCAAGATGCCTGGCACCAGAGCATAGATATTAAGAAGGGGGACCCTGGAGCTCAAGTTCTAGTTCTTCCCTTACCTGGCCATGGGACCTTGAGCAAGTTACCTCTCTGTTCCTCAGTTTCCTCATCCACCAAGTAGACAGGGGCACTTCCTGCCCTACAGGATATGTAAAGTGCACGCTGCACAAAGTGACTACTGCCCAGGCACTGGCTCCTGTCACTGTTGTTACTGCCTCTGACACCATTCATGGGAGGTTTGAGCTCTGTCTATCATCAGTAGAAGACTCAGGAATGGAGATCATGGCTCTTCCTACCTCACTCCTTGGTCTCCATCTAAGAGGACCACTCTCTTTCTCCTCATTTGAGCCAACCTTTCAAGCTTTGGAGCAGTCCAAGGAAAGCCTGTTCCAGACTTAGTATCAGAGCCTCAGCTGCTCATCTCAGGGGAGTGTGTGACAGAGGCCAGGGGCCAGGGCAGAGGTGAGTCCTACAGCACACAACACGAATGGTGGCCTTGGAGATGTGGAACAGCCAGGCTCTGGGGCCAGTGTACTGACTGTAAGCATTTGTGGGCCCACACAGGACCCTAACACAGTCAGACAGCAGGAGGGAATGCAGCAAACTTTTAAAACATGAGCAGGGATTTGCTTTGAGAAGCTGTATCCAGTTAGAGGCATTTTAAAATTTTCTCTCTTCCGTTTCACATCACCTCTGCAATGGAGGAGGTGGAGGAGTTGGGGACAGGCTGCATCTCAGGAGGCAGGCTGGGAAGACCTTTTTGTTCTAGGTCCTGGCATCCTCAGCCTGGCCCAGCTCAAGGATAAGAGGGGTGGATGGGCCAGGAGACACTCACGTTTGATACAATGGTTGGTGCTGTTTGCTGTCGTCCATCCTGGGCAGCACTGTCCCCCGCAGACGTTCCTCCTGTGGGGTCACCAGAACCAGGTCAACACAAGGATCCTCAGAGTCAAGACTATTCAGAGCCCTCTGATAGTTCTGCCACCTATAGGCGGGGCCTGGGAGAACACTGCCAGGCTGGAAAAGCAGTCCCAGTTCCACAGAGAGGCGGTCTGGCTCAGGGACAAGCACTGTGGGGTCATGCAGATCTAAGCTGAGCCTCACTGTGCTCCTGGAAACCTGACCCTGTCATCTCTGCAGTGGAAATGACAGTGCCTGCCTAACTGGGTGGTTGTGATGATTAAACAGGATAGAAATGTTTAGCACCTGATGCAAACAGGCACCATCAAGATGACAAGCAAATTCAGAGAGATTCAGTCATTTGTCAAAGCTATACAACACTTAAGCACCAGAACCTGATTCAAACCTGAATTAGCCCAACTCGAAGCCAGGCTCCAACTCTGCACTGCCTCTCAGACAAAAACAAGTACCGTGCTTCTGGCCCTACCAGAGAGGCTGTACATATGTGCAGTCCTAAGGAAACACAGATGTGCTGCCTGCCAATAAATGTGCTCTAGCAGGAGCAACACCCTTCATCATGCTGTTGTATGAGGAGGCTGAGGGCTGAGTGGGAGACTAAAGGAACAGCGCTCCAGGGTCTGTTTAGGAGGGGCCTCTGGGGTGACCAGCTCTCAGTACAAGCACACGTTTCATTAGGGAAGGCTAATGGAACGTATGGATGGGGGACGCAGACCTCCCCTCAGCAACTCGGCACTGGCTCCACCACATGAGACAATGACATTTGGTCCTCAGTGGGGCACTCACCCACTTGTCAGCATCTTGTCCTCAGGTGTCTGGTGGGCACCAGCAGCAACAGCATTTTCCCCAGCCCTAGCTCGCTATCTACAGACTCAAATTCCTAGACCGTGGTGACTCCCTAGGAGGGCCCCTCCTGGAGACGACCTTGGGGGCCTGACTCCTCAGCCCAGGCCAGGCTGGCTCTGGCTTCCTAGGCCCTGTTACAGTGAGCAGAATGTGACCACTGAGTGCTCACTGGAACCAGAGGTGAGTGGGAGGGAGTCGTACAGAGGTCAGAGGACAGAGCGGGTGGCCATTCCTGGGATCTCTGTGGCCAGTGTGGCGAGCATCTGCTCCCACTTAGATTGTTTGACATTTGAGTGGACCCCAAAGCTTGTGTGGTTTTGGGAGCCTTACAAAGAATTCAAACTAAATTCCTGCAGCTTGAAAAAGCTGAGGCCCATTCCTGGCCCTTTGGCCCAAAGTTGTGGAGAACTGCCTCCCAGGGAGTTCCCAGAATGTACCACTAGCTAAGGACTCTGCCACTCCAGCCACCACCTTCAGCAGCTTCCTGGCTCCATGAAGTCCTCCTCCTGGGGGTGGCCCAAGTCACCAGGTCCTGGGGAAGGGGCTGAATCTCAGATTCTGTGTTTCTGAAAGTGTGCCCTGGTGGAAGGGGAAAACAGGTCACCTTTTTGGATAACAGTGCCTTGTGAAAACAATGCCTCTTAGGGGGCTGGGAAATCTTTTTGAGGAAGCAGCCTGCATGCTTTGGGAATTTTCTAAACTGGATACCTGTGGTAACCCAAACAGCATGGACTGTGAACCTAGGAGCCTGCTTAGGAGGTCATGGCATGGAGCCCGGCCCAAGTTGAGCCTTGATACCCTTGGGACAGCTTTGTGGCTGACTGTAGGAGGCTAGCAGCCAGGCCAGTCTTCCCTGCCCATAGTGGAGCTCTGAGGAATGTCAGGGATACAGCAAGGACTGGCCAGAATCAAAGGATTCCAGGCAGAGGGGCCAGGCTGGGCTGGGAAGACACTCAAGAGAGAGCCAGGTATCCAAGGAGAGCCCCTGAGGGTCCCTCCCAGGCCAATATGAACAGCTTGGGTACAGGCCCAGCAAGGAGAGCAGCTGGGAGATAGCCATTCAGGGTGTACCAGCCAGCCCAGAGAACAGATGAGCCTGACTAGCTGGGCCATAGGACCCACGGGCTCTGACCCCTGGGAAGCCAGCTTTTACACCACTCAGAGATCACAAGTACTGTCCTTCAGGTGACACTACTCAGCAAACATTAGCTCAATGTCCAGCAACACTGCTGGGGACACACCTGCCTAACAGCCCAGCACAGCTGCATTCCACCTTGGACAAATTTGATCAGATTGGCCGTTTGCTGAAAACCTCCCACAGCTCTCCATGGCCTCTACAAAGCCCACCTGGCCTCCACCTGCCTGTGAAATCAAATCACCTCCATCGCCCTTCCCCTCATCTCCACAACCATTCTCAACCACGGCTGTGCTCCTGTATGCTTGTTTCCACAGATGCTACACTTGAATGCCCTTGTTGAAGCTACTCCCTCTGCCTGAAAAGCCTCCCCTTGCTTGCCAAATGAAATCCTTGTCATACTCCTACACTTCCGGATCAGACACCACCTCCTTTGTGTAAAGCTTTCACTGACATCTTTCCAGCTTTCCTCCTTCTCCACCCATGGTTACCAGTTAGCACTGACTGTCTCAGAGTTTAGGGGTCCATGTGTCTGTCTTGGGTATTCTGAGAGCTCTTTCCTTTTTTCCTCTTTGTGCCTCTACAGGTGAACAGTGCCTAACGTGGTGTGCATTTAATACTTCTGTGCCTCCTCCAAAGTGGGATAAACAGCACTGAGCGTGGGAAGGGGGGTTTTAGGGTCACATGAGCACAGTACTCAGCAATGCTGAGTCATACAGCAAGGAAGTGATCCCTGCTCTGTGGTCATTCAAACCTGATTAGGTCACTGAGCAAGGCCCCATGTGACCTGGGTCTCCAAGCCAGGTCCTCCCTAGGACATAGGCCAGTCTCTCTTTTCTAGAGAGAGCATGCCACAGGGTTAAGCTCCTAATGGATAGTGTCTGACTAGGACAGAAGAACATTTTATTTTCATTTCAGTTTTGCTACAGTTATGTTTTCTTTTCCACAAGTGGTGCTACTTTCAACTTGTGATAATGATACAAAGTTTCCTTTTAGTTATGAATTTATTTATGTAGAAAAGTGAGTCAACCACTGTTTGTAATGGCAAAAAAAAATGAAGTTCATTTAATGTTCAAAAACAGGATGCTAGATAAACAAGCTGGTACTTTTAGACAAAGAAACAATACACAACAGTTAAAATAAACTTGGGCTAATTATATTAACATGGTTAAATCTCAAAAATCTAATAAGGGGGAAAACAAATTGTAGAAGGAATTTTCTACAATATGGTATCACTTATCTGAGTTTAAAATATGCCAAAACAATATTTGTGTTTTACAGATATATGCATCTGTAGTAATAGTATAAAAATATACATCTGTATTAATTAAATTTGGGGTAGTGGTTAACTCTAGGGAGATCTTGAGAGGCAAATTTATAGAAATTTCAACTAAAACAATTAGAAGCAAAATATGGCCAAAATATGGGGGTTTTGTGAGCTCTTTTATTTCCAATACCTTTTTGTGTGTCTGTAAAGCTTCCTAATGTACTTTAAAATGGATAAAACACAAAATCCTGTTATTTTAACAGTGTATTGATTTCAAGAAAGTAAAAGAACAGGAGGGAAAAGGTAGAGGGAAATAGTCTGAGAGGGCTACAAGGTGAGGCTGTTTCAAGAAACAAGAAAGACTGAAACAATGAGTTCACAAGTCCTCTGTAAACTATACATTTCATTAGTGCAGGAATGGTATCTGGAATGGTCACTGCTATACCTCAAGACACCTAGTACCAACCCTGAAGCATACTTTAAGACAGTCTTTTTTTGTTTGTTTTTGGTACTGGGGATCGAACTCGGGACCTTGCGCTTGCAAGGCAAGCCCCAGAACCCCTGAGCTAAATCCCCGGTCCCTAAAGCATACTTAAAAAAACCCCAAAACTTCACTGTCTACAAAAAGTCTCACAACATTGAAAATCCCCAAAGGACAGAGGCTGTCTGTCTTGACCACCGCCACCTCCCCGGGATCCAGCCTAGTGCTTGTCATATATTCCACAAATACTGTATAGTATATAAGAATCCTTGTAGCAGGACTGCAGTTCCAATTGCTACCAGCAGGTGGCACTTGGTCTTTGGCTCTGATCTGCCCACAAGACAATGGCCAAAATGATGAGCCATTAGCTAGAATGGACCTGGGCTGGAAGTCTGTGGACAACACTGGCACTCCGCCCCTCCCCAGCTGCCATGGAGTAGCTGCCTGGGGTGCCAGGAAAACCCACTATCTATCAAAGCCTGGGTCAGTGCCAAGAATGAAAGCCCTTGTGCTTGGGTAGTGCCATGCCTGCCTGCCACCCTCACTTTTTGGCCCCACTCTGGTCATCTGCCCTCTGCTTCCCCATCTGCTGCCCACTGAACCCAAGTCACATAGCCTCTCTCTCTTCTCTGAGGTCCTCAGCCACCCTGATCCACTCTTTGCACTTCCAGTGCTAGAAAGCACATTCACCGGCACTTAGCTGCTCATTTCTCCAACTCGATTTTAAGTAATTGGGTTGCTCTCCCAGCAGGGGTAATACCTTGGTCCCTGGGTCCTGTCTCCTTCCCGGTGCGCAGCACACATACTTTTAGGAAGCAAGCATTCACTTGCACAGGTCAGGGGGAAAAAAACAAACCCTGAAATGCAGCAGGTGCTCCATTAATACTTGTTGAATGATCTTGTGCAGGAGGGACTTGGCAGCACAACCCAAGGTCAGCAGGGAGTTCATTAACTCTTTCAACAGATACTTGGGGAACAGCAGCTGTGTACCAACACCATTCTAGGCACTGGGGACACAGAAATGAGCAAAGTCCTGGCTTTCACAGAACTTACATTAGTGAAAGATGGGAGGCCAGGCCCTAAACACATAAGCAGAACTAGAAATACACTATGTTGGATGGAATAAGCGCTCTGTAAGAATGTAAAGCAGGGTGAAGGGAGAGAGCGGATAAGACAGGAGTGGACAGAGAAGGCTTCTCTGAGCAGAGTTCTAAATGAAGCTGAATGAATCCTGCTGAACATGAGAGAAGAATGTTCAGCCATGGAAAACAGTGAGTACAAAGGGCAGGAGGCAGAAGGGCCTCGTGAGCAAAACAGGGGGTACAGGTGCCATGACGTTCCCAGGGACTAAACCCAACTGGAAAATTGAGCCCAGGCCAAGAAGGGATGCCAGAGCCCTTCCCAGATTTCTCTATGATCCTGGCACAGCCCCTCACTGATGGGGGGCTCCAGTGCCCTCATTCCAAAGGCACCTCACATACCCAGGCAAGGAGTGCCCCCAGCACTCTGCATCCATGATGATCCCAGACTGGGAGTAGGAGATGTTGAGGGGCACCTCAGCAGTGTCAGCCATCTAGCCAGGCGGGGGTGGGGGGAGTAGAAAAAAATTGCAGAGTTAATCTGGGCATGGTGGTGCAGGCCTGTAATCCCAGCACTCTGGGAGGCTGAGGCAGGAGAATCACAAGTCAAGGCAACCCTGGGCAATTTAGCGACTTAGCAAAAAATTCTGTCTCTAAATAAATAAATAAATAAAGGGCTGGGGATGTAGCTCAGTGCAAAGGCCCTGTGTTCAATCCCCAGTTCTGCAAAAGGAAGGAGGGAAAAAACGGAGGGAGGGAGGAGAGAAAAATGGAGAAACAAAGCCGCAGAGTTGGAGGGAGGCTTTGCCCTGCAAAGCGAGCAAATGACACCTAGATGCACCGACACACACACCGATCCAGTTTTCCATGTACGCACTGTGCCACAGCCACATTCGGGTCAGGTTTCCTGCCCTAAGGGCCCCTGAGCCCATGCCTACGCCTACATCCAGACGTCTGCAAGCCCAGGCGGACCCGAGCCCCTGCCCATACGTTTGTCTCTGTGCAGGGGCTTCGCGGTAGCCCCTACCTGGAGAAGCTTCTATCCTCGCGTGCTGGGCCCCCCCCCCCACACACATCCTGCACCTGCCGGCGCCCTGCGCTGACTCAACCTCCCCAGAGCCTCAGGCGCCCCGAGCCCCCACCCAGCTGTCCCCCTCCCCGCTGTCTCTTGGATGCCCGCAGCGCAGCGAGCGCCTGCGAAAGCTGAAGGCGGGAAGAGCGCGGGCGCCTCGAAGACGGATTCGATGTTGGGGCTCGGGGTAAGTTGGTATGAAAGGGCGAAAATGGTTGATCTTTGCCTAAACTCGAAGCTGTTTCCTCACACTACTGAGGACAGAGCGAAAAGGGCAAGAGTGGGCGCCCTCTGCAGCGCATCTCTCCACGAAGGCGCGCACAGGCGCTTGGGTCCCGCTCCCCTTGCACCCTGCTTCCCTCTCCCGTGCTCACCCCGTGAGCCGCCCTCGCGGTGCAACCCCCGGCTGCTGCGAGGTCGCGAGGCGCGGGAGAGCCGGCGCGGCCCGGGCCCGGGCTGCGGGCTGCTGCGGGCCCAATGAGCTGCTTCTCCGGGTCTGCGCAGGTGGCTGGGCTCGGCGCGGCTGCTGCGCGCGGGGCGGGCTCCCGGCCTCCGCAGCCTCCTCCTCGGCGGCCCTCCTGGGGCTCCCCCAGGCCGGCTGGGTCCGCTCCGAGGGCAGCGAGCCCGGGACGGGCGGGTCCTGCTCCCGGAACAGACTGTACACCTTGGCTGCAGTCGCTGCGGAGTGGCCGCCCGCAGGGCGCCGCAGCCGATTCGCCTGCCTGCTAGCCGGCTGGTATCTCCCCATGGAGTCCCTCTGGGCATGACCTGTGCCCACCAGGAGCGCCAGGGCGAGCGGCAGAAAGGCCCTCCAGGGATTCCACAGGGCGCGCCCCTGGCGGCGGGCGGCGGGCGGCGGCCTCATGGCTCCAAGGCGGCTGGAGAGCCGTGGGCGCTGGGGCCCGCACGGGGGTTTGTAGTGGGTGCGCCCGACCGTTCGCAGGCTGCTTGCAGGACCCGCCCGGCGGCCCGCTTCTTCTCGTCTGGGGGCCCCTGGAGCAGCCGGCTGAGGGCCCTGGTCTCCGGGTCTCCCGGAGCGGGGGCCGCGCGCCTTGAGCCTCGAGTCCGCGCTGGGCTCCAGCAGGGTGCGCACCGCCGCCGCACCTTCGCGCCTCGTCCGCCGCACTGCAGCCGTCCGAGGGGGAACCGGAGCGTTTTATTTTTGGAAAGCTCCCCGTTTTTTCGTCTCTTTTATCCACACCATGCCCCCTCCTGGAGAGACAGCTCGGCCCCCTCATTACGGGAGAGGGAGAGAGGAATTCCAGCAACACCCACTTTGGCACGGGGAAGCGACCAGGCGGCGAGGGGGATTAACCCGTGAAGAGCTGGGGGGCTGCGTGGAGCTGACCCGGGGGCTGCTAGGGGAGATGGCGTCCGCCTGGATAGGGACACCTGAGCCGCCTTCCTCCTTCCCTGGGCGAATTGCCCACCTGTCGGAATTCATCTCTTGTCCCGGACCTCACCGACTAAGTGGGTGTGGGGCTGCAGCCTCGCAGGTCTGAGGGAGGCCAGGAGAGGTACCGAGACCCGAGTGACAGGGACAGGTTCTGAGGTGCGGAAGCCTGGTGCCTCCGCCTCCTGCCCTGGCCGCTGGGGGCGCCCGCTGCGGTGGCACCGGGACAGCACGTGAGAGCTGACCTCCGCCTAGAGCTCGAAGGTCGTCCCAGTGCAGGAAGGCGCGCCCCCTAGTGGAGCCGGCCTTGCCCTTGGCAAACTGCGTTCTGCAGACCCGCCGCTGCCAGCCGCCTTGGCTCCTAGAGTTTACTCTCCAGCCGGCAGCGTCAGGACCGGCCTCAGGCTGGGGCGGTGGTGGCGGCTGCTAGCAAAGGTGTCTTCTTTTCCACAGAGGCATAGATATGGAGCCTCTTGAATAAAGTTTCTTAAGGAGACAACCCGTGCCAAAGAAATAAATGAAATCTAGGCCTCCTGCCTCTGGCTCAGCATCCACTCCTTGGACGCCCACCTTAGCCCCTCATTCCCTCAGGAATTTCGCCGAGGAGGATTTGACGAACTGATTAATCCGGTGTGTGTACTCACCTCTTGCGTTGGCTGCAGAGGAATGAGGTACAAAAGCCGATATAACCTCTCATCTGAATACCCCCAATAATCATTTCATCATTCACATCCATGCCCTCTACCGAATACCTACAGGCCTGGACAAATATGGATACCCTGAACACATTTTCACAGCCTACTGTTTCCTAAAGAGGCAGAGTGAATGAGCCCGGCTTACCACTTCCCATAGTACACAAAGAACTGCCACAGATAACACCTAATGTTGGAAGAAATCCTCAACTCTCTACCTGAGCCTACAGAGGCTTACAGGACTGACTCCCTCTCTGATCTTAGGACCCCCCCAACCCCCCTTGTTCAGACGCCCATCCCATGGCAGCTGCTGGTCCTCTGCTCCTGGAGTCACATGAGTTCCACTTTCCTCTACCTGGAACTTTCATCTCCTAGATGTTTACAGGACCGTTACTCATTACCTCCTCAGATCAAACGCCATCTCCTGGGGTGGCTGTCCCTGCCCACCGCAAGTCTAGAACAACTCTCTCACCCCGAAGTTATCACTTTCTCACATCACCCTACTTTATCTTCATTGCTCTAAGGGCCGGTTTAAATTATCTTATTTCCTTGTGAAACTGGTCATTTGAATTGGTGATTCTGAATCAAGAAGCAGCATATTTTCTGCACTATTGCCTTCAACCATATTATATGGAATTTCCCTTCCCTTCCTACAATGACATCTCAGGCAGAGTCCTTGGCTTGCCCACCTCTACCAGACACAAGAACACTTTCATTTCTATAATTAATACCAACTTTTGGGCACTAAACAGACTGCTGTTTAAGTCAAAACCCCATCCAGTTTAATCAATATCACATCCAATTTAATACTCCTCCTCTCCCGCACAGGCTGTCTTTTGGCTGGAGACTCAATAGGGGAGAGTGAGGTAAGGGCTGCCTTTCTGATTTTCCTTTTGTGTCTCCTCTGTGTCAAGGTTGGGCAAGAAGTATTGGAGGAAAAATAGCAAAGTGTATGTAGCAGGTACCCTTGGCTGGCAAGTGGCAAGCATGGGATCTTTAATGGGCACATTTGCGGGTTTTTGTGGGGCTTCCTCTCTGCACTGACATAGAAAGTACTCTTTGGAGGGCTGGGGATTTAGCTCAGTGGTTTCACAGCCTGCTGCGCAAGTGCAAGGACCAGAGTTCGATCTCCGGTACCCCACCCCCCCCAAAGAAGAAAGAAAGTACTCTTTGGCTTAGCTCTTGAAGATCCTTGCATATCTTACCCACAGGAGACATTCCAATCCATGCCAGGCAAAGCAATGAGGAATTGGCTCCATGAAGTCACTCCAGCCAGGCTCCATAGCCACAATTCTCCAGACAGGAAGTGCATGTAAGTCTCTTCATTTATTTGCAGCTTTAGTTGCTAAAGACATAGTTTTGGTTTACCTAAGAACTTTCTTGTTGTGCTTTTTGCATTGGGGTGCCTGCAACTACCAACAACTCACCTAGCATCTGCAAAAGGACTGCTGTAGGGAGTTATACTAGTTAGTTTTCCATCACTGGGGCAAAATACTTGAGATAACTTAAAAGGAGGAGAGATTTATTTTGGCTCATGGCTTTAGAAGTTTCAGTCCATCGTTCCTTGGCTCCATTCCTTTGAGCCTGTGGTAAGGCTCATGACAAGGAGCGTGTGGTGGAGCAAAGCTTTTTGCTTCATGGCATCCAGAAAGCACAAAAGACAGAGAAGAGGGGCTGGGGTCCACTGCCCCCTTCACACATATGCCCCCCCAATGACCTACCTTCCTTCCACTAGGCCCCACCCATTATAAGTTTCACCACCTCTCAATAGCACCATCAGCTGAGGACCAAACCTTCTACACATGAGATGTTGGAGGACATTTAAGATCCAAGATTAGAAGTCATGCAAGCCTCCTTGTCTTGAAGGTGAGTGGTCTCCTCAGGGCTCTCTTTTCTTGGTTTGTGTTGAAGAGTACTCTCGGGAAATCTCAGCCCTGTCTACTAATGTAACCATACTCTACCTCAGCCACCTTCCTCCTTCTCATCTGTACACTGAAACCAAGGGTTGGTAGTCTTGAACCTGCCCTTCCTTTAGTAAGATGTTCTGTACATCTCTTTAGAATGTAAGAGTATTTAGCTCTCATTGTTCTAGTCTTTGTTGTTTCTGCAGAGATGCTAAGATTATAGGAAAAGTCTCATGTAATCATTTATAAAACTTACTCTCTGACTTTCCAAGCCACAATGATATCTTTAAAGGAATTGATATCTTGTTCACCACTGCTGCCCCAGCACCTAAAACAGTGCTTGATCCTAATAGACAGCTGAAAAATACACATTCAGTGGATAGCTAACTGGACAGAATAATCTCAAGTAGGAAGGTCTGGCAACAATAGATCCATTTTAAGAGAGAAAAACTGAGTTCTGGGTGGTAGCTACTGGTCCATGTTCCTGTCCTGCTATCTTTAGGACTGACTCTAAAGAACCCCTTGAGTCCTACTCCTTGCATTTTGGAATGAATGCCACTTCAATTCCCAGAATTCTTGGTTGTTTCTCTTCATAGCTATGGAAGCCTCAGCTCTGTGCTGACCCTCCCTTGCTGGTATCTGTCCAGCCCTGCAGTTCCAGGCTCCCTTCCCCTCTGCACTACCTAACCTGTTCCTTCAGAGATCTTCTCTTCTGAATGCTCACCTCAGATTCTCAAGAGCCTCTCAAGGCAGAAATCTTGGCATCTTCTTTGTCCCTGAGCTGTTTTTTCCTCCTCTGTGTCCAAGTCATTATTACCGCTCCGTCTCCTCCGTCTGCATTTCTGGAAGTCTGCCGCCCATTCAGTCTCTCACTGCTCGCCTGGCCAAAACCTTCACACAGACACACTTCCCTCACTAGCCAACGCCCCTCCTGCTCCTCTCTGAGCACAAATGCTCCTTGAGAATTCCTACCCTATTCTCCTAGGGCCCCTGCCCTGATAATCTCCTCCAAAGCTTGCCTTGTGCTCCCCACATCCTAGTGCCCTCTTCTGTCCCACTTCCCATGTAATCCCCACACCTCCTTTCTCTGTAACTGTTGTAACCTCATGGTGCCACTCTGCAGAATCTCCTCTCTCATGAACACTTGAATTTAGGTTTCTTTCTTTTTTTTTTTGTACCAGAGATTGAACTCAGGTCCTTGCATTTGCGCAGCAGGCGGCAAAACCATTGAGCTAAATCCCCGGCTCTTTTTTTTTTCTTTTGAAGCTGCCAAAATTTATGGAGCTTAAATTGTTGGTCCAAGCACTGTATGCTACATAAATTGGCTCCTTTAACCAACCAAAGGTATCATTATGATTTCAACATACACAAAAAAACGCTGAGGCTAGGGATGGGTACTGGCTGCCCAAGATCACACAGCTAGCTGATACAGAGCAGATGCAGGATTCCAATCTGACTCATTTCCTACCTGAGCCCAAGATTTTAAGTCCACACCATCCTGCCTCAATCCTGGACCCTCCCCACAATTGAAGTGGGACCTTCTCAACCACCCCACTGCTGTCCCCACCGAAGGACTTCCAGTGTGTATTTCCAAATGCTTTCTGCCCTGCCAGTAGCTCACAACTTAATTCCCTGAAGATGTGGGGCAATCAGAACTTTCTGCCCCCCTCAACCCTCTCTGTCCAGTAAGAAAAGGGGGGCTGTTTCCAGCATGGCCCCTGATTCACCATGTGTCACTTCCCCACCCCTAATGAGGCAGGAAAATTCCACTAAGCCTACTACTCACCCATCTCTTGGAGAGAAACCATCTCTGGAAAGGGGTTCTAGCAGGGCAAGATTTGCCCAGACTCTGTACCACAGGGAAATGGCAGTCTGCTAGATGCACAGGGCCACCTAATTGCTTTCCCATGTCATGCTCGAATAATGCTGGCAGCCAAATAGCTACCAGAACCTGAACTAATCTCGTAAATAAGGACCAAAAACAAGGACTGCATCTCTGCTCCCTTTCCTGAGACCCAAATTCCCTACAGAATTCCAAGGATTTTTCTCCCTTGGAAGTGACTGGATCTCCAGCTCTGAATTCCTCTCCCCAGGAGAGCTTGTTCCCCAGCTCAAAACAAATAACACATTTCCTGGTTAGTCAGGGGTCAGAATAGCCAGAGGAAGGGTGATTGGGCCCCTGGCCTTCCAGATGGGAGCAGCTCATGGGCCCTGGGCAGCTGGAACTCCCACACTTCGCAGCCTCAGTCTCTAGATCTGAAGGTGGAGATGGTAGGAGGAGGCCCCCAGTCCCTCCTGTGTGAGGCCTTCAAGGTTCACAGAGGCTGCCAGGACAGCTCCACCTCAGACACGCAACCTCTCAGAACCCACAACCACCCTCCCTGGGCTGCATGCCTCTCCTCCAGGTGAGGATGTCATGCTAGCATGGCAGCCACAGTATGGATGCCCTTGCTGCATTTGGGCGAGTGACCTATTGCTGCAAGTGTTCTGGGAAGGGTCTCCCACATTTCTGTGTTGAATGCTTGTCTTCTGCATGGAGCTCAGTTCTGAGCTTCATTTGGCTTCCATTTTCTCATCTGAAAATGGAGCTAATGATGCTCTTTCTTGCTAGTCCTTCCTTCAGGGCAAATTAGATAGCTGTCCCAGGAGCAGATAGATCAGTGCTATTCCATTCACTAGCACCTCAAAGGTACCAGGCACTGTGCTACATTCTTAGTTATTTTCTCATTTAACCCTCATGATAATCTCCTGAAGGAAGCAGTATTATTTCATCATGTAACAGATGAGGAAATGAAACCTCAGGGAGAAAAAGTGACAAAGTTAGTGAGTGGTAACACAGTGACTCACTCCTAATGTGTCTAGTGGCAGATGCTAAACCAATGCCAGCTTCCAGGGGGAGGGAGACCACCTTCAGCTGCCTTTCTGTGGGAGCTAGAGAACTTAGAATTTGTGGTGTGGTGGGATTGCTGATGGCCCCACAGAATTGCTGTCACGAGGTAGCCCCATCAAGCACACCCCACCAGGCACAGGCTATTTCCCAGCTAAAGCTCCACTTTGGGTGGAAGCAAACAAAAGCCTGTATGGTAAGTTTCTGTGAATCTGATTCCCACCGACCAAGGAGGAAGAAGGGAGTCAGGTTTACCCTGCATCAAATGGTTTGCTGTTGTTGAATAAGAAGCATCTTAACCCTCAGTTTCTCTCTTTGGGAATGAGAAGGGGCACAGGTGAATGTCTGTGCACACTGTGTGCTGGCACTGCAGTTCCCATTTCACAACCCAGAGGGGTGAGTTCTCAAGTTCAAGGTCACACAGCTAGGAGTCAAGCCAGGATTCATCTAAAAAGCATTGAGCTGCTCCAAAGCCTGTGCCTTTTCCACTTCAGCACACTGCATTCACTCCGGGACAGTCTGCAATGAGGTGAAATGAGCCGTTCTTCAAAATTACTGATTTAATTCTATTTCCCTTGGTGTCCAGGCTCTGGCATAGGGAGTGCTGATGTGAAAGCTCAAGCTCTGTGCATTTAGCTCTAAGCTGAGGCATCAGTTCCTACTTACCTGCATGAATTCCTTCAATCTCTGGCTGGAGTGAAATCTAGAGCTGGGGACTGAAGCATAACTTCGGAAGCAGAGGCTGTAAAGGCCCAAGCAGAACCATGGGAGTAGCTACTCCTTCACATTCCTCCCAGGAAGACCATAGGGACTTCCTGTGCCGTCTTGGAGGTGAGTGTATGATGATATACTGGATGATTCTTTGCAAATTCCCAGGAGGAAAGGCCTGTGGTCTTGGGGTCTGTGCAGGATTCTGGGGTGGCTGTGCAGAAATTTGAGGACAAGAAGGGGCACTATGGGGTCTTTTCTAGAATAAGTTGTGCTCAGAGGCCTCAAGCAGGAGGCCCCACACACACACACCACATCCTCACCTCACAGAAGAGAAGAGGATAGAGGATACCCTCTGCTCTCCTCAGCCTGGTCTGTTTTCCCTGGGTCACACCTCTAGATCAGGGACAATGAGTTTTGCTCTGGTGCAGAGGATGCTCTCTAGGACCCCCAAATCCTTAGGCACAAGACCCTGAACCTCCCCAGAAAAAGCCACAGACACCACCAAGCTAAGGGGGAGAGGGGTGCAGCCAGACCCCGAGGCCCGCCGGTCTGCGTGACTCATTCCCGTTTCCGTCCACTCTGGTCTGAGTGCATTGGCCCAGGGGCCTCAGGGAGGCTGTAACACAGGCTGGCCCCTCGCCCATCAGGGCTCAGCAGACAAAAATTAAAGATCTCACCCCTCAAGAACTCACACAGACGGCACAGGCTGCTCTGTGCTCTGCCTCACAGACCAGACCTCAGGCCAGCAGAGGCTGGTGGCCAAGGCAGGACCGAGAGACATCTTTAGCTCTTCCCCCTGCCCCCCCTCCAGCCATGGAGCCCTGGGCACTGCTCATGGTCCTCACTCCCCCTCTGGTTCTTGCCTGAAGGTGGTGGTGTCAACCAGTATCTTCTCAGCCCCACCCCATTCCTCCCCACCTCTGCTTGAAGACAACAGTGAAGGTAAAACAGCCTGTGCCTCCCAGGAGAAACAGACTATTAATTAACTCTTCTTACATTTTCTGGCAGCACAGTTCTGATCAGGTCACTCCCCTGCTCAACAAACTTCAGTGGCTCCCCACTGCTTCTCTAAACCAGCTCAAACTTCCTTCTGGGCCTGGCATACAAACTGTCTCATGCCCCTCCCCTCCATGTATGCTGAAACTCAGCATATCCCACTTGCTTCCAGTTTCCTCTTCCCCAATCCCTCCCTCAAATACCTTGGCTCACATCATTTCCTTCACCTGGAATGTTCTTCACCACTCTTGCTTGTCCTTTAAGTCCCATCTCAAAGCCACCTCCTCCAAAAAGACTTCCTAGATTTCTCTCTCTGTCTGGAAACTTCGCTCCCTGTACTGAACCCCTTTAGCTCTGTGTGTGTGCTTCTTCTGCCCTCTGTGACTGACCAGTCCACAACTGTTGGTCCTGAAGTGGAGAGAAGGACATGGGGCTTTGTAATTCTAAGCTCAGCACAATCACTGACCAGCTTTGTGGCCTGAACTTGACTCTTTGAGCCAGTTTCCTCATCAGTAAAATAGAGATTAAGAAGATGTATTTCTACCCCCAGAGCATAGAAGAAGCAACTATATTTGCCAAAGACACAACACTGTAGGCCTCAGGTGATTGGTCCAGGGATAAATCCCTAGCCAAAAGACAGTCCTCTCACTGGCTGGTGACATAAGACTTCTGTGGTCTGACTCAAATGCAGATATCATCGCTTTTTGGATAATTCAGGTTCTCTCTGAAAATTTGAGCTAAGAAACATGACTTTGAAAGCCAAGAACTAGAATTAAAGTGAGACAGGCAAGTCTCTGTTCCCTATAGCTCACAATCCAATGGGGTTCACATAGCCAAAATACCATAAACCCAGAAAAGTGAAGAGACTTGCCCGGGCTGGCACAGGTAGTCAGTAACACCAAAATGGGTAGAACTTAGGGCTCAGCACTAGCTTGGTTGGCCCTTGGTTGGCTCAAGAGGTATGTGACCCTGAACTGAGTGCCTGAAGAAGAGTATGAGAGCCACCAAGCGCTATGTCAACCAAGTGCAGAGCACTTGGGCAACTTCGGAGCACAACCTCTTCCATTTAAAGCAGTAAAAGAAAGTCCAACTCACATCATGGCAGGCAGCATAGACACCTGGTTCTAATCCTGCATCTGCCCCCTGAGTGTCTCTCTGGTCATGCACTTTCCCCTCTCTGGGCCTGTTTCTCAACTATACAAAGAAAGGCTTTTACTGGGTGAACTCGCATTCCCTGTCAACACTAACATTTGATTGGAGGAGCGGATAGACAAAGAGTGGGTGTGGAAACTGAGGCCCTAAAGGGAGAGGTGCTTGTCCCAGATCATGTGACCAACTATTGGCAACACCCAGCACTTGAAGCAGGGTCTCTTAACTCTCAGCACTTTTCAATTCTTTCAACTCCTACAGGAAGCTGGGAGCTATTCAGCTGTCTGAGCCAGTGAAGCCAAGAGTCACAGCATGTCAGAACGGGGCCTTGGGGCCTGGGAACATCTCTAATGGGAAATACAAGTGCCAAGGCCACTGGGGGAGAGGGAGGAGGTTAGGCATGACATCCCAGAGATAAGCTGTCAGCATGTCCCTCTTCTAGTTGGCAAGAAGAAATAGGGAAGGGTCCGTGATGATTGAAGGGAAACAGTCTGCACTTCTGGTTGAGCCATTGGTTCACGGAGTATCCACACACTATCCAAACCTGCCTAGCTGCTGAAACATACCACCTGCAGCCTCAGCCTCCAGAAGTTTACTGATTCCCTTAGGCACACTATCAGGTAGGACCTGGAATTGCTTACACTGCCTAAGATGTGTCTAAGGCACCTGCTTCTAAAGCTCAGCCTATTTGGCTGGGGATCACGATGCCCTCCCATCCCACCAAAATTTTTTGAACCCCTAATATGTGCCAGGCACTTGTGAAAGGCATTGGGAGTAAATACCAAATCCTCCCTGTCTGTGTGATCTATAGGGAATTAATCTTTCAGGCCCACCATAAAACTGCTAACCATGCAAGGTGAGGGCTACATGGGCACATTTCTCAGAGTTCTGAATCTTGAAGGCTAAGGAGGAGTTCACCACATGCAGAAAGGGTCATGCCAAGAAGAAAGCAGTGCATATCCAAAGCCCGAACTATTGCCAGGATTACAGGCAACTCACATGGCTGGAGTTGAGCTAGGAAAGTTATGGGAAGAGAGGAAGCAGAAGGGGTAGGCTGGGGTCAATTTATGGAGAGCTTAGCTGTAGTGAGCTCCTCTTAGGAAGGGGGACCTATTTCCCATATCTAAAGCAGCAGGTGGCTCTGGAGTAGACAGATTACCCATCTGGAATTCTTACAGTAATGTCTTATGGGTGACAGTAAGAAATCACTTCCAGGTCTGGGGACTTAGCTCAGTGGTGCCACCGCCTGCCTCGCAAGTGCAAAGTCCCGAGTTCAATCTCTGGTACTGAAGAAGAAGAAGAAGAAAAAAAAGAAAGAAATCACTTCCATGAAGAAGAAGCAGTGTGTCCATAATCTCCATCAACCCGCCCAAAGCTGTCCCAAATAAACAGTGGACACAGAACCACCTGGCTTGTCATGCCTAAAACAACTGCTAGACCTGCTTCTGACCAGCCTGTTGCCCACCTGCCTTTTCTTCCATAGAACATGTTGAGCTGCCAATATAGCAGGTCAGCCCAGTCCCTAAGCTCCTGCTGCCATGACCCATTCCTTGATCTGACAGCATCCCTTCCTTCCTGACTCTTTTCCTATAAAACCACCTCTTTCTAAACCCTTTCTGAATTCCTCACTCCCTTTGCACCTTGGGTTCCTCTGGGGACTCAACAGGTTCCTGTTCCCCAATCTCACTCTCACTTGGCCTCAGGTCCTGCAGTGATCCCATGAGCTCAGGTTATTGAGGGTGGATCGTGCCTGGGTATCACAATGTACCTCTCCAAGACCCGACCTGTAGCTGCCTTCCCAGCTCTGCTCCATGGGTAGGTAAGCCCTGTGTTCTCAGCGTCAAGCAGCCAGCTGGGGAGAACCTACTGCACTGCAACCAGCCCTTACTGAGCACTGTCTGGCAGGCACCAGTGTTGCCAAGAAGGTAGCAGAGGAAGGTCCCTGTCCTCATGGAGCGTCCGGTATAGGAAGACAGGTGATAACGCTTATCATGGTGCATGCTGGGACTAAGATAGCTCAGAATATGATGTTACTCCAAAGACAGAGCCTCCAGTCTTGGCTGGGAGTAGGGATGACAAGTCAGGGAGACTCTAGAATAGGTGCCCTCTGAGCTGGGCCAGGAGTCTCATCCAGGAGAAGGTGGAAAGGATGGCAAGGAGGAAGCAAAAACAGTGACTACCAGACTCAGACTCACAAAAATTAAACTATATCAGTCCCTACCCCATTGCCTTTTTCAATGAGGTTGCTGATCAGAGAATTTTTGCTGTATTGTAATGATACTGAAATGAAATTCAAATAATACTCAATGTGTATAGGCTGGGGAAGTCTGGAACACATGGTGATGCAGTTAGGCATATGTGTAGCTGTTTGGAACAGCTATCTCCACATTGCTGGGTGGATGGAGCTCCCTGAGATCTATACTCATATGTGAGACAAGGCTGTGACCTCCATAAGACTTCCCACAATTAGGAATCAGATAAATCAAATTTTTGCATCACATAGAACTGGAGAAATAAATGATAAAACTGACACATAGACGTTAAATATAAACTAATCAAGATAAGTTGAGATTTAATAGAGATAAGTGAAAAAGTCTTGCAGTCTAAAAAGAATCAATAATTAAATTAAGAATGAGAGATACTTGCTTTGATAGCAGTTCATGTGAATGACCTGAATTGTGGGGACAGGAAAACAAGATATAGAGACTGTTGAAAAGGGGGGAAACTGGTTAAAAATGAACTAAGAATGTCACCTTCCAAAAGATCTAGTACCATCTTGGATAGAACCCAGGTTTAAGAGCAGGGACATTAACAGTGTTCTCCAAGATCTTCAGACATAATGGAAGTTTTGCACTTAATTCTGCTGCCAATTTTTAAATGGCATATTCCAACCCTGAAGCATGTCTAGGGAAAATGACCTTGAATGAAGATTAATATGTCCCAGGAGTAGTTGAAAGACTGGAAAAGAGAAATCTTGGTGGAGCAGATCTGACAATTTTTAAGTGTTTGCAGGAATGTTGGGCAAGAAAGAGATTCAGCTTATTCTGTGTTTGCATTATTCACACAGATTTTTTTAAATTAATTTTATTGGTACATTTTAGGTATACAATATGATGACATTCATCATTGGAAATTTGCACCTTTACATAATCTCTCTTGGTTCTTATTTTTTCTCCCTTCCCCTGACCTCCCTTCAACTCCTCCATCCCTTCCTATTTACAAAGACTTTGTTTCCATTTTTTCATTTTCTCATATTAATTCTATTCCCTTCTTTCCTTTCCCCTACCCCTCCTACTTCCCCTTCCCCTTTGTCCCTTTTCTTCCTATTTCACATTATCTACTGTACCTTTTAGTCCTTATTTACATTTTCAGTTTCTCACACTAGAGAAGCTATTCAGTATTTACACACATGTGTCCTATTTATTTCACTTAAGAGTATCACTTCAATGGGCTGGGGATTTAGCTCAGTTGTTCCAGAGCCTGCCTCACAAGCGCAAGGTCGCTACTTTGATCCCGGGTACCAAAAAAAAAGAGCATCGCTTCAATGTGCATCCATTTAGCTATAAATGTCTCTAATTTCTCATTTTTTATGGCTCAGTAGCACTCCATTTTATTTTTAAAAAACACCACATTTTCTTTATCCAGTCTCCAGTTGATGGGCAATTGGGCTGCTTCCAAGTTTTAGCTATTACAAATTGTGCTGCTATGAACATGGGTGCACATATATCACTGTGGTATGATGCTTTTTATTAAGGATTTTTGCATCTATCTTCATTAGTGAGATTGGCCTATAGTTCTCTTTTTCGGTTGGGTCTTTCTCTGCTTTGGGGATCAAAGTGATGCTTGCTTCCAGGAATGAATTCGGGAGTATTGCTTCCCTTTCGATTTCATTGAAGAGTTCTCTAAATGACTTGTAGAATTCAGCAGTGAAGCCATCAGGACCTGGGCTTTTCTTAGTTGGTTAGTTTTTAATTACATTTTCAATTTCATTGATTGATATTGGGTTGTTTAGAATTTTTAGGTCTTCTTTGTTCAAATTTGGTAATTCATACTTATCTAGGAATCTGTCCATTTCTTCTGTGTTGTCCATCTTATTGGCATATGGGTTCTCAAAGGAGGTATTGATGATCCTCTGGATTTCTGCTGGGTCCATTGTAATTTCATCCTTTTCATTCCTAATTGTATGGGTTTGGCCTTTTCTTTCCTTTTTCTGATAAGGTTGGCTAAGGGTTTGTCAATTTTGTTTATTCTTTCGAAGAACCAACTCTTGGCTTCATTGATTTTTTGTATCTTCTCTTAGTCTCCATTGCATTGATTTCTGCTCTGATCTTTATAATTTCCTCCCTTGTATGAGCTTTGAGTTTGTCCTGCTCTTCTTTTTCTAGAAGCTTGAGGTTCAGCATCAGGTTGTTTAATTGGGCTCACTCTGTTTTCCTAATATGAGTATTCACTGCTATGAATTTCCCTCATAAGACTACTTTCATGTGTCCCATAAATTCCAATATGTTGTATTGTTATTTAATTGTAGGAACTGGCTGATTGCTTCTTTAATTTCCTCTGTGACTCATTGGTTATTCAGGAGTGTGTTGTTCAATTTCCGTGTGTTTAGGAAATTCTTGCGATTTCTTTTGCTATTGATCTCCAATTTCATTGTACTATGGTCGATAATATACAGGGGATAACTTCAATTCCTTTGCACTTATTTAAACATGTTCTATGAGTGAGTATGTGGTTTAATTTGGAGAATGACCCGTGTGTAGCTGAAAAGAATGTGTATTCTGATTTTGTGGGGTAGAACACTCTGTAAACATTTATTAAGTTCATTTTTTCAAGAGTTTGATTGAGTTCTAGTATTTTGTTTCTTATTTTTTGTCTAGTTGATCTATCTATTTGTGACAGTGGGGTATTGAGGTCCCCTACTACTATTGTATTAGTGCTTATTTGATTTTTCATGTCTGTTAGTATTTGTTTTATATGATTGGGTGCAGTAGTGTTTGGTGCATATGTTTATGATTGTCATCTCTTAATCTTGGATTGTTCCCTTTACAAGGATGTAGTGTCCTTCTCTTGTCTTTCTTAATCAGTGTTCGCTTGAAATCCACTTGATCTGCAAAGAGGATAGCTACTCCTGCTTTTTTTCAGGTTCCTGTCACATGGAGTATTGTTTTCCACACTTTAACTTTCAGTCTATGAGTTTCTTTTTGAATTGTGTTTCTTGTATGCAGCATATTGTTGGATCTTATTTCTTGACCCTTTCTGCCAGTCTATTTCTTTTGATTGGTGAATTGAGACGATTAACATTGATACATATTGACTTATCATTGTCATGACTTTTTGTTGTTGTTGGATTCTCCCCCCTTGCATTTAATTTCTTCTCATACTTGATGGATTCATTCTGCTCGGCTTCCTGGGGTTGTGATCCTCATTGTCTTTTCCTAGGATACTGTCTAAAATTTTTTGGAGTGCTGGTTTGGTATTCATGAAGTTCCTAAGGTGCTCTTTGTCATGAAAGTATCTTATTTCTCCAGCAATTTTGAAAGATAGTTTTGCAGGGTACATCAATCTGGGTTGGAGGCTGTTTTCCTTTATGGCTTGAAATATGTTACTCCAAGCTCTTCTTGGCTTGAAGGTTTGCATTGAGAAGTCTGTTGTGATTCCAATGGGCTTTCCTTTGTATGTGACTTGTTTCTTTTCTCTAACTGCTTGTAGAATTTTGTTCTTCTGTTGGGTTTCTGGAATCTTAACAATTATATGCCTATGTGTAGATTTTTTTTTGATCAAGGCTAGTTGGAGTCCTATATGCTTCAGTTATCTGTATGTCAATTTATTTTCCCCTGCTTGGGAAGTTTTCTGCCATCACTTCTAGGAACAGTTTTTTGGTGGTTTTTTTTGGTACCAGGGATCAAACTTGGTAGGCACCGGACCCACTGAGCTAAATCCCTGGCCCTGTGAACAGTTTTTTTTATGTCATCTGCACTCTCTCCTGTTTCTTCGTTGACTCTGATCAGTCTTATGTTATTCTTCTTTGCATCATCTAGCAGGTGCTGGATTGATTTCCCGTGGACCCTTACTATTTTTTTTGGTACCAAGTATCAAACTCTGGTCCTTGTGCTTGCGCAGGAGGGTGGTAAAACCACTGAGCTAAATCCCCGGCCCCCAGACCCTTACTATTTTTAAGAAATTTTTATTATCCTGGTCACTAATTGCAATCTTATCTTCTATATCCGAAATTCTGTCCTCACATTGGCTCATTCTGCTGCGTAAACTTTCAATAGAGTATTTTTTTTTTCAATGGAGTTTTTAATCTCCTGGAAATCTGTTTGCATCGTTTTGTGGATTTCATTTGTTTCCTATGTTGGGATTCCATCATGTTCCTTAGCTCCTCTATTTTTTTATCTGTGTCCTCTCTAGATTTATTAATCATGTCTTGCATTATGGACACAATCTCTGCTGTACTATCTGAAAAATTATTTCTGAGTTCATTTTTTCCAGATCCTCTTTTGTTGCCAGATCAAGGAGCCCAGGTGGTTGAGTATCAGATTGTTCCATCTCGTTTCCCTTTGGGGTTGCTTTAGGTGATCTGGAAGTCTGGTTTTGAGATTTGTTTACATGTCTTCTCATTTCAATGGGGCGGGGGGGGGGGGTTGTGCTGCTGGTGCCCTTGAAGCTCACCTCCTCGGTTCTGGGGTGGCTCTGCTCCTCAATGCTGGGGGCGGTGGTACCACGGCCCATAAGTTTCACCTCCTCTGCTATTCACACAGATTGACTGCTACAACAGATAACCTCTAGGGCTGGGGGTGTAGCTCTAGCCTGAGGACTTGCCTAACACACTTGAGGCCCTGGATTCAATCCTCATCCCCTGCCATAAAAAGGGACCTCAAGGTTTACTTTACCTGTAGCTCCTCCTTCATTCCTCCAACAACCATCCAGCACTGTAACAGATGAACAGTGTTTCAGGTTTTACCTTCTCTGGTTGTTATGGCTTGTATCTAGATGTCTCCCTGAAGCCTCAAGTGGTCATAGGTGGGGCTTCTCAGAAGTGGGTGGATCTGGAGTGTGTGATGCTGAGATTAAGTGTGTGATTACTAAATTAGTTCACTGACTGGTTTGGTATAATTCTGGGAGTGGATAATGGGAAGGTCCACCTTTGGTGTGAGTGCTACCTGCCCTTAGGGAGGATAAAATATAAGCAGAAAGAGGGCTGCTGCTTCACTTGTCACTTTCTGTTTTTGCTGTCTTCTGCCTATCATGAACTGTTCCTCCTCTGTGATGCCCCTCTGCCATGCCAACCCTGCCTTGGAGCCTGCTGATAATGGACCGAAACTGCTACAAACTGTGAGCTAAAATAAACCTTTTCTCCTTTAATTTTGGGTGTTTGATATTTTGTCTCACCAATGAGACAAGTAAACAAGACGCTGGTCTTGCCTTCGAATGCTCCCAAACTGAAGGAATCCTAGGCTTCATCAGGCTCCCAGGTGACTATGTCCCCATTTCTACACCAAATGGCACCAGCAGCATGTACCAGCTGGGAGCCATGTTTTTCGAACTTCTTAACCATAATTCACAGTAGGAAGCACACCTTATAACACCTTACAACAGGACTCCATACACACAGACACATGATAATGAACATCACCTTACCCTTGCTTCATGTGATATGCTCTCATGTTTCTACCACTTCTCTTCTGAGTTGCTTTTTCATGCTGGTTGTGGCTCATTCCAGTGATCTCACAACCTGCAAATATATTTCAATGTCACCTAGGCACTTAAGGCCCAAACAGGCAGGGGTGGGGATAATTCAAGGTGAAGCTACAGGGATGGTCAATTTATGTGGCCCAGAAGAAGGGAAGATCTTTTTAAAAAAATTTTATTTATCTATTTTATTTATTTATTTTTTGAGAAGAGAAGGTCTTGCAGTGCCTCAGCCTGGAGGAAAAAGAGACAAAGGGACAATTCCAGTAGTTCTTCATGTCTATCAAGATGTTTTCTTTGTCTCTCTAATGTAGAAGATGGTGAACAGTACTCTTCACACTTACTAGGGATGGTGTGAAGGGGAGTTAAATAAAGCTGCAGTAGGAAAGATTTCAGCTCAGCGCAAGATTGGTAGGTGAGTATGTGTCGGGGGCAAGGGCAGCAGGAAACTTTGCACATTAAAAATAAAAGGCATTTAAACAGGCTCCTATGACATTTCCTCTTGTTGGAGGTAAAGGGAAAGCAGCTATCATTTAAAAACTGGTTAAATTCTCATCAGTTTAGGATGCTTTTAATGTTTTCCCAGAGGACAGGGAAAAGGCTAGAGTTTGATGAGGTCCCATGTAGCCCCAGGGGTTCACGATCATTTCAGTTCACCCCACACAGTCTGCCTGGCTCTATGGGGCTAAGAAAGTTTGACTAGATCCATAGGATGCCCCACACAGACTGCACAGACAGGTTCGCATTTCTAAAGCCAGAGCAGAGAGAGAGAGATGGGATGTGCAGAAGGAGGCTGTACAACACATGCCCAGTGTTCTACACCAGGTCGGAAGCACAGGGCAGCAGGAAGGGGCCACAGAGCAAATCTGTGAGCTCAGTGTTGGGAGGGAGTTAGGCAGGTTTGGCTCCTGTGATACCTGCACTAATGAGCTGGAAGCAGATGGAAACAACCCAGCATGTGAAGGCCAGCAAAGGAAAGGTCCTCCCCATGCCAGCTGGATGAGAGAGAGCCAAGTGGGGTGGAAATGGGGTCTGTCCCTTCCCCACACTCTACATTCTCAAGCTGGAGGCTGGAACTTCCAGGAGAAGGAGCTGGCCAATCAGATGAGGCTGAAATAGACCCCCCTGGGGAAGGGGATTAGAAAGATGACAAAGGACTGTGGCACCGGAGGAAAAAGTGCCCAGGGGCTGCAGCAGCACTGTGTCAGTCCTGTGGAGGGAAGAGGCCCCAGGGCTCGTCAGCTGCAGCCACAGGCCACGAAGAGAGAAGCTGAGCAGAGGGAGAGGCTGCACTCAATCAGGGCAGGCAGAAGGGATGAGTCCTTCCAGTCCTCCAGGGCAGCAGAAATGGCCACAAGTATTTGCAGACCATAAACACTAAGAGGGACAGGGCTTGTCTGGGTCTACAAGGATCTGGCTAGGCCAGGCAGAGCAGGGCCAGCAGTGGGAAGGAGGCTTGAGCCTGGCATCTTCTGCAGTGACTGTCCTGAGAGACCAGAGAAAGAGTCACACTGGGAGTCCTACAGACAATTTAGAAAACCTCACAGAACCGGGAGCTGGACATCACCTCACAGGGAGACCTGGGACTGTCCTCTGTGTATGCAGGGGACAGCTCACCCCAACAAGTGTTTTTTCCTCTTACAGCCTGGAAGCAAATGGCATTTCTTTTTGGCCCCTAGACATGGTGCTGAAAGTGTAGGGCAGCTGAGACTGTGCCTCCCAGCAACAGGGTGGGGTCAGAGCAGTTGGATAAATATTTATGGAGCATCCCCATTAACCTTTCACATGCAGGGTGACCCTTCCCAATAGCTTCCATATGGACCTTCACCCCACCCCATTCTTGTATGGAAAATTCCTACCCAAAGCAGAGCCTGCCGAACCAATCTGACTTTCTGTCCAGCATTGTCTGGGAAGCCTCTGGGCTGCCTGCAGGTTAGAACCAAGGCTGGGAACAGAGACACAGAGAAGCTAGGCCAGAATTTCCTCCCTTCTTAGGACCTCAGTTCACCCTCCTGTATCTAATGAGGAGATTGAGCCCTGTCCGCACCTGGTGGTTTTCACTGGGTACAGCCCTTTGGTCAGTGATTGCTATGGGAATAGCCCAAGGCAATGGTGTTCTCAGCAGGCCAGGGTTGTCACCCTCTAGCTAGTGATTACTATGGATTCTTTCTGAGGGATGCCCAGCATCTCTTCTCTCTTATTCCTGAACCAGGATCTTTTCTTTTAGGGATATGTTCTTCTCTTCCATTTTCTAGGTCATTTGACAGATGACCAACTACAAAACTTGCCATGAAGTATATGACCCATGCTGGACCAATCAGATTCTCTCCCATGATTTGACCCTGAAGCAGACTCAAAGTTATAATTGAACCATCCAACTGCAGCTCCTGAAAGAGACATGGTCCAAGGGGTTCCTGGGACTGAGCCCAGGAGTTCCTGGGGTTGCTGCCTAGATTCCTGACCTTTATACTTGCGTGTTCCATGCATATTCCTACTCTGTTTGTTCCTAAAATCTTTCTGGTAGCTCTACTTTTTAATGGACAGATTAGTCCTTCTTGCTTGTAATCAAAGTACCCTAATTTAAATAAAAACCAAGAGGACAGGCCAGCTGTGGATCATAGCCTTCCCTTCTTTGCAGTCCAGGGATGATTGTCTCAGCTCTTGTCCAGCACTCAGCTCATGTAAGAGACATGGCAGGAGAGGATCTGTCTGCTCAAAACTGTGAACAAAGACTAGGGTGTATCTTGGTGGTAGAGCCCGTGCTTACAAATGCAATGGCCAGCACAAAAGAAAGAATGAAAGACTGTGAACATCAACTACTGAGCATATTTGTAGCTCAGATACCTGACTCAGGACCTTACAAGACCTAATGAGAATCAGGAGATAATACTTGGAGGACAAACATAAACAGCTACTGAGCATACCCATTCTGGGACAAGGCAATTCTTCATTGCCCGCAAGTGAGTGATGAATGCAGGGAGAAGCAGTGAGGGTTCATTTTAGGATGTTTGGGGGAAGGGCCATGTGGTCCCCTGAAATATCTCTTCTGTTTCTCTCTCTACAAATATTTCTGATTCCAGAACCAAGAGCAAAGGCCCTCAGTTAATACTTAAACATTAGCTAGAGATGCATTGACCCCCAAGAGAGCAAAGGCAATGTGGAAACGATGCTGTAGACCTTTCCTAAGAGCAGGATCTTGATAGGAGAAAAAAACAGAGAGCGCACAGGTTTTCAGGGTGTGGAAAGTACAAATGGATTTGCAGGTAGAGTGTGAGAAAAGGAGGTAAATGAGATGGCCATCCACTTTGGCTGCAAGTTACAGAAGCTGACTCTGGCAAACAGTGAGGAAACTGGAAAGAAGCAGGGTACTGAAGGAGGCGCTCAACAACCAGGCCTGGGAAAGCCAGAAACCAGGGTAGCTCTGGTGATCTGGGAGGAAGGAACTCATAAGCCATCTGGCTCTGGATGATTCCAACCTTTCCATTGTTGGTAGTTACTCCAACCTCAATTCTGATTCCCCAGGCGAGGGTCTGATGGACCCTTCTGAGTCCAGTGCCCACCCTTTGGGAGTGGAGAGCAGAAAAGACCCATGGCCAGTGCCCCACTAAGAATGTGTGGAATTGAATAGGTGGAGCTACTCAAAGGAAAACTGAATGTCTGTTCCTCAAAGAAGAGGAAGGAGTGCCAGGCATATGCACTCAACAGATGTTTGCTGCACATGGGATGTCAATTTGGAGAGGATGGAGATGAGTGGGGTGGAGTATGGGAATTTCCAGGACACTCCAGAATCTGCCATAGGGGCCAAGGCTCTTACTCTGGCCCTGGATTGCCTCTCTCTCCCCCCCTATAAAAGCAAGCTCAGAAAAAAGAACACTGTTTTTGTTCTTGACAGCTTGATAGAATTGTCTCCTTAGCTTCCAGTCACGCTCAGCTCCTGCTAGAATAATTACTACCCACCTGTTCTCCATGCAAGAATTTACAGCCAGTGGATACACATCTGGCCTGTAAAAGACATGCTTGGAAGTCTCCCAGGCTGCTTGGAACAGGCTGGGGACAAAACAGGGTCAGCCACTGATTTGAAAGCAAGGAAACAGCTGGCCTGAAAGCTGTGGTCACTGAGGGCTGAGCAGCTGCCCACTCCTCCATTGCCAGGCAGCTCGATGGAACAGCAGCAAAACTCCTGAGATTTGGAGGAGAGTGGGCCCTGCCCTCTTCCTCCAATACAAGGCTGTCCTCCCCTCCCCCACCTCCTTCTCCAGGGTTGGGAGGAACTACTTGGGATTCCTGCCCATCTTGGGAGTTTTTTACTTTTCTTCTCTTTATGGTCCACATCATTCCCTTCTAAGCAACCTGGAAGTTCAGAAAAGGCCAGGCAAGGTTTTAATGAGGAAGGACAGAAATATTTTTCAGGTGAAAACGACTACTTTGAAATTTTTTTTTTTTCTTTTCTTTGTACCAGGGATTGAACTCAGGACCTTGCGGTTGGCACCACTGATCTAAATCCCTGACCCCCTGCCTTGAAATTTTAAGGATGTGAGTATAGAACTAGAAGAGGCCTGGAAGAGCCTGGGGGCCATGGTGTCTCCCCTCCCCCGTGAAGCGTTTCAGCATTCAACGAATGTTTACTGAATGTCTGCTGCAGGCCAAGTACTATGGTAGAAGATACAGCAGCATGTAATCCAGACCTGATCCCTGCCCTCCTGAGCTTAATGTCAAGTGAGGGAGACAGACAGTGAGCAAGTAATCAGAAAAGTGCTACAGTGGTAAATTGGCCCTGAAGCAAGTCTGGGAGAGAGACGTATGAAGCAAGGAAGCCTAATGCACACATGGAGGGAGGCATCTCCAAAATGTGGCATTTCTATTGAGACCTGAAGGGCACACAGGGAATAAGAAAAGAGATGGGGAGGAGAATGAGCCAGCAGAGATATTAAGAGGAAAATCCCCTAGGGAGAAAGGCACTACAGGAGGTGGGGCAAGCAGAATGGTGTGGGATGAAGACAGAGTCACAGGGACCAGACTCTCCAGATGAAGGGTATAAACAGGAAGTCGGGGAGCTGCTGTGCCTGTAAAGGGACCCATCCCTAATCTCTACCCCACCCCACACACACTCCCTTGCCTTGTAGCCTCTGAGGCATCTTGGCAGAAATACAGCGTGGAAACCACTGCTCCAGCCCTACTTGTCATTTTCAGATGAGAAGTCTGTGACCCTCCAGTCATCCACCCTGGTGCCCTCTCTCTCTTTTGTTTTTTTGGTTCCAGGATCGAACTTGGGACCTTGTGCTTTTGAGGCAGGCAGTAGAACCACTGAGTTAAATCCCCGGCCCCAGTGCCCTCTCTCTTAACTCTGGGCAGCTCACCAGACTCCCTGGAGAGAGTTAGAGGTGGGGACAGGTTCCCAGGACACTGCATGTCTTAACATTTCATGAAGGAGGGGGACAGACTCAGGAGCAGACAGGGGCTGATTGGCAGGGCTCTGTCACAGAAGATGGACCTCAAGGATGAGATGTTGCCCCTCGCCTGTCCCTGGGGCCCAGTCTTTCTCCCTGTGTTAGGAGAGTCCCTGATCCCCTTGGCCTGTCCCCATCACTCATTCTGGTAGGCAGATTGCCTGCCAGCATAGCAGACCCCGCTTAAGCTCCAGCCTCGACATTCCTCTCCACCCAAGGGTCAAGATCAAGTGGAGGGTATTTTCCCAAGCTCTGGGGAACTGCGGCGCCTCCTGATAGCTACAGCTACAACCCAGTCACGAGGGCAGCTACCAGGGCAGACAGGCTGGAGAGCATAGCAGTCATCTGGACTTCAAAATGGGAGTTCAAGGGTGAGGTGTATGGGAAGAGAGCCTGGAATATATTAAGAACCTCAGACCCAGGAAGTAGAAGGAGAAAGCTAGTGGTGGGAAAAGAACTGGCAAGGAAGGAGTTTGAGCTGAGGCTCTGTCTGCCTTAACAAGCGGCTGGAATCTTCCTTCAACAGCCCAGCTGGTCCTCATCTAACTAACCCCCAGGCTCTTGCCTCTCTGGAGAGCCCTTACTGGGCTGTCTGCAGCTCCTGGGACAGAAGCAAAAGGCAGCCACCAGCTTAGAGACAGCAGGTGCAGAGACCCCAGAAGGGGATAGGGAGTGTGGGCATTGCAGGCCCATTGGCAGCAGGCAAGGGGTCAAAGCCCAAGCAGGTCAGGCTGGTAGGAGGGTTTCAAAAATCAAGGAAGACACAGCAGCAATTGCCAGATCAAAGGGAGCTGAAGTTTCTTGGGTTCTGGAAGATAGTTTCATCAGCTAAGCCTAGCCCAAAGCACAACTGTAAGTGCAGCCTCCTTTCTTCCCATCTTTCCCTTCTGCCCTCATCTGGCACACTGCTCCATGAGCAAAGGGCACCTGCCTCCTCCCCCAGGGAAAAGCAGGTATAGAACAAGGGAGAGATGACAGAAGGCTTGATAAGTCACCCCTTTGTAGCGCTGTGGTCTTCAGCCAAGATCTCAACCTCTTTGAGACTCTGCTCCCCTGCCTGTAAAAATGAGGTGGATAAGAACTAGAATTGGCCCCTTGGATCCAGAGGTTCAGTGTCCTCGGATTCAACCAACCACAGATGGAAAATAGTTTTTAAAAATTGCATCTGTACTGGACATCTACAGACTTTTTCTCCTTGCTATTATTCCTGAAACAATACCATAGAACAAGTATTCACATTGTATTAAGTATCATAAGTAATCTAGAGATGATTTCAAGCATACAGGAAGATGTGTATGTTATATGAAAATATTCTGCCACATCTGATACAAGGGATTTGAGTATCCCTGGAGTTAGCATGGTTTTGATACCTGTGCGTGTGTTTGAGTGGGTGGGAGGGGGTCCTAGAACCAATTGCCTGCAGAGACAGAGAGACACCTGTACTACTTAGAAGTGTAGAAAAAATTGAATGAAATAATGAAGGTAAAAATCTTAACTGTTATTCAGTTTTCCATACTCCTAATGGGGAAAAGGAGAGGGGAGGGGGAAATGGAGAAATACTGGGGGACATTTGAATTTTCCAAATGGGGTGTTGGATATGTGGGAGAGTTTCCAAAAGTTTCAAATCTTATTTTCAAGTTAGAGGCTGAGCTAAATAGTGGATGATGAGGCTCTGTGGTTGAGAAAGACATTCTGTATTAGAAAGAAAAAGGAGAGAGGAAGTCAGTTTTCACAAGGTGCTTCAGCCAAGAGCCTGGGCAGACAGCCTCTCTGGAGGACGACTGGTGTTCCCGTGCTCCCTAGCCCTCTGGCAGCCACTTAGCTGCTGTTTTCCTCATTAATCGTGGCTGCAGCCTGGCCCCCTTTACATTGCTGCTAAGGGTCAGAAACAATCCAGAGTCTCCACACAAGAAGCATCAGCTGCTTTCCACAGCATTTTTTGATTGAATCAACACAGCAGGGCTGAACTCAGGGGGACTACAGGGAATGAGAGCAGAGAACAATTCTGGGGGTGGAACCCAGGAATCAGGCATGCTCAGTGAGTGCCCAGCCATTTGCAGCATCATGGACACCATAAAAGAGCTGACATTTGTTCAACACACACTACTTTCCAGGCTCCAGTGCTAAGTGCATTATCTCATTTAATCCCCTTAATGACTTTATGAAGTTGACAGACTGATGATTTCTATTTTACAGATGGAGACCTAGGACTTATAATCCTCTGGGGAGGCAAGACCATAAGTTAATACTCCCATGTGAAAAAAAGAATAGAGTCAGAACTGCCCCCTACCATCCCAACTAACCCACTTCTCCATTTCACCATCTGCCTCAGTTTTCCCAGATTTCCAACTGCCACTGTGGTGGCTGGACTCAAAAGGCAGCCTTCATTCACTGTTCTAGGGATGGACATGCTCATTTTTCTGAAGTTCAGTCAAGACTTGGTCAATTTTTTCAAAAGAATCTTAGAAGGAAATAGAATAAAATAAAAACATAAAAAGTCAAGAATCTGGGCTGGGGATTTAGCTCAGTGGCTCTGTGCCTGCCTTTCGAGTGCAAGGTCCTGAGTTAGATCTCCAGAACCGAAAAAAGAAAAAAAGAAAATGTTCTATATTTAAGAAAAAAAAAGATCCAAAAATCTGGCAAAGGAGAAAATTAGAAAGCAATATTCATCTCCTAAATAAGGAAAATGAAGGCTATTGGTTGTGCAAGTATTGGACCCTATGCTATGCTCTTGATATATGTTATTTTATTTAATTCTCAAGGGTACTCAGTGAGATAAGGATTCTTATCCTTATTTCACAAGTAAGGGAACTAATGCTCAGAGAGATTAAGCAACTTGTCATGCAGGAACAGAGCCGGGAATCAAACTTGCCTTTCCTCTTACCATCTACATAACGAGGATGGTGACAACCAGCAACAGTCCTTTTGTTTCTGTGTCATTTGAGTCTGCCTAAGGGATTTGAGTGAGGTACCCGGGCCCTAAATGGAAGAGTTGCAGGATGGCTCAACTGCTCTGTCTGGTGGATTTTTAGATTTTGCTCAGAAGATATCAGAATGTTTTCCATCCTGGACAAGTGCAAAAACTTTGGCAAATCTGTACCTCCCAGTTTGTCTTCTGGTTCCACAAAAGC
Organism: Heterocephalus glaber; assembly: GCF_053883595.1. Lineage (NCBI taxonomy): Eukaryota > Metazoa > Chordata > Mammalia > Rodentia > Bathyergidae > Heterocephalus > Heterocephalus glaber. The sequence goes on from NW_028258379.1 coordinate 14,796,103, forward strand.
AGGCCAAAATAAAACACAAACAAGAACTTTAAAACTGGTACATTTACACTTGTCCTTCACCTCAAATTATCCTCATGACTTGTTTCAGTTTCCATAATATTTGGTTGGTTAACTGTTGGGCCGATGGTAACTGATGCTCAAAGATGTGAGTGAAGCCCTTAACCAGTGCCTGGGACATAAAAATCAGTATTTGGCACATTGCTGCAGGTATCATTGAGAGGCCTCTTCTTGAAATCACATCAACAAGACATCCCGACTCCCTTGGTATAAAACAGTAGAAAATTAAGTATTAATTAAATAGCTGACATCAATAGCTACTAACAAGTAAAAATTATTGAGCTGCTACTACATGCCAGCTTTAGTTCATATAGCTTATGTGCACTATTTTTATTAATCCTCATAATCCAGTGAGATAGGAATTATTTTTATTATCTCCCTTTTACAGAAGATGAACCTGAGTCCTGAAAATATTAAATAATTTTCACAAGGACTCACAACTCCCAAGTGGCAGGGCTGGGATTTGAGCCCAAACAGCTAAGTCTAAGACCTGCACCACCACCCTTTGGACTGCTACTCTTTGCACGGTTCTGTCTCCTGTGATGAGGCTGACAAAAATACAGAAGGCCAAGGAAGGAAGTTGGCATTGTGTGCCAGGGCAGTTCGGACAAGCTTTCTGGAGGGAAAGGGGCCTATTGCTCTCTGAATGAGGAACAAGAGGAGTGAAGAAAGAAAGAGAGATGTGTATTAGGCTGAAAGAGGATCCCTGAAGTTTCTTGGGACTCAAAAATGGGACATCAGAAGATATCTTGTCCCTGGAACATGAGGGCTTGCTTCTCCTTCTGAAGCAGTGTTAGTGGCTAACTTTGCCACCCAGGGAAGTACTCAAAATTCTAACAGGAGCCTATGGGATATGCACGGGGTCTCCAGCATCAGTATGAAGCAGAGGCCCTGTGAGTTGACTTGTCAAGTCTACACTGACCACAGAGTTGGTTCGAGGAAGGTCTCTGGTACCCCAGGGGGCATAGACCCAAAGAGGCCCATGGACCTACAAGTCTGTGGCAGAAGCTTCAGCTGCACTTAAGCCATAAACATGTTGGGGGCTGAAGCATGGGTGGGAGGATCCAAAAAGACACACCCAGCATGTAGCACATGTGCCTTAGAGGTTCAGCCAACCTTCTCCCCATCCCATTTTGGTTTGTTTTTTGGAATGGGGATTGAACTCCGGTCCTTGTGCTTGCGCAGCAGGCGGCGAAACCACTGAACTAAATCCCTGGCCCCAGATCCCATTTTGAGAACTTAGTAGCATGGCTATAGATTACAAACCTTCCAACCAGACCCTTAGCTGTTCCTTGTTAATAAACCTATGCATCTTCCTGAACTGTCCCTTGTACATGTGACAAATATATCCAATAGGCAGAAGTAAATAGAGATCTTACCTGTTAGGATCTTGATGGCCTGCAATGTTGCCTCCTTGGGCTTAAAATAGAAGTGGCTTTGGATGGACTGAAATGCTAGGAAGAGGGAGTGCTGTGAGAACCTGCTGTGCTGAGGATTGGCTGGGGAGAGGTGTCACAGTAGGACTGAGAATCAGAATAAAGTTGTATCACTGCGCAGAATGTGGCTGAAATTACTAGTGAGGTAGGTATTCACCATAGTCTGGTAATTTTGTGACCATATTTGCATGAATGCATATCTTGGTCAGTAGAAATAGTGTCTTTCTGGATAGACCATCTGAGTGTCTGTGTACATTCTTGGATCCTAGGGAGAAGTGAAGGATCTCTGGGGAACAATGTGTCACAGAAGCACCTCTTCCTGGGAGCTGATCAGAAGGACAGCTCAGGGAAAGCTGGGCCCCTGCTGACCAGCTGAGGTCTGATGGGGAACATGTGTGCTCCCCAGGCCCAGGCCTGGCTTTCACAGGCACTGGTGGAATTTCTGAGTGCATCTGTAATTCTGCACCTGTCCCTCTTCACTTAGCTGAGCCTGGCTGGGCCCAGCCAGAGACAGACTAGAGAGAAATAGCCAAGACTCCTGGAAACCAGGCTAAAACTAGAAGGCTCACAAAGCCTGGAAGATCCATCTCTGCTAAGGGACCCAGGCAAGAAGCCCCTGGTTCCTGCTACTTGTGTTTTCAGTTCTCCCTGCACAATTCACTGGCTGACTTTTATTGTGGCCACGTATGTGTATGATTTGCTGTCCTTTCTGCCCTTGTTACTCAAAGTGTGGTTTCCAAGACAAGAGCATGGACATCAGCTTTCAGTTAGACAATCAGAGTCTGACACCACAGACACGTCAGATCAGTCTGTATATTAACAAGATCCTTAGTGATTTGGATCCACATTAAAATTTGCAAAACACTGCTACAGTACTTAAAAGCAGGATTTACCCCTCTCAGAGCTACCTTTGTATCGCTCAGCTTCTATCTCTCTGGAGCTTACCAGGAAGCAGTGCTTACTCAATAAGCACATGGTTTAACTTTTTATTTTGAAATAATTGTAGACTTGAGAAAAGTTTCAGAGAGAGTACAGAGCATTCACCTAAACCTTTCTCCCAGCCTCCCCTAATGTTACCAACTTACCTGACCATAGTACAATTACCAAAATAACATGAGTAACTAACACAGGCATAAAACTATTAACTACAGACCCTTTTCAAATTTCATCTGCGTGTCCCCTCTTGCTCTTTTTCTGCTCCAGATCCCTCCTGGCAGTTAGTTGCTGAATCTCTTTAGTGTCCACTAAGCTGTGACAGTTTCATTCTGTCCTTGTCTTTCATGACCTTGACTCTTTTGATGAGTACTTCTCAGTTATTTTGTAGCCCCTCAACTGGCATGTGCCTAATGTCCTCTCATGATTAAACTGAGGTTATGCATTTTTGGTAAGAATAGCTCAGAAGTGGTGCTGTGCCCTTCTCAGCATCATCTCAAGGAGTACATGATGTCAACACATCCTATTATAGGTGATATTAACTTTGGTTATTTGGTCAAGCTTGTGTCTGCTGGGTTTCTCTACTCTAAAAGTCCTTAAACAGTTAGAGATCACCATTATGGAACAGAAGGTGGGATGGGAGTACAAAATAAACCCCTGGGTGCAATAAATTATTACCCTTTGTAGCATGGCATATTTCAATAGGCTCATTATGAGATCCTGATAAAACCACAAAAGCAAAATGTTTGTGTGAAATGAGAAATGGTTACCAAGGAAAAAAGCCTAAACAAGCCCTTTAGCCTCACTTCCTCTTAGACAACTTAAAAATTACTTCTTGGGGTCACCCAGCTGGGAAATACATTAGTAGTTTCTCACTAGCTTTGCTTTAGATAATACCTAGAATGCATGGGTCATGGTAATAGTTGTCTGGGTTACTTCTTGGGAACCTGAAGGTAAGTTTTGCTAAAAACATCAACCCTTCACTTGAGCCTACAGAAGTCTGGTGAGTGATTAAGATGGGCTAAAAGGGCTGGGCATCTCTGTCTTCATACTTTCCCCTTTGCTGTCTTAACCCTTGGGTCAGATTCTACCCAGCTCTGCACACAGTCATGTTGAACATTTAAAAATGTTTAGTCCAAGACTACAATACAGCTTTAACCTGGCCTACTGCCTATGGGAGTTGATAATTTGTTTTCTTTTTCTTTCTGTCTCCCCTCTTTTCTGTCCCCACACTTGTGCTTCTTTAGAAGCCACAAAAGTCCAAGCACCTGATGTCCTATCATAGGACCCAGATCCACAAGGCCAGGATGGTTTATGCAAGATGACAGTGCCAGATACAGGAAAATTTAACAGGCTCTAAGACAAGCTGACATAACCACCCCGTGGTACAATTCTATCACAAGAAGAAAGATCTTTTGGAAATGTGTCCCTAGCCAATGGGAATTACTGGACTTCACTCACCCCACCAAATAATACAAACTTACTGCTCTCTTTGTTTTCTGAGCAGCAGCTTGGTAATTCTCTCAACCAGTTTCTGACTCCCTTCAGCTGAAGCCCCAATTTGGCTGAAACTCCTCCCACCCCTAATAAAGTTTTGCCTGTGCAGGAGTGTGTGAATTTGCAGTATTTGGCCCAGTCTTATTTCTATCATCTCTGGCTCAAAACACCCCAATCACCCATTATTGTTGTCACTATCCTTCCTTCTTTAATGAATAAATATCTTAGCGGAGATATTTTGGTTCTATGTAAATATTCTGATTCTTCAAACTTTCTCCCACTGATTGTTGCCTACAACCATTTGTGCTGCTGTTTACCTGATAGTGATTTTGTGTTTTCCTCATTCCTTCTACCTTTATTAATTTGAACTCTGTAAAGGAGAAGTATTGCTTCTCCCTCATTTTAAATTTTAAGAAAAGAAAAAATTTTTTTAAAGAAAAATAAAATAATAAATTTTAATTTATTTAAGTAGGGACTCATACTGGGCAATCATCCAGTATTATCACTATTTTATTTTATTTTTATTTATTTATTTTTTTGGTACCTGGGATCAAACTCAGGTCCTTGAGCTTGTAAGGCAGGTGGCAGAGCCACTGAGCTAAATCCCCAGCCCATCACTATTTTATTTTGATGCTTAAATTTTTTCAGCTAGTAGGAGCTCCTGTAAGTTAGCTATTATGTCTTTCCTACATGCCTCATCCTTTTCTAAGAACTTCCTTATTCCCAGGTACCACAAAAGGCTCTGGACTCATCTCACTCAGTAAAGTTTGAATGAATGAGCAGTAGAATAAAAGAGTATGCCACATATGTATATATGTAAACTCAGCTTTCCATGAGTCCCCAATTTTAGGGTTTAATATGAAGTGTCCCCCAAGGACTCATGTGTTGAGGACTGGATACTGCACACAGCAGTGTTCAAAACTGAGGCTTAGAGAGGTGATTGGATCATGAGGATGCTAACATTATCAGTGGATTAATCGATTGGTGAGTGCACTATTAGGAGATGGGGCCCAGTTGGAGGAAGTAGGTCCCTGGGGGCGTGCCTTTGAATGGTATATCTTGTCCCCAGTCCCCTCTTCTCTGATTTTCTTCCTGCTCTCTCTGATTCCAGGTTGTCATGAGATGAGCAGCTTTCTTTCCTTCATGCAGCTGACCATAGACTAAAACCTCTGAAACTGTGAATCGAAATAAATCTTTCTTCCTTTAAGTTATGTATGTCAGATATTTGGGTGCAGCACCAAAAAAACTAACACAACCACTGAGAGGAAGAACAGAAGTTTAGATGCTCCCTAGAATCATTCACCTAGGAGCTAGGAGTTAGAAGTTAGGACGCTAGGAGCATCAAGAAAGGAAGGCTACAGAAACTTTTAACCTGAAGACAAAGCAATGTGTATCTGTAGAAACTGAAGGCTAGAAAGTTGGCTCACCTTGAAAGTCCCACTCATGGCCTTTCCACACCTGCCAAGCAGAGAGTACTTGCACACAGCTGGGAATGGTGGAGTGATCTATAATCCTAGCCTTTGGAAGGCTGAGGTAAGGGGATCAATTTGAAGTTCAAATCAGGAGTTCAAAATCAGCCTCGGAAACAAGAAGACTCTGTTTCAAAAAAGCAAAACAAAGAAAGGGAACATGTGTTGGAGCCAGATGCCTTGGTTTGAATCCTTCAACTATATACTATGTAACCTTCTTATGACTTCAGTTGCCCATCAGTAAAATGTGAGTGATAAGGGCTGGGGATTTAGCTCAGTGGTTCCGGCACCTGCCTCGCAAGCGCAAGGTGCCGAGTTCGATCCCCAGTACAAAAAAAAAAAAAAAAAAAAGTGAGGGATAAAAGTACTTGCCATGGGGCCAGGTATTTAGCTCAGTGGTTCTGCCGCCTGCTGTGCAAGCACAAGGACCAGAGTTCGATCCCCGGTACCAAAAAAAAAAAAAATAATAATTGCCATGGAATTGTATAATGACTGAGCTTTAAATGTGTGAATTTCTTAGAATAATCCATAGATACATGTTAATATTCAACAATTGTTGGCCTTGAGCCTGGGATTTCCAGCAATTAGCCAATTCTATTAAATTCATTCAGTAAATGACTTAATGAGCATCTACTTCTACATGGTAACATGCATTGTTGTGAGTCCTGGGATCTCAGCAGTGAATTGCTTTCATAAAATGTATTATCCTCTTGAAATAAAAATAGTCTAACCCTACAAAGGACTGCAATGCTTTCTAAGATAATGGAGGATGGGAATGGCAACATTTCTGTCATCCAGCAAGACCATTCAACTTCCCTCATTAGCCTCTGGAGAACTACCCACAACTTTCATGTGATACAGGCTTTGTTCCCTGACCACACAGTGATTGGTTCAGGTAAAGATACACAACCCAGTCAATACCAGTGAGACTTGAGCCAATCAGCATGAGTGAGACTTCCAGAATAAGAACCATGTGAGCTGAGAGCTGTGTGGAGAGTGTAGGAATCCTGGACACCACAAAGGTGAAGCCAAGAGTAAAGGGAAGAGTGTTAATGACCTTGTCCAAGCCCTGAATCAAGAATGGACCTGAACTCCATCCTATGCTGGACTTTTCGGCTATATAAGCCCCCCAAAATCCCTTTTGCTACTTAATTACCGAAAGAGCCCTCAGCTTACTTCAACTCTTTGGAAATCTGCCACATGTGCAGGACACCTGAACCCTGTTATTCTTCTTAGTTTCATGCCTTGCCCTCAAGCGTACCCCCCCACACACACACACTTCCCACCTCCAGCTTCCCCATTCCGGACTTCCTCCTCAGGAAACCACTGCCCAAGGAGAGTCAGGGCCAGAGCCTCTCCTGCTCACGGTGCTCTCCTCCCAAACTCTACTGCCTAAGCCACTTCCTCCCAGGTAAGTCTGCCTGAATTCTCAGGCCTCAGCTCAGCCTCTTGGGACCCTAGCTCCTCTTCTTCAGAGGACTGAGGGGCCTGGATTCAGATGGAAAGGGGGAAGATGTCACCCCAACCTCCAGAAATGCACAGAGGCTCCCACCCTAGAAAGTCTCCCTTGAGTTGCCTAATCCTGTCTCTGGTGTTGTCCTGTAACTCCAGGCTTAGGCAGCCTTAGCCCTCCCACCTCCTAAGGGCAGACCAGGAAAACCAAATCTCTCTTCCCTTGGGAACATAGACACTTCTTCTTTAGGGAACATAGTGTCTAAACCACCTTAGTTCCACATTTACTTAGGACATCTCTTATTCTCTAATGGTTCTCATTGTATGACTTACCTCTTCAGATTATGAGGCTAGCATGATGTCTGATAAAGAAATGAGTGGTTAGTAAATAAGTTACTGAATGAATAATGAAATGAGAGAGTGGATAAATGAGCAGACTGAAGAGGACAGGCAAAAGGAGAACTGAGGTTGGAGTGGTTGAAAGGTCAAAAGGCCCAGAGAGGGGAAGAGCAGAGAAAGGAGACAGGTGGGGGATGGGGCAGCTACCATGCAGAATGGTAGAGAGGAGACAAACATCCCAGGTTTCTCAGCCTTGTGTTTCCATTTTTAAAAAATGAGGTTGGCCCTAGGTTCTCTTATAGATTATCTATTAGCTTTTTGAAACTTAAAAAAATTTTTTGACATAAATGTCATTTGTCATGGACATTGTGCATCTTGCTTTGTGGTAACCAGTCTTGGCAGGTGTGGGTTCTGCTTTGGTAACCCACTTCCCAGGTCCAGGAAGGACAAAGTAGCTGTGTCACCTGTGCACCAGATGTAGCCTCTGGGGTGGGACCTGGAAAGTCGGGTGAACCTGGAGTGCTTCCCAAACCCGTTTAGCAAGGACTCCAAGTCCTCTGCAGGTTAGGGCCACAGTATATCTGTCTTCCCCCAGAAAACACACACTCTTCCTCTCCCCTCCTCTCCTTTCTTCTTTCTCTGCCACTGGCTCCCTTCCCCAGTTCCACACTGGTACTGTGGGAGCCCCGTGGGGCCTCAGGCAACCTCTCTGGTCAAGAGAGCTGTGGATGACTGCAAAGGTTTGCAGCTACAATGAAAAGCCACGTTGTTTTCAGTGGATTATGATTCTGGCAGGAAAGCCTGGGGATGCAAATCCACCAAACGAAGATGCAGATGGGCAGCACATGTGGGGATGTTTAAAGGCCCTGCTCCAGTGCCGAGGGCCCACCTTGGAGAACATATGCCTTCTGCTGCAGAAAGCTGATGGGCAAGGCTGTGCCGGGACACCGTGGGAGCCCAGCTAAGAGCCCAGTCCACTCAGCTGCCTGTTGCCCTCTCCATACCCTCACCCTGCCTCTCAGAGAGAAGCATTCCTTCTCTTGCATTCTTACAGGATATGTCTGGTCTCCCTGCGTTGCCTCTGTCTTTCTCTCCCTCTCTCCTTCTATCTCTTTGTCTTCATGTCATTGCCTGTCTTACTGTCTCTCATTCTCAGACATTCTCTAACCCCATGTCTGTCTTTGCTCTCTGCCTCTCTCCCTCCCTCCTTCCCTCTTCCTGGCTGTTTCCCAAGGCCAGTGCCCCTACCCTCCATGGTTGGATAAGTCTGCCAATCAGCTTGAACCCCTGGAGTGAGGAACAGGCCAAGGGTAGACAGCAGCCTGGGTTCCACGAAGGAAGGCTGTTTGAAGCCAGAGAGGCCTGGGCCAGCTGAGGCCGAGAATTTCTCACTTACCCGCAGGGCTAGATATTTAGTCTAAGTTAGGAATGGCAGGTGGCAACCAGCCTAGAGCTCCCAAGTCTGCAAGAGCCCAGGCTCTGCCCAGCACTCCCCAGCCATAGGTCCCATTCAGTGTGACATTGTTTTTCCTCTCCTGGCTTGTATCCAGTCCTCTCTAGCACCATGGAGAGGCAGCACAGCTGGACACCATTGTCACTATTTCCCCCAAGGACACAGGTAAGGACAGCAGGCAGGACAGGACAGAACATATTTTGTATCCACCACCACTCTCCAGAAGAGCTGAGCAGGTCTTACTTTCAGCCCCTACAGGGCCCCAGTGAGCCTCTACAGGCAAACGTGCTTTTCCTTTGGCTTGTATAGAGTCTAAATACTTTATCCAATTGGTATGAGCTTCACATCCTGTTGTCTTATTTTTCTCTAAGATTCTTTAGTCCTCTGAACTCTTAGGCCCTTGGAACCATTTGTGGCATATTCCAGAGGCCACTAGCCATATCACAAGTTGATTTTAAACTCATACACAGACTGTGAATGCTACAGAACTTTTATGGGGAACCTGAGGGATACACTGAAAATCATACAGAAATAGGATGTTGCCATTCATTCCTAGGAGACTGAGATCACTTAGGGGCCATTTCACCAAGGCTCCTGCAGACGGATGTCAGGGGGGCACTTGGGACCCTCTCCCTGGCTCTCTACAAGTCTCTGCTCAGGGACTGTCCTCCTCTCCAGCTGGCCTTCACTCTAGGATCACAGACACCAAGCAGCCCCCAGCACTGGGCCGCACTTAGAGGGCAGCACCACAGGATAAGGTTTAGCATTTAGTGTGGTACCTAAACCTTTGGCTCTGGAATTCCTCATGTGTTGAGCAGCACCTGTTATACATGTGCTTGACACTGTGCCATGCAGGTAAGCAAACCAGACGGGGAGCCTCTGCTCATGAACAGGCTCCTGAGACCTGGAGTAATAGTCAGGGGAGACCTAGGAGAGCACTTTGAAGGTGACCAGTAGCAGCAGCTGTCTCTGAGTGTCAATTTCTTCACCCAAGACTGGGGGTGGGGTTGATCACAGGGCTATTTTGAGAATTTGGTGAGATTGCCAACACATGGTAATTAGTGATCATATACCACCGATGAGGTCCATGCAGCTAAGGTAGCTACCCTGGGGATAGCAGAGGCTGTCCTGCTCTGCCCTCATGTCTTTGGTTTCCCCTATCGTTCTAGGACACATGGTTAGCTCCCAATAGGCAGCACCTGCATCTCTTTGTTGTGGGCTGGCTGGGGCTGTTGGAACCTGCTTTGGCCACTTGCAAGTGCCTGGGATGATACTTCCCTGAGCCCCTAGTGGCCAGTGACTCTGGGAGCAGGAGCATAAATACCTACTCCTTCTCCAGAGCACCCTGCAGACAGGGCCACTCACTGCACTCTCCAAGCCTTTTGCTTCACACTGTGTCCTTGCTTGGCCTCTTCTTCCTAGTCCCTTTCCCCCACTCCTGGGAAGATTCCTGAGAAATCACCATTTTCACACAAACCTATGCTGCTGGGTCTGCTTCTGGGGAATACAACTTAAGACAGTGGGAAATGACAAGTAAACATTAGGATGTGTCTCCTAAGCTATGTGACCCTGTCTTCCTGTGGAGCTGCCCTCTGGCCAAGCCAAGTCCTCCTAAGTTTCTAAAGAATCAGTTACAACAGCCGTTTAACTCTGAAGAAGTCAGTACTCCTTGTATTTGAACATGGCAAAGGGCAGCACCATGAGAAGCTGATGGGATGGCCCGCTGCATGTTTTTCTCAGCTCTCAATTCAGAAGTTGTCTAAGCTGCTGGACTCAGGACTGTCATCCTCCCTCCAGGGACCTGCACAGTTTGTCAAAAGATGGCATAAAATTCATATTTAATGGTTTCTAACTCTTATTCCTGGGGACCCCAGTGGTTATTCTAAACCTAACCCTGTTATGCCTCTCTTCCATATTCCATCAGAGGGGAACTGGAGACCTACAAGGGGCAGAGATACATAAGCAGCTGACATGGCCAGATCCAGATGCTGGTCTGGATCATTTTTATAGACCTTGTGATGTTTATGGTATTTGCCAGCTTTTTAAATACTGTTATTTCTTGTTTTTCCTTATTCCAAATAAATGTTCTCCTTCATACTTAATTATGTATTGTTGTCCTTAAAGAGGGCTCCCAAAATTACAAAAGCTTGAGGCAAAAACCTCAACATACTTTGACCATCTGATGTTTGGAGACTTACACAGACTAGCTTCTGGTTCTACACATTTCCGTCCTTTTTTTCTTCTCACATCCTCATACCTCTGGTGCTGGATATGAGAGTTGCTGATCCTGCACTTGTCAATGTTGTCAGGTGAACCGGCAGAACATGTGATGGAAATATTCCTGGAAGCCATTTCTAATCAGGATGGCTAGCAATAAAGTGTGGCACAAGATATAAATACATTGCATATAACCTCACTGAATATTTTCCCAACATAACCACATGAATATATTATAGCAGGCCCAACTGACCAACTGTATACCTAATTCAAATTTCTATAGTCACATCCTCAAATGCCACAGCAACTAACTGACATAAAGGGAGGAATGACAGAGTAGAAGTTGGGGCGGAGACCCACTACAGTTTGTTTAAATCCTTACCTTTGCAAATATTATAAACATAGAGCTTTTGCAAGTGGAAAGGGGACCAATAATTGGAGGGAGCTGGAATGGGAATGGAGGGGGACAAAAAAAAATTGAAATGTGTTATGTATATGTACAAAGTCCATGATGTGATCATTATGTACTACAAATATGTACTAATAAAAAAAGAAAAAACATATACATGACCTTAAAAAAATAATGATCTCAGAAGGAGCTTGTGAGGAGCTCTAAGTATAAGATTTGTTGGCTTCTTAGGAAATAGACTTGCTGTGAGCTGTGGATGCATAATATTTTAAGGTCTGTGAGTTTCAGGCACATCTATATATGTGTAAGGAAGAATGAAGCTCAATCTCATTTGAGTTCTCCTTTTCCTTGGTGCTCCTCAACCCCAGATCCATAGGAAATCTCTGCAACACCACCAGACAAGGCTGAGGAGGGACAGGAAATGGTGACGATGGTCATGGCTGACAGTGAGTTTGGCCTCTGAGGTTGGACATAACAGAAGGCATCTGTTTCCCATAATCCCAAGTGCCCCTCTTCATCTGCATGCCCTTGTTTGGGGTAACCCCTCCCTTCATTTTTTTTTTGTATTAGAATAGGATGGATTTATTTTTTTAAAGGTCCAGTACAAAAAATGGTTGAGGAAAGTGACTTTTCAACAAAATATACACCTGTATAAAAAAAAATCCTAATGTGCTAACATTTAAACAGAAAGCATTTAAATATACTTTAATATCAAGGCACAATCAGTCAGGTATTAATTGTAATTTGTTATCATTCAAAAGTTTAAACTGGTTCTTCAACTTGACTGCTGTTATGAGAGTTGAATACAGAGAAGGCACCTCTCTCACTCCCCCTTAAGGACTTTTTGAGAGTATTTTTTATAACACTTTAAGGGACACACAGACAACATGCTGTGTCTAAGTGTGGATACTGTTATTTAACAAACCCCATTTTAGGAGAAACTAAAATATAAAATTATGACTTTTTTACATCTTTTGATGGACATGACTTTCCTCCATACAAGCTTTAACTTAAAATACAAGATTTAAATTAAATGTGCATTGGTCACTACTATGTGAAGAATTAGTACAATTCTTTATATCCCTAGTGCTTAGGGGGGATAGTTTATATACACCAAGAAATCTCAACTACTCTATAACTCAAGTTTGCATGGCTCAACAGTCTAACCACTTAATGTTCTATAAACGATTTGAAAAGTTATAAAGGAAAGATGAGAACACTCAATAAATGGTTTACAAAATTCTCTTTGAAACTAAGAGAACAGAATGGCCATAAGAAATAAATTGTAAAATTTTAGGAAGATAGTTTTTACTGCAATTGAGTCTGGGGGTGGGGGGAATCCATCAAACTGTTGATTTCTGATTAGATACTTTACTACTAGTTGAGATGGTTACCATTTTTTGTACTTAGTGGCTATATATTTACCTTTTTGAATAATTACTAAAAGTAATTTGTAAGGATAAGGAACATTTTCCTGCAAAAGAAATGAGATACTATTTCAGATGAATAAACCCCAATTAAGGATAATAAGTCAAAAAACGCAGTGTAAGAATGTTAGGTAATTTAAACTCTATTCTCACAAGATTTGCACAATATTTACAATATGCAATTGTCAAAGCTATACAGTTTTTGCAGATTGGCTTTACTTAGATTTCTGCTAATTATTTTTTCCAAAATAGAAATATATCAAGTCTATTTACAAACTAGGGTGCTGCTTCAGAAACAGCATGATCAGGTATAAAGTGAAATTTTAGTTCAATGAAAAGTGCAGGTGGGGCCGGGGATTTAGCTCAGTGGTTTTGCCACCTGCTGCACAGGTGGAAGGACCTGAGTTCGATCACCGGTACAAAAAAAAAAAAAAAAGAAAAGTGCAGGTCATGTTTTCAATTTCTGTCAATGTCCCATTCCCACACTCATAGTTTAAGGGATACAAGTTTTAAACAACTAATGTTCTCGGGCCGGGGATTTAGCTCAGTGGTTTCGCCGCCTGCTGCGCAAGTGTAAGGACCTGAGTTCGATCCCCGGTACCAAAAAATAAATAAATAAACAACTAATGTTCTTAAGTGTTTAGACTGTTTACTCATTATAATGCAATGATAACAAAAATTTGTCCACATCCATTCCTGCCAGAAATGAAGCAGGTAGCTTTTTCTTTTCTTCTTCATTGATATCGATGAATTTGCAAGACTTTTACTAGAAGTGCGGGAGTTCCACTCACGCTCATCTAATTCTTCAATTTTCCTTTTTTTTTGTGGTGCTCCTTGAAGTTGTTCTAAATTGCTGGGTGTTGTCTTTTAGAGGAGTTGTGGAAGTAGTCCTGGAAATGGCTGCTCTGGAGAGAATCATTAACGTATGGGCAGCGATGTTCACCCTATTTTCACTGTCTGTCTCACTGGCAGGGCTGCAGGCAGGCAAGTCTGGAGTGACAGGAAGGATCATTACTTTTAATGTGCTACTGTCATCACCAAAACACCTACTAGAGGGGACCTTGATGACATCTGTAGGTTCTTCTTTATGTTTTTCCCCTGTTCCTGAGCCAGGTGTCCAGGGAACAGGCAAATCACTATCAGCAAGTCTATTTACTGGGCTATGCAACTGAACATCATGTAATATTTCTGTGGTACTCAAAAGAGTTAGTAGATTTAGTTTGTTCTTGTTTTAGATCCTTCATAGCTGTACCTACTGAAATAACATTTACTGTTTGAAGGTGTAGCTTGTTTTTTGGTCAGTTCTTGCAGGGAAGGTACTGCTCTCTCATTTCCTAAACTTCAATTTTGCTGCCCAATAGACAATTTTGAAGTGTCTGAATTTTTCTGCCTATCTAGATCACTGCATAATTCGTTCTCCTTATTAGCTATTGCTTAATGGAAGGATTCAAGTACCATTCTGTAGGTGCAAGTTTCTTTTCTCACTGAGCTTCTTATGGTGGTATGCCGACTAATAGCAGTTTCTGATTTAGATAAAATCTTAGGCATAGGCGTTTTCTCTCTCTCTTTTTTGGTAGCATTAAAAGGGGGTTTTAACGTGGAGGACACAAAGGGTGAGTCAAGATGAGAAAAGGAAATTTCACTCCTGTCTTTGTGTTGCGATACCTTCTTATGGCTTGACCCCTGCGTGTTTGCCACTGGAGAAGTGGTGCAGTCAAAATGCAGCACATGTCTATGGCTTTCAAATGGTTTGCTAACTGGAACCATGCTCTCTTCTGAGAAGGGAACTGTGATTTCTTCCATTTTTTTCCCAAGTCCTGTGCCCTTATTGTCAGAAACTTCAGTTCTTTGTGCATGACATCCAACCGAATAACTTGATGAATCTGCCAAATTATTGACCTGCTTTCCTATACAAGTCTTGTTTCTCAGTCCCTGAGCCTTCTGAGATTTTGGAGGAACAGGGAATTGAGGGATACTTCTATTGATACACGTGCTGCTAAAGGCATATGAAGGAACTGCTGAGGTGCAGAAAAGGTATTTCCATTCTGTCCAACCACAGAGTCAGGGACCATTCCCACCATTCCCTGGAGTACAGGTTGGACTGGAGAAGCAATTATAATGGCAGAACCTTGTGAAAAGTTTGGTGACACAGCTTGGTTGACAGCAAATACACTGTTTGATCTTGGTGGTGTCTGTAACTGTGGTGGAGGAGGGTGTGCAGTCATAGGTGCAGAATTTCCCGGCAACACCACATTAGACTGTTGTTCCCAAGGCCGCTGGATCAGTCACACAGGTAGCAATGAGAATGTTATTTGAGTTGCCAAAAGTTGCTCTTGTGGCTGGCATCAACTGTATGAATCCTCCTTCCTTGGAAACGCGTGGTGTAACACTGGCTGAAAAAGTAGTGCCGTCATCACTCTGAATGTTGTTTACTGAAGAGTCCTCAGGTTTGAGTGTTAAAAGGCTTTGTTCCACGAGGCTGAATCTTTTACTGCAGCAGATAAAACAGCACCTGCACTTTCTTTCACCTGGTCAGGCCTTTAACTAATTCTCCATTTTTGGCAGGTGATTTAGCAGGAGAAGATAAAATGATAGCTGGCCCTCCCTTCATTTTTTTTTTTTTGGTACCGGGGATCGAACTTGGGTCCTTGCACTTGCAAGGCAGGCGGTGGAACCACTGAGCTAAATCCCCAGCCCTCTCCTCCCTTCATTTTTAAACCAGTTTTTTTTCTGAAAAAATTCCAGGTTTGGTGAAAAGAAAAGCAAGGGATTTAACTATACCCAGGGTGGGCCAGGGCCAGAGACCAAGGTGAACTAGTGGAAGTGAGAGAGGCCATGCCAGCATTTATGGGATGTCACATCCCCCATCTCATTTGAGCTTCACATTCCCAATACAAGGTACTGCAAGGACAACATGTCCACTGTTGTCTGAGTTAGAATCAGTATTTTTCATTTAAGAGAGACTAAACAATTTATGAAAAATTATAGTAAGGAAGTTCAGGATTTAACCTTGATCTCCAAAATTCCTATCTACAACATAGCCTAAAACAGCAGTGGATATCGTTTTACCATTGTTAATAATAATAAAGAGGGCTGGGAACGTAGCTCAGTGCTACAGCACTTGCCTAGTATGCACGAGGCCCTGGTTTCAATCCCTAGCATTGCCAAAAAACAAAAAAGTAATATAGAAATAATAATGCCTTTTTTTTTTTTTTTTTTCTTCTCAATACCGGGGATCGAATTCTGGACCTTGCATTTGCCAGGCAGGTGCCAAATAATGCCTACTTAAAAAAAAAAAAAAAAGCTTACTATGTCAGACACAGTGTTACCATGGCTCATAAATTCTTGTCTTTAATCCTCACATCCTCTGCCACAAGCTGGATTTGAAGGTTAAGGACAGGCCATGATGTGCATTCCCCACAGAATATACAATATGAGCAAAGGAACCAAGGCTGGCATGAGCTCAGACCATGCTCATTGACACTCACCTGGCCATGCTTGCAGAGCTGCTGTCCTCAGGTATCTGGCCATGTCAGGCAGGCACCTTCACAGCACATCCCTGCTAGGACCTATCACAGCACATCTGTTCTCTAGTGGGATGGGGCTACCCCCACATAAAGATTCTGGCACAGCCCTAGAAGCAACAGCTGGAAGCAGCCTGTGGCCTGCCACTATCCATACGGTTTCTTCTTGGCAAGACAAAGGTCTGCCAGGGTGAGCTGGTATGTCACAGAGGCTCCCAGATTTCCAGCCAAGCGATGGGCTTGGCTCTTACCCCTCAGCTTTGAAGTAGGAAACCTGGCAGCCCATGGGCTTGGTCAGCTCTTGCTCTTCAGCTCCTCTTTCGTTTCCCATCAGGGGCCTTGAGCTCAGCAACAACCTAAGGCACCTCTCCAACTTGTTAACAGTTGGGAGACGGAAGGGCTCCTCCTATACTAGAGCGTCGGGTGCAAAGTGCAAGCTCTGCCCTGACTGGGCACAAAAACCCAGAAGGCACAGAGTGGCTGGACTGGCTGAAGAAGTGCCCACCCACTTGGCTCCCTGGGGTACCAGAAGTCAGGAGCTCGTAGAATTTTGAGGATGAAGAGAACACTAGCAGCTCTTTTGTCAGGACTTGACAGTCCTGACCCGAAACCTCTTCCTTGGAGCCACTGGACATACAACCTTGGACAAGTTACTTCTCTGTGATTCGGTCTCATCTGTAAAATGGGAATGCTTATTGAATTTACCGTATAGATTGATGTGAAAATGAAATGAGTTAAATAGACCAAGTGCTTCAAACAGGGCCTGGCTCAATAACCACATATTAGAAGTCACCTAACATTATAAAAGTTCTGAGATTATGTTCTTACGCTCCCCAGTGTTTTTCCTTAGTGTTTTCTGTTACTTATAAAATGGACTGAGACTCACAGCGAGTGTGGGAGACACTTCATCCTCGTGGTGACTAGCAAAGGTGCTGTGACGAAATGCCAGCCCCTCTTGCTGCTTCCTCACAGCCATCTCATGGAAGACTGGTTTCAGGGCTCTGACTCACCCTCTGCTTCAGCTTGTGTGCAGCTGCTAGCTGGGAAAGAGGTGTTTAATACCTCATTAGCACCTCAACTGCTCGTTGTGGGCACTAATCACTTCAGCTCCCACTAGACTGACTCTGAGGAACCCTTGAAAAGCAGTTCCTATGATGGCCCAGAAACTTCCCCATCTGGTCCCAATTCTTTCCCTTGCTTGCTTTACACAAGTGAAACAACTTACTGGCTAGCTTTTGGTGATACATATGCACATTTAAAAAATAGGTCAGACCTTTACTCTTCTGCAGCACCTGAAACCAAACTACCCTCTTCTTCACATTCCCACACTTGCAGAGGTGCCTTCACCCTTGCCACTCATGGTTTGGGACAGAATCAGGCAAGAAGGCAAAGGTCCAAATTTGAAGCAGATGTTTGGGACGAGTGAGGTTGGGGTGGAGATAACAGGAAGGATGTGGACCCTGCTAGAACTGTCTGTTGCTCTGACCTACTGCCAAGGCTGCAAAATACAGAGCGAGTGTTCCTGGTTAAATACCCAGCTGTTCCCTGTGCCAGATTTTCCTGGGCCTCACTCCTCATAGATTCTGGCTCTGCTTGCAAAGTTCTCCATATCCGTGTGCCAACCAACATCTTGGGCCCCTTTCCTACTGCACTGAGCCCCTAAGCCCAGCCTTACCCCTCAAAATTCAAGACTGGAGTTTCCCCCATAGCTAATCCCCAGTGACATTTTTGAAGCCAAAATTCAAGATACGGTCTGACCAAAAAGATGTGTGCTGAATCCAAGTGTGAGAGGCTGTCTGGAAGGTATAGCCTAGATACTAAGGCAATAAAGTTTTCAAGGTTTGGGGGGATAATCAGTCAGAATTGCTGAAACCAGAACCATTGCGGGCTGCTGACCCAGCCCTCTTCCAGATGTGTCCAGAACTGTACAGACAGGACTGCTAGGACCCAACATGTTTGCCTGCATTAAGTGGGATCCCAAGTATAAGGTCTATAGAATATCCAAGTTTCATTTTATTGTTTTAACTTAGGAGACACAAGTTGGCTTTATGATGAACACAATTTCAGAGGCAAAATCCTTTTGAGAAAAGGAGCCTAAAGAAAGAGCCGATTTTCCTGACATGGGTCTGATGGAAGGCTCATCCAGCTGCAATCCAGCTCAGAAGTCTAGAGAATCAACTGTAAGACCTGCCCAGACCCCTCAGAGAAACAAACATCAGCTGCAGCACATGACAAATAACCAGGGACTCCAGCTCATGGGTTAACATGAAAGGAAACTGAAGTAAAATTCAGTGTTTCCACCCATGGTAATCAGAAAACAACTTCACAGCTCTTCAGAGTGAATTACAACTTTGGGTTCTTTAGAAATGGCATTACTTTATCCCTTCCTCTGCCATCCCCTAATAATTCTGGCATAGTACAAACCCTTCTGATTATTGTTAATGAAGATACACACTTTTCCTCATCCACTCAAGATCTGAATTTCACTGACTGAGCTGCAGTCTACTGACCCGGCCCCTACTGCTAAAAGTCAGTACCTCAGGTCTGCTTTGTTGGGGAGAGCAGATTAAAGTAAGACTGGCCCTAAGGTCACTGAGTTCTCTTTTCTAGCCTGCCTAAGACCTACTTGGGCAATACAGCCTATTTACAGCACAATGAGGGATGTGCTTCTTTGAGGCTCTTTGTTTGGAACCCATCTTTACAAGGGTTCTTTCTTCTCTGAAAATCAACAGGTAAATTTCCCTTTTGCAAAAGGAGCTAGACAAATTATCATTAGCTGTCTTCTATAATACAGAAAGTCTCCAAATGCATAAAGACTCCCCACCCCACCCCATAAACAGGAATGAAACTATGGGGGGTAGGTGGTGACATGTTTGGGTGTCTAAACCTCAAGGAAAGAAAATTAAGGAAAATGGATTATGTCTAGCTCCCTATAGGGCTGTCTGAGGTGCTCAGAGGCAGGGATCAAATTTTATCGTCTGTCTCTCGCTCCCTGAAGTGTCCCATACACAGGAAATGTTTGCTAAAGTGCGGAGATGCACACAACTAAAGGAAAAAGGAGGCCAGAAACCCAGTGGTGCAACAGAAACACCAGATTTAGGAAGAGTGTATGTATAGAAAATGAAGTGATTACTTGGAGTAGGATTAGACCTAGGACCTGAGATGTAGCAGAAAATGATGACACATGCACTCTTCCTCTTACACAATTCCACATCATTTTGTTTTCGACATAGCATAAAAGCATCAATGGCTCTCCAGCTAGCTCCCAATACTCTTGATACCTCTGATTCTGTTGATGGGAAAAGAGAGGGATGTCTTGGTCACACCTCTGAGTGGGAGTTCTGTGAAAGAGGGAACACTTTTGGTGTGCTGATAGGAAGGTTCAGACAGATTTCTTCAGGTTCAAGTCCACACTGTAGGTAAAGTGGGGTTGGAGTAGTGATTATATCCTAGAGACATACAGAAACCTTCATGACAGAAGACACTACGTTCATAGTTTCAACACAGTTAGTCTTGTTTGCTTCCTCAGTGAGATGGCTAACAGGAATTCAACCTTTACCAAGTGGCATTGTTTCATGGAAAGAAAGTATAGAGACAATACATTTATTCAAATGTCTTTTTTTCCCTGCATACTTATATTATTAGAAATAAACACTGGAATATTGTGTAGTATCTGACCTATTCTCATTATTTCATTTCCATGTGATACATGAATTTTTCACCAAAGTGAGGATATAAAAATTTCAGGATGTTTCCCCAGTTATATTCTCAAGGGTGTCCTGTATTCGTTATGTAGATTCATTTAAACTTCTAAGTCTCTTCATGGTTATTAGCTGGTATCTTCCTCCATGAAAAAGATTTTAAAACTACTATGAATAGCTGTACCTCTACAAGCTCTCTAACCTGGATGAGTAAAACTCTATGTCCATCAATCTCAAATCTCCAAGTGACTAGTAGGTAAACCAAGATGCCAAGGGTTTATCACACACAGCACTACCACATGAATGTGAGGTGGTCAGTGAGCACTGGTGGCCCAATGTCTGAACTTTCTGGGTCTAATCTGCTAGAGATGAACCAGAAATGTGGTTTGGGGTCTGACAGACCTATGTTTAAACACAGCTCTACCATTTACTAGCTAAGGAACCCTGGCAGTTACTTTCACTTTTCGTTCAACTGTTTCTTGTATAAAATGATGAAAATAAGACCTACCTTGTAATATCACTGTAAATATGATAATGTATATTAAAGCTCTCAACATATAAAGTTTCAAAAATGGTGGCTATTATAACAATTTGGTAAGCAGATGAGTTAAGAAGTCAAAGGTACTAGGATTGTCTATCATGTTGTCTCCCACATGGCAGGTTTGAGGTGGAGCCCCCTCAAGTATCTCCTCTGGCCTTTGGACTAGGTGTCTTGAATACTCGTTTTCTCTAGCATGCCCAGACCTAATAAGGAAGTCACAACCTCTTTTGAATTTCCATACCTGTCATTCACACTAAGCACCTTAAATTGCCCCCAGAACCATAAAACCTCTTTGCCATGGAAACTACTAGGGCCCTAAGCCATGGTCAATATGGTAACACAATATTATATATAAGATTTTTTTTTCAAAGAGCTCCACAATAATTTCCTTATTCAATTAGCAACATCATTTTACAGATTAGGAAACTGATATGGAAAAAAGTGTGTCTTGGTCAGTTGAACTTCAAGAGTTAAAAATAAAATGTGAACATTTAAGCTCATCAATTCATGGTTTTCTATAGTCGGAAGGTATTTTCGCACATTCAATCCAAGTGTCCAAGGACATTTTCTTTGACAAAGCACAAAATGACATGTCTTGGCTGCAGACTCAGGAGCCCTTGGGACAGAAACAGGATACAAATAGGTGCCTGTTATCAGGATAGGCCACCAGGCCAAGGGCATAGGTTTATAGAAGACATTTCTCTTATCCTACCTCCAGTCCAAGCTTGACTTCTTTCTAGTCATCCCTAAAAGATAAAGTCTTATGAACTTGCTCATTCAGAAATATGCTTGGTTTTCCAAATGAACTTGGTCTAAGGCATTCATGGCTATCAGACTATAAAGTCTATGGTGGCCTGCTTAATAGAAGCAGCAAACCACACTGACGGGCTTCATCCTGAATAAACTGTCATCTCCCTAAAGGGAACTAGATGATTGGATGCTATGGATCTGTACTTTGCCTAGAGGTATTCACTGTCACCACCTCATTTTTGAAGCTGCTGCACCTGGGCTACATAGTGGCTTCAGGGCCAGCCTAAACTATGTAGCGAGACCCTGTCTCGAAAAACCAAAATAGTAAACATAAAAAATAAAGCTGCTGTTGCTGCTGGCCGGTGTTGACAAGTCAAGGCTATACTGACAGCCTAGACAACTTTACTAAAGCCACCTCTGATATCACAGCAAAAAGTCAACAGCTATCATTCCTTATTTCCTACCTCTCCTTAATGACAGGAATTCACTGAACACCCTGTAGAGACCACATCTGAGTTCAATGTTCACGGCTAACACAAAGTATTCTTATATAAACACAAGCAAAATTAAAGCAAATTGACTCTAGGAGGAGGGGGAGGTATTCATAGCAAAGCATATCCCAACTCTAGGAAGCATTATTCTATCTTAGATAAACCAAGATCATCAAACACTCCTAGCAGATATGGAAATCATCCCATTTCAATGAAAATTGAGGCAAAACCAAACAGCTCTCCAATAACTTTAGCTTTCTGTTAGTTGTACAAGATTTAGTATTCTGAGTCAGGAATACTAGTCTATTCCACAGTTTTTGAGACAATTTAGTGCTGAGTCATTTTCAATACTACTAAATTTATATGATACTCAAGAATGTCCTGCTGACCACCAGAGAATCACAACTTCGCCTAAATGGAAAGGAATATCCAGTTTGGAGTATCTGAGGAGAAAATCTTTGCAAAAACAGTGCCCTTATAGTCTTAGAGTATAATTAATTAGGTTCAGCACCAGGAATCTGGATTAGATTCTCACAGAGCAGAGATAATCTCAGAAGACTTTTAAAAAACAATCACAAGGTCTAGTAATTACTGTGGAGAAACAGACCTTAGTTAGCACCTTACCAAGAGACTGCACAGGCTCTTTTTTCTCTCCCCCTGTGATGTTTGGAACAGGTTCTTTCAAATTGCATTGATGAAATAATTATGGGGACAATCATTATGTAAGGAATAGGGTAAGATTGTGTTCTACAATGTTGCAATGTTTTACTTTTTTTTTTTTCAGACAGGGTCTCATTATGTAGCTCAGGCAGGCCTCAAACTTGTAGCAATCTTCCTGTCAGTTTCCCAAGTGCTGAGATTACAGGCAAGTGTCACCACCACACCTGGCTGCAGTGTTTTACTTCTTGACTTGGATGGTGGCTATATGTGTTTATTATTGCTAATAACTTGTACATGCCTGTATACTTTTTGTACATATTACTTCTCAACATTTAAATAAAAATTATTCATTTAATAGAAATATTGCCAGATATGCAGAACTAGTCTGCTCTGCTCAAGAATCCAAGTGAAATCAAAGTAGTGGTTAGGGACTCTTTGGGTTTAACACTTGCTGGAAAAATCCTCCTCTACTGTAGTCCTGAGGGAACATAGCTGGACAGAAGTCTGAAACTGCTGTTTGCAATTGCTCAGAAATGACAGTGTACAAAAGGCTAGAGATAGTAGTTATTGTGTAAATTCAAGAGTAATTCAATCAACCTCTTAAATCATAGGAATGACTGTGATGAAATCAAATGGTTAATGTTCACAGTGAATTATTTAAGCCACAAAAACAGCAAATGTAAAAGATGTAGGATTGTAAATAATCTAAAAATGTAACAGTTGATGGGTAAAAAAATTTTTTTTTTTTAGTACTGGGGATCGAACTCAGGACCCTGTGCTTGCAAGGCAGGTGCTGGAACCACTGAGGTAAATCCCTGGCCCTAAAGCTTATTTTTTAAGACATATCATTCAAGGAACTTGATGAAGTAGGAGTTGAGAGTGTGTACTAAACAAATTTTGTTTTCAAGCTAAGATTCCAACTCACTAGATCTAGGGGGTAGGGGCAATAATCTGTATCTCTTTAAAAAATTCAAAGGGTATTCTGATTTGCCTTTTTGGATTAGAGTCCAACGTTCAAGACATGATGATTGCTACCCTAAGAAAGTCAGGGTCCCTAAATTTTTCCTTCTGGGCCCAAATTACAAGTCTTATCTCTCTACCAACATTACCTTTGGTTCAAAAAGAACTGGTAGGGGCTAGGAATGTAACTCAGTGGCACAGCACCTTCCTGGCAAGGGCAAGGCCCTGGGTTCAATTCCTGGTACAGAAAGGAAGGAAGGAAGGAAGGAAGGGAAAGAAAGAAAGAGAAAAAGGAAAGAAAGAAAGGAAGGAAGGAAGGAAAGAAAGAAGGAAAGAAAGAAAGGAAGAAAGAGAAAGAAAGAAAGGAAAGAAAGAAACAAAGAAAGAAAGAAAGAAAAAGAAGTGGTACCAACTGCCACCCACAAACTTTTAGTAGTGTTTCTCTTGTTTGTCACATGCAAACCCCCAGGGGTGGTGGTGGAGATGCTGATAAATAAATGTGTTCTATGAAAACTGGAAGGCTATATACCAAAGTGTTAAAAATTTTCTATACTGAGTTTCTTATGTAATAAATCAACAACAAATCTTTAAAGATTGAAAATAGATATCCTCTGCTCTGGCCAAACCAGTTTCTTCTTTAAGAGCTGAGTGCAAGCACTTGCCTCCTGGATGGTTGTCTGGGACCATGAGCAGGGTGGCCCAGCAGCCTGACACTGTGGAGAGGCAGCAGGGCAGGGGGAAAGGGCAAGCTGTGGAACAGGCTCTAGGTAGTTTATGTTGAGCCGACCAAAGCACATCTACATGTTTTTCTCCACCATCTTCAATTTAAATCCTGAACTTCCACTGAAAGCCAACAGTCACTTGATCTTTAGTTCTTTTAGACATTCATTTATTTATTGTACAAAATATTTACATTACCAGCTATAAATGCCAGGCCTTTTCACCTGGCCTGACGTATGCAATAGGGCTTGGTCTCTGCCAAATTTCTGGAACCATGCTGACATTCTTCCTTGGTGTCTACTTGAGGCCTGGTCTCCTTCAAAGACATTAAAAGGCCTGGAGGGTAGCTGGTCTCTCATGTATCTAAGCCACAAGGGCAGAAGTAAAAGAAGTGACCAAAATAAGAAACATGAATAGAAAAATGTCCCCCCAAATAACACATTCTTTCTCTCACCAACATGTACCTTGCCCCCATACTGAATAGTGCCAAAGCAAGATTAGGGGGGAAAAACAAGTAAAAGCACAGGCCAATAGGAGCAAAGACACTTTTGAACAGAATGGGGGAGAGTAAACTGGAAGAATAGAAAACCACAATAGTACCAAAGGGTTTTGCCTTTTCTTTTTGCAGTGCTGGGGATTGAACTCAGGGCCTTTTGCACTGAGCTACATCCCCAGACTCTTTTGTATTATTTTTTATTTTGAGACAGGGTCTCACTAAGTTGCTAGGTTGCCCGTGCTGGGCTCAAAGCTGTGATCCTTCTGCCTCAATTCCAAGAATGCAGGGATTACCATGCCTAGCTTATAAAAGGGTTTTGTTAAATAGTCCCTGGTACCTACAGACCCCCCTACGGATGCAGCTGCCCCAGCTAGGGTGCAGCCATGCCACTAATACGCTATGACTAGAACTTAAAATAACAGATCTCGTCAAGAAAATCAACTCAATCTCCAGCACTGGTCTCTGCAGGGCTGTCTGTGGAAGGGGGTAATGTGGAATCCAAAAGAGGACCAACTGCCAAAATCAGCAGAACTAGCCCACATGCCCCAGCTGGAAACCCCTATCTGAGCCTGAGGGGCGACAGCATGATGACCAAGCTTTCCCATACATATCCCGTGAGGAAAACATGAACAAGCAGCAGCACCTTGTCCTGGTCCCTGAGGAGAGCAGTGACCATGTGGCATGGAGAATCCTGGGGTATAGAGGCCCTGATGTTGGATCAAGACCCCCAGGATCAGTGAGGTCAGCATCCACGCCAAGAAAGGACAAATGATGACTGCAAAGAAGTGAGGTCATAGGAACTGTAGCAGCTCAGGAGGGCTTGTTCCTCATAATCCCTGGGAACAGGAGGGCTCAGACATGCTTCCAGGAGGCCAAGGCATTGCCACAAGTCCTGCCTTGTCTCAGGACTCTGTGTACTTGCTGGTTTTGGCAATAAAGATGGCTTATAATAGTCTCAGAGCTGAGTGTCCCATTGGGAATGGTAGCTTGCAGCAGAGCCATCTTCAAAACAGAAATTTGGGAAGTCAATGTGATGTTGAGCTTTAAACTGTTTTCAAACAATAATGAAAAAAGATGTTGTCATCTTCTAAGAGATGGTGGCAGCTTTTCTTCAATCAACACTCAACAGTGAACCTAATATACAGTAGCTTCCTCCCTCTATAGTTCCCTTTCCTGTAACTGATGGAGTTAAGGGAAGTACCTGTGATCATTTTTGCCTTGCCTCAGTGCTACCAGGGAACACCAAGCAAAGGGATGAGGAATTGCTCGCATGTTATTCTTACCATCCCAGTCCTCTGCTACCAAACTTTCTTCAGTGGAATGGTAAAGATTCCCAGATCTTAAGAGACTGTAACTGAAAGTCAATGGCCAGGCCCAGACACATCTCAGTGCTAAGAATAAACTCAGGGACAGCATTAGTAGTCTTCAAGCTAGCCACGTGCCTGGACATACACCTCACCCTAAGGAAGAATCATATCCAGCACTGCAGGCTGCAGCTCAACTGTCCTTCACATCTTCAGTCTGACTGCTTTTCTCATGGGCTCAAATTCAAAAAAAGCTCAAAGTTCTTCTTTATGGATTAATGATCATTTCCAGAAATGCCTGCAGGGAAAGTGTTTTTTCCAGTTCTGATAGCACACACATACAAAAAAATCCTTTGTGCTATCAGTCCTCATGAGAAGTAATGCAGCGCCATGGTCTGTGTTGCATTGCGTGGGAGGACAAAATCAAAGACTGCTCAAATAGACCACTTTCCCTCCATGTTTGTCCTGCCTGCTGACAGGAAGCAGCAATCACCTGTCCAGGAGAGGGACTCATACCCATCTGGTCAAGCAGTGAGGGCCAAGAGAGTACCTTCCAGAAGCATTAGCACAGGGAGCTGAAGTAAGGCATGACTTGAGGCTCTCTGCACATGTGCTTCCCAACAGGGCCAAGCCCTGTGTGTTATCTTCAGCCTCTGAGGCAGATTCAGCTAGTGAAATCTTCAAAGAACCAAATCAAACGACAACAGCATGGTCTTCTCCTGAATGACCAAAGAGCTCAGTTTAGGTACCATGCCAAAGTGGCCTGTGCTGCATATGAGGTAAGGACAAGGCTTGCAGGTGACAAAAGAATCCAGACAGAGGGAAGCATGTGGCATCTTCTGGCTGATGGTTATGCGTGTTAGGACAGTGATTATGTCTGTAACACGTGCCCAGATGCTCCAGAAAGCATGGGTGCCAAGTAGGCAACAAGCGAGTGGTCAGAGCATGCCAAAGCCCTCACAACCCTCGCTGATGGCCAGCTGCAGCATTCTGTGCACCTCTTCATATGAGTCATACGTAGGGAGGCACAGCTGGTTAAAACTGGAATGGCAAGAGGAGAAGTGATTAACTCATACTACCAGAAACACTGGCAACAGCTGGAAAGATTATCTCTTATAAGGGCATGCATCAGACAGTCAGATACCCACCATGTATGTGCAGTAGGCAGCGTGCTATGGGTTGGTGCTGCAATAATCTGAAATGAGGGGCAGAGGGCAGCAAAGCCTCCGGGCGGTAGTTGAGAAGAACCTGTTGTGAACTGAAGCAGCCGAGCCAACTCCTCCTGGGTTAGACTGGAAACCACAGTCCAAAACCACCTCATAACCTGGCAGGGAGAGTACAAGGTTGGAACCACAGATGGTAACAGTCTAGGATTTGAATCTTGGAGGAAGGAATAAGACACCTTTCAGTTGGACTTTGTTCCAGTTTATAGTTCTATGAGGACAGAGGTAGGAATGGTTAAGAGTTGACAACCAATGCATTTACACTGTCATACAGTTGGGCATAATTGCTGACTGCTTCGTTCTATTTCTTTGCATTTCCAATTTACTGCTCCTGTGGCAGTTTGTATTAAGCACTTAGGAACCAGGGTTCCATTCTGCCTGGTCAACCATCTGTTTTTCCCACATGTATCATTTTTTTTTTCCCTGTCAACATGTCTGCTTTAGTCCTCTATCTTTCTCTTTCCTTACAAGGCACAAATCCAACTGATGGAAATTCGGCCCACTTACCTTTTCTCTGAAATGCCATGAACCACCAACAACCACTGCATGGGCTTTAAAGTCAGACACACTGATGTCTCCAGTTCCACACATCAGCAACTAAAGAAAGATGATCTCATGTTACTAGACCATTCAGAGAACTGAGATCCACTATACAGTCAGAATTATCTGTGTTAACACAAAAATACAAAATAAAGACAACACCGGGAAAAAGACAGATAAGGTCACAATGCCAAGACTCTGTTTTAGGAGAATCAACTGCAATAGGCCAACGGTTCCTAACCAATGGTAAAAAATCCAGTGTTTTAAAAAAATAATAGATGCTTGTGGTCCTACTCCACACTTACTGAATTAGAACCTCTTGAGATGAGTCATGAGCTTATACAACATGAAAGTTTCCCAGTTATTTCTGATGAGCACGCCTGAAGAACTGTTGCTGTGGAGTCTTTTGAATTGAAACAAAGGCAAAAAGAGAAACCAAGTATATACTGATAATCTGCTCTGGACTCAGCCTAGGAATACCAGGGAGAACAGGCAAATCCTTTCCCTTTGAAGAAGAGCCTCAGGCCCATTTATGAATTTTTAGATAGCTTTTCCTTTTCCCCAGGAATGCTCCTTTTGTAGATTAAATCCCTACCTTTCCTTTAGCCCTATTTCTACTTGATCAGATAAACTAAAAATTATGCCAAAAAATGAGGACATTAATGACATTAGAGCCCTAAACATCTGTTGATGTCCTAATTTGGTTCAGGATCCAGTATGGTACTTGGAAAACTGTGAATACTCATCCAATAGGTATAAAGAATGATACCTTCTCATCAAGAGACAAGATAAGCCCCAATTAAGTCTGAGGAGCCTTGGCTCCTCCAGACAGAACTTGCTAGGTGAATGAATAATTATGAATAGGGTGCAGAGCTACTAAGAGACAAGGGTATGCTCTTCCTTTCTACTTACTTTTATACAGTATTACAGATGTTTGCTTCATGATAACATAAAATACACTAAAAGCTATTTGTCAGCCCTCCAAAACAACAGCAAAAGGTGATGGGATTATCAGAAACTTAGGCTGAGACATACATTTATTTATTTGGATTTTATACCTGAAGGTACAAAAGGTGATGAAGATTGAAGACTTTGATTCTTATTCTTTAAAACAGTTCAGTTCATAAGAATAAGAATTCCACAAGACCACATGAAATGACCCCCCTGCCCCATTTTTTTTTGTATTAAATTCTTTTATTGGTACATTGTAGGTATACAACACAATTACATTTCTCATTGGGAATTGTACCTTTACATAATGCATCTTGGTTCTTATTTTTTCCCCATTCCTAGCCCTCCCTTCACGCCCTTCACCCTTCCCTATTTACAAAGACTTTATTTCCATTTTTTCCATTTCTCATCATTTTTCCTTTTCCTTCTTTCCTTTCCCCTGCCCCTCCCACTACCCCTACCCTTTTGGACCTTTTCTTCCTATTTTACATTATCAATTATTCATTCTAATCATTGGTACATTTTAGGTATACAATATAATGACATTCATCAGTGGAAATTTGCACCTTTACATAGTCTCTCTTGGTTCTTATTATTCACCCTTGCCCAGCCCTCCCTTCAACCCCTCCATTCCTCCCTATTTACAAAGATTTTGTTCCTATTTTTCCATTTTCTCATATTAATCCCATTCCCTTCTGTCCTTTCCCCTAGCCCTCCCACTTCCTTCCCCTTTGCCCCTTTTCTTCCTATTTCACATGACCTATTATACATTTAGTCCTTATTTACACATTCAGTTTCTCACATCAGAGAAACTATTCAGTATTTACACACGTGTGTCCTATTTATTTCACTTAAGAGTATTGCCTCAATGTGCATCCACTTAGCTATAAATGTCTCTAATTTCTCATTTCTTATGGCTGAGTAGTATTCCATTTTATAAAAATACCACATTTTCTTTATCCAGTCTGCAGTTGACGGGCATTTGGGCTGTTTCCAAGTTTTAGCTATTACAAACTGTGCTGCTATGAACATGGGTGCACATATATCACTGTGGTATGATTCTTTTAATTCTTTGTCCCCTGCCCCATTTTAAAAGAACTTCCTCATTATAGGAAACACTTCTCATAAAAACCATGGGAAGTTAGGGCCAGGGATTTAGCTCAGTGGTTCTGGTGCCTCCCTTGCAAGCACAAGGTCCCAAGTTCGATCGCCGGTACCAAAAAAAAAACAAACATGGGAAGTTAAAACTAATAAATTGCACTATATCTATCAGCAGAAAGTAAAAAGAAGCTGATTATTTTGTCCACACTTCATATGGGTTTTAATTCAGCTAACTGTAAGAATGGTATTTACCATCTTATAGGCACTTTTGGTTGTTACAGGATCTAAAATATGAATTTGCTATATGTACGCAAAAATATATACAGTGTTGTGATCCGCAACTGTGAAATACAATTACATCTTCTGGTTTGTTTCCTCCACTATGAGATAGCAGCCATGAGGGCTGAAACTTTGTCTTATTCATTGCTATCTTTCTGATACCTTAAAATACATGGCATACAGGAAACACTCAATACCTGAACAAATACATCCTAGTATTTCCTTAAATGTGGTAAAATTTTAACAAGACCATACATGACGCCAATATTCTTTATTTTTTTTTTTGTGGTATCAGGGATCGAACTCAGGACCTTGTGCTTGCAAGGCAGGTGCAGTGCCACTGAGCTAAATCCCTGGCCTGACACCAATATTATTTACTACTCAATCAGCAGTAGTAATACTTTACTTTCTTTTGTCTTTTAAGTTTTTTGAGATAGGGTCTTGCTATGCAGTTCAGGCTGGCCTTGAACTCACTATGGGGCCCAGGCTGGCCTCAGACTTGAAGCAATCCTCCTGCTTCAACCTCCTCAGTGCTGGAACTACACATGTGCACCACCACACCCGGTATTAGTAATAATACTTGATGAACAATGAATATTAGTACTTTTCATAAATAACTACTTGCTGCTTTCTGATTTTCACATTCTAATTTTTTAAAAAGCTAAAGAAAGGAAAAAAAAATGGGTCAAATGAGTTTAAGAGTGACAAAAGTGAACCCAACTCTTCCATAACAGCTTTCTTGCTGTACCTCCTAGCTGAAGTGTAGCAAGCTAGTTCCAACATACCTCGAGCTCATTCTCATCAAAAATTGCCAAAAGGTTCTCAGGAACCAACTCATTCAAGCCTGAAACAAAGTAGACAAGTTAAAACCACATTCATACCATGGATACAGCCATTTTAGCTTCAAGGCCAATAGGAGAGAGGATCCCACCTTTTAAGAAATGCTCCACTTCCTCTTTCACTTGATTGGCCAGCCGGTACTGGGCCAGCAAGTTTAAATAGAAGATTTTATTTGCATTGGTGACTGGCGTTTGAGCTCCACCTGTCATGAGTTCTACAACCTGAAATAGGAGGCAAAAGACAAACAAGGAGACACTGTGGTTGAAAGGTTATAAGAAGGTATCTGTCTGCTATATTCCACTAACAGCATAATTACACACTGTCAGCTAAGCTATACATGTAGCTTTTTCTTTTTTTTGGTACCGGGGATCAAACTTGGGACCTTCTGCTTGCAAGGCAGCAAATTTATGTACAGTGACGAAAGTTGTCTCCATAGGAAAATGAAAGCCTCCTCTTAGTTATAAGATCAAGGGGCCAGGGATTTGGCTCAGTGGTTCTGGTGCCTGCCTCGAAAGCGCAAGGAGGTCCTGAGTTCGATCCTCGGTACCAAAAAAAAAGATCAGACTTTTAGGTCCTGGTGACAACATACTGGCTCATTTTAATTATGCCTAATGTGACTACTAAATAGTAATAATTTATTTCTTTAGCTGCTAGAGTGCTTATTCACATAAAATAAATATCTAGAATTAGCCATAGTAATAAAGTTCTGTTTTTTGGTAGTAGTAGGCACTGAATCCATGGCTTTGTGTATGCTAGACAAGTGCTCTACCATTGAGCTATATCCCCAGCCCTTTATTCTATATTTTATTATCCTATCCTACCCTATTTTGAGACAGGTCTGGCTAATTGTCCAGTCTAGCCTTGAACTTGTAATCCTCCTGCCTCAGCCTCCTAAATAACCAGGATTATAGGTATAAAGACCATACCTGGCTAAATTCTACATTTTAAATCCATTAAGAATTCCTGCTGTCTGCCGGGGATTTAGCTCAGTGGTTCTGCCGCCTGCCTCGCAAGCGCAAGGTCCTGAGTTCCATCCCCAGTATCAAAAAAAAAAAAAAAAGAAACCTTAGGAGAATTCCTGCTGTCGAGTAACATCCTGTTCCCAACATGCTGTCTCTTAGTCTTCTACTGAGTAGCTGCTTTGTTACACCAGCTCTCAAAGAGGCTCTGACCTTCTGTGTGCAAAGGCAAACAGCAGCATTCCAATCATCCAGAAAGGAAATCTGGTTATCAGCACAGTGGCACCAGTAGTCATACTTTTCAATCATTGCTAATTTGCTTTTAAATATTTATTATTGCAACTTTAGCTTCATTGTTATCATTTGACATTGTTTAACCCCCACAATACAAACAGACAAACATCTGCATCAAAAATATCACTGGTCAATAACTGCCTAATAAAAAGTTTTAAAATATATATGCACGGTGTTAAAACAGGAATCTCTACATCACCAGTGCTAATTGTTGACACAGACACTGCTATCCTTTCCAAATCTGCTCAAACAGTGACATTTTCATTATCACTCAGTTCTTTTTCAACTGGAAAGAACAATGTATGGGATAGATGGGTACATATGTCTTTTACTCCACTCAGATGGGGCGAGATCAGGGTTAGGGATGTAGCTCAGTGGAAGAACACATGCTTACCATGTGTGATGCCCTGGGTTCAATCCCTAGCAACCCCTCTGCCCCACAAAATGACTGCAATCTTAAATGGTGTGGGATGCAATACTCTAAAGGTACACTGTCCAATAAAGAAGCCACTAGGCACAGGCAGTTACTTAAATTTAAATTAAGATGAAATGAGAAATTCATATTTCAAATTCAAATTTGGTCATATTTTTAAAAAAATAAATACAGCTTTTATAACAAAATGGATCAGTCGGGGCCGGGGGTTTAGCTCAGTGGTTTCGCAGCCTGCTGTGCAAGCACAAGGATCTGAGTTCGATCCCCAGCACCAAAAAAAACACAAACCAAAAAAACTGTCACAAAATGGATCAATCTCCCAAACTTTATAAAAATGAGAGACAAAATAATATACATAGTGTAAGTTTGTTCATATAAATTTCAAAAACAATGCTTTAAACAGTTCAGCATATAAAATACCCATCTATAGGTCTATAAAGAAAACATGACAAAATGCTAACAACTGGAATTGAGCATGAAAAGGTTCAGTTTACTTCTTTGCTACTTTCCTTCAGGTTTGAGATTTTTCAAAATAAAAGAATAGGAAAGGGTTAAAAATCAGCCAAAGCTAATGTATACTGCTTTCGAGTAGTTTGGGCACTAAATGATAAAGAAAATAATCATCAAAATTTGGCACAGGGCAGAGTAGGGAAGAAGGGTGAACCGGTGATGACAGAGAGCCCCTCGGGGAGCTTCTGCTGCTGGTGGTTTCTTCCTCCATGTGTAAATGGTATGTATTTCCTTTATAATTACTTATTAAACTATACCTATAAATTCTATGCATTTTTAATGTATATTTCACAAGAGGAAAAACGTAAAACCTGAGAAAAATTGCTATACATTTGATAAACATTATTTTTAAAGAATAAACTTTTTGCTTTGTAACAAGTAAACATTAAGTAAGGGGGCTTTGGCCAAGTGGATCTTTTTGTATTGGAGGATCAATCACTAAAAGGTACTTTCCATGGACTAATTTTTTTTTTTGGTACCGGAGATTGAACTCGGGTCGTTGTGCTTGTGAGGCAGGCAGCAGAACCACTGAGCTAAATTCCTGGTCCCACCATGGACTAATTTTTTAAGGCTGATTAAAATCATCTCTCTTAGTTTTACATTAGATAGTTTTTGTATTTTTTTTTTTTTTTTTTTTGAGACAGGGTCTTGCTGTGTAGTTCAGGCTGGCCTTAAACTCACTATGTAGTGCAGGCTGGCGTTGAACTTGTAGCAATCCTCCTGAGTGCTGGGATTACAGGCATGTGCCATCACACTTGGCTTAGATAGTTTATACAAGCACGAATTCTGAATATTATTAAATTTGATATTAGGTAATACATTCTTCTAAGTAATCCCATGAACTGCACCATGACACCCTGATTTTATCTGCTTTTTGGCAGGTATCCTAGTATGTGCAACTTAAAATTTTAAGACAACTCTAGGTAAAAGTTTTACAATTACGTAAATATCATACCTATTTCATATTGTTCCTATATGACTTTTGCCTATTTTCTATAGCTTTTTCTGACTTCCTCATTGGGATTTAACAGTATTTTTTTGTGTGACACTGTCAAAGGCAAAAAATGATCAGAATTTCACATTCCTAGACTGACTTTTAATGTACATTACATTAATCCACTTGATTTTCACCTGTGTCATCTAAATCATTATAAAAATCTAAGTCATCACTTTCTTCATTCCTTTTGCAGCTTCTTCTATGATTGGATCTTTGATTATTTTCTGTCTTTTCTGGTTCTTTATTAAATGGAATAACAATGTCTTCTTTCCACATTTCGCACAGACTTCAAGTTCACAGGCACATGGTCTACACATTATGTGGTAAGACTCCTTCACGGTCTTCTGTAAACATTTAACGCATTTTTTAGGTTTTGATAATGGTTTATATTTGCTGTATTTTACCCACCATTCAAGAACTTCTTCACAATGCTGACATATTCCATCATGAAGTTTTGCATTAATTTTCCATCCTTTCCGCTCCCAGTCTGCACACGTGATTCCCAGCGGAGGTCAAAGATCGACCTCTCAGTTATTTGGTCATATTAACCATATTTTGAGTACAAAATAACACTAATTCAGAACCATCCCATCTCTGCAGAAAGTTCTAGAGACACTGCTGCCCTAGAGGGACCTGGGGAACACAGCCTAGGATTCACACAGGCTTTGGTCCTCTTTCTCACCTTATCCAGTTGACCTGCTTTGTTATATTTCTCTTCTGCAAAGACCAGCTCCATCTCACTCATGTCATTGTTGAGGATAAAACAAACTTTAGATTTGTAGAATTCAGGGTCATCTGTTTCAAAGTACTGAGGAGACAGACACAGAGCAGAACATGAACACTTTTGCATAGAAATGAAATCTGTAACTGGTTGGGGTTCATTATCCCTTCAACCTTAAGAAATACCAGCTCAGCCGGGCATGGTGGTGTATGCCTGTTATCCCAGCACTTGGGAGGCTGAGGCAGGAGGATTTTTGTGAATTTGAGGCCATCCTGGGATACATAGTGAGTTCAAGGCCAGCATGAACTACATAGTAAGATCCTGTCTCAAAACACCAAAAAACAAAACAACTACAAAAACATCAGCTCAGATGGAGTGTCCCAGTTAATGGCCAGGCACCCTCAGTAGAAAATGCATACCTAACAGGTTACCTTGTAATGCATTCGTAGTCCTATGATTTGGGCCAGGAAAGAACGGGTGAAACGAGCTCGGACCAATTGCTTATAGGCTCCTCCTAGAGAGGTCTCATAAAGACACTTGCCTACCAGCCGCCCTGCAAACTCATACATCTTCAGGCGCAGATGAGCTGGGCGATTAGGGTTGGGATGCACCTGTCAAAGAAAGAAAATGAAAGGCCCTGGCCCATTTTTCAAGCTTAGCTCTGGAAAGATCTTTCCTCCCCAAACTCATGTGTTATACTTTGGATCTGGAATGTCTCCCAAAGGTCCAATCATTAAAGGATAGGTCCCTAGCCCATGATATTACACAGAGGAAGTGTAACATTTTTGGGGGCGGGGGGGGGGTACCAGAGATCTAACTCGGGTCCTTCTGCTTGTAAGGCAGATGGCGGAACCACTGAGCTAAATCCCCGGCCCAAGGAAGGGTAACTTTTAAGAGGTTGGGCCTTCTGCAAGGTTTTAGGTCACTGGGCACAGGCTCCCGAAGAAGATTGTGACTCTGCTTTCTTCCTCTCTTTCTTGCACATCCTGGCCATTAGATGAATAGTTTTGCCACACATTGCTGCTATGATGTACCTTGCCACAGGACCAAAAGAAAGGGAGCCAAATGGTCATGGATGGAAACCACCAAAACTATGAATCAAAATAAACCTTTTCTCTTTATAAGCTAATTATCTCAAGTATTTTGTTACAGTAGCAGAAAACTAACACATACCACGGAAGCAAACATTTCCACGAGAATCAAAAAGCCTATCAAAATGACATTAGTCTTTTGGTGATACTGAGTAATGTGAAGTGAATGGAGGAAGAGAGGCAACAACAAACTTTTATTAAGCTAAATAATCTTGGAGTAAGTTTGTTGTATATGAAAGTTAATCAGTGAATGTTGTGATGCACATGAAAGTTAATCAGTGAATGCATATGAAAGTTAATTAGTGAATGTTGTGATGCCTTTTCTCTAAACTAGAACTTCTTGCAGCCAACATCTACTCCTCTACTCCTGATATCTCTACCTTGCCAAAGATCTGCTACCGTAATCAACTACCTCAGGAATGATTTGAGAAGTGGCTTAATTACTGGAATTAGTAAAGGAGCCACTGCACTATACTGCTTTTTCATCAAATATTCAACTGTCTGTATTTTCTTATTTTACAGATAACATAATGAAGGCAAACAGGAGGGAGGCAATCTGATTAGCTCACATTATAAGCAGCAAATTAATAACACGACACAGATTTTTAGACCTCCAGGTCAGTTTCAAAACTTCAAAACTTTGTGTATTAATTATAACATAATCTACATTTATCACCCACCCATGGGGCAGTCACAGACTCACTAATGCTTGGTTGTTGTCACTGAATCGGGTGAAGAGCTGATTGGTGGTATCAAATAGTGCTTTGCAGATTAGCTCAAACCATTCCCGGCGAGGCCCTCCCCAGTCCAGAGCTGAAAAGTATAATGAAAATAAAAGGTGACTAGGGCCTGCCTCCTCTTATCCTTTTTGTTCCTTTAGCCATCATTTTACTCTATTACATTTCCTTCATTCTACTACTTTACTGTTTTTCCATTATAGTGCACCTAAATGGTAGGCATTTAAAAAAATTCCACCCCTCTCTGTAGGATTAAAGTTATTAGGATCACTACCCTAATGGAAAAACAGAAGATCAGAGATGTCAGAAAATGGACACTTCTCCTGGTTGTGTAATGGTTACTTTGCCTTTCTGGTTCAAGCTCTTGGAGCTCTCCCTCCGGCCCCCAGGTCTCTGCTCTACAAGTTCTACCATGCCATCTGGCCAGTAAACACTTTTTTTTTCCCTTTTTTGATTCATCTTTTTTTTCTTTGGTACCAGGGATTGAACATGGGACCTTGTGCTTGTGAGGCAGGCGGTGGAACCACTCAGCTAAATGCCCGGCCCTTTTTTTTTCCTTTTGACATATGGAAGCTGGGTTGTTTTAGGAAATGGGAGGGTGAGTGGATTTTTCCCTTCCCCTGTGGAAAGGGAGTAAGAGAGAGGATGGAAGTAGACCAAAAAATTAAAGAAAAAAAGTGAAATTTCAAAACTGACCTTCCTCATCCTGAAAAACTACTTCAAAGTTCTTGCTCCAATCTGAGATAGAGAAATTCCGAGTGGCCTTCAGAGACTAGAAAGCAGTGAAAGGAAGGGAACTGTCAGATCACAGGCTGGCATCCCTTGGATGCTAAAGACAGACACACAAGAATACTGCCACTACTGTCTGCTGAGCTAGCCACTACTACATGAAGGAGATATATTACTCACAGATAAGCTTTAATTATATCCTCTTATACTTAAAATGTACATATCTCTGAAAGAAACTTAAAGTTTTAAAAAATAATCTAATTTGTCTTTATACTATCACTTTATTGGAAAGCTAAATTTTTTTTAAACAATGCTCATTTTATTAATGAAAAATTCTTGCCAAAAGTAAAACAATGACTCAAGGCAGCAAACTGTAAGCAAGAGAACCAAGGAGTCCTGGTTTTCAGTAAAGTACAGTCTATCCACTAGACGTCTTTATGCACAAGGCAAGGTTCAGACAGGGAGCCATGCCACATGGAGAGTGTGGCTGAGAAAAGGGGTTTCCAGTCACACCTCCCAGAGCCAAACACCACAAACACTTTCTGGACAGTGACCAAGCCTTCTCATTCTTAGGGAATGTCAGACCCATGTCAGTGTCTGTGCAGTGGAGACAGACACACATCAGGTGTTCCTTTTCCATCAGACCAGAGTGACAACAAAAATCACTTCCTTTTCCTCCAACAAGAGCCCTTCTATTCCTGGGATTCAATAACAGGAACTTTCTTCCACAACTACTACTACTTCCACCTCCCTAAACAGGAGACTGTTTAAGCATTAGTTCCCCCAAAGACCTGAAAGCCAATATGCTATCCAGTTTCCCCTTAGTAACACACCTCTTAACATGTTATCTGCCCCAATGTCAGGATAATGGAGAAAAACAGTCTCTAATGGATTTTAAAGAAAGTAATACAGGTTTCACAAAAAAGGTAACTTTCAGGATACAACCAAATACTAAAGAGGTTGGAAAATTTGGCATCTGCTGACAGAGATGAAACTTTACATACCGATTCCAACAAGGCATGTCTGCTGACCTTCAGGGTGACTCTGGAATGTGGTCTTTTCATATGTACCTGCCGAAGCTCTCTCTGGAAAAAGCTCATCTTGTCCTGAAAGGTCTCGGAACCTCCTGAGGAGCAGCAAGATCCATTATGAACGTAGCCTTATTAGTAGATACCTGTGAAGTTCCACTTTTACACTCTCAGGGACCTAGGGGAGCTGGGGCTGCTGCCTTCCCAATCAAAATCCCTGTCCAACCTTACCAATGTTCTTATGTAGAGAGCGGATGAAAGTGGCTGCAAGAATGTTCCTCTCTTTACAGCTGAGCTCCACAGGAGGTTGAATGCCATCATCTACCACTAGTGTGAGGAGTTTATGAACAGGGTCGGGGCCAAGGTATGAAAACTAGAAAAAGAAAAAAAAAGTTATTTATAAAACCCTTGAGCCCAGTAAAAATCTTCCATATTACCACCCTTTGGCACCAACAAAAACAAGATGAATCTGTTTTCTCTGAGTTACTGCCTACCACAAGTGCATCTCCTTGTGTTTTTCACCTCAATGTTCTACAGTTCATATTTTATTCTAAATTATTTGAGTCTCAGAGATTAGCTTTAAGTAAGGATTACAGGCACTGCTACAGATCTTCTGCACTTGATCTTAGCCAAAAGGTTGAGAAGTGATGCTACAGACCTTCGGATAGAATGTAAGAAGAATAAAAGTATTAAGGATATATTTTCAAAAAGAGCAAAATTTACTCCAAACTGGCTAGGAGAAAGTGATTTTTATAAAACAACACAATAAACCTTTTAGATAAAAATTTAGATTTCAAAAGCCCAGGAAACTTTTTAAAAAACCCAAAAATACTTCTGAGAAAGAATGAGATTCAGCACACTGGGAGATTAAGTTTAGGCCAGAGTTACCAATATTCCTCCTATAAACTTAGTCCTGGAAGCCAAAGGTTAACTGGTGAAGTATTTTGAGTTGCTAATTTCTGTTCATGTAGGCAAGGTCCTTCCAGGATTTGCAGATTCTTTGTGCCACTTAGTGAGGAGATAATGATCTTTTCTTTATTTGGAAATGAATCCTGTGTGCACAGGGAAAACTTCCAGAAAACTGAAAGCCCTCTGGGAAAAATGAAAAGGCTGAAACATCCCAGAGGTGGAAGTCTGTCCAGTATGATCTAATGTAATATTAACTTACTTTTGTTCCTGGGCATACTCGGAAAGTGTAAAGTTGCCAGGGAATGATTTTCAAGTAGAACTCCTTCACTGAGAATTGCTGGAAGACCAACATACAGAAAAGAAAGTTAGTGGTAAATAAAAAGGTTCTTTTTGGGTATTACAATTCAAATACAGTACCAGAGTATCTCTATATTTCTTATGATAACCTCTTTTCTTCCCTGGACAAAAAAGGTCATTTAGGGAAGGGGATTTAGCTCAGTGGTGCCGCACCTGCCTTGCAAGAGAAAGGTCCTGTGTTCAATCCCTGGTACCAAAAAAAAAAGGGGAGGATCATTTAGTCAGCACTAAATAAATACGTCAGTTCTACCTTTATAAGGGCAAATATAAAACTATTACTCTGCCACTGCAGTTTCACTGAGACATTTTAAAAATCTTAACACTCATGTCTTACCACAATTTCAAAATACCTGGAATCCCGTTTTCACTTTGTGAGTAGAGAACATTCACCTGCAAACAATCAAGATCTCCTGCTCAGTCTAGTACTGCTCAGAATGACTTCTTCTAGGTCTACAGATGATTTTACAAATCACAGAATAAAAGATCAAATTGTTTCACTATAGAACAAGGAATTTATTCTAGTGAGAACTTTTTTTTCCTTTTTGTTATCAGGGATCGAACTTGGGACCTTGCACCTGCAAGGCAGGCACTGGAACCACTGAGCTAAATCCCCAGCCCTAGTGAGAACATTTTAATGGTGAGAAGTAGCTTTCTTTCTTTCTTTCTTTTTTCCCAGTACTGGGGATCCAACTCAGAACCTTGCACTTGGCAAGGCAGGAGTAGTGCCACTGAGCTAAATCCCCAGCCCTAAACGTAGCTTTCTTTACAGCTCTGAGAATCATGCCTTTAAAATCTTCCCCAAAGCAATCAAAGGGCAGAAGGCAAAGGTGCTCTATGGTGCCAAGGCACACAAAACCTCTGGACAGAGATTTAGTTTCATCCAAACCAAACACTTATAGCAGCAGAGGTGGCACAATCTTCTGCTTCCCTTTAAGTAGCCTCTTTGTGTCCTAGAAACCCTACAAATGGACAATCTTGCCTACTGATACTCAGACTGTTTCTCTTCAGTTTCTGTTACCAAATACTAATTACATGCATGCTCAGGAAAAGACATTCTAAGGCAAGAATGGGGGTTCCAACCTTTGGTGACACATAGCAGTACACCTTCTTTGGTTTCTTCACTTTCTCAGGGGTGTGGCACTCCGAGGGTGAGTCTTCCTCTTCCTCCTCCACAACAGTAGAGGGCCGGCGCTGTGAAGAGCTCATGTGCGTGGGTGGAAGGTGCCATGGTGCGCTGGTACAGTTGGTGGCATTATAAAGATATGCCTCAAAGTAAATACTCACTCCTGAAGTGGACACATTGCGTTCGACGATATTTCTCTCATTCTCTGAAGTATAACATAAAAAAGGTTTAATGTAGGAGCAGCGAAGGAAAAAATTACCTATTTCAAGTTATTTAGTCTACAGGACAATAAGCCAAGTATAGCCTCAATATTAAAACATTTATCAGGTGGGTCAGTCGTGCACATGTACAAAGAAGTGACCATGGGAACAGGATTAAATTGCAGCTTTCAGCTCACCACTTAGGACAATAATGTCAAATTCTCCATTACTGATTGGCTGATTTTGGTATGAAATGCAGGCATGAAAGCAACCTCGAGAATGCAGGGTGAGTCGCAAGAACACCTGGCAAGTCTGCCTGTTGGATGTCACTGACTTCTCAAATGAAACTCCAGTACTCTCTTCTTCTTGAGGGCCTAGCTACAGGAAGAAAACAAACCATCAATTAACATACAGAGTCTTTCCTATGTGCAAAGCAATTTACTCTTTACAAAGAACTTTCACCTATCTCCGTCTCCATCTCACAATTACAAATGAGACAGGTACTGTCAGATACTGTAGCAGAATGCAAGGAGAAGAGAAGAGATAGGAATGAATCAGAAAGGGTAAGAATGACAGGGTGAGCCTTCTCTCCCTAGCACACAAGAGAAAGAAGGGGGCCACTTACCTCATGAATGGACAAACAGTAACTGTGCTCATCTCTCAAGGATGCAGAATTGTTGGTAGGGTTATCATACTCATCTCGGGGCACTATTTGAAGGGTGTGTGGTTGCCCACAGGTCAACACAAGAGTAGAAAAATGGCACACAATTTTGGTCTTGGAAGGAACTACCACTCCTAGAACAAACAATAGAATCTGACATTTAGTGAGATGGGAGAGATGCTCTTTAGGATACTTAGATCTACTAAGTGAGTCAGAGCTAGATTCTTTCTCAATTCCCTGGCATAAGTAAAACACTATGAAGAGGAGAGAAGAAGAAAGGAAAGAGATGCATTCAAATGAATTTTAGGGACTCCTTTTTATAAATTCTTAACCACTGCCAGCATTAAACAACAAAAAAAAGAACGTGGAGGAAACAGAAGTGAGAGTTCCAGATACAGTTAGAGTCCCTCACGAACCTGCTTGTGAGATGGATCTTAAAAATAAGTGCTGACCAACAGCAAAAAAAAAGATTAACAAAGCATAAAATAGGGCCAGGGATTTAGCTCAGTGGCACCGTGCCTGCCTCACAAGTGCAAGGTCTTGATTTTGAGCCTCAGTATCAAGAAAAAAAAAAGCATAAAAGAAGTAAAATCCAACAAAACAGATACAAGACTTGTATGCTGAAAACTCCAAAATGCTGATTAAAATTAAAATGATCTTAAATGAAAAAATGTACCATGTTTGTGAATTGGAAGCTTCAATATAGTACAAGGGTTAATTCTCCTCAAATCAATATAGAGGTTTAACACAATTCTTATTAAAATCCCAGCAGTTTGTTTATAGATTTAGAAGACATAATCCCCAAAATATACATGGAAAAGTGGGAACTAGAATAGCTAAAACATTTTTGAAAAGAATATAATGTGAAGAGCCAACTTACCAATTTCAAGAATTACTATATGGTACTGCTTTGGGACACTCAGAGGTCACTGGAACAGAATCCAGAAGCAGACCACCACAAATATGCCCAACTAGCTGGGCATAGCGGCACAAGCCTATAATCCCAGCATGGAGGAGGCTGAAGCAGGAGAATTACCTTGAATTTGCGGCCAGCCTGTGCCTCAAATGAGTTCAAGGCCAGCTTGAATTGCATAGTGAGACCCTGTGTCAAAAAAGAAAAAAAAAGAAAAAAATCCCACCCAACTGAATTTTGACAAAGGGTAAAAAGCACTACAGAGAAGGAAAAAATTGCCTTTTCAAAAAATGATGCTGAAACAACTAGATATATACAAGCAAAACATCCACCCACACGCACACACACACACACAAACACACAATCCAACTAACTAAAAAGGGTCATGATTTTAAATATAAAAGGTAAAAGTGTAGGGCCGGGCATTTAGCTCAGTGGTTCTGCCGCCTGCCTCGCAAGCGCAAGGACTTGAGTTCGATCCCCGGTACCAAAAAAAAAAATGTAAAAGTATAAAAATTTTAGAAAAAACAGGAGAAAATGTTTGGAATCTGGGATTAGTCAAAATTCTTAGATACCAAAAGGATGACCATAAAAGAAAAAGTGGATGAGACTTTGTAAAATTTAAAAACTTATTCTGTAGAAGGTCCTATTAAGGGGATGGAAAGAAAACCCACAGACTTGGAGAAAATACTTGCAAACCAAATATTTGATAAAGAGCTAGTATATAGAATAAAGAACTCTCAAAATCCAACAGTAAAAATATTAGAAAGTGGGCAACACACATGAAGAGACATTTCACCAAAGAGGATACAGAGGGCAAATAAGCATATGAAAAGATACCTAGTATTATTAATCATTTGGGAATTACAACTAAAACACACACTTATCAGAATGGCTAAAATAAAAAGTGACAATATTAAATGCTGAGAAGGATATGAAGAAACTGAATGATGCATACATTGTTGGTGGGATGTACAAACGTCACAGGCATCCCAGAAAAGAGTTTGACAATTTTTTTTAAAAAACTAAGGATTTAACTACCATAAGTCTAAGACATTTATGCCAGTGAAGTGGAAACATCTTCACATAAAAACCCGTTCATAGATTTTTATTAACAGCTTTATTCATAACAGGCCCAAACTGTTATGAATAAACAAAACAGATGTCCTTCAATGAGTGAACAAATTAAAAAAGACATTCATAAAATGCAGTATTACCAATATGAAGGAACCAACAACAGATACATATTTTCAACAACATGGATGAATGTTTAGACAATTGTGGTTAGTAAAAAAAAGTCAATCTCAAAATGTTACACACTATATCATTCTACTTATATAACGTTCTTCAAACGACAACAGATTAATGGGTTGACAGGGGTTAAGAAACAACCCAGTGGGAGAGAGAAAATAGGAATGGCTACAAAAAAGGCAACATGTCAAAAACTTGGTTGTGCTACTATACCATATCACTATAGTAATAGAGTTTTGGGAGATGTTATTATTGAGAAAATTAGGTAAGGAGTACACCAGATCTCTTAATTTCTTATACTTGCAAGTGAATATATAATTATCTCAAAATAAAAAGTTGAATTTGTAGGGCTGGGGATTTAGCTCAGTGGCATCACACCTGTCTGGCAAGCACAAAGTCCTGAGTTCAACCCCTGGTACGGGGTGGGGGTGGGGGGGTGCCAAATTTGTTTGTTTTTGTTTTTTGAGACAGGGTCTTGCTATGTAGTTTAGGCTGCCTTGAACTCATTATGTAGCCCAG
Organism: Heterocephalus glaber; assembly: GCF_053883595.1. Classification (NCBI taxonomy): domain Eukaryota; kingdom Metazoa; phylum Chordata; class Mammalia; order Rodentia; family Bathyergidae; genus Heterocephalus; species Heterocephalus glaber. The sequence continues at coordinate 14,840,305 of NW_028258379.1, forward strand.
GTTGGTCTTGAACTCACAGCAATCCTCTCAAGTGCTAGGATTATAGGCATGCACTACCATGCCTGGCTAAAAAGTTGAATTTTTAAAAGGGCTAGTCCATATTATAAGGATATAAACTGTTTTGCATCAGTGGCAAGGAGGTGAGGTGACACTTCATGTGTAAAGGAGCTTCTGAGAGGGGCATTCAAGCAAAGGAGATATGTGGAGAGAGAGATGGCTCAGGAGTTACTTTGTCCAGAGTTTTCTTCTGTTATAAAACAAGGAAAACTGAGGACCAGGCGGGCAAAGATACACCAATTTTCCTAAGGCCCCAATCATTAAGATTTGATTCCCAGGGCCAGGGATTTAGCTCAGCAGCACAGTGCCTGCCTGGCAAGCATGAGGTTGTGAATTCGATCCCAGGTACACACACACACAAAAAAAATATTTGATTCCCAAAGTTAGCCAAGGATTATTCTGCAAATACCAAAATAGCCAGTATCTCACGACACCCCCAAAAGAAAGCCAAGAAGGGCACAGAAGGCACTCTGGACCCAAACAAACTAAACATACATGTTATAGAACCAAGAGTCAGAGATTATATTTTGGGACTTTAATGTCAATGAGCATCTGTTATCTGACATAAAAACCTAAAGGGTAGAAAAATTAGAGATAAAGATCTTAATTCTTGGATACTAGAAATGTAGGGAGACATTCTTCAGTGACAAGTATAATGTGTTGGAATAGGGTAGAATTTGGGTCAATATACTTTTTACCTGAAAAAGTTTAAAAAATCAGAAGAATTTATCTTCTGTCTACTCTAGTGCTCTTAGCCCTTAAGAACTTATCGGACTAAGGGCAGCAATTCTACTTCTAGAGAAATAAAAACATATCCATACAAAAACTTGTAGGCAAATGTTCACAGTAGCATTACTATTGGTAGCCAAGGAGTGGAAACAAGCATGCATGAGGCCCTAGGTTGGATTCCCCGGTAATACACACACGTATACACAATGCTTAGAAAAAGTGGAAAAGGGCCAGGGATTTAGCTCAGTGGTTCCACCACCTGCCTCACAAGCAAGAGGACCAGAGTTTGATCCCCGGTACCAAAAAAAAAAAAAAAGGTGGAAAGGCCCTAGGGATTTAGCCCAGTGGCACCTTGCCTGCCTCACAGGCACAAGGTCCTGAGTTTCGATTCCCAAGGGGGTGGGGGCACAGACACACACACACACACACACCCCAAACAAACAAACAAAAGTGGAAACAACCCAAATGTCCATCAGCTTATGAGTGGATAAATAACACCTACTATATCTATAAACTGAAATACTGTATGGCAATAAAAAAAAATGCAGCCCAAATTCATGCTATAGCACTTTAAAACTAGTTGGTCATAAAATTTTTGATTATATTAATATGAAATGTGCAGAGAAGGGAACTCTTCTGAGGTAGCAGACTGTTATCTAGGGTTGGGGGTTTGGTGACAAAAATGACTTCTAGGCCAGGGATTTAGCTCAGTGGTTTCGCTGCCTGCTGCGCAAGCACAAGGACCCAAGTTTGATCCCCGGTACCAAAAAAAAAAATGACTCCTAATGACTTAGGATTTTCTTTGTGGGGTAATGAAAATGTTCTAAAATTGACTACACTGACGGCTGTCTGTTAAAAACTATTAAATTGTCTGTTTTAAAAGGATGAATTTTATGGCATGTTAAATTAAATCTCAAAGGGAAGACTGGGGGTGTACATGAGGGCCAAAGTACATGCTTAGTAGTCATGAGGCCTTGGTTCAATCTCATCAAATCCCACCAAAAGAGAAATGACAAAATAAAGAAGAAATGGGGGTGGCAGGGTGGGAGAAAAGGATGGGTGGTGGTGGATAAGAGGGTGGGGGAGTAGAGAGAAAGGGAAAAAAGAAAGAACAATGAACTTACCAGGCTGAAAAGTTTTGTAGTAGGGACTATAGGCCACATTTAATCCACCAAGCTTCACTGTAATTTCATAACGCCCAGCCCTGCGCACAGTGAAGGCTATCTTTACGACATTAGAATTGAGCTCCTGAAGGACTTCCTGGGTCACTGGAATTTCCACTGCTAGTTCAACATGGGAGATGTGAACTCGAAGTCCCACTGGGCGATGTGCAGGGAAAGGCTGCCCATTCTTATAGAACAACTGCAGGGAGAGAAGAGAGGCAACCATTAATGAGCAAAGGAGAAAACTTTTCCACATAAGAGAGTTTGAAGAGAGAGGAGGTACTGGTGGATGAGGTCACAGCAGTAAACCCCTAGTGCTTGGCTCCTTACAGCCCTGCTCACAGAAACAGAGACAAATTGCCTTGGCACATCAAGGAAAACTATTAAGTTATTAACAAATTCTTAACCTGTGCAGAGGACAGGGGCAGAATACACTAAATCAAGAACACACCAATTCCAACTTGACAAACTCTGCCTCTTTGGTGTTCTCAGCCCTTTTTATTATACCAGGAATGGCACCAAGTGAACCAAAGCACCAGACAAAAGTGGAGGGGTTTAGGCTCTCATGCCAAGCTTGATATGTCATAAAGGAGAAGTTACTGAAGCAATCAGCAAAGTTTCTCTGTACAGTGCTGGATAGTAAGTATTTTTGGCTATATGACCATACAGAGCTACTGAAGTGTCCTAACTACTCAAGTGAGAAAGTAGCCATAGTCAATACATGATGAACAAGTATGACAATGTTGCAGTAACAACGTATTTAAGGAATAGAAGGAGGGAGGTACAAGTTCCCAATGATGAATGTAACTGTATTGTATACCTAAAATGTACCAATAAACTTAATGAAAATAAAGAAAGAAAGAAAGAAATAGAAGGAGGGCCCAATTTGGCCCTCAGGCTATTGTCAGCCAAGACCTCTTTTCTAGTATTTTCTTTACTCTGAAAAGGTTAACATTCCCCTGCCTACCAAGCACAAGGTCCTAAGTTTGATCCCCCGTACTGCAAAAAAAGAAAAAGAAAAAGAGAAAAGGTTAACATTAAGCCTTTTACTTCTCTAATGCTAAGTACTTAGTAAACCAAAAGGATAGAGAAATTCATGACTTTTTAGATACTGATTCCCAAGTTCTTGGGAGGGGCTGAAAAACAAAGGAAAATGTTAACATTCCAGTCAGCACCACCGAGACTAAACTGAGCTCTGGAAAGCAAGTGACTCAGAAACCCCAGTGGGTACAGAGACAGAAACATTCCCTTACATGCACTCGGAAGGCCATGCTGTGGCCCACCTCATAGGGGTCCTTCCAATCCCAGGAGACTTTGCAAGACCGTGGATCCAGGTAATTTCCCCGCACGTAGTCAAAAATAGTTCGATCCCCTCGGCGCTCACGGTCCTCATTCTGAAGGAAGCTGACTACACGTGCGGCAAGCTCAAAGAGAAACTTAATTGTGAAGAAGAATGCAACCACAGACACTGTGACTCCACCTATGTAAATGAGGAAACACACAAACCACCAGCCAGTTACACATTACAGTTTCTCATTGCAGAATGGGCCAGCCATCTTGTAAAACTTAAAGGGAGTCAGGATGAGATTTCAAGATTGCCAAAAAACACTGCACTGGGTCACTGTGTCTAGGAGAGGAGAGGGCCTTCTAGGCCAGGGGTGAGCAACTATAGCCTTCTGGTAAAATCTTACCCCACTGCCCATTTCTAAAAATAAAGTTCTACTGGAACACAGCCACACCCATTTGGGTACAAATTGTCTTCAGCTGCTTCTGGATCACAAAGGCAGAGCCGAGTAGTTATAAGGAGACTGTATGGGTTCAAAACTGAAGTATTTACTCTAGCCTTTTACAGAAAAAGCCTGTCAACCCTTTTCTATAGCACAAACTACCTGTGATGCATATCCACATATCCCTCCCCAGCCCACACATACTAGGGCTTCACAGAAGCAGGGACAATAATGAACATTCTATTCCCTCCTTTCAGAAGTCTTTCCCTCCCTTGTCCACTTGGTATTCCCCAGGTCCCGCTGGAGTAAGAGGTTCCCTCTTCCAGGCTCCCTCAAACTCCTGTATCTATCATAACTTCTCATCTTTGACCATCTCCCCCTTCATGTTATGAACCCCATAAAGGCAAATTTTTTGCCTTATTCAACTTTCACTCCACTGTAAACAGTGTCTGGCACAGAGAGTATTTACTCAATAAATATTTCCCAAATGAATGAATTCCTCTGCCAACTCTGTGAAGGTACATTCTGGCACAAGTGGAAATATTTCTCACTTTATTTTCAAGGGGGAAGGATAGGCAGGGACAAAAAAAAGAAACTAGGCAAACCATTACAAAAAGATAACAGAGAGCTTTTTCTGTAACATACCAATAACGTAAAACATCAGGTCCCTTCAATGCCAACAGACAGCCGAGGATCACAGCTGCAGCTGCAAAAGAAAACTCGTTTAATTTTTTTCCTGCAACTTATTCCTTAAAGCAGTATCAGAATGAGACAAAGTAAAGCACATGGCTTAAGCCAAACATCTTCAGGCTAAAGCTTTACTATTCCTGTCTTCTATCTCTAGCTTGACAATTCCCCTAAGACATATTTCAGAGAAATAAGGAGAGACTGCATCATTCCCCCTAAAGACTTCCTTCCAGTCTATCAACCACCCTAGGAATACCACAACCAGCCACGTGCTTTCTTGCTAATTACAAAATGCAATAATCCAGCTTTCATCTTCTTAGATCCTAGGGTCCCAAGATAATTTCCCTCTCCCATGCAAAGTAGATAACAATAGCAAAGAGGATAATAGAATCACCTTTCCCTTTGACAGTATTTGCCTTCTGGAAGCAATTCAGCTAAATAGGAACAGTTATATGAAATGCACATTTTAAAAAGTATTATTATCGTCATGTTGGCAAAATGTAATTAAAATGAACTCTGAGTCACGGTAATAATGAGCAGTGGGGATGTAAAAGAAGTCGTTTATATCGTGAACAACCAGACACACTAACAAGCCCTCTTGAGAATACACACAGCAGAAAGGTCAAGGAGAGAAATAAACGGTAGAGATGGTGGTTCTCATTCCAAGTGATACCTGCCACAGGGTTGGAGTTTGAGGAAAAACTTTCACCCTTTTTTTTTTTTTTTTTTTTTGGTACCAGGGATCGAACTCATAATCTTCCGCTTGCAAGGCAGGCAGCGGAACCACTGAGCTAAATCCCCGGCCCGGGAAAACTTTCACTCTTGTTTAAACTTGCTTCCTGAACAATCTTTGTTATTCACTGGTTATTTGAACCATCAAAGATAATGTACTGCTGACCTTCATATCTCATCACTGAGAATGATGTTATAGGCTGTATATGCTCTCCACTACACTGCACTGAACTTTTTTCAAGAAAATATTATATGAAGGTTATCAATGCTCAGCACCTCTGTCAGCACCAGAATATTACTTAGAGACAATTTCTAGGATTAGATCTGGGAGGGACCAAAAGAACTTTTTTTAAAAAAAATAGTATTTATTTTTATATATGACTGCTCAAAAAACCTGAGACAGAAAATGGCCCCTCACTTCCTTTGATAATAATATACCCATTGGAACCCACAGAGAATAGGTATTTCAGGAATGACCAACTCAGGTTTCATGGAAATGATTATTTAGGCAGTATCTAAAGTCCTACTAGAAAGGAACATTAGAATTCTCAACACACATGAATTGAGTGGCTCCCAAAAGAGTCTATTATAGAAAATATACAGACACAAATTTTGGGATCAAAACTACTGAGCCTCCTTGCCTTCCCAAATAAGTATCTTATCTCCTGGGACACTATATTAAAAAGCTGCTGCCATCTCTCAAAAAGCATATGTCTGTACCTTACAGGATGTGCTATATGACTCACTGGGACCAAACCTGGCAGTTTAACTATCTTAGGTACTTCCTCAGCTGGACAGCTTCTACTCTTCCAATGTGAACTAGACATGAAACTTGTGGTCCTCAGGAAAGTTAAGACATTCAGCAGAAAATGAAATATACGTGACCAATGGTTCAGACTTGTGGTCAAAACCCTTTTGCTCCATGGAGGAATTAGAACAATGCCAAATTTATGCCTTAAGTCCCAAGGGCTGGAAAAATCCCCACCTATGATCGCTGATAACTTTAAGAACCTTTCTTATGAGAGGCAGCTGACAAGAGTTAAGGCAGAAGCCTGGGGACTAGTTCCAGGATGCAACTGTGTGACTTATCTAGGCTTTGGAACTTTCATTGCTGTAAAAAGAATTAAGATTTAATAATTTCTGTGGTACCATTTCTTTTAGTATGATATAACTTCGATGTAACTCCCCATAGCAATCAAGGCTTTAAAATAAAAAATATAACACAAATAGTATGATACAGAGAATGAGGGCAAAGACTCTAGGGCAGTGGTGGCAAATCTATGGCAAACATCTTGTGCCTTCTCTGTCCACACATGAGCCAAGTCTCCCTAGCCATCGCCCCAGCAACTGAGCATCAGATAACAGCACAGAAGGGCTATGCACATGCTTAGAAAGGAATAGCAACTCATTAGCAGAAACTTTGTCTAAGCTTTTGAATGGCTTGTCAGTATTCAGGTTTAATTGTAGTATTGACATTTTGTGATACATAAATGGCTTTTGGGTTGCAGTTTGGGCTTTTGGGCTCTAAAAGGTTCGCCATCACTGCTCTAGGGTTAGATTACTTGGATTCACACCCATACTCTGCCATTCACAATGTGACTTTGGATAAGTACTTCAATTTCTCTATAAAGTGCCAGTTTCCCTGTCCGTCAAGTGGGGATAACACTTGTATATAACTCACATGGGTGAGGTGATTCGATAAGCTAACACATTAACAGCCTAGAACTGTGCCTGGCACACAGTGAGTTCTCAAGGTTTCAGTAATTATAATTATCATCTATGAAGTATTCATATCACTATTCCTTTGCTTCAGAGCCAAAAGAAAATAGGTTATCTCTTTATGGTCCACACTTTTTTTTTTTGAATTGAACTCAGGACCTTGCACTTGCAAGGCAGGCGTGGTGCCACTAAACTAAATCCCTGGCCCCTGCCCCACACTTTTGTTAAAGAGAAATGCACTGAGGATTACAAAAGGCCCGGATGGCTTCTCTTACTATATCTAAAATCTCAGCCTACATGGGAGTTCTTTATACTATTCTAATTTGATGTCTGAAAACTTTTATAAGGAGTTAAAATCTCATTCTATAGCCATTCATCCAACAAATACCAAGTGCTTACTTAATGTGCCAGGTACTGGGGAAATGGCATAGAAACAATAGCCCATGTCCCAGTCCTCACAAAATTAGCAATAATGAGCTTTACCTTATTGAGTCCTTGGCCATTTCCCCACTCCCTTCACTTATTTCTCAATCAAATCATCACTACTGCTGATTTTCTAGACCACCTAGACCTATTCCAGTAATTCTACCATTCTTCCCCAATTCTCTTCATGATTTAAAACTTAGGATAGCAATTACTGCTTTTTTTTTCCAAAGGACTCTCCTCTTTTCTTAAAAGCTCTTTATATCTAAGGAGTTAGCTCTATCAATTTTTCCTGCACTGATCTGACCTTTACAAAAATCCCACTGCTCTACAACAGCTCAAAAATTCAACAGCATATAACCACCTTAAGTTTTCCCCAGGGTCACATTCTGAATTTGCCTTTCTTCTACATTTTTTCCTCTTTCTAGTTCCTCCTGAATACATCACACAACCTCTCCATTTTCGTCAAATAATTTATTTTAGATTTCACCTCTCTTGTGTAAGCATTTTCTATCCTTACTGATCGTGTTGAGGGTTCTCTCTATCCTGGCTCTCCTGTCACCCTCACTCAACAGTATTCTCATTTCCCACAACTATTATTATCCCTTATATTCAGTCTATGATCTACCTAAATCAAATCCTTTAAGTTTTTACATATAAGGCCTGAAATGTCTCATCTTCATGCCTTTTCAGAAATCAACTCTTTTGCCTAGAATATCCTACTCCCCTCTCTATGGACTATCTCCTGATCCTAAAGTCTAGGGAAAATCCTATTCTATCTTCCTAATCCTCAAGTTAGAAATTCTTTCCCTCCTCTGAGTTCCACTCAACTTTTTTTTTTTTTTAAATCTTAAGACATTTGTATTCTTTTAGTCTTGTTTATTTTTCATTTCAGAGTGGTAAATAACAAGAGGCAAAGACTAGCCTTAAAAACTCTCTAGCAGGGCTGGGGATTTAGCTCAGTGGTTCTGCTGCCTGCCTCACAAGCATAAGGTCCCGAGTTCGATCCCCATACAAAAAAAAAAACAAAACCCTCTCTAGTACATCAAATATAACCGCATATCATAACTGAAATAAATATAAGTATCTGTTGAGTGGATAGGGTCATGTTATATTCTTACTCTTGTCCAGAATGCTAAGGATCAGGAATTTCCCAGATGGAACTTTTCTTTCAAATATAGTTTGGGAGTTTTGATTATTTTTGTGGTGCTGGGGATTGAAGCCAGGGCCACACACATTAGGCAAACATTCTACTATTGAGCTATACTCCCAGCCTCAGATATAGTTTTAAAAAACTTTTTTAGTTAGCAGTATATTTACTTGAACTAGTATATTCACATAAGTTCTTTAGACCAAAAACTGCAATTTAATTCAGTTTAAAAGTATGTATAACATGCCTATCAGTGGGGACAAGGGTTCTCATGGTTATTTTTCTACAAGTTTCTATAGCACCTTTCAATTTCTGCTGCATAAAATTATACTCCTCCAAATTCTAATAGAAGCATACAGAAGTCTATTAAGCCTCTACCATATTATTTCATACAATTTATTTATATGAGTACTGTATTTTGTTTTCAAGTTTATCTTTTTACGTTCTTGCCCTTATACAACTTAGCAAATTGTCATACTCTAACGCACTAGAGTAATAGTAGCACTAATAGATTACTCTCTATCCTCTATCAAACACTTACCATAGGCTAAACACTTCCTTAAGCACTTTACACGTTAGTTTAAGAAGTATAACTGTCACCAAAACAATTTGGCAAGACAAGCATTATTCTCATTTTACATATTAAAAAAAAGGGCTGGACTTAGAAAAGTTACTAAACATCTCCCAGATGGTTAAGTGACAGAGCTGAGACTCAAATCCATTTCTAACTCTGAAGCCCAAAGCTCTTAACCTCACCACTATACTGACTCACGAAAAAGAATGAAGTCATTGGGGAGCCAAGTACTAGGGAAGAGAAAGGACTGAAGAAAACAGATAAAAGAAAGTGCAAAGAAATTATCCAATCTAATTGTAAGGAATCTTTACAGTGAAGCTAAAATTAGAAAGATAAGCTTTTACAGCTCTTTTGTTATCTCTTGAAATAAAAATAAAGCATGACAATGAAAAGTGGAATGCAGTACCAGTTATCTAGTGCAGAAATAGCACTTGCTCACTACAGGATATTGGGCAAATTGCTTAATACCAGCACTTTGGCTCACATTATCTACAAAAGGGGGAAATATTTGAAAATAACCTGTCACAAGGGAATGCTAAAAATTGACTAATGTACATATTCTAGAATCTTTTGCTTTGCTGGAGTACAAAGTTTATATTTAAATATCAAATAAAATTTAGCCCCAACATTGAAAATCAGTTGTGAAAAAAATCATTTCCCAAAAGTGTAGAATTGGTTTCCTCATATTCAAACTTATTCTGCCAAGGACAAAATCAACTCTCATTGTAACCTGTATTTCTTTTCTTTTTTTTTTCCTAGACAGGGTCTTGTTATGTAGTTCAGGCTGGTCTTAAACTTACTATATGTAGCTTAGGCCGACCCTGTGGCAATCTTCCTGCCTCTGCCTCCCAAGTGCTAAGATTATAGGTGTGCATCACCATACACAGTGCAACTTGTGTTTCAACTGCTATTGCCTGCTGAAGAGGCTTAGGAACTGTGTATATTCCATGGATCCATGTTCTACACCCGAATAACTGATTCTTAACACAGCCCATTATCTTACCTTTAAACGAGGGCCCATGTTCTGAGAACAAAGTTATTCACCAAAGCAGTAACTTTTGGTCCCTTTGACTTTGTCTTCCAACTTCCATATGAAGAAAAAAGCCACAAAGTCACCAGAAAAGGTCTGTCCATCAGACCTTTATTGAGGATGTGTCACAGTAAGCAGAGGGTCAGTGTTTCTGAAATGAACTGCATGAATTCCAGGGTGAAGAAATCCAGCCCAGGAACACGTCATTCCCGGACTTCTCTAGTGCAGGGTACGATTCACTGCTGAAGGCATCATCTCTTCTGGTGTCCCAGCATCCTATTCTAAAAAGACAAAAAGGTGGCCAGGGATTTAGCTCAGTGGTACCACCACCTGCCTCACAACCCCAAGGTCCTGAGTTCGATCCCCAGTACTTTAAAAAAAAAAAAAAAGACAAAAGGGTAAGAGCAATAGGATTTTATCCCTGAAAGGGACTGCCTAGAAAACAACAAAAAGGAAGTACAACAGGCAGTGGGAACTCTGCTACACTAAAAGAAACCAAGTTTGGCAAACTCTGACCACTATTTCTCTGAGGTCACACCAACTCCACAAGAGTGCACTGGCAATCTCACTCCTCAGAAGGAAGCTCTAGCACTTCAGCGGACTCTAGTCCTTAGGGAGATGCAAGCCAGGGGACAGCGCTTTTTAGAGACCAGTTTCAGTTTCAGTTTAATGGGGCTGGAGCACAGGGCCTAGGAACCACATGGAGGGAAATCAGACAAAAGCTCAGGCATGGCCAGATTTCAGAGAGCCACACATGCCATGAAAAGGACTTAAGATAATATTTAGCTAGAAAAAAAGATAGTTCACCAAAGAGCTTTAAAATCTATCTATCAAAGCCAAGTGTGGTGGGACACACCTGTAATCCAAGCACTTGGGAGGCTGAGGCAGGAGGATTGCCTGGGAGTTAGAGGGCAGCCTGAATTATATAGTGACACCCTGTCTCAAAAGACCATAAATAAATAAATAAATAAATAAATAAATAAATAAATAAATAAATAAATCCTGTCTATCAGTCTGTGCAGTCTGCTCCCTTTGAGTCTATGTATTCATTTCTAAAATATGGTTAAACTGTGTTGTTTCTCTGGTGTGAGAAACAAAGTGGAAATAAGGAGTAAAATGTATAACAGATACTATGAAATGGGAAGAAAAGGAGGGAGAAGGGAAGGGACAAGGAAAAAGTGACAATGGAAAAAAATGGAAACAAGGTTTATGTACATAGGAAGTAAAGGGGGGGTGTCGGAAGAAAGAGGTGGGATGTATCATGTTCAGGTGCAAATTCCCTATGATGAGTGTTAAAATTATGTATGCCTAAAATGTACCAATAAATGTTTTGCTATTAAAAAATTAATAAAATTAATTTTAAAAATAAAATATGGTGAGGGCCGGGATTTAGCTCAGTGGCACTGCACCTGCCTCACAAGTGCAAGGTCCTGAGTTCGATCCAGAAAGAAAAAAAATAAATATGGTTAAACAAGGCTGATGTTATCTTTAAGACAGTAAAACCTGCTGCTACAAGCAGAGGGGAGGAATCTGTGGGCTTTCAAAATAAAGTCAGCAAGTCTTATCAAGTCAGTTTGTAACTCTCAAAAGATATTCATGAACCAAATGTAGAAGAAAGGGGGCTTATGGCAATGCACACACAAAGAGCCACCATAAAACAAATGTGAAATCAGTAAATGGAAAGACACAATCTTACCACAAGGCTGGGACTGTTCTAAGTGCTTTGTGGTTCATGATCCCAACAGCGATAACAATTATCCTTACTTTGCAGAGTAGGACATAAAAAGCGTAAGGTACTCTGAAGACTATATACAAAAAATATTAGAACTGAGCTAAAACCAGACAGTCTGGACCAAGTTCAGGTTTTTAATGACTACTTCTTATCTCTCTGCTATGGAAAAGCAAGGAAGAAAATATGAAATGCTACCAGGAACAGAACAGAATGAGTGAAAGCCAGCAGATCAAGTAAATCGGCAAACTTTTAAAATTAAAAATAAATAAGTTATATGCATGTATTTTAATACACGGTGACAGACTTGCCAAGTACATGAGCCAAAACCTGAGTCAACTAGCAAATGGGACCAGTTTAAAGGATCCACAAACAACAGAACAGTTAGATAAACTATAAGAGATGCCTATGATAGAATGTCACATAAGGATTTTTAAATCACACTTTTACAGAACAAACACACTGGGAAATGCTTACAAATAAAATGATGAATGAAAAAAACAGAAGCAAAGTTGTTTATTTAGCATATGCCCAATTTTAGAAACATAACATTACATATGAAAACTGAAAAGCCAGTGTGGTGGCACATGCTGAAATCTCAGCACTCTGAGAGGCTACAACAGGATGATCCCAAGTTTGGGAGTCTAGCCTAAGCAATTTAGCAAAACCCTGTCTCAATATAAAACATAAAATTTTTTTTAAAAGGGTCAGGAATGTAGCTCAGTGCAGAGGCCCTGGGTTCAATTCCCAGAACCACTCCCCCCATACACACAAAGACAAAGAAAAAAAGCATAAAAATGTTAATAGTGGTTATCTCTTGGTATAATGAATTATAAATACTTTTTATTTTATTTTTTATTTTTTTATTTTTTTGGTACCGGGGATCAAACTCGGGTCCTTGCGCTTGCAGGGCAGGTATAAATACTTTTTATAGGGCAGGGGATGTAGCTCAACAGTGTGGCACCTGCCTGGCAGGCATAAGATCCTGAGTTCAATCCCCAGCACCAGAAAAAAAAAAAAATTTGTGCTTTTTTATATTCTACCTTAGTGTTTTCCAAATGCTTAATGATGCAAGAACATGTAAAAAGTTTATATACTTTTTTTGAGGGGGGCCAAATGACTTTATTGGGGGGCTTAGAGGTGGGGAGAATGCGCTGAAAATACACGTAAGACTCCAACATCCGACATCCTTGCCAGGGCTGGATTTCTACTGTTCCGCTGTCGCCAAAAGCAAAAGTTTATATACTTTTTACGGACCTATTCTCCTTAAAGACTTTGAGCAAGTTATTTTTTTTCCAAATGAAGAAATGGTATAAAGAAACTAAGATAACAAAATATACTGAACTTTTATTTCTATTCATTATAATTTTAGTTGATCTCCAATCTTGTGATCAGTTACTTGATTATTAAGTCAAGTAACTCCTACTTCTAACATAATCTTTACTGTGCCCACCATGAACTATCATGCTTACCCAATGCTCAGTGCCCCTAGTGAGCTTCAAGTCTTAACTCAAGCACTGTTGCCCTTTCTGGTCCAGCTGCCAGGCTTCTCTGAGGATTCTATCTAGGCCAGGCAGAGTCAATCACTTCCTTCTTTGAGATATTCTTGTGCTGAAGAATTTCATTTACTATACCTCAAGGTTCCAATACTGTATTTTGGTTCCTACAATTATGATACATATTAATGGCTCAGTCTCTAATTTTCAAGTGCTATTTTCAAAAAACCAAAGAAAATACTGATGTGAAAGTCCACTTTGGAATTCCAGTACACACAGAGCTGGTGGCAACACACAGGAGTTCCATTATCACTACCAATTTCCACAAAACAAGACAGGACATAAGAAAGGCATCTGCTTTCTTAATGTAGTTTCCAGCAGTCTCTATGTAGAGGACTCAACATGCGTCCAAGAACATAAAATTAAAAATACCAAATAATTCAATTAATAAAGTTAGAGAGGTCTAACTAAGTAGGTTCCAAAAAATTAAGTGTACCATCAGATACTTTGAATTCTTAGTTTACAATTATGATGGCTTTATTTCACCCTTGGTTTATTCTCCCCATTCCAAAATCCCATGATAAAGTACTACCCTTCCCTATCAAGTTTATATTCCTGAGCTATTTATGTAGTTGTATATTTCTGCTGTCTTGGTTCAGCCAAGTTATAAGGTTTTCATTTATATACTCTTTCCTCATCAGTCAATCCCTCCAGTCTCTTAATCATCCTTGTGGGTCTCCTGTGAACTCTCTCCAGCTGGTCCCCAGTCCTCTGGTAATGAGGTGCCTTCAACTGACTGCAGCCTTCCAGGAACAGCCTGGTCATCAGAACAAAAGGAGCTCACCCTCCTTGGTTCCATGACATAATATTCCTCAGCAATCCCCGATTCCAGAAAGCTGGTGTGCAGCCATATTAGACTTTAACCCTATTCTATGCCTTCCCGATTTGTGTATGCCAGCATGTGCCAGAAGTTAAGAGGGTAAATGACATCTGTTCTGGTAGCATCTACAGTATTTTACTAGAGGATGAAGTGAGTAGGGAGGAAAAAAATACTTTCATGTTAAAACAAACACACAGATAATAAAATGAAATGCAGTTTTTCCATAAATTTCTGAAGATTAAACACAGACATGTTCAAAATATTCATAGACATTTTGTACTTAAGGCCAAGAGGTTCCCAGCCCTAAGCGGTTATCATCTGCCATTCTCTATCTCTAGAGATACTTGAGCCAAAAAGTTTGAAAAATGTAATTTTTCATTTCAAACTTCCTTAACTTCTGGTCTACATTACTGCCCTCTACCCTCTTACATATTCTTTTTTTTTTTTTTTTTTTTTGAGACAGGGTCTTGGTGTGTAGTTCAGGCTGGCCTTGAACTCACTATATAGCCCAAGTTAGCCTTAAACTCTCAGCACTCCTCCTGCCTCAGCCTCCTGAGTGCTGGGATTACAGGTATGTACTACCACACCAGGCTATAACTCATATTTTAAATGATATTTTGCTGCTACTTCCCTAGCTCTAGATATCTATATTTACTTTCTTTTTGGCTAAAATCATTTGCTAAAACCATATGATGCATTTTATCCTCTAATTCACTGACAACCAGTATCTTTGGGTTCCTCTGCATCACTCATTCATTTCACATTTCTTGAGCATCGGCAGTATGCCAGGCTGTGTGCACAAAGCAAATAAGACAGCATCCTTTCAAATTTCCTCCTAAGGTCAACGTTGAACCTAACCACTGAATTTGATTCGGTTCTCATCCAACTCAGTTTGCAACTAGAATTGCGGAAAGAATCAAGTTTGTGAACTGAGGTACCACTGTATAAAAAAGCAATCTTGGAGGGCCGGGGATTTAGCTCAGTGGTTTCGCCACCTGCTGCGCAAGTGCAAGGACCCGAGTTCGATCCCTGGTACCAAAAAGAAAAAAAAAAACAATCTTGGGGCTGGGGATTTAGCTCAGTGGCACCGCACCTGTCACACAAGTGCAAGGTCCTGAGTTCAATCCCCAGTACTGCACACACACACAAAAAGCAATCTTTGGTGTGTGGAATTTTTTTCATTAGCATAAATTTTTACATTTATACATGTTGTTAATATGTATGAGTAGTCCATTTCTCTTTATTGCTGGGTAGCAGTCCATTAAATTGACATACTGCAATTTGTTTATCCATTTACCAGATAAAAGACATTTGGATTACATTCAGTTTGGGGTTATCAGGGAATAAGGCTGCTATGAACATTCATGTACAAGTCTTTGTACGAACATATTTTCATTTCTCTTGGTAAATACCCAGAAGTGGGACTGCTGGTTCATATGGTAAGCATATTTTTAACTTAAAAGAAACTGTCAAATTGTTTTCCAAAGCAGCTGTACCATTATGCATTTCTACCAGCAATGTATGAGAGTTCCAGATGCTTTATGTCCACAACACTTGGTATTATCAATCTTTTAAATTTTACCTATTCTAATTGTTGTGAAGTAGTATCTCAGAGTGGTTTTAATTTTCATTTAACTGAGAGCTAACAATATTGAACATCTTTTCAGGTGTTTATTACCTATTCGTATAACTTCTTTGGTAAAGTGTCTGTCCAAATTTTTGCCATTTTAAAAATTGAGCTGTTTGTCTTCTTTCCACTCAGCTGTAAGAGTTCTTTATATCTTCTAAACATGTCTTTCATTAGATGTACATTTGGCAAGTATTTTCTGTGACTTGCCTTTTCATTTTCTTTTTTTTTTATTAAATTCTTTTATTGGTACATTGTAGGTATAAAACACAATTACATTTCTCATTGGGAATTGTACCTTTACATAATGCATCTTGGTTCTTATTTTTTCCCCATTCCTAACCCTCCCTTCACCCCCTCCACCCTTCCCTATTTACAAAGACTTTATTTCCATTTTTTCCATTTCTCATCATTTTTCCTTTCCCTTCTTTCCTTTCCCCTGCCCCTCCCACTACCCCTACCCCTACCCCTTTGGACCTTTTCTTCCTATTTTGCATTATTGATTATTCATTCTAATCAATGGTACATTTTAGGTATACAATATAATGACATTCATCAGTGGAAATTTGCACCTTTACATAGTCTCTCTTGGTTCTTATTATTCACCCTTGCCCAGCCCTCCCTTCAACCCCTCCATTCCTCCCTATTTACAAAGATTTTGTTCCTATTTTTCCATTTTCTCATATTAATCCCATTCCCTTCTGTCCTTTCCCCTAGCCCTCCCACTTCCTTCCCCTTTGCCCCTTTTCTTCCTATTTCACATGACCTATTATACATTTAGTCCTTATTTACACTTTCAGTTTCTCACATGAGAGAAACTATTCGGTATTTATTCATGTGTGTCCTATTTATTTCACTTAAGAGTATTCCCTCAATGTGCATCCACTTAGCTATAAATGTCTCTAATTTCTCATTTTTTATGGCTGAGTAGTACTCCATTTTATTAAAAAACCACATTTTCTTTATCCAGTCTCCAGTTGACGGGCATTTGGGCTGTTTCCAAGTTTTAGCTATTACAAACTGTGCTGCTGTGAACATGGGCGCACATATATCACTGTGGTATGATTCTTTTAATTCTTTGGGGAAGATCCCCAGCAGTGGAATAGCAGGGTCAAATGGGACTTCCAGTCCTAGTTCTTTGAGGTATCTCCATACTGATTTCCACAGTGGGTGCACCAGTCTACACTCCCACAAGCAGTGGAGCAGGGTTCCTCTTTCCCCACAGCCCCACCAGCATTTGTTATTGGTTGACTTCATGATAGCAGCCATTCTTTCTGGAGTGAAGCGGAATCTCAGCATTGTTTTCATTTGCATCTCTCGAATGACCAGTGATGTTGAACATTTTTTCATGTATTTATTTGCTATCTCTACTTCTTTGAGAAATGTCTGTTCATTTCAGATGCCCATTTTTGGATAGGGTCTTTAAATTTGGGAGGTCTGATCTTTTTAAGGTCTTTATAGATTCGAGATAGTAGACCTTTGTCTGAGGAAGAGCAGGTGAAGATTTTTTCCCACATGGTGGGTTGTCTCTTCACACTGCTGGTGGTTCCTCTTGCTGTGCAGAAGCCTTTTAATAAGAGATCCCACTTGTTGATTGTTTGTGCTAGTTCACAGGCAACTGAGGTTTTGTTCATAAAATCTTTTCCTACACCGATGTCTTCAAGGGTTCTACCTAACCTCTGTTCCAACTGGTTCAGAGTTTCTATTTTAATATTTAGATCTTTAATCCATTTTGATTTTAGTTTAGTGCATGGTGAGAGATACAGGTCTAGTTTTAATCTTTGGCAAGCTGAAGCCCAATTTTTCCAGCACCATTTCTTAAAGAGGCTATCTTTCCTCCAGTGAGGGTGTTTGGCTCCTTTATCGAAGATGAGATGGCTGAGTGTGTCTGGCATTGTTTCTGCATTTTCTAATCTGCTCCATTGGTCCTCAAGTCTGTTTCTTTGCCAGTACCATGCTGTTTTTATCACAGTAGCTTTGTAGTACAGTTGCAGGTTGGGGATTGTGATACCCCCTGCCATGTCTCTGTTACCTAGAATTGCTTTTGCTATTCTGGGTCTCTTCTTGTTCCAAATGAATTTTTGGACTGTTTTCTCAAGCTCTATGAAGTATGCTGCTGAGATCTCAATTGGACTTGCATCAAATCTATATTGCAGTTCTGGAAGTATGGCCATTTTCACTATATTAATCCTTCCTACCCAGGAGCAGGGGATGTCTGTCCATTTTCTGATATCATCTTCAATCTCTCTTTTCAGAGTGCTATAGTTTTCAGAGAAGAGGTCTTTGATTTCTTTTGTTAGGTTGACTCCTAGGTATTTCAGTTTTTTGGATGCTATTGTGAAAGGAATTATTTGTCCTATTTCTCTCTCAGTGAGTCTGTCACTGGTGTAGAGGAAAGCTATTGATTTTTGTGTGTTGACCTTGTAACCAGCTACTTAACTGAATTTGGTTATTAAGTCTAGAAGATTTTTGGTGGAGTTCTTGGGGTCTTCTATATACAGTATCATGTCATCTGCAAATAATGACAATTTGACTTCTTCATTACCTATCTTTATTCCTTTTCTTTCTCTTGTCTAATTGCCATGGCTAATGTTTCCAGAACTATATTGAACAAGAGTGGTGATAGTGGACATCGTTGTCTTGTTCCTGATTTGAGTGTGAAGGATTTCAGTTTTTGACCATTTAGTATGATACTGGCTGTTGGTTTTTCATAGATGGCTTCTATCAGTTTGAGGTAGAGACCATCTATTCCAATTTTTTGTAGGGTTTTTATCATAAATGCATGTCGGATTTTGTCAAATGCTTTTTCTGCATCTATGGAGATAATCATTTGGTTTTTGTCCTTGGCTCTACTGATATAGTGTATTACACTGATTGATTTTCATTTACTGAACCATCCCTGCATCCCTGGGATGAATCCCACTTGATCAAGGTGTATGATCTTCTTCATGATCTTCTGCATTCTGTTTGCCAGTATCTTATTAAGGATTTTTGCATCTATGTTCATTAGTGAGATTGGCCTATAGTTCTCTTTTTCGGTTGGGTCTTTCTCTGCTTTGGGGATCAAGGTGATGCTTGCTTCCAGGAATGAATTTGGGAGTATTGCTTCCCTTTCAATTTCATTGAAGAGTTCAAACAGTAGTGGCAACAGCTCCTCTCTAAATGTCTTGTAGAATTCAGCAGTGAAGCCATCAGGGCCTGGGCTTTTCTTAGTTGATAAGTTTTTAATTACATTTTCAATTTCATTGGTTGATATTGGGTTGTTCAGAATTTTTAGGTCTTCTTCATTCAACTTTGGTAATTCATGTGTATCTAGGAATCTGTCCATTTCTGTGTTGTCCATCTTATTGGCGTATAGGTTCTGGAAGTAGGTATTGATGATCATCTGGATTTCTGCTGGGTCTGTTGTAATTTCACCCTTTTCATTCCTAATTGCATGGATTTGGGCCTTTTCTTTCCTTTTTCTGACAAGGCTGACTAAAGGTTTGTCAATTTTGTTGATTCTTTCGAAGAACCAACTCTTGGCTTCATTGATTTTTTGTATCGTTCTCTTAGTCTCCATTGCATTGATTTCTCCTCTGATCTTTATAATTTCCTCCCTTGTATGAGCTTTGGGGTTGTCCAGCTCTTCTTTTTCTAAAAGCCTGAGGTTCAGCATCAGGTTGTTTAATTGGGCTCGTTCTGTTTTCCTAATATGCGTATTCACTGCTATGAATTTCCCTCGTAAGACTGCTTTCATTGTGTCCCATAGATTCCGATATGTTGTATTGTCATTGTCATTTAATTGAAGGAACTGTCTGATTTCAATTTCCTCTGTGACCCATGGGTTATTCAGAAGTGTGTTGTTCAATTTCCATGTGTTTATGAATTTTTTTGAGTTTCTTTTGCTATGGATCTCCAATTTCATCGCACTATGGTCTGATAATATACAGGGGATAACTTCAATTCCTCTGCACTTACTTAAACATGTTCTATGTGTGAGTATGTAGTCTATTTTGGAGAATGACCCATGTGCAGCTGAGAAGAATGTGTATTCTGATTTTGTGGGGTGGAAGACTGTAAACATCTGTTAAGCTCATTTGTTCAAGAGTTTGATTGAGTTCTAGTATTTCATTACTTATTTTTAGTCTAGTTGATCTATCTATTTGTGACAGTGGGGTGTTGAGGTCCCCCACTACAATTGTATTAGTGCATATATGACTTTTCATGTCTGTATTTGTTTTACATAGTTGGGTGCACTAGTGTTTGGTGCATAGATATTTATGATTGTCATCTCTTCCTGTTGGATTGTTCCCTTTACAAGGATGTAGTGTCCTTCTTCGTCTCTCTTAATCAGTGTTGGTTTGAAATCTACTTGATCTGCCAAGAGGATAGCTACTCCTGCTTTTTTTCGGGTTCCTGTCGCATGCAGTATTGTTTTCCACCCTTTAACTTTCAGTCCATGAGTTTCCTTTTGAATTAAGTGTGTTTCTTGTATGCAGCATATTGTTGGATTTTGCTTCTTGACCCATTCTGCCAGTTTATTTCTTTTGATTGGTGAATTGAGACCATTAACGTTGACGGTTATAACTGAAACATATTGACTTGTCATTGCCATGACTTTTTCTTTTTGTTGAGTTCTCCCCCTTTCCATTTAATTTCTTGTCATGCCAGATGGGTTCATTCTGCTTTGCTTCCTGGGGTTGTGATCCTCAATGTCTGTTCCTAGGCTATTGTGTAAAATTCTTTGGAGTGCTGGTTTGGTATTCACAAAGTTCCTAAGGTGCTCTTTGTCATGAAAGTATCTTATTTCTCCATCCATTTTGAAAGATAGTTTTGCAGGGTACATCAATCTGGGTTGGAGGTTGTTTTCTTTTAGGGCTTGGAATATGTCACTCCAAGCTCTTCTTGCCTTGATGGTTTGTGTTGAGAAGTCTGCTGTGATTCTGATGGGCTTTCCTTTGTATGTGATTTGTTTCTTTTCTCTGACTGCCTGGAGAACTTTGTTCTTCTGTTGAGTTTCTGGAATCTTAACAATTATATGCCTATGTGTAGATTTTTTTTGATTAAGGCTATTTGGAGTCCTATATGCCTCACTTATCTGTATGTCAAGTTCTTTTCCCCTGCTTGGGAAGTTTTCTGCCATTATTTCTGTGAAGAGATTTTTTACGTCATCTGCACTCTCTCCTGTTTCTTCATTGAGCCCAATCAGTCTTATGTTATTCTTTTTTGCATCATCTAGCAGCTGCTGGATTGATTTCTCATGTTCCCTTATAATTCTGAAGCAATTTTTCTTTTCCTGGTCACTAATTGCAATCTTAGCTTCTATATCTGAAATTCTGTCCTCACATTGGCTCATTCTGCTGTGTAGACTTTCAATGGAGTTTTTCATGTCCTGGAAATCTATTTGCATCTGTTTTATGGATTCCATTTGTTTATGTTGGGATTCCATCATGTTCCTCAGCTTCTCTCTAGATTTATTAATCATGTCCTGCACTAAGGGCACAATTTCTCCTGTTATCTGAGAAATTATTTCTGATTTCATTTTTTCCAGATCCCCTTTTGTTGCCAGTTCAGTGGGTCCAGGTGGTTGAGTATCAGAGTGTTCCATCTCATTTCCCTTTGGGGTTGCTGTAGGTGATCTGGAAGTCTGGTTTTGAGACTTATTTACGTGTTTTCTCATTTCGACTGGGGCAGGGGGCTGTTAGCGCCTGCACGGATTACCTCCTCTGAGCTGGGTGAGGTGGGACAGGGGCCGGGAGCAGCCAGAGGGATGGCGGCCGGGAAACCCCTTCCTCTGGACCAGGAGCAGTGGGATGGTTGCTCAGAGGCCTCTCCCTCTGGGCCAGGAGCGGTGGGAGGGATGGTGGCCCGGAAGCCCCTTCCTCTGGGCAAGGAGCAGTGAGACAGAAGGTGGCCCAAAAGCCCTTTTCTCTGGGCTGGGAGCAGCAGGAGGGATGGTGACCGGGAAGCCCCTTCCTCTGGACCAGGAGCAGTGGGATGACGGCTCAGAAGCCCCTACCTCTGGGCTGGGAACAGTGGGACTCGGTACCTTGGTCTGGTGGTCTGGTGTCCTCTGCGCCTTTGTAATGTGGAATCAGGTGGCTGCCTGTCTGCAGTGGGGTGATTCGGTGTCTTCCGTGTGATTCAGGACCTCGGTGGGGCATGCACAGACCTGCCTGTCTGCAGCGGGCTGATTCGGCGTGTTCCGTGGGACTGGGGACCTCGGTAGGGTGTGGGCAGACTTGCCTATCTGCAGCGGGGTGATTCGGCGTCTTCCGCGTGACTCCACAAATTTACTTTTTAAATTCAAATTTCATTCTACTTTTTCTGATGTTATATTCAGACGGGTGATTGGGTCTAAGGTAACCAGAAACAAACTATTTCATAAAGCAGGACAGATAGCAACTGCCAGTAAAGACATTAAGTTTTAACTCACTATTTTGTCCATTCTACCTACTACAATTTCTATTTCTCTTGGTCTCCTTTATTAATATTCTAGCAAATGCATGTGCTCTGAGTCTCTATGGAGCCACATTTCAGAAAAATGAAGGATTTCCAATCTTTCTGGAGGTAACAATGTGGTATCTAAATCAACAAATTAACATATTTAATTTTGTTTAGGTATTTTTAGGCAAGAGATATACTCCCAGCCCTTGTCTGGGTATTTTTTAAAAGGTAAGATATTAGCTTCAATATGCTACTTCCTCTTATCCTTTTTTTTTTTTTTTTTTTTTAAATACAGAACAGACTCTACTGTGTTGATCCACACAATTGAAAGAGGCCCCTGTGTTCCTATCCCATGGCAGCTTTTAAGCTTAGGTGACCCTGGGCCACTGAATCTTGGCTATAACAAGAAGATTTTAAAACTAATTCTCTGAATCTGACAAGCCGTCTCCCTCAATAAGTCTAGGAAGTTGTTATTTTCATTAGCTGTGCATGAAATGTTAGGCAAACAGCCAGATGTGCAACCTAGAGGGGAGAACTGGAATTCTCATATATACACTTAAAAACTAACAAAATTTCTGCCTTTATTATGATCCATTACTTTCTATTCTTATTTTTAAGGAAAATAAATCATTTATATAACTGAAAGGAAGAACAAATGAATATTTTATGGTTCTCTAAGATTCCAAGAAGAGTCAGGCATAGTGCTGCATGGCTGTAATCTCAGCACTGAGGGAGTGTCAGGCAGGAGAATAGCAAGTTCAAGTGCCACATGGGCCACTCAAGGAGACCCCATCTGGAGGGTGGGTGGAAAATGGGGACATAACTAGTTGGTAGAGTGTCCCTGGGTTCAATCTCCAGTACTGGGGGGGGGGGGCGGAAATTCCAAGAAGGAAAAACTCAATTACACAGAAATGGCAACTTAATGAAAGTGCATATCAGGTTGTGGTGGAGGAGCTGCATCCACACAGGACCAAGCGGGAAGCCGGGGCCATGGAGTGCTACCAGGTCCCGGTCACCTACCAGAGCGCCGCGAGCGGGGGTTCCCTCTATTACTTTGCCGCTGAGCTGCCCCCCGGGAATCTCCCCGAACTTGCCCCCTTCACAGTGGGTGACAACAGGACCTACCAAGGCTTCTGGAACCCGCCCTTGGTGCCCCGGAAGGGGTACAACATCTACTTCCAGGCCATGAGCAGCGTGGAGAAGGAAACTAAAACCCAGTGTGTGAGAACTGCTACAAAAGTATATGCCATTCTAGGAGCATGATGAAATCTCACCCCAGCCTGCTCCATCTTGCCCGGGCTCTGAGTCGCCCCTTTGTCTAAGGCAGCCTTGCTGAATACGCTACCTACACATTAGTCACTTCGTAGCCATGTTGTTTATCAGCTCAACTGCTGCGGAATCACAATGCCTGTGTTAATGTAACCCCTGATTCACTTAACAATGGTCCCAAAGTACAAGAGTAATAGTGCTGGCAATATTATTACAGTGTATTGTTTTACTTGCTTTATTGTATTATAATTGTTATTACCCTCTTAGTGTGCCTAATTTATAAATTAAAGTTTAACATGAGTATGCATGTATAGGAAGAAATGGCAACTTAATATGGCTTGATATGAAGGAGAAACTCAATTGTGGAATAATAAACTCAAAACAAAATTTTGGTTAATCTAATGTTACTGAATAAGGATTTATTAATTTCTTCAAATGTGTATTAAGAACCCACTATATGCCAAGCAATATGTTGGACCCTGAGGATTCCAAAATGAAGAATGTAACTCTCAACTCCTTAAAACACATACAGTTTAGCAAAGCAAACAGGTAAATATAACTATAGTTCCATGTAATAAAATCTATGACATGAGCCCAAGGTGTTACCAAAGCCCAGGATGGGTAGTTTAATCAGCATTAGTTCTTAGCTTCTCAGAAAACTTTGCATCACCTTCCCAGGAGTAAAGCCAGTCTTTTCACAGACTTCACCAGTTCTTTGGAAATTAAGAAATACAAAACACTCCCTATGTAGTATTAGTTATGTTCATGGCCAATGACTTTTACTCTACAGTGCTAGTCAGAAGGGATTGCTGGACCACAGATAAAGCACAGAAAAAGCACTTATTGGAAACCTCAACCTATTTATCAAAATTACACATGGTCTAACTGCAATGTGGTATTCTGGACTGGATTCTGAGACAGAAAAAGAACAAGTGAAAAACTGTTGAAATTTTAAAAAGTCTGTAGTTTATAGTATCATACCAATGTTAATTTCTTAGACAGGACAGATGTGCCATGGTTATGTAAGAAGTTAACATTAGGAGAAGCTGGATGAAAATTATCCAAGAACACTCTGTACTATCTTTCCAATTTTCCATAAGTTTAAAATTATTCCACAATAAAAATTTTTCTTCACATTCTCACTCCCCCTCAGGATTCTGAACATGTCTCCCTAATCACTTCCCCAACTCAAATAATGCTAGGCTAAAACTTTTTAAAAATCTTTTTCAGTTCCTTTCTATAATCCATTTACACATCCTTGCTGGGATTCCTTCTTCATCAGGACATGAAAAACTAGATTGCACTAGGGGGTTTTTAGCTGTTTTCTCTTAACAGCTTGACCATATACACCAGGAAGTACTCTTTTTTTGTTGTTTTGGTACCGGGGATCGAACTCAGGACCTTGCGCTTGCAAGGCAGGCAGCGGAACCACTGAGCTAAATCCCCGGCCTAGGAAGTACTCTTGGATGTGAACTTCCCAAGTGGACAAGAGGTTAAAATAACATAAGCTGGATCTCTGGATAAAGTGAAGGGACCTGTATTATTAATAGTTAATACTACTGTACTAGAAAATGTACTTTTTGTATATTTCCTTTACCTGATCTCTGGCCAAAGGGTATGATAAATAGAAAATACAATTAATAGATGTTGATTATTAGAATCCCAACACAAGCAAACTGCACTGAAATGCTTCAGCATGAAGAATGCAAGTAGGTACAAACATATATTTACAATAAAGTAAAACAATCTCAAAGGTTTGAAAACTACTGTACAAAATATCAGTGAAGGCTAAAAATGCATGAAAACTTCAAGAAAAAGAAAACAAATAACTAAATTTAAACCTAAGCTAGTTAATGGCTACAGCCATTTAAAAGGTAAAATGATATATTAGAATTCATTACGATCATAAAATAGAATCTCTGACAGAGTATGTTGATTCCATTAATACTGTACAAAAGTGCCCTCACCTGAACCACTTTCAGGAAGATGAGCAGATGGAGTAATTTCTTTAAAATATTACAATTCACAAATCTCTATTCAACCACCTGCCATAATTTTAACTGTTCATAAGTTTTTCTCTGTGGTTAGGACTGAGGTCTTCAAGAGTAAGTAACACACTGCCTAGGGCAGAAAGGGCTTTCAATAAATGGTTTGTGCATGAACAGGTGACAATAATCTACTGAAGGTGTTCTTAAAAATCAATTAAATATCAAGAGTTAGAATGTGCCATACACCATGCTACCACATTTAAGAGGCAGTCAAGTTAATTGAAAAATAATTAACAGCAACCAAGCTTTGTAATGAGTCATACAGATAAATGTAAAAACCTAACTTAAAAGTGGAGAAAATATCTCTAAATTAATTTTGTTTACCCAGATGACCACAAAAGTGAAGCCACCTATAACTTTCTAACATTGAGAGAGCACTGATTCCTAACCACCAGACCATTAGGGAGCAATGACTTTCTAATACTGAAACACAAGATGTTCTTTAAGGCACCTCTCATTATCCATAATATTTTATTAAAAATTTTGTAATCAACTTAAATCACAGAAGTAAAAAAACAAAACAAAACAGTAGTAAGTTAGACCAATTAGTGAATAAAGTCCAAGCCCAAATATGTGTTCAAACTGTGGGACCAACGCCTTGATGGAGTCTTTTCAAGACTGTAGAAAAACATAAAATAACCTCTTGACTGCTGAGAAAGACTAAAATCATTTCTTTTCCTCACTCAAAAGCAATTACTTGCCTGGGCACTTAGGAGGCTGAAGAGGATTACAATTTCAAGGCCAGTCTGGGCAACTGAGCAATACTCTGTTTCAAAATTTTAAAAAGGTAAAAAAAAAAAAAAAAGGCTGAGGATGTAGGCACCCAGCATAAGGCTCTGAGTTCAATCCTCAGTGTGTGGGGGAAGAGGATGGTGATCTTTAATTTCTGCTTCCATCCAACACAATCAAAAGCACCTCTCCCCTTCCCATCTCCATTAAAGAATGCACAGAATATCTACTACTTTAATCATAGACTAAGAATTTGAGATTTCATCAAAATTACAATGAAGTGGGCCGAGGATTTAGCTCAGTGGTTCCGCTGCCTGCCTTGCAAACGCAAGGTCCTAAGTTCAATCCCCGTACCAAAAAAAAAAAAAAAAAGAAAATCCGCTCCCCTCCCTCCAATTACAATAAAGCAGGAACTTTTTTAAAAGTACGGTCTCATATTTTATGGTGTCCCTACACTAAATCATCCCTCATCAAGAATTAACAATCACCAAAAAAAATATTAAAAATATGCCAGGGATTTAGCTCAGAGTTTCCAGCGTCTGCCTCGCAAGCGCGAGGTCCCGAGTCCGATTCCTGGTACTAAAAAAAAAAAAAAAAGAATTAACAATCAAGAAAATTGGAAAATTCTCAGAATAGAAATGAAAAACTGCTTTTAAAAAAGATTATTATTGTTCATGGATTCCAAAATTCCGGATACTTTACCAGGAAAGTGTTTTTCTGCTAGTGCCTGAATTTAAATGCAAATTACTATTTACTCACATGCAATTTCCCTCTGACCACATATATAATATTAATCAGTCTCCAAATGTTTTCAAAAACATAACTGGCCATGCTTACCTAAAAGTTTATTTCCTAATCACCAAGGGGTTTTAATGTATCAAAAAAAAAAGTGGTTGCCATTGGCTCTTCAGGAGACAGCTTGAGAGAGATGAGCTGTTCTGAAAAGACTAGGAATGCCTAGTGGCCTCAAATGAAGTAAAACAAGTACATACAGTACCTGTAGATGTTTCAATAATAAATATTTCAACACAAAAAATTCAGAGCCAATGATATATAAACTATAAAGCTACCTATTAATCTATGCATGCCAAAAAAAGTAGGAAGAACACTAGGTCTACATCCAAATCAACACAAGAAATTGCTCTGCAATTAATTTTTTCAAGACCTGAAAACAATAAGTTTTTTTGTTTTTTTTTTTAGTACCGGGGATCGAACTCAGGACCTTGCACTTGAGAGGCAGGCGGAGGAACCACTGAGCTAAATCCCCTGCCCTTAGTAAGGTTTTTGAGGCAAGGTGTGGTGGTGCACACCTGTAATCTCAGCACTCAGGAAGCTGAGGGAGGAGGCCAGCCTAGGGTACACAGTGAGTTCAAGGCCAGCCTAAACTACACAAAAGATGGCCCGTCTCAAAAAACAAAACAAAACACAAGTTTTTGAGGTTTATTAACATTATTTAAGTTCCAAAGTAAAGCAATATATTAAAGTACAACTGGCATAAAATTCTAGGTCTACCACAGTTGGAAGACACACTTCACAAAATAACAGAAAACACTTGGACAGTTTACTTTGTGGTAGGCACTGTTCTAGGGACTTTGTATTTTAAATATGAGTAGGATAGCACAAGTCCTCATAACATCCCTATAAGGCAAGTACTATTATCTCTATTTTACAGATGAGGAAACTGAGGCACAGATAGATTAAGTCACCCAATGTCACACAACTAGTAAGACGCAGAGAATGGATTTTATTTTTTTAACTCTTTGGAGTATAACTCCAAAGTTCATGCTAACCAATACACTGTCTTATAGTAGGGGTTATACAATGGTCACCTATTTCTTTTAACCTGCAACTTCTTTGGCTTCCAAACATTTTAGAATAGCATCAAGTAGTAAGAAAAACACAGGCAGGCAGGCAGGCCTGGAGGTGTAGCTCAGTAGTAGACGCATGGTTAGTGTATGGGAGGCCCTGGATTCTCTGGATTCTATCCCAGTGCTACCCCTACCCCAAAAAAGCACAAGCTTTGGGATCAAATAGATCCCTGAACAAAGTCTAGGCCTCTGCATCCCCATACACAAAATGAAGATACTTAAGTGATTGTGAAAGTCAAAGAAAGTCAGTTGTGATGGCTCATGCCTGCAATCACAGTACTCTGGGAGGCTGAGACAAGAAAGAGGACTGCAAGTTCCAGCCTACCCTAGGTATCTTACTAAGATAATCTCAAAATAAAAAATACAAAAAATGGTTGGAAGCTGGGCATGGCGGGGCATGCCTGTAATCTCAGCACTCGGGAGACTGAGTCAGGAGGATCACTGAGAGTTCAAAGCCAGCCTGGGCTACAAAGTGAGTTCAAGGCAAGCCTGAACTACATAGTGAAACACTGTCTCAAAAAAGTCAAAAAACAAACAAAAAAGGGTTGGAGATGTAGCTTCGTGCAAAACCTTGGATTCAATCTCCAATACCAGAAGAAAAAAGAAAGTCAAAGAAGATAACATTAAGTGCCAAGTTCAGTACACAGGAGGGGGGGTTCTTTCATTAGTTTTTTTTTTAGACAGGGTCTCAATACTGTAGTTCAGGATGGCCTCGAACTTGTGCAATCCTCCTGCATCAGCCTCAGCCTCCCAAGTGCTGGTATTACAGGCATGCACCACCACACCTCACACCTGTGTTAGGACAGAGGGTTCTTAATATGAAGTTTACAAACACTAAAAGGGTCCAGAGATGGGCTTCATAGTCTACAAATCTTATAAATTGTGCCTGTGGGCCCAGTTTTTAAAGAATTGTCCCTGGCTTTGCACAAACTTTCAAGAAGTACAAATGATCTCCAAAAGGTTAAGAACTACTACATTACATAGCAGATACGAAAAATAATAATATAATAATACACAACTAGCTTTCTCTTTTTGTTCTCACAAATTGACCCTTTTCCTTTTAAGTCTTCACTATTGTTTCCCACGTTTTCCTAACTTGACAAATAGTAACATATACAAGTTTATGGTCCAATTTTCTGGCGTTAGCCTAAAGGCCCACAATCACTGCTTCATCTCTCCACCGAGACGAAATCTGCAATACAGTATTTACTTGCGAAGAATCGTCCCTTAAGGCGTATGAAGCACCACGCTATCCCCCTCCCCCGCAAAAAGAATGAGAGCCTCAGGACTGAATGGCAGACACCTGGTACTCCAGTGCTGGGGGATAAAGAGAATGTTTCCCAAAACTACTGGGCAACCCAGGATTCTCACCCTTGTCCTCCCTCTGTGGAACTTTGGTGCAGGCAGATGAACTGAGCTCTGCCTTGGGCTGAAGAGAAACGTTACCTGAACTGAGGTCTACAGCGCGAGGGAAATCCCAGCTCTGGTGTCCTGGGAGGCGGCCGCAGCAACCGGCAGAACACCCGCCTTCAACCCTCCCGCCAAGAGACCCCAGTCTAAACCTCTACTGGGGCTGAGAGTCGGCTCCGGATTTTTTCCGTTTCGCTAAGTGACTTCCGCTTCCGGGTCAGCATTTGCCGGAAGCAGATGTGATGACGTCAAAGTTTCGCGCTCTGGGCGATTCCGAAAGAAACTGGAGTTTGGCGTGAACATGGTGAGAAAAGCGTGCCCAAGAAGAAACCTTGTCAGACCACTTTTTGGGACGAATAAGGAGGGCCTCGGTGTTTGACCATACTTGCTCCTCTACATTCTCCTGGTTTCTTTTCCTTCAGATCTTACCTCTTAAATGCTCCGAATGGAAGCTGTTTTAAGGAATGAGGAGAGGCTGATGTTTGAGGGAAGAAGGAAAGGGGATGGACAAAAGAAGGAAATTTAAAAGATGCAATGTATTTCCAATCCTTTTAACTCTAAAATTTTTGTTTTAAGGGGAAACAAAAGAAAGCAAGGAAGTATGCGACCATGAAGCGGATGCTTAGTCTCAGAGATGAGAGACTGTGAGTGTCCGAAATCAACGGGGCTCATAGGCTGCCTACAAATAAGAGTCTTAAGGGGATAAGTAGTAAAAGGTTTTGGTATTTTGCTTTTACTTACATTATTGTGCCTTTGATTTATGTAACGGAATAGTTAAGTGCATAACAGTATTGGGCCAGGGATTTAGCTCAGTGGTTTCGCCGCCTGCTGCGCAAGCGCAAGAACCCGAGTTCTATCCCCGGTACCAAAAAACAAAACAAAAATAGTACTTAGCTGAGCGATTACACTGGAAAAGGCGATGGAAATTAAATATTTCTTAAATGTTTTCTTTCTGCTATCATTGTCATATACTTTATATGCTATATCACATTTAATCCTTTAATCCTCGTAACATTTATGTGAGGTAGATAATGGTTGTCTTATGTTCTTATCATTACACTATACACCTCAGCAGGGGAAAATGTTTTTACTGTCATTGTTCGAAGACCGTGAGGTCAGAGACCATGTTTGGCGTGTGTCTCTTAACGCCAAACACAAAAATATTTTTGAAAGAGAGAGTAGGAAAACTCCATTTTATAAATCTAAGAATCCAGATCACTGTGGAAGAAAGTAGAATGGTATTTTCCATTATAAAGATGATCTAGGACCGGGGATTTAGGTTAGTGGTTCCGGCGTCTGCCTTGCAAATGCAAGGTCCCAATTTCGATCCCCAATACCAAAAAAAAAAAAAAAAAGAGAGATGATCTAAACAGTTTTCTTGCTCACGTGAAGACAGGGACAAAGTTATTAAAGACTGGTCATCACTGTGTTTAAGAGTCTCAGAACAAGAGAATGGTCATTAAAAGTTATTCCTCTCAGCCTTTAGTATAGATTTATTACCTACTTTTTAAAAGGAATGATGTCCCATTGATAGTTTTCTTTTCTAGTTCAGGTTTAAATTTTGCATTTATATTGTTTTAGTCATTTATAAGAAGCATATGGAAGCCAGGCGTGGTGGTGTACGCCTATAATCCCAGCACTCAGGAGGCTGAGGCAGGAGGATTGCTGTGAGCTGGAGGCCAGCCTGAGCTACACAGCGAGACCCTGTCTCAAAAAGACAAACAAAAAAAGAAGCATAAGGGATAACCTTTTTGCCCATGCTGTTATAGCATCTGAGTCTTCACAAGAAGACTGTTCACCCACTGCTTGACAGTGGATTTTGATCCTTGATCTGAGACCTTCTGACAAATTATAGTATAATCAACATGTACCTATTAACAGTTTTTTGGACTATTGGCTTTACTGATTAACTGTGTTACTTCTAGCCTACTTCCCACTATGGTTATTTGCTCAGAAAATGTTTTGTCAGTATTAAAAGATGTCAGAAAGTAGGATTTTCTCTGTTGTTAAAAAAAAAAAATGAAACTTTTGAATGGAATTATATAACTACTATATTTTCTTCTCTGTATTTACTTTCTTTTCCAGCAAAGAGAAGGATAGATTAAAACCTAAAAAGAAAGAAAAGAAAGATCCGAGTGCTCTAAAGGAAAGAGAAGTGTGAGTAATCAAAATGTTCAAGGTTTCCTTTAAGAATAAAAGATGTTTGAAAACCATAGACCTCTAAGAAATTCAGGCTTTCAGCTGGGTGTGGTTGTATGTGCCTGTAATCTTAGCAATCTGGGAGGCTAAGGAACTCTTCTTCACTGTTGATGGGAGTGTAAATTGATATAACCACTATGGAGATTCCTCAAAAAACTAAAACTAGAGGTTTCATTTGACCCAGCTATTCCTCTTCATGGTGTCTTCCCTGCAGAGTTAAAAGCAACATACCACAGGGGCGGGGGATTTAGCTCAGTGGTTCCACCGCCTGCCTTACAAGTGCAAGGTCCCAAGTTCTTTCCCCAGTACCAAAAAAAACCAACATACTACAGTGATATATGCATACCTATGTTTATAGCAGCATGATTTATAATAGCTAAATCTTGGAAACAGTCCATATGCCCATCAAAAGATGCATGGATGGGCCGAGGATTTAGCTCAGTGGTTTCGCCGCCTGCTGCGCGAGTGCAAGGACCCGAGTTTGATCCCTGGTACCAAAAAAAAAAAAAAAAAAAAAAAAAAAATGCATGGATAAAGAAAATATAGTATTTATATACAGTGGAGTACTGCTCTGCCATAAAGAAGGATAAACTTCAGTCATTTTTAGGTGAATCGATCTATCTCGAGACCATAACGTTAAGTGAAATAAATCAGACACACAAGTGTAAATATTGCATTGTTTCTCTTGTGTAAGAAATCCAGAGGGTAAATAAAAGTGAAATAGAGAATAGATATTAGGAAGTAGAAAGAACATGTTCGAACGAGAACAGAAAGAGGGGGGTAAGGATGAAAAAAGACTAGAAGGAAAAAAACGGAAACAAAGCTGTAAATGGGGGGGGAATGGGGAAAAAAGAAGAATTAAGGTATATTATGTATAGGTACAAATTCCCTATGATGAATGTGAATGTGATCATTGTGTATGGCAAATATGTACTAATAAAAAAGATTTTTTAAAATAATTGCCATCACTTAACACACCAGCATTCTTCCAGTGAAAAAATAGTAAGGATTGTATTTTAGAATAAAAGCCATTCATTTTAAATATGTATCTAATTTTACAAAAGCCTCAGGACATTTTTCTTATTTTTCTCTTTTTGTCCTGAATTGGTGATAGCTATATGATCACTTGTGGATTCTGGTCCATGGATTAGCATTTAAACATCTTGGACTTTTAGATGAGAAACAGGCCCTGCTGTAGTACATAGTCCTAATGGTGGACAAACTATTCTCTTGTATCACGTTTTGTGCAACATTTTAGGATCCTGTGAGGATGGCAAACTTGCCATAGTATCATTCTAGTTATGGGAGCCATATTCTACCTCTTTGCACTCATGATGTTCTGTTCCTAATTGCTTTTTTAAAGTTGTGGCAAAACGTGCTAGTAGACCTGAGATTAAGGTATGCTGTTACTTTCTTCCTTGCCTTCCTTTTTAGGGTTTATCTCCAATGAACAAAAGAAAAGGAGCTTAATATATAGTGAATTGTCCCAAGCAGAAACTTTTTTTTTTTTTACCAGAGTGTCAGTGTAGACTTGACTTTGTGTCTTTATTTTCTTCTTCCTTCAGCCCCCAACATCCTTCCTGCTTATTCTTCCAATATAATACACAGCTGGGCCCACCATATCATATCCTGGTTGATACTAACTTTATCAACTTTTCCATCAAGGCCAAATTGGACTTAGTACAATCGATGATGGACTGTCTGTATGCCAAGTGTAAGTATCATATGTCGACATTTCTGCAACATTTGTATAGAAAAATGATTATTTAAATGTATGAAAAGAGGGAAGATGGGTTCTCATTAAATGAATTCTGGCCATTTAGTTTGTAGTAGTCACAATAACAATGACCATTGAAATATAATGCATACTTGACTGTGAATAACTAAACTATCATAATTCACAATACAGTGCCTTGACCATGATTATGAACATCAATTTTGAACAAAGAAGGAGAATTTTCTGGTTTAGAATTCTGGATTTTTAAATTTTGGACATTTTAAAATATATTTTTTAGTATATGTGTTCTTTTATATTAATAAGGATACATTCTCCATTCCTCTCCATTGTGGAAAAGCTAAGAGACTTTGCTATTTATAATCACAGAACCAGAAATTGAATTATGATCTATTTCTAAGTTTATTCATTTGTTAATTATTTGTACTACAAAAAATCTGAGGGAGGGCCGGGGATTTAGCTCAGTGGTTTTACGGCCTGCTGCGCAAGCGCAAGGACAGGAGTTCAATCCCCGGTACCAAAAAAAATCTGAGGGAGTGTATTTATACTTAGATGCCATTCACCTATTAATAGAGTTCCCTTGTGTATTTGGTTATCTCCTTTAAATGATCTTCACCACCATGAGAAGGCCAAAAAAGGGGGCCTTTTATGTAGGAATAATAAGATGTATTGTATTTTCTGGTAAGTTTATATTCATATATTTTCCTGTCATCTGGTTAAAGGTACAAATGAAAAGTAGACTTATATTTTGCCATAAAGAATAAATTATTAGAATCAATGGGGGAAAATTTGCTCCTGCATTAATCTTTAAAGGATACTACCAACATATCTTGTTTTATTGTGCTTCTTTTTATTGCACTTCATAGATACTGCATTTTATACACATTGAAAGTTTGGCGAGGTATGGTGGCGCATGCCTATAATCCCAGCACTTGGGAGGCTGAGGCAGGAGGATCACCACAAGTTTTAGGCTGGCTTGAGTTACACAGTGAATTCAAGGTCAGCCTGAACTACATAGCGAGACACTGTCTCCAAAAAAAACCAAATTGAAAGTTTGTGGGAACCCTGCATAGAGCAAGTCTCTGAGCACCATTTTCCCAACAATATGTGTGCACTTTATGTCTCTGTCACATTTTGGTAATTCCCACATTATCTCACACTTTCTATTATATCTGTGATGGTAATTTGTGCTCTTTGATGTTACTATTACAATTGTTTTGGGGCACCATGAACTGTCCCCATATAAGATAGCAGATTTAGTAAATATTATATGTGTTCCGACTGCTCCTAACCAGCCATTCCCTCATCTCTTTCCCTCTCCTCAGGCCTCTTTATTCCCTGAAACAATAGTTTTTAAATTAGGTTAATTAGTAACTGCAGTGGCCAGTTGGTATTCAAGTAAAAGGAAGAATCACACATTTCTCCATTTAAATCAAGACTGAAATGAATAAATTTAGTGGGGAAGGTGTGTCAAAAGCTGAAGTAGGCTGAATGCTAGTCCTCTTGCACCAAACAGGCCAGTTGTAAATACAAAGGAAATACTGAAGGTCTCTAAAGGTGCTAAGCCAGTGAAGCTGAGATTGCCTTAACTGCTGATAGGGAGAGTGTTTTAGTGGTCTGTATGGAATAGCAAACCAGTTATTACACTCACATTCCCTTGAGCCAAAACCTAATCTAAAGCAAGGCGCTAACTCTCTTCAATTCTGTGAAGATTGTGAGAGGCGAAGCAACTGAAGAAAAATGTGAAGCTAGCAGAGGTTGGTTTGTGAGGTTTAAAGAAAGAAGGTATCTAAACAACACAAAGCTGGACGTGGTAGTGCAGGTCTACAAACTCAGCACTTGGGAGGCTGAGGCAGGAGGATTGCCAAGAGTTTGAGGCCAGCCTTAACTACATAGTGAGACCTTATCTCAGAAAACAAAACACAAAAGGCAAGTGCTCATGTAGAAGCTACAGCAAGTTATCCAAAAGAGCTTGCTAAGGTAAGTAACAAATTTTCAGTGTTGACAAAACAGCCTTATATTGGAAGAAGGTACCATCTAAGACTTCCATAGCTAGAGAAGAGCAGTCAGTGCCAGCTTAAAAGCTTTGAAGGACAGGTTGACTCTTGTTAGGGGCTGATGCAGCTAGTGACTTAAAAGTTGATGCCAGTGCTCATTTACCATTCTACAAATCTTAGGGCTCTAAAGAATTATACTAAATTTACTCTGCCTGTGCCCTATAAATGGAACAACAAAGCCTGGATGAAAATACATTTGTTTACAGTGTGGTTTGCTGATTTTTTTTTTTTTTTTTTAGGAATTAGAGATTGAACCAGAGCCCTCACACATGTTAGACAAGTGCTCTACCTCTAAGCTACATCCCAAACTCTTTTATTTTCTGTTTTGAGATGTCTTAAGTTGTGCAGGTTGGCCTCAAATTTAAGAACCTTCTGCATCAACCTCTGGCGTAGCTGTGATTACAGACTTGTGCCACCATTCTTGATGGTTTGCTGAGTATTTGAAGCCTCCCCAACTGCTCGGAAGGATCCCTTTCAAAATATAACTGCTTATTGACAATATACCTCGTCACCCAAGAGCTTGATAGAGATGTACAGTAGAGTGAATGTTTTCATGCCCATTGGCACAACATTCTGCAGCTCAATAAAGTATTATTTAATTACAGTAGCAGTAGACTACAACATAGTATAAGCATAACTTATATGTACAGGAAAACCAAAAACCTTGTATGATTCACTTTACAAAATAATTCATTTTATTGTAGTAGTCTGGATTCAAAGTCACAATGTCTCCAAGGTATGTCTGTATATGATGAACAGCATTTACAGAGTGTTAATAATGTAAATGTTTATTGATTTATTAAAATGAACAAGATGAGCATAAGGAATACACAGGATGTAAAAAATCAAAATTCTTTAAATGCCTAAAATTAAAAGTGGCTACATACGTTTATTAAAAAAATGAAGGTAACCACAAGGTGAGAAAAAAATGGAGCTCTTGGGGCCAAATAGTTATTAATAAGTATCAAAAGTAGAGTGGAAAATGGTCAGGTGACAGTTATTTTTTCGTTCTTTTTGCTGTTTTTCCTTTTTAAGCTATGTGCATATAATACTTTTGTTTTGCTTTGTTTTGTTCTTTGAGACAGGGTCTTGCTATGTAGTTCAGGGTGGTCTTGAACTTGGTATGTGGCCCAGACTGGCCTCAAACTCAGTCCCCCTGCCTTAGCCTCCTGAGTGCTGGGCTTATAGGTATGAGCCACCATATCTGGCTAAGCTATGTGCCTATAATACTTAAAAAGTATTTTAGACATAACAATAGTCTAAAGTTCGGGGATTATCATGTCTATAACAATGAGTCTTTGGTGGCCCCATATAGAGGAAGATACTAAACTTGGTAGGTCTTTGTATTCCCCATGGCAACATTTATAGTTAGTTGTCTGAACTGCTTTTCTAGGAGTCGCACAGTGCCAGATTCAGGGAGTATAGTATATGAGAATTCACCTTAATGTTTTTATGAACCTGTCTTTCCTTTGGATGGCATTCGGCTGCAGCATTCACCATATTTTTTATCACGGCTCGTAAAGACATTCACAAAAGAGGACTTCCAAAATTGTCTCAGAAAGAGGCAGGAACAGCTGGGCATGGTGGCACGTGCCTATAATCCCAGCACTTGGGAGGCTAAAGCAGGAAGATCAGTGTGAGTTTGAGGCCATCCTGGACTACATAGTAAGTTTAAGGCCACCCTGGAATACATAGCAGGAACCTGTCTCAAAAGAGGGGGGAAGGCAGAAATGATGCCATACATGTCTTCAAAGTGAGGGGGAGTGTTTTGAGGGGGGTTGGTAGCCATGTGTCTTTACTATAATAAGTTATTTAAACACTCATCATGTATTTCAATCATCCCTTGTATAAACAAGGACTTCTCTGGTTCTTACGGTTCATTTCAGTGTGCTTATTTGACAGTCATTCACACATCTCCTGAGTTTTTAAAAGACCGAACAGGATATAATTCAGAGAATTTCTTCACAGTTTTGTTACTGATTTTTTTGTGGTTTTTTTTCCTGGCAGGTATCCCTTGTATAACTGATTGTGTAATGGCTGAAATTGAGAAATTGGGACAGAAGTATCGAGTGGCTCTAAGGTAGGGAAGAGCTAATCTATCTTTATTCTAGTTGGTATACTGAAGATTCTTTTGTCCTTCCTTCATCTCTTTGCTGTCCAAAGATTTCTTACCCAATTATTTTAATAAAAATTAAATAAAACTATTATTTAAAAAATATTTAAAGTTTAGCAATTTTAAGCTGAAGCTCTTTGAACTAAGTTGCTTAGCCGTATTGGTCTTGTGGGCTTCCTTTTAAGTGCCTCTACATTTTTCAATTAGACGTATGGAAAGTCTGGCGTGAGGAAGTAACCACTTGAGCTAAAGCCGACCCTACATTTTTCAATTAGAAGCTGTCAGTTTGTTATCTCTTTCAGAATTTCAATTTTTAAAAATCCATATTTAAGATACTGAGTTTATGAAGCCCAGTGTGGTGGCACACAGCTATGATCCCAACACTTATAGGCTGAGGCAGGAAGAACACTGTAAGTTTGAGGCTAGCCTGGACTATAAAAGGAGTTCAAGGCCAGCCTGAACTATGTAGCAAGACCTTGTCTCAAAACAACAACAACAAAAGATTTTTTGTTTACTCCACAGATCATCCTTGAATTTAGAGTAGATGTGCTCAGAGTCTTTGTGGACCACTATGAATCCCAGAGACCTTTCCAGGGAGTTCTGGACTTTTCATAATAATGCTGAAGGATAGCCTTTATCACTGTGTTGATTTATCCCTGTGTTTGCACTGTTTATGGAACTGCTGATTTCTTAGTATGAATCAAAGCAATGGCTAGTAGCAAAGTACATGGCTAGTAGTCATTGTATTCATCACTGCTACCCACTGGCAGTTATTTTGTTTTTAAACCAGAGTCACTTAATATCCTTGATGGCTGGGTGTAGTAGCACACATTTGTAATCCCAGTACTTGCTTGTAATCCTGGCACTCAAGGAGGCTGAATCAGGGGGATAACTGGGAGGCCCACCCGAGGCTAGATAGTGACTTCAAGGCCTGCCTGGACTACATAGAAAGACCTTAACTCAAAAAAAAAAAATCCTTCATGAAGCAGTAAATTTTGACTTTATTGGGGAAGGGGATGTAGCTCAGTGGTGCCGTACCTGCCTGGCAAGTACAAGGTCCTGAGTTCAATCCTTGGTTCCTCAAAAAAAGAAGAAAAATTTTTACTTTATTGCCAAGGATGTGGCTCAGTGGCTCAGAACTTGCCTGGCAAGCACAAGGTCCTGAGTTCGATCCTTGGTATGGAGGGAGTTGACTATTAAATCTCCTCCCGTTTTCCCCCCAAGTACTGGGAATTGAACTCAGGACCTTGCACTTGGCAGGCAGGCGCAATGCCACTGAGCCACATCCCTGACCCCTACTTTATTAAATCTTGATCCAGGAGTACACATCAGTATTCTATGTGATGAAATGTGAAGTATACGCAAAACATATGCACAAAACACTTTTGCTGCATACCAAAAGACACAGGTTGTCTCAGTGAAAATCACTGTATGTATTTGAGCCAGTTGCTTTTGGTGTGTGGTACTGGGGATTGAACACATGACCTTTACATACCTGCCCTTTTGTTTTCATTTGTTTGTTGTTATTTTTGTTTTGTTTCTGTTTTTGTTTTTTTAAGACAGACTCTTGCTATGTACCTCAGGTTGGCCTTGAACTCATGGCGATCTCTCTGCCTCAGCCTCACAAATACTGGGATTACAGGCAGGTGCCACCATATCTGGCATATTTTTATTTTTTATTCATTTCTTCATTTCTTCATTTATAGACAGGGTCTCAAAAAGTTCCCCAGGCTGAGCCTAAACTTGTAATCCTCCTGCCTCAGCTTCCCAGAATGCTGGGATTACAGGCATCCACCAGCATACCCAGCTCCAGCTGCTTTTTTGTAGATTATCATTTTTATGGGAAAGAGCCACTGACAAAAACTAGTTATTCAGACTTTGATGTGTGGCACATATTTTCTCAAAAATTAATAGCAGTAATCATATCACTATAAGGACAACAACTTATTTATTGGCAAAATTCAGGCTTTTAAATTATGAAAAATCATGAGTTCATCACATTCCTAATACTAAAGACTTTTCTGTTGAGACCAATGGAGACATTGAGTGTGATTTTTTTTTTTTAATGTATAATGAAAAGAATCAGTATATGAAAAATCAGTGTACCTGGATTAATCACTGTTTTCCAGATGACTAATACATGATGTTAGAAAATCACGCATGGGTAAAGGCATATTTAAAGTATAATATAAGGCTTGGTGTGGTGGCACACGCCTATAATCTCAGCACTTGGGAAAGCAGGAGAATTGCTGAGTTTGAGGCCAGCTTGGACTACATAGTTGAAAACCAGCCTGGACACGCAAGCACAAGGTCCTGAGTTCAATCTCTGGTACCAAAAACAAAACAAAAACAAAATCAGCCTGGACTGCATAGTGAGACCCTGTCTCCAAAAAGAATGTTTTTTTAATTAAAGAATAAAGTATAATATAAACTAATGAAGGCCCAGGGATTTAGCTCAGTGGCACCGCACCTGCCTGGCAAGCACAAGGTCCTGAGTTCGATTCCTGGTACCATAAATAAACATGGATTTGTTTTCCTCACCTCTATGGAGCTATAACTAGCATAGTATAAAATTCATTGATTTTAATCATATAATTTGATGAGTTTGTCAAATATATACAATCATGGAACTGCCATCATAGTCATTAGTATATGTGCTGCCAAAGCGAGCATGTGCCATCATAGTCATTAAATACAGCATTTCTATAGCTCCAGAAGTATGATTTTTTTTTTAATATGAAATTCTATAAACGGCAAAACTATACTAATAGAATACAGATCAATGGTTGACTGGAACTAAGGCTGTTAGAGGAGATTAACTACAAAAGGGCACAGGGTGATG
Organism: Heterocephalus glaber; assembly: GCF_053883595.1. Lineage (NCBI taxonomy): Eukaryota > Metazoa > Chordata > Mammalia > Rodentia > Bathyergidae > Heterocephalus > Heterocephalus glaber. The sequence goes on from NW_028258379.1 coordinate 14,880,727, forward strand.
ATGGAAATGCTCTATATCTCAATTGTGGAAGACATTCTATGAATACATAAATCTGCTAAAACTCATTTAACTATAGCTTTATAATTAATAATTATAATAATTACATAATTATATTCATATCTAATAAAACTAAATTTTTAAAAGGAAAAGAATGGTAGTATTGTTTAGACCAGTAGAAAAGTGACAGACTAGGGGCCAGGGGTTTAGCTCAGTGGTTTCGCTGCCTGCTGCACAAACGCAAGGACTGGAGTTCAATCCCCGGTACCAAAATAAATAAATAAATTAAATAAAAGGATGCCAGAAATATAAAAATGTGCTCCACAAAATTATAAAAAAAAAAAAAAAGAAGAAAAGTGATAAACTATTAAAAGATTTACCTGTGCAAAGAAATAAAACTGGGGTCGGGGATTTAGCTCAGTAGTTCTGCCGCCTGCTTCGCAAGCATAAGGTCCCAAGTTCGATCCCTGGTACCAAAAAAATGAAACAAACAAAAAAGAAATAAAACTGGGCCGAACGTGGTGGCGCAAACCTGTAGTCCCAGCACTTGGGAGGCAGAAGCAAGAGGATTGGCACATAGTTCAAGGTGACCTTGTCTCAAAAAAAAAAAAAGAAAGAAAATTGGATTTTGATCTTGCTTTTTGTAAGGGGAGGGTTTTGAAACAAGGTCTCGCTATGTAGTTCAGGCTGGCCTTGAACTCACTATGTAGCCCATGCTGGCCTCATACTCTCAGCTTTCCAAGTGGTGGGATTGCAGGCATGCGCCACCACACCCAACTTTGGTCTCACTTCTCAAACAAAATTCCAGAGGCTGGGAATTTAGCTCAGTGGCACCTCGCCTGCCTCTCAAGCGCAAGGTCCTGAGTTCGATCCCTGGTACCAAAAAAAAAAAAATCAATTCCAAGTAGATTAAGAATCTAAACTTTTAGGCTGGAGATTTAGCTCAGTGGTTTCGCCACCTGCTGTGCAAGCGCAACCGCAAGGACCCAAGTTCGATCCCTAGTACCAAGAATCTAAACTTTTAGTGAAAAATATAGAGAATATCTCAATGAGTTGGAGATGGCTTTCTTAAGCCCAATCCATAGTGGAAAATTAAACAATTTGACTATATTGAAATTGAATACTTTCTTATAACAAGATACCAGAAACAAAATGAAAACAAATCACAGATAGTAACAAGATATTAGTTTTTGTTTGTTTGTTTTTGGTACCGGGGATTGAACTCGGGACCTTGCACTTCAGGTGCCAGAACCACTGACCTAAATCCCCAGCCCAGTGAGAAGATATTAGTAACATTTATAGTAACAGATATAATCAACAAAAGGCTTATTTTCAAATTGAACTTTTTGTGTGTGTGTGTGCTGGGGATTGAACTCAGGACCTTGCGCTTGCGCAGCAGGCACCGGAACCACTGAGCTAAATTTCAAATTGAACTTCAGGCTGGAGATTTAGCTCAGTGGTTCTGCCGCCTGCCTTGCAAGCGGAAGGATCTGAGTTCGATCCCTGGTACCAAAAAAAAAGTGAATCTCTAATTGAACTTTAACAAATAATCCTTAAATTCACAATGAAGTATTTCATACCCATTAAATTGCCCCCCCCCCAAAATTTTTTTCCCCTTTGGTTTTTTTTGAGACAGAGTTTTGCTATGTAGTTCAGGCTAACTTTGAACTCACTGTATAGCCATGGCTTGCCTCAAACTTAAGGAGATCCTCCTGCCTCAGCTTCCCAAGGGCTGGGATTATAGGCATGCGCCGCCACGCTCAGCTGTGGCAAAAATTTATAAATCTGCTTGACAATAATCAAAATAGTTGAGACTGGGCCAGGGATTTAGCTCAGTTGTTCCGCTGCCTGCCTCGCAAGCACAAGGACCCCAGTTCGATCCCTGGTACCAAAAAAAATAGTTGAGACTATGGAGCAATAGGAATTCTCATACTTGACTACTAAGGATGTCAATTAGACATCACTTTGAAGAGCAGCTTGGTAATATCTAGTAAGATCAACATTGTACTCTTACAACACTGTCTTTCAACCTAAAGATCAATCTATAGCTTGTGAAATCAGTTTAATGAGTCTCAATCAGTACTTTATTAAAAAATGTAATAAAACGGACCTTAAGTACTATGGTTTATATGTCATAAAGGTTGAGTACTGTTTCACAGAACTTTTGTACTCTTTTTTCTTTTCCTCATTTTTACAAACCCTTGAGTTGAGGGCTGACTTTCAATAGATCACAGCGAGGGAGCTGCTCTGCTACGTAGGAAACCCTGACCCAGAAGCAGGTTGTCTACGAATGGTTTTGTACTCTTATAAGTGTGTATGTCTGGGGAAACTGTGTGTGAGTACACTGCATTTCATACTGTGGGTTCTGATAAAATAGAAAGGCACAGCCATAGTGAAACCCACATACATATAGTAGAGACAAGTATTGGAATTTTTTATGTAAGAGCAAAAAATTGCAGGCAGCCAAAGGTCCATTAAGAAGAAAATACTGGGAAGCTGAGGCAGGAAGATCACAAATTTGAACCCAGACTGGCCAATTTAGCAAGATGCTGTCTCAAAAAATAAAGGGATGGAGGTGTAGCTCAGGGCAGAGGCCCTAAATTCAATCCCTAGCACAGGGTGGGATGGTGGGAGAATAGATAAACTAAGGAATGTTGTTAAATAAAATACTGTACAGGAGTGAAAATGAGTGGACTAGAATTTTGTGACAATGTAGATAAATATCAAAAACAATGTAAACCAGGGCAGGGGATTTAGCTCAGTGGTGCCACCGCCTGTCTTGCAAGTGCAAGGTCCTGAGTTCTATCCCAGGTACCAAAAAAAAAAAATCTAAACCAAATGAAGTAAGAGCATACATGAAGCATATCATTTATCTAAAGTTTAAAAATATGCAACCAGGTGTGGTGGCACATGCCTGCAATTCCAGCACCTGGGAGTCTGAAGCAGGAGGATAGCCGTTGAGTTCATAGTCAGTCTAGAATATATACCAAGATCCTGTCTTGCTGGGGATTTAGCACAGTGGTTCTGCCGCCTGCCTCACAAGTGCAAGGTCCCAAGTTCGATCCGCGGTACCAAAAAAAAAAAGACCCTGTCTCAAAAAATGAAATAAAATAAGTAAAAATGCAAACCAATACTACTGTTGTTTATAGGTATATGCATATGCAACATCACATACTATTTGTATATAGTAAAATGTGTATATGGGAATGATAAATACCAAATTGGAGATACTAGTTATTCATGGAGGGAACAAATTGATTAGGACTGAAGAGGGGGCTTCCTTTTAACTTATAATGTTTCATTTCTTCAATGCAACATTTAGTAATAGTGGATATAAGGAGTTAATCATCCTTTATCCTTTTTTGTCTGCTTGAAACACTTCAAATTAAAAGGAGGGAAGAGGCAATTATTTTTTAAATAATAAAAATAAAGAATGGAAGGGGAGATAATGGAGACATCAAGTTTGGCTGTGAAGAGAAGCAAAACAAATAGGGTGTTGGCCAGAGGGGAGTAAAAGTAAATTGTATTCTTGGGTTTTTTTCTAAAATGGAAAGGACAACAGAGCACGTTGGTCTGTTTCTGGGAAAGAGCCAGTAGAGAGGAGATGTGGTTCCAGAAAGGAAAGGGTTCATTGAAAGAGCTGAGGCCTAGACTGTTGCCTACCTCATTTCCCAGCTACCAGCCTTCTCGTGAGTCTTCCTCACCCAGCCTGCCTAGTCTTCCCAGGACAGAGCTGGGCTTCTGTCACTGTGTCCCTTAGAAATCTGTCCCAACTGCCCCTCACCTCAGTCATGAAGTCCCTTAGCCCAGCATCAGCAACTTTTCTAGCCCTATTTTACCCTCCTCCTGACCTACCTCTTCCTACCTGATGTGCTTTCTGTTCCTGGAATGCCAACAAGCCATCTGGTAGGTGGTGGTCCCCCACTTGGAATGTATCTGTCCTCGCTTTTTTTTTTTTTTGGTACTGGGGATCAAACTCGGGTCCTTGTGCTTGTGAGGCAAGTGGTGGAACCACTGAGCTAAATCCTCAGCCCCGTTCTTGCTTTGTTTGGTGCATTCTTTCATCTTTATTTTATTTTATCTCCATGTCTTTTTTCTAAATACACCCCCCACGTTGAAGTAATGAACTATACTGCAATGTGGAATTTTTTTTTTTGTACTGGGGATTGAACTCGGGACCTTGCACTTGCACAGGCGCCGAAACCACTGAGCTAAATCCCCAGCCCGAATATGTAATATTTTTGATGCACTCAGTACCTGTGTGCTACTTTATATTTTTGTTCAATTTTATGACTCACCATTGTGTAATAGAAAGCACACATGGCCGGGGATTTAGCTCAGTGGTTTCGCCAGCTGCTACGCAAGCGCAAGGACTCGAGTTCCATCCCTGGTACCAAAAAAAAAAAAAAAACCTCACAGCTTTAGGAATCATAGACTTGGGGTCTTTTTTCAAATTTATATAAAAATGATACCTTTGAATTACTATGACAAACTGAAATAAAAACACAAATAATAAAAAAGTAAAAGTACTTCTCCATGTTCACTTTCCATTCTCCTATCCCAAGTGTGATAACTGAAATATATATATATATATTTTTAACAGACCTTTTGTTATATAAATGCAAATGTAAAGAAAGAGTATTGGAGAAATTACAATAAAAAATAAATTATCATATACCCCTCAAATTACTCCCCCTTGATTTGAACACTTTTCTCCCATCTTTCTAGCACTTTCTGAAGCAGTTCTGGAAATCATCTTTTTTAAGTGTCTTTGCAAGATGTGGTCAAAATTATGGTAAATGCTCCTACCAAGCCCCATCCATTGGAAAGGCAGGCTCTTAAAAACAATAAGGAAGGGCCAGGGTTTTAGCTCAGTGGCACTGTGCCTGCCTCACAAGTGCAAGGTCCTGAGTTCTATTCCTGGTACAAAAAAACAAATATGGGGAATGTCCTCGTCTACCTTATTTATCCGATCTGGCACCATATGACTTGGCTCTTTCCCAAAGTCAGAATGACCACAAAATGTAAACATTTGAATCCATGTGGGACATGGAACACAGCTAAGGACATGAAACAGGACTTTCAGAACTGCTTCAGAAAGTGGCAAGAAATATACATATATTTCATTAGCCTGTTTTGTTTATTCAACAGTTTAGTATAGGTTCTTAGTTTTCTTGGTTTTTTGTTTTGTTTTGTTGTTGGTACTGAGGATTGAACTTAGGACCTTGTGCTTGCCAGGCAGGCACTGTGCCACTAAGCTACATCCCTGGCTGTAGTACAGGTCTTCATACCTACAGGGCTACCTCATTTTTTTAATAGGATAGGGGCACCAAAATATATTTTAACTTTTACCTTGTTAGTGGATATTTAGATTATTTCTGGTTTTTCACTCTTATAAACTGTTGTAGTAACCATCTTTGTGCCTATCTTCTAGAACATTTGTGTAAGAGAGCTTCCTAAAAGTGAAATGTTTGAGTTAAAACTGACTTGGTTCTGAATCCTGGCATTTCCCTGCTGTATTGTTTTCCACAAGTTAATTTAAACTTTCTGAACCTGTTTCCTCTTCTGTAAGATGGAAATGAAGTAATTCAGTTTTGTGGTGATTAAATGATCTTAGGCACATCAGCTGTTGGAAACTTTGGCTCCTTTTCCTAAGTTGTCATTCTACTTAGGGGATAAGCTTTCAGAAGAGAGGGTGATTGAAAAATCCACATAAATCATGTTACTTTTGTTTCACTGATTGAGGCATGGGAAGTTGTCCAATTGCTTTACTATTTTCTTTAATTGAATTTTATAACCTTGCAGGATTGCCAAGGATCCACGATTTGAACGATTACCTTGCACACATAAAGGGACCTATGCAGATGACTGCTTAGTCCAGAGAGTAACTCAGGTATGATCAGTTTTTAAATGTTTATTTTGAGCTTTAAAAGAAAAAAAGTAAATTCTTATCTCCTGAATGTTCAGGGTCAGTAAAGTATCTAGGAACATAAATGATTATATATATATTTAGTATTTCTTTCTTTTTTTTTTTTTTTTGTACCAGAACCTTGCACTTGCAAGGCAGGCACGGTGCCACTGCACTAAATCCCTGGCTCTATTTAGTATTTCTTCATAGAAAGCATAGGCATCCTCATTTACTTGAAAAAGTGGATTGCAGCTGGGGAGAAAACATGGTTTCAAATCTCAGCACCTGCATGGACTAGGTGTGTAATCTGGGACTGGTACTGGTTTTTCATTACACAGATCTCTTAAATGGTTTAAGTGAGTTAATGTAGATACAATAATATATCAGAGTCCACCTCCCTGTGAATCTTAAATAAGGTTCCATTTCCTCACTATGCAAAATTTTGTCCTCCACCATACCTCACCCAGAATGTTTCTCAGTAACATCTAGGAAGCTTCCAGAGTGCTATCTCATACACTCTGGAATAAATAGGCTTTGAATTCTAATATTCTGCAGTCCTTATCAAACAATCAGCTATTACTGATTGTTCTTGTGTTTGTGTGGGTGTGCATGTTTGTGTGCATGGAAAATGTACTAGGAATTTGAACCCGAGAGTGCCAAAGTACATCCTTAACCTTTTTATCTTTAATGTTACTCTGAGACAGTATCTCACCAAGTTGCTCAGGCTGGCCTCAAACTTGCCTCCTGCCTTGGCCTCCCAAGTAGTTGGAATTACAGGTGTGTGCCACCATGCCCACCCTATAAGAACCTGTCTTGAAAAAAAAAAGAACCTGTCTTGGGCTGGGGGTGTAGTTCATTAGTAGAGCAATTGCCTTGCACATGCCAGGCCCTGGGTTTGATCCCTGTCACTGGGCAGAAGATCCCTCTCTTGTTGAAGATGATCAGCTTTGTCTGCTGACCACTCTCTATCTCTTTACCCACATCATCCCATAGGAGGGGCCAGCATTTCCCTTAATTTCCCACAGCACAGATGGCACCATGATACAACATTTTTAAAACTCAGTGGAGATTTGGATGTGACAGAAGTAAAGTACAACACAAACTTAATTCCCAGCTGACATCTAAATGATAATAGCTTTTAGAACTGCTAAACTCAAACTTCCCATCCTAGAGATCCCCTTCTGGGTTCCTGAATGAAGGAGTAGCTTACCTCCACCACTAAGAGTGCTCAGAATGTGCCTAAACCCAGAGATCAGGGATAGGAGAAATCTGTGCCTCTCATCTAAGGTATTCGCTCTGCATTTGCGTGAGGTCTGTTGGGTGTTTTCCTAAAACTAAGAATTATCTGCTCTGTGAATGTCCCTTTCACTTAAAGAGATGGAAAATGGTTTGCAACTTGTAAACATTTGTTTTGTTTTGTTTACTTCTCCCCTCAGGATACTTAGACCTGGTGGTATAATCCCAGCACTCTGAGAGGCTAGGCAGGAGGATCGCAAATTCAAGTGCAGCCTGGGCAATTTAGTGACTTAGTGAGACCTTGTCTACTGAAAAATAAAGGGCTGCCTCAGTCCACCAGCCCCTAGTTCAATCCTCAGTGAAGGCAGGGAGATTCTCAAAATCCCATTCAACCCAGGCATCTTATTATATATTTTATAAACATGAGCTCCTAGATTATAGGTACTCAACAAATTGTTACAGCCTTCCTTTTGCTAATTACTTTGAAAATGAATGATTCTTCAGGCTAGTCAGTGGTTATGCTATTTTCTAATAGTATTAAGTATACTGAACTCTGTGAACATCAGTGGGTGATTCTTTCAGCACAAGTGTTACATTGTGGCCACAGTTGACCGGGACCTTAAGCGGAGAATCCGGAAGATCCCTGGAGTTCCTATCATGTACATTTCTAACCACAGGTAAGAAATTGCTCTTGGGAAAGGATTAGAAGTATACAGTTGGTTCCAATTAAAAATGAAGCCAAGGGCTGGGGATTTAGCTCATTGGTGCCACCTCACAAGCCCAAGGTCCTGAGTTCAATCCCTAGTACCAAAAAAAAAAAATGAGGCTAGTTATAAGGTTATAGAAGAATTTCAAGGAAATTGCTGTATCAAATGTTTATGTGGTTATATTTGAAGGAATAAGATAAAGTAGCAAGAACAAAGACAAAGGAAAGACAGGATTTGGGAGTAAAGCAGTTATTCAAATTGTTACAATAAGAATACTAGAACAGATAGATGTGTTGCTTTCAGTACAAAGCATTATTTTAAATAAAGCTTATCTTTTTGCAAGGACATCTTTTTTAAAAGATAATTTCTAACAATATCTTTTATGAAAAATAATCTTTGATTAGCACCTTATCTGGGAAACAAAAAGCTTATTTTAAAAACCCCAAAAGTTGTTCTTCAGCATTTCTGGATGTTTCCACGTCAGTCCTCAGATTATTGTTGTCCAGCTTTGCAGCTTAGGGGTAGCACAGTGTGGTGAGAAGATGATGGGCTAAATAGTTGGATTTTGTTGGACTCAGACCTTTACTCCCTGACTTGATAACTTTGTGACATTGTGATAATATAATCAGCATTTAGCTGAAAGTCATTTGTTGTGAAGTTCCACTACAATGCTCCCCCTGACAAAAAGGATTCACAGTTGGCATGAGAAAATTGCAGAATGAGTTTTTAGATAGGCTCTGTACTCAACTTTCTTACCAGTGTTAATTTTCTGTCCTGATCAGATACAACATCGAGCGGATGCCAGATGATTATGGAGCCCCTCGGTTCTAATTCTTACAAGACAAAAGTTCCTTTGCCTTCCTCGGACCAACTTCCTGTTTTCAGTTCATTGAACGTGCTATAGCGCGAATTATTATTCAACTATTTGCTCTATTATCAGCCAAGTATGGTTAAATAATTCACTTTTTGAAAATGGTAATTTGTCTACTTTAAAATTTGTTACATCTTTTTATAAATCAGGTGCTCCAATGGTTGTTCACATGATTTGATTTACTCAACAAATATTTATTAAGTTTATGCTAAGTACTTATTAAGGTATGTTCCTGTCCTCAAGACACTTATATATAGAAGAGAAAAACATATAAATGAATAAATAACATAAAATAAGTCGGGTGTGGTGGTGCGCCCCTGTAATGCTAGCACTTGGGAGGATCACCACAAGATGTAGGCCAGACTGGGCTACAGAGTGAGTTCAAGGACAGCTGGGATTACATAGTGAGACCCTATTTCAAAAAAACAAAATGAAAACAGAGAATGTGGCTTCCCCTTTATAGGAAGAACCCAGAAGGAAGTGTTAATCGTTTTCAGTCTTATCCCATTGGCTACAAGGTCTTGCTGCAAGAGAGGTTGGGAAAGAGTCTCCAGTCCAAGGACCCAGCTAGAAACATGGATGGTCTCTTACTGCAGAAAAGGGGGCGTGAGTATTCCAGGGTTTTTGTTTGCCTGGAGACATATAGTCACATGGTGTGACTGTATTTGACCTGTTCAGATGACTGCCAGGACATTTTTATGAGTAAAACATAGGAAAATTCATGGGGAGATATGGCATATACCCTCATCTGAGAGAGGGCCTTATATGGCAAAGGATTTGGACCTGATCCTGAGAATTCTAAAATAACAGGCAGAATCTAAATACTATAAAAGGGTTGAAGGCCGGGGATTTAGCTCAGTGATTTCACCGCCTGCTGTGCAAGCGCAAGGACCCAAGTTCAATCCCCGGTACCAAAAAAAAAAAAAAAAGGTTGATAAGTTTGAATGTATTAAAATTATAGATTTCTGTGCCAGTCACTTTGCTCCTTTAAATGAGAAGCAACTAATCAGAAGATTTTTCCAGCATTCAGAGGTGTGGGGAAATGGTTAACTCATGTTTTTGGGTTTTTTTAACTTTATTTTTTCATTAATACCTATTTGTCATATATATTGATCACATTCATCGTAGGGAATTTGTTCCTGTACATAATATATCTTAATTCTTTTCTCATACCTCTCTCCTTCCTTTCAATCCTTCTTCCCTTCCCCATTTACACAAGCTTTGTTTCCATTTTTTTCCTTCCATTCTCTGTAGGTACTCATGTTGATAACAAGTGCAAGCAGGCATAACCATTTTAGACTGCTGTTTGACAGGACCCCTTAAATTAAAAATTACTGATATCCTGACCCCATTTCTATTTTTTGGTTGCTTATAAGTATCATATAGGTGATTTACTTTAAAATATCTTTGTATAGACAATGTGATATATATGTGTAAAGAAATATTCACATGTTACAAAAAATATCATATAAAAATGTTTATTGCACAGCTATTTATAATAGAGAAAAATTAAAAACAACCTAAATGTCCATCAAAAGTGACTTAACTATGGCATGTTGTAAGCACTTAAAAAGAATGAAGTACATTTAGAAAGGGTTGCAAAGGACTTATACAGACATTTCTTCAAAGAAAATATTCAAATGGCCAAAAGGCAGATGAGTAGATGTTAATTATTAGGAAAATAAAAAACAAAATGACAAACCCTCTTCTGGAGGCTAAAGGAAGCTGAGGCAGGATAATCAAGAGTTTGAGGTCAGCCTGGGCTACATAGTAACCCTCTGTCTCAAGAAAAAGGAGGGGAGGGACTGAGTGGGGGCAGAAAGATCAAAATGAGATACCATCTTACATCCCTTAGGATGACTGCAGTAAAAAAGATGACAAGGATTTGTACAACTTTGAACCCTTGTGCATTGTTAGGAGTGTAAAATGGTACAACTACTACACTATACAAAACAATATGCCAGTTCCTCAAAAATGAGATTATTATATGCTTTAGCAATTATACTTCTGGATATGCAAAAGAATCAAAGGCAGGATTTTTAAATTTTTTTCATTTTAATTTTTTGGTTTTTTGAGACAAGATCTCACTACATAGGCCATGCCAGCCTAGAACTTGCTAGGTAGCCCAGGCTGGCCTTGAGTTCAGGACTTCCCTTGCCTCAGCCTCCCAAGAGGTGAGACCCATATGCCACCATACCTAGCAAAAGCAAGAACTTAAAGATATATTTGTGAGTAGACTAACCTAATAGCTGTCTTCACCTCTCCTTTCTATCTGAGTCCACAATGGCCCTCCTCAGTCTGTATACCTCAATATATATCTTTATCAATGGGCTTAATGCCATTATATTGTAACTATTGTCCTAAGTTCTTATCTTCTCCAACTAGGTTGTGAGCTCTTTGATGCCAGAGACTATGCTTTCTTTATTCTTCTCAGTTTTTCTAGTTCATACAAGGGTCTTAGCACAGCACTATCTCAGAGAACCACATTTAATTTAAAATTTTCAAGCTGAGGCAGGAGGATCACCATGAGTTCAAGGCCAGTCTGGGCTACATAGTGAGTTCAAAGCTAGCCTGAACTATGTAGCAAGACCTTTTCTTAAAAACAAAACAAAACAAAATTTTCTTTCTAGTAACAACAGTTTAAAAAGTAAAGAGAAACAGGTGAAATCAGTATATCTTAATCCAATTTATTTTCAACATGTAATCAATTAAAAATTAATGTGGGCTAGGGATTTAGCTCAGTGGCACTGTGTCTGCCTTGCAAGCCCAAAGCCCTAAGTTCAATCTGGTACCAGAAAAAAAATTAATGAAACTTTGTTTGTTTGAGACAGGGTCTGACTATATAGTGTAGGCTGGTCTTGAACTCACTATGTAGCCCAGTCTAGCCTCAAACTCACAGATATTAACGTATGGTTTCACTTACAAGAGACATCTAGAGTCCAGGCATAGTGGCACTTGCCTGTAATCAGGCAGGAGGATCACCATGAGTTTGAGGCCAGCCTGGGCTACATAGTCCAAGGCTAATGTGAACTACATAGTGAGACCCAGTCTTAAAAAAAAAAAAAAGAGGCATCTAGAGTAATCAAATGTACAGTATTAACAAAGTAGAAATATGGTAGCTGGGGGCTGGAAGGAAGGACACTTGGAAGTGTATAAGGACATGGATTTCAGTTTTACAAGATGTTAAGAATTCTGGAGAACTGATTGCACAGTAATATGTGCTTAAAGTTGCTGAACTGTATGCTTTAAAATGGTTAAGATGGAAATTCTATGTGTATTTCACCACAAATAATAACACTTATAATAAATGAGGTAGAAGCCAGGTGTAATTGTGCACACCTGTAATTCTAGGTATTCAGGAGGCTGAGGCAGGAGTATCACAAGTTCAAAAAAAAAATTTTTTAAGGGCTAGGGTAGAGCAGTTGTCTGGCACGCATGAAGCCTTAGTTCAATCCCCAGTTTTGCAATCAAGCAATCAATCAATGAGATTGAACTACATTAAATAGAAATAACTGGGCTGGGGAGTTAGCTCAGTGACACAGTGCCTGCCTCGGAAGCACAGGGTCCTGAGTTCAATCCCTGGTTCTGAACAACAACAACAACAAAATAACTGACCATTAAGAGGAAGAAGCAAATTGTAAACAGGTACAGTGTGATTTCTGTTTTATGTTTCAAAACCTCAAAAATATATAATTGTACATAGGACTATCTCACAGGTTTGCTCTGTGGGAGAACTGTCAAATAATACAAGCTTTAAAATTGAGAGATCATGGGCCGGGGATTTAGCTCAGTGGTTCTGCCACCTGCCTCGCAAGCGCAAGGTCCCGAGTTTGATCCCCAATACCAAAAAAAACAAAATTGAGAGATATTTGCCAACACATTGGAAAAGGCTACCTGGGTTTTGTGTTCATATATATCACCAAGCCTAATCCTAAATAATACAGCATGGTTGTCTCCTAAACCAACAGAGAAGAAATGGAAATGGGAACCTCAATTTTTTAAAAGCAGAATTTGTCAAAATGTTTTAAACTGCACCAGTCGAGATCTTTATATTTCATTGTGTGATTTGTTTTTAACTAAAAGAAAAAAATGCAGAAGATTAGGAGGGAAGAATAAACATTGAGAAATAGAAAATAATGTAAGATGGTAAGAGGAAGTCCAAACATACAGAAGTCACGATGAATGTGACTAGGTTAAATCTGCTTATTAAAATTAATCCTCAAGGGCCGGGGATTTAGCTCAGTGGTTCCGCTGCCTGCCTTGCAAGTGCAAGGTCCTGAGTTTGATCCTGGGTACCAAAAAAAAAAAATTAATGCTCACAAATAAAAGATAATAGGAAACAGGGAGATAGATCTTTTGCACATGGAAAGGAGATCAAGAGATGGAGGGAGGGGACAAGAACGCAGGAAGAATGAAGATGTGTTATGTACGTGTACAAACGCCCTACAATGAATGCAATCATTAAGTACTGCAGGTGTGTACTAATAAAAATTAAAGTTAACATGCTCAACAATAAAAAGCAAAACAATAATGCTCAGATTAGGTATTGTTTAAATCTTATGATTATGTGGTATTTAGAAGACTTAAGACAGAATGACACAAGTTGGGCATGGTGGCACACACCTGCAATCCCAGCACTCAAGGCTGAGGCAAGAGGCTCACCATGTGTTCAAGGCTGGCCTGAACTACATAGCAAGACCCTGTCTCAAAACACACACACACACACACACACACACACACACACACACACACACAGAATCTAGAACCTGCAAGATACTAAAAGTAAACAAAATGGAGATAGAAGAATTTTTTGCTGGGCATGGTGGCATATGCCTGTGATCTCAGCACTTGGGAGGCTGAGACAGGAGGACTACTGAAAGTTTGAGGTTAACATGGGCTACATAGTGAGACCTTGTCTCAAAAAATATATATATACACACACACAAAAATCATACACAAAAAAAATTTTATACAGAAAGATGACAATAAATGTAGAAGAAATGATAGTAATATAAAATCATTGTTTAAGCCAGGCATAGTGGTATGTGCCTATAGTCCCAGCTACTTGGATGCCTGAGGCAGGAAGATTGCAACTTCAAGGCAAGCCTGGGGTATATAGTGAGTTCAAGACCAGCCTGGACTCCATGGTGAAACCCTGCCTCAAGGAAGGAAGGGAGGGTTGTTTTACAGTTGCCACTATATTAACTGATTCAGGCAATAATCAGTGAGAGATAAGACGGGTATCCAGGTTTCAGTTAGGATATTATTAGGGCAAGTGATGGAAATCCTAATTCAGTCCTAACAATAAGGAAATGCACCTTGAATAGCAGAAATTTCAAAGGTAATGCAGCTTGGTGCACAGTGCACTTAGGGTTACACCTCCATGTCCCTCAGTTCTCTGTTGGCTTTGTCATCAGTCTGGCTTCGTTCTTAGGCCCCAGTTGGCTGTAAACACCAACTGGAGCAACATGCCCCTTGTTCACACCTACTGGAGAGAAAGAAGAAAACCCTCTGTTCAGTATGGAAGAAAGAAGAAAAAATGTCATATGCTGTTAATCCAGAACCTCTGAGCCAACAAATTACAAGAGGGATGATGTCACTGTGACTGGCTAACTGGGACATACTTCAGAACATACTTCACTTTTCCAAAGTGACATATAGTACATAAGGGAGATGCGGAGATTTGAGAAAAATGGGGATTTTATTAAGAAGGAAGGAAATGGATGTTCTGTAATAAACAATGATACTCATGCCATATGCTGGAGCCATGTTTAAGTGTGGGAAAAATGTCTTACTAGTATTTTTTTCAAATTTTTCTCAGCCCACTTTTATGCATCTCCATTCTCCAATTTTCTCATGTAAAAGTATGCAGTAGTTCATTCACTCAAATGCATATCTTATGTTTATATACTGTTGAATGTATGAAGTGTTGTGCAATATAAGTAGATAATATGAAATACTGCTTATATAAGGTATATTTTAAGGTACAAAGAATATACCCAGGCTGATGGTGCACCTCTCTCTTCTCCTGTACCCCCAATTGTGATGATTATGAATGTCTATTCTTTGTCATAGTGGGAAAACTAAATTTTTCCCCATTAAGGGTGAGGTCTGCTATAGTTTTTTGTTTTGTTTTGTTTTGTTTGTTTGTTTGTTTGAGGTCCTGGGAGTTGAACTCAAGGCATCACATTTGCTAAGCTAGTGTTCTACCACTAAGTTACTATAGTTTTCAGTAGATACTCTTTATCAGATCAAAGAAGTTCCTTTTTTTTCTCTTTGTGGTACTAAGGATTAAACCCATGCCTTTTGTACTGAGCTACATCCTCAACCCTTTTTAAAATTTTTTGAGACAGGGTCTCACTAAGTTACACAGGCTGGCTTGCTTCAGCCTCCTAGAGTGCCAGCCTTACATGAGTGCACCACTATGTCTAGGTTTAAGTTCCCTTTTATTTTTCTGTGTGCCAAATATATATGTAATTTAAAAGGAAGAAAGGTTTATTTTTGGCTTATAGTTTCAGGGTTTTCAGTCCATGCCTACTGGCCCTGTTGCTTTGGGTCGTGGGAGCACAATATTGTCATGTTGGGGCACGTGGCTAAGAATGCCATTTCACCTCAGGGCAGCCAAGAAGTGAAGAGAAGGAGGAAGGGGATAGGGCCCCAATATCCTCTTCAAGTCCACATCCCCAGTGACCTAATTTCCTTCCTCTAGGCCCCACCTCCTAAAGATTCTTCCACTTCCATGTAACACTACAGCTGTTACCCAAGCCTTTAACTTAGATTCTCTGGAGGGCATTTAAGATACAAACCATAACACTAAGCTTTTTAAAAATCATAATTTTGTTTTTTGGTTGTTGGGGGTTTGTTTTGTTTTTGTTTTGTTTTGTTTTTTTGAGGCAGGGTCTCACTTTGTAGTTCAGGCTGGCCTCAAACTCAGGGCAATCCACCTCCCAAGTGCTGAGATTACAGGTGTGGCCCACCACACCTGGGTTAAAATTCAAGAAATTTTAACATTAAAATTTAATTTGAAACATTTCAAATTAGTTTCTGCATTTAATACCATGATCATATTAATTCTTGCCATCAGTCTATTACTATAGTGAATTACATTGTTTTATATTTTTCAAAAGGAAATTTTAAATTGAAAATAATAAAAATACAACAAATTTGGATTTCTAGGTTGGGTAATACTCTGTTTCTTGATCTGGGGTCTGTTTTCTGAAGTGTGATTGGTTTGTGAAAATTTACTATGCTGTATATTTATGCAGGTAGTATCACATATATAGGTTATATGTCAATAAAAAGTTAAAAGGAACACAACTAAATTCCTACTTGAGAATAGGAGCTCTTCCTTTAGAAGGATATCCAGCTGTCCCACTTTACATGCACACTGATCTCCTGCAAAGGGTGAAGATTTGGGTTGCTAAGATGCAAGCAAAGTCAGACCTTTTAAGTCGTACACTAATGACACCTTGACACACTATTCTCAAAGTTCGGTACTCTCTTTTCAGAATTCAGTGTATCACCTTTGCTTTTCAGTGGTTCACTTAAGCCAAAGACGTTCTTGTTTAGTATCATACTGAGAGATTTTTAGGAAGATTATCTTCTAGGTCGACTTTTCTAGGCAACCTCTGTATTTGTGTTTTGTTTTGTTTTGTTTTTCATTTTTTGCTTTATGTCTAACTTTCTCCAACAGTTTTTTTTTTTTTTTTTTTTTTTTTTTTTGGTACCGGGGATCGAACTTGGGACCTTGCGCTTTCGAGGCAGGAAGCAGAACCACTGAGCTAAATCCCCGGCCTCCAACATGGATTTTTTATGTGTTGAAATATCCCTTTAAAATTCCATTTCTCCTCTTTTACAATGCCTGCAAATGTTGCCTATTCTATTCCTGCAGGAGTTGGTGCAAACTTACCTCTTGCCTTCAAAATACATTTCCATTCTTCACCACTTTGTTCTCAGTGGGACTTCTGGGTAGAATTTACTTAAGTCTATTCATTTAATTTGGGAAGAACTAACGTCTTTCCAATTTTCCCTCTTTTTACTCAGGATAATAGTCTATTATTTCAAGTCTAATTTTATCCTCAGGTATGATATTGTAGTTTTCTTCATGTAAGTTCTATATATTTCTTATTAGAGTTATGCCTTGTTTTTTTTGTTGTTGTTGTTGCTGCTGCTGAGATTGTTGCTATTGTGGATGGAATCTTTTTTTTTTTCCCCCTCTCATTCAAAAATGAACCCATGAAGCGATAGGATCTCTATCACCCCTTTCGGTCGTGTGTCTCTATGGTTCCTCGTTTCTATGAGAACATTCTACTTGTGCCTGCTTTACCCAAACCTGACGAAAGATGACAACCGCGAGTCAACAAGCAAAGGGTCACTCTAGCTCGCCTTTGTTCGCCTCTCGGTGCTACTGCGCAGGCGTAGTCGCGCCGGTACCGTCCCTGCCTTCCCGGTCGCGGGCCCCCGCTCGGTAGCGCCGGCGCACTGGCGCGCTCCGTTTACACGCTCCGGGGCCTGTAGGTGCCTCGAGTTCCGGCTATCGCCGTCGCCGCCGCTGCTCCTGGAGGTCGGTCGCGACGAGTAACGGCGCCAGAACGAGCCCTGCGTCTTTTTTTTCGATATGTACCCGAATTGGGGCCGGTATGGCGGGAGTAGCCACTATCCGCCGCCACCGGTCCCGCCGCCTCCACCGGTGGCGCTTCCTGAGGCCTCGCCGGGGCCCGGGTACTCGAGCTCGACGGCTCCCGCGGCCCCCTCCTCTTCAGGCTTCATGAGCTTCCGCGAGCAACACCTGGCGCAGCTCCAGCAGCTGCAGCAAATGCACCAGAAGCAAATGCAGTGCGTGCTCCAACCCCACCACCTTCCTCCGCCCCCGCTGCCGCCCCCGCCAGTAATGCCGGGGGGCGGCTACGGAGACTGGCAGCCACCTCCGCCACCGATGCCCCCGCCACCTGGACCGGCACTCAGCTATCAGAAGCAACAGCAGTACAAACACCAGATGCTCCACCACCAACGGGATGGACCTCCTGGTTTGGTTCCAATGGAGCTGGATTCCCCCCCTGAGTCGCCCCCTGTACCTCCTGGGTCCTATATGCCCCCATCCCAATCGTATATTCCCCCACCTCAACCACCACCCTCCTACTATCCCCCTTCCTCATCTCAACCCTACCTGCCTGCAGCTCAGGCATCCCCTTCACAGTCCCCACCTTCCCAATCCTACCTGGGGCCCACTTCTTCTTATTCTTCCACCTCTTCCTCCTCGCAGTCCTATTTGAGCCATTCCCAGTCCTACTTGTCCTCTTCTCAGGCATCTCCTTCCCGCCCCTCGCAGGGCCATTCTAAATCCCAGCTACTGCCACCACCGTCCGCCCCTTCTGGGAATAAGACAGTTGTCCAGCAAGAACCTTTGGAGAGTGGGGCCAAGAACAAGAGTGCTGAACAGCAGCAAGCTGCTCCTGAGCCAGATCCCTCTACGATGACTCCACAGGTAAGAAAGTATTGGCTTGAACCCCATCTTTGATCTAAAAGGCCCTGAGTGAGCGGGCCTGGAGGCTTTAGTAAGTCCTTATCCTAATTCCAACACACAATGACTAGCTCATTTACACTTCAACAGATTCCTTAAGAGTCAGAGGCCTGACACTCAGCTTTTTAATTAGCTAAATGTGGATTAGTAAAAGAACAGTGTTTGAAGATGTGTCTAGACAACATAGAGTAGTACTTCCCAGATACTGTATATGCCTTGGTTTTCTTTGATCAACCTCCTGGATTTTGTTGCAGAGAGCCTTTTTAAAGTTGTATTTTAAATTAAAGATTTCCATTTGATAGGCAGCATTAAAAGAAAGCTTCTCAAAGGCCTGACACATAAATGCACATAAATCTTTATGACCAGTTAACTTCTTTAAAAAAAAAAAAAGGGTTAAGTGTAACTGTCAGCTTCCTGAATTAAGAGTTCTCAGCAAATGAGGATGGAAGTCTTGTCTTAAGAGCATCCTAATTATGCTTAAAGACAAATTTGCAATACATTACATAGATAAATCTCTAGATATTTGAACCTTTGGAGGTCTGTTGATCCATTTTAGGAATTGATACATTTTTTTTCACATTAATAATGATAGTATTCAGACAAGATCAGTTTGCTACATCTTACTGCCATTCACTCCAAATAATAGCCTTGGAATGTAACCATGATAAAATGTATATATATATACACATACATATATATATATATATACATACATATATACATACATATATATACATATATATACATACATATATATATGTATATATATATGTAAATAAAGTTGTGTGATAGCTGTTCATGAGAGAGCCATCCCTCTAAACTTGTGTTTGAAGGGATGCGTCCCACAGAAAAGATTGACAGGGTAGTGGAAATAAGTGGATTCCCCTGAGAGGGAAGGTAGAACTAAAGCAGAATAGATCATTTGTTATCTCTTAAAATAGACACTTGTAGCAATTATTAATCTACTTTAGCTTCCCCAAGGAAAACACAGAATCTTGTGATATACAAGCTTTAATTTACATAAAAAAGATTTCCACCAGAGAGGAATAGTGTTCTAATTTTATAGTGGTTTAGCTTTAGAAATTAAGAACAGAAACAAGTTGTGCTAAGAAATAATGCTTGGCAGGTCATCAGGAGAAAACACTTGAGATTCTAGGATACAACGGAAGAGTAAGTGATTCTCTTGGCTTATGCCAAATTATATCATTTCCTTGGGTTATTTTCCTTGGATTGCTCTATTAGATAGAATTTCTGTTCTCTTTCTTACCCTTCTGAAATTTCTAATGTTAGCCAAAATATGACCTTTATCTCCTCACCTCTTAATAGACTTTTTTTTTTGGCTGCATAAAGAAACAAATGAATTGTATTTTTGGAGACTTGTGTGTGTCAGACAGGCCTTATTATAAATATAAATACACTGCTTTTGCTTTTCTTTTGTTTCTTTTTGCTTTGTTTTGTTTTTTTGAGTCAAGGTATTGCTATGTAGTTCGGGCTGGCCTTGAATTCACTATGTAGCCCAAGCTACCCTTGAACTTGTGGTGATCCTCCTGCTTCAGTCTCTTGAGTGCTGAATTGCAGGCAGGTGCCACCACACCCGGCTGCTTTTGCTTTTTTTATATCTTAGTTTGTAATGAACTTATTTCAGTGCCTTGAATATTCAGTGCCTCCACTTCTCTGGTGAGAAGCAGAAAGTAAGTGACAGAAGATGAGGCTTGAAGAGTATGCATGGACCAGATCAAGAAGGGATTTTGTAGGCCTGTGGCTTTCTTTTTTTTTTTTTTTTTGGTACTGGGGCTCGAACTCAGGACCCTGTGCTTGCGAGGCAGGCGCTGGAACCACTGAGCTAAATCCCCGGCCCGCCTGTGGCTTTCTTACCCTTGTCTAGAATTCATCCCAATTTCTTCAGCTTTCTTTCTTTCTTCTCTCTCCCCTTAAAGATGTATTATTTTCAAGCACATCTTAAATACAGGATCTCCGTAAAGCCATGCCTGTGTTCTACCATCTGGTTTGGTGCGGTTCTTCAGATTTAAAGTCTCATGCAGACCAAGACTGTCTTCCTTATCTTTTTGATCCTCTGTGGCACCTAGAACAGTGTCTTCCTACTTGTAGACTCACCACATGATTTATTTGTTCAGTAAGATTCAGGAATTATCGTCCTTTAGACTTAAGATACTTTGGTTTATTGGAGGATGAACATTTTTTCAAGCCAGTGCCAGTCTCTTGATAACCCTAATGCATATTTTTTCATTCATATTTTACTATTGGAAAATCGAATTATTTTATGGTGAAAGATGATGGGGGGGGGTTGGGTTTTTGAGGCAGGGTCTCCTTTTGTAATTCAAGCTGGCCCTGAATTCACTATGTAGCCCAGGCTGGCCTTGGACTCTGATCCTCCTGCCTCAGCTTCCTGAGTGCTGGGATTACGAGCATGCACCACCATACCCAACTCAGTTTTTTAAAAAAAAATTTTTTTTTTTTCGTACGAGGATCAGACTCAGGACCTTGCACTTTCGAGGCAAGCATGGCACCACTGGCCTAAATCCCTGGCCCCTGAAAGATTTTAAAGTAGAGAAAGTGAGATGAATGCCTGTCATTCAAATGTGATGCCTATGAAGATGTTGCGATGCTTACTTCATCAAGGCTATTTTTATTTTTGCTGCTGAAATATATTTTAAAAGACCCCCCTCCCCATTATGTTGAGTTGACTTGCTTTCAACTCTGGATCTTCCTGCCTCAGCCTCTGAATGGGATTACATGTACCTGCCACTGCACTCAGCTTTAAAGCAATTAGGTCTTGTATCATTTCATCCTTACGTTTTTTGGGGGCCGTATGGGGGATTGAACTGAGGACCTCATGCTTGCCAGGCAGGCTAAGCTAAATCCCCGCCCTTTTTTTTTTTTTTTTTTTTTTTTTCACAGTGCTAGGGATCAAACGCAGGGCCTCATGCATGGTAGATAACCACTCTACCATTAATCTACATTCCCAGCCCCATCATCCCTACAATTTGATTAGGTATCTCTTAAGAAAAAAGGATCTTTCCATATGTAAACATAGTATAACATCTAAAAATATTAAGAAGAGTTTCTTACACTGTCCATTTGGATTTTCTCTATTGTCATCATACTAACAATTAAAAATAATTCCATGTTATCAGTAATGTTATGTTGGTTTGTTCAAATCAAGATCCAAGACAAGATACACAAAAGACAATATAGATCAAGATTTCTCAGCCTCATCACTATAGATTTTGAACAAGATAATTCTTTATTATAGGAGGTTTGTCATGTGCATTGTTGGATGTTTATTGGCATCCCTAATCACTGCCCAGTAGATGCCCTTGGTAGGCTCCCAGTTGTGACAACCAAAAATATTTCCAACCATTGCCAGGTATACCCTAGAGGACAAAATCACCCAGAATTGAGAATCCCTGCCCTAGATTATTCTTTCCTACAGTCTTTTCTATCTCATGCCATTAAACTTGTTGAAAAATGGGTCAGTTGTTCAGTAGAGCATCCCATATTCTGGCTTTGTCTGCTCTCTGCTGGTGTTATTTAACTTGTTCCTCTGTCTCTTACGTTTCTTATAAATTAGATGTTAACTCTAAAACCTCAGATTGAAGATCAGCTTTCTTTTAGCAATTGTAGTATATAGGTGGTGCTGTGTACATTATTTGAATTCCATTATGTGGCCCACAATGTCCAGTTGTCTTAACTGTTCCTAGTCTCAAGATTGATCAATGGATTCAGGTGATGGCCGTCTGGTCCCTCCACTGTAGATCTTCCTATTAGTCTTGTATCTAATATTTCATGTAGTTGTTCATCCATTGATGGTCTCTGCATGAGTAAATTATTTCGTTAGGGTTTTCAACGTGATTTTTTTTCCTGCCATTTTTTCCACACTTACTGCATGGAATTCTGTAAAGAAAAACTTTCACTCATGAAGTAGGGCCATTTGATTGGAAATATGGTTATTATAGGAAAGATGGGATACTTTTTTGTTTTCTTTATTTTTGAGACAGACCTCATTATGCAGTTCAGGCTGGCCTTAAACTCACTCTGTAGCCCATCCTGGCCTTGAACTTGCATTGATCCTCCTGCCCCTGCCTCCTCCAAGTGCTGAGATTACAGGCATGAGCCACCACTCTCACCTCAACAGGATAAATACTTCATATTCTTCTCCCATTTATTTCCCAATTTTCTGAGTAAAACATTGATATATATATATATATATATATATATATTTTTTTTTTTTTTTTGGTACTGGGGATTGAACTCGGGTCCTCGCGCTTGAGAAGCAGGCGGCGCAACCACTGAACTAAATCCCTGGCCCCAAACACTGATAATTTAATGCAATTTTTCTTTTTTTTGGTACTGGGGGTCAAACTCAGGACCTTGTGCTTTCGAGGCAGGTGGTGGAACCACTGAGCTAAATCCCTAGCCCTGCAATGTTCTTTTTAAAGGGTTAACATTTCTCTGTATTAAAGGATTGACTGGGTAAAGTGGATAGTAGGGTTTTTTTCATGAATTGTAATTTGTCCTTTCATTATCAAAATAACTCACTTAGGTAAAGCTGTTGACTTTGTTTTGTTTTGTTGAGACAGGGTCTCGCTATGTAGTTCAGGCTGCCTTGGACTCATTATGTAGCCCAGGATACCCTCGAACTTGTGGTGATCCTCCTGTCTCAGCCTCCTGAGTGCTAAAATTACAAGTTTGCGCCACCACGCCTGGCATAAAGCTGTTGACTTTGATTAGAGATTTTTAGAACATTTATTTAATGTTTAAGTATTTGGAAACTGGAAGAGGAAGCTGGAATTTATGGGCTAATGGTGAAAGCAGACATGTTGGGTAACTCTCAATCAAATGATATTCTTCAACATCAAGACTTCTGTTGTGGCACAAGTAACAAGCTGTCATTGAAAGAAGATGATGGCAGTAACTGTATAGCAAAGAAAAGGAATGTGATGAGCCCAAATTACTGTCCTCAGGAGTTGAGAAGATATTCTCCAGCAAGAAGCTCAAACAGATAACCTTTATAGTCAGCAAGATTCAGAATGCAGCAGAATCAAAGGAAAAACCTTGGGAAAAGAAGTTTTATTATTGATGCAAGCCCTAAATACAATTTCCACCCCAGAGGAGAAGCTGGCAGCTCTCTGTAAGAAGTATGCTGATCTTCTGGAAGAACACAGGAATGTTCAGAAGCAAGTGAAGAGACTGCAGAAGAAGCAAGCCCAGATTGTGAGAAAGAAGGTTCTCTTGGGCCAGGGATTTAGCTCAGTGGTGCCGCTGCCTGCCTCAAAAGTGCAAGACCTGAGTTCGATCCTCGGTACCAAAAAAAAAAGAAGGTTCTCTTGCAGACCAAACACAGCAAGTCTATCTTGGCAAGAAGCAAACTAGAATCTCTTTGCAGGGAACTTCAGCATCACAATAAGACCTTAAAGGAAGAAAATATGCAGCTGGCAAAGGAGGGGGAAGAAAGTCGTACAGAAGCAGCTGTTCATTTCCAATTTACTTTAAATGAAATCGAGCCCCACCTGGAGCAGCATGACATACACAACAGCAAACTCCAACAGGAGAACATTGAATTGGGAGAGAAGCTAAAGAAGCTCTTTGAACAGTGCACACTAAGGGAAGAGCATATTGATAAAGTATTCAGACAGAAGGAATTGGAACAACAGCTTGTGAATGCCAAACTTCAGCAGACAACACAGATGATAAAAGAAGCTAATGAAAAACATCACAGAGAGAGAGAGTTTTTACTTAAAGAAGTCACAAAGTCAAAGCAAAACTGAAGAAACAACAAGAAGTCCAACTAAAACAACAGCTTTCTGTTTATATGGATAAATTTGAAGAATTCCAGACTACCATGGCAAAAAGCAATGAAGTGTTCACAACCTTCAGGCAGGAAATGGAAAAGATGGCTAGGAATATAAAGAAACAGGAAAAAGAAATGACAGTATGGTGTACCAAGTGGGAGAATAATAATAAAATACTTCTGCAAATGGCTGAAGAGAAAAATATCTGTGACAAAGAGTTCAAGGCTTTTCGGATAAAATTGGAACGATTAGAGAAATTGTTCAGGGCTCTGCAAGTGGAAAGAAATGAGCTTATTGAGAAGATCAAAATCATGAAAGAGCAGGTGTCTGTAAAAGCAACAGATAAAGATATATCACTGCCTGTGCTGCAGTCTGGCATTGTTCTTGATTCTCACAAGTTGCTGAATATTTCCTCTAAAAGTGTTCCAGATGTCCACTTGGAGGCAGAATCCAAGGCACTGAATGAAAGAAAATGCCGCTCAAGAGACCCTTTCCACAAGATGTCTTCTAGGCATTGACTCATTTATTTTAGATGATGTCTTGGTATTGTATTGAAAGGTATATTTTTGCATTTAACTTTCTCTTTTAGTAATAACTATTGTTTTTTGTGGTGAAAATTACCTTACTTTTTCTACCATATCTGTATTTTCTTAGTGTTACTATACTGTTACAGGAAGCTGATTTAACAATTCTGCAATGTTTTTAATCTATATATTTCTAAACTGTTTTGTGCATTGGCTTCATTTCTCCTTTCATTAGAATGCAAGTGTTGATTGCTTTGTATTTTACTGTGTATATGTGTTCACTACTTTATCCCTGCCTCTTGCTCATAATTATCTTCATTAAATTGAATCTTGTTTTGAAAAAAAAAAAGTATTTATTGAGTAGCACCTGTGTGTCAAGTACCGACTTAGTACTGGAGATGAAATGATAAACAAGATCGGCATGGTACCTGGTGTCATTGATCTGTTATTCTACCCTCCTAATGGGGGTGGCATCAAATAATGAAGAGAAGTACAGGATACTATGGGATTATAAAATATAAAACATCATTAGACTATTCCATAAGGAACTAGAAAAGATGACCTTTTGTTTTTAAGTTTATTGTATTCATAGTGCCTTGCACAGGTTTTAGCGAATAGTAGATGGAGAAGAAATATATTTTTTAATTTAAAAATTTTTTTAAATTAATTTTTAAAAAATTGAGACAGAGTCTCACTATGTAGTCCAAGCTGGTGTTGAACTCACTATATAGCCTAGGCTGGCCTTGAACTCTCAGTGATCCTCCTCCTTCAGCCTCCCTAGTGCTGGGATTAC
Source organism: Heterocephalus glaber (assembly GCF_053883595.1). Classification (NCBI taxonomy): domain Eukaryota; kingdom Metazoa; phylum Chordata; class Mammalia; order Rodentia; family Bathyergidae; genus Heterocephalus; species Heterocephalus glaber. The sequence goes on from NW_028258379.1 coordinate 14,906,096, forward strand.
AGGCATGCGCCACGTTGCCCATAAATACCTTTTAAATGATTGAATATGACTGAGTGCTCTAACCTGATTGAATAGGGTTCCATTTGTGAAATGATTTTTAAGTGAATCCTAAAGAATATGCAAGAATTAACCACATAGAGTTCAAAGAAGTAAGTTCAGTGAGGGTTACTGGGTGCTCTGAGGGAGAGTAGTAGCCATAAAATTGATCAGGGAAGATCTTTAAAAACTTTATTCTAAGGCCAGTAGGAAGCCGCTGAAGGATTTTACATAGGCAGATGTGATAGATTGGCTCTATTTATATTTTTTTCAGTGCTGGGAATTGAACCCATAACTTGGCTCATCTAGGCAAGTGCTCTACCACTGAGCTACATCCCCAGCCCAAATTGGCATTTTTGAAAACTCACTGTGCTTGCAGTGTGGAGTATGGAATTGAAAGGCAAAGGAGTGGTTTGGACTTGGAGGGTGTTGTGGAGCTGGAGAAAAGTAGAAAGACTGGAGAAATAATTGGCTTCTAGAATTCATTTGCTGATTACATGAGTAGCTGTGGCAAGGGAGGTATCAGTGATTTTGGGATTTCTGGGATGGGCTGCTGGATTGTTGATGCCCATCCCCCCTTTTTTTGGTACCAGAGATTGAACTCAAGACCTTGCGCTTGCGAGTGACCCCATTTATTAAAGTGAGGAAGCCTAGAAAAGGAGGAGGGCCAACAGGTTTGGGAATGAGGAGGAAATGATGAGTTAAATTTTAGACAAATAGAGCATAAGGTCTGTGAGACACAGATTCCAAATGGAGATGTCTGTGCATAGATACAAATCTGGAGTCTAAAGCAGGTCATGGTGAGTTGTCAGCATAAAAAATGGTACTGTATTTGAAGACACAAAAATAGAAGAGCTCTTCTGAGGAGTGTGTGTAGGGTAAGAACAGAAATTAAAGGGTATTGAGGAAAGGCCAAATTATGTTCGTAGGTGGAAAATCAAGACTGAAGTCCATGGTGTAGGACAATGATGGCGAGCCTTTTAGAGCCCCAAACTGCAACCCCAAACCCGCTTACTTATCACAAAGTGCCAACGTGCAGTTAAACCTGAATGCTCGGCTGCTGGGATGACTTGGCTGGTATGCTGATGGAGAGGGCTCTGTATGGCTGCTTTGGCACCCGTGCCATAGGTTCACCACCACTGCTCTAGGAGCAGAGTAGTCAGCTGTGTCAAGTACTGCTGAGAGGTCAAGCAAGATAAAGATTTCCAGTTCTCTTTTGCCCTTACTGACATGTAGATTATTGTTGACCTTGGCAGGAGCGATTTCATAGAAACTGAAGTCATTTTGCATTGATTTGAGGAGTGATGGAAGGTGAGGAGGGGATGGTGAGTATAGACAGCTCTTTCAAGGAGTTTGTGACTGAAGGGGCATGAGAGAGAATGAAGGCAGGAGCCGGAGGGTAAAGGAGATAAAGGAACATTTTTCTTTTTAAGAATGGGAACTAAGCTTATCTCATGGCCCTAGTTTCTAGAGTAGATTGTGAGCCTCAAAAATATTTAAAACAGACCCGAGTTCGATCCCTGGTACCAAAAAAAAAAAAAAGAAAATCAAATGTTTTAAGTTAATTTCCAAAATATAAATGCAATTCATTATTTTACCAGGTTTTTTCCTTTCACTTTAAGATATGATGTAGATCATTCAGTATTAGAGGCATTTGTAATAACTTGAATAGGGGAAGTGACCTTCCATATTAATCTTTAAAACATTATACCCAAACAGCTATCTCCTTTACATTTCACTCCTTGGAAATCATTTAGTACCTAGATCATTACTACATCAGTAGCAAGCGGTCAGTGAGTGCTTCTTGAATAAATTGGCATATTTTTTTAGTACTGATATTTGTGGCAAATAGTGCTTATGTTCTTAAATCTCTTCAGTCTTTTTGTTTTGTTTTGTTTTGTTTTGTTTGGTACCGGGGATCAAACTTGGGTCCTTGCGCCTGCGTAGCAGGTGTCGAAACCACTGGGCTAAATCCCCGGCCCTCTTCAGTCTTTAAGTGTGACATAGGCTGTGATTTCTCTTCACCTGATAATGAGTGTCCCATATGAGATGGGGTTGTCAGATATGATAGGACTTTCAGAAGAATGACTCCTAGCCTGTCATTATTAGCAAGCTCAGGCATGTCTTTTCCTTTCCAAAACAGAGATAATCACCCTTCTCTTGGGGTTGGTGAGGACATTTATGAGTGATATTATCATTATTCCTTTGTAGAATTTTCAAAGTGTGCTGAAGCCTAGTTCTAGGATTGATTATATCTGGTTCCTGTATGTAGGGTTCATATTAAACCTGTAACTCATACTGACAGTGAATCAACAACAATTACCTGAATCCCTAATGAGGTTCTCATTGTAAAGTGTATCTAAGACAAAGATGCAAAGTGTGGAATAGGTCCTGCAAATTGATAAAGAATCTAAGTCATCTGTAGCCATTGCCTTCTGGGTTGGTTGGTTGGTTTGTTTGGTACTGGGGATCGAACTGAGTCCTTGTGCCTGTGAGGCAGGCGGCAGTACCACTGAACTAAATAAATCCCCAGCCCTGCCTTCTGGTTTTTAAAAGCTAGTTTACATGTCTCTTTTAGTGATGCTTTCAGAGCAACTAAAACAAGGAAACTTCTATTTGAAAGAAATGGAATTAATTTTTAAGATGAAAGATAGACTTGTTGATATTTTCAGTATTTTCTTAAAATAATGGAAGAAAGTTGAAAATATTTTAATATTACATTATTGTTAGCTATCATATTCAGTGTGCTTTTTTAAAAATTTTGAATAGTGAGCTGGGGATTTAGCTCAGTGGTTTTGCCACCTGCTGCGCAGGCACAAGGACCCAAGTTTAATCCCCAGTACCCCCCCCAAAATAAATAAAACAAAATGTTGAGCAGTAAATGTAATAATATACTGGGAACTGATAATTATGGGTATGGCAATTAAAATAAAAAACCCCAATCATAGACCAAATTTCAAAATGGAGTTAGTGAGATGTAATTCATTTCTCTCAGTGGATTGAAACTAGTTTCAGGTCATACAGATAAGTGGACAAGAGGGAAAATCTTCAGTTGATCAGTATCCGTTTATTAACATCCTATTGTGTGCCCCAGCACCTTGGTGACCTAGTGTGTGTTCTAACAGCTTGCTAAAGAACTAGAGAGGAGATAAGAAATGCAGAAAATATCTCTTCCCCCCCAAATTAACATTCTGTGAGTGAAACAGCAGATAATAAACCAATATATTTGGTGAAAAAAAGTATGTATTGTATGTATCCTGTACATCTGTTTATATTTGGAAAACTGAGGAAGATTATATGATAAAATGTTAGCAATATAAGAAATCCTTGTTCTTCAGAGACAACTGGATTAGAAAATGGCCAAGTAAAATCAACTCATTTAACACAGAAACTAAAAGTTTACTATAAAAAGTAAAAGAAAAAAAAGTAAAAGAAATTTTGATTGTGATATAATCTAGAGAAAAAACTCAAAATGATAAGAATATGCAGGTTTTGGGGGGGTTGTTTGTTTTTGCGATAGGGTCTCACTATGCAGTTCAGGCTGGCTTTAGACTCACTATGTAGCCTAGGTTGGCCTCAAACTTGCAGCAGTCCTCCTACCTCAGCCTCCCAAGTAGTTGGGACTATAGGTGTATGCCACCATGCCCAGCTAGAACAAGCAGATTTTATATTTAATGGATTTAGGGGGGATGGGGTTAAGACAAAGTCTTGCTGTGTAGTTTAGACTGGCCTTGAACTCACTGTGTAGCCCAGGCTGGCCTCAAACTTGGAGCAGTCCTCCTGCCTCAGCCTCTCTACTGCTGGAATTATAGGCGTTCACCACCACACCTGGCCGGGAATTGTTATAAATGAAATTATAGCTGAATTTTAGTATGAATTAAGAATCAAGTGTAGATTGGGTTTCTGTGCTATAGTTTTTATGACATTGTATGGCACCAATTCTTACCATCTATTATTTCAATTTTGGATATACTGAAAACATTTTAGAGATTTATCAATTTTCGCAGAGGCTGTTTTTAAACATTTGGTATTCAGGTCATTTTTTGTAGTTCTTACTGTAAAGTTGTCTGATTGTTAGCTGGTATAGGACTTCTGCCAGATGCCTAGCTATCAGTAATATGGTTCGCCAATGTCATTTTCCCCAAATCCTACATTCTTATAATTATAGTGCACATGCTGCTGTTAAGTCATAGACTTATCTAGGTCAATTCTTTAGTGGATATATTAGTGTTATGACAACTTTTGTTTTTCCTTGTGCAAGCTTGTAACCATTAGGAATTGTATGATAAATGGTAGGATAATGATGATCCTGTAATTGAGTAATAATATTTTTTATTGATTTTAATTAGTTATTGCTTATTTGTGCTGTTGATTTTCTTTATTTGAAATGTAGAGACAGGGTCTCACTACATAGTTCTTTGAGACAAGATTTCATTATGCAGTTCAGGCTGGCCTTGAACTAACTGTGTAGCCCAAGCTGGCCTCAACCTTGTGGCTGTTCTGCCTCAGCCTCCCTAGTGCTGAGATTACAGATCTGTGCCACCACACCTGGCAGTATTTATTTTCTTTAAAGTCTCCACAAACACTGAATTAGTGAATACTGAACCATTGTTTCTAAGGCAAATACAGAGTTACATTCCTCTGATCCACTGATTTTTATCAACTCATCAATAAGTAACCTTGTTTATATGTGTTTTCTATTTAAAGATACTTTATTTCGAATGTATATTTATAAACATTGAACTTGGGGCCAACATCACTGGAATACTTACTTGGATGAAGCGTATCTAACACACATATTTTCTCCTTAGGGCACATCACGGCCTTCTTGCTCTTAGGTACACTATAGACAGCACTTCAGCACTATGCTTAGGGACCACTTTAAGCAGCACATCACGGACAAAAAGTGAAAATATGTGAAAAAATGACACTAAATTATCCCTGAAAAGGATACTTAAAGTTTGAGAGCTAGAAACAGAAAGTGAAGCATCACTTTGTTCTACCTTAGCTGGGGATGTGCACATCAGCCCACTCCAGGTTTGCACTGTTGTCCACATGCTTGTGAATGACTGGAAAAGCTTGGCAAGTGTTCATATTGGATTTAGAAATAAAGTGTATCAAATAGTCAAATTTGCAAATACAGAGTCTACAAATAATAAAGATGGAATATTTTCTAGTTTTTTTCCATACTGAACTTGTTTGTATTTTTGGAAAATAGAAGCACAAAATAGACTTCCAGAAAATAAGTTACAGTATAATTTGGAAGACAAAGCTGAGATTTAAAAAAAAAATTCTTTTTGTTTTGTTTTGTTTTTTTGGTACGAGGATCCAACTTGGGACTTTGCGCCTGTGAGGCAGGCGGCAGAACCACTGAGCTAAATCCCTGGCCTGAGATTTTTTTTTTAAATAAATGAAAATATTTTGAAATAGTATATTCTCATGAATGTATGTATATCTGAATATGGATAGACTAACTGAGGGAGCTACATAGCCAAGTTTGGTGGTGTGTACCTCTTATCCCAGCTGCCCAGGAGGCTGAAGCAGGAGTATCACAAGTTTGAGGTTACCCTGGGCAACTTAGCCAGACCCTGCCTCAAAATTAAAAAAAAAAAAAAAATTAAGGAACTGGAGGTGTAGCTTAGCACCTGTAGTACCATCTTCCCCCTAAAAAAATAAAAACAAAAAAGAGAGAGGAACATTGGAGAAGAGTGAAGGCAGAGAGAAAAGATAGGACTGTTTGGCTGTGTTGATTAATTAAAGACCCCTGTGGATAAATTTGAACAAACTAAAAGATTAAACTAGTGGGTGTATACATTGAAAGGGTTCTTTGATCATTTATCAGAAAGACTGCTCTCACCTCCAAAAGCATGTGTTTTCAAAGAATAGAGAATTATGCTGAATTATTACATATAGCTTAATTTAAACATGTAAATTTGGGAGAGGAACTGAAAGTTTTCTCTAGCCTGTCATTAAGATCTTGTTAACTTATTTGCCTTTCTCACTCCATCTTTGCCCTTTTTTTTGGTACCGGGGATTGAACTTGGGACCTTGCGCTTGTATCTTTGCCTTTTCTTACATATAGACACAAGAATGTAGGCACAAATGTAGCCGTCAGTACCAAATTGCAGAGATACATGATTGTCAATTAAAATTCATAAAAATGGTTTCTGTCACAGGAACAGCAGCAGTATTGGTATCGACAGCACTTGCTTAGTTTGCAGCAGAGGACAAAAGTGCATTTACCGGGACACAAAAAGGGCCCAGTTGCAGCAAAGGATGCACCAGAGCCAGTAAAAGAAGTTACAGTACCTCCCACCAGTCAAGTTTCAGAACCTCCTTCATCTGAGGAGCCCCCATTACCACCTCCAAAAGAGGAGGCGCCTCCTCCTCTCCCACCTGAGGAACCCCAGGTAACCATATAATTAATTCTATTTTCTGATTCTTTTGTGTGTACCTTTGTCATAAATGGATATATATTTTCATGTGTTCAAGTACCTGTAAAATTCCACTTGTGAAATAATCAGATGTCTGCCCTATCAGGTTTAGAAAAGGAAATTTTCCTGGTGTAAGTGAAAGGGAAGACTTGGACACTATTTTTTTTTTTATTATTTTGGTACCAGGGATTGAACTAGGAACCTTGTGCTTGCCAAGCAGGCGGCGGCACCACTGAGCTAAATCCCCGGGCCTTAGGCACTATGCTTTTATTTTTTTGGTGCTGGAGATCGAACTCCAGTCCTTGCTCTTGCAAGGCAAGCGGCAAAACCACTGAGCTAAATCCCTGGCCCCAATACTGTTCTTAATTGAGTGTGTCTCAGTGCTAAAGGAAGATTCCTGGGTGTCTTCACAATGACAGCACAGGGAAATACTTAAAAGCTTCCCCTTTCAGGGTCAGTTGCCTAAGCTGTAGTTTAGGAACTGTCACTTTGCTGGTGGTGACCTGGGCAAGTCAGTTAACCATTCTGTACTTCAACTGCCTCATCTGCATAATGGGAATATTCATATAATAGCTATGTTAGCCGTTAAAGCATTAAATGTGATCAGCTTTGGGCTGGGGATTTAGCTCAGTGGCACTGTGCCTGCCTGGCAAGCGCAAGGTCCTGAGTTCGATTTCCAGTATCAGAAAAAATGTGATCAGCTTTGCCATACATAGCATAGTGCCTAGAACATGGGATTTTATCACATTGGTCCGAAGATCATTGTTCTCCCAGCATTATTGAATCATAATATTACATTATAAGGGCTGGGGATTTAGCTCTGGTGCCGGTGCCTGCCTGGCAAGCGCAAGATCCTGAGTTTGAGCCCCGGTAAAGGGGGGGGGTTGTTACATTGTCGTCCATTGTATAAAGTGATGGTGTGGGGGTGGGGTTCTCAGAGTGAAAAGGACTATAATGGTAGGTACTCTTTCTGCTAGGGAAATAGTTTTCCTGTGTAAGAACAGTGAGATTGTTAGTCCAGTGAAGACTATGGAATTTATAAACTCTTTTGTATTAGTATCCATGATGATAATACAGGGCTATGTGTTTTATCTAGAGCAGTTTTTCTTGATCAGCCTGACCTGTAGGGATTGTGGACTTTATAATACATTTATAAAAGACTAATTTGGTTGCTGTTTTATGACTTACTCAAAAAGTCTTTCCTCTTTTACCTTTAGTCTGAGGACCCAGAAGAAGATGCCAGGTTAAAACAGTTGCAGGCTGCAGCAGCACACTGGCAGCAGCACCAGCAACATCGAGTCGGCTTCCAATATCAGGGAATAATGCAGAAACATACTCAGTTACAGCAGATCCTACAGCAATACCAGCAGATTATACAGCAGCCACCACATATACAGGCAAGTGCTTCTATAGATGGCACATAGGAAGGTGAATCAAGAATATGTAAAGGATTTATTATTCCTGAAAGAAATTTGAGTGTGAAGGACTAAAGATATCAAATGTTGACAATTAGATGTTTCCCAAGGGATGTCCGAGCAGTTATCTGTCATATTATCTGGGGGATTGGGTAGGTACAGTGGGCTCTCTTAGGGAGGCTGGGTAGAGTGGAGTCTCCTGATCATGTCAGTTTGGGTGAGATGTTAGAGTACTGTTATTGAAAGATTTAGGAATTGGGGATTTTAGCCAGGCACAGTGGCGCATACGCATAATCCCAGCACTTGGGAAGCTGAGGCAGGAGGATCACTGAGTTCAAGGCTAGCTAGCCTGTGCTACATAGCGAATTCGAGGTCAGTCTGAACTACATAGTAAGACTGTCTCAAAAAACAAACAAACAAAAAGTATGTGTGTGTTTTTATAGCTCAGGGCAAAGGCCCTGGGTTCAATGCATAATAGCACCCCTCAAAAAAACAAAACAAAAATAGCGATTTTTTTTTTTTTTTTTTTGCCACATAAGTGCAAGTTAACTTGTGTTTTTGGGTACAAAACACTAGTAACAAAGAAATGAGGGCCGAGGATTTAGCTCAGTGGTTCCTCCTCCTGCCTCGCAAGCGGAAGGACCCGAGTTTGATCCCCAGTACCAAACAAAAAAAAAAACAAAACAGAGAAATGACTGAGGAAACAATATGGTATCACAAAATGATAAACCAACTTAGGTATGTCTTGTATCTTTGAGATATAATCTTGTATATATAGATCTCTAGCAGTAGATCATTTTATAATATCTTAAAATGACCCTTAGTAATGTTAAAAACTTGAAAAATCAGCCAGGCATGGTGGCACTTGCCTGTAATCCCAGCACTCTGGGAAGCTGAGGCAGGAGGATCTCAAGTTCAGGCCCAACCTGGGTAACAGACTTTCTCAAAATAAACTTTTTAAAAAGGCTGCTAAGTAGCTCAGCACTCCCTGGGTTTAATCCCCAGATTCACCAAAAATAAGTAAATAAATGTGTGTATGTATAATATTTTTATAGTGTATCACAAAATATAAATGTTAATATAATCTATATTATACAATATATTAATATAAATCCATTTACATTTTTATATAAATGTATTAATAATAAAAATTTGAAAAATACTGCTGATGTAGCTATTTGCTTTAGTATTTGTTTGTTTTTTTCCAGCTCTGTGATAAATTAGCTAAATAAGCCAAAGGAAGAAAGAAGAGTGATCATCATTGAAAGGATTTAGCAAGCTTATACTTAGCCTCCCAAAGTCTTTAGTGTTCTAAATTCCTAAGGCTTTACATGCCTTTGATTCATTAATATTTTAGCTTATGATTAATTCTCTTGTATGAGTGTTTTGAAATAACTTTTGTCATTTTATTTGTAGACCATGTCTGTAGATGTACAGCTGCGGCATTATGAGATGCAGCAGCAACAGTTTCAACATCTCTACCAAGAATGGGAGCGAGAGTTTCAGCTATGGGAGGAACAGCTCCATTCTTATCCTCATAAAGATCAGCTTCAGGAATATGAGAAGCAGTGGAAAACGTGGCAGGGACATATGAAAGCCACTCAGACCTATCTCCAGGAGAAAGTCAATTCATTTCAGAACATGAAGAACCAGTATATGGGGAACATGTCGATGCCACCTCCTTTTGTTCCATATTCTCAGATGCCTCCACCTCTACCAACAATGCCCCCTCCAGTATTGCCTCCATCATTGCCACCACCAGTAATGCCCCCTGCCCTACCTGCTACTGTGCCACCACCTGCCATGCCCCCACCTGTGATGCCTCCTTCTCTTCCAACTTCTGTGCCCCCTCCAGGGATGCCTCCATCACTGTCTTCAGCAGGGCCACCACCAGTTCTTCCCCCACCTTCCCTCTCTTCTGCAGGGCCACCACCTGTTCTTCCCCCACCATCTCTCTCTTCAGGGGCACCTCCCCCTATCCTGCCCCTCCCACCACCGTTGTCTTCAGCCACACCTCCTCCAGGAATACCTCCCCCTGGAGTTCCACAAGGGCTACCTCCTCAGTTAACAGCAGCCCCAGTTCCACAGGGCTCTGGTTCTCAGAGCTCACAAGTTCCAGAAAAACCTAGACCGGCACTGCTTCCCACTCCTGTGTCTTTTGGTTCAGGCCCGCCCTCAACATACCACCCTGCATTACAGTCAGAACAAATGAATTCTAAAACTCTGAGCAAATCTGTTCTGCCATACGGTTCCTTCTCATCTGAGCCAGGACTTGGGGACTCTTCAGCTGCTCCATCTCAGTCAGTCACTACAGCCAAGGACATGCCAGTGAGGTCAGGTGGACTGCTTCCAGATCCTCCTAGAAGCAGTTACTTGGAAGGTCCAAGAGGCCCACGGTAGGTCTGCTTTTTTTTTTAAATTTGGCTGTTTTGTTGACTTTTGTTGCATGGGCTCTGATGGAATCAAAAGCTTAATTTATACAATTTTTGTGGTCTCTTTGTACTTTTTAGACATTCCTGGTTTACAGTTAATAACATTAGTATTATTGGCTAATTAGTTGTGACATAATGTCACCTAGAAAAGGTAACATACCCCTATTCCTATAATGTAACTTTTATCCTATACAGTTTGTAGAGATTACAGCCCAAAATGAAAGTAGTGTTTTAAAGTAATGCTTATCACTTCTTATTCACTTTTTAGCTTCAGAAATAATATTTATTATTTATCTTTTTAAAATGCCCGCTTTGTGCTTACAACAGTGAGTATAACAGAACTGAAAAAATCCCTGCCCTCAAGGACCTTACATGCTTTTCTCTCCAAGTTGACCTAAATGATAGTGTTCCTATAGAAAAATACATTCAATCAGTGTTTTTTTCCAGCCGGAAATTGTAATAGAAATACATAGTTCTTATATAGAATTCAGACATTATTTTTAAACGTATAGAAAAAGTCACTTAACTCCACAATTGAGAAATAGTTATTTTAAAAAGTACGTCAAACATAGAACCATACTGAGTATATTGTCTTATAATTTACTTTTTCTGTGTATCTATATTGTTTAGCTTTCCATTTCAGTATCTATGGACCTATATCATTATTTTAAATTTAAATCTTATTTTAACATTTGAAAACTTATGTTTGTTCCCCAGTTTAAAATTCTGAAAACAATGTGGTACAAAATTCCATCCAAAATCAAAGTTGAGAGAGTTGGGTGTAATTAACATGAATTCCTCGGTGTACCAAGAAGCTTTGTTAGAGACCTTACATACCTTATGATCTCAGGGAAGTCTTCTCAGCAACCTGTGAATTGCCGTTTATTCCACATTTACCGTTTATAGACTAGAGCTGAGTGGATAGGTAACTTGGTCAGTCAGGATCAGGTAGCTGGGAGAGTGAACCTGAGTCTAGAAGGTTCCCAAAAGAAAAACACTATTTAAGCACTGTGTTTAATGTTAGTATTCAGATTCATGCTATCAGTGATTACAAATACATTTATAGTCTTGATTTATTTAGCAATTGTCTCATCATCTTGAATTGAATTTGTATTGAGCATTGTCTTTTAGATCTGCAGACTAATTTGCTATCAAGGAAGTACATTCTTAACACTTCCTGAAATGTATATTTCCTGCTCACTTGATTTCTGTCATATTGATGTTTTCTCTCTTTGCATACCAAATCTTGGCCTTGTACATTTAGTACTTAATTTTTTTGTTACCTCAAAGGTACAGTTAATAATCGCAGTGCTGGAAGGATCTTAGCAATGATCTATTGCAATACCTCTCTACAGCAATTCACATTTGTGTTGCATTTTAGTTTGTTATGCTGGATCTTCTGTGCATCACCTTAGTTATTCCTGTCAGTAGTATCATGAGGTAAATAGATAAGGAGAGCTGAGATTTGGAGAGGTATAAATAAATTGCCTTAGATGACATAGCTAAAAAATGGATATGGTAAGATTAGAATCTATGGCCCTTTGAGCTACTTTAAATCCTTTTTACTTTCTTTGACAGGTGGTTGAGGAACTTTGTGTGTATGTGTGCACATGTGTGTGTATGAGTGTGGTAGTGGGTATTGAACCGAGGGCCTTCACATTGAGCTACATCCTCAGCTCTTTTAATTAAAAATAATTTTATATATATCTTTTTCTTTTTTGGTGCCAGGGATTGAACTCAGGACCTTGTGCTTGCGAGTCAGGTGTCAGCACCACTGAGCCAAATCCTTGGCCCTAATTAAAAATAATTTTGAGACAAGGTCTCACTAAGTTGCTTAGGCCGGGCTCGAATATGCAGTCCTCTTACCTCAGCCTCGCAGAGTGCTGCCATTGCAGGTGTGCATTACCACACCCAGCATCAGTTGATAGACTCTGAATATTGGCAGTGTGATAAAGAACACTGCCATAGACAGCATTGACAGTTTCATAGAAAGTTTATTTTTTCCTTTGAACCTAAATGTGTTTTTGTAACTTCTTCTACCTGTTGATTCTAGATCTGCTTCTGTGGAACAACACAGAATAAATTCTATTCTTCTTCTGCAGTATTTGTTTAATATTGCTGTTTAATATTTCTGTTGCTGTTTAATAATTCCCATCATGTCTTACCACCCAGTCTTACCCACTGGACTCTGCCTGTTACTTAAACTCACATTCCCTTTTTTTTCTTTTTCACATTTTCATGGATTTTAGCCTCCTTCTGTTCCACTGCTCACTGTTCTTTGAAGGGCCATTATTTTTGTTAGGCTTCTTCAGAAGAAACGCTTACACAGATGCAGAGGACCATGAGCCCATCTTCATTAAACATAGGTGCTTGTCTAGCTTAACAGTTTGTTTTTGTAAGCACTCTTAAATTTTGACTCCTATTGAGCTTAACATCATTTGGACATCATTTGGCTTCCCGACCTTTTTCACATTAGTTATTAAACTAGGTCTGTCTCACTCTGAACCTATGCAGTTGGTTTTTGTTGTTGTTGTTGTTGTTGTTGTTTAATTGGTTTTTTCTAAGGCCTTACACTTACCTTTACATTTAATCGTGTGTGTGTGTGTGTGTGTGTGTGTGTGTGTGTGTGTGAGAGAAAAGGAGAGTGAGATACCACCCCAAAAAGGTATACATACTTCAGGAACAGAAACACTTCTATAAATATTTTAATACTAAATATCATGATTAAATATCACTAATTATCACAAGTTACCTTTGACCTCTATAATTACAAGAGGTGCTCAAAGTAGTGGCCATTAGCTTCCAGACATTTATTAATATGGCAAACCGCTGCTTGGGTAACCTTGGTCATTGAGACTGCTGCATGCACATGCATTTTCAATTTCTTCTCTAAGGGCTGGCAGTGTAGTGAGTTTTCTGCAATATACCACATCCTCTAGGGTCCCCCATACGAGGATAACACCATCTGTTGAAAAAATATCATACCATTTTTTTTTTCCTAAAGTGTGTATACATTTTTTGGCAGACTATATAGCACATACACACACACACACACGCACACACGCACACACATTTGGGAAACTTGTTGAAAGGGACTGAAGTACTGAAGTAAGAATAATCTACACTATTATGGTAACTTGTGAACTTCCTTTATTAGTTAATTCAGATTTTGCTGTAAACATAACATGATAAGCCACTTTTTTTTTTTTTTTAACAAAACTGGGTAGAAAAACAAGAATTAACACAGCTAAAGTAATTTATCAGTAACATGCTGTGGTTGGGTGTGGTGGTGCATGTCTATAAACCCAATACTCCAGACACTGAAGCAGGAGGATTGCTGCAGGTTTGAGGCCAGCCTGGGCTACATAGTGAGCTTAAGGCCAACCTGAACTACAGAGCGAGACCCTGTCTCAAAAAAGCGAAATAAATAAATATTGTAAATTGCTTTAAATTTTTGCAAAATCCAGATATAGGCTGTTTTTTAAAAGATTTCCAGAAAGTCAAGTGACAAAACTACATCAAATGTTAATAGCATACTGCATTGTTCAGCATCTGGGCTGCTGTTTTGGCACTGTATGTATGTGTATTGTTGGATTCACCAGGTCTTCCAGAAAACTACTGTTGCTCCAATAAACTGTCATATCAGTGGATGTTTATTTCCCAGAACCTTTCATTTTTCAATAATAAATCTTTTTAGTTTAATGGTGACATACAGAGTAGTAGCACAATCTTAAGTATACAACGTAATGAATTTTCTCAAAGTAGGTATACTCATGTTGTCACTACTCAGATCAAAAAATAGAAATTACTAGTGTTCAAGAAGTCTTCTTTGTCTCCGTTTTGAGTCACTTCCCTCCACCCCAAAGATAACCACTATACTGACATTTTATAACATAGAATCCCCATTTTTGGTCTTTATATTAATGATACAATACTGTAATACTCTTTGAGTGTTTTTCATATGACATTGTATTATTATGAGATTCATCCATGTTATGTGTAGCAGTCTCATTCCTGTACAATATTCCATTGTATGAATTATACCATAATTGTTTATCCCTTCTGATATTGATGGTCATTGATGTTTTTTGATTATCATGAAAAATACTGCTATGTGGTTTTGGTGCTGTGTATTTCTTTTCTGGTGTGTGTGTGTGTGTGTGTGTGTACTTAATTTTGTTTAGATATATTGTAAATATGGAATGGAGTCATTCTGTATGTACTCTTTTGAGCCTGGCATCTTTGACACTGTATTGTGAGATTAACCCATGTTTTGTGTTGTAGTAGCTTGTTCATTCTTGTTCCTGTGCTATTCCATTATATGAATATACCACAATCTTTTTAAAGGATTGGAATTGTTTGATCATAGGGTCTGTACATGTTCTGCATTTATATATATTGTTAAGCAGTTTTCCAAAGTGGTTATGTTTACAACTCTCACCAGCAGTGTTTTAGTGACCCAGATTTTTGCATCCTTGTCAACACTATTGTTAAGCTTAAATTTTAGCAGTCTTGGTGGATGTTTAGTGGTATCGTGATAATAGAAGGTATCAGCTTTTCTATCCATTACAATGTATTGGAGATTTCTCTGTAGCACTTTTAATTTAACCCTCTGTATACCAGGAAAGTAGTTGCTAGCATTTACCATCTAGGTCCAATGGACTTTTTATTTTAAATTTTACAGAAAAAGTTTAAAAGATAGTGAAAAACTACTTTAAAAGCTAAATTAAAATTTTGAGAGTGCTGGGGATTTAGCTCAGTGGTGCCATGCCTGCCTTGCAAGCACAAGGTTCTGAATTCAGTTGTCGGTACCAAAAAAAAAAAATAATTTGAGAGTTAAATATGCTTGCTTTGCAACAAGTAAATTTTAACACATAAGCATTACAAAAGATGAAATATTTGTGTTATACATCATTTTAGCAAATCAAGATGGTACAGGTTCTTGCCACAAAATAAATACTTCCTGTTTAATAACTAAGGGGATGACAGCACTATATTTTCTCCTGTTATTAAAAATACATTGATTGGGGCCGGGGAATTAGCTCAGTGGTTCTGCTGCCTGCCTTGAAAGTACAAGGTCCCGAGTTCGATCTCTGGTACCAAAAAAAAAAAATACATTGTTTGCACGGGCTAGGGATGTAGCTCAGTGGTAGAGCATTTGTTTGGCTTGTGTAAGGCCCTGGGTTCAATCTCCAATACTGACAGCTATCATGGGCAAAGGGGAAAGGAACAGACCAGGGATTTGTCAAAGCATGAAGTCATGATGTTAAAGACAGAGATCACATTCACAGAGAGAAAAAGGTAGGCTCCTTTAGTGTTTGCAATGGTTTGGTCCCTTTTCTTGAAGTTATACATATAATTCCAAGTAACCATAATAATGCTTTAGATTACAGAAGTTGTATAAAATCATCTGCTTTATTCAATTAATGTGGTAAGGTGAGACTTTCACAAGATCTATAGGGAGCTGACTGTGGTGGTGCACACTTGTAATCCTACCACTCAGGAGGCTTGAGGCAGGAGGATCACTGCGAGTTTGAGACCAGCCTGGGCTACGTAGCAAGACTCTGTCTCAAAAAACAACAAAACAAGCAAACAGACAAAAAAATCAGGAAAAATCATTAAGATCTCATAATTAATCTTAGAGTTTTGAAAGGATTCAGTGGACCCACATGGTAATTGTGAGATAATATATGTTTTATTAATTTTTAAAAATTAAATATTTTTGTTTAGTACATCTGTAAGAAAAGAAATCATGAAATATCTGTCTTTACAAATAGAACTCTTGCCAGGTATGGTGGCACACGCCTGTAATCCCAGCACTTGGGAGGCTGAGGCAGGAGGATCACCACGAGTTCAAGGCCAGCCGGGACTACACAGCGAGACTCCGTCTCTAATAATAATAATAATAATAATAAAAAACTGTTTAACAGGGTTTTTTTGTTTTTGTTAGAAACTAATTGGATCCAGTAAACCTTGATGAATCCTAAGGGTTAATGTTGTCTCTTGATTAATAGAAATTCTTGATTTTAATTTAATAGTCTAGTTTATAAATCTTTTCCTTTATAGTTAGTACTTTTTGGTATACTGTTTAGAAAACTCCAAGACCATGTACATATTACTCTCCTTTTTTCTGTCTTTTATTGGTTTACCTTTTGTTTTTAAATTAACACTCTATACAGGATTGATCTTTTGTTAGTGTATGGTGTCAGATAGGGATCCAGGTTCCTTATTTTCCATATGGCTATGCAGTAGACCCCAACATTAGTTGTTAAAAGACCATGCTTCCCTACTCTTTTGCAGTGTTTCCATCACAGATCAAGTGTCTAATGTGTTTATTTCTGGTTTCAGTTCCCATGGTCTGTCTGTCTATCCTTGCAACAGTATCACTCTGCTTTAATTACTGTAGTTTTATAATAAATCCTGATATCTGTCACTGTAAGTTCTCTACTTCTGTGCTTCTAGGTCAAGGATTAGTTTCTCTGTAAAGGACCATCTGGTAAATAATTTTATGTTTTGTTAGCCACATTTGGTCTCTGTCAAATTTTTTTTTTCTCGTTTTAATCCTTAAAAATATTAAAAAACCACTCTTAACTATATTTGGCCCATTCCAGTAGTTTGCTGACCCATGTGTTGTATTATCTTGATCATTTTCTTTAGAACCATCTTGTCAGTTTTCTAAACCCTGCTCGAATTTTGATGAGCATGGTATAGAATCTATTGACTATTTTGAGAAATAATTGACACCTTTATAATATCAAGGTTTCTGATTGGTTTTAGGATTGGAATCATGCACCTCGTTCTTTCTATAGCTGTCTTACTTGAATTAGAATTAGTAGGCTACGAGGAACACTTTACTTTTGTTTCCATTTGTTATGATTGCTCATATTTACAGTGATTATTTGTCTTTGGGAATTTTTATTTTAGGACCTTGGTTATGGACAATAGAAGTCAGGCATTAATTTTACAAGAAGACTAAAAGAGAAGGAATTTGATTCCAGAATTTGGTATCTTGTAATTCCCATGGTCTGTTGATGGAACTAAATAGTGATAAGACAATATCTTGCTTAAGGGTAATTGTATTGCATCATACCTCTTAAGTCTTTATACCCAATTTGGAAATTTTATATCAAATTTTAAAATTCTAGCTCTAGAGGGTTTTATACCTAGTTTTAAGTTTTACTTGTTGTTGTCTTTGTGGGGAGGTTGTTTTTTTTTGAGACAGGATTTCACTATGTAGTTCAGGCTGGCCTTGAACTCACGGTGTAGCCCAGGCTGGCCTCAAATTCACAGCAATCTTCCTGCCTCAGCCTCCCAAGCACAATTACAGGCAGGAACCACCACTTCTGGCATAGAGTTTTTATTTTGTAGGGATTTGTGGAACACTTAACAAAATTTTTCTACATATTTAAACCTCAAATGTTTATTTTTCTTTTCATCTAACCAATGAGCCAAAGTGCATGAAACTTTATGATTGTGTTTAGTGAATACATACTATGTTTTTATTATATTTTGAATACATGTCGTTACATGTAATAAAGGTCATAGTATTTTATTGTATTGCTATTGAAATGGTTTGTTTTTATTATGAATTTCTCTTCATATATTTATTCCAAAGGCCTCAAAGCTCTTTACTTTTATAAATGTCAAAAGTTTTGGTTGTTTCTCATTTTGTAACATCTGTGAGTTTTGGAAATTTGAAAATGGAGTAGTGATAAATATTTGCCTTCGTATATATAGTGTTAAAAGTATATTTCAAAAGGTTGCAACATTTTCCTGGTCCCCAAAATGAAAATAAAATGACAGCCTTTGGCTGTTAACCATCACTTTCATCTGAAAGCAAATTACTCTGCCTTTTTATTACTTTTATCAACCCTTCTGCCATGTTTTCTTGTTATCTGTTCCCCTTTTAGTGCCTCTTTTATCCATTCATCCGTTCTTTAAACATGCTCTTTTCTTTGTCTGGAATCCTTTTCCTGCCCTTTTTGCTTTATACTTCTGTTGTTCCTGCACGAAGGGCATTTCATTAGTTGTTGGGACTCTCCCAGTGGTCAGACACAGGGACACTGGTTAGCAGTGCAGACATGACCCATATGTCTTGAATTCTGTTCTGATTGTTGATCTGTTTGTCTCTTCTTCTGGACCATCAGCTCCTTGAAGTTAGATGTGACTATTTCTAACACTAGCATAGTACCTGACAGCAAGTTTTCAATAAATATTGCTTATGCCAAAATATCAGTCATGAGTAAAATTCGCAAGGCATTCACAATTTATTTAGAATAGCAGCATGTTTATATTCAGAATTTGTTATACTACTAGGTAATATTTTGATGAGGTTTCTCGTCCGACTCGGATATTGTGAAAGATAGCCTTGTCTTACCACATTAATTAAATAAAACAGATGATTTTATACAACTAAAATGATCTGAAGTATTATTATTATGGTTACTTGAAATTAATAAATATAACTTCAAGAAAGGGGACCAAACCATTGCAAACCCTAAAGCAGCCTACTTTTTTCTGTCTGTGAATATGTGATCTCCATCTTTAACATCATGACTTCATGCTTTGACAAGTACCTGGTCTGTTCCTTTCCCCTTTTCCCTTGATAGCTGTCAGGTCTTCCCTACTTTGCATAGACCATTTACCCTATTGCTGCTTTCTCAGTCTCAGCAAAGATTTTAATTTCACTTTATAGCCTTAATTTGGATTCCTGTCTCACAGAGGAACTCAAGGCTGTCAGAACCAATAAAACTTCCTCCTAGCCCTTATTTTTACTATGTTCTTTCTTTCTGTCTGTCTGTCTTTCTTTCTTTCTGTTAACAGTAGCAAAGTTTTATTAAAGGTAGGAAAAGAAACGGGCTCTGGAGAGTGAGTTTGGGCCAAGGAAAAGTAGGAAAGGTACACCCTACAGTGTGAGGGCCACCATGCAAGAGAGAACCCAGTGGCCTGTTTGTTTTTTGAGGCAGGGTTTCACTGTGGTCAGTTCAGGGTGGTCTTGAACTCACTATGAAGCCCAAACTGGCCTCTAACTTGCGGCTGTCCTCCTGCCTCAGTCACCCAAATGCTAGGATTACAGGCATGCTCTACCATGCCTAGCCACTGTGTTCTTTCTTGTAGAAGAAGCAGCCCTTCTCCTGATGAGGGCTAATCCTCTCTCTGTGCCTGTTAAAAACATTTTATATTTTTATCAAAGTAAGACATACACATGGTTTTTAAAAACCCAGCAAAATGGCCATCCACTACCCCAATTCACTCTAGATGTGTTCCCTAATGGTACACTTTTTTAATTCTTTGGCTTTCTCTTTGGGTAGCTGTCTTTATTCTTTTTTTTGGTACCAGGGATCGAACTTGGGTCCTTGTACTTGCGCAGCAGGTGGTGAAACCACTGAGCTAAATCCCCGGCCCAGCTGTCTTTATTCTTAACACTAAACAACATGCTACTCCTTTCTTGACTTACGCATTTTCTGTTTGTTTTTTTGAGACAGGTTCTCACTATATAGTTTAGGCCAGCCTTGAAGTCACTGTGTAGCCCAGGCTGGCCTCAAACTCATGGCAATTCTGCCACAGCCTCCCAAATAGTGGGATTACTGGTATGAGCCACTATGCCTGGGTTGATGTATGCATTTTAGATACTATACATTTACTTCCTGTTCTGATAAAAGTTTGTTTCTTACTCTCTAAACCCATCTGCCCAATATATTGGTAACTTTTTATAAATCATTAATTTTTACATGATTTTATACATGTTTATTGTAGAACTAAGTAATGTACTGTAATTATTTTCTTTTGTGTAATACCTTTGTCTAGAATCTCTAGTGCTCTTATCTTTTACAATTTCTTCTTTAAAATAATCTTCCATCCCTGCTCCTGGAAGTACCATCTTCTTTTCTCTTTGGGGTTGACAGAAAGGATCTCTTTCCCAGAGTCACACATTCTTTGGGCTGGTTGGTTGCTCTGCAGATTTTTCATAAGGCTATTAATTACTACATTTTCCTTGACTGTTTGGGGGGATTGGAGTCGAGTGTTAATTGAATTTCATGGCTTCCTGTTAGAATTTAGTGCCTCCTTTTCCCAGAGTGCCTGATCAACTAGCATACTAAGAAAGTGTGGGTAGAAAGTAAATGTTTTGAGTCTTCACATGTCTTAAAGTTTCCTTATTCTCATACTTGTCTGTATAAGTGTAAGTGTGCCTTATCTCAACTTGACTAGCAATGTGGAGATAGAATTTGAAGTTGGATATAACTGTTCCTCAGGGATTTGGGGTCATTGTTGTGTTTTCTTCTGTCACCTAAAATAGCTATTGTGCTGTTTTGATTCTTTTCCTGGTTTGATTACTCCCCCATCCTCCCTCCTGAAACTTTTTTTTCTCTGTAGTGTTGTGAAATTTCATAGTGATTTGTTTGTTTGTTTTAACTGTACTGAGTACTCAGTGTGCTGGGCTCTTTCTGTCTGGAGATTGGAGTCTCTTAACTCTGGGAAATTTCTTTGAGCTATTCATTATGTTTTGGTTTTTTCTTTGTTTTGTTTTGGATGGATGTAGTAGATTTGTTTGGATGTAGTAGAATTTTAGATTTCTTGGATTAATTATTTTTGTCTTTTTTTTTTTTTTTTTTGAGACAGGGTCTCACTGTGTAGTTCAGGCGTGCCTTCAACTCACTATGTAGCCCAGGCTGGCCTTGAACTTGCACTAGTCCTGCTTCAGCCTCCAGAGTACTGAGATTACAGGTGTGCACCACCACCCCTATCATAATTTTGTATTTCTTGAGATACTTTACCTTGTGACCCTTTTTATTGTATTTCTTTGAGAATTTGAAAAAGTTTTCTACAGAGTATTTTGTTTCTGGTTTTTTAATATAATAAATTTAAAAAAGGAAAAAGGAAAAACATAATTCTTGAATCATAGGAATACTTTTTTTTGAAAGAATCTGAGTTTTTTAAAGACTACAATCAGTCTGTTCTTAAGAAATCTCACTGAGGATATCACTTCAAGTGGGATGTGCTTTCATCTTCTATTTTTCACATTAATCTCTGCTTTTTCCAGATTTGTATCCTATTATCTCTTTCGTCTCTTCTTGTTTTAGAGGCGTTTCTCCAATATCAAATGATCCTCTGCTGTCCATTTTTATTTCAGAGTGGGAGACATTGACAAGCTGATTGGGAGCTCTGGGCACATGTATGGGGTTTGTCATCTGTCAGGGTTGGCTTTATTTAGAGGATAGGATAAGGAACTATTTACTACTATGACAGGACCCTCAAATACAAGGATCTAGGGACCTTCAACCTATGGAAAGGTCAGTTGATGGTTCAGAATCTAGATTTAGTCTATGTATCTTTAGCCCCGAGTTTTATTCCTGTCTTTCCCCAGAATCCCTGGTGCCCTCACTCTCCCTGGGGTTCTATGGGATAGCCAGCCCCATCTTTATTTTATTCCCCTTTACTGCCAACACTCTAATGTCATGTTCTTTCTGCTGTGCAAGTTACCACTCATATTTGTTCTGTCTTCCAGAATTTAAAAATTTGTGGTTTGATATGTTGATGCCCCCCATTTATTGTGGGTTTATGTATGTTTAAATTCCTTCTGGTAAGTTTGTAAAGTGTCAGCTGGGTTAGGTTGAACTTCATTTCCAAAATTCCCTTTCTCACATGTTTCTGAATATGGAGGGAAATTTTTGTACCTAACATGAGGCTTTTAGCCCTGAACTTAAAATACTAATCTTCCCCCAAGAACAAGATATAAAGTCCCTATTTTGTCTTTGGGGGTAATGTTCATTCTTCCAGCTAATTCACACTTTCTCTTTGATTCTGTGTAACTTAAATACTTAGATATAATTTTACTATTCACACCTCTTCTGTTAGATGAGAAAGAAAACAAATAACCAAAAATAGGCATATACTATATTCAGATGCACACATGTGAGGAAGAAATGCTCATAATTATTACAGTTCTTATTTCTGTGCCAGGTCATGTGCTCAGAGTTGGTATTTACAACTACCTACTTCCATATCCCTTTTCTCTCAATAAGCACCTCAGCTAGTTCTGGTTCCCTGCCTGATGGGGTGACCTAGACCTTTGTTCCTTTTTTAAATTTTATTGGTACATTTTTAGGTATACAATATAATGACATTCATCTTTGGAAATTTTTACCTTTACGTATTCTATCTTGGTGTAAAGGATATTCAACTGACATTAGACATAGGGAACACCTACAGTGTGAGATTTTCTTTTCTCCACCCCCTGGCCCCCTGCCCCAGGTACCAGGGATCAAACTCAGTACCTTGCACTTGTGAGGCAGGCTCAGTGCCACTGAGCTAAATCCCCAGCCCCATGTTCTTGAAAGGTCTTAGCTGTTAGCAGTCCTGTCTTAATTAGGTTACTGTACCTTTCCATTGACTTTCATTATAAGTCATGGAAGTACTAAAAGGTGTCCTGGAGGACCTTTTATGTTTCATGCATACCCCTCTTTACCCCTATTTCCAGTACTAACCGATTGTCCTCTTAAAAGTCAAATCAGTCAACCCAGCTAGGATGGGAAGTAACTCTTCTTTGCCTATTGATTCAGAACCTCAAAGTATGAGGTTTTAAAAGTTGTAAGAAAAAGCAAAGTTGTAATTTTAACTTCAGTTTGATAAAATCATTATTGTGTTCCCTGGTGGAAGTGTTCCAGCCTTTGAAACTATGACTTTTTGACTCACAAAGCCTAAAGTCACAGGGAAGGGAGCTAAAGATTTTGCCGAACCTGAATTTATTACTCTTGATTGATTTCCCAAACAATGAAACCTTTCATAGTTCTCATTAAAAGCATAAAAGGAATCAAGCTGTTCCCTTAGTCACCTAAGCTAGATACTTTGGAATCATAAAGGCTTTTTCCATGATTAGTTTATTCCCACTGGTTATAAAGTCGTTCAGTTCTACTTTTCAGATCACTCATTTTAACATCTCTTCTACATCCTCTTATTAATCATTGCAACGAAATAGGTATCTCCTCACTTGCTCAGATTGTAGAAGTAATCTTTTCTCCTTATTCATCTGCTATTCTTCTAAAGCAATATTTGGTAGACCATATTTGGTGGCTCTTAAGTGCTTGTAAAGTAATTTCAAACTCCTTAACCAGCTAAATTAATTCATCTGTTATAACAGATCCAAAGGAAGATGGCTTTAACAAATTTGTTCTCTCAGGATTTGTATGATGGCTCAGGAATCCAGGTTCCTTCTGGTTTGTTACTTTACTATCCCTTGGTATGTTGCCCTTATTTATATGGTCAGGATGCTTCAACACTATGTCAGAGCCAGCATGAAAGAAAAATGGTGCTGGGTGTGGTGGTGCCCACCTGTAATCCCAGCACTTGGGAGGCTGCGATAGGAGGATCACCTTGAGTTCAAGGCCAGCCTGGGCTACATAGTGAGTTCAGGACTAACCTAAACTACACAATGAAACCCTGTCTCAAAAAAAAGAATATGACTTTCCCTTTATAGGAACAACCCAGAAGAATGTATGAATCTTTTTCACTCTTTGCCCATTGGCTACAAGTTCTAACTGCAAGAGAGGTTGGGAAAGAGTCTCCAGTCTGGGGACCTAGTTAAAAACATGGATGCTATATTACTGTAGAAAAGAGAGGAATGAGTGGCAGTAGTTTCTGCCACAAGGTATACAAGATCTTGGGGAGACTGATGGTTGCCTGCTTCTTTGCCTTATTTCATAGTATGCTACCTTGCTACGCATTCTTTCCCAGCTCCCCATACTATTCTCCCCTTAGCTTTACCCATGCTAAACTATTTGAACATCCAAACATGTTACAGTGGTATGTACTTCTCTGCCTTTTCTCACATTGCTTCTTTAGCCTAATGTGCTCTTGCCACCTTATTCCCCTCATCTCCACCACACTCCAGCAACTGCTCTCAGAGAATTTGTTTTTCAAGATGCAATTAAGGGCTGGGGATTTAGCTCAGTGGCACCACCCCTGCCTTGCAAGTGCAGGGTCCTGAGTTCAATTCCTGGTACCTAAAAGAAAAATGCAATTGGAGTATCTTCTATTGTATAAAGCCTTTATTGGACAATGCTCCTCTGCCCAGGTAGAATTGACCATTTTCTCCTGTTACCCTTTTGTACACAGATAGACTTTAATCATTACACTTATTGACACTTATTTCTTAAATTCTCTCTCCGCCTGATTATAAAGTCTTTGAGAGCACAGGTGAAATTTGATTCACATATCTCTTAGATGTAATGTAGAGCCTGACAGACAGTGAGTTTGAATTGTTTATTCATTGAGTGAGTCCATAGGACAAACATCTTTACCTGGACTTTTTAAAATGTCAGAACTCACTCTTTAAGATATGGCTGCTGGTTTGGTTTTTGTTTTTTGTTGTTGTTTTTTGTTTGTTTTAATTTTTGTCAGTTAATCAAGATCAGTCCTGGCTCCAACAGTATTTATAATTATGCTAGTTTTTCCTAATTGTTTCATACTTAGTTTTCAGTTTTAAAAGTACTCCGAGAGTTATAGAATTTGTTAATTTTTTCTGTTTAAAATAGTTTTTGTGGCTACCAAGGCAAAATATCTATAATTGCTTTTTAACAACTCACTAGATCAGTGACTTGCTGCAGGAGATGTGTTGAAGTGAAGTAGACAATGCTGACATGATTTCCAAAATCTTTCCTAAGACCTTCTGAGCACTGCCACCTTAACATACTGGTTCTGAGATACAGATGACACAGGATTTGTTTAATGACTGGAAGAGTCATTGTTATAAACAAATTCTAAGGCAAGAATGCCTTCAATATTCTTACATGGAGAATTTCTTTTCTGCTTTACTGTCTTGAGTAATATCTTTTGTTTTACTTGTAGATTTGATGGTCCTCGAAGATTTGAGGATTTAGGGTCAAGGTGTGAAGGACCGAGACCCAAAGGGCCTCGTTTTGAAGGAAATCGCCCCGATGGGCCAAGACCCAGATATGAAGGTCACCCAGCAGAGGGCACTAAAAGCAAATGGGGGATGATTCCCCGGGGGCCAGCATCTCAATTTTATATTACCCCAAATACATCCCTAAGTCCTCGACAGAGTGGACCACAGTGGAAAGGCCCCAAACCAACTTTTGGACAGCAACATCAGCAGCAGCCTAAGTCACAAGCAGAACCTCTTTCAGGAAGCAAAGAATCATTAGCAGACACCAGTAGTAACCAGCAGAAGAATTTTAAAATGCAATCAGCTACATTTCCCATTGCTGCAGATATAAAGGATGCCAAGGCGGCTCAGTCAAATGAGAATCTAAGCGACTCTCAACAAGAGCCACCTAAAAGCGAAGTCTCGGAAGGGCTCATAGAGACTTCTGATTGGGACCAGAATTCTCAAAGTATGGAGACTCAAATGGACAAAGCCCAAGCTGTTACTCAGCCTGTATCTCTTGCAAATAAACCTTTACCTTCTCAATCTACTTTTCCCTCAAAAACAGGGGCCATGGAGGGAGAAACAGCAGTAGCAACATCATCATCATTAATGGCAGATGATTTTAAACCTTTGGGTATTGGTCTGCCCCATTCAGAAAACAACCAAGATAAAGGGCTGCCTCGGCCAGATAGCAGAGATAATAGATTAGAAGGCAGTCGAGGCAGCAGCTCATCCTACAGAGGTCCTGGGCAAAGCAGAATGGAAGACACACGGGATAAAGGACTAGTAAACAGAGGGCGAGGCCAGGCAATCAGTCGAGGCCCTGGGTTGGTCAAGCAAGAAGACTTTCGTGATAAAATGATGGGTAGAAGAGAAGACAGTCGAGAGAAGATGAGCAGAGGAGAAGGCAGCCGGGACAGAGGGTTGGTGAGGCCGGGAAGCAGTCGGGAGAAAGTGCCAGGTGGTCTGCAAGGCAGCCAGGACAGGGGTAGAGCTGGCAGTCGAGAACGAGGACCACCTCGGAGGGCTGGGAGTCAGGAGAGAGGACCCCCTCGAAGGGCTGGAAGTAGGGAGAGAGTACCACCCCGAAGAGCTGGGAGCAGGGAGAGGGGACCTCCTCGAGGGCCTGGCAGTCGGGAAAGGGCACTGGGCAGACCAGATTTTAGTCGTGATAGAGGTCCATTCAGACCAGAACCAGGAGATGGTGGGGAGAAAATGTATCCATATCATCGAGATGAGCCTCCTAGGGCTCCATGGAACCATGGAGAAGAGAGAGGGCATGAAGAGTTCCCATTAGATGGCAGAAATGCTCCAATGGAACGAGAAAGGCTTGATGACTGGGATAGAGAGAGATACTGGAGAGAGTGTGAGCGTGACTATCAAGATGATACATTAGATTCATATAACAGAGAGGAGAGGTTCTCAGCACCACCATCTAGGTCTCATGATGGAGATAGGCGAGGCCCTTGGTGGGATGATTGGGAGAGAGATCAGGATATGGATGAGGATTACAGCAGGGAAATGGAGAGAGACTTGGGCAGGGATGTGGATCGGATTGGAAGACCCATGGATATGTACGATAGAAATTTGGATAATGAGTGGGACAGAGATTATGGGAGACCACTGGATGAACAAGAATCACAGTTTCATGAACAGGATATTCCATCTCTTCCACCTTTACCACCCCTCCCACCTCTTCCACCTTTGGATAGATATCGGGATGATAGATGGAGAGAAGAAAGAAATCGAGACCATGGTTATGACCGAGATTTCCGTGATAGGGGTGAGTTGAGGATTCGAGAGTATCCAGAAAGAGGAGATACATGGCGGGAAAAGCGAGATTATGTTCCTGACAGACTGGACTGGGAAAGAGAACGGTTGTCAGACAGATGGTACCCATCTGATGTGGATAGACATTCCCCCATGGCGGAACATATGTCCTCCTCACATCATTCCTCTGAAATGATGGGGTCCGATGCAAATTTAGACTCTGACCAAGGCCTTGGAGGGGTAATGGTTCTCAGTCAGAGGCAGCACGAAATCATTTTGAAAGCTGCACAAGAACTGAAAATGCTTCGGTAAGTTCATTCCTAAAGATCATTTCTTTTAGTTGAAAACACTTTTCAGACTGCTCTTTTTTAAATGATATGATATATTTGAATGGAATCATTTTACTTTTTTATCATATACTTTCAGTTTATATTTCTGGTCATTCAGTGCTGTTTGGGGGTTAGCATGTGTATTTAGGAACTGTTAATTTTAAGTGTATGGCCTGAGATGTGCAAATTGATTGCTGTTCTTGGTCTTTGTAGATGTGTTCCTGGCATGCCTTGCCTGTGCATGTTTCAAGGGTTAAACTTCAACTCTTTAGGGCTCTGGCTTTCACAGCACTCATATGTAATTTCTATTTTTTCCTAGTAGACATTTTGTTCCATGGTATTAGATCTGATAGACTTCATGTTCACTAATCTTTGATATGACTTTGGAAAGTATGTTTTTCTCTGTTGCAGCTCAGAATGGTTTGCCTGGAAATGTCTTCAGATTTGTCTGTTGATACTTTTTTTATCTTTCATTATAATTAGAAGCAGATATTTCTACCTAGGGTTGATACTTGTGTCTATATAATCAACTATTTTCTTTGTGAGATGGCGAATAGAATTTGGATTTCTTGATTTATAATCAACTATGTATAGGTGTCTACATAATGCTTCCCGTGTAGTAGTAATAATAACAAAGCTAACAGTTTACTGCATGTGTAACTCTGTGCCTAGGAATTGTGCTACATGCTTTGTGTACAATAACTCGTTTAATCTTTACACCAACTATATGAGCTGAGGTAAGAACTGAGGAGTCAGTAACAAATTGCAAGCTTTCTTAGTGTTTTGAGAAAGTAAATTAATGGTTAGGTTTTGATCAGTTCTAATGTATCGTGTCTCTCACCTCTGGTCGCGTTTGTGGATGATATGAATTGAATTTATAACTGAAACTTTAGGACTAGAAAAGAAAATACTAGGAAAGCTAATTGTGGGTACAGATGAAAGACCAGATGCCCTAGGCAGCAAAATGGATCTCTCTGGTCAATAGTAGAGCCTGCGGCTTTTATTTTTCCTAGATTGCTCATGAAGAAGATGTGAAAGCATGCCATCAAATAATTACCTGTTCACTTTTAAATTATAGGCATCTCTAATCCATACCTACTTTGTACTGGGCACTGCACTAATAATTTAGTGTACATTGTCTTAGCCCTGCTATCTCAAATCCTATCTCAAATCACTTCACAGATGATATTAAGACTCAGTTAAGTGCACTTTGCTAATAAGTAGCAGACTCAGAATTTGAGTTCAGTCTGTCTGACTCTAAAATCTGTGTTGTTTATGGAGAACACCAAACTGATTGGTGTTGCTAAGCTGCCAGGGTTTCTTTCCTTTTCATTTAAAAATTTCTTTTTAATTTATTATTACCTTACATAGAAATGCTGGATAAAAGGTGGTATTTCTTTATCATCCTTTTAAAAAAGTTCTTTCTAGGCAATATAAACATAATCAAACAAATTATATTGTGATAATTGTGGTCATAGTTGAATACAAGTAGGTTATGTCATATCTGTTTAAAGTCAAGAATATCATAACGAGTATTTATATGGTGCAGAAAATAGTCTTATGACTTTGTGTCCATTTGGATCACTACACTGAACAAAATATAAGGAGAAAATTGTGAAAAGCATAGAGGTTACAGAGTTTACATATGTTTAAGATCAGTATTGTAAGGAAAAGTAAAATGAATTTAGCAAAGGGTTTAAAGAAAAACCCAAAGTGTTACATAATTAATCTTTAGGAATATGAATTACTTTTAAAGATATAAACTGACACATGTTCTCACTGTCTACAGTAGTTACCATAACCTAAAATGCCCAGAAGAATCAGTTAACAAAAACGAGTGAAATTGAGCCAGATAGAGTTCCCTGGAGTATGATGAGGATTGTGATGAACTGCTTCATCTAACATGGGCAACCACTACTTCACTCACCTAATTGTTGGCATGTGAAAATGTAGGATTAGGGTTACCAAAACTCTTTAAAATTCGAATTATTTATTTATTTGTTTATTTTTATTTATTTATTTTTTTTTTGCAGTGCTTGAGTTCAAACCTTGAGCTTTGTGAATGCTTAGGCAAGTGCTTGAATACTGAGTTACACCCCCAGCCCTAAAATCTGAATTTATATGCTTGGTAAATAATGACAGTGAAATTAAATTTTTAAAATTGATGTGAAAGCCAAGTTTAAAAAGACTTTTTTAAAGCTCATGAGTCACCATTTTTCAACCTGTGGTCTAAACAGTATCAGAAAAAAATAGAGATGTTTTGGTTGGATGAAAGAAAAACATGAGAAATAGATGATATATTAGAATAGTCTAGGCAATTTGTAGAATCTGTCCTTAAAGATTGTCAGTACTTTATTTATAGATCTTAGATAACTAATGAGGTTACCTACATAAGAGCAAGCAAATATTACCCCAGAATTACAGTTTGGTCACTGCAGAAGGTTTTAAAAAAGTTTTTAGGTCCCTCTCTTTTTAAATTTGATATTAATTGTAGTCATTTAGGAATGATGTAAACATGTTTTATGTATAGTGGCAATTTTGTTTGTTTACAGGGAACAGAAAGAGCAGCTTCAAAAGATGAAAGACTTTGGGTCTGAGCCACAGATGGCTGACCATCTACCACCCCAGGACTCGAGATTGCAGAATACCTCAAGACCTGGGATGTATCCGGTATGGGAAAATATATGACCAGAAAATGTGATGGTTTCTGCTTTGCGTATTTAAATGTTGCTGGACCTTACTTTATTACAATAAGTATAAATTTCTTATATAAAAATTTGGGAAGTATACTTTGGGAAAGTAAAAGTAACTAACAATTGAACATCTTTTTTTGAAGAGGAGGCTAGTTGAGACAGTTTGTAGAAGGGTCTCAATTTGTAGTTCAGGCTGACCTTGAACTGACTACCCCAAGGTAGCCTTGAAGTCATGGCAGTTTTCCTGCCACAGCCTCTCCTGAGTGCTGCAGTTACAGTAGTACACAGTGATGCCTGGCTTGACCTTTGAACATCTTTAAATATGGTCAAAAATGTGTAAGAGGGGGCCGGGGATGTAGCTCAGTGGCCCATCTGGCAAGTGCAAGGTCCTGAGTTCGATCCCCAGTACCAAAAAAGATAACTGCCAATAAAGAATAAACCACAAACTAGGAGAAATGGGAAATAAGTGTTTGAATCAGGCTTGCAAAGAGTAAAATGCCTTTGGAAAAAGAAATGTAAACATGCACACAACAGTGGCAACCCCTCTTGAAAGAATTACTAAGTGTTCTATTCAGTTTGTCTGATTGTTTCCTAGGACTTATGTTTTGCATTGGTCCCACCCTCGACACACATTATTGTCTACCAGACAACTGAAAGGAATACAAGAGAGAAGCCTGCTGGAGTTTGTTTCTCACTGGAGATTTCTGCTTTTGAGGAGAAGATAGGTTTCTAGAGCTGAGGATATGGCTCACAGCTGAGGTTCTTAATCAGGGGGTGAACCTCAGAATTATTAATGGAGGTTGTTATATTTAACATTTTTATTTTAAATTGACACTAATTTTACGTATTTATGGAGCACAGTGACATTTCAGTATGTACATATAATAATGATCACATCAGAGTAATTGGCAGTGTTATCACCTCAGATATTTATAATTTTTTGCATTGGGAACATTCAAAAATTCTCTCTACTAGTTATTTTGAAATATTGGATTAATAGTTGTCAACTGTAATTACCCATTGTACTATAGAACATTAGAAGTTGTTTCTCCTATTCAGCTGTACCCTTTCCCTGTTGCTCATCCTTTTCCTAGCCTTTCCCCTCTTTTCCCCTACACTTCTTCCCAGGCTTTTGTTTTTGATTTAAACCAATGGCCTGACCCTACCCACAGAAGTTTAGGTTTGGGTTGGGGCCTGGGACATTTGAAACTAAGTAGGTTAAAGAGAAGAAAGAGAGAGCGTGCGTGGTTTTGTGTGTGTGTCTGGAGGTGGGGTAATAATATCGAGGATGAATGTTTTTCTTTTTTTAAATACATAATATTTACATTCGTTTTGAGGAAGTGATGTGTGTGTGTGTGTACAATATCTTGATTATTTTCTTAACCCCCAGTCTGAGACAACCACTAATCTTTCTGCTTGTCTCGTTTTGCCCTTGTTTTGGTACCGGGAATCAAACTCAGATCCTTGCACTTGCGGAGCAGGCAGCAGAACCACTGAGCTAAATCCCCGGCCCCTTGTTTTGCCTTTTTGAGCATTTTGTATAAATTGAATCATATAATATGTGGTTGTTAATGTCTGTCTTCTTTCATTCAGCAGATATTTTCAAGATTCATCCATGTAATAGCATGAATCAGTACTTCATTTCTTTTAATTGCTAAATAATGTCCATTATATGGATATACCACACTGTGTTTATCCATTTAGCAGGTGATGGACATTTGGATTGTTCAGTAATGTTGCTATGAGTATTTGTGTGCAAACCCTTGGGTGGACATGTTTTTCTTCTTTTTTTTGGTACCAGAGATCGAACTCAGGACCTTGCGCTTGCGAGGCAGGCAGCACCACTGAGCTAAATCCCTGGCTCTTTGTTTTTCTTGAATACATACCTAGAGGTAGAATTGTTGGGTCATATGTAAATTTGTTTGACTTTTTGAGAAACTGACAGCCCATTTTCAAAGTAGTGGCACCATTTTACATTCCCACAAGCAATCAAGAGGTATCTTCTTTCTCTGCGTCCTTGCCATGATTTGGTTTTTTCTTTTTTTTTTTCAGTACTGGAAATTGAACTTAGGACCTTTCGCTTGCCAGGCAGATGTGGCGCCACTGGGCTACATCCCTGGCCCTTCTTTCTATTTTGTTAATTTTAATCACTCTAGTGGGTATGAAATGCTGTTTCATTGTGGTTTTAATCAGTGCTTTCCTAATGGCTTGATGTCAAGCATCATTTCATGTGTGTCTTAGCCATTTGCACATCTTCTTTAGAGAAATATCTATTCCAATCTTTTTGCCTTTATACATTTTTATTATATGTCTTATGAGTTATGAGCTTTATATGTTCTGAATTCAAGTTCTTTATTAGATATGAGATTTACATATATTTTCTACCTCTCAGGCTTGTCATGTCATTTAAGTTTTTTGGGATTTTTTGTTTTTTTTGTTTTTGGTACTGGGGATCAAACTCAGGACCTCGCGCTTGCCAGGCAGGCGCTGTGCCACTGAGCTAAATCCCCAGCCCACTTGTAAGTTTTTAATGGACCCAGTTTATTAAGTTTTTATTTTAATTTCTCCACTGATCTGTGACAACATGATGGAATGCCCATTTACTATGCCATTTATTCTATTTTCTAGCCTCCAGGGTCCTATAGACCACCCCCTTCTATGGGTAAACCACCAGGTTCACTTGTAAGACCCTCTGCTCCACCAGCAAGATCATCTGTTCCTATGACCAGGCCACCTGTGCCAATACCACCACCACCACCTCCACCTCCTCCACCTCCTCCTCCTCCACCAGTGATAAAGCCACAAACTTCAGCTGTGGAACAGGAACGTTGGGATGAAGATTCTTTTTATGGACTCTGGGATACAAATGATGAACAAGGACTGAACTCTGAATTTAAGTCGGAAACTGCAACAATTCCGTCTGCCCCAGTATTACCACCTCCACCTGTTCACTCTTCCATTCCCCCTCCTGGCCCAATGCCTATGGGTATGCCACCAATGTCCAAACCACCTCCAGTACAACAGACTGTTGATTATGGCCATGGCCGAGGTAAGTAATAAGGGTGAACTTGTATTTGGGGTTCTGCAGGAATTAACTTTAGCTTCACTCTTACAAAATTTTATCCCTGGTTTTTTGTTTTTTGTTTTTTTTACCAGATATGTCTACTAATAAAGTAGAGCAAATACCCTATGGAGAAAGAATAACCCTACGCCCAGATCCACTACCTGAAAGGTCAACTTTTGAAACAGGTAGGATTCCCATAGAGATTAATATTTTTAAACCTAATTTATGCCCTAATTATGACTGGATTTTTCTTTTAGTAAGATTATCTGGGCCTTCCCTTAAGACAGATGGAAGAGTCTTAAGTTGAATTTAAGGCAACATTTTATAGTTGTTCTAAAATCAGATTTGTACTTTTCTGCTTTATATCCCCAAAAGCATATGGTTCTTATTTTGTATTAATTGTTTTTGTAGATCATGCAGGCCAGCGAGATCGCTATGATAGAGACAGAGACCGTGATCCTTATTTTGATCGAGATTTTAAAAGGGATCGGGAAACCCATAGAGATCGAGACCGGGATCGTGTTATTGACTATGACCGGGATCGATTTGATAGAGATCGCCGGCCCCGGGATGATAGGTATGGTATGAAAATATCTTTGGTAGGTGTGCAAATTGACATGTTTTTAGTTCAACAAAAGTTAGTCTAAAGTAAATTTAGTAAATGGCATTTTCTCGTGTGTGTGTGTGTGTGTGTGTGTGTGTGTGTGTGTGTGTATAAAATTTAAGAGAGGGGAAAGCAATTCCAGATCAGCTTTCAGGAAAGTAGGTACTTGGGTTTTGCTAGTTTGAATTCCAGAGAATTTAATGGGAGAAAGAGATAGCCAGAAAGGAATGGAAATGGTATTGTCATTGAAAGTATAACCATTACTTAATTATAGCCAAGTGGTTTATTTTTACAATTCATGAGATTTTTAGATGTGTTTACGAAAGGCAGATCTAAATGAAAAACAATCAAAATATAAATATTGGTTTTGTAGAGTAACTGCCCATAGAGAGGATTGGACAGATGTAGCATTATAAAGCAGAGACCTCCAAATATTTTTTACTTACCAAAGTACTTCCTATTACACTTTTTAGGACTCAGTCATATCGAGACAAAAAAGACCATTCCTCATCCAGAAGAGGGGGATTTGATAGGCCATCCTATGACAGGAAGTCTGACCGACCAGCCTATGAAGGCCCATCCATGTTTGGAGGTAGAGCTATATCTTATTAACTGTAAGGATATTGAGAATGTACACAGTTGGAGAGGGGTTACATGTTACATTATGGATGTAAACTTTCCAAGTAAAATGTACTTGAGGATTTCTCAAAGATGACAGCATTCTATCAAGAATAGCAGTGTAATTAATGAAATAAATCATTTTTATATTATTAAAGAAATTTTGAAAAATAAATATAAAGTCATAATCCCACTACTCACTGTACTACAACTATTATAATTTTGTGTATTTTTCTTCCATTCTCTCTTTGCAAAGTATAAATGCAGGACAGTTGTTTTTTTTTTTCTTCCAGTGCTAGGGATCAAACCCAAGGCCTCACACATACTAGTTATACCCCTAGCTCTAAATGCACATATTTATTGTACTTGTTATAATTGATAATTGCACCATACACTTATGTAAAT
Source organism: Heterocephalus glaber (assembly GCF_053883595.1). Lineage (NCBI taxonomy): Eukaryota > Metazoa > Chordata > Mammalia > Rodentia > Bathyergidae > Heterocephalus > Heterocephalus glaber. Next base: position 14,940,780 of record NW_028258379.1, read on the forward strand.
CTATTAGAGGCTCTGTGACATTTCATTGAGTAGATAAAATATAAGATCCTTATTTTGGACATGTAGGTTGTTTTTTTACTGCTGTAAGTTGCATGTAAACTAGAAACTCATACATGTAAGATTAAGCTTTCATAAGCGGGTGACTCTTGTTCCTAAAACTATAAAGCAGAAATTATAAAATTATCAGTCATGCTTGGAATTATATAGCAAAGTATTTAGTATTCTTCTATACCTTGTTACTTAATATAAACAAAGACAAATTCAATATTTTGCAGACATTGTTTTCCTGTAATATACCTAAATCTGTTATTTTCTTGATTTCAGTAGATTTATATTAAACTTTCTCTAATTTAAAAGTGGTCTTCAAATCATTAAACTTAGTCTGAATTATAAATAAGTTAAAAGCTGAGAGTTGTGCTCACTTCGGCAGCACATATGCTAAAAGCTGAGAGTTAACGTTCAAAATAATTATTATATGAGTAGTAATTTCATTCAACTGCTGGAAATCCAGAACGAAGAACTTATCCAGAGGAGCGAATTCCCCTGCCAGCTCCTTCCCTAAGCCACCAGCCACCTCCAGCTCCCCGGGTGGAGAAGAAGCCTGAATCAAAGAATGTAGATGACATTTTGAAACCACCAGGGCGCGAGAGCAGACCTGAGAGAGTGAGTCTTTTTCTTTTTCTTTTTTATGGTTCTAGGTATTGAACTGAGGGGTTTACACATGCTAGGCAAGAAGCCTACCATTGAACTATAGCCTAGCCCATAAGTAAATCCTGAGGTTAACTCATTTTCTTATAAATCCAAAGATGATAAGAGATCTTTTAAATATCTTGAATAGAAATTCCCTATCCTTCTGCAACATAGAAATAATCAGATTTAAGGCATCTTACCATCACTAAATCACCATATAATCTCATAAAGTACTTATCCTATACAGTAATAAAGAAGTTAAGAGGTAAGTTTCTTGTCAAAAATGTTGAAAACTTTAAAAAATAATTCATGAGAGCTCAATTAATTGCATTCTGAAGAGGGGGAAAGTACATTTGATCTTATGGTATGTGGAACAAAAAGAAAATTAGGAAACTTGGTAGCTTAGGCATAATTTCTTAGTGACTTCCAGATGCATACATTCTTTCAAATTTGTCTTGTATTGCAGAATAATTAGACTTTATTTGAATAAACTAATACTAAATATTTCAGCCAGATATTTTGATTCTGTGTATCTAGAATTAATAGATCATTGTTTTATGGTCTTTTGGGGTCTAGTATTAAAGTACAGCCGCTCGAGCCTTCCCGTGGTTGCTGTTTGCATGATACGGTAGTCCACTCTTACCGTAGTTTACTTTTTGCAGTTTTAGTTACCCAAGATTAACAGTGGTCTTAAAATATTAAATGGAAAATTTAGAAATACACAGTTCATCACGTTAAAATTATGTGCTATTCTTTCAGTCATGTAGTGAAATCTTGCACTGTCCTTCTCTGATCTCCCCAAGAAATAAATCATTTCTTTGTCTAGCATGTCCACATCATATACACTGCCCACTAGTAGCTATCTTCATTATCGGATTGACTGTCTTGTTTTGTTTTGGTGCCAGGGATTGAACTCAGGACCTTGCGCTTGCAAGGAAGGCACCGTGCCACTGTGCTAAATCCCAGCCCTTCAGATTGACTATCAAAGATGGCAGTGCTTGTATGTAGGGCTTGGTACTATCTATGGTGTCAGACATCTGCTAGGAGTCCTGGAATAGATCCCGAATGAGTAAGGCCATACTACTGTATACTGTTTACCATCTCTTTACTTTCATTCTGTATCTGTTTGTATCTTTGAGTGCAGAATGATTCCTATAGACAGCTAGAGTTTTTTTTAATGCAATCTGAAAGCCTCTGCCCTTTTTAGTTTTCTCTTTCAGGGCTGGAGATCATACCTGAGGCCATGGGCCAGGGATTTAGCTCAGTGACACCATGCCTGCCTCATAAGTGCAAGGTCCTGAGTTTAATCCCCCATACCAAAAAAAAAAAAAAAAACCCTGAGGCCTTGCACATGTTAGAGAAATCACTACCACTGAACTGCAACCCACACACATACACACCCAGCGTCTACCTTTTGATTGGATTGTTTAATCCACTGAAATTTAATTTTAAAAAATTTTTTAATATAATTGACTTAATTTTATTTTTAGGTTGTTTGTTGCAAGTGTATTCATCGTGTATTCTGCAACATTGCTGAACTCATCAATTACAATTTTAGTGGATTCTTAGGATTTTCTGTATATAAGATCATGCCATCAGCAAATGTAGTTTTACTTCTTCCTTTTTAAGCTAGATACCTTTTATTTCTTTTTCTAGCCTAATTTTTTAAATGTTTGGTAAAATTCAGTGATGAAACCACTGGGGCCTGAGCCTTTCTTTTTGGGAAGTTTTGTTTTATTGCCAATCCAGTCTCTTTACTTGTCGTCAGTCTATTCAGATTGGTTATTTTTTCTTGAGTAAGTTTTGGTAGTCTGTGCCTTTCTAGAATTTTGTCCATTTCATCTAAGTTATTTCATTTGTTGGCATGCAGTTGTTTATATATAGTCCTTTATAATCTATTTTTAAAATTTCTGTCAAGTTGTTAATAATGTCCCCCCCCCCCCCTTTTTTTTTTCAGTTCCAGGGATCGAACTCAGGTACTTGCGCTTGTGGAGCAGGCAGCGGAACCACTGAGCTAAATCCCCGGCCCATTCCCCGCCCCTTTTTTTTTAACTTCAAAGTTACTTTATTTTTCCCATGAGAAGAAAGACTAAATATCTGAAAGAATAACATTGCTAGATATTTATAAACAGGATGTGCAGATTGATTCCAGGTCAGTTCTGACACAGGGACTTTAGAATTCTCTCTCAGGAAATGAAATACTTGAATAGAGTTAATTCCTTTTGTATTCTTCTTTTGCATAGTGACTTTATTGATCCATCTGCGGATCGTGTGCTTTCATCCGCTTCTTTGATCTCACCCTCTGATCCAGACTTATTTGATTTATTCCCCTCTTCTTGCCCTTTTATGACTTCAGCTTCTTCCCTCTTTTGCTCAGGTTCACTTTCCTCTTCTTTTTCAAGAATTTCACCGTCACTTTGTTTTCCTCCTGCAAGTCCACTGGCTTCTCCAGGGCTGCTTTTTCTTCCACTTCTTGCCCCCTTTTTTTGAGACAGGGTCAGGCTGGCCTTGAACTCACTATGTAGCCCAAGCTGGCCTCCAACTCATAGCAGTCTGCCTCAGCACCCAACCACCCTTGCTGGGATTATATGCATGCACCATGACACCCAGCTCCCTGTTTGATTTCCGATCATTTGAGTCCTCTCCTCCCCTCCCTTCCCTTCCTTTGCCTCCCTTTCTGTCTTTCATGTTAGCCTAGGTAAAAATACCAATTTCATTGATCTTTTCAAATAACTGGCTTTTGGTGTTTATAGTCTGTTTTCTGTTGTATTAGAAAATACCTGAGCCTGGGTATTAACAATAAGCAAAAGAGTTTTGTAGGGGACAGGGGAAGGGGACGTTACCAGAACCTCTGCAGTTAGTCCTGGTCTCCTGCGAGCCACGGCAGCACACGGCGAATTACAGGAAAGGTAGAAAAATGAGACCGAGAAGAAGCTGAGCTTTGGGTCTGATCAGTGCTGCTCTAGGCAGCAAAGACAAAAGCCCCCAGCTTACCACACCTTGTATTCAGTACATCGGGAGAAACAAATGTAACAGATGACTTGCAGAGAGTTCAGTAGTTCACATTGGGATAAACAAGGTGTAACGGAAGGCTTGCAGAGAGTTCAGTACATCTCCGGCAAACAAGATGTTAATCAGTCCAAGAACAATGAGGAACTGAGCAGATGTTTGTTCTCCCAGGATGTTTCTTGTCCTGGAGAATCACAGCATCACTGGATCACTGAAGTCTCAGTTGTGACCGGAGGCCAAACTGGAGTTGTTCTGTAGCTGGGCTGTAGGCAAGAGAACTAGGCTAACCAAATGATTTATCCCTAGAATTATGTAGCATTGCTCCCAACATATCTCCCTTTCTTTTTGTTTTATGTGAAGGAGTTTTATTGAAAAGCAAGCACACCCAACAATGGCTTGTCCCTATGTAGTGTAAGGATTTATAGTTTGACTGGCTTAGCTGTCTATAATAAGCATAATTTTTCTTAATTGGGGCTGTAAAAGGATTAAAAAATCTAACAATTTGTTTTTAAACATTGGGTTTAAAAACTTAAAACTTTTGTTGAACTCAAATAACTATTGTCTTTAGTTATACTTTTCTACTGGGTGTTTAAGACCAAGTTACGGTGAGACCTATATTAAATAAAATCAATCTCTTGTTATCTAACAAGGTCAATTAAGTCTCCACAGGCACTGTCTTGGAACCATGCATAGAGCCTCTTAGCTCCTCTGTCAGTGTCACCCATCAGGATATGTCACGGCCTTGCTTGACCATGTTGCTTCCTGTGAAAGCATGGGAGATTTTTTTCCTCCAGGTGACATTCCTTTGGCACACTTTTTGTTGGATCTTTACTGTTTTGGTGTTCAGCAACCTCCCTGCTCAGGAGGTTGGATGACTCACCAAAAATGCAGGATCTCAGAGATGGTTCCCTCATGTGCTGGATCTTTTTGTTATTGTTGTTGACCTTGGAGGGCCAGGGCCAAAATATTGGCTGCCTTCTTAGCCCAAATACCTCTTCAGTTTTGGTCTCTAAACTTTGGTTGTTGAACACCCAGAAGAGAAGATCAATAACATTAGCATTGTAAGAGGAGTAGTGAACTCAATTTTTATAATTTTACCTGGATATAAGCATTTTGGAATAAAAATATAGCTAAACTGTTATTATTGCCAATGATAGTTGCTGTTGTGGTTGGATCCCTGAGTAGCTATCTTTTTATAGGACGTCATCTAAGGAAAATATATCAGCCTACAAGTGTGCCTATTTTCATAGGTGGCTGGAACATAAGAGAAGGGCAAATACCTGAATCAAAAGGTTATTACCATAAACAATGTTAGAAGGCCCATACAATTAGAGGGCATGAATACATTTTGTACACCAGAAAAGGAGCAGTAATAAATATCACAGTTACATAAAACCTTATGTTCTTCACTGTAGTTTGGTACCAAAAACCATCTTTCTAATAACACTCTTTTTTATGATACAGAAATTAAGTTTTTGAAGATGACCAATGTGGACATATTACAATAACATATTCAGAACATAACCAATGTAAACATTTTACAATCACATTTTAGCGCTTAAACATCAATGATAACCAATGTAATCAATTTATAACATATTTAGAATTTAAACTTCAATGATAACCAATGTAATCAACTTATAACATATTTAGAATTTAAGCTTCAATGATAACCAATGTAATCAATTTATAATAACACATTGAGACAATATTTGTTGTGGTGTGTCTCCCATAAGATTATAAAAATTACTAGGGGGGTCGGTCCCTTTAGTGAATTAAGACCAGAATAATTATTTTCTGGGTGGCCACTTCTTTATTCACCGAAGGGAGTACCCACAGTCTCTATTTTGACAAACAAAGAATAAGAATATATATATCTTCCTATTTTACAACTGCTTATTGCAATTTGATTATTGCATGTAGTTGACAATATACATTACTTTTATAAAATAAATCTCGGTGGCACTTTGATCAGTTAGCAACCTGGGAAGGAAGGCATGCCTTTAATTTAGTAACATTTATCTGTAAGCGAATTTAACAATAGGTGAATATCTTTTTTTAAAAAAAAGTTTTTTGAAAAGGTGAAAAGGAAAAGAAAAAAAAAATTGAGCTCAGCTGTACAGACAAACAACAGACAACAGACAAACATATAAGACAATTTACAAAATTAGAGTGCACTCAAATATATTTAGCCAAATTGAATCGTAATATCCTTTTTATGATTATTAGATTTATAATTGTATGACTGGTCAAAAACTTTGGAATAGTCAATTAACAGAGATCTCGAGATTAGAATCAGAAGGAATGAAAGCACTTTTATACCTGTAAATATAAAAGGAGCATTTTGAAGTTGTCCCCCACCTTCATAAATTTTTTACCATAAATCTATAATTATCATTCCTCTGGGGCCATCATCTCAGTCCTGGACCCTGCCATGGATTTGTTGGTTGTCGCTGGTGAGGTGGGTCCCTGAGGTGCAGCTGGCTCATCGCTTTCAGCCAGGGTGCTATCACTGATTCCGTGAGATGTTGGCGGTTCCACCAGCGTGACCCACGGTCTCACATTCCAGGAGGGCAGCCACAAGATGTTTTCATTATCTGTTAGGGCACAGGCGAAACCTCTCCCCCACGTTATTAAGGCAGGAGAAATTTTTTGACATATGGCCTTTTGTAATCTTAAAAACAAGTTTAATAATTTAGGTTCTAAGGTAGAGTAGACCATAGCTCCTTAGTCTTTGAGTCAACCAAACTGTGTAAGAGGAATCATTTAAAATATTAAGAGGTTGGGGAGGGAAGTTTTCAATCACAAATATAATGGCTAGCAACTCTGACCTCAGTGGACTAAGGCCCAAGTGGGGAGCGGTCAGGGGAGAGACAATTACCCCTTTGCCAGGCCTCACAGAGAGCGGTACCTACACGTTCCCATGATATTAAGTTAAACTGTCCCTTCCTGGGGAAAAGATGGGACATACATTTGCATGTCTTTTAACAAATCTTCACAGCACCCTTACGTACTGAGTACATAGCTTGCTTTAACAGCGACTTAAGTAATTTGGCAAAGTTACGCTGTTCTGTTGACAGAGACTGACCCATAGTTATAACTCAGCAAAGATAGAAAATTACCCCCAGCTGGACACACTTACCATCGGTGTCCCTCGTCCTAGTCCGGAAATCGTCCTGGGAGATCCGTGTGCTGTCTCTTACTGCAAGTTTGTCTCACAGGCGAGTTCACCCCTGGATCCGATTCATATCCACGTTGGGTGCCAAATGTAGGGGACAGGGGAAGGGGACGTTAGCAGAACCTCTGCAGTAAGTCCTGGTCTCCTGCGAGCCACGGCAGCACACGGCGAATTACAGGAAAGGTAGAAAAATGAGACCGAGAAGAAGCTGAGCTTTGGGTCTGATCAGTGCTGCTCTGGGCAGCAAAGACAAAAGCCCCCAGCTTACCACACCTTGTATTCAGTACATCGGGAGAAACAAATGTAACAGATGACTTGCAGAGAGTTCAGTAGTTCACATTGGGATAAACAAGGTGTAACGGAAGGCTTGCAGAGAGTTCAGTACATCTCCGGCAAACAAGATGTTAATCAGTCCAAGAACAATGAGGAACTGAGCAGATGTTTGTTCTCCCAGGATGTTTCTTGTCCTGGAGAATCACAGCATCACTGGATCACTGAAGTCTCAGTTGTGACCGGAGGCCAAACTGGAGTTATTCTGTAGCTGGGCTGTAGGCAAGAGAACTAGGCTAACCAAATGATTTATCCCTAGAATTATGTAGCATTGCTCCCAACAGAGTTTTATTTAGCTCACAGTTCTGGAATTTTAAGAGCCTTGCACCAGCATCTGCTTGGCTGTGGTGAGGGCCTTCTGGCCACATCACAGCATAATGGGTGATGTCATGGTGGGAATCTATGTAAAGAGAGAGATCACAAGGCAAGACAGAAGCCAGAGAGACGCTCAGGTTTGCCCTTATAACAATCTTTTGCACACCTATGAACTAATTAGTTCCCAGGAGGCCCTATCTCTTAAAAGATTCCACCATCTCAATACTGCCGCATTGGAAACCAAACTTCCAGCTATGAACCATTAAAAAAACACATTCAAATCATATCTAAACCATAACAAAATTTTTTTATTTTTCTGTTTTATAAAATTCTATATTTTATGAATTTCTGTCCTAACCTCATTTCCTTACTTTTGTTTCTTTAGATTGCACTTTTCCAGTGTCTTAAGGTAGAAGTTTAGGGTATTGATTTTAGCTTTCTTTTTTGATTTTTTGAGTCAGAGTCTTGCTGTGCAGTTAAGGCTGACCTTGAACTAATAATGTGGCCCAGGCTGGCTTCAAATCCTCGCGCCTTAGCCTCCTTAGTGCTGGGATTACAGGCATGTGCCACCACACCCAGCTAGCTTTCTTCTTTTTTAACATAGTCATTTATAGCTACAGATTTCATTTTAAGAACTTTTTTAGCCTAATCCTATGAGCTTCGGTATGTTTTATCTTTATTTTCATTAATTTCAGAGAGTTTCTGATTTTTGTTTTGATTTCTTTTTTGACTCATTGGTTATTTAGGAATGTGTTGTTTAATTTCCACATATTTGTGAATTTCTCTATTTTCCTAGTGTTAATTTTTTATTTTACCCCTTGTGATCAGATAAAATACTTTGTATTATTTCTGTCCTTTCAAATTTAACAAGTTTTGTTTCTTAGGCAATCATATGATCTCTTCTGAAGAATAATAGGTCATTGTTAACTAAGATCTCATTACAAAAAAAAATCTTTCAAGTGATTTTTTTTTCCCCATTGTATTTCAGATTGTTGTTATAATGAGAGGATTGCCTGGCAGTGGAAAGACACACGTTGCAAAACTTATTCGCGTGAGTATAGGGAAAACAGAAAAAAAACTTGCTTGTATAATGTGTGTCATATTATTGATACAGGTATCTGATCTATTTGATTGATTTTAGTGGCCTATACATCCACAGTAGATGTTGTCCTAAAGAAATTTGTATTCTACATAGGCAAATATTTTTGCCTCTGCTTAATTTGAAACCACCAGAAAATTATGTTATTTAGCCACAAGAGGGAACTTTGGTGTGCATATTCATTAACTGATATCACAGATTTCTTTTTTCACTTTTTAAACTATTTGACTCTTAGGATAAAGAGGTAGAATTTGGAGGACCTGCACCCAGAGTTTTAAGCCTGGATGATTACTTTATCACTGAAGTAGAAAAGGAAGAAAAAGATCCAGATTCTGGAAAGAAAGTGAAAAAGAAGGTATGGTATAGATTATATTCTGAATCTGATTCATTGGCAGTAGAGGAAAACATGTTCAGGGAGAGACAGATTTTTTGTTTTGGTTTGGTTTGGTTTGATTTTTGAAACAGTTTTACTATGTAGTGCCGGCTAGCCTCAAACTCATGATCTTCTTGCTGAGGGCTCCCATTTACTGGGATTACAGTCATATGCCACCACTCCTGGTTTGAGATGGCTTTTTTGAAAACTAAAAATTGTCTCTTTTCTGAACACAAACTTTGGTACTCAGACTAACCAGGGAAAGGATCTAAGATGTTTCTTTGCTTTAACTAACTCTGGATCTCTTTGGCGGGGTGCTTCTTAGGTAATGGAATATGAATATGAAGCTGAAATGGAGGAGACGTACCGCACCAGCATGTTCAAAACTTTCAAGAAGACTCTGGATGATGGCTTTTTCCCCTTCATCATTCTGGATGCTATCAATGACAGAGTTAGACATTTTGACCAGTTTTGGAGTGCAGCAAAAACCAAGGGATTTGAGGTATACACTTAACAAGAGTCTTAAAACACTTCATTTTCATATAAGTTTTATATTTCTTTGCCTAATTAGTATTCATTGTTGCTTAGGTATATTTGGCTGAAATGAGTGCAGATAACCAGACTTGTGGCAAGAGAAATATTCATGGAAGAAAGCTTAAAGAAATAAATAAGGTGATTTTTCAGAAACATAGAACAATAAAGTACCCTAAACTTGATTTTCTTAGAGTTAGTAGTATTGTCTGGAAGCTTTCTTGTTTATCCAGTTTTCTTTCAGAATATCTTTTTTGTCTGTTTTTGTAAATGTTTCTTTTTCTTTGATATAAGTGAAAGGGGCTTCTAGCTCTTCCTGGAATTGGCCTATTAGACTTTATAATATTAAATTTATTTTAGATCATACTTGGTCTTTGTTAATAGTAGATTACAGTAATAATTTGACCTCCTGAATCTTTCAATAGATGGCTGATCACTGGGAAACTGCACCTCGTCACATGATGCGTCTAGACATTCGTTCTTTACTACAAGATGCTGCGATTGAAGAGGTAAGTGTGCACTGTTGGTTCAAATGCCGTTTATGTATGGTCACAAGAGGGTAGTACTGGGGATTGAACCCTGGGAATGCTGAGCTACATCCCAAGCCTTTTTTATTTTGATACAGAGTTTCACTAAATTTCTAGTGAGACTTGGCTCAAACTTGGCAATCTTCCTGCCTCAGTCTCCTGATTAGCTGGGATTATAGGTGTGTACCACTGTGCCCAGCTACATATATACGTGTTACATATTTATCGTTAATATTAATGTTGGCACTATTATTATGGAACCATTTGAGAGTTAAGTTGCAGACTTCATAACACACTACCCATAAATATTTCAGTAGATGTCTTCTAAGCATAAGAACAATCTCCTATAAAACCAGTTAAATATCAAAATGAGGAAATTTAACATTGATAAAATATTTTATTAAATAATATAAATTTTATGAATTAAATTTCTTAAGTATCTAACATAATCCATATTCAGATTTCACCAACTGTCCCTATGATGTGCTTTATAGCAATTTTTAAAATTCAGAATCCAGCTTGTTGATATAAAAAGCAATTTCTCAGCCTGACATTTTCATGAAAAACAAAGCAGTTTTGAAAACTATATGCCAGTTGTTTTTTAATTGAGGTTTGTCTGTTTCCATAGGCTTAGGTTTAGGTTAAACATTAGCAGGAATGGTACATGAGTGTGTTACATGAGGATTCATATGATGTTAGTTTGTCTCTTTATTGTCATTTAGACATTGATCACTTGGCTAAGGTGTATCTATCAAGTTCTACCTTTTTATCTTAATCTATAGGGAGATACTTTGGAACTTTTAATATCCTATTCCCCAACACATTTTCACTTACTTGCCTGAGTCAGTTATTAATTTGGTGAAAGAAAGTCTTTATTAAAAAAAAAGTCTTTATTATAAAAAAGAGATTTTCAATTTTACTCACTTGTGTACTTCCATTTTATTTGACCTCTTCCTGTGAGAGTTACCTATACTCAGTATTGTCATTGTGTAAATTACTTAGTATGTAAAAATAAATAAGTAGATAACAATTATGTCATATGTAACAGTGAGTCTATGCTCTCTTGCTGTGGGCAGTGGTGATTATTCCAGATAGTGATTCAACATTTTCCTAATGTTAACTCCATCTTTTTTTTTTTTATGATTATTGGCATATTGTAGGTAGAGATGGAAGACTTTGATGCAAATATTGAAGAACAGAAGGAAGAAAAGAAAGATGCAGAGGAAGAGGAAAGCGAACTGGTAGGAGACAGACCAACCACTTTGAACAAAGTGTCTTTTTGTTAGAATTCTTAACTAGGGTTTATATTCAGAACTGTGGTCAGATTACTACTGTTAATATACACATTATAATGGTGAAAGATTTCATAGGAAACTTTTGGATGCTTTTTATTTTTCTTTAGACCAAAAAAGAATCCTGTAATGTTAAACAAAGTGCTAAGAAACTTACATTTGCACTCACTCATCTCTTTGTGGGTGGTTTTAGGGAGTATATTTTTAAAGAGAATCAATTACATATGAAAGAACATTCTTACATTCCAGCAGGTTACGTGGTACAGCCTACCCAACATACACATAATTGTCTGTTCTTTGCTACGAATCTCAAAATTGAGTTTCTGCCAACTGAGGCAGAAAAACTTACTGAATGAGGAGGCAGAGGGTTTGCCACTGGCTGCTGGATTTGTTATTCTGCATTTTATCCTGTTAAGTGATGGGGAAAAGTATTTGACATGTATAGGCAATGGACTTTGCTTAGGCTGATTAGAAGCTTACATATTGTGAGTTCAAAGTTCCTGTGTACCTCCTGTAAATGCTTCTGGTCACACCTCTGTAGAAGTGTTTGCCTCTTCCTGTCCTTCAAAAAATGCAACCTAAAGAGTTATGATGACTTCTGTGTGTGCTAATGAGGTACAAAAATTAGCATTGCTTGGGATAGTGTTACTTTTACAATCCAAAATATTTGGTCTGTTTAATACTTCAGCCTCTGCTAAAGTCACTTCTCATAGTCCTCTGAAAATGTACACATCGAGAACCCTGATTCCTACCCCCTACAGTATACAGTCCTCAAAGAGTGGTCCCATGTGTGATATAGAGAACTCTGGATAGAAATTGTGTTTATATAGAGTTGGTGTCAACCTCTGCATTCCTAGATTTTAAATGTACATTAAAAAGTAAGCTTTAAAGTTAATGGTATTTGAGTCTCGATATGTTTCCTTTTGATTTTTTTAAACAAGTTTCTTATTCTTAAGTTTGTATTTTGACATGAATAATCTAAAATGTAATAGGTAATTCACTTACAGGTCCACGCTGTTCTGGAATATAGTTAACCTCTTTAGCTACTTGCAGCGTGTATGCTAGAAAGTGACCCTGTGAAAAGTCTACAGTGTTATGTATTAGCTTTCTGAAACTCCATCTTTTGTGGAGATTTTATTTCAGGATATGGTTCACAACATCTCATTTGCTTAGGTGTAGGTCAAAACTTGGGAGTTTTTAATTGAATGTACAATTATTTTTTAAAGTGAAATACACTGATGCTATATTTTTACATCAGCCATATGACAAGGAAGCCTTAGAATTTTACCCTGCTGGACTATCTTTTATTTCCAAGTAGCTTACTATTTTAAGCAGTGGAAAGATAATAAAGTTTTAAGGAAGAACAGATGGTTTCAGCAGGGGGAAATTAATACACTTATTTGCTTATCTTTACATTCTAAAACTTCTCTTAACCCATTCAAAAAACAGAATCCAGGTCTTCTACTGTTGGTGTCTATCCCAAAAGTAAAAGTTTCTTGGAGAATATTTACCAATGAGTAAAGAGCAAGTGCCCTGTTATTAAGACCTTTTTGACAGAATGTTCACTAAACTGCATTTTCTACTCTGTACTGATTAATACAAGTGGGTGAAATCCAAACATTTCTTGGTTAAGAGAATCCTTCTTGTGAGATCATTGGTGTGACAGTTTGCCTTCTTTAGTGTTTCAGTGAACCTAGTGGATAAGATTTAGAGTTTATAAATATTATTCCAGCAATGTTTAAGGCTTTCAGATGATTTTTTAGATGTCATTTGTACAAGTTTCTTCAGTCCTTTTAGTGCCATCACTTCAGCATAGCTTTGTATTGGTTTGTTCTACAAATGTATTTGGAAAATATAATTTTATAACCTGATTTACTACCTACTAAGTTGAAATTGAATTCTTAATTCTGACTTCAGACTAGGAATGTATAAACCCCATAAGTTTCCTGGAATAATGATGATACTCATGTAAACTCTTCCATAGAAGCTTTTGTAATGATCTTCAACATGCTTTCTGTGTGTCAGTCTGTTCTATCAACTCAAACATTCTCAATAATAGAGATATAATGATTCATAAAAGAAGATGCTGACACCTTTGATGTATCTATCTGTTCTGTTTACTAGGTCCTGACATTAAACATTCTGTGTGGTAGGGTCTAATAGAAAATGGAATCCAAATAAAGGAAAGGGGGATTCATGATAACTCTCATGGAAAAAGCATACACTTGTTCAATGACTAAACAGAAGGGATTACTACATAGTTTAGTAGGCACATTGGGAAATTGGAACATGTTTTGGGAGTTTGTTTCAAATAAACCACTCATTTATCTTATAAAATCTGAAATGTTAAGTTGCCTGTGGAGATTTCTGGTTTTTCATACAGTAGAACATAATTTTAAAAGACATCAGGAATAATAATCTCATATACAACTGATGAAAGAAAAATGCTTTGAAATTGATTCAATAAAATTAGCCTTTGTAAGATTAACTGGTACATGGATTGAGTCATTTTTAAATGAATTTGAACTTCATAATTGTGCACTTGGGTTCAATGATACTAGCTCTTTTTTCTTTTGATTACTTAAAATGACGCTGAATATCAAGTAATTATCTTGAAGAACACATTTTGAACCTCATGGCTATAATCACTTAAGAATAGCAATTGTATTGAGAAAATAACCTAGTTAGTATTGTAAATTCTCTGATCTCTAAATGTTATTAATATTGGCACAGTAACTATCTATACATTCCTACCATAATTGCTATTCAGCTGTTGTTCAGACTACAGTTGTGAGTCCTGAACTGTAGCTACCTCAAAGCGCCTTCCTGATACTATCCTGAAGTGACAACTCTGAAAATTGTGCAGTCATGTTTGGTGAATTTGGTCATTTAGTTTCTTCGAAGATAAGATTGTTTTCCCTAAGCATATACTTAAAAGTAGTGAGTGGAAACTGAATCCATTCCCAGTTTTAATGCTTTTCCAGTTCAAAAGTGTTATGCATGTATGTGTCTCTTTCTAACCCTTCGAGCTTCTCTCTGTGTACGATTTAGGGTTACATTCCGAAAAGCAAATGGGAGATGGACACATCTGAGGCAAAGCTAGGTGGGTATTTCCTTTTTCCTGTTTTTCTATGTGATACCTGATGGTAATTGGTCATAGAGCTTTCTGCTATAAGAAGAACAAATTTCTCAGAAGTTTTGCCTGTATCAGGAGCTTTGCCCTACCTGACATCCTCCAATGTGTTTCGTTCACTAGCTTTTGGTTTAATTATATCTTGTGATGGAGTGAAAAGAAGAGTATTTTAAAAGGACTGATTTCAATATCATTTAGTTTTTTGGAGTAATGAAAATATTTGGTAAACAAAATACTATTTCTAATATTCATTTTTTTATATTAATCAGAAATATTAATGCTGATGCCATTTCTTTTTTTTAAATAATATTTAACTGCAGTCCGAAGTTGATCCTGTTTATGAATACTTTGGATAATAGTTATACATATTAAAGTTTTTTTAAAAAAATAGTTTAAAGGGCCAGGGATTTAGCTCAGTGGTTTCGCCACCTGCTGCGCAGGCGCCAGGACCCGAGTTCGATCCCCAGTAACAACAACAACAAAAAAAATAGTTAAAAGATAATTTTCTTACAGAGTTTCTGGATAGAGTGAAGTAGATATATAATTTAGATTTTTGAGGAGCCTGTTTTGTGAAATTCCATTTAAAATTTCCTTCAGATTGTCTTTAGCGCCACTTTACAAGATTAACCTGTTAAAATGATTGTCTAAATCAAACTTTGGAGTTGCTTAATGTGAAGTTTTTCATCAAGGAAAAACGTATGTATCGAATGGATTCCTACAGTATTTCATGGTGATACTGTAAAATGTTTTTAAAGTTTTTTTACTTCACTTAAACAACATCTTGGTTAAGGTGTATATCAATAAAAATCTAAGAAAACATGCTGGCGACTTTTCATGTACAGAGGCCTTACTAGTGTTTGAAGCATGACTATCAGTTCCTGTGTTTCTCTTCCTGGAATCATGCTGTTGCTCCAAAACTAAAGTAACCATCTAAAAATCTTAAATTCATAGAACAAGTTTAGTCATTTGGCTGCTTCACTACTTAGGACACATTATGTTTCTGACATCAAAAGACAGCACATTTTACACACAATTGTATGGTTTATGCCTTCCATTTTGCCCAGAGTCTTCAGAAATTTGCTTAGTGTATGTCAAGTAAAAACTGTGTAATTAGCCTGACATGGTGTTGCATTCCTGTGATGCCAGTACTCTGGAGTGTGAGTTAGGAGGATTGCAAGTTCTAGATCAACCTGAGCAACATAAGAAGTTCAAGTTTGGCCTGGAACTGAAGTGAGACCCTGTCTCAATAAAAAACAAAAAAAATACATACACACATATATATATATATATGTAAGCCTGTAATCCCAGCACTCAGGAGGCTGAGGCTGGAGGATCACCACAAATTTGAGGCCAACCTGAGCTACATAGTGAGTTCAAGGCCAGCCTGAACCACATAGTGATACCCTGTCTCCAAAAACCAAATAATAAAATAAAAAATAAATACAATTAAGTATGTAGGAGAGTAATAACCACAGATTACTTTTTAAAAATAAAACTGCTTTAGTTCTGCTTATTTTGACATTAATTCTGTTTAAAGCTCTGTATTTTTTGAATAACTTGTAAGACTCTAAGATCATTTCTTTCCCTTGATTCTCTAAATTGTGATCATCCTTTGGGGACAACAGAGAGGATAAATAAAAAAAACAGTTATAAAAGGTGATAAATATTATAGCTAAGCAAAGCAAATATTCACCAGAGGTATTATATAATATATATTCTGGATCCCAGTCTGTTTTCTGCTTTCCTTTCCAATTTCCAAGGAAAAATGAAACTAGAATTAAGTCATGATAACTGTTCAAGAATATAGGATGTGGATATTGGTATTAATTTCTGGAAAAAGTCTGGCTTGTCTACTACTCAGAAAATACATATTTTAAAGATTCAGTCCATTTTAAAGATGATGGTAATAAATTGCAGAGATGGCATTCTTAGGTCTTTCAGTTAGAAGCACTGAAGTGGGCAAGGGATTTAGCTCAGTGATGCCACTGCCTGCCTCGCAAGCGCAAGGTCCCAAGTTCGATCCCCAGTACCAAAAAAAAAAAAGCGCTGAAGAAGTAGTAATGACTCTAGAAATACTAATATGTTAGAAGTTGAGCTTTTGCTGTTTTAGTAAGCATGACAGTGGTATTTTGTATTAGGACTTGAATCTTCCACCACGGTATTACAGTATCTTGAGAGCTAATACAGCCGTGGAAAAAGACAAATTGAGTGAACTTTCTTGAAAGTGCTCACTTTTTTGAGAGTGGTCTATTGAACCAACTGAAAAGAAATTTTTTTCTCTAATTTATGAGAATCTTCATCTGAGAATCTCTTTGTGTTGCTTTCCTTATCATAACAAATTTAATTTGTTGACTACCAGGTACAATGTTTTTTTCTGAGTACCAACATTCTTAAGTTACTCTTGATAACGTGATTATGCTGGGTGGAAACATAGTAAGCTATGACAGTATTACACTGCTAAAGTATTCAAAAGAAGAGCCAAATCTGGAACTGAGGAGTTTTGATTCACAAATGAGTCGGTCAGTAAGAAAATACTCCATAATCTTTTAAGCGTTTGGATTGCACTTTGCAGATTCTTGATCTATGTTCAGCATATAGTTTAACTGTGTCTGAGTGTTAAATTGGATGCAGTATAATTTTAGAGCAGTTCAGAACAAGTCTGAACTACAACTGGTATGAGTGTCACCAAATTGTTGATCTTTACCTGTAGTCCATCTTTAGTCATTCCTGACTGCTCCTTCCTAGCTGGGACATAGGCTTTCCAGGGCAAGGGTGGGTATTACATGTCATATCAGATGCTAGGATTCAGCATTTAAGTTACATGATTTTAGTATCTCAAACTATTAGTACTAGAATATTTGAGACAATTATCATCCTAATTTAGGTTTCTCCATGTAAAGTATTTTTGCTTTTCCCAGTGTCATTTGTACTTATGAGTTGTTGTATATTGGCCTTCTGCACACCAGACAGACTTCATCTCTTCAATTAGAATCTATTATTATTTCTATAGATTCACAACCTTTGTGTGTTCACCTTGAACGGATTTTTCAGAAATTCTACTTACATTTAAGAAATACACATTGATGTACCGAAAAAAATTTTCTGAATATATATTGTTTTAAAGATGTAAAATTCTGTGGCCTGCCAAGTTGAATTTAAAGCTTCATCTTCATCTTAAAACTTCCATCTTTTGAAACTCAGACCTCTGAAAATCATTAGTGTGAATATATTGAACACCAGACTTCCTTCTGTAATTAACACCCCAACCCCAGATCCCTCTTCCGTCACCTTATGCCATCCATCTGTGTGTTTGGGTTTCCAGTATGCCATGTGAAAGAGCTGTGAGCTTTTCTTCAGTCCCAAGAAAGAACTTTAAACATGCTTGCACAATAAAATTTTAAATTAAACATTTCAAACAAGGGTGCTCAGACTAGAAATACATAGTCTTCTGGACTTCTAAGTTGCAAATATAGAACCGCCTGGTGTGTAACTCCTGTCATATACCCAGAGGATGAAAAAATATTGTAGTTTTCATACTGCCCTCATATATTGCTGCCTGGCCATGCTCTATTCTTGGAATTGAAGAGTGAAATTTTTCCTTTGAAGTATGTTAATGTCAAAGTTGATTGTATTAAGTTTGGAAATCCATTGAGATTTGTTTCTTAAACCTCAGTGATGGAGCTTCCTACTCTTTTGGTAGTACTGTAATACAGTGTTGAACTGAGACCAGTCTTACTGCTTATGGGACCTGTTGGTTTTCTAGTACTATATCCTGCGTCTCTCTATAGTCAAGGCATCGCTTCTTTCAGATCATGTGTAATATGGCTGGTAGATAGAGCCATTTGATACAGCTTGTGATTTTCAAAGGAGATAGAAGACTGTTTCTGTGGAATCCATCCATAAGAAAATTTTGCCAAAACAAGATGATAAAATTTTGAGTTTTGTAAAGTATCATTTGCCTTATTACTGATTTTTCAATGATAATTATTTTCATGGGGGAGATGTTTTAGAACTAAAAGCTTCACCAGTTATGTAAAAATCTTTCAGATTTTTAAAATTTGTACAGTTAGTTGTGTGTGAAGCTTATGATACTTGAATTATAAACTCACCTCCTTCTTGCCATTGCTTCCATTGTGCTTTTCATGTCAAGTCCCCTTCAACTTGGTGCCTTAAAGATTTCTATTATTTTCACACCCTGAATGGAGTTCAGTGAAATGTGGTTTTGTGTTCCTGAAGTCAAGGCTTCCTTTATTGGTCTGCGTAGTAGTAGTGTTTGTATAACTTCAGATGATTCAAAAGTTTAATGCTTCTATGTAGCTAAAAATGTTTATAACTCATAATATTCTACATGTAGTATTCAAAATCAATATTAATAACCAATAAAAAAACCAACACATTTTCATTGTGTGTTCTTCTTTAAGACACCTAACTTCCTATCTCATAATTTCTGAATGTGCCATCCCTCTTCATTTAATTGATTATAGTTGGGAGAACTGACCCTCTCAAATTCACAGTTCAGAAAGAAATATCTGATTTGGGTACTTTGCCTGACTAGTCCTTCCTTAATCTCAGAATGGTCAACATTATTTCATGTTATATCCAAAGAAAGTGGTTCTCTCTTACTGTTATCTTATGCATAAACATTAACTCAGGGTGAATACTCTCACAGCAGCCCAGATTCTGAGAAACTTAATCTAAAACCTTCTTAAGCATTAATTTGGCTCATTAAGTTCTTGGTACTACCTGCTTTTCATCTGATACAGAATAACATGATTGTAGATCAAATGAGTGGTACTAATATTGTGTTGAAGAAAAAAAGGAAGTAATTGTTTTTAGGGGAAAAAACTATATTTTCCTTCAGAACATGAAAGCTGAAGGGTGATTTGGGGAAATTGGGAAGACAAGGAAACTAGGAGACAAATGCCTCATTGCTTTGCCTGTATTTGTTAAACCAACATTATAGTACAGTATAATGACTGTCTATATGAACACCAGACAATGGAAATTGCACAGAACTTGATGTTCTCTCAGCCTTGAAGATAGTTTGGATCTGTACAGGATACTGTGCTCAAAAATGCGGATACTCTCTGAAAGTACTCCTTCCTTTCCCTTGTTTGTGTATTGTGTGCAAATTCACATTTTTCCTTAATGCTTTGGCTCTGTTTGTCCCTCAGACAAGTTGGATGGCTTGAGGACTGGTACTAAAAGAAAACGTGACTGGGAGGCGATTGCCAGCAGAATGGAGGATTATCTTCAGCTCCCTGATGATTATGAAACTCGTGCTTCTGAACCTGGGAAGAAGAGGGTAAGTTTTGTCAATAATTACCAACTGATGAAGGGCCCACTTAAGCATCTGGTTTTGGAAAGATACAGGTGAATAATCATATGAGTGCTACTTTTAGAGCAGTTTAGTTTATATATTGTCTTATACATTTTTAAAAAATCATTCCTTACAAACTTTAGATCAAAATATAAAAGTAAGTAGGGCTGGGGATTTAGCTCAGTGGTTCCAGTGCCTGCCTCGCAAGCACAAGGTCCCGAGTTCGATCCCCAGTAACAAAAACAAAATATAAAAGTAACTTTGGGGGGGAGTATTGGGGATTGAACTCAGGACCTTGTGTTTGCGAGGCAGGTGTGGTGCCACTGAGCTAAATCCCCAGCCAGTAACTTTAAAAATGGAGAACAGAGGGCCGGGGATTTAGCTCAGTGGTTTCACCGCCTGCCTCGCAAGCGCAAGGACCCGAGTTCAATCCTTGGTACCAAAAAAAAAAAAATGAAGAACAGAACCTCACATGGCTAGTATGCTGTCTCCCCTAAAGGACTTGGACCTACCCATTTGTGATATTTTTGTCATAGTGCAAAAAGAGTCAAGTACAGAGTAGTATATAGGAGTCTGTGGTACTTCTTAGTGGATTTTATGTGTAGTGTCCAACTCCTTGGGGTTCTGACCATGAGTACCCTTCTGTATTGTAATGTCATTTACCAAAAGAGAAAAACCTATGGGAGTCATAAGCTTGAGATTACTGAAAGGCCAGTTAGAAGATATGTAATTGAATTGTTGAATTTACAAATATGAAATTCATGGGCGAGATCAGACTAAGATAATAAACTTGAAAAAATGGTATTTAAACCATGAGACTAAATGATAATAGCCAAAGGAAAGAGTATAAATACAGGAAATAGTATAAAATACAGGAAAAAGTATAAATAGAAAATAGGATATAGGATTCCAAAACTTAGAAGTTCAGAAAGAGATGTTTCACAAAGAAAAGAGTAAGTAATTTTTAAATGATCCAGAGAAGACAAGTAAATTAGAAGCAAGAAATGACAACATTTTTGTTTTGGCAACATGGAGGTCACTGATGACTAGTTTTCTTAGAGATGAGATGAAAGCCAATTTGGAGTAGATTGAAGAATGAATAGGAGATGAAGAACTGAATAACAAATGTAGACAACATTTTCAAGAAATTTTACAATGAAAGGAAGCAGAAGAATGAAGCCAGGACATGGGATAGGTTTTCTACATAATACTGAATTCAATGAAAGTGATAGATGTGTGTATCTTTTTTTGTTTTCATGGCAGTAGTCCTGAGGATTGAACCCAAGGCCTTGCACATGTTAGGCAAGTGCACTACCACTAAGCTGTATTGTATACTATTCTGCACAAGGTTTTTTCAGCTAATTCGTCTTGATCTTTCTAAATAGCATATATATAGACTTAGAATTCTTTTAAAGGACTACCACGCCGGGGATTTAGCTCAGTGGTTCCACCTCCTGCCTCGCAAGTGCAAGGACCCGAGTTCGATCCCCGGTACCAAAAAAAAAAAAAGAAAGGACTACCTAGTATGCCATTGTTTGGTCATTTATTTTACCCAGTCCCTTATTGATGGATGCCTGTGCTGTTTCCATTTTATTGTTAATACAGTTACTGCAGTAGAAGTCATAATGGCATGTATTTTGGCTTCTTTTTGCAAACATATCTCTAGGGTGAATTTTCACATTAAAGCTGCAAGGTCATAGAATATGATTTACTATTCTGGTGATATAATAAGGTAATTTTCCAAAAAGGGTATATCTATTATTTGCCTGATGTGGTAAATGCCTATTTTTTCTGTTTTGTTTTGTTTTGTTTTGTTTTTGGTACCAGGGATCACTTCTCGGCCTTTTGGCTAAGATCAAGTGTAGTATCTGTTCTTATCAGTTTAATATTTTTTCATTTTTACACTGCAATGCTATCAAACTTTCTAACTTTTGATAGTCTAATAGATGGGAAAATCTCATTTAACATTTCTTTAAGAATGAGATTGTATATCATTTCTTTATTTACATCATTTCTTTATTAATGTTCTCAATGCTTGAATATGATTTTCTTTAATTCTCTCAGATGACTTTTTCTTTTAAACTTGTAGTTTCAAATGTGTTGTTCTAGGGCTGGGGATTTAGCTCAGTGGTTCCACTGCCTGCCTCGAAAGTGCAAGGTCCCGAGTTTGATCCTCAGTACCAAAAACAAAAAAGAAATCAAATGTGTTGTTCTGCCCCTTAAATGATCCAGAGAGGAAGTGGGATCTTGCTTTTTTTTTTTTTTCTTCCTTCCCTACAGCCTAGTCTAATTCTGTGTTCTCTTTAGGTGAGATGGGCAGACCTGGAAGAAAAGAAGGATGCAGATAGGAAAAGGGCCATAGGTTTTGTGGTCGGACAGACTGACTGGGAGAAGATCACAGATGAAAGCGGTCACCTGGCTGAAAAAGCTCTCAATCGAACCAAATATATATGAGATTAGTTTTTGAATGGAGTCATTATTCCTCTAAGGTAAGAGTATCTAGTCATATAAATAGCTTACTATGCGGTTACTTCAAAGGTTTTAAGATAAAGGAGACAGCATGCTTTGCTAAAAATGTTTTCTAGTTTTGAAATAGAAAGTATGTGCTAGTTGCTAACATTTACAATACAAAGATTTGGAAAGTAAGCAGTTTTCTATAACCTGGCTCATTTATAAAAATATAAGATGAGGCCTGGGGATTTAGCTCAGTGGTTCTGCCGCTTGCCTCCAAGCACAAGGACCCGAGTTTGATCCCCGGTACCAAAAAAAAAAATATATATATATATATATATATATGAATTAAGCTTGGATTCTATGGATTTGGAAAGGTGTATAGTCATGTTATGTTATGAGGGCTCCTGAACTTTCTGCCTATACTTTCCTGGTGTGACAACCATTTCTTTTCTTTCTAGGTGGTTCGCTTTGAGGTGATCTGAAGCCAAGTCCTTGTGGAGCTTCTTTGTGTGTCACCTTGCCTCCATGTTTCAATTTTGTTTTATTTCTACCGCTTTAGTTTTTTAAAGTTCTCCAGTGCCCCCAAGAGGTATTAGGTCTTGCTATACTCAAGCAAGACATTAATTTTTCTTTTTAACTACTTTGGGAGGGAGGGAGTGCTAGCTTAACTGCTGAAGCCAGGTGGGGGTTCGCTGGAGGTTTTCAACAGAGACTGTTTCCTCCACTGTACAATATCACAGACTATCTCTTATCATTGCTTTGTGGCTGTTTTTGTTTTTTATTGTATGTAACCAGTAGCTGATTGTACTAGGATTAAAACAATAAACTTTCACGATAAAGCCAGTGAGATTCGTGGGCTATACAGCATGGGCCCTTTTCTCTTGTGTTCTTAATTTTATTTTTTAGCTTTTAAAATATGCTGTGTCCTAATTACATGCTAGCTGAAGATCCCAAACCTTGTTCTCACTGAATATTATATACTTCAGCAGTTCTGTGGCACATTGTCAAACACAAGGTTCAGCAATATTCAAAACACTCATCTTTGTTTAATAGGCCGATTTCTTTTAGTGTATTGAAGACCAAATTCCAATATTCTTCAGTTTCATGGAGCATATCTATTCTGTAATATGTTTATTTTATTTTCCTGATCTGGCTTTGAATCCTGGTGAACAGAACTGATGTGTTCCACGTAACTTGAGCATGTTGCCTTACTTTGAACTTGGAATTGTTGATTTTAAAATCAAGGTCACAGAGAAGGACTATGGAGATGCAGAGCCCTCTGGCATGCAGCCTTTATGCCTGTCAAGTTCTCAGGTTCTTGCCAGATTGCTCACCATTGGAAAGCACGGCCTTCTGCATAGACCTGCCTCTCTTGTGGATAATAGCAGGTGGAGCCCAGGAACAGACAGCTAAAACTCAAACATCATTCTTCTTGAAACACAAAGAGGAGGCTCTTTTCCATTTTTCATTTGCAAATAAAAAAGTCATCTTCTAACATGAAAGAACATAGGGAAGAGCCTTCTTCAAATGCCATTTCTACTTTGTAAGCCAGCTCAGCAATGTGTAGATGTGTTCACTAAAGATATCAGCATTTTGAAGTGTTCTCTTTCAGGCCACAGATGAATATCCTTTAGTTTTATGGTATACATTAAATACTTTGTGAACAGAGCCAGTATTTACTAGGGGTCCAATAGTATCACTTTGGGTTCAACAATCAGATATTTCGGTACTGAAGACTAATTTCATGGGAATTCTCATAATTTTCTGTACTTTTATCGTCCTTGAAATTCTAGATGTTTAAGCCTAAGAGACTTAAGTTCATTAACAAGTCAATGTTGAATGTATAATTTGTTTCATTAAATAACTTCCACTGTCTGTAGTATTTCACAAGCTTTTTGGATTGCTTGCTAGCCTATAATACATTTCTGTATACTCATCTTTCTCAGCCGCCTATTATGTTGGGTGAAGGTACATCAGAAAACAGTCAAATAGAATTACTGTTTATGCAAAGACTCATTTACTACTTACAAAAACTACTCATGCCGTTTTTTGTCAAATACAAAACTTCCAGAATGTGTTTTTTGCTTCAGAATGAATGGAGACCTCCGTGTTCTAACAGATGCTTTACTTCAATTGTCCTTAACCTTTTTTAGTATTCATAATGCCAGTGAAATAGGAATGGTGGTCACCTGTGAATGATGGCCTTGCAGCCAGGACTTTATGTATGTGCTCTTAGACAAAGCAGAAACAGAAACAGCCTTTGCCAGTTTTCAGAAGATACAGATTAACATGACCCTAGAGGATAAACAGAGCTTTAAGAAATTGATATAACAAATAATTTCAGTGCAAGGAAATGAAAATAAGGTACCAAAAAGAAAGTAATAGAGGCAGTCAATTGATACTTGGTTTTGCCAAGTCAGTATGGGCTGTTAAGAAAGTCTTGAACTACCACCTGCCCCACAAGCACAAGGGCCCGAGTTCGATCCCCAGTACCAAAAAAAAAAAAGTCTTGGAACTTAGCCAGGTGTGGTGGAGTATGGCTGTAATTGTAGCTACTTCGGAGGCTGAGGCAGAAGGATTGCAAGTTCAAAGCTAACCTGGGCAATTTATTTACTTAGTAAGACCAAAAAAGTTTTTAAAGGGATGGAGATGTAGCTCAGTAGTAGAGGGTTTGCCTAGCATGTACGAAGTCCTGGGTTCACTCTTCGTTACCACTAAATAAACACATTTTAAAATTTTTTCTTGAACTTGCATTATTATTACAAGCAGAATAGAATGGAAAATTGAAGAATATCTTAGAAAAACTTGGTATGGGTAGAAAATGCCTTAATTGCTGGATGTGGTAGCATACTCCTATAATCTCAGTACTTGGGAAGCTGAGGCAGGAGGGTTGCCACAAGTTGGAGGCCAGCCTGGGCTACATAGTGAGTTCAAGCCCAGCCTGAATTACATAGCAAGACTGTCTCAAAAAAAAAAAAAGCCTTGATAAAGCAAATACTTTAAATTTGTTAAGACACGCTATGGCAACACAGAGGACCAAACTTATATTCCATTTCTTTGCTAGTGTTTTATTTCAATTTTATTAACATTTTTTCTAGGGCTGGGGATTTAGCTCAGTGGTTCTGCCGCCTGCCTTGCAAGCACAAGGACGAGAGTTTGATCCCTGGTTCCAAAAAAAAAAACATTTTTTCTAATCTCAGTAGATTGATGTGCTTTAAAATATTTTTGTGTGTGTGCTTTAAAATTTTTACTTGAATCATCCTGGCTTTAATTCTTGTGGTGTCTTTTAATACAAGATGTTAGAGAATGTTTCAGATAGTTTCTTTGATTTTTTTTGAGACATGATCTCGCTGTATTGTTCAGGCTGGCCTTGAACTTGCAGCAATCCTCCTGGCCCAGCCTCCCAAGTGTTGGGATGACAGGCGTGCTCCACTACATCTAGCAGATACTTTTAACTAAATGTAAAATTTCTCACTTCAGTGAATCAGCTCTACTTGTAAAATTCTGTGCAAGAAAGTTGGTAGACGCAGAAATCTTTCTATTTGAGAATGATTTATTAGGATTAAATTAGCATATTTGAAATATTTTAATAACTGATTACAGAAATCATTAGTAATACACAGTATTCTTTGGCCTTTGATAATGATTTACTTAAATTTCTAGAAGTTCGAGTTTCAGATATCAATAAATAATCCAGAAAAAAGTTCATCAGCAAAGATAAAATTCTAAGTTTTCTATTTGGACTTATTCCCCTTGTGAAAGAATTTTGATAATTGATTAAACAAACCAAAGCAGATGCCATCTCATCTGGAGACCAACTATTAAATTTTGAGTTGAATTGATTAAAAATTTCAGCTTAAAAAAAAAGAAATTTCAGCTTAGGGCTGGGGATTTAGCTCAGTGGTTCCGCCGCCTGCCTTGCAGCCACCGGCCTTGCAAGCGCAAGGACCCAAGTTTGATCCCCAGTACCAAAAAAAAAATTTTCAGCTTAGATTTACTTACTTGGAAGCTTATCAACTTACGTTAAGTATTTTATCCTGTTAGCTACAAGGTGCAGATATCCAGTTAATAGGTCTTTAGAGCCTGGTTTGATTACTAAGACTGTAAAAGCAACAAAGTTCTCAGCCTCAAAGACTATACAGCTGTTTTAGATAGATTTCAGAGTTTGAATTATGAGCTGTCAAAACTGAGATGTTTTACTAAGCCATAAAAGGAGAATGATTATGTTGTTTTTGGTATTAACAGACCTAGTTTCAAATAGAGAACCTTTGTGACAAGCAAATCTTTTAACCTTTCTGGGCTTCATTTTCTTCATCTGTAAAATTCACATAGCAAAAGCTCAAAAATCAGTAGTGAATTATTACTTTTTAGACATGTTCTTATGTGGTCTTTTGAAATTCGTAGTATCCAGCTGGCTTGAAAATAGTTCTGTCACCTTTTACAGTTCAGATACTATAGACTGAGCTATGCTGTATGAAACAGTTCAGAATGTGTGGGTTGGAAGAATGATGATTGAGAACCATTTTCAGGTAACCAGCATGGACATTTAAGAGGCATAGGTGCAGACTCTGTTTAGGGGCATGAGTAATTGTCAGACCACAGGCATGAAAAAATAATTGATATGTGTTGGCTTCCACATATTCTAAAATATTAATTTTATGAATACATAATGCATTCATATGGTATAAAATTGAGAAGGTTCAAAAGTGCCTGTACTAAAGTGTCTTGTTTTTATCCTCAGCCTTCCAGTACAACATCTTTATAGGCAACCAATGTTAAATGCTTTTGTGTTTTGGTGTGTGTGTGTGTGTGTGTGTGTGTGTGTGTGTGTGTGTGTGTGTCGGTCCTTTGAGAAGAATTCTGTGGGTTAGCATAAGTATTAACCGTTTTACCTGGGGTTTTTTTATACACTCACTGCTTTGTTTTCCTTTGTGTCTTAGCTATCATTCAGATCATATATAAAAGATTCCTATTTTCTCCCTCTTTACAAGCATGCCATCTTATTTACTGAGAATTTTTAGAAATTGCTAAACCATATTTCTATTCTTTTTGTAGTGTGAAAAATATGGTGGGGGTATAGTACAGTTCTATCACAGAACCACACCTACCCCCCCATATCTAATACTTGGCAACCACTAATCTGTTCTCCATTTATATAATTTTGTCATTTAAGGAATATTATACATATGATATATATTATATAACCTTTTGGGATTGGTGTGTTAACTTTTTCACTTGGCATAATTCCGTAGAGATTCATTCAAGTTGTTAAGTGTATCAATATTTTGTTCTTTTTTATTGCTGAGTGGCATTCCATCCTATTGTCTTTTGTGGCTGCAGGACATTTTATGCCTTTTCCAAAATTTAACAACCCTCAGTGGATATTCATGCTGTCTTTTGCTATTATAAATTGTAAATTTCATATATACTCAGATCACTGTGCCACTTCCTACACCTACCTAATTTCTAGCAGTGAAGGAACAATGCTTTACATAGATGTCCGCAGAAAGTGACAAGCTCAAGAGCCAGCACAACAAAGAACTGCTATCAAGAGAGCATGACACTAATGAGATGACAAAAGCAGATCTTGTTTCCTGGGAAATCCTGCGTGATCGGATTGTGCAAAGAAGCATGGTGTGTCAATGAGGACCAGAATGGCCGGAGACTGGTGGTTCCCTAATCCAGACATGACTGAGAGTTAAGTCCTAAGGCCACTGTCTTTGGAACCTGGATATTTATATGCACCTGCACCTCAGGGACTGACCTGATCTCAAATCTCTGGTCTGTTGCTTTCACAGACAAGGAGCATCCTCCTGCCCAGGGCTGAGCTGCTGCATCATGGATGGCCCTCTGTTGCATTGTGGTCCCTCAGGAAGCCTGTGAATTTAACAGTTTATGATGTGTAGGGGAAAGCTTGACTCTATACCTTCCACTTCAGAAGTATGAACTTTCTGCCAAATATTCTATTCTTGGTTTTGATTATAGGTTATAGATCAAAAATCTTACCATGTTTGAAAGATTGAAATAATCTCTTCTGCTGTAATTTAAAATCTCTCTGAGCTATTATTTCTGACAATGAGTTCCTACTTCTTTACTAGCTATGTCTAATATTTGTTTATTTTTTTAAAAAATTAGTTTAGAACCCTCAGGGTTCTGGGAGGAAGACAGCGGACCTCAAAATGGGTCGATGACACTTCCTGCCTTCCTCAAGGAGCCTCAGGAGTCCATGGTGTGCTTTGGTTCCCTTTCTTTGGTCACCGTAACTGTCTCAAGACAAGATTATGATAAATTTAATTGCGTGACTCACATATCCTTAAAGTGAGTAAATACAGGGAATGTTTCCTGTGTACATGGCAGGTCACAGTTGAGCAGGTGACACATGAGTGAGATGGAGAATGGAGACTGGCAAACTAGAGAAGATGATGGGTCTGGTTAAAGGGGCAGTACCTGCTCAGCCATAGCAGATTATAGTCATGTAGGGATGTGGGTCTTGGTTTGCCAGATTTTCTGGGTTTTCAAGAAAACTGAGGAGTCTGGTTTTGTTTTGTTTTGGTACCGGAGATGAACTCACAACCTTGTGCTTGTGAGGCAGGCACAGTGCCACTGAGCTAAATCCTGTGCCCAAGAGTCTGGTTTTTTGTGTGTAAGACCTTTCAGTATTATAGCATCAAGAACTTTTTGTTTTGGGGAGATGCAGTTTTAAGTGCTTTTGCCTCACTTACCACCCCACATCTGAGTTGAGGGTCTGCTCTGAAGCACTTGATACTTGATATTAAAAAATATTTGTAGGACCGGGGATTTAGCTCAGTGGTTCAGCCGCCTGCCTCGAAAGAATAAGGACCTGAGTTCGATCCCCAGTACAAAAAAAAGACAAAAAATATTTGTAGTGGGGCCGGGGATTTAGCTCAGTGGTTCCACCACCTGCCTTGCAAGCGCAAGGTTCCAAGTTTGATCCCCAGTAACAAAAAAACAATTGTAGTAAAGGGAACATCAGGTTATATTACAAAGATGTGTGTGTGTGTGTGTGTGTGTGTGTGTGTGTGTGTACCACACCTTTCTACTACTACTTTGGAAAAGCAGTTCTAGTTTCATTGATCCAGATGGCAATATGTATATAATATACTGATGCTGAATTTGCAGTGGATTAATTTTTGTCCATTGCTTACTTTCACATGGAAGCATGACTATTTCCTTCCACCCCCTGCTGACATCCTTCCAGTGCCTCTTTCTCAAGATGCAGGTAAGCACCTTATGTGTATTCAATTAAAATAGTGGGTTCAAATCTATGCCAGAGAAAGAAGATGATGAGAATGGCTTTCAGTTAACTGGAGCAGCTGAGTGGTTGATCTGTATGTGAACTGGATCAGAATGTCCTGCTCTAAACTCTACCACTTTGTTTCCACTGAGGGAAGAGGATGAATGTTATTAAAGCTTCTTTGTTGGCACTAATCACTGCTAGGATGGGTATACTTTTGATATATATCATTTCCTAAAGTGTATTTTGGGACATTACCTTTTTGAGATTCATTTATTCCAGCCATAAGATACGATTTTTCATTATAAAAATTAAGATGTTGCAGACAAAACATACTTCCCTTATCACATATACCTTAAATCTTAGAAGTAGTAACTGTTAGAATTTTTGAGTATGTCTTTCTAACCCTTTTTGTGTGATTGTATACATATCTGTACTCTAAAAATAGTCTTTTTACATGAGTAATATTCTTTGCATATTCTATATACCCACTGTCTTGGATACACACACACACGCGTATATATAAAGATATACGTGTGAGTGTGTATATAATATTTTTCTTTTTGGTGAGTTTTGCACTGTCTTAACAGTGTTGTAAAACATGCTTTTTTTTTTAAGGTAGCAAGGTTTTTCATTTATTAAGGGCAGGAAAAGAAACATGCTCTGGCAAAGTGAGTGTGGGCCAATTAAAAGTAGGGAAAAAGTATACTCTACAGTGTGAGAGCAGACCACTGTGAAAGAGAGAGCACAGTCTAAAACATCCTTGTAAATGTCCCTTATGGGTATATTTTTTAATTTTCCCAGGAAAATACAGAAGAATCTAATTATTGAGCCATAGGGAAATAATTTCTTCTTTTATGTCTGAGAGAGTTTTAACCTAATGTGTGGAGTATTGGAAAAATTCTTGGTATTTTAAAATTTCAGTTTTACATTCTACCTTAATTTGAATTCTGCCTTTTGAATTTAACCTAACCTAATGTGTGGA
This sequence comes from Heterocephalus glaber, assembly GCF_053883595.1. NCBI lineage: Eukaryota > Metazoa > Chordata > Mammalia > Rodentia > Bathyergidae > Heterocephalus > Heterocephalus glaber. The sequence goes on from NW_028258379.1 coordinate 14,971,271, forward strand.
GTATCGGAAAAATTCTGGTATTTTTAAAATTTCAGTTTTATATTCTATCTTAATTTGAATTCTGCCTTTTGAATTTAGATTTGGGATTGATACAAAGTCATAACCTAGTTCTGAGCATGGTGGTGTACACTTAAAATCCCAATACTAGGGAGGCTGAGGTAGGAGGATCACTGTGAGTTTGAGGCCACCCAAAATAACATAGGGCAACCCTGTCTCAAAAAAACAAAGCAAAGTCATAACCTGGTTCAAAATTAATAAGCTCTTGAGCCAAGTGTTGTGGCACATGCCTATAATCTCATCACTCTGGGAGGTTGGGGCAGAAGGATCACAAATTTGAGCCCATTCTGGGCAATTTAGTGACTTATTGAGACCCTGTCTCAAAAAGGCAGTGAATGTAGCTCAGTGTTCAATCCCCAGTACAACATACATACACAACTTAGAATTTTAATAAGTATTTGGAAGTGATACTCTGTATTAATTGTGGGGAAACTAAAATGTCATTTGGAAAAATAATCTCCCATAATAGTCATAAAATTCTTTTTTCCAAGTGATTTTGTTTGTAGTTATAGTAACTGAATTCACACCACAGATGCTAAGAAATACATTGTATCACAGCCTCTTCTTTAATACGGATTTGGATAATCCTAGAAGATGCAGTATGGATTCTGTACCCTTTTTTGGTACTGGGGATTGAACTCAGGACCTTGTGCTTATGAGGCAGGCAGCAGAACCACTGAGCTAAATCCCTGGCCCTGTACCCTTATTTTTTAAAAAATAGCATTGGGGCTAGGGTTATAGCTCAGTGGTAGAGCATGTACTTTGCATGTGTGGTGTAAAGCCCTGGGTTGAGTCCCCAGCACCAAAGTATTAAGTCTGGAACACTCACTTTTCTTGGCAGAAACCAATTTATGTAGGTATTGAAGTTTTCTAAAATTAACATGCTTTGAGAATTTCCTGTTCCTCATATGAAACTTTTGGCAGGTATTGGTAGGGCCTCCACATTACCTAAAAGGCCTTATGCCCAGTGTTTATTGTCAGGGCAGAAAGGGAGGCCATTGACAATGGAGGCCCTAATTCATGGATCAATTAGCTTTTAGTGGAATAATTTCTGAGATTCCACAAACACTCAAATACACAATCACTCTTTGGTGCATGTTTGGAAGAACGATAAAATATGAAAAGTGTGGCATGTGAAGACTTGTTTTTCCCCGGAGCCTTTCAAACTCTCAAGGATCAAGCAATATCTTATTGCAAATCAGAATCTAGGATTGGGACCCAGGATTGGTAATTTTAAACGCCACCAAATAGTTCTGAGGTGCAGCCAAGTTAAAAGGACTGGTGACGTAAAAGAGATTTATCTTCAGGTGAAAAATGGGTTTATTAAACACAATTTCCACAGGCCCCGGTCAGTTAAATAACTTGACAGATGTTTGAGACAGTGTGGTTGGAAGGATACTGCCAATGACAAACTCTTTAAATGTACAAAATAAAACCCACTGGGCCTGAAAGAGATAATACTGTTTCCAAAGGCACTTGACAGCCAATAACAGCTTCCCGTGGTGGCAAATTTATGGTGTGCGTGCCACAGTGGGCTGTTCCTTATCATTGAAAGCTCTAAAAGATTTGCCATCACTGGTTAGGCACAGGAGAATTAGTCTTAGAGCAAATAAATCCAACATTTAAAATGCCTTCTAATCTGAAACATGTGCGCCCTGGAAACAGGCCTCTGCAGTTGTGGTTTCCTCACAATAGAAATGAGTTGTGATAGTGTTAAACTTGGAAGTGTAGAGAAGAAATTTAATTTGTGGAGGAGGTTGTAGGTGAGAGAAGAAAAGTTCAGAAAGTAGGCAAGAATTTGTGGAATTTGTCAATGCCAAACAAACGCCAACAAAGTGAAAATTCTATGGAATCAAGAACCTAGAGTGTATTAAGATTCTGTTTTGATACATCAGATAATTAGGTACCTCTGGCATAAAAGCACTCCGATAAAAGCACTCTAATCCATTATGGCATGGACTTTTTTGCAGCTTCTTTAAGGGACATTACTCTGTCAGTAGAACTCTTTCTCAAAGATTCTGCTTTCTCTTTTTTAAACTTTAATTTCTTATTTATTTATTTATTTATTTATTTATTTTTGGTACCAGGGATCAAACTCAGGACCTTGTGCTTGTGAGGCAGGTGCAATACCACTGAGCTAAATCCCCAGCCCCTTAAGTTTATTTTAAAGTAATTGTAGATGCACAGAACATTGCAAAAAGATGTGTAGGGTAATCACATGTTCTTCATGCCTCCCTGAATATAACATATAAAGAGAAGTATTTGTCAAAACCAAAAAATTGATGTTGGAGCCTATTCACATTTCAGCAGGCTTTGTGTGTGCGTGTGTGTGTGTGTGTGTGTGTGTGTGTGTGTGTGTGGTTGTATGCAATTTATTATCTCGTGTAGTTTCATGTGACCACAACCACAATCAAAATACAGGACTCCATATTAGATTTTAAAGACCTATTAAGGGATACACACACACGCACACTATATATATATATATAGTAGTTAGGGACTACTGTTTCAAGGGCATAGGTAGCATAACTTTTATAACAAAATGCCTTTTTCTTTTTTTCATGGAATCATAATTATTGATGCTTTTCTCAGCAAGTGCCAGTAAAAGTGTGTTTACTTATTCTATTTGAAGAGAATGAAATGATGAATATATACCCCAAAACAAGAATCTGTTACTGATCTTAGTTTTGGTACAAATCTACCAACTCTAGTACCATAGCAGTGGACTGAATGCTAGGAAATTCTTTTTCTGCCAACTTTCAAAACATTTGAGAGGTTATCAGTAATGGTCCATGCATCTTTCTAGTTCTTCAACCAGTAAGATTGACCTCCTAGAGAAATATTTTAATGTGTAAAGTTGAACGGACGAGGTTCTTTACTAACTAGAAAAAATGCTTAACAACATAGTCTAAGCATTGAATCAACATATTGAACTCTGCCTCGCAGTTTTTTTTTTCCTGTACCAGGTATCAAATTCAAGACCTTGCGCTTGCAAAGCAGGCATGGCGCTACTGAGCTAAATCCCCAGCCCCACAATTTTTAGGTTATTACTGTCTCTAGCATTAAAAGATACACAATCATGTCTACCATTCACTTGACATGAGAATTTAAATTATTTTTGCATCTACTGTATCAAAATAAAAATATCTAGGAAAATAAGCCCAGTGTTAGTAAACTTTCTATTCCCAGGATTTGCTGATAAATCTACAGGCAAGGAAAACTTTGTATTTGTGTTCTGTTCTATTACCTGCATCCCACTATCTTCTTTAGAAACTTATTTTTGGTACCACTTTTGGCACCCGAATTAAGGAGAGAAGATTTCTGGAATTTTTTCTGGATGGTCCAGAGTCAGTAAGCTCAGCTCTGATGAAGTAATATGATATGTGGTGAGAGAAGATGTGTGTAAATACCAAGATAGTCATCAAGTCAAAGGAGCTTCACAATTTCATAGAGAATACCTTCTGCCAGATACTATTACGGTGTTTTGTTAGGAATTTAATACCGAGTGTTCAGCAAAACAGCAAATTAAAAAAATAAAAACAGCAAATTAATCCTCATAAAGCTTGTGAAAGTCTATTTAGAAAGACTTGTGTCCCCCATGCGCACACACAGAAAGTGAATCTTGAATACTGTGTAAAAGGTAACCACCAGCCCATTCATGAGAGAGCAGAGAAGTTAATCAACATTAGTGACTGTCAATGAAAAAAAAAATCAGAAAGGAGGGTAGATTGTTTTCAGTAAAAAAGTAAACTAGTCTTTATGGACAAGTAACCCTGAACATAGATTTTAAATGTTAGGGGAGGAAATCAGTGCTGTGTTGGTTATGTGTTCCCTCCCTGCCCCTCACCCAGACAAAGAGAAACCAGCATCTTTTAATACAGAGCCAAAGATGTTGCAAATGAATGTACAGAAGTTAATCAAGAAAATATTCAGGTCAAAAAGTCTGTTCAGGGCCAGGGATGTAGCTCAGCAGCACAGCACCTGCCTGGCAAGCGCAAGGTCCTGAGCTCGATCCCTGGTACCAAAACAAAACAAAACAAAAAACAGTCTATTCAGTGGACAAAGAGACAGTCCTTAAAAAGCAGTATAGGGGGCCGGGAGTGTAGCTCAGTAGTTTCGCCGCCTGCTGCGCAAGGACCAGAGTTCGATCCCGGTACAAAAAAAAAAGCAGTATAGGGCCGGGGATTTAGCTCAGCGGTGCCACCACCTGCCTCGCAAGTACAAGGTCCCTAGTTTGATCCCCAGTACCAAAAAAAAAAAAAAAAGCAATACGGATGGCAAGTTGCATAATTTCAGAAATACATTAGTCACAAAGAATGTCAGAAGTGTGGTGTACTATATTGGCCTGTAAAAGACAAAAGTGTGTTTTAAACAACTAGGATACAAGTTCAAGCCCAGTGTGGGCAACTTAGCAAAACCTTGTCTCAAAATTTTAAAAAATTAAAACTTTAAAAAGGAAAAGAAAAACCAACTAGCAAACAGCAGTAGTAGTTATATCATATGTCAAATACTTCTACGTAGGATATCAAAAGAGTAGCTGAGGTGATGCATATTGTTTACAGCATAAGACTTTTTGCCCCCAAAATATGTTAACAGTCTAAAACTAGGTATTATGCTCCCATCACAGCCATGAGTACTTGTTACTATATGGTTATAGTAAAAGCAAAATTCAAAAATGTTTTACAAGGGCCGGGGATTTAGCTCAGTGGTTCTGCCACCTGCCTCACAAGCACAAGGTCCCGAGTTCGATCTCCAGTACCAAAAAAAAAGTTTTACATCAGTAATATCATATCAGTGCCATTAAATAATTTTTTCTTGTAAGACTACAAATTCATGATTTTGCTAACATTTTGTGACAGCTGAGCAATAATACAGCTAACATTCATTGACAACACTACTCACTAGGAGTGTGCTAAACATTTCACATGTAGTATTTTAGCTAAACCTTACAATAGTACTATGAGATAAGTACTGTTTTATTACCAGTATTTTACAGATGGGAATGCTGAGGCCAAGAGAGTAACTTACCGAGGTCCATAGCTGGTGGGTGACTGAGCCCATGCACCTCCCACAATACTCAGGAAAGGTATTGGCTGAGTAAGGAGGCAAAAGAGGTCAGGGAAGCAGCATCAGTCAGATACCTGAGGATTAAGTGAGGAAAAGGGGAGAATACAGACAACATTCTTGCCTATGGCTGATTGATTTTCCAGGCCAGAAGCTGTTTTTTGTTGTTTTTTATACCGGGGATTGAACTCAGGACCTTGCGCTTGTGAGGCAGGCGCCAGAACCACTGAGCTAAATCCTGGCAGAAGCTGTTTTTGTTTTTGTTTTTTTGGGTTTTTTTTTTGGTACCAGGGATTGAACTCGGGTCCTTGTGCTTGCGCAGCAGGCGGCGAAACCACTGAGCCAAATCCCCGGCCCTAGAAGCTGTTTTTTAAGAGATAAGAATCCAACAAGAGCGGCCATTTAGCTCAGTGGTTCCGCCTCCTGCCTCTCAAGCACAAGATCCTGAGCTCAATCCCCAGTACCAAAAAAAAAAAAAAAAGTCCAACCCAGAAATCTGTAAATAGGAGAAAAAGATTTTTCTAAGGGAAAAAAAATAAGAATTGGCATTTGTTTGAACCTGACTGCAAAATTTGGAAATGGCAAAGCAAGAGCTTGTGAACATAAAGAGGTGAGATTGTGAGAAATTAAATTACTTCCAAAAGACTTGGTGCAAGAGAAGGCAGACTGTATGAACAGATGAACATGTAAGGCTGGTGAGGTTTGGGGTGGATGTTCCTCTACTATTTATCTTGTCTATATCTGCCCTCGGGCTTTTGTTAGACACTGCCTTCTTCATCTGGAAGCTAGCGTCTGCTTGGGTTTTGCTTTTAAATTATGACTTAGCATTCAACTCCTGAGCACTTGGTTATACTGTTTAGGATTGTATAGTCTGAAAGAGCTTTATCTTCATCTATAAACATCTAACTCTGGAAAATACTCTTTGTGAATCATCTTCCACAGGTGAGCACTTAATAAATATATGTAAGTGTAGGTTCTATGATCTACCTCTGGGGTACAACGTGCATTATTAACACTCAAGTAGATCACAAGAGCATACACTTTACAGATGTGAGCCTGAGTACTTACTGTAACTGACCAAGAATATTTTTATACTGTCAGAAGTACTATATTCACCATTATTGTTGCAGGCTTATCCTTTCCCCAAAAACATCAAGCCTGGAAGCAACTAAAAATTGTAAAGCATGGGTGAGAGATGTAGCTCAGTAGTAGAGCATGTACCTGCACGTGATGCCCCGGGTTCAATCCCTGGTGGCAGCAACAATAGCAAAAGAACTGTAGAACACTCTTCAAATTCCAATATACATAGTTTAATCATCAGCCTGATGAAACTATAACATTTTAGCTAAAGTGTTTCCTATCCATTGTCGTAGTTACTTTTCTGTTTTTCTCATTACTAAGCCAACTTGCATTATGTGAAATCTATGCAAATACTTAACAGTTTTATAAAAACATCAAAGGATTTTTAAGTTTTGCTTTGTTTTGGATGCATACAAATCAAACTTTGATTTGCTTTCAGAGTAAATGATCAAAACTGCAAAGGAAAGAGGTAGAATCAATGATTATGATATTTGGAATATATGAAACTTCATCTAGGAAACAAGTTACAAAAATTTTAGCAGAATTAATTTTTTTGAGCATCAATACATATATATGTGTGTGTAGATGTATATATACATATATATGTGTAGAGGTATATATACATATATATGTATATGTGTTATATATATATATATATATATATGTTTATATATATGGGAAGCTTTGAGACAGAGTCTCACTATGTGGTTCAGGCTGGCCTTGAATTCACTTTGTAGTCCAGGTTGGCCTCAAACTCATGGAGATCTTGCTGCCTCAGCCTCCCAAGTGAGGATTCTATATTTTGTCATTAAAAACAGACAGTGTTTTTGAAGTGGACTTCTGTAATGAGGTGGAGGTGTAGAACTTTTATCTCTGCTGTTTATGATTTCCCCTTTCATTGGCAGAAAAAAAGTGATCCAAGGAACCCCTTGTATGCCCAGGTGATGCCTTTGACCTCTCACTGAGTCTGATTCGGAGTTGTGCACACGCTGTGAAACCATGTTGGAAATGAAGGTTCATAAAGAACCTTTTCCTTCATGAAATGCCAGCTAACTGCCTGCTTTTTGGGATAACTGGGCCTTTGTTCTTCAAGGGTGCTGTCATCACACTCCCCAGCCCAGGCCTGTCATCCACCATTGAAAATTAGACAACAAGGCAGGGCTTATGAACAGACAGTGCTTTGACCAGACTTATGAACATATCTAATTTGGAAGAGCACAGTACCTACATATACCTTAATGGGAGGAATCACCAGACCTTTGGGAGTGTTAGGATTGCTGAAAGAATATAATAACTAGTTCAGCTTACTAGTTCAACACTCAGAAAGCATTCCCAACACTGAAAAGAGATATACTTGGTAGAAAACTGTAATAAAATAAAACTCCACTGTTGGCAGAGTGTATGTATTTATACATTCTTCTGTGTTTAGCTCAATGGTTAGAGAACACATCCTGGAAAGACTGCGGTACATAAATGTTTTCAGTTTGAGCTTGCACATTTCATCGAATTGGTCCTCAGAACAAGGTTCATTGCCCTGGAGATGGCTTGGCTCAGTCTTTAAAACACACACTAATGAATTTCAGGTTTGGGACAGTTTTAGAAAGGGGCTGCTCTATATTGGACAACTGTGTGAACTTGGAGTTGTTTCCCATGAATGTCTTCAATAGCTATGTAATGTCACTCTAGAGAGTGGAATCTTCTGTCTCCAAACAACTGATTGCCCTTGCCAAGAGTGCTTAATTCTTGCCTACTTAAATCTTGAGTTTGGCAGATTCCTTCATTGTAATAAAGGGAGTAAATAGGACAAAGATGGTCCAAGTGTAATTAAATGAATTGAAGGACACTTAACCCTTAGCTGGGGGGTGTGGCTCAGCAGTAGAGCACGTGCTTAGTTAGCTTGCAGAAAACCCTGGGTTCCATTCCTAGCACTGAAGAGTGAGAACTCTTAACCCATAAACTTCTTATGCAGACACCATTAGCAATAGTTTAGGGGTTTTATCTTCAGCTTGCACCCCCCCATAAAGTCATGGGGTGCTAGCTGGAGCTGAATATTAAACTTGTTTTATGTAAATGGAAAGGAAATAAGTTAATGCATTCACCCTGTACTCAGGACTCCAAAGCCTGGACCATGTATTATCACCACCCCATCCCACACACCTTTGGCAGTGCTTACCAACTTGGTTCTGACTAGTTTAGAAGACATGTAGTTGCTCAGCTTTGCAGATGTCCTTCCTGTATGCTCAGACTGAGTCACAATTTGTGTTGGGCCAGTAGGAAAAAGAAAGTGTAGATTTCATGGATTCTTTCATCAGTGGACATTTGACTTTAATTTCTTTATAGAGTGGGAGAATTTCCGTTTCTGTGTGTAATGTTGTGTTTGTCTCAGTTATGCTATTCATCACCTGAGAGGCTGTGCACCGGTTGTGCCAACCTTCAGACTAGACCTGTTTTCTCCCTAATTTAAGTAGGGTGGGCCAGAAGATTTCCTAAGACTCTTTCTAGCTTTCACAGTTTGAAGTTCTATTCTTGTGCCCATAAAAGTTAAGGTACTGGGGCCAGGGATTTAGCTCAGTGGTGCTGCCACCTGCCTCACAAGCTCAAGGTCCTGAGTTTGATACCCAGTACTGAAAAAAAGTTAAGGCATCAATTGCATTGGTCAGGTAGAGACTACTTGGGTTGTCCAGCTGACAGACTCTCCCAGCAGACAGATGTGAACAAATAGCAACACTCAAGTTCTGCAGGCAGTTTGTGTTGAGGTTGTTGAAACCATCAGTCCTAAATGCCAGGTAGGGGTTTTCAGATGACAGTGCCACAGGCATTGTTTCCCATCTGGGATCCCGAGTGCCAGCATGTGCCAGTCCAGCATGCAGTCTGGCTCACAATCCTGTTGTGCCTACCAACCCAAGTGTCCCAGCTTCACCGCCTTTGGGGAGTTACCTCATGGTTCACAAACTTCTGTGTGGTTATTTTAAAAATGAAGATAATAATTGCTTTTCAGGGTAAAAAATCTTAAAAGATGCTATATGCGAAAACATCTAGCAAACAGGTGAAGCTTCATATATAGGTAACTAAAATAAAAAAACAGCCATTTATAAAAACCCATATAAGATGACCTTATTAAAAACTGGGAGAAGGGGAGAAACATTTGTGCCATTTTCACAGAGCACTTTAGGACATATTATCTTTGAATCTTTACAACCTTATTTTACAGATGCAGAAATGCTGGAAGTTCCCAGGGTCACAACACCTGGCAACAGTGGAGTTGAGATTCAGTCTTCTGATTCCAACTTGGGTTTATTTTACAGTATACCACCAACACACCATTACACTTAGTTGATGTATTTATGGTTAAGTTAAAATTGATGATTCTGCAAAGGGAAATAAGTGATTAAAATGGAAACTATCTATTGGGGGAGGTTCCTAGTACCCTTTTTATATGACTACATCTAAAATGCTATTTAAGACAAACTCAGGAAACTCTGGCCAGTCACTCCTCATGTTGTTTGATATTAACTCTGCAATAGCTCCTGAGGATAGCTGGAAGATTTGAATATCTCTGGAATGTCACTGTCCAGTTTCGAAATAATTTTATAAATGGGTTTCTTCCAGGAAGGATCTGAGTCTTTCCCTGCGGAGACAGCCCTGAAGAACTCCTGTAACGTCAAGGTGGCGATTTCCAAGAAGCAGTCTGGAACCTGCATTCCCAAAGAGACCCACAAGAAAGAGAAGACGTGAGGCTGGGAAGCACTGGCACCACAGAGACCCCGCTGGCTGATGCTGTCTGTTCCTTGGGTGGTGGCTAAGAGCATTCCTGTTCTACCAGCCCTGAATTTCTGCAGCCCAAGGAATCCCCTACTCCCTCATCAAACACAAACCTTAAAATGACGGTTATAATGAGACAACTCTGGAACAAAATGTATTTTGTTGGAGGAACTGGTTCCACTAATGGGGATCTTTTAGTAAGTAGGAAGCTCTAACTCAAAGTAAATCTGTGCTCCAAAGATGTTTTAGCATTCTTTTCTGTATACCTTTTGCAGAAAAGATTGTCCCCGAGCTCATGACTGTTGTACTTCATCCCACCACTCCTTAGGGCTGGATCTTAGGGCTTACATTCCTCAAGCCCTGTTGAGTGGGCTTTTCCAGAACCCTTGCTGAAACTGGCACCATAAGTGATGGATGTCCTACACATCCACCAGGTCCAGCTTGGCCTGAGGCTTCCCATCATGGCCTATCAAGTGAACACCCCAACATGGGAAGATCCAGCAATGTTGCATCCCACGCTGGCCTGGGACCAGTGTAGGCTTATGTTTTCAACCATTCTGGCTGAAAGTCCAACTGGCAGACTTAACATTTTTGGAAATGCCAATAAACTGCTCCTGTGGTCACAGTCAACTGAGAAAGGCAAGAAGAGGGAAATATAGTCTAACAGACTACACCTGGAACCTGCAGAATAAGATGCCAGCCTAATAGTTGGCAGCCACCCAAGAGGCTATGCATGTCTCATGATGAGAATTCACACCAATAACACCTAGATTCACTTTAAGGTGCCACCAGTATGCCTTCATGGAGATCCCCCAGGCTGGCCTCAAACTTGCTGTCCTTCTGCCTCAGCCTCCTGAGTAGCTGGGATTACAGGCATGTACCACATGCATGTATTTCCAGGAAGAATTTGAAGTGACTTGCCACAAAAGGCCAACAGGTAAGACTGTTAGCTAAGAATACAGAGAAGAACCAAATGATTAAAAGAACAAATTGTTAAAACCTAGGCCAAGATAGCTCCTGCACCTGAGCCCAGCATTTAGTTCTGAGCTTGATACTAAGGCAAAAGGTCAAGTTATCTAACTTGATAATTACAAATTATTAAGTCTAGACTGTCATTAGACCTGGTAGGCTGCTGTATAAACTTCAGCATGAAGACTTGCTGTATTTGCTGCATTTACCTATTGCCTGAAAAGATGCTGGGGCTATAATCTCTGGGTAATATTGATAGAGATTGGCCCCGGCCACCATGATTGTCAGTGAGAGGCTCTTATCTGAAACACCAAACATATAGAGAAGACACACTTCAAAAAAAACCCTGGTGTTTTGTCTTACCTCAAAGTCACTTCCTTTGTTATAGTGCATACTGAGAGCTCGAAAAAGTTCTGAATTGCGGAGAACCACCAGCATTTTGGGATTTGTGACACCATCTGAAATTGCTTGCCGGGCAAATTTTTCCATTTGGATGTAATAAAACTCACGAAAGTTGCTGAACCACTTGATCATCTGGGAGGTAATGCAGCGGTTGAACTGTGGAAACAAGAGGTCCATCAAGTCAGACATCTGCCGTGGGGGGCTCAGAACTAGAACTGTTAGCATCCAGTTTAGCGTGGGGTAATGTGAATGGATTCACCCAAGGTAACGAGTTTCCTTTAGAAAAAGAAGCTGCACTGTTTTCCTACTCAGTTGGACTCACAATATCTGAATTAGCTCCAATGTCCATTTATAAAGAATTTTATGTACTGAATTTATAAGTGTTTTCACCCATGAGAACCTTTTTATGTTGTCTTAAGTATGACTTTGGGAGGGTCTACTAGGGTAAGGCCACTGTGATGCTAGCATGGCAGCTCAAGAGCCTTCTACCTGATAAGGGGTCAGAGTCTGGATCAGAGAGGAGTTTATTGACAACTTGGAGTTGCAGTCAGTTGTCTTCAGGGATCAACCAAGCAACTGAATCTAAGGGAAAGACCTGAAAAACTTGAATGGGATAGATCCACTTTTATGGCAACAGGCAAGGTTTGGCTCCAACAATCAGTTTGATTTTCCTTACTGATATACTTGATTTATATGTACTTTCACTCAGCCTGGAAACACAGCGACCTTCATGTAAGTTTGATGGTGTCTGACGGTACATAGTCTTTCTTCTTCATAAGGTCAGAATACATAAAGACAGAAAAAGAGGCTAAAGAGTCCACTTGCTACTAATGTTTCTCTTTCCCTCTACTTTTCCTTCCCATGTGTTTCTAGGATTATCCACAGCTCAAAAGCCTAAAAATTCAGTTACCCAACCTTCTTAGCTCAAAGCTATCCATGATTATTCCAGTACTCTCTCCCCAGAACTAGAACTTCCATGAGTCCATCAACAACATGGGGAGCTTGAAGCGAGGACCTTGGACTTGCTCCACACAAGGTAAAACATACAGCCACTTGGGAGCTGTGCAGAGGTTGGACCTCAGTGAATGACTTTACCTGAACATCAGGGAAATAAGCTTTCAGGAGGCTGGAACTGGGGTACCGTGCGAAGAAAAATATGAGTTTGGCCTTCTTCAAGTGACCAGGGTTTAGGCCTTCCTGGATTTATTTCAGTGTCAAGGAAAGTTAACATTTTATTTTATTTTATTTTATTTAATTTTTTTGGTACCGGAGATCGAACTCGGGACCTTGCGCTTGCGAGGCAAGCGGCAGAACCACTGAGCTAAATCCCTGGCCCGGAAAGTTAACATTTTAAAACACTAGCTTATGAATTACTTTTATCAGATCATCCAAATAGTGTGTGTCCCATTCCTTGTGGCCTCTATTTTCTTTTTCTTTTTTCTGGTTGAATGGAGTATTTTCTTCATTTTTCTCTTTCTGAAAACTTGTCAGAAAAGCTGGATGCCATACACACAGAGTGAAGTTGCAGAATTTGAAAATACCTTGCTGTGTAAAAGTATATCATATGGGATGTATAGATATCGAATACTGATGTGCTATGTGTATTCAGTCTTTCAGAATGGGATGGGTAGAGAGCGCAACTCTATCCCAGATAAACCATTTTGAAACCCCAAGTAAAGATTTATTTCCTCTCTGCCTCAATTTCTTCACCTGGAAAGCGAGAGGAGCTGCCTATAAGGTCTCCAATCTTGGGGTCATTCTAATTGGCTTTGCAGGTGGAATCCAGGCCATATGTACCCAGGCCGAGTAGCAGCCCCCACTGTGCTCTTGCTCAGTGAAAAAACTTGAACTGTTGGCTGCATCTGCCTCTCACAGGTCCCAGCTCAGAAGATCAGTTCCCTGTGGAACCTTTCTTGCCTCATTAGGCCCTCCTCACCCTGGGCTCCCATGGCTCTTTGTACAAACCTCTGTCATAGCAATGACCCTATGGAATTTTTACTGCATGTTTGTCTCCTCATTTAAACTGTGAGCTCTTTAAGGGCAAGGACCATATCTTTTTATCTTTGTGTTCTATGCGCCTAGCACTGGGCTAGGCACATAGTAGGTGCTCAATAAATGTGTGTTGGATGAAGGAGTGAGTCGACCTTAATCCATACACATATATGGAAATTAGGCTGCAAAGCATAACTCACCCTGGGACAGATTCCTTTCTATTTAACAAGAGCAGGAATGCTGTGGTATGACTCCCTAGTTCCACAAAGGAGGGAAGTAAAGACTCACACAAGAATGTTTAACATTCCCAGGAACACTCTGAGGCTTAGGGAAAAGAATCCTACCGAGTAATCTTTAGCATCAGGTCCAAGAACTGGAGATTTAGGACAATTAAGACTTACTAGTAGGATAAATCATTTTAACCAAAAGAAACCAAACCCACTATGGTTATAGCTGGCCTAGGCCAGCTATGCTGAAGACCCTTGTCCCTGGCCCTGTTAGCCCTGTTTATCCTTCCTACCGACTCTTTAATGCTGTGGGAAAGAATCTAGGGTTTGGGAGCCTACAGAAACTGACTTGACCACTTATTAGCTCTGTGACCTTGGGCAAGCCACTTAACTTCTCTGGGCCACCTTTCTAAAACAGAGTGTAGTGGTCAAAGCTTGTACTTGGCCATCAGATCTTGAGTTTGAATCCTGGCTCCTCACTTGTCTGTCTGGTGACATTGGGCAAGTTTGTTTCTTGTCTCTGCTTCTCAGATACCTGACCCTAGAGTGGACACTAGAGGACTGTGAGATAATCTAGGCCCACAACCCTTTATCTGAAACCCTGGGGCAAATGGAGTTCAGATTTCAGAATTTCTATTATTTTGTATGGCATAACGTGTGTTCACTGTTTGTTAGTTAATACCCACAGCAGAGGCAATCTGTAATTCAGTATACTGACATTCCTACAGCAAAATGACTTTATGCTAAGTGGGATAAAGTCTACAAATAGCCTCCAGTCTGTTTACATCAGATTTTGCCACCAAAAAAGCTTGAATCACTTTAAAGGGAAAAGAAATCAAAGGGCTTTGCAGAGCTCTATGATCTTCAGAATTGTGGTGAGTGGAGGCAGGCACACACGAGCCACCTGCCCTACAGAGAAGGTGCTCAGTGAATGCCAAGCTCGCCCAGACCTTCACACCTGCCCTGCCTTGTTCCAGGGAAGGCCTGTGACTGTGAACATTCCTTTTCTCAGTAAAGCAGCCTGCTCTTAAGTGGCTTCCACGGTCCACGGGAATCACTCTCAGGTGTGGAATGTAGGCCGCAGGGAGGAAGAAAAATAATAGGGGATAGGATACTGCCTGGGCCCCCAAAGCATTCCCAAGGTAGCCTCGTACTTCCCCTGTCCAAGCAGGCCTGGCCAGGTCTTTCTTAGCATGAGCCTGAACCCTCCTGAAGCTCTCTGCACCTGTGTCACAGGGCACGGACAAGCACACGTCTGATAAATATCAGCAATGCTGAGGACCCAGTCTTCTCAAGGTTCTTTCCCTGATGCCTAAATAAATTTAATAGGGTCTTAGCCAGTGGTCTCTTATCAAAGGCCCAGATAGGTAGCTTTTTTACACAGAAAAATCAGTCCGTGCTAGTATCTCTCTACCTCCAAGACTGTTCCTACTGCCCGAAGAGGAAGTGGTGGCAAATGAAGCGTTCTTGGTTTTACAGTTGCTTCCTCCTCCAGCAAAGCCTGAACTGTGGAGTGCTTCTATCACCAGCAGGGGGCGCTCACAGCACTTAGGATACAGGGTGGCCTCTAGCATGGTAGTGAGCCCGCCCCATTCCATCCCATCCTGCTGTTGTTAAGCCGAGGACAGAACTGTTCACACCTTGATATTAAATTCCACAGACACATTAATCTTTGAAGCCTGGGCTCAAGGCTGCGCATAAGAAACAGCAGCGTGGGCATAACTTTCTTAAATCAACATCTGCCAGGCATGGTGGCGCACACCTGCAATCCCAGCACTCAGGAGGCTGAAGCAGGATTGCCATGAAATTAGAGGGCAGCCCGGGCTACATAGGGAGACCCTGTCTCCCAGCGGGGCGGGAGCCGGGGTGGGGGGCAACATCCAAAATACGATCTCAGGAACTTTAGTGCTGCAAATGCTTGTTGGAAGAGGGATCTTTGGGGCTGCCTAGATTCTCCTCCCAAAGCTTCACATCAGACATCAGCATGTTAAAGGCTCTGAGGGGCCCCACAGTAAAGAAACTAACCCAGAATCTACTTTTCTTCTCTAACTGAACAACTGTTAATATCCCGTGGTTAGTCTTGGAAACACTGCAGGTTTCCCCACTGTGGGAGGCGGGGTCCTCTCCCTCTGTGTCCTCTCCCTCTGTGTCCACCCCTGGGCTCCATCCCGGCTTGGAAGCTGTTCCTTAAATTGAACTCCTCTGACTTCTTCAGGACAGCTGCTTTTTATTTCTAGTCCCTAAGGAAAAGTACTCTTGCCCCAGAAGATCCCCTGTGGATTATCTAGACCATGCAGTCTTTTTGCCTGGAGAGCCATGAGGGAAGGTTGGGGAAGCCATACCTCAGATGAAGTCATTCCTTAAACGCTCTGCCTAGGGCCATGGCAGCTGACAACCAAATTACAGGATTCTTCCTTCCAGGTGGTATTTATCATATTTTGGAGACCCATTTGAGGTGTTTTATTGTTTGTTTTGTTTTTGAGACAGGGTCTTGCTACATAGTTCAGGCTGGCCTTGAATTCACTATGTAGCCCAGGCTGGCCTCAAACTTATGGCAGTCCTCCTGCCTCAGCCTCCCAAGTGCTGGGATCACAGGTGTGCATCACCATGCCCGGCACCCCATTTAAGTGCTTTGTTTTGTTTTGTCTTTTTGGTACCAGGGATCGAACTCAGGACCTTGCACTTGCAAGGCAGGTGCCATGCCACTGAGCTAAATCCCTGGCCCTCCCATTTGCATTTAAAAGCAAACAAACCAAACTCCTTCAGACCCAAAGGAACAAGTCAGTCATGGCAGAATCTAATGGATCACAGAAGAAAGTAAATGAACCTTCCCAAATTCTAGAATGTGGTTTCCACTCGGTCAGTAAGTAGGATGTGTCATGAGAAAGGAAGGTCCAGGAGCAATATTAAGAAGACCATGAGAAGCCTGGTGTAGTGGTATGTGCCTATACTCCTGGCACTGGAAAGCTGAGGCAGGAAGATCACAAGTTTGAACCTAACCTGGGTGACTTAGCAAGACCCTGTCTTAAAATTTATTCTTTTATTTTTCAGTACCGGAAATGGAACTCAGTACCTTACACTTTCCAGGCAGGCTCAGCACTGCTCAGCTAAATCCCTAGTCTTAAAATTTAAAAGGGCTGGGGATGTAGCTCAGTGTGAAGACCCTAGTATGTATGAGAGAGAGAGAGAGACAGACAGAGGCAGACAGACATAGAGAGACAGAGACAAAGACAGAGGGAGGAAGAGGAGAAGAGGGGAATAGAGAAAGAGAAAAGAAGAAAGGAAAGAAAGAGGAAGGCAGGGAGAGAGGGAGAATGAGAATGAATGGAGAAAAGAAAAAGACCATGGGTACACAAATCTATTCCCTATGCAGTACAGTTATAGTTAAAGTCTTCACTTTCATCTCAACTTCCAATCTTCTCATTTCTCCGGGCAGTGACCAAGAGATTGTCAATGACTAGTAAAGGATATGTGGACAGAAGTGAAAGGAGGTACATCTGGTACAGCCTGCAGGCTGCCCTGCTCCATCTTCACAGAGGGAAGGAGGGGCCGGCTCTCCAGACCAGCCACGCTGAACGGCTGGCTCAGAACCCAGGGACACAGGGCAGACTCTAAGGAGGGGTGCCTCTGGGGAGCCGAGTCCCGGGGAGGACCACTGCTCCAATGGCCATTGGGTCCCTGACCCAGTAGCTGGTTAAGAATCTGATTTTCCTGAATGTGGGAATGCACCATCAAAGGGTAGTTTGCTGTGGGACTGTGATAGGGTTTGGGGATGCTTCTTGGAGAGACAGAGTATCTAGGAGAATCTAGAGGCTTGGCCAGTGATGAATTTCCCAAAGAGGTCCCTGCTTGTGTCTGGACCCTCCTAGGCAAGGTGGCCAGAACATGTAGGTCTTTATAG
This sequence comes from Heterocephalus glaber, assembly GCF_053883595.1. NCBI lineage: Eukaryota > Metazoa > Chordata > Mammalia > Rodentia > Bathyergidae > Heterocephalus > Heterocephalus glaber. The sequence continues at coordinate 14,988,725 of NW_028258379.1, forward strand.
GCACCTCCTCCAGGAGGAAAGGGCTCACCTCTACCCTCTGGCACTAGTCCCTGGAAGCTCCTGCCTTGCTGAGTCAGGTGGCTGGGTGGATCCATCAGCACATTTTGTAATACTGAGTCCACAGCCTGGGACACTGCCCCGGTCAGTTCTTTCTTCAGAACCTCCAGCAAACCCTGTGCTCCAGAAGGAAGGGATCTGAGCTCCTCAGACAGATGTTGGACCTCAGACGCTCTGTGTTTTTCTGCCCCTCTGAGGTCACTGTTGGCAGCCCAGGGGCGAGGTCTGCAGCCATTCCTCTGCTTTCCATTCAGAGGGTCTTTCCCTGGCTCCAAGCATCCTGGCCCCTGAGCTGCACTCCCGGCCATAGCAGCCTGCAGGATGTGCTCCTGCAGACACCTTAGCTGTTGTTTCAGCTGGTGAAGTTGTTCTCTCACCCTGGGGCTCCCCTCCCAGTTGGTCCGGTTCCTGGCAGGGCCTGGCTGCAGGGGGAATTGTTGCACAGGGACGCTCTGCTTCCTCTTCCGCTCCGGGGTCTTCTCTAAGGAGTATGAGCTACTCCTGGCTCGGGCATTGCCTGGGACCAGAGGACTGGGGGAGAGACAGATGCCTTGGACGATGGTTTCCACTCTGGCTCTCTTCACCTGGATGTGGTCATCCCAAAACCAGCCAGGGTCAGTGAGGCCAGAGCTGAGCACCTGGCCCAAGGGAGATGGGGAGTCTCTACCCAGCTCTCTGGAGAATGGGCTTCTCTCACCTTCCATACCATGTTCTGCCAGGTGGGAGCAGGCCTGGGACTGAGGAGAAAGCAAGATTGGGTTTCGAGCCATCGTTTGGCTTCCCAGGCACTTGCTCAGAGCTCTGTGAAGAAGCCAAGGGTTTGGGGAGCCCGCTTTGCCTCCTCAGTGGGAGGTGCACACGGAATGAGCCAGAGAGACTGCCCCTCACTCTGAAGGGCAAATCAGTGCTCCTGGAGAAGGATGCAGATGCGGAGGTTCCAGGGCTTACAGAACTCTTGGGCAGGTGCCTGAAATTAGAGAGGAAGACAAGAGCATGCGTGACTTGGACCAGTACTTATCAAACTTGAGTGTGCAAAGGAATCCCTGGGATCTTGGCAAAATGCAGCTTTCAGTTTAGTAAATCAGCTGCAGAGTGATGGTGGTCATGACCCTACTTTTAAGAAGAGTCCAAGAGTGAACCTCCAGGGAGAAAGATCTCCTGCTAGGGCATAACATTAAATAATAGCGATTGAACAACTGGCATTATCAAGAACTTTACACCCATTACCTAACCTTCCTGTCATCTACAAATAAGGATGCAGGCTCCAAGAAGTTAGGGAGTTTCCTCCCTAAGGTCGCACAACTAGTAAGTGGAAGGCTGAAGTCAAACCAAGATTTGTCAGACCTGGGTTGACTGAGGGCAACAAAACACTAGGCACTGAACACTGGGGTCTGTTTAAAATGAAAAATCCATTCCACCTTGACTGGATCATTAAGGATACGTTACCTCTTTTCTTTTTTTGTTTTGTTGTTGTTACTGTTTTGGGATAGGGTCTTGCTATATAGTCCTTACTGACCTTGAACTCACCATGTAGACCAGGTTGGCCTTGAACTCACAGTCTTCCTGCACCAGCCTTCCAAGGGCTAGGATTAGAGGCATGCACCACCACACCTAGCTGGCACATTACCTGCTAAGTAATGATCCTTTTTCATCATCATAAAGAGGCCACAGTTTTTTAAAAATTGGCAACTCAGAATCTACATGCATTATTGCACAAATTATGAGTTGATAAACAATTAGATTAATGAGAACAAACTCATGAGGATTTATATAAAACTACTGCTCTAGGTTTTGAAACATTTTGTGCCAGGTACTTCAGTAAACAGCACAAACATAAAGGAACTCAGCTACTGTAACTCATGAGAATAAGCTTTCAAGGAAAGCATATATGTCATCTCACAGAATACTTAGTATGTCAAACCCAGGAAAATCAATAAACTAAGTGACAAAAGGGAACACTTTAAAAGAAAAATTGGTGATAAAAATATTATGTTAAAATATTGTTTAAAATTTTTATAGCCATTGGATTTAGGAAGTGTACACATACTGGGATTTTTTTTTTTTGGCATTTTTGAGACAAGGTCTTACTGTACATTTCAGGCTGCCCTTGAACTCACTATGTAGCACAGGCTGGCCTGAATTTGCAGCAATCCTCCTGCCTCAGCCTCCAGAGTGCTGGGATTAAAATGTGAGTCACCACGCCCAGCATGGGAATTTTAAGAAAAGAGCCCTGACTTCTGCTTCACAGTTACTACTACTACACTCCAAAAGAGTCATTCTCAGCTGCTACTATACCTTTTCTGTAGGTATAAAACATAGTTTCAAAGTTCTAAAGGAATGTGACAGCAAGTCATATAAAAGAATTTTGAAATAAGATTTGTTTATTAAAATAAATAAAACTAATAAAATGAAATTAATATGTTCTTAATCAAATTACAAAGAAATTATTTTAAAAAAAATTTTTTTGGTACCAGAGATCGAACTCAGGTCCTTGAGCTTGCGCAGCAGGCAGTGAAACCTCTGAGCTAAATCCCCAGCTCCAAATTTATAAAAATGTTGATCAGTAAAGAAGCCAGACCACCATTGACCTTCAGTGACTGCCTTGGAGGGCAGAGCGTGTGTCACCGACATGACAGGGGAGATGTGAGTATAGTGCAAGTCACCTCAAGCCTGCAGTGTGGTATGGACAAAACCCCTTGGCTTCCACAGAGCTGTGTCTCCTCATATAGAGAAATGAAGCTGGTGGATGGGCTACATGGCTTTTTTTTTTTTTTTTTTTTTTGAGACAGGGGCTCGCTATGTAGCTCAGGCTGGCCTTGAACTCCGCAGCAATTCTCTTGCCTCAGCTTCCCAAGTGCTGGGAATACAGGCCTGTGCCACCACACCCAGCCTACATGGCTTTTAAGAGACGTCTTTGAGGAGACACGTAGACAGCAAAAGAAATGGGAAATGGAGGGTTTCTTCCCAAATACCATCACACAGAACTGTTCTGCACTGTAGTTCAAGGAAATCTTTGCCTACTCTTGAGGGATACACAAATGAGGCATCTGAAAATGAAATTTTGGGGAAAAAATGTAAAAAGCCCATGCTAAGCCAGGCACAATAGCACACATCTATAGTTCCAATAATTTGAGAGGGTGAGGCAAGAAGATTGCAAATTCAGGGCCAGTTTGGACACCTTAGCAAGACCTGTCTCAAAACAAACAAGCAAACACAGCCATGCTAAGTTCGAGTAAGTAAAAAACAATGTACCACCATGTTACTGTCAGCAGTCAGGACTTCCTGCCTCTGAACTTTAGGAGCTACCAGTCTGGTTGGGAAAATGCCAAGGGACATTCAAGCCATCCAACAGGGATCTGGTAAATGCACATCTATTGGCTCCTAGGAAAGCAACTTTCACGAAACTGATTCTAACAGAAAGAATGCAAGGGAGTTGGGTGCAGGGAAAGTTTTTTTGTTTGGTTGGTTTTTGTTTTTTGCTTTACAGAACAATGATCCAGAGAGAGCAATGGTTTTTCATTTTCTGTCCCCTATCATTTTTTCTGAAATCTAACACACTGGCTTCATTTTCAAACCATATCACTTTATTTTTCCCCACAAGGGGGTCACACATTATAAACCTTAAGTGCATGACAGTTACATGATTTTTTCAGCAAGCTAAGAGGATTCTGTGAGATTTCCTGGAGTTTACAGCCACAGGGGTCCTGAGGTTTCAAATATTAAAGTTTTCTCCACGGCCACAAGTTCCTTTGATGTTTGAGTTATAAAAGACAAGCTCGTACAGGTACAAATTCCTTATGATGAGTGTTATCATTATGTGTGTCTAAACTGTACCAATAAATGTTTTGCTTCAAAAAAATAAAAGACAAGCTCCTTGGATAATTTGTCTTCATCATAGTCCATTTCTGTTTCTAAAAGTGTTCGCTATGTTTTCTGTTTGATGACCACTCTGACTTCATCTTAACAACTTCATCATAATCTCCTTTTGTCTTTGTATATTCCAGGGTATAGGAAAGGCCAAGTATAGCCCCTAGTTTGGACACTGACTTTCAAACCTATGTGCACAGGCTTGTAGAAGCCTGTGTTATTTTGTTTACTGTCACATTTTGTTTACTGCAGAAGACATCAACGTGAGGGAGGCTCAGTGGTCTGAGACTTCCTCTTGCTCACAGCCAGGATGGTGGCCCAGACTAACAAAGGCAACATCTTCACTGTTTCCCAACCCTTCAAGTTGTACCTCAGACCCCCCAGCCTCTCTCCATGGACTTAGCAGGTGCATTCTAATGATGGTCCTTAAACTGGCACAATTGATACTTTAACCAAGACTGATGGAACAATGATACAAACTATATATTTCGCCCTCCGAAGAGGGGCTATTCTGAGTGCTTACTGAACATTTCCTGCTCAAACTTAACATTTTCAGATCTAAAGTCTGCAGCTGCCCCTTCATGCTGCTTCACCTCTCAAACCATTCCTTTCTTCTTCAAGCCAGAAACTGGGAGCCGCTTAGGCTGCAGCCCTCCTCCTCATCCACAGCATCGACTCGAGCATCATGGCAGACAAATTTATGGCAAAAATGGCTCTGAAATACATACTGTCATGCTGTTCCTGTCACCACTGTCCTGATTCAGGGACTCACAATTTTTCATCTGGTCAATTTCAGTACCTCATGACTGCTCCCCCATCCTCTAGCTTCCCCTTATTCTGGTCTTTCTTCTAAATTCACTCTCTCATTCAACAAGCATGGATTGAGCACTGACACCAAACAAAATGTCCTGCTTATATAAAGCTAATATTCCTGCCGAGGAGAATATTAAAATGTAAAAACATAGTAAGTAATAGCCATTGGATGGGGTTTTTTTGGTTATTGTAAAGTTGTCCTGGACTCAGGTAAATGAGGGCTTATTTGATGGTTGTAAGTGATGTGCTCCGATTTAGTTTTAAAGGGATCATTCTCACTGGTTGGGGGAGAGGAGGATGAAACATTTTTTCGGAAGCTGTTGTCTTAATGTAGGTGATGTTGGGAGCAATGCTACATAATTCTAGGGATAAATCATTTGGTTAGCCTAGTTCTCTTGCCTACAGCCCAGCTACAGAATAACTCCAGTTTGGCCTCCGGTCACAACTGAGACTTCAGTGATCCAGTGATGCTGTGATTCTCCAGGACAAGAAACATCCTGGGAGAACAAACATCTGCTCAGTTCCTCATTGTTCTTGGACTGATTAACATCTTGTTTGCCGGAGATGTACTGAACTCTCTGCAAGCCTTCCGTTACACCTTGTTTATCCCAATGTGAACTATTGAACTCTCTGCAAGTCATCTGTTACATTTGTTTCTCCCGATGTACTGAATACAAGGTGTGGTAAGCTGGGGGCTTTTGTCTTTGCTGCCCAGAGCAGCACTGATCAGACCCAAAGCTCAGCTTCTTCTCGGTCTCATTTTTCTACCTTTCCTGTAATTCGCCGTGTGCTGCCGTGGCTCGCAGGAGACCAGGACTAACTGCAGAGGTTCTGGTAACGTCCCCTTCCCCTGTCCCCTACAAGGTGAGACATGGTGATGTCCTGGACCAAGACTAGCAATGGAAGGGAGAAGTCAGGGCAGACAGTAGATATATGTTGACAAAGAAGCCAGTGGGATTTGCTAGCAGGTTAGATGTGGTATACAAGGGGACCATCATTGGTGATTGCAGCGTTTGGCTTGAGCAACTGGAAAGGTAGCATTTGGGGAACAGAGATGCAAAGATCTGCAGGTCAGGCTTTGGGTGTGAAAGGAGACAGAGCAGACAGGGCTACAGTGACAAGAATAGCCTGGCAGCTAGAGGAGGAATCACGAAAGCAAACTGGGAAGAAACCTTCAGTGAGGGAGAAAGAAATCCAGTGCAGTGTGAGTCCCAGGAGCCAAAGGAAGAAAAGCTTGCTGAGAGGTGGGAGAGGTGAAGTCACGTAGAGACTGTGAAGGGACTCTCCAGGTTAGTGATGTGGAGTCATTAAGGGTCTTGATCAGCACCTTTGGTGTAATGAAGGGAGAAGAAGCCCGACTAGAGTGCACTTAAGGGTCAGGACGAGGAAAACTGGAGACACATGAATATGACAATTCTTTCAAGGGGTTCTGTATACAGAAGAGAAATGGGACAGTGGCTGGAAGGGGCAAAGGAGTCAATAGGGGATTTTTCAATATAGGACAAATAACAGCAGGATACTAATGCTGGCATCAGAAGATAAAAGTTGAAGCCAGGTGTGATGGCTCCGGACTGTAATCTCAGTATTCTGGGAGGCCAAGGTAAGAGGATTTCAAGTTAGAGTCCAGCCTGGGCAATTTAGCAACTTAGTGAGACTTTGTCTCCAAATTAAACAAATTTAAAGGGCTGGAGGTGTAGCTCAGTGGAAATTCCCAGTATTACCAAACAAAACAAACCTCAAAATGTCTTAAAGTGGGTGAGAACCGATGATTCTCTGGAGCTCTGTCCTTGTACGGAAGGAGGGAGGAGATCTAGTGCACACTTAAGAGGAGGACTGAGGGGAGGACGCTGAGCTCTTCCAGTGGCGGGTGGGAGGAGGTGGAGGGGCAGGAGCTGGGGGAGATTCCCCTTTGTTGTTTCAGTTTTCTCAGTGACATTGGCAATGGCGCTAAGTTTTGGAAAGGTAGTTTTTTTTTGCCCCGTGGAATCGGTCTCTGCCAGCTGTCCACCGAACACAAGGGTCACGAGGCCCAGCTCCTCCCTAAACGCTCTGCCCTCGGTGCTCGCCAGGCTGAGCTTGCACGGCTGAGTGTTCCTGAGCTTCCGGGCTCCTCTACTCCGGCCTCCACGTCTTCGTACTTCCTGTTCCCTCAGCTAGGATGGCCCTTCTCCCGCTCGCTCCCCTCCTCTTTCAGAAAACAGCTGGAATGTCACTTCCTTCCTGAAGCCTCCTTGTCTTTCCCTTTTGACTATGAGCTGGATTCCTCTCTGTGTTCCTAAGTACTGCCTGACTCCCAATTGTCGCTAAGCAGATGTTTGCTAGCTGAGTTGAAGGAATTGTTCTATGAACGCTCCATTTGTATTGGTTTTTGTCTCAGTGATGGTACAGTTGGCATCCAGAGATTCAGCCAACCAGGCTGAATTAATTAAGTACTTATTTTGCAGTACTGGGGGTTGAATCCAGGACCTTCATGCTGAGCTACCCTCCCAGCTCCCCTTTTTGGGGACAGGGTCTTGCTCACTCCCTAAATTGCCTAGGCTGGGTTTGGATTTGTGATCCTGCCTCAGTCTCCCAGAGTGCCGAGATTACAGGCATGTGTCACTGTGCCTAGCTCAAACTGAAAAATTTTTTTATAAATTGCATCTGTAATGAACGTATACAGACATTTTTCCCCTTGTTATTATTCTTTTTAAAAAATACAGTATAACTGTATAGCATTTACATTGCATTATAAATCATAAGTAATCTAGAGATGATTTGAAGTTTATTGAAGAATGTCGGTAGTTATGTGAAAATGTTACACTACTTGAACATTCCTGAATTTTGCTACCTGCATAGGAAGCCCTGGAACCAATCCCTCTGCAAACATTAAAGGGCAACTGTTCATTAATTATTTCAGATCTCTCAAGCACCTAGCACAGTGCCTTGTACATGGAACAAAATCAATACTGATAGGTAGATTAGAAGAGCATAGAACTTTGACCAAACTTCCTTATTTATTTAGGTTATTTAGGTTATTGTTTCTGAGGTTCCATGTAGTCTGCTTGCTCCAGAAGGCAGAAAAAGGACTAGTGTAAGAGATGGGACCAGTGTGTTTAATGAAGCAACAGTGAACAGAAATACCTTGAGGCCTGAAACTAGAAATCCAGCCTGCTGTGGTCAGTGCCCAGAGATGTCCACGCCCATTTCTACAGGACGCTCATGGAAACTGTGCATCTGGACTGCTAAGAAACAGGAAGAGAGCTTGCCCTCCAGAGCCTTGGTCTGGCAGAGCCTGCACAGAACAGGGAGGCTGTTTGAAAATTAACCAGCAGCACTCTCATATGTGCTGATAGAAGCAGCAATGGTCACCACTCTTGACAAATAGCTTTACTGCTTTTCGTAGATTCTGAAAGTAATTCAGGATCATTTTATTTGCCAAGTCTAGGTATGAAGAGGAGAAAAAAACCACACCAATACCACTACCTCCCTCAAGAAATCAGTTAACATTTTTGTATGTGTTTTTAAAAACTTGTTTCTCTGTGTATAGAGGAATTTACATAATTTCTCATAATGTGTACCTTAAAAAAATTTTTTATTAGTACATGTTTGCAGTACATAGTGATCACATTCCTTATTGAGGAGCTGGTATATATATATAATGTGTAACTTTAAAAAAAAACAAAATAGTATTATTCTGTACCTCTTGAAAAATCAAAATGGTATTACATATACAGAGTTCTATGATTTTCTTTTTTCCCTCTTTCATGTCAATGCATATCAATTCTTAATAATACTATGAAAGCTGGTAGTAGTCAATCATACAGATCTACCATATTTTATTAATAAGTTCTCTTTGCATAGACAGATTCCTTCTTATATTTTCACCATTATAGTAGTATAAGCAATATGGCATTGGAGGTCGACAGCGTGGCTTAACTTAACTGGCTCTGTGACCTCTCTGCACCTTGGTTTTCTCAATAGTAAAATGAGAATAACCATAATTACTACTGTTATCAAGGGCTGTTTTAAGGATCCAATTTTAGTATATGTGCTGCCGAAGCAAGCACTGTTTTAAGGATCCAAAGAGTTAACATCTGTGATTTTTTAGAAGAGTCCCTGGTACATAGTAACTGTTGGCAACTGTTAGCTATTGTTATTAAGAATAATATTAAGTTTAACATTCCTACATATGTATTTGGGACTTACCTTATTTATTTCTTTAGGTTATATTTCTAGAAGTGAAAATATTGGGTCAGGGACTGAGCACATGTTACATTTTTATAGCTCTTCTCTAACTGCCCACAAGAAATGTACTGATTGAGGTTGGAGATGAGGAATAGAAGGAGGACTTTCAATTTCTACTCTGTACATTACTGTAGTAATAGAAGTTTTACAAGAATGCATTCATTTGTTACACAACCGAGGGCCTGCTGCATGTGTGTGTCACTGAACTATAGCTCCAGCCTCTAAATTTACTTTTAAATACCCAATTTTCTTTCCCAATATAATCCATAAAAGAACACATATCCCTTTATCTTCATCAACACCGGGTATTATCTTTAAACACTGCCCTCCACCCCCACCCCTAGAACCTATGATCTTCCATGGAGCTACCCAGCCCTTTTTCACTTTTAAATTTTGAGACAGGGTCTCACTAAGTCACTTAGTGTCCCAGGTTGGGCTCAAATTTGTGATCCTCTTGTCTCAGCCTCCCCAAAATGCTGGTATTACAGGTGTGCACAGCCACACCTGGCCAGGCATTGTTTTTTTAAATTTTTGCCAAGAGAATGGATGAAAGTCTTATTTCACTTTTTGAATTTCTTGATTCTCAGTAATACTGTTCATTTTTCATACATTTTGGGGGAAATATGTGGTATATATTAAGAAACTTAAAAATGTTTATACATTCAAGTTGGTGATTCTATATCTAGAAGTTGAGCCAAGAGAATGATGGCTATCCCCATGAATGTATGTGTGAGATGATCACCCTTGTATTCATTGTAAGAGTAGGAACTGGTTAAATAAATTATAAAATATGGTACCATCTACATGATGCTATCTTATATAACCATTTAGAAAACATATTTAAGCAGAGTTTATGTAACATTATTTTAAAATAATGAGGCCACATGAGGGAAAATTAGATATAAAAATACAGAGCAAAAGGATAAAAAATGCATCAGAATGTTAGCCATAATTATTTATGGGTAATGAAACAATGGGTCATTTTTTTTATATTTCTTCTTTTCAATGCATATGTTTTCACTTTTGTTGTTGTTGCTGTTGTTTTTTGGTACCGAGGATCGAACTCGGGACCTCGCGCTTGCAAGGCAGGCACCAAAACCACTGAGCTAAATCCCAGGCCCTGTTTTCACTTTTTAACTAAAAAAAAAAGGCAATTTTTAATTTGTTAATTAAAATTAAAAATTTATAGCCAGACACAGTGGTGCATCCCTGCAATTTCAGCACTCAGAAAGGCTGAAGTAACAGGATCACAAATTTGAGTCCTGGCTGGGCATCTTAATGCTACCCTGCCTCAAAATAAAACAAAATTTTTTTAAAGGCTGGGGATGTAGCTTAGTGGTAGAGCACTCCTAGATTCTGTCCCCAGTGTTGCAGAACAAAACAAACAAACAAAATTGCATTTATGGAGGAGTCTACGTCTGTTGGAGGAGGTAGGGGATGTATGAGAAATCTCATATATATATGGATATATGGTAGTTTCCACTGAATTTTGCTGTGAACATAAAACTGCTCTAAAAAATAAAGTCTATATTTAAAAAAAACCAATAACCTGTATTTTCTTTTATTGACTCCTATACGGACTCCTTCCCAGATACACACAAAAAGCCCTACTGAAGAAGCAAATTTAGTACAAACATAAGTGCAGAGCACAGAGCTCAGGAGATAATGGCAAATTTACATAACCAAAAATTGTAAAAAGAGGGTGAGGTTCAAAGCAAGTAAATGACAGTGAAAGGAAGGAAGATGTGTGTTGTCCCCTTTCAGCTGAAGTGCTGGAACACATGGCAGACACCAAGAAGGGACGGCCAGAGTGTGTGGCTTCATCAGGCACAGATCTCTGAACATGCAGCCCTTCTCCCTGCATAAAATCTGTGCCCTTCCATGGAACAGCCCTGGAGATCCGAAGCTCTGCCCAGATGAGGCAAAAGGAAAGGCTGCTGTGGGGCTAGCTGGGAGAGTCCAGCAGCTCACAGGCTGTCTCCCTTTCCATGGTGCAGACACTTTTAGGCCACAGCACAGTCCAGCCAGGCTACAGAACCAACTGGTAGAGCAAAGTGGGCTCTACAGGGGTCCTCAGATGAAAGGCACTTGGTGAAGTCTACAGGATGTCAAATCATTCTTATCACTGTTACTGAAACTCAGTCTGGATTTATACAAGAAGGGTTATTGTTATTTCCTTGATAAAGTTTCTGCCAGGTTTTGTTGAAAAAAAAAATCAGGATTATTCTTTGAAGCACTTCGTTCATTCATTTCCTAGACTTAGTTGTGTTCAAATTGGACCAGTCTTGTGCTTTAGTAGATGCCACCCCCAATATCGTCAAAGAAATATGGAGGAAAATGCCTTATCCTGTGCAGATATCATAGAATCTAAGGACCCTCCATTTGGGACTCGTAATAACTCCAACACATTTACATATGACATATTTTTGTCTCACCTAAGGTTTTCCTAAATAGCCTCCCATCCAAATACTTAGCAGACCCAGCTAATTTTATGCCTTGTTTAGGGTACCACGTCTCAAAGTCCAACAGCATTTTTATTCTATGCTAAGGTGTATTTTCACCTAAAACTTCAGGTCTGCTTCACTCTGTAAATTGACAAGCCCCTGCATTGTCTCCACTGTGCTGCAGGCCAAAGGCCAACTCATCCATCTCTGGGCCAGCCCTGGGCAGCTCTCTTCACTGCACTGGCTGATGCAGAGAAAATGTCAGACTGATGATGGGCTCAGGCCATGCAGGCCTGCCCTGTTCATAGACAGACACAGACACAACTGAGTCAGAACCCCTGGAGTTCTGTGCCACTGTTGGCTGTGAGCTATGGAATGATCTGCCAGCTGCTGGACCTACATGCCTTCAAGAAAAACTACCTCTCTTCCCCTTTAGTTTTTCCGTCCCCTAGGCTTGTGGTGAGGATCCCATGTGGTAACACACACCACGGGCCAGCAATGGTAACAGGCACTCCTTCGGTGGTACTTTCCTCCCCTTCAAAGGCAGTGTGGAGAGCCCCAGGCCCATAGTACTCTAGTGCTGCTTGGGCTCAGGAAACGTCTGGTACAGTGGATGATACAGTGGTTTCCAGACTTAGAATGAAAAGGAAAAAAGATGGACCACCCAGACAGTTCCTGACATTTCTATTTCTTTTTTTTTTTTTTTTTTTTTTTTGGTACTGGCGATGGAACTTGGATCCTTGCTCTTGCGAGGCAGGCGCCGAAACCACTGAGCTAAATCCCCTGCCCAAGTTGACATTTCATTTTGTGGTTAAGGGCACAAAAAATAAGAATACAAAAGATTATGATCTATCATTTGTATTTGTAGAAGAAAATAGTCTTTATCATCCTGGTTGTTTTTTTTTTTTAAGGAGAAAGGGTATAACGTAGATAAATTTAGTTTTGTGAAAAACTTTTTACTCTGTCTTTTCTCATTTTTCAGTAATCATCATAGAGCAGTGTTAGGGATTCATGCTGTTGAATTACAGATGAGGGAACATACACCCAGAGATGAAGCAACATGTCCAAGGTCACACAATGACTTGAGTGTCAGCTGCAATGCAGGTAAACACCCTTGGACATCAGAGATGCTTTCATGGGGCTGTCCAGGTGCCTGGGGTGGGAGTCAGAAGTCTGGGGTCTCAGCCATTAGCCTTGGAGACACACTTTTTGCAGTTTTCTAAACTGGGGTTAAAGTCACCCCCCATGCAGGACTGTTGCAGAACCTAATGAAAGAAGAGTTTCCAAGCCAGGCATGCTGGTGCACATCTGTAATCTCAGCAGTCCATGCAGCTGGGCCAGGAAGATTTCAAGTTTGAGCCCAACCTAGGTAATTTAGTGACTTAGTGAAATCCTGTTTCAAAAAATTAAAAGACATTTTTGTTTGTTTGTTTATTTTTGGTACTGGGGATCTAACTCAGGTCCTTGCGCTTGTGAGGCAGGTCATGGAACCACTGAGCTAAATCCCCAGCCCTAAAAAACATTTTTTAAAGGGCTAGGGTTGTAGCTCAGTTCAAAGGCCTGGGTTCAATCCCCCATACCACATACATACATAGGAAAGAGAAGAAGAAGATGGAAGAGAACTTTAAGAGGGCTCCAGAGCTGAGTGTTGGCGGTGCAATTTTAGGGTAGTGGGTTGCCGGAACAGAAGGATTGTAAATTCAATCCTAATCTAGGCAATTTAGCAATTTGTCAAGACCCTGTCTAAAAATAAACAAATGAATAAAGAGCTGGGGATGTAACGCAATGCAAAGGCCCTGTCTGGATTCAATCCCCAGCCCTGAAAAAAAAAATGTGGGAGACTCCAGAAATACATGTTGGATATTATAGAGTGAGGTATTAGGGAGTGAAATATCTGTGTCTCAAATTTACTTGAAAGTATTTCAGCCAATAAAAACAGATAAAACAAATATGACAACTTATTAACAATATGCTAATACTGTACTTGTAAGCTTTCATAGTATATATTCTGTAATAACAATAACAAAAGACTCTGGCAAGGCAAATGGAAGAGACTGCATTACTCACAGAGAAGTCTGCAGAAAGGTCCAGTCCCTAGTAGTGGAGGACCCAATCTTAGGCAGAGAGGGCCTGGGTCAGGAAGTGATTTTGCTTTTCCTGCTTCCTCCCCAGGTGGGCCTGGTGTGTGGCTGGGCAAGGGGAGCCTCTTGCCCTTCTCTTCTCAGTGCAAGGCACCATCTGACAGACCCAGCCCTGATGGGACGGGGGTGGGGGGGTGGGAGGTGCAGGGGACAGTACAGGTTGCTTAACGCAGCCAACCAGCATGGGGAGCTTATGAATATGCAAATAGGGGCCAGAGCTGGTTGGCTGCCCCCTGTCATTTCCCACCTCCACCCCAACTCAGGTGCCTTGGAAAGCCAGCTTAGCAAGGACCTTCCTGAAATGCCATCTCTCCTGTCCTTGTCTAAGGGCCTCCAGAGCCCTTAGAATGTTAGGAAATGGGATTGCCCATCTCCCGTTGCCTCCAGTGGAAAGCTCCTGACCTCTGCTTCCATTTCCTCAGGAAGGCAGCTCCAAAGTGACCATTTTTTTCCCTGTCCCTTGAGCATCAGGAGGAGGCCAAGTTCAGATCAGCACCAAAACATGGCAAGATCTACAGGAAGAAGAGGCCATGTGGCCTGTCCCTGCAGCAGAGGCTGGAACGCTTGGGGAGGCTGGTGGCTGGACCAGAAGTGCCCAGGCCTAATAGAGCTGGGGAGAGCTCACTGCCCTAACCCACTTACCCCCAACCTTCAACTCAAATTTTGCCATCTCCTTCAGCTTTGGAGATGGAGTGAATGCTGTGAAATACAGCAGTAAAAATGAATAGACTATAGCTCAATTCACCAACATGGATAAATCCTCAAAACATAATGCTGAATGAGAGAAGTAAGCCAGACACAGGCACTGTGATTCCATTTAAGTTCAAAAATGGGGACGGGGGGACTTAAAAACATATCTATTCTCACTGTGTATTCATCTATCTATTAGTTTTAATTATAGTTGAATGGAAAGATAGAATTTAGATAACATATGTGCATAGTCCCTTGTCGGGAGCAATGCTACATAATTTTAGGGAAAAATCATTTGGTTAGCTTAGTTCTCCTGCCTACAGCCCAGCTTTGGAATTCTGAGACAGAATTCCATTTTGGCCTCCGGTCACAACTGAGATCTCAATGATCCGGTGGTGCTGTGATTCTCCAGGACAAGATTACACCAGCTGAAGACATCCTGGGAGGAACAAACATCTACTGAGTTCCTCATTGTTCTTGGACTGTTACCATCTTATTTATGCGGATGTACTGAACTCTCTGCAAGTTATTCGTTACATTTGTTTCTCCCGATGTACTGAGTACTGAATAAAAGTTGCGGTAAACTGGGGGCTTTCGTCTTTGCTGCCCAGAGCAGCACTGATCAGACCTGAAGCTCGGCTTCTTAGTCTCATTTTTCTACCTTTCCTGCAATTCGCCTTGTGCTGCCGTGGCTCACAGGAGACTAGGACTTACTGCAGAGGTTCTAGTAACATCCCCTTTCCCTGTTCCCTACAGTCCCTATTTTAAGGAACCCAGAGAGATGGAAGGAAAGGTATAGATAGCCCCATCTAGCATCTGGTCAATAAAGTTAAACAAGCGTACAAGCAAGGATGTGAGTGTATGGTTCAGTTACACATATTGGGGGAGTCAAGGTAAGGAAAAAGAGCACTGTGTCTCAGTAGTCCATGCCTAATCTCAGCACTTGAGTGGCTAAGACAGGAAGATTGTGAGTTTGAGGCCAGTTTGGGTAATTTTGCAAACTCTGTCTTAAAATTAAAAGGGCCCCGGATGTAGCTCAGTATTATGTAAATTGCCTACATGTGCATAGCCCTAGGATCAACCCCTAGCACCTCTAAAAAAGTAAAACAAAAAATTTTGTATTCAAGATGAGGTGATCACTCTGTGGTTTTTTCCATTAATGAAGACATTTAATCCTTTCTAAAAACACAAATTTTTTCCTTATGTAATTTGAAAGTAAATACATCTTTTTCTCAATTTACAAAATAGGCAATCCAACACTCAGGAAGCTGAAGCAGGAAGATCACACATTTGAGGCCAGCCTGGACTATGTAGTGAGACACTGCCCCCTCCCCCGCCAAAAAGAAAAGTAAAATTAAATGTGTGTGTCTGCGTGTGCATGTGTGCATGTGTACACTATAATAAAAACAAGGGGGAGGTTGATACCTGTGGTTAACTGGGGATGATGATCCAGGAGAGCCACATTGGGACATTAGGTTTTTCCCTTCCTAAGCTGTGTGGTGAGTATAGATGTTCCTTTTATTAGAGTTCCTTATACCACACATATAAATTGATATGTTGTTCAAATATTTTACAATTTAAAAAAACCCTGCTACAACTTATATTCATGAACTTCTGTCCAAATAGGCAATGTGGTGCCCTGGGAGGCTCTAAATGCAGAAGAGAGTGTTAGCTTAGGGGATTGCACCTTGGACCTTCACAGGGGCTCATATGTGAATCTCAAGGAAATCAATTTCAACCTTTCTTTTCTGAGAGGGATTTTTCATGCTACCATGCACAGGTGTGTGTAGTATCTGACTGTAAAATCTAAGATTAACTTGAATGATCACTAAAATTCCAGGAGAAATACTTTGATACATTATAATCAGTCATAAGCTTTTAAATTTTAGAGAAGAATTTAAAAAATTAATTATTAAAAACCATGCAAGTGGGGCCGGGGATTTAGCTCAGTGGCACAGCGCCTGCCTGGCAAGCACAAGGTCCTGAGTTCAATCCCCGGCACCAAACCAAACTAACCAACCAAACAAACAAAAAAACCATGAAAGAATTAAGCAGCTTTTAGGGGGATTAGCTATGTACTTCAGTGGTAAAGTGCATGCTTAGCATTCTCAAGGCCCTGGATTTGATCCCCTGTGCTCACCACACGCATACACAAATAAAGAAAAAGGCTAAGAAACATTAACAGCAACGCCAGTAGGCTATTGCCTTAGCTCTTTGTTATTGTTGTTCTAAGACTCCTCAGCTGTGTCCAGCAATGATGTTAGCACCAAGTATTAACTCACTTCACAAATACCAAGTGCCTACAGAATACCAGAAACTGTTGTAGCCAGAGGACCACATTATCTCTGGAAAATAGAGAGTGATCTCTTTCCTGACTGCCGCTCAGTCAATAGAGGAGATAGATAAACTGGACAATGTAATGCAGAGATACACACACAGTACTTTGGACACATAAAGTAAGCATTGTTAACTCTCAGAGAGGATTAAGAAGGGATTTAGAGAGAGACTTAAAGAATGATTAGAAGTCTTCAGGCAAATAGGAGGGAACACATAAAGATGTGAAGGAGTGCAACAGCCTTGGGGTGTTGGGGTGACAGCCAGCAGTGTAGTATGACTAAAGCTCAGGATCTGTGAAAGTGGAGAGAGGATCAGAACACAGAAGCTATATTATCAGATGCTTAGTCAGGCAGAAGAGTTTGGACTTTATCCTATACAGACAGAAGAGCAACTGAAAGACTTTAAGCAGGGGAATGTGGGATTAGGTTTACATTTCAGAAGGATCTTTGACAGAGGTGTGAAGGATAAGCAAGACCAACTAGCAAGTGAGAATGAAGGCTCAGGAAATTATTCAGATGGACATTCAGGACTTGATGATGGGCAGCAACTCGGCCTGGGTGTTTTCTCTAGTTCTACTTAGGCACCAAAGCCTTGGTGCCCCAGGGTCCCAGGAGAGAAGAGGGCCAAACTCGAACTGTTTTGCTGAAAGGTCTGATCTGGGGGCGATTCGGCGACTGGATAGTCAGGCACCTTCAGGAGGACCAGCCTGGGCAGACAAACAGCGCAGCGGTCTCTGAGAATGCCCACCGCTTCGGGTACACTAGCGCCAGCCGCCTCCCTCCACCGGTAGTTCGCTCTGAACACCCCTCGTGTGCGGCGCATGCCTCGGCCCGCCTCGCTTCCGGTTGCTGTCGGCTCCATATCCGGTGTCCGCCCGCCCTCGGCTCCCCCGCCGCCGCCGCTGCCGCCGCCGCGATGCTGTCTCGGTCCCGCTGTGTGTCCCGGGCGTTCAGCCGCTCCCTCGCCGCCTTCCAGAAGGTATTGTTTGGCCTGACCGGGGCTCCGGCGTGTGAGGAGTGGGCCGGCGGGCGGATGGGTGGGGAGAAGAGCAGGGGCGCAGCGCGCCGCCAGGATCGGGCACCAAGGGCACTGGGACGCGGAGGCCGCGCGCTGGGCGACCGGTGCCGCCCATGCCCTCCTGGCGGTCTTGTGGCTCCTGCGGAGCCCAGGGGCCCTTTATCTTCCCAAAGCAACCGGCGCCGATTGTTGCCTGCTGTACCCACCCTCTGCGTCGGGGCTGAGGGACCGCGCCCGTCCTGACTAATGAGACTGACTCAGAGTTCAGGAGGGGGCGCGGAGCAGCCCCGCAACCCAATTCTGGGGGCCGACTCCGCCCTTCTGTTAAAACCAGCGGGCGTCAATTCTTTTGGGACGTCGAGGTAGTCTGGCAGACCCAGTGTGTTGCACTTACCTTTGGAGTTATGAGATTCACCTGTCAACAGCACTGGGACAGGGTTGAGTGTGCACTTTGAAGAAGCTTTTTTCCCACTCTTTTCATGTTGGGTGACATCGATAATGTTTTCTTTCTCAACAGGGGAACTGCCCTCTAGGGAGACGTTTCCTGCCTGGTAAGTTCTGCCCTTGCAGTTACCTAAAATGCTCGCCCCTAGGGCAGAGCAATGTGAGGAAATCTGGCTCTGTTTCTCATGTTCAAAGACATTTCGGCTCAGATAGCAACAAATCAAAATGCTATTTAATCTGACAGCTGTTACTTATTCATTCAGCACATAATTACTGAGTTTTTACTACGTATTGGGCACTGTGCTAGACCCTCATTTAGGGATATGGTGACTAATTCTTGCCGTGGAGGAGGTTACAGGCTAGTGGGGAAGACAAAGTGAAAATTGCTAAACGAGTGAGCAATCACAAATTGTAATGAGTGCTGAAAAGAATACATAAGAGTGGACAAAAGAGATTTCTTTATTAAGTAGGTGGTGTTAAAGGTGTGACCTGGAGGATGTGACAAAGCTAGTGTAGTGAAGAGAAAAAGAAAGGGCATAGCATCTACAAAGTCCCTGAAAAAGATGATTTAGCTAGAGCACTTTTGTTGGAGAGTGTCATGAGACTATTGGAAGTTTAGATTTTCTCCAAATAGTTTTGTTTTTGGTGGCAGGGGGAGGGATAGTTATAATAGATCTTACATAGCTTATTTTTCAGTAAATGGCATACATTGTTGAATGTGTCCGCTCTTATTGTAGGCTTACTTTGTGCTGAGCATTGTTCTAAGCGATTTCTGTGCAATTTTTAATGTAGTCATCATCAAATAACAAAAAATATATTTGCTTTATTTTACAAATGCATAGTATAAGACCAGAGGGGTTAAGTGTCTTGGCCAAGGTCACACAGCCAACTATTGCTCAAGTTAGAGCCACCTGACTTCTTCCTCAGCCTGACCTCTTAACCCATCATGTTCTCATTTACTAATGTACTCAACAGATTATTTATTGAGTGCTGACTACAAGGCCAGCCCCTGTGCTAGCTAGGTGATGGGGAGACAGATGGTCTCTGCCCTCAAGGAGCTTATGGGCCAGCTAGAGAGACAGAGCAAGTACGTATTTAGGCACACATAAGGACATAATTATATTGTGGTTACTAGGAAGGAGAAGTACAGGGTGTAGTGAGAGGCTGGTATGATGTAGTGTACTTGGGAGGATAATGAATGCAGGGAGAATGTTGATAAAAGCTTCCCCAAAGAAGTGACATTTAAGCTGAAACTTGAAAAAAACATGAGGCAAGAATCCAGGCAGATGGAATAGTTTGTGCAAAGGTCTCTAAGCAGGAAAGGACTTGACCAGTTATAGAAATGGGAAGGAAGCCTGGAAAAATGGGGTTAGATGTTATACAACTGTGTAAAATACTTGAACTTTACCGTAAGAGCCAGAGAAACATAAGGCATCTAGCACATTGTCAGTTCATAGTGGGCTCTCAGTAATAAACTTTCTTTTCAACTGGAAATCATGAAAGATGTCAGAAACATTCTTCTCCACTTTATAGAGTGGCATAACAGAACAAAGAGCCTTGGACTTGGGTTTTTGCATCTTGGCTCAGGGATTCACCATGGGCTAGTCACTTAACATTGGGAAGCCCTATTTATATATGAAGTAATAATGGCAGATGGTCGTTCTATTTCAGAGAGTTGCTGTGAGACTTGAAGATGAGAATAAGGTCATATGTGAAAGTTTTTTATAACCCTAAAGCACTGTACAAATGAAACTTGCAGTAGGATAAACTCTAAATTGGACTCAGGATTCCAGAAATCATGGGCTGCCATAATGTAGGTCAAAGACATGCTATGCTTAGAATTTACACTGCATAGTCTGGTGCTGGTCACAGAGGTGACCGACTGACTTGACTCTGGGAATGTTTGTGAGGTGGTGGGCATAAGGGGAAGCTGTCTCAATTGCTGTCTCAGGAGGAGTTCTTAATAGATCTGAAGGAGGGAAAAAAGACAAAAGAGGCTGTAGTTTTTAGGTATTAGTTGAAGAAATGCAGTTATTTATGATAAGGACAGTTGGTGGGAGAAAGGGGCCCTCACTTTGTTGAGAATGAGTAGGGTGGAAGACTTCAGGAAGAGCAAAGGAAAAATGAGCTGAAAGGTGGGAAGTTTATTTGCTTTGTTTTGAAACAAGCTGGACACCAAGACTAAAGTTCCTCTGCCTTTGCTTCTAGGGTTTAGTCAGGAAAGTTTCTAACCCAGTTCCCTCAAAACCAGACCAAATACCCATTGCTTCTCCATTTTGATTATGTGAAGTTGCAGGATAAGTTGTCACATCTCTTTTCAAGCTTCAGTTGTATTTGAAGATGTGGGGAATAGAGATATTTTATTAGGAAGACAGGGATAACACAAATTTATGCGTTTCTAAGGTAAATAAACTCCTTTGGGCAATGCCATCAGGTATCGCCCCTTTCCTCCCTAAACACATAACCCACTCGCAACCACATTTCTCTCTGCTATTAAGGTTACTTTGGCAGAAAAGTTTGAGAACCAAGATACAGTGTGATTAAAAATTATATTGTCTACAGCTAGTTCTGCTCTGTCTTGGGGTAAGGGAATAAACAGACCTCTTTTCCATCTCATATCCTGTATAAGATAAGAGTTGTTGGTTAAGAGTTGTTTTGTTTCTTGCAGGGGTCTCCTTATGTCAGGGACCAAGTTACCCTGACAGCAGGAAGATTGTGTAAGTATCACGGAGGGTACAGATATATGGCCACCAGGTATTTTCTTAGATAGCAGTTCTAAATTTGACCATCTTGTTTCTTCATTGGTCTCCAGACCTAGAAATTGAGGTGGCTATGTTGGGTCCCTAGACCTAACTTTGATGATCATTTTTTTATCTATTGTGTACCTTGGTGTTAGACCATGCCAATGTTGGGTCAAGAGTATACCTGTTCTAACCAGGTCGTTAGATTATAACAAAAGATAATTTGGAACCCTCTTTTTTTATGGGAATAGAAGTAGAGAGTGCTTCTAAATATTCTAGTTGGATACAGGTGCAACTGAAGTGCTGGAGGCCGTGTTTATTGTAGACATTGAGAGCATCCTCTGGTAGTCTAGTTACAAACAGTTAGAAACAGTAAAAGCAAAAGTCTAGCTGATCCCTGGTACTTTGACTAGTTCAGAAGTAATGCTGTTACCACATAATGCAGAGCTTGGTGAAAGGCCACCCATATGTATTTCAGATTAACTTCTGCTTATACAGGTTGCATAAATGCTACTTTGCTTTCCAAGTGTTTTCAGTGTGGTGATAAGAGGATGCTCTCTAGTAACCTGTTCAAGAGCTATGAAGCTACTTTGTCTATAGGGAGAATCTTCAAAGTGAAGAAACAGCAGATTAGCTTCCTTAATGTGCATCACAATGAGTTTTGTTTAATTCAGAAAATGTTGCACTTGGTACTAGAAGTATGAATTCCTGTGTTATTTTCAGAGTGCAATTTGGCAGTCATGAGTCTTTGAGTTGTGTGTACCTGGTGATCTAACAATTTTGTTTCTAGGAATCTACACTGAGCTAGCACTGTATATCCTGCTTTCTCTCAAAATGGCAGACATCAGGGTTAAGCATGTTAACATGTTCACACTATGATAGTGGGAAAAAAAGCAGATTATAGTGCAAAGTGATTCCATTTTCTGCTGTATAGTACAATCCCATTATAAACATTCTTTTTGCTGTTTCCAAAATTCTGCAATGGACATCAATGCTTTTGTAATTTAAAAAGTTAGACTTGGGATGGGGATTTAGCTCAGTGGTTCTGCCACCTGCCTCGAAAGCTCAAGGTCCCAAGTTTGATCCCCAGTACCAAAAAAAAAAAAAGTTAGACTCAACATACATTATTTATCTGCAATTTAAATGAAAGTTGAGCAACAGTTAATCCTTATGTAATATAACAAGTATTTGAAAGTAAATTATTATTTAAAAAAACTCCAACACTTTCCAGGCATGGTGGCACATGCTTGGGATCCCAGCACTTCGGAGGCTGAGGCAGGAGGATCACTGCAAGTTTGAGGCTAGGCTGGGCTCCATAGTGAGTTCAAGGCCAGCCTAAACTACATACTGAGACCCTGTCTCAAAAAACCACTAAACTTTGGGTTAGATCATCCCTAGTTGTGTTATCCTAAGCTAATACCTAGTTTTATGTTATGTGACATCTTTTTTTTATGAAAGAAGTACTTTATTTAAAAAAATCTTTTATTATAAAATTTTTTTGCTTTTATTTAACAAGTAATTATATGGTTCAAAATTCAGAAGACAAAAAAGGAGTGTCCTTGTCCTCTAGCCCCACTGAATGCCTCTTCCCAGAGGCAGCTGGTGTCCCATGTTCCTGGTGCTGGCTGAGCAGTTTCTGCACTTGTGTGTTACTCCTTAGTTTTTGCCCATAGGCATCTGTGCTTCCCTCCAACTCCCAGTGCTGGAACTCTAACCTAGGGCCTCAGCATACTCTACCACTGAGCTACACTCCCAGCCCTTTTTCTTTTTGTTTTTATTTTGAGACAGAATCTTGCTAAGTTGCCCTAGATGGCATCAAAACCTGAGACCCTCCTGCCTCAGACTCTTCAGTAGCTGGGGTAACAAGGATGTGCCAGCACAGCTGGATGTGGGCATATGTTTTTACATGATTACAAACAACATTTTGTGTTCTCTGCTTTTAAAAATTTACATTTTTCCCCTTGAGTCTATATAGACCATATAAAGTTATTGTGACGAGTCTAAAGATGGCAGCCTCCATAGTGAGGGGTGCCCTGGCACTGCGTACGAATTTTACTTGGCAGGTTGCTTTTTTCCGGAAAATTCCTTGGACTGCAACAGCCAATGAGCTGAGAAAACACTTTGCTCAGTTTGGTCATATACGAAAGTGCATTCTTCCTTTTGATAAAGAGACTGGCTTTTATAAAGGTGTGTGTTGGATTTACTTTTCTTCAGAAGAAGCACTTCAGAATGTAGTGCAACATGAAAATCACATAATTGATGGAGTAAAGGTCCACATTCAAGTTTAAAAACCAAAAATTTTGCAAGGAGATCAAACATCTAATGAAGAGAAAGATTTCTGAGATGATTAAACCCATTAAATAAACACAAAACAAAAAAAATTATGTGACATTATAAAAGTAAAAAAATCAAAAGGCAACTTAAATCTGTTTTACTTTGCTATTGTAAAGGTGCTTGTTGAATATCCATACAATCCTTGAAGTGTAAAAAGTTAAGCCTCCATCGGTACAAGTCATTCTCTCAAATTATATATACCTTTTCGCCCAAGTTACCATGTATTTCTATGTCTCACATTCTTCAGAGGTAATTATTCATGACTTTGTGCCTACACGGTGGTATTGTTCACCATTTTACACTATTTAATGTAAATGCCATACCAGAAAATGCCTTGGTCTTTGAGATTCCTTTGGAATGAATCTAGAATGGATCTCAGCAAGAGAACAGGAGATAGTTTTCGTGGGTTTTTTTTTTTTGCATAACACCTTGTTTTACTTCTGAGTTAACTGTCATATCTTGCTGCTTTATCTGATCTAAATCTGTAGTCCAAGGACAGAATTTCCATTATACCTGGTGCATCAACATGTACCTCTGAGGGAATGATTTATATCTTATTTGGATTTGGTTAGTTAACCTAATCCAGATGCTGAATCCTTTTGGTGAGTCTGCATTTGGACCAAAATACTTACTTTTTTTTTAGAGAAGTAAATGTAAATCTTTCTGTTTGTGAGAACTGGCATTTCATTGCAGTACAGGGCACTATATAAGGCACACAGGCAGCCAAGCTCTGGGACTGTACCTGCTGAGGCAGAATCTGTGGATCTGGCCTGGTGATGAGTACTTTGACAAGTTCCTCTGGATAACAGTGGTGGGCACCCTGGGCAAGTATCCCTGATTTAAAGGGAAGGTGACCTGTAGTGCCTGAACTAGACTAAAATGTGAGTGATTCACCTACTAAAGGAGTTAACTTTTCTGTTTCTTTTGCAGCATTGACAACAGTAGTATCTTCAGTGTTCGCTACTTTAGAACCACAGCTGTGTGCAGTAAGTACCTGTTTTCTTAGGAATGTAGTTTTAGTGGAAAGAGCAACAGCTGGCTAAGTTTAATTAAAGAGAAACATTAAAAAGGAAGGGGGAAAAAAGGACTACTTGTAATTTTTGCTTTATTCCTAGAGAATGATGTGATTACAGTCAATACCCCAGCATTTGCTGAGTCTGTCACAGAGGGAGATGTCAGGTGGGAAAAAGGTAGGATTTAGTTTCCTTTCACTTCTTAAGTTTAAATACCTCCCTAACTGGCTCCCTTCCCCCTATGCTAATTAGTGGAACCTATGGCTTTACACCCCTTTTCTTTTGTGCGGATACATAGCTACATCCACTTTGGCCCCGTAGAAAATCTGCTGAAACTCATGGCTGCTGGAGGCTCTCCCCTGACAGGTAGCCTTTGATTGTCTTTTCAGCTGTTGGGGACACAGTTGCAGAAGATGAAGTGGTTTGTGAGATTGAAACAGATAAGGTGAGCTTGTCCTATGTTAGAGGTAATTTTTCATGATCAACCATGAGCTTTTTTTTTTTTTTTTTTTTTTTTAAGAGTAGGAAAAATTTGAGAGAAAGATAGCTTCTGTCTAAAAGGGACAGAAGAGAGACCAGAAAATGGGTTGCCCCATGAGCTTCTTAATCTAAGGAAAGAAACGGGTTTAGCTGTTCTTTAATTTTTAACTAGCTCTAACCTTAGTTGTAAAAGTGTTGGAGTAACTCATTAAAAAGAAAAGCTATTTTAGATTTTTCTGCAAGTATATACTAAGGCCACCTAGTATCTTAAGTTACTTTAATAACTTTATAACTTCAGTCTGGTAGCTCCATTTTCTTTGTGGTGCATAAGCTGTTCCAGTTGCTTTTCCATGTATCATTTGAAAACAGATTAAGTGAATCTGTTTTAAGGTTTCCACAACAGGATAGAAAAAGTGAATCTTCACAATAGCAATTACTTGTCATTGCTCTGACTCAGAAAGTGTGGCCGTAGGTGTTTCTGCATACAGGGCCTTCAGTAAATCATGTTGCACTCTTGTGACTCATGGCTAGGATTTCATACTGTTAATTTGCTTATGCAGGGTAAAAATGCGAACTCTTTCTTTCCACCTTTCCTCCTTCTTTAGACATCTGTGCAGGTTCCGTCACCAGCAAATGGTGTGATTGAAGCTCTTTTGGTACCGGATGGAGGAAAAGTCGAAGGAGGCACTCCTCTCTTCACACTCAGGAAAACTGGTGGTAAAGAAGTTCTCCGGGTGGTCAAGGTCTCCAGTGTTCCCCCTTGGGCTTGGGGCTGAGTGTACTGTACTAATAATTCTCTGATATCTCAGAGACTCTTTGAGATTCTAGTTGCCCTTGAGGGTATAGGAGGAGTAATATTTATAATAGAGTGAACTTTAAATGTCAAGTTCTAGAAGAAAAGAGTAGTTTTTTAAAAACCCTCATAATATTCCGTCCTTTCCATGGATGTTTCTTATACTGGACCTTTTAAAGTTACAAACAAGGATTCTGAAGGTAGTGTCCCCTTCTCTAACGCTGACATGAGAATCATATGAGAGCTTTGAAAATAATACAGATAGCTGGGTATGGTGGGGCATGCCTGTAATCTCACATTGTGAAAAGCTGAAGCAGGAGGATCACAAGTTTGAGCCCAGGCTAGGCAACTTAGTGACTTAGTGAGACCCTGTCTCAAAAGAAAAAATAAATAAATTTAAAAAGGGAGAGTGTGTGGCTCAGTACAAATGTCCTAGGTTCAGCCCCCAGGACCACAGTACATACATACATACAAACATACAGACAGACATTATTAGGTACTATGACTCGGAGATTCTGATTTATTTATGTTCCTCTAGTGATTCTAATACACAGCAGGACTGAGAGCCACTGTTGTAAAGTGAGAAGAATTATTTCATGTTGTGTGTTACGGAGGATTAAGTATAGTTTCTGTTCTCTCGTAATAGCTCTAGTATTTCTCTTGGGAAGAAATGAGAAAGAAAGAAATTTGTACTGGACCTCATAATCAGTATTAGAGATATGTTTTTCTGATTGTTACATGCTCAAACTACTAACATCTCTTTTATTAAAATAATCAAGCAGAAAGATGTTAGATTGCATCATTAAGGTTAATCAGGGCAAGACAAGAAGTTCGAGGTTGGAAAAAAATGTGTAGTGGTAGGCTAGGAAATAAGATTGAATCTTCCAGTTGAAGTCCATCTTCTCATCATTCATTTTTTAGTGTCAAAAGAAAATTCTTATAAAACTGCTGGATATAAAACTGAATATAATCTCCAGATAGGTAAAAATTGAATCGTCTAAAGTTGTTTATTTATTATATGACTATCATTGATTTATAAGAGTCATCCTGGATGAAATGCTTTGAACTCCTAAGCTTGAATGAACTCGTGCTTAAACTATTTTTTAATGGTGCAGAATATTCTAGCTGAGCACCGTGGTGCATCCCTGTAATCCTAGGATATAGGAAGCTAAGTCACGAGGATCACAAGCTCAATCCTTCTTGGGCTACATGTGAACTTGAACTCAGCCTGGACTACATGTGACATCCTGTTTCAAAAATAATAAAAAAGGGAATATTCTTTTATATGTAATGTTAAAATAGATGAGTTTTATCAGTATTACTATAATTAGAAATGGTAACATTTCTGTGTGTGTTTTAACACTTAAATTGCCTGGGCTTGTTTTGCTTGGAAGTTTTCATTTCCTTGGGCTCAGTAGGACCTTTGAAAATACCTGCTGTGCTGGGTGTGGTGGCACACAGTGGGAAGCTGAGGCAGGAGAATTGCAAATTCAAGACCAGCCTGGGCAATTTAGTGACTTAGTGAGATCCTGTCTCAAAGTAAAACATAAAAAGAGCCAGAGACATAGCTCAGTGTGAAGTCACGAGGTGGCTGAATTTGACAGTTGATATATGTGAATCTGGAAGGCAGCTAAATTGAGCCACTTAATCTGATAGAAGGCATTTAGGGTCCCTGGGGAATAGAGAATAGTGCCTTATGTCATTATATGTATTTCATAGTGTCTTGCATATAGCAAATATTCAGTAGGCATTTGTTAATGGATTGAAAATGGGGCTTTTGCCAGTAAATTTGTTTAGAATCTGCATTTTGGTAGTCTTCATTCCAGACAGTGCCAGTGATGTCTATTTTTCTTTTTTAGCTGCTCCTGCTAAGGCCAAGCCAGCTGAAGCGCCTACTGCAGCCCCGAAAGCAGAGCCTACAGTATCAGCAGTTCCTCCTCCCCCTGCAGCCTCCATACCTACTCAGATGCCACTGGTGCCCTCACCCTCACAGCCTCCTTCTAGCAAACCAGGTAAGCCTCCAAGTCCCACGTTTTTCTCTGGGAGAAGAACACCTTATCAAGTACCATGTTCCCTCACTAGCTATAGGCTGAGACCACTCATGGCTCTGAATAGAACAGGTTGACTGCTTTGTAGAACAATCTCTAGACTTTATACCTTAAACCCTTATATCTGGGTTTACATCCAAGCTTTCTGTTTGCTAGCTGTGTGACTTTGGGCTACTTACTTCCCGAGGAGATTTTTCATTTGTGAAGTCAGAGTGACACTAATACACTTCAGAATATTCTGAGAATTAAGTGATAGTTCAATATGATTACACTGGCATTTACTCAGGAGATGTTCCTTTCCTTCTCTGATGCAGCTGTACCTTCTCTCTTCATTTTCAGTCTCTGCAGTTAAACCCACTGCTACACCTCCACCAAGTGATCCAGGAGCTGGCAGAGGTCTGCGTTCAGAACATCGGGTAAGCCTCTGAGGACTCATTCAAAGAGGTGGGGGGCAGTGTTGAGGTTAATGGAGTATGAGTGTAATTGTGCCTACCATTGAATGGATGGCAGTTCATGCAGTTGGCCTTGATAAAGAAATAGAGTATGGAAAATGGCTTGCTTGCAGTCACATTACCATCAAATGATAGGCTGGAACCTGCAATCTTCTCTACACTTGTCCCATAGTTGTTCCACTGTTTTTCCACTTGTCGTGGTTTTTCCACAGTGGCTTTTCCACTGTGTTATGCTACCAATGAAATGCCCATGAGTAAAATATTTGCAGGGAATGGTAACTTAGTAACACACTTCCTCCCTCCCATAGTGATGCACACTTTAAAGAGGTAGTTTAGTGAGAGCTCTCATTGTATACTTCCTGGATACTTAGCTATAGTTAAGGTATGTAATACACAGTAGCAATATATGTTAGGCCAAAGATAAAACCTTAAGGAAGTATGATCAAGAGTTAGGGTTCCTCTGCCTGAAAATGCTTCCTAAAAATACTGTGACCTCAGGAATTTGTTGCTTGTAAGTTTCCGTTCCATAAGTAGCTGTTCTCATGCAAAGCTTTACCAATAGAAATTGCCCCTTCAGTGATGATTCTTAGATTAGCTGGACAGAACTACACTGCATTCTTCCTTTTTATGTATTGGTTTTGGTGTGTAAATCATACCATTTCCTGGGCCTCCATTCTTGGTCAAACTTTACTCACATCTGAGTGAGTACTTTTGCCCTCTGTTTTCTCATTGTTGCTCAGAGAAGGAAAGCCACCACAAAAAAGGGGAGGGAAGCCTGGAGCTCTTGTCATACTTAAATCTGATACTCTTTGCCATCCACTCCTGGCAAGCTTAATCATCTGACTATGTAGGGAGTCCTCAAGCCAGAGATCATACTGTCAATACTTATTCTACTTTCACTTTCAGGAAAAAATGAACAGGATGCGGCAGCGAATTGCTCAACGTCTGAAAGAGGCCCAGAATACTTGTGCAATGCTGACCACTTTCAATGAGATTGACATGAGGTGGGATCTCTATCCCTTTTACTCGCCATGTCTCCATGTTCTTTTTTTGTTTGTTTTTGATACCGGGGATCGAACTCGGGACCTTGCACTGGTGAGGCAGGTGGCAGAACCACTGAGCTAAATCCCTGGCCCTTCTTCTTTTGGGGAGAACACTTAACTTGCCCCAGTCCTACCTATTGCTGCTTGCAAAACTAGCTGGACAAAGAAGTACTTCTTGGCTTTATTTGGTGTTGACTTACACAGGACGACCCTTGGTTTTGTCCTCTCGGATTTTCTTCTTTTTTTGGTACCAGGGATTGAATTTGGGTCCTTGCGCTTGCGAGGCAGGTGGCAGAACCACTGAGCTAAATCCTCACCCCCCTCTCTGATTTTCTTAATACTATGCCTGTCTCCTCTGTGACTTAGCCTTTCAGACTTTCATACCTGGGTCTTGTGATTTCTGATAAGGCTAGTAATAGTTTTAAACTCTGATGCTTAATGTCAGATTGCCAAGCAGAGATGGCGCACCCTGGCCAATAGGGCTTAATCCCAGGCCTAGTCATGGATGGAGAACCCCTGACAGAATTCCTGGAGCCAAGGCCCTTCATGCTGATATTTTTCCGACAGTTGACTGCTCCTTGTACATGTTCCTGTGACTCACAATCAGGCAAGGGTTGTCCTCTTTCATTTTTTCCAGCTTTGGTAATGAAATGGAAAGTAGGTTGTGTTTAAAAATAAAAATATCAGAATATTAAAAGAACTAATTCACTGAACCCATTTCTCTGGTGAGCTAATTGTTGATTCACCTGTTTTCAAGACCTTTTTTTCCCCTTAATACTGGAAGATCGAACCCAGAGAAGCTCTACCATTTAGCTCCATCTCCAACCCTGTACATATGTACGTATATATGTATTTATTCATTTTGAGATACAGTCTTGCTGAGTTGCCCAGGTGGTACTTGAACTTATGATCCTTCTGCCTCAGCCTCCCTGAGTGCAGGGATTATAGGCATGTGCCACTGCACCCAGCTTTCTTCAAGATTTTGGTTTGTGCAAGTATCAGCACTATAGGGAAGAGAAAGTAGTTTAATTTAACAAACATATTTTGAGTGCTTATTATCTACTGGCAGCTAAAGTATGGAATTCAAGAGGGATATAGAGATGAGTAAAAGAGGCTCTGGCTCTCTAGAGCTTATCATTTGATTTGAATGAACTCAAAGTCTAAGGGAAAAAATGAAATTATAAAAATGAGTATGAGGGCCAGAGATTTAGCTCAGTGGTCCCACCGCCTGCCTCACAAGTGCAAGGACCTGGGTTTGATCCCTGGTACCAAAAAAAAAAGAATATGAAACGGAGAAAGGAGTGAGTTCATTTGCTTTTGAGATTGAAGGTAGTGGTGGCAAGGGTAAGGTTTAGGAGGGTTTCCTGGAGAAAAGAGTTTTTAATAGGTTTTCAAGAATGACTGTTATTCCACTGGACATGGCAGTGCGTGCCTGTAATCTCAGCTACTTGGGAGGCTGAGGTAGGAGGATCTCAAGTTTGAGGCCAGCCTGGGCAGCTTAGCAAGAACCTGTCTTGGGGCTGGGGATGTAGTTCAGTGGTAGAGCACTTGCCCAGCATGTGCAAAGCCCTAGGTTCAATCTCTGGTACCTTGAGAGAATATGACTAGCATTTTAACAAGTAGCATTATAGTGAAAGGTCATTCCAGACAATGTGAACAGTCTGGACCATGACATAGGCAAAACTATAAGAAATAGTCAAAGATAATTTCTGCCATTAAAAATAGGCATGTTACCATTATATATATGTAAAATGTACCAATAAATGTTTTGTATAAAAAATTTTAAAAATATGTATAGGAAAGAATGGTAAAGAAGAGCATATTTTTGAATGTTTTGAATGCCAGGGTAAGAATTTATATTAAATCAGGAGGTAAACCATCAAGTCTTCAGGTCATTTATCTCTTTTCTTCATTTTGTCCGGAGTATTAAATCTGCTCATCTACTTTTTTTTTGAGGTGCTAGGGATTGAATCTAGGGCCACATATGTTCTAAGGAAGTACTCTACCACTGAGCTACATCTCCAGCTCTGCTTTTCCACTTTTCATCAGAGAAATTTGTTTTCCTTTGGAAGGGGTCTGAAAAATAAAAAGGCGTGGCTCATTAGGGCACAGTTGATAGTTTGTGGTACTTTTAGTATATGTCATTCATTCTGTTAAGCTTTCTAAAGAGACTGGATGTCATTCCACCCACAGATTCTCTGTTGCCTGTAGTTCACAGGGAAGGACCTTACCTAATGAATCACAAAGGCTACAGCTTATGTTTCAGTGCATTAGGGCCAAATTGAATTGGACTTTGAAATTCTACCCAGTTTCTTAAGACGAAACATGTAAATATTTGTGGCTCTGAAGGATCCAGTTGGCTCAATAGCCTTAATCGGAAGTTAAGTACAATGGCTGTATCTCTTTTCAGTAGCTAATTGAGGTGTCACCTAACAGTGGCCTAGGGTCTCACTGCCAGTAATTTGGTTTAGATCGAGTGCCCTTTGGGTCTTGTGTGGATTAGCTAACCTATAAGGGCCCTTTCTGAGACTTCCCCCTTTCCCCTGTTGTTCCAGTTCTGCCTCCAAGGGCAGAGCTCTGAAATAGAAACTCCTTAATGACCAGACAGTGGCATTCAGGCAGGTTTGAGAGCAGAGATATTTATCATTTCTCTTTCCCTATTCTGCAACCCTTCTGTCTTGGGAACCAGTAATGTCTTTAGAGTGGTAATCCTAGCACTAAATAAGGTTAGACTCAGGAATACAAACATTTAAAACCCAATCAGTTCCCCTAGGAAATTTTCCTTTTTAAAAAACAAAAAGTCTGAAGGGAGCAGTTAAAGTTGTACCACATCCTATCTTTCGTGCTAATGTTGAATTAAGCCATTATAGGGGGAAAAGGAGAACTGAGCATTTTGGCCTGAGATAAAGTTAAATTTTATTTTTATCTTGAAATACTGTTCCGATAAATACAGAAGTTTCTGCAGCAAAATGATGGGAAAGCCATTTTGCACTAACCTTGCTGTGTATGAAAAGCCAGTCCTGACAGCCAAAAGCTGTTCACATTGGAAAGGCTTCTTAGCAGGGAGGCCCTGCTGCTGAATCTGAAGGGGACAGGCCTCCCTCCACATGAGAGCATTTTTCTAAATAACGAGAAAACCACATTTGCTGGGGATTTGGCTCAGTGGTTCTGGCTCCTGCCTCGAAAGCGCAAGGACCCAAGTTCAATCCCCGGTACCAAAAAAAAAAAAGAAAACCACATTTATTAAACTAATTTTAAGGGCAAGCACTATGTCTTCATTGTCTTTGTATCTTGGTACCCAACCCTGACTCTCAAATGTGGTGGTGTTGCAGTGCCTGTTTTAAAGAAACAAACAGAACTGCTAACTCTGCAGAGATGAAGAGAGAATCTGCTGAAAAAAAATGTCATTTGCCCTCTCCTGTATACCCATGAATGCTTTTGCTCACATGGAGCCCATTCACCTGTGGATGGTTTTGTTTTAATTTTTCTCTAGAAAGCAAGACTATTGCAAGGAAAACAATCAGGTTTGGTGGTTTTTAAAAAATAATTCTGGGCCAGGGATTTAGCTCAGTGGTTTCTCTGCCTGCTGTGCAAGCACAAGGACCCAAGTTCAATCCCCAGTACCAAAAAAAAAAAAAAAATTCTGGCCGGGCATGTTGTCACACACCTGTAATCTCCACACTCAAGATGCTGAGGCAGGAGGATTGCCTCGAGTTTGAGGCCAGCCTGGGCTGCCTAGTGAGTTCAAGGCCAGCTTGAACTACACAGTAAGACCCTGTCTCAAAAATAAAAATAATTCTGACAGATATTACTTATTTTATAGACTAAATATTTTTTTTCCCCAAGATGGATAGCTCGTGATTTTAATGTAGTCTGAAATATTTTCTCATCGGTGTGCCATTGTGATCTCTCCTTTTGTACCAGGGATCAAACTCAGGACCTTGTGCTTGCGAGACAGGTGCAGTGCCACTGAGCTACATCCCTGGCCCTCTCCTTCATTTTCTTTATCACTGAAACCTGTGACTTCTAGAACATGAGAAAGCCTTGTAAAGGGCTCAACCCACCCTAAAGAGATATTAGTCCTGATTCTTTCTATGTATTTATTTTTTATGTACTGGGGATTGATCCCAGGGCCTTTGCAATGAGCTACATCTCCATCCTCTTTAAAAAATTTTTTTTATTTTGAAACCAGGTCTTGGTAAGTTGCTTAGTTGCCCAGGCTGGTGTCAGATTTGTAGTCTTCTTGCTTCAGCCTTCCAGAGTAGTGGGATTGCAGGCATGCACCCCTATACCCAGCTTCATCCTAATTCTTTTATATCTGGTTTTTGTGAAAGAACAAGGTTATTGTATTGACCTTTAGTGAAATATTTCTCTCTTTTTTGGTACCGGGGATCGAACTGAGGTCCTTGCACTTGTGAGGCAGGTGGTGGTACCACTGAGCTTAATCCCCAGCCCTTGTGAAATATTTCAAAGCTTGAACTTAGGTAGATGGTATAGAATAGGGGAAAGCTCACCCAAGCTTCTTTTGTGGTCACTTTTCTTTTGTAACATATTTTACAGTAACATCCAGGAAATGAGAGCTCGGCACAAAGATGCTTTCCTAAAAAAACATAACCTCAAACTAGGCTTCATGTCGGCATTTGTGAAGGCCTCAGCCTTTGCCTTGCAGGAGCAGCCTGTTGTAAATGCAGGTGAGTCGCTTGTGGCCAGAATTGCAGAGGTCTTGGGAGGTAGGTATATGAACACAAACTGCTCCAACATTTTGGGGTCAGCACACTGGGCCCTTTTATTTCCTAACTCTGGAAATATGGCTGGTTTTCCCAGGGATTCCTTGATTCACCTTCCTGAAATGCCATTATGGTTACTGTCTTCCCACCAGATGGGCAGAATAGTTTCTCTTCCCAGTGCACAGTGTGGCAGCTGCTTTGGCTGCATATCCTCCAGGCTGCCTCAGGTTGGGATGGAAGCTTGTGGTCTTGCCTGTTTCTCAAGCCCCCAGCTCACCCACTATGTGCCCTGTTATGTTGGGGCCTGACTTCCACACTTGACTTAGGCTGAGTGTTGACCTTTGATCTCTTTGAGATGAGCCTTTTTGGGAAGCCTTTGGTTTGGCCTCCTTGTGGACTTGGTACTAGTTCTTTCCTTTTTACTCACCCATTTTTTTCTGTATTGAGACACTTCTTTGTTCCCTGGAAGGTTGGAGAGGGGTCAGTGACACTTGAAATCCTCAGCAAGGGATCTAGAAGTAGGAGTCCTAGTCCTTTCCTTGGAGTGCTGTGCTGTAGGTAGATAGGCGGCTTTCTCTGCTTTGCCCAATGTATTCTTTTGTTTCTCACATTCTTTTCACATCTTTCTGACTGGCTTTCTCTTTTCCCTCAGCCCCCTTTTATTCTGCTTGCACACACTTGTGGGCATCTGTGAAAGTTTTCTTAGCTTCTGTTCATTCACATGCTTTCCTTGGTGCCTTGTCTAACATAACCACATACTCTGTGGGAAAAATTCCCAAGCTTTTTTTTTTTTTTTTTTTCTTCCATATTTGGGATCGAACTCAGGACCTTGCTCTTGAGAGGCAGGCACAGCGCCACTGAGCTACATCCCCAGCCCTCCCAAGCTTTTATTTTCTCATAAATACTAGATATAAATGTTCAGCTGCTGGCTTGCTATCTCACACTGACATAGTTAAAAGTTGGACCACCCAAGTTCCTCCTGAATCTCATAGTGAGAGGCTTCCCCTTCCTCTTGTTGAGAGTGGGAACCAGAACGGACAGCATCTCTAAACCCTGTCTTCGTTTGCCGATTTGCCCCTTTGGAGCACTTAATAACACTGGGTGTTCTCCGCTAAGGGAGGGCATGAGTAGAGCTAGTTAGCCAGAACTTAGTACACTCGTATCCCATGGAAGCCAGCTGAGCCTAAGGACTGCCAAAGAACAGATGCTACTGCCACACACAGGGAGGTCAATCAGGGGACTTGGGAGATGGTATTGTTGTTTGGGATGGGAGTAAGTAGAGTACCACCTGCCATTTGTAATGTAATCATCTTTGTGGTGGTTGACCAGACCACATTGTAGCAAGCACTGCAGATTCTTACTCCGTTAATGCAAATATCATCTCATTAGCCCTAGCCTGGGGCAGTGTATATGACGTGTGTTCTCTCTCATAGTGATTGATGATGCAACCAAAGAGGTGGTGTATAGGGACTACATTGACATCAGTGTTGCAGTGGCTACTCCACGGGTATGTCGGGGCAGGAGGTGGAAATGCTGATCTTGAATCCTCAGCATAACTGTGTGAAGAAGCAGATCATATGGAGAGATCATTTCTGTAATTCTATATTTTTAATGTTTGTAATAATTTTTTTTCTTTAACCATACCACATTCTTATCTTAATGCCAAGCCTAAATATCTTAGGCTTTCTTAATTGCAGTGAGTAATAAAAGGTATTCTGAGTAGGGGAAAGCATTGAGTTGAATCAAGGAAGTTTAACTTGTAGTGAACGTATAGGATACTGTTAATTTGCAACTGAAGACAGCTTTTCACTCTTTAGGGTCTGGTGGTTCCTGTCATCAGGAATGTGGAAACTATGAATTATGCAGATATTGAACGAACCATCAGTGAACTGGGAGAGAAGGTAAAGTAGAAAGAAGCATGTGTATGAGGTGCTGGGCCAAAGAAGAGAGAGAGACTGCAGAAGGTTGGGCTCACCAGCTAGGAGTATTCAAGGAGATATAGCCTCACTTGTTTCCTGAGAAGTTTCTAGCTGCCAAGAAAGGTGGTAGCCCATGAGAGCTAAGTACAGACATCCAGCATAGCCTAGCATCTTCAGGTGACTGAAATCTTATCAAGAAGACTTGGTTGGGGAAGAAAGGTGGTCTGGAGTCATGCGGCTTCTCCAGTGGAGCACTATTTTCAGTCTCCTCAGCTGAACAGCTGTCATGTGGAAGCTGGAGCTATCACTAATACCTCAGATACAGCTTTCTGGACTTACTTTCTTTGGGTGAAAGAACTTGAGTTAGCTTAATGTTTTAATTATGAAATTTCTGTCTTTAGGCCCGAAAGAATGAACTTGCCATTGAAGATATGGATGGTGGTACTTTCACTATTAGCAATGGAGGCGTGTTCGGCTCGCTCTTTGGAACACCCATCATCAACCCCCCTCAGTCTGCCATCCTTGGCATGCATGCCATTTTCGACAGGCCAGTGGCTGTGGGGGGCAAGGTAGGAACCCTCACTTCTAAGGTCCTAATAGCCAGCTGATGATAAGAAGGAATCGAAATGATTATTATAAGGCAGTCACTGTAATTTCAAGCCTAAGTTATATCTCTTAGTTTCTAATTAATAACTAAGATGCTGATTCTAAAATTGTTATCTATGGGTCAGCATCATCTGGGAACTTGTTAGAAGTGCAGATTCTTGGACCTTTCTCAAAGTTCCAGAAGCAGATGTGTAGACATTCTGTTATGCCTTAAAAGTTTGAGAAGCATGGAGCTGAAAAGGCTCACCCCTTCACCTGGGACATGCTTCTTTGCCAACTAGGTAGGGACTGAGGGATAGAGTTAGAAATGTAGTCCTTGCTCCAGGGAACAGGACAAGAAAGCACAGCAATTTATGAACTGCAGAGTTGTGTGGTCATGCTTAGAAGTTTTCTGGTAGTTCAAGGAATTAGGTCAAAGGGGCTTCAACTAGTTCTTAAAAGATAGGTTGGTAGCCAGGCATTGGTAGTGTATGCCTGTAATCCCTGTAATCAGGAGGCTGAGGCAGGAGGATCATGGCAAGTTCAGGGCCAGCCTGGGCTACATAGTGAGTTCAAGACTAGCCTGAACTACATGGCAAGACCTTGTCCAAAAATAAAAAAGATTAGTAGGAAAAAAGCTTTCTGAGACACATGTATTTGGAAGCGTTTTGGATCATTAACTTCTTTGTGAACCCCAAAACCCTAGATCTTATCCCTTAAAAGTGGCCATACACCCACTTTGTCAGAATTTGTGGGACCTACAAATTTATTTCTTTAAATTTAACTCTAAGGTGGAGGTGTGGCTCAGTGGTAGTGTGCTTGTCCAGCATGCATATGACTCTGGGTTTGATTCTCAGCTCCACAAAAGTAAATAAGATGTAACTCAAAAACACCTACTCCAAGCAGCTGGAATTGAAGAGAAAACCTTTTCTGTAGATAACAGATGAGTTGGAGGGCAGAGTTGTTTCTTGTTTAAACTTTTTTTCTGAGTAGGGGAACTGTGCACTAAAGGTGAAGGTTAGTCTTTGAAATTGTCCAAAGTATGCAGAAGTAACATTAGTAGGAAAGGCTGTAGAACTAGGAGCTTTCCTATGGGCTGTGTGTTCTCATCTCCCTCCTTCAGTGGGGTTTCCCTGCCCTACTGGAGACAGACCTTTTAACCTCTCATCTCTGCAGGTGGAGGTGCGGCCTATGATGTATGTGGCACTGACCTATGATCACCGGCTGATTGATGGCAGAGAGGCTGTGACTTTCCTCCGCAAAATCAAGGCAGCAGTAGAGGATCCCAGAGTCCTCCTCCTGGACCTTTAGGAGGAGGCCATATGCCCTACAAATCAATCATGCAGGAACTGAAAACCAGACTTCTCCCTGTCCCCCATGGGTCCCAAGTTAGCCTGGTGACAGGCAGTCACAGGCTATTGGCCTGAAGCAAGGAAGCCAGGGCACGCACTATGTAACCAGCAGTCATAGGTCTTCTCTTGTTATCCCTGCTGGGTTCTCTCACTCTTATATCCTCTCTTGCCTTCAAATATCTTAATTTGCTTAGGCTTGAGAGAGAGGACCTTATAATGGATGCTCATTAATATTCCTGCTTTTCTTTGGTTAGTCCTCTGCAAAGATGATTTTGCTTCTCCCCATTGCCAGTATGCCATAGGGAAACCACTGGGGACCATGTGACAGTTTCCATCTTTGGAAAGTGATCTCCAGAGATGTCTAGGGAGGATACTGTGCCTCCCAAACTCAGAGCAGCATCTTCTCCGGCTATCCACATTTTCACTTGATGCCACCTGTGTGGAGGTATTGAACACAGGTGAAGAGGTGCTGCTGTGCTTCTTAAATGGCACCATCATTTTCAGTTTTCAGTGACTTCAAAATGCCTCTTCTACCTCTTCCAGGAAGCGCAGGCCAGGGGATCTAGGGGTGGGGGGGGAGTGCTCAGTGGGAGGAGAGGACAGTGTTGCTGTGAGGTCATATTATAATCATAGATGGGAGCAGAACCCAGGCCTGCCCTCATGCTCTCACGTCATTGGCTCACACCAGGAAAACTTATTTTGGCATACTCGTACATGACTGTGGTCACACCAACCCTTTCCAGGCTGCTAGGAGCTGTTCTAGTACGTTGTTCTTGTTTAGAGCAGATGCTAGCACATGGCAGTAAAGGAGAGCCTGGTCACAGTGATGTTGAGAGTCTGGGAGGGGAGGCATCCTGTGACCAGCTCAGATTGACTTGAGCTTCTAAGTTCAAGTTGATTTAAGCATGTGGACTGAGATGTCGTCTTTCTCCCCATGTGGCCTGCAAGGAAGTAAGGGCTTGGCTCCTCCCCTGCCGGATACAGATCTAGGGGAGAATGGAATGTGGTGGGGACCAGCCCTAAGGTGTCAGTGCCTGGTGGTAAAGTGGCTGATGTCATCTCAGGTGCTGCATTTTGTGTCTGGGCACTCATTGGAATTCCTTGGAGTGTGGTTGAATGCAAGTGTCGTGTCATGAAAGCTGCTGGGCTTTATGGCTTTGTATCTGCTGCATCCAGGCCTGAGACTGCTGGCACTTGACATGGAGCCATTAGTGCAGTGCCCCTTTTTAATCTGGAGCCAAGAGGCAAGGCTGGGGGGAGGGGTGGGGGAGGTGCCAGTACTGAGTGCCTGCAGTATCTGCTACTCTGTCTTCACCGAGCAGAACTTGTAACTCCAATATTTAAAGAAACTGATTTTGAATGAAAATTAAAGGACAGTTATTCTCAAGCAGGGTTCCTGCATCTGTGCTCCTTTTGGTTCCTGAGGTTGTACAAGGGCCTACCGCTGCTGCACCAATGAGTGTCATTAGCTTTGAAAGCCACTTAATGTCCTACTGGCTATCCTGTGGTCCTGTGCTTTTGACATAAGTTACCACTGTATTAATACAACAGAAGGTGGAACCCTCTCTGCCTGCTGAGAAAGCATGCTTTTCTCTTAAGGCCCCAGATTTCTGCCAGGGAGCCCGTGAGCCAAGAGTCAGACCAGACTTATGCAGGAAAATTGTGGTTCTGCCAAGTCCCCTCTAAATGTCACCAGACAGCTTTACTTTTGTGGGGGCTTGCATTACTTTTGGGATGGATTGGGGAGGTGGGACATCTCGAAATTTCACTTGGGCTGGATCATGTGTATACTAAAGTGCTCTGGATCAGCATACACAAATGAGGGTAGGTCATCTCCTAGGAGCAGGTGGCTATGAGGGTCAGGGGACAGCACTGGTAGCTAACCTAGACTGACTGCAGGTGACAGGCATGGTAGCAGTCCAGCTTTAAATGCAGCCTATATTTCCACACAGAATCCTTGTCTGCTGATCGGCTTAAAGTGAGACCATCCTTCTATGGAGAAGGAAGGAAGTAGATCTTACAGGGTAGAACTAGAGCTTGTAAATAGTGGGTGGGGGGAAACTGGGCTCATGAAAGAAAGAATTTTAGAACTGTCTGTCAGGTCTAGGCCTTGTTGTCAAAGCTTTAATTTTTCTAGTAGACTTACAAAGTAGCCCCATTTTCTTGAAAGGTCCACCTAAGCCTATTAGGGCTGGGACAACAGTATTCTAAACTGAAGGCCCAATAAAGAGCCAGATGTGCTGCATGTGTTGGCTGGATGACGCCCAGAAGTGTCTTGCACTTCCTGAAGCAGTGGCTGGAAGTGGTCTGGCCTGATGGGAGTGTGACAGCAGGAGGAAGAGATTGGAGGCTGGCTCTAGCAGGCACTGAGTGGGCTGTTAGGGGCTCAATTTTCTCAGGAGCTACCATCTTACAAGGAGTCATTGAAGATTAAACTAGTGTCCCACCTAGGCACCCTGACTCTTCCTGCTTTTTATTTTTCTGGTACCAGGGATTGAACTCAGGACCTTGCACTTGCCAGGCAGATGTGGTGCCACTGAGCTAAATCCCTGGCCTTTTTGTTTTGTTTTTGATACAAGGTCTCTATAACAGCAATCCTCTGCCTCAGCCTCCTATATGCTGGGATTACAGGCATGTGCCACCAACTCGAGCTGCTTCCTCTTATTTCTCATAGAGCCTAGTACCCACCCCCCATTTCCCCTGAGGCTGCTCTGCAGGGACAAAAACTGCTTCCTAGCATGCCCCAAGCTCACTCTTGAATGCATCTAGGGGAGTTTGGAATCTGGACCTTCTAGCTGGTAACACTGTGTTAATGATGCCAGGACACCACAGGAAGAGCAGGTTTTATTGGGGGATGGGGAAACCCCGGGGACAGCCAAGACATAGACCAAAGGGAGTTGGCCACAGGCTGTGCTTTCCCCTGTCCTCTGTTCACAGTCGGTCCCCCAGGACACAAGTCTGGGAGAGCTGGGCTTTCAGAGCCTGACTCAAACCTGTCTGCTCCACCTGGGGGTGATAGAGACGGGGAAGGAGCTGGGGGCAGAGGTGTAATGAAGTTTGTCTTGATGCCACACCCCAGTGACAGGGTGAGTCCTGAAAGGAGCCCTCAGACCTGGGGAGGAGTTGTCTTTGAGGTACCCACTTACCCCAGTTCGTTAGAGACCAGAAGCAATGTGCTTCTGATTGAAAGTGTAAGCAATCGTTCCATGTGTTTTGTGGTGTCTCATTCTAAAAGGGTGAAGTCACAGTGGGCAGTGAATTGAGTAGATCCTCATGATCCAAATGCAGAAAAGTGAAGAGATCAAACTCCTGAGAAGGAAATCCTAATGGGTGTGACCTGCCTTAGCTGCTTCAGCCCCTCTCGGACCCACAGGCCAGGTTCCCCCACACAGGTGGGCTAGCTGAGGAAGGAAGCTCATTCTCTTTTCAAACTTGTTCTTAGTGGCAAAATTGTCGCTTTCTCCCCCACTTCCCTTTTTTGCTCTCCAAAGGCTGAATTCATAAGATGGGCCTGGGCAGGAGTGGAGAATGCATCATCCTGTCCCCTACCGACCCCACTCTACAGATTTGTCCCTGCTGCCTAGCCTCCCTGTCCCTGGGGGACAGCCTGTGGTGGGAGCAGGCCACTCGTTGCATGACTTAAGCCAGGACAGCCCTGGTTTGGGTCCACTGAGCTAGTGGATCAGTATCCTGAGACGAGTCTCCAGAGATGTCCAAAGTGTGGCACAGCGTGGCAGTGAATGTGTCACAAAACCTTGAGGTAGAGGCTCAGCAGGTGATCAGTTCAGAGCTAGTGTGACAAAGGTGAACCCTTGAATGTTGTCGGTGTTAAAGGTACTAGGTACGTGCTCAACAGGTGTCTGTTGACATGGCTGGAAAGGGTAAGCCTGGCTGCCCTTCCCTTGTAGCTTCTCCAGGGATGGCCCTCTTGGAGCAGTGGCAATAATTGCTTCTGAGGTCCAAATGCAGCTGAGCAGGAAAGGCCCTACAATCTTGGCCTGAAGCTCATTGATCAGAGGGGCCAACCCTGGGTAATAGGCGGAGGCTGAGGAGATCCAGACCAGGCCAGCAGTTTTCCGTTGCCCACTCTGCCCCTCTTACCCCACCAGTCTGCTCCACTGGATAGTACTGAAAAAGGGGTGGGACTTGAGTTTGCTGACACCACCTCCTCTGGCCCCCAGGCGCCTCACAGGATCGAACTGCAGCAGCTGCAGGGAGAGGTTAGGTCAGCGACCCCCCCCCCCCAAGCCTT
Organism: Heterocephalus glaber; assembly: GCF_053883595.1. Taxonomy (NCBI): domain Eukaryota; kingdom Metazoa; phylum Chordata; class Mammalia; order Rodentia; family Bathyergidae; genus Heterocephalus; species Heterocephalus glaber. The sequence goes on from NW_028258379.1 coordinate 15,030,501, forward strand.
CTCCACCCCCACTGCAGTAGCAGGGGCCCACCTCAAGGGGCTCCCTCGCCATGGCCCTGGGGGGCTCACTCTCCCTGAAACAGCCCACAAAACCATTTTCCCTGGGGGGACATTGGTGGTGGTTGGCTACTGAATTATAGAAACCCTTTGGCACCCACTTAGCATCCACGTCTCACACACGTGGTTATGGAGATTCTGTTCATCCCCAGTCTGCCCTGCCCCGCCCCCCCTTCTCACCCATAGGCCAAGAAGTCACCTCTAGGCCAGGCTGTACCTCACCTCAGTCAGCAGGGAGGCTGCTGGGTGACTAAGCCCCTCTGGCAGCTGGAGCTGGGTGTGGGCCTGGAATCCTGAGTGGTGGCTCTGGGACAGTGCCTGGGAGGACACAAGCAGGAATTCTGAGGAGGCAACCCCAGGAAGGTGTGCACTCCTGGTGTAGCCAGGAGTGTTTCTCTGCTCTTGGGTCACATTCCACAGGCACCTTTTGCTTAGGACCTGTTGCGTGCAGACTTGCTAGGTCCCTGACATATCCATTAAAGACACAGCCTCCAAGGAAAGGGGCTTGTGCTGAGTTTAGGGTTTGAACCAAGGTCCCTCTGGCTGCAATGCAAGCTTGTTAGAAGAATGGGTCTTAGGTTTTGATCAGGGCGGGCACTACTGGGAACAGCACAGAAATTTGTCTCCTTACAGAAAAGCCTCTGAGGGCTATTATTCATTTCACGTTGGCCATGGCGTGCTGCCCTCGTGCCACCAGGGGCATGGCAGCAGAAGAAAGTAAGACCATTCCACACCCAAAGGTGCAGCTTGGCAGAGCAGAGGGACTCTCTGAAGCTGCAGGGAGGCCAGGAGCCTTGGGCAGCAGAGGTAGTGAGAGACCAGGAAAGCCATGCAGGAGGTCATGCATCCTGTGTGTTTCCTGCTCAAATGCAGTTTACCCAGTCCCTTGCTTCCTAGCCTAACTGGGCCCAGATGCAGTGCTGAGCTCCTCCATGCAGAAGCCAGAGGTCAGAACTGTCCCCTGAGCAAGAAGGTGTGGAGGGGGAGCTGGAGCTCCGGACAGGGCAGTGGCTCTCTATTATCCTCCAGCTAAGATCTGGGGGTTGCAGCCCCAAAGGGCATGGGTGGAGAAGTGAGCAGTAGAGGAGGTTAGGGGGATGACCTGGGGGACTTCCAAGGAAAGAGGGCTGTGTCATATCCTACCTTGCCTAAACCTAGGCCCAGGTGCTCACTTCTAGAAACCTTTCCCAACTATCTCAACTCTTAACTCACTTTCACAAAAGTTGAGTCTCATTAGATATAGCCCCCAGTGTGGGGCTGCTCACTGTGCACATGGCCTGGTGGGAATGACTTCTGGTGGCCTGTGAGTGACAGGACATCCACCCCAAGGTCTTAGAGAAACAGGCAGCTTCTGTCCAGACACTGGACTAAACCCTGCCATCCCGCACTCAGCAGCACCCACCAGGGCTCTGTACCTTGCCCAGCTACTCACCATTCCTGTCAGCAGTTCATACAGTATTGAGCCAAAGCTCCACCAGTCACAGGCTTCCGTCAGCTCAGCGATCCCACCCACTTCTGCAGAAGAAGAACATATCCCTGCCTCACCCAAGAGGGCCCTCTCCATTCTCCTCATCCTGTCAGATACCACCCATGCTCTGTCATGCTCAGCCCCCAGGCTCAGTCTACACAAAGGCACCCAAGATCTAAGGTCCCCTACTTGCCTGGGGCACTGTATAGGTGGTCCACAGCCTCCCTGCAGCACTGTGGCTCCACTTCTGACCACTGGCCAAAATATGTGAGCCGGATGTGACCTTCTCGTCCAGTGTGAGTAGAAAGAAGAGGGGCAAAGGTTGAGGAGAGCATCACTGAGCAGCTGGCATGGGGGAGGCAGCTCCAGGACATCCCCTGACACAGTGACAGGGCAGGAGCCAAGGGCTGTGTTGGCAGAATCTCCCTAAGGGCATGGCCCTGGGGGACCCAAAGATCATGGGATGTTCCTGGGAGCTGCTGCCTTAGACACATGGGGCACAAAGACAAGCCAGACACAGGCAGAGCCTGTGTGAAAAGTCAGAGATGGAAGAGCAGCATGTAACCTCCGAGGTCCCCTTGACCCGGGGACCTCCCAGGCAGGGCAGTGTGGTCAGGGTCCTACCTGCCTGGTCCAGGAGCAGGTTCCGGGGGTTGAGGTCCCGGCACAGCACCCCCTGCTCATGTAGGGCCTCCAGTGCCACCAGCATCTCAGCCGCCCACTGCTTCACCTGCTCCTCCCTCACGCTCCAGACAGCCCCACCACACGCCAGGCTGGACCTTTCTACTGCTGGGGGGCTGTGACCTCTGCCTCGGCCACAGCCCCCCAGCACCTGGCTGGCCCCCTCACGAACCCAAGGCAGCCCCTGGGGGAGCCCAGGGTCCGAGCTCTGGCCAGCCCGCCTGACTTGCAGGTGCAAGGGGCCACTTGGGGCTTTTGTGAGGTCCGAGGAGCAGGAAGCACTGGTCCTGGCTATGGATTCACTTTCAGGCTCTCGCTGGGGCCTGAGGGACAGGGCCTCCCTGGCTGGGGTGGCTGGGGGAAGGCTCTGAGAAGTCTGAGGATGCTCCAGAGGGATTCTGTTCTGCACAATGGTGTGGCCCTGAGGGAGCCGTGCTGGGGTCAGGAGGCTGAGGCAGGTGTCGAGCTGGGCCCTCGTCTTCTGAGTGGAGCCAGACCTGGGGCCAGAATGCTGGGGGTGCACCTGGAAGCGCAGGTGGGACCAGAGGGTGCCTCCTGGGCCAGGCAGAGGGAACAAGCATGGGAAAAGAGAAAGTGTGGACACCAAGCCCGGCCCCACTCTGACCTCCCTTCCATTTTGGGCATGGCTCCTCCACCATCCAGAGGTCCTGCCTCGCTCAGCTTCCTCACCTTGGCCACCTCTTACCCTTTAGCCCAAAACACCTACTTCCCTCCCCTCAGCCCACCCACAGAGGGCCCAGCCTCACAGCCTGCAACGCACAAATGCTTAACCCCAGGGAGATGTGAAGTATTTAGTTTTGGTTTGGGAAGTGAGTTCACCAGTATTCAATGTATTCTGGGTTTTTTTTTCTTTTCTCTTTCTTTTTTTTTTTTGGTACCAGAGATCGAACTCGGGTCCTTGCGCTTGCGCAGCAGGTGACAAAACCACTGAGCTAAATCCCCGGCCCTCTTTTCTCTTTCTTTTTAGGGGGGATAGCATAACAAAACTTAAAGGCTGGGCATGGATCATACGATGACTGTATTCATAACCCAGGGATGTACCTCATTATGATCATAATGATCTGCTATGTGGCCCCATTTCTGGTCCTTACAGCTTCAGTTAATACCACTTTGTTGTATAGCCACTTTGAAGAGTGAACACAAGCCAGGAAAATGAAAAGAGCCAAGACTAGAGGAAACAGTGACAAGGGAGACAGCTGTACAAATGCTCTCTTGCCTGCATAGGATGTAGACATCCTCCCCTGCTCCCTTGGTGCCATACAGTCCCATGACAGCCTGGTCTTGCCACCAGCCTCCAGAAAGGATGGATCCCCAGTGTGTGCTATGCATCTGGACCATGCCCCTCCTTAGGGCTCCGTGTTTTAAGGGGGTCAATACCCTAAAGGCCTGAGGAGCTGACGGGGGTACCTCGGGCTCCCTCACCTTGCACATGCTCCAGGTGCAAGAAGATGGAGTCCTCACTCACGAAGTACCGTAGTAGCTTTGTCATGTAGGGGACCCCATGTGGGATGATGGTCAGCCGCTCCCGGCTCGCCACATGGCACCTGGGCAGGCTCTGGGAGGGGGCAGGGCAAGCAGATTAGCTGTGGCCAGGCCAGAGGTTGCTGCAGCTAGGGAACATCCTAACCTTGATTTCAGGTGCACCCAGATGAGAGGTGGGAGCCACTCTGAGGAGCAACTGCTTCTCCCAGTTCTTAGCCTGGCTCTCACCCTCTTTCCCTCATGGAATCTAGGTCCTCCACCCTCCCGCCAAGAAGGAGTTTGCATTGAGTGTGTCTGTTCTGAAGGCTGGGGCTCAGAGTTGGAACAAGCAGCTTTTGGATTTGGAAGGCACATGGGTTCCAGATGTACATTCTGCGGAAGGGGTTCCCCTGAGAAAGTCCCAAGAAGGAATGCAGCACGGCAGGGGCTGGGTGGCACCTGCCTTCACCACGAAGGTCCCTCCAGTTGCTGGATCCTGGACCAGCTGCACCTGCCAAAGCAAGCCCATAAGGCAGGGGTCAAAGTGCATGCTAGTTTCCTGGCTCTTCCACTAGGCTGAGTCACTCCTGGGGTAGGTCAGGGAGGCCAGACTCTGGTGGCACAGAGTATAACCCTGCCCCCAAGCCAACAGCTATCCTGTCCTGCTCACTGACCTTGCTAGACCCACAGGTCTCAGCCCAATGCTGCTTCCTTCAGCTTCTGGGGCTCCAATGCCCTCTGGGCTCACCCTCGGGGAAGCCTTATCACAGTGGGTCTAATTTCCTGTCTTCCCCTGGACTGTGGGCTCCATAAGGGCAGGGATCATACTGCTGCCCAGTCTTATTTCCAGCACTCTGTAGTAGCACAGGCATGGCACCTGGCCCACAGCACCAGATGTTGGGGTTGGGAAAACCTCACAGAGAATTCCCCTTCTCCCTGCCCACACTGGGCCAGGCCCCATGTGGCCCAAGGACAGGGATAAAGAAATCTACCCCTCACCCCAGACCTTGGCCAGAGCCCACTATCCTGCAGAGTCTGAAGGTGTCACATCCTCTGGTCTCTGTTGCACAAGTGAGGACGCCAAGGTTCTGAATGCGGCTCTAGGTTGTGTGGGTTGAGCCTTGCATGGGCTTGACACCCTGCTTTGAGTCTCTCCCTTATCCCGCCCTGCTGCATCCCCTTCTTTTTAAATAAAGTACTCTCTAAGCCAGTGGTGATTATGTGCCAGGTACTGGAGAGCTGAGGCAGGAGGATCACTTGAGGCTAGGAGTTCAAGGCCAACTGGGACTTGTCTCAATCAATCATCTATCCCTCTCTGGAGCTATCTTCAGGGAGCAGCCAACCATCTCCTTCTCGTGCTGGTTTTGGTTAGTCACTGGCCTGCCTGTGGCTGGGCCAGGGCTTGGTTTGGAGTTGGGCCCTTGACTCATGGGGGGAGCCAGGGCTGGGCCCAGCTGTGGAAGGGGGTAAGGGAGGCACATGGGTGTGTCAGGGCAGGAAGGCAGAGGATTCAGCCCAGATGCAGGGCATGTGAAAGCAGAACAGCATCCTGGTGTTTTCTGGGACTCCCTGGCTGCAGGCCTGCCCTTTCCTGCCACGGTGGGAGTGGGAGCCGGCCCTGAGGCCAGACCACTGGACAGTGGTGAAGTGAAGGCTGCAGTATAGGATTGGGGAAGAGAAAAGGGTACTTACTGGGTTTAGCGCTCGAGTGAGTGGACTGATTTTCTCAACTACCAAACACAAATTATGAATGCCCACCTTCCCTGTTAATGGTTTGTCGATGCCACGAATGGGACAGCCCCGTGTGAGCATAGAGGTGGTGAGGATGGGAAGGCGTGCTGAGTCACTCTTGGAACCCTGATATTCTTAAGTGCAAAAAGGGGTAACAGTAATTCCTCCTGCAGGTCAGTGTGTGAGAGACTAAAGCAGATAGCTCAAGTATAAACCCTCATCATGCATAGCAATTATCACCAATATCAACTGGAGAAGGAGCCAACATTGGCTATGAAGTGCTTTGTGCTAAGCAGTTTACATAGGTTATTTTATTCCCACAACCCTACTGATGAGAGTTACTAGAGATCCATTTTATTGATGAAGAAATTGAGGTTCAGAGGTGATAATGCCTACTTATGGTCCCACTGCTAAAAAGGGGTTAGTGAGGCTGAGCCTGGCCCACTTTGTTGCAACTAGGGGCACAACCAGGTGGCCTGGGCAAGGGCCTTTCCTCTGGGCCTCAGGTTCCCCATCATCAGTAAAAGGAAAGCAGTAGTGGACTAGATGAGCACCTGGCCCTTCCAGCCCCACAAAGCAGGTGTCTCTTTCAACCACCAGAGGTCTCCCCTCCATCAGCGGGAGATGAGCCCAGCCTGGCCTTGGCTCCTTGACCACACTTGTGCAATGTTTGAAAAGGAAAAGGCAGAAAACCATGGGGTCATTTCAGAGACCAGAGTTTCCCACAAGTCCTGACACCCTGGATAATTCCCCACCATCTCTTGCCAAATGGGATTCCCCACCACATTGTCCTGAGCAAAACCCACTGATTTATAGTTCAAAAACCAGCAGTGGAAGGTTGGGGAAGCCAGAAATATAATTTGACCCCTATATCAAAAGAACTGTTTTTAAAATACATTAAAACCTAACTATTTACCTAGAAGGAATTAGACCAAAACACTGACAGTGATTATCTTGGAGTTAGGTAGGGTGGTGAGGTTTTTGTTTTTCATTTTAAACTCCTTTGTCCTCATTGTATCTCAAAAGGGCACCAGAGAGGCATGTTCCCATTAATGCAACTAAACAAAAAATTCTTTTGCTTAGTTGCTTGGAGGACCGAACACTACCTAGTACTTGACCTCCATGAACCTCAGCTTCATTCTCTGTAAGATAATTAATAAAATGTAGTGCCATCCAACAGAACTCTCTGCCTTTTTTCTGTAGAAAAGATATATTTATATTTGTGCATTGTCCTTAGCTTCATGTGGCATCACTTCTCGGCGTTTTGGCTAAGATCAAGTGTAGCCTCATGTGGCTATTGAGCCCTTGAAATGTGGCTAGTGCAACTGAGATACAGAATACTTTTTTTTTTTTTGGAGACAAGGTCTCGCTGTGTAGCACAGGCTGGCCTCAAACTCACAGCAATCCTCCTATTTCAGCCTCCTGAGCGCTGGGATTACCGATGTGTGCCACCCCACCCAGTTTCCATTGAATACCATCTGCCTATTAATGCAGACAGTCTTATGTGACTAGTAACAACCTTATTTGACAGCACAACATAATGCTTCTTATCCCCATGGTGGCTGTGAGAACTTAATGCTCAGTAAATGACAACATTCATCACTAATGTTAGGTGAGCCTTATAATTTATACCTTTGTTAAAAAGGTGACTTTTTTTCTTTTTTAAAAAAGAAGCCCACTGTATTCTTGAGACTCAGAGACATTTAAAACTTTGGCGAAACACAGTAAAAACCTTTCTTTAAAGATACCCAGATTATCTAAGCCCTAGGAGGAACCTCTCTCTCATTGTGCAAACAAATCCAAAAGCTTCAAACAGGTTCTCACACTCAAAGGTCCCCAGGGGGGCCAGGGATTTAGCTCAGTGGTTTCGCTGCCTGCTTCGCAAGCACAAGGACGTGAGTTCGATCCCTGGTACCAAAAAAAAATAAAGGTCCCCAGGGCAGGACATGTGAGGAAGGTGAGTGGCGCAGCCAGGAGGGGACAGGTGAGAGCGGGGGGCCGTGTCCCGTCTGAAACAGGTAGCCCCTCCTCAGAACCCTGCTGCCACATGGGAATACAAACCCTCATTTCCAAATCTGATTTTTCTAAAGAAGCCGGAAAGCTGGACTTTTGTATGAAATTTGCACATTTTAAAATGTTGGTAACAATTAAAACCAAAAAGCACCCCTGTGTTTGAGCCAAAAAATAAAAACAAGAAGTGACTTGGATGACTTTTTTCTTCCTCTTGCCCAACTCAGAGCCTGTCTCCTGGAAGAGGCTCAGCTAAAACCGGGTGACATCTTCCAGGCCTCCAGGCTCCCTGAGGACACACTCCTGGGTATCTGGTCTGCTATCTCATCTCTGATCCACTCAGCTTCCTGCTCCCTGCCGCCCCTACCCCTGGGAGTATCTCTTCAGTCCCTGGAGAGTCAACTTCCAGCACAGTCAACACCAACAGCTGGATGGCTTTGGGCTGCACACAGACTGTCCTGAGCAATCCCTGTTCTCCCTCCTGGTCCTAAGGGAAGCCACTGCCCAGCACTGGCCTGCCACCCAGATCTGCCTGGGCAGAGCTGTAGAGTGGACCCAGTGGGGCTGGGTGTAGTGTTACATACCTGTAATCTCACCACTCTGGGGGACTGAGGCAGGAGGATCACAAGTTCCAGCCCAGTCTGGGCAACCTAGTGACTTAGTGAGACCCTATCTCAAATAAAAAATTAAATAAATAGGGCTGATGATGTAAGTCAGTGTGAAGGCCCTGAAGTACCAGAAAAAAAGAGAAGATAAGAGCAGAACAGGCTTAGTGGCCCTAGAACATTTCCTAATTTGGGAAGAGTACTGTTTCTGGCTTGGGCATGACACAGGAAAAGGAAATAGGATCATAGGAGGGAGCTGGAGTTCACATAAGAGTACCAGAGAGGGTAAAAATGGAAACAGGGCAACCTGAAGACAGAAGAGTTAGGTATGGCCTTAATTTGTGCTTTCCCCTTATTTGCACAAGTCTTGGAGCAAAGGATGTTTGAAATGCTCGGTGCATGGGCATCCTGGGGTTAATCAAATCTGGGGAATTCTGTGTCACAGACCTCACTCTCAGAGACTCCCAGTATATGTTTGTATCCTAAAAGTTCTGAGAACTCCTATAATTAAGAAAAATGCAACTTTAACTCACTGTTTCTCAAACTTCTTCAACTCAGAGGCCCCTTCTTTACAACACCAGTGTTCAGGGGTCTCACTCAGAGAATGGTGTCTGTCCCCTCCCCAGCCTGTCTGTGGGAGCTGCTGTGCCAAGGCCAGGCTGTGGCCACACTGCAGCAGATGAGAGCTGGCTGGCCTTCCCTGACAGCCTGGGGCCTTTTCCAGGGCCCTGGGAGAAGCAGCTGGAGCACAGCCTGGGACTGGAACCTGCCCTTCCCTACTCACTCGTCACCACACTAAGAGCCATCGAACATGCATTAAATGTCTTAGGATGTGCCAGGACTTTCCTAAAAATTATTTCATTTTCCTTCCCAGACCCCACCAGCTTTGGGGGGAGAAGTCCCACCACACTTTACAGAGGAAACTGAAGCTCACAGCAATGAGAGGACTTCGCCATGGCCACACTGTACAGTGCCCTCCCAGCAGCACCCCACCCTCTTGCATGGGGGAAGACACATCGGTCTCCTTTTCTCTGTGGAGCCCCACACCCGCCAAATTCATTTAATAGGTATTTTATTAGATTCCAGGGTTGAACCCTAGGAAGTGTGACTCCACAGGTCTGGGGTAGGGTTCAGCCATCTGTATTTCAGGGAAGTTCTCCAGTGATTGTGATAAATAGCCAGTTTGGGAAAGAACTGTTTTAGTGAGTACTCAGGGAACCCTTGCTTGGGGGCAGAGGAGAATCTGTCACTGGCTCAATTCTCATTTGACCTGTTGCCCCTTTGATCCCCCCTTTAGTAGTAAGTGCTCCCCAGGAAGGACCAGGATATCATACATCTTCCTGTCTGCCCTGAATTAAGGAAAAGGGTACCAGATGGCTCAGGATGAGTGTGAGGTGCCACAAGAAAGAGCAGAGTTGCCATAGCCCTGGATGGTACATGCCAGGGACGAGGTCAGCCTGGCTGCCCTGGACCAGTGTGGGACCCCACCAGCCAAAGCCAACTCCTCACTTTGGCCTCATTTCTGAGGAGGCCTGCCTGGACCCCCACTGCTCTCCTGGTAGCTCAGAGCCCCTGCCCACAGCCCCACAAGGCAGCCAAGGCAGCCGGGGCTGGGGAGGGATTGGGCCTGAGGCTGCCTGTGGCCCTGTCTCCCTCCTCTGCAGGACAAATTTCTGGAGATGAGCACATTCCTGCCACAGGATGTTCTTGGCTGTGGGTGGTGAGAAGAGACTCAGGGCTGCAGCCCTGGGGTACACAGTGAGGGCAGGGCAGGAGCCTGCAGCCAGCGGGAGTGAGCAGAGCACCCAGAGCTGGCAGGGTGCCCCGGGCACAGCTTCTCCCATGGTTTCTTTGGGGTTTCTGGGTCTGAGTTGGGGTTGGGGAAAGGGAGCTGCCTACCTCTTCTTATTCCCCATGTTGGCCTCTCCAGGGCCTGACGGCATGCTGGGGCCAGAGTGAGGAGAGGTGGCTGCTCTCCTCTCTGGCTGGCCCGCCACCCCCTGAAGGACTGCAGACAGCTGCTACAGTCCCCCTTCTGTCATACCACACCTCTCTCCCCCATGATGCAAGCATCCATGTACTCACCTTGTCGATGACCCCGACCACCCGGCAGCCTCTCAGCTGCTCCAGGGCAGAGCGCAGTGTGCGGATGGGCCGGAGCCGCAGGCTGCTGAACCCCTGCAGAGGAGGGAGACGGGGCCACAGGCAGCCTCAGGCCCAATCCCTCCTCAGCCCCAGCTGCCTTGGCTGCCTTGTGGGGCTGTGGGCAGGGGCTCTGAGCTACCAGGAGAGCAGTGGGGGTCCAGGCAGGCCTCCTCAGAAATGAGGCCAGAGTGAGGAGTTGGCTTTGGCTGGTAGGGTCCCACACTGGTCCAGGGCAGCCAGGCTGCCTCTTTGCTCAGCCCCCACCCAGCCCCCCAGGTCCAGGAAGTTCTTGGGGCTTCAGAAGCCCCCTCTCAAAAGCACCATCCACAGGTGCCAGAATGTTCCTAGGATGAGGGGTAGGAAATGTGGGCTTGGGGAACATGCCTAGGACACCAAGCCACTTGCTTTTGGGAAAGGCAGCCTACAAGGGACACTGCAAGCCCCGGGCATGTGTACGGCACGTGCATAAGCCTGCGTGTGCTGGGAAGTGTGTGTACACGTGTCCACTGGGTTAGGAAAAGCCTCCTGGGGAAGGTCCTGGGCACACACGTACACATGAATTCCTGGGCACATGTGTGCTCCAAACGCTCGTGGCCAGCCCATTCCTAACATGAGCAGAGTCAGAGGCTTTCAGTGAGTGTGTGCACACGTTGTGAGCACCTAACTAACCCTGCAGGAGCCTCGTTGCAGGGTGGTGGATGTGTACAGGTGGCAAGGACTCTTGAGGCTGGACTGGGGATGATTCAGTGAGGTGTCTGAGAATTAATGAACTGTGAGGGCACAGGAAGAGGGACCCCGAAAAGAATAGCTGATTTAGGTCTCCACTACTGGCCTGGTAACCGCCCTGTAGGATAGGGTGGGGGTTGGCACTCCCCTTCACACCCCCCTCCTCCTCAGGCCTTTTGCCAGGAGGGTGCCCTCACCGTGTCAGGGCTGGATCCGCTACCCAGCGTCCGCTGCAGGTGGCAGTTGAAGATCTCTTCAGCTCGCCGAAGGTACTTGGTAATTTTCAGCTTTACTGCCTCACGCCGCTCCTTGTTGGGGTCAACTGTGGGGGATGAAGGTCACCAAGGCCCACCCCTGTCCCAACCCTGACCTTGGCAGAAGCCTGAGCTGCCAGCTCCCATCACCCACCCTCTGTCCTCTACAACAGATGATCCCCATTTCTAAGGCTGCTTCAGCAGATTGTTTCCGAGCCCTGCTCTGGGTGGGAGACTGGTGGAGGAGGAGGAGGAGGAGGAGGAGGAGGAGGAGGAGGAGGAGGAGGAAGGAAGATGGCAAGAGAAGTCTGGGAGCCATGGACACCCCTCAGCTAACTGCAATTGTACCCATCACCTTGCTGAACACCCTCTCACGCTGGAGTTACGTCTAGGAGTGGACAGCTTGTCACTCTGTGTCATGCCATTGGGAAGGGGCAGAGCAGGGATTTCCATGCACAGTTTTTTTCAGAAGAGGAGATGGAAGCTTCCAGACAGCATTGCTTCCTCCATCTCTGATCCCCAGTGCGAAAAAGGCCAGGGTGGAGACCAGATCAGAGGGCAAAGGAACCCATTGCACAGGCCTGCGGCCCACACTTGCAAGGATCTTTTCCGCAGGTGCGCAGGAGGGGTAAGTCGGGCTGACTCCTACCCACAGCCTGGCCACAAGGCCCTCAGGGATCTCAAACTGGCCTCAGCACCCGCCTCTCCCCCAGTGAGGCAATGGCTCATTCTGCCCGAACAGGCCTCCCCTCTTCCTCCGGGCCTTGGCAGCCTCCCTCTCTCTCTGGAGCACAGCCGGGCCCTCCACTGGACAATCCACCCTCTGTTCTCCAGCACACATGTAAATTTCCACTTCCAGAAAATGTCCCGTGCTGGCCCAACCTGACCTGTTTCCCTCTTCCCTTCCTTCACTTCTTCCTCATTGCTCTTCCCACCTGGGACTATAATTGGTCATTATCAATTCATCAGTCATCTACCTAAGCCCACACTCCCAAGTAGAATGTAAATTCCCAGGGGACAGCAGCCCAGCCCAGGTCCTGGGAGAGTCAAATATAGTGGATCCCAGCAGCCAAAGCTGCCAATGCTAGTCCAGCTCCAGTTGTACCCCTGCTAGCCATGGAGCTTCAAGCAAGCTATTTAACTGGCCCAGGCCTCTGTTTTTTTATCCGGAAAATGAGTATTTAAAAAAAGGTTTCTGCTGGGCATAGTGGCACACATCTGTAGTCCCAGCACTCAGGAGGCTGAGGCAGGAGGATCACTTGAACCCAGGAGTTCAAGCCCAGCCTGGGCAACAAAGTGAGACCCTGGCTCAAAAAAAAATAGTTTCTATATTCTTGAAACAATAATGATTTCTATTACTGTGAGGCTCAATGCCTGGAGCTGCTTAATAAATGCTAGTTGTCATTGCCCACGGAGGCTCTGCTGCTAGCATAGTGGCCCCCACCAGTATGGATGGACAGAGGACGCCACTGGCAAATGACAGGGCAAGCCCTGCACTGGCCCTTTCCCACCTGTCCCCAGCCCTGGTCCTCACCGTGTACACCACGGAGCAGCACATCCACGCCATTCTGGTAGTGGTTGAAGGCTGCCTCATAGTCCTCACTAACGTCACGCTCTAAGGCCAGTCGGATCTGTGTGGCTGCGTCCACCAGGTAGTCACACTTGGTCATGTCAGATGCCCCCGCGGCCGCCCGGCTGTGAATCTGCTCCAGGTAAACACAGGCCTGGGATCGTGGTCGTGAGCAGGGCTTGGACTCCAGGCCTCGGCTAGGCAGGCATTCAAAGGCCACCAGGCTCATGGCTTCCCTGTGTCTGGGGTCTGGAACAAGCAAATGCATTAGGGAGGGCCCAGCTGAGAGCCCCACCTCTGCCTGCACCCTGGTTTCTTCCACAGAACGCTGGGAGACTGACATTCACCTCCAAAGCCTGGAGGATTGAGAGCCCAGATGGGTAGGTACATTCAGTGAGTCAGGTCCTTCCTAGGGCAGAATGACTGAATAACATAGGGTAGGGGTGTTTTCCTTTCCATTCAAATTCAGTTTGACAAGTACTTCTTTATTTCTAAACTTTTTTTTTTTTTTTGGTACCGGGGATTGAACTCGGGACCTTGTGCTTGTGAGGCAGGCAGCAGAACCACTGAGCTAAAATCCCTGGCCCATCGACAAGTACTTCTTGAGCACGTGCTCCATTCTGAGCAGTGGAGAGCGTGGAGGAGATCTGTGATCCAGAGCAAACCCTGTGCCTAGTACAGGTAAGGGAATGGAAGCCACACTCTGGGCTCAAAGGCTGCTCCTCACATTGTCCCCTCCCTTCCTGTTCCCCCCTCCCTGTTCCTCTGGTGGGAACTTGGCTTATTTATCTTTTGGGTTCAGCCCAGTGGCACCTCTCCCAGGACAAGATGGATTGTCCTTGCTTTGTTTCGTTCCCCTTGGTCCCGAGGTCAGCATGGTCAGTGAGTGAGGACCCCCATCCCCCACCCTGGAGATGGCACGGACCTGGGCCTTCAAGGGCCTGAGCAGAAGAGGTTTGTGACTGGCAGATTCAGCGCCACCTTCGGTAGAGTTAGATAAAAGAGTGCAGGGTGACCCAGCCCTCTAGGAGGGGATTGCTCTGTCCTCCCAGCTCTGTCCCAGAGAGGCTTCTCCCTCTGCAGTGCGAGACACATGGCCAAAGGGATAAGAGCAGTGGCTGCGAAGAGGAAGGGGCTCACACCTCACTGCGGCCTCACAGCCAGCCACTGCGGAGGGGCCGGGAGGGGCCGGGAGGGACCGGCCAGGGCATCCCAAGCCCAGGCCTCCGTGAGAGAGGCACGAACAGATGGAAGGAGAGTGGGGAGGAAACCTCATCCCAAGGCAGTGCGGAGCTGAGCACGGGCCAGGGTGCAGCCAGCAGGTGGAGGGAGGCAGGCCCTCCCTGCTTGGGCCAACCCAGGAGGGCACGGAGCTCCGAGTCCTGTGCTCGGGCGCACCCAGGCCCAACTCAGGGCTGGCTTCTGCGGTCAGAGGACCCGGTCACGCCTCGGACTCCAAAAGCCATGCGTGCAGCCTCCAGCGACCCGCACGTAAGGTGCACGGTCCCGTGGGGAATGGTCAACGCAGGCCGGGCTGGGGCCGTGAGAGGAGAGGGCTCCTCACCTGGGAAGATGGAAGAGGAACCGAGCAAACACCGTTCCCGCCAGAGCCTGGAGCTCCGTGAACCGGCCAGACCTCGCCGGCAGCCACCGCCCGGCGGGCGAGCGTGCTCCGCAGACCGCTGCCTTCGCCCTCTGGACAGGGGCGGGGTCCGGCCCCGAGAAGCCCCGCCATTGGTTGAGGATGAGGTCATTATACCCGTTAGAATAAACCACCAATCACCGCCCGGCTCGGCTTCCACCCGACCCTTAAAGCTGCAGAATCTGCGCTGCAGTGTGCTGGGGGCGGGGGTGGGAGGCTGGAGCGTAGAAGGTGGGTGGGGGTGGGGGTGGGGGTGGGGTGGAGATGGAGGTAGGGTGAGGTGAGGTCGGCGGCAGTCGATGGTGAGGGGGTGGGGGCGGGTGGGGGCGGGAAGAGGCAATCTATTGTCACCCAGGGATGAGGGAGGGGCTACTTCAGAAACAAAGGCCGACTGACCAGCTCCGGTGGCACTTTACACTTTTCTCAACTCTGTGATGATTACAGCTCTGCCCAGGAGCCCAGATGCTGAGATGCACCGATGTCATGAACAGCTAAGAGCTAAATAGTAGAGTACACGTTTGGTTTCACAGTGGTCAACGTTGTGAGGGAGAGGTGTGCCCTAGTCTGGGTCGGGAGACTTTCTGGAGGAAGCAGTGTGTGAACTGAGCTTAGAGTTCAAGAGCACAGGCCTCACGTGTGTGCCCGATGCAGCCAGCCGGACGGACTCACTCTGTCCTGCCCCACTGCGCTTGCGCGCCCCTGGACCCCTTCCAAGCATTCTCAATTCCGCTGCATCCTCGCTGTCAATTAATTCAGAGCTCTCGCTTTCAACTTCCTACCAAGAGACTGGAGCCTCTCCCTTCTTTCCACAGATGACCTGGTGTGCCCAGTCTTCCACTTGGAGATCAGTCCTGTCCCTTCACCTACACAAGGACCCACTCCACCAATTCTTTCTTACGTTATTAAGTTTTGGTTCTCACTAGATCAGTCCCATTGGGTACAAACATAATATACTTTTCTCCTTTCTTAAAGGCAATGAAAATGCCAGGTGACAAGGCATGGGCATGCGGTCCCATCTGCTCCAGAGGTGGAGGCATGAGGATTGATTGAGCCCAGGAATTCAGGACCTGCCTGGGCAACATGGTGAGACTTCCTCTCTAAAAAATAAAAATAAAAAAGCAAACCAAGAAAACAAAATAAAGGATATTCTTGGCTTTACTTCTCCCTTTATTACCACCCTAGGTTCCCAGAAAAACCCATTTAAAGAGATGTGAGCCACGAAAGTTCAAGGACCCAAGTTTGATCCCCCGTACCAAAAAAAAAAAAAAGATGTGAGCCAGGCGTAGTGGGACATACCTGTAATCCCAGCACTCGGGAGGCTGAGGCAGAAGGATCAAGGAGAGTTTGAGACCATGCTGGGCTACAGAGCAAGACCCCATCTCAAAACAAAACAAAGAAAAGCAGCAACCTGTGGAATGGGAGAAAATATTGGAATTATATATCTGAAAAAGGTCTAGTAACTAGAATATATAAAGAGCTTTTACTGCTTAACAATACAAACACCGATAACCCACTTTCAAAGTGGACAAGGAATTTTTTAATAGACATTTCTCCAAAGAAAATATGCAAATAAACCACTAAGCACAAGAGAAGATGCTTGACATCATTAGTCACTAGGGGAACACAGATTAAAACACCAACTAGGGATGGCCATAATAAAAAAGAGAATAGTAGCAAATCTTGGCAGGATCTGGAGAAGCTGGAACCTTCATACTTTGCTGATGAGGGTGCAAAATGGTGCCATTGCTTTGGAAAGCAATTTCCTCAAAACTTAAACACAGGCGAGGTGTGGTGGCGCACGCGTGTAATCCCAGCACTCAGGAGGCTGAGGCAGGAGGATCGCTGTTAATTCAAGGCCAGCCTGAGCTACATAATGAGATCCTGTTTTAAAACAAGTGAACAAACAAACAAAAAATTTAGAAGACCACTTAAACAAGTTACCACAAGACACAACAACCCACTTTAAATTATGTGCTCAAGAGAATTGAACACATGTTGACATGAAAACTTGTACATAAATGTTTACAGCACCATTATTCATAATAGTGAGAAAGTGGAAACAACCCAAATGCCTATCAACTGATGAATAGGTGTGATATATACGTACAATGGAATATTATTTAATCATAAAGCAAATGAAATGCTGATACATGCTACAACATGAATGAATCCTGAAAATAGTACACTAAGTGAAAGAAGCCAGACACAAAAAGCCATACACTGTATTGCAGGAGTCCAGCTTGAATCGACACCGTGTGATTCCATTTGTATGATGTTTCCACAATAGTCAAATCCATAGAGATGGAAAGTAGACGTCAGGGAGGGGGAATGGGTATTGGCATTCTTTTGGAGGGGCGTCAATAATTGTTCTGAAGTAGATGGTGGTTACAGTTGCATATCTTATGAATATACTAACAATCAGTGAACTACGTATTTTAAGAGGCTGAATTATATCTCCAGAAAAAAATCATCATGATGAAAGAGAAACAACAATTAAATCTGAACTCTTGATCCTCCTCAGAAACTTCCTCTACATGAAGCCTCTCCACACCATCCAGATGATCCATCCATGAGGATGATCTGTCCTTCTTGTCCATCAGGCCACAAAGTTTAGAACCATTTCACACCCCACATTGAATCTATTAGAATATCACAATGGTGGGGCTGGGGATTTAGCTCAGTGGTTCCATCACCTGCCTCGCAAGCGCAAGGTCCTGAGTTCGATCCCTGGTACCAAAGAAAAAGAAAAGAATATCACAATGGTTTTTCCTTTGTAATATACCCGGAATCCAAACACTTCTCACCCATTGCTATGACCTATCTTTATCTTGTGCCTCACTGCCTTACTGTAGGAGACTCCAACTGTCTTCCTCATTCTACACTTGCCATCCTAAAGGCAATTCTCAACTCTGTGTCAGAGGACTCTCTCAAAACTTAAGTCACATTCTGTCCCTCCTCTGCTCAAAACCCTGTGGAGGTTCCACCTTATTCCAAGAAGAACTCAAAGCCCTCCTATGGTCTCCAAGGCCCTTCACCACTTCCCTCTTCCTAATCCCTTTGATAATCCCTTCCTAATCTCAACCTGCTAGATGCCAGATACGCTGAGTTCGTGTTCCCCAAAATTGAAGAATGAATTCTAAGGAACAACGGAGGTTAAAAGTAGGGAAATTTTATTGAGAGAGAGAGAGATAGATCCTGAGAGATTTATCCTGAGGGGACCCAAAAGTGGGTTGCAATGAGCCCACTTCTCAAAGGAAGTTTTATAGAGCAAAACCATGAGGTGAGCTGGCAATTTAGCTCAGTGGTTCCACTGCCTGCCTTGCAAGCACAAGGTCCTGAGTTCAATCCCCATACCACCCCCCCCCCAAATCATGAGGTGAGTACAAAATCATGAGGTGGGTACAACGTGGGTCAAAAATATGATCAACCAATAAGATTACAAGTATAGCTGCTTAGGTAGAGTATTGATCCAATGGGAAAGCAGGTCACATACCAAATGTACATGGAAAGAACAAAGACTTTTTTTTTAAAAAAAGGGAAGGGGTTTATTTGGCTTACAGTTCATAGAGGTTTCAGTCCATAATCAGCAACTCCAAGGCAGGGACGACAAACAGGCATGGCAGAGCAGAAACAACATGGCACACACAAGGCAGCAAAGGTAACAAGAGAAGTTGACAGCATCTCCCTGCCCCTTTTACCTTACTCAGACTACTTAGGGCAGGTAGCACTCACACCCTTAATCCTAGTGGCCTGGAGCCTAGCATTGCATCATGAATCAATTCCAGCTTCACACTCTCTAGATCAAGCCTATGACCACATGAGGCTTTGAGGGGACATCTGGACCCAAACCATAACATTCCGCCCTTGGCCTCCCAAAGACTCATGCACATTCCTTTACACAAAAGGCATTTAGTCCAGCTCTAAGAGTTGCCAAAGTTCTAATATATATATATATACATATATTGGTACCAGGGATTGAACTCGGGTCCTTGCGCTTGCGCAGCAGGTGACGAAACCACTGAGCTAAATCCCCGGCCCCAAAGTTCTAATATTAAGGATTGCTGGAAAGCCCAAGTTCCAATTTACTCTGAGATTTAAGGCAAACTCAGCTGCAAGTCCCTGTACAAATGAAAAGAAAGTTAAACACTTCCAACATTCAATGGCACAAAATAAACATTACCATTCTAAAAGGTACAAATAGGGGGGTACAAAGGAATGGGACCAAGGCAAGTCCAAAATCCAGTAGGGGAAACATTAAATCCCACAGTTCCATTTCCAGCATCCCCAGCAATCTGTGGCAAGTTGTGAACTCCAAAGGATTCTGGTGGTTCCACCCCTACGGCACTTTTGGTGGTTGGAGCTCCCATGCCTTCTCTCTTAGGCCAGCCCTGCTCCCTCCTTGCAGCTTTCCTCAGACAATCCACACTCCTAGCTTCTCCAAACTTCTGGGGTCTCCAATGCACCTCCAGCTTCACACTCGCAGCTTCACACACGGCCCTCTCAGAGCCACACTGCCTGGCCTCCCAGGCCTTCTGAAATCTGGGTGGGAGCCTTCCTGACCCCACAACTCTTGCATTCTCCACGCACCTAAAACCAGCACCAGATGGATGATGCCAAGGTCTGCTGCCAGCTGGAGCAGTAGTAGCCAGTCTTCCCTCTCTCTTGGCTGTAAGGGTCGAGTGCCTGGATTGCTGAGCACTCTGAACTCAATCCTGGGAACAAATTCTCTAGGCTGCCACCATTTTGGAACAACTTCCCTAGGCCACTTCCATTCTGGAACATGGTGTGGCTGTTGCCATTTTGGAACCCGGTTCTCTGGGACTTTTTTCTCAAGGCAAATTCCTTCACCTTTATAACTCTGAGTCTGCAAAGTGTGGAGTCCTGCTGCCTCCTGTGATGCTCTTAAACCACCTTTTCTATTTTCCTGTTCCTTCTCAGTAATCAAGATCTGCTCTGCTCTATCTTTGCAGTCCACAGCTTTACTGGAGCTTCCTTTCTTGCCAAACTCAAAACATTTTAAATCATTCTGCTGGGCCCTTTGCTCTTGATTCTCAACATAGATCTGGCTAAAAGCCCCCAACAGTAGCCATGCCACCACCTTAATATTTGACTGTCTTGAAATTTCTTCTGCAAGATTAATTAGTCCACCACCCTTAATATCAGTCTTAGACAAAGTCTCTGGACATGAACAAAATTCAGACAAACTTTCTTCCAAGCCATAACACACATCGTCTGGAGTCCAACAGCCAATACAGTCCTTCTTCCTAGCAGAAACCTTCCTAGCCTGGGCTTTATAAGCTTTCTGGTCTTCTGATCTCTGACCAGAATCTCACATACAGGATAGCCTAAGGTGTTCCAGCCCTACTTTTTTAGCTGGTGGCACTGAATCTTCCAGCAAAGTCTCTGAACATGAGCAAAATTCAGACAAACTTTCTGTCAAATCATAACAAACATCTTCTGGAGTCCAGCAGCCAATGCAGTCCTCCTTCCCAGCAGAAACCTCCTGAGCCCGGTCTCTACTGGCTTTCTGGTCTTCTGAGCGCTGACAAGAACAACCTAAGGCATTCCAGAGCTGCTTCTGTAGCCAACATCTCTGGATCTTTCCTAACTCTTCTCCTTCCCACAAGCCAGTTCCAAAGGCTTTTGAGCCACATGGCCAGGTAATGTCACAGCAATGACCCTACTTCTCTGGTACCAAATTTCTGTGTTATTTTTCTCTCATTGCTGAGACAAAATACCAGACACCCAAAGTGAAAGGGGAAGGGGTTTATTTGGTTTACAATTCATAGAGGTTTCAGTCCATAATCAGCCAACTCCAAGGCAGGAACAACAAACAGGCATGGCAGAGCAGAAACAACATGGCACACACAAGGCAGCAAAGGTAACAAGAGCACTAAGACCTTTTTAGGAAGGGATGGATCAGGAGGCCCTGGTCGCCCACCTGGGTGACTGATATCTATCTAGACTTTTTTGGACCAGGTGATACCAATTATAGTATACTCTTCAATTTATTGCTTATTCCTTGAGGAGGCCAGTCCTTATTTTCATTTTTGAGATAGGGTCTGGCTAAATTGTCCAGTCTGGCCTCAAACTTGGGATCTACCTGTCTCTTACAGGTGTGCTCCACTATGCCCCACCTTGAGAACTAATTTTTTATTGTGTTAAGTCACAAGAGTTTGGGATTTTTGTTTGTTTGACACAGGGTCCGGGTACGTAGTTTAGGCTGGTCTTGAACTCACTTTGTAGCCCAGGCTGGCCTTGAACTCACACCAATCCTCCTGCCTCAGCCTCCCAAGTGATACGATTACAGGTGTACAGCACTAGGGCCTGTCTTAAAATTTTGGGATTGTTAACTGCAGCATACCTTGCCCTGTCCTGAGTGATAAACCCAGTGTGGCAGATAAGGAATCAATCCCTCTACTCTTAACAATGTACTGGAAGTTACAACAAGTGCAATAAAAAATTAAAAACAGGGCCAGGGATTTAGCTCTGTGGTTTCTCCGCCTTTTGTGCAAGCGCAAGGACCCGAGTTCGATCCTTGGTACCAAAAAAAAAAGAAAATTAAAAACAAGCAAAGGGTTTAAAGATTGGAAAGGACAAAGCTAAAGTGCCATTGTTTGTGGTGTTGATTATCCACCAAGAAAACCCAAGGCAACAATGGGTGAATTCAGCAGAGTGACTGGACACAGACCAATATTATTAGCAAGTCAATCACTTTCCTACCTGTCAGCAGCAACAACTTACAGATGCAACAATTGAGCAGGCACAGAGGCAAGCAGTCTCAGCTGCTAGGGAGGCTGAAGTGGGAGAATCTCTTGAATCCCTGAGCTTGAGACCAGCCTGGGCAACTCTAGACTGTATCTCTATAAAAAGCAAGACTCTATCTCAAAAAAAGACAAAATTGAAGAAAATATAGTAACAATTTAAAAATTCCATTTACCATAGTAACAAAAACAACTAAACCCTTAGGAATAAACTAATTTGAAATATATAAGACCTTTGTGATAAAAACAAAATTGGATTGAAAAACTCAAAAAAGGGAGTAATGTGTATACTCAAAAATAGGATGGCTATCACTGTAAGGGTGTCAAATTCTGCCACAATTAATTTAAAATCCCAATGCAGCTGGGCATGGTGGCATTCACCTGTAATTCCAGCACTCTGGAGGCTGAGGCAGGAGGATCACCCTTAGTTCGAGGTCAGCCTGGGCTACATAGTGAATTCAAGGCCAGCTTGAACTACAACAACAACAACAACAACAACAACAACAACAAATCCCAATGCAATCTCAATCAAAATATCAAAAGGACTCTTTATACAACTTGACAGGATGCTTCTAAAATCTATATGTGGCTACCAGCAAATCTTGATTTAGTTTGACAGTGTACTGAATTTCATTTCAAAGAATGAGATCACGGAAACAGATTATTTAAACTCTTTATAAAATAATTCTTACAGTTGCCCTCAGTTTTGATAGTTTGCTGTGAAATGCATAGATACGTATGTGGTCAAGTTTTTATTGTGGTCTAAGGATGAAATATAAAATTAGAAATGTAACGTTTTAAAATAATTTTCAAAGTCTGATTTTATCTTTTACCATAGTACTTTTTTTTTTTTTCAGAAATAGGGGTTGAACCCAGAGCATGTTAGGCAAGCACCTTACCTCCCCAGCCCTTACAATAGTAAGTTGTTTTATAGTCAGTAATATAAAATAACCAAGTTCCTATAAATAAATGCATATTTGTTTCCTACCTGTTTAGGGAGTACTATAAAAGTGTCATTGTTACTTAGCAATTCTAATTACTTGCTTTAATAATTTAACTGACTAGATTTTTCCTATGGTACGTCCATGACACTTCAGAGATTAGCAAAAAAATACAGATTCTGCTGTATTTTAAAAAACAGATACATTAGTAATAACTGTAAATGAACAACTTAAGGTCCAGGTAAAAAAAATTAAATAAAATTCATATGTTCATCCATTCATTCAACAAAATGTATGGAGACACTGCTCTCTGCTATGGGTCTGAACCTCCCCTACTTCCTGGGATACAGTAAACAGAACAGAATTCCTCTTGTTCTTTTTTTTTTTCATGAGAGAGTGGCCTCAAACTCATTGTGTAGCCCAAGTTCTGGGATTACAGGCATGCACCACTACGCCCAGCTCAAGAATTCCTGCTTTCATGAGGCTTTCATTCTTCATAAAGAGAAATGAAAATAAACAAATACTTAGACTTACATCTCATAGTAATTTTACAGTGCACATAGTAGGCGACAATAACCCCTTGAAAAAGAATAGAAGGTGGGGTTAGGAGCTGGCTTTACCAGACCTAAACACACGTTATAAACCTACGTTTTCCCTTTTGGGTCTCTGAGCAGCACCATGGTGGTGGGCAAGAACATGCGCCTTACGAAAGGGGGCAAAAAGGGAGTCAAGAAGAGAGTGGTTGATCCATTTTCTAAAAAAGACTGGTATGATGTGAAGGCACTGGCTATGCTCAGCATAAGAAATATTGGAAAAACACAAGTCACCAGAACTCAAGGAACCAAAATTGCATCTGATGGGCTCACAGGTCATGTGTTTGAAGTGAGCCTTGCTGATCTGCAGAACGATGAAGTTGCCTTTAGAAAATTCAAGCTAATTACTGAAGATGTTCAGGGCAAGAACTGCCTGACTAACTTCCATGGCATGGATCTCACTCGTGACAAAATGTGTTCCGTGGTCAAGAAATGGCAGACCATGATCGAAGCTCATGTTGACGTCAAGACTACCGATGGTTATTTGCTTCATTTGTTCTGTGTTGGTTTTACTAAAAAAAAGGAACAATCAGATACGGAAGACCTCTTATGCTCATCACCAACCGGTCCCCCAAATCCAGAAGAAGATGATGGAAATCTTGACCCGAGAGGTGCAGACAAACGACTTGAAAGAAGTGGTAAATAAGTTGATTCCAGACAGCATTGGGAAAGACATAGAAAAGGCTTGCCAGTTTATTTATCCTCTTCATGTCTTTGTCAGAAAAGTAAAAATGCTGAAGAATCCCAAGTTTGAATTAGGAGAACTCATGGAGCTTCATGGTGAAGGTAGCAGCTCTGGAAAAGCTACTGGAGATGAGACTGGAGCTAAAGTTGAACGAGCTGATGGATATGAACCACCAGTCCAAGAGTCTGTTTAAAATCCAGATTTTTAATAGTGATAAATAAAATCCTATTTGTAATGGCTTGCCTCTGAAGAACATTAAAAAAAATAAAAGCTATGTTTTTAAAATAAAGGCATTGCTGTAAACAAAGAGATGAAAGAATAGAAAAAGTCCAGAACAAAGTCATGTTTATAGAAGAATCTGACATACAATGAAGTACTTCAAACCTTTGGAGTAAGAATGAATTCTTCAGAGCCAGGAATTTAGCTCAGTGGTTCTGCCGCTGCCTCGCAAGCACAATGTCCTGAGTTCGATTCCCGGTACCAAAAAAAAAATATGAATTCTTCATATGATGTGTTGGGACAGTTGAATTAACTCACTGAAAAAATTGATCCTTACTTTATACTGTATTAAAGAATAAACTCAAATTTAAAATCCTAAATTAAAATAAGAGAAAGAGAGATACACTGGGCATACTTACAGTCCCAGCACTCTGGGAGGTGGGGGCAGAGGGTCACAATTTCAAGCCTAGTCCAAGCAATTTAGTGAGAACCTGTCTCAAAAGGGCTGGGGATGTAGTTCAGTGCAAAGGCCCTGGCTCTAATCTCCAGAGAGAGAGAGAGAGAGAGAGAGAGAGAGAGAGAGAGAGAGACAGACAGAGAGAGATTAAAATTTTGGAAGTGTCCAACAATACTATTATAATGTGCAAGTGCAGATAGAAAGTGCCTTTTAAATATTCCTGATGGGAAGGGGAATGTCTTGTTGGCCTCTTCCTTTCTTCTGTCTTCATGCCTGATGGTGATGGTGGGAGGAGGGATGTCTTTGGACATAATGCACCATAATAAAAATTATCCCAAGGAATGTGACCTACTTTATCAAAAGAGATGCTCATTTGTCTTACAGATGGTCCAAATGGGGACACATGAGGATTCACTGCAGGCACTTCTGCAAGATGGAGCTGGGACCTGGGGGAGGGCAGAGAGATTAAAAAGGAGGGAGGCAGGTAGATGAACTTTTGGCTCCAGGTTAGGCCAATTTGTACCAAACCTTATTTATTTATTTATTTATTTTAATGTTTAAAGCTGTCTCATTTATTATTTAGGCTATTTAGGTAGTATACTTATATTGAAAATGGAAGTGAATTTTTCAACTGCTTTTAAAAAAAGTAATAGTAATTAAAGAATTTACTATTATACTCAAAATTGTCTACGTTTAAGGTGAGAATCTTTGCCAATAGAAAGGCGCTGCTCCAAATTGTGAATGGTATTACGAAGAGCTACGATCTCTGTTTTTTTCTTCTTGAAGATGTTGAAGCTTCCTTCTGTAGATACTCTGTGGGGAAATAGTAGCATCTGGATATGGTTTTGACTTAGTCTGAACTCTTGCTAGTTTGGCATCAAACTCCAGCTGTAGTTTGATTATTTCATTTTGCTTTTCTTTTTCTTGAGTTATTAACTTTGCATTTAACTCTGAGATTTCCATCTCCTTTTTCTTTATTAGATCTTTGTGCTTTTCTTCATTTAATTCAACTTTTTTCTGCATATCTTGATAAAATTTGCTTATTTCTATCTTATGTTTTTCTTCTTTGATTTTCATTTCATGTACAAGTTTGGCAGTATTATTCTTATAGTCCTGTTTGTGAGATTTCAGCTTTTCCCTTGTCATATCAGCATTTCTTTTTAGTTGTTCATTTTCACCTCTCAAATTGTGTGGATATTCAGTGGTCTGTTGTAGCCCTTTTATCATATCATGAAGAGCAGCACATTTTGCTGTTGTCCCTGGTTCCTCAAAATCTCCCCCACCTCAATTGGCAGTCTGGTCCGGTCCGCAGCTGATTATTGTCCCCTGTACCAAACCTTTAAAAAAATGTATTATTTGTTCTCTGGGTTTTGGGAGAATTTGTAAGTTGTAAGAAAGATTCATTTTTTTGGTATCGGGGATTGAACTCGGGTCCTTGTGCTTGTGGGGCAGGTGGTGAAACCACTGAGCTAAATCCCCAGCCCAGTTATAAGAAAGATTTTAAGGGAAAAAAGATTTTATTGAAGGAAGACATAACCACTTATTATCTGAAACAAGAGACTGCATTTACTGCTTGTGTAAAGCAAGGGAGTGTTGTACTTGCAAGACAGTGTCTCTGGACAGAGTGGAAAATTAATCCCATACAATAGTCCTTCCTTATTCTTAGTATCGATATGTTCTAAGACCCCCAGCAGACACGTGAAACCATGAAGAGTACCAAACCTTATACACAAGCACTATGATACCACCATAGTTGATCTAATAATGTAGACAGCTACTAAGTGACTCACAGGTCGGGTAGCATATACAGTGTGGTTACTCTGCCAAAAAGAATGATTGATATCCTGGGTGGGACAGAGCTGAATGGTGTGAGATTTCATCACATTACTCAGAATAGCTGCAATTTTTAAACTTATGATTGTTTATTTCTGGAGTTTTCCATTCATCGGTTTCTAGTTGAATGACTACGAGTACCTGCAACCCCAGAAAGTGAAACTGCAGATAAGGGAATATTACTATACAGATTTTGGGGAAGCCTGGAGTTCAGGGATGGGTCAACTTTTGTTGAGAGATGCTTGGCCCTGGAACTACAGTCATTGGAGGGAGGTTATTGCCAACTGGTT
Organism: Heterocephalus glaber; assembly: GCF_053883595.1. Classification (NCBI taxonomy): domain Eukaryota; kingdom Metazoa; phylum Chordata; class Mammalia; order Rodentia; family Bathyergidae; genus Heterocephalus; species Heterocephalus glaber. The sequence continues at coordinate 15,056,654 of NW_028258379.1, forward strand.
AATTTTCAGAAGCATGGGGCTATTACTGACTGTGTGGTTTCAGGAGTCTTGTTACTGAACCAAGTGGCCATATAAACCAGGTTTATAACCAGTCTGGAGTTATTTGTTATCATAACTACATAACAATTAATCTTTCCTAAGAGGATGGGAATGTTTTATTCTTAGGAGAGGGAGGTGGGCGGCAGATAAACAAACCTACACTCTTACAAAGACAAAAGCCTCGTGAAACAGCCACATGCAGCCTTTGCTGCTGGAACAAATCCCAACTGGCCAAGACTGGTCTCTAGAGAAGGATCCCAAAGCCTCCTGGATTTGAACTGAGAGGGGTCCTCACCCCTCCCAGCTTCCTGTCTGGTGAGTAGTTGTCTTTCACAGAGCTTACCTGAGCAAGGACAGCTCCAGGATGCTCCTGGGTTTTGGCTGGGCCCTGCCCCTCCTCCATCGTGATCTCCATGACCCCATAGGCCTAGCCCTGATGCAGAGACCATGTGTGAACCCGAACCTGCCTCCCTCAGACCTTGGATTCTAAGTGTGCACATCACAGCCGTGGCCAGCTGTCAGCCTGGACCTTGTAGGACATTGGGGCAGGAAATTCTCAGGCAGATTCCACACCCTCTCAGGATTCTTTCCAGCTTACCTGCTGGGTAAGAAGGCCTCACAGGCTTCAGGAGAAGAGTGTGGCAGAGAGGTTTGGAAGGGATCAGCGGCTAATCCAGGGAAGGTATCACCACTCCAGGACAAATCCCTGAGCCCCACCAGGGTCACCAGGTGTCCCATGTCTGTAAATGCCAGTCCTGTCACTGAGGGTTGGACAGTGTGAGTGTGGAGGTTCCTGTTACCTTGGGGCCTGAATGGTGACTCTGGGTGGCCCAGGCTGGGTGGGTGGGTGGGGGCAGGGCCTTAGAGGAGAGAGAGAAGGAGAGGGGAAGGCATGGGGCCTCCTACACTGAGTCCAACCAAGGACAATGGGACCTTGCAGAGGGGCTGAGTCTCTAGAGTGGCGGGGGGCGAGGGGGGGGTATCAGTATGGCAGCAGCATCCTGTCCCACCACCCAGGTGACACTGCATGCCCCAGCTCCATGAGGGAACCTCAACTCCTCCCTGCCTTTCCGCCTGCCTGGTGTTTTCCTCAGGGACTAGAAACACCATCTTTTTGGCCTGGAGCCCCGGAGGTAGGGCCTCATTTGCCTCAGTCACAGCCTGTGTCAGGGGGAGGGGAGCTCTCAGGCTTCCCTCAGGAAAGGGAAGAGTCGGCTGCTCTAGGAAAACAGCTGCTGGGCGCTGGTGCTGACAGACAGCAGTCTTTCCACCCCAAGGCTTTGGCCTGTCACCGCCCTGTCTGGAGCCTTGATTTCTCACCAGAGTTTGTGATTTCTGCTGACCCACCCAGACCCACCTCACAGATGGTCTGGCGCTTCTCAGCCTGGGAGCAGACGCAGCCCTCCTCCCCTCCTCCCCTCCTCCCCTCCTCCCTGTCTGTATCCGAAGAGGGAGGCGAGGCGAGGTGCTGTGGAGAGGGGTAGAGTGCACAGGCTTCCGAGTCAGATCTGGATTCAATTCCATCTCGGTCCTTACGGTGAATCTGAAAATTCTGCTTCACTTAACTTACATGGCTTTGGACAACCTGGGCTTCAGCATGAGAAAGTGACAATTTGTAAATTTTCTTTCAGCTACAAATTCCAAGATCATTTCACCATTCTGTTTTTTAAAAAAACTGCCTCTCACTGCTTAGCAAAGCCCTGACTCCCACCCTTCAGCCAAATGGAACTACTTGAGAGCTCCTATCCAGCCATGGGTGTTTCTCCCTCTAGGTCTGTCTGTGTCACTGAGTGTTCCCATCTAGAACTCACCCATTCTTGAAAGCAGAGCTCAAATATCACCAACTTCTCTTTCCTTCTTCTTCTTTTTTTTTTTTTGGTACCAGGGATTGAACTCAGCTCCTTGTGCTTGCAAGGCAGGCAGCGGAACCACTGAGCTAAATCCCTGGCCCCTCTTTCCTTCTGTTATAATCTTAATGTAGTCTGTGTGTGTGTGTGTGTGTGTGTGTGTGTGTGTGTGTGTGTGTGTGGTGCTGGGGATCGAACCCAGGACCTTGCCCAGGCTAGGCAAGCTCTCCCCCACTAAGCTACACTCTGAGCTTTTTTGGCAAACTTTCTAAGGGCAAGGACAGTGTCTCATTTATGTCTATGTAACCCTAGCTGATTTAAGAGCTCTTCTAGGCTGTCTGCCCAGTATGTCACTGAATGAACCTACTCAAAGGACATCAGGGCCGTCTGCATTAAGGAAGCAAAGTGGTGTTTCCCAGAAGCACCCTAAATTTGCTCCCCAAATTGTCTTGTTTCATCGGATGCTCCTCAGCAAAGCCCCAAACTCCCCTAGTTCCAGCCCTGAGGCCTGTTGTTTACTTCCTTCCTCCTGCTTGCTTGTCTCTTGTAATAGTCTAGGTAGATCCGCTTTTCCTCTCAGCTATGGCCTCTCCTGTTATTCTCCTGATTTCTTGAAGAATGGGATTTTCCTTAGTAGATAGGGAAACTGGGAAGACATTTGCATGTCAATATATTTTGTTCCATCACACATGTATCTATTACAAAATACCTGGTCTTGGTTGGCTCAAAAAATGCTCATACACAGGCCTGTAATGCTAGCATTCCAGGGGGATGAGGCAGGAGGATCACAGATTCAAGCCCAGCCTGGACAGCTTACTGAGCCCTGCCTTTAAAAAAAAAGAAGACCTGGGAATCCCTACTTCCCTCTCCCCCTAGTACTTCTTCCTAGAACAGTATACCATAGTTGCCAGCCTAGATTTGGTACAGCCTTCCAAGTGGATTTGTAGCCTTTGTCTTGCCTTCCTAGGGCCATTCTCCACATAACGGGCAGAGTGATGTTCTAAAAAATGTCCCAACGTCACTTTTCCCTCTCACCTGACACGCTCCAGTGGTTTCCCTCTCCATTGTAACAGACTGCAAACTCCTTACCTGTCTCACAAAGCTCTTCAGGTCTGGCTCCTGCCTACTTGTGACATTCCCCCAGTCTCCTTCCTCCCTCTTCCATCATGCTCCTGCCACAATGGGATCCCTTCTGTCCCTTTACATCAGCCATGACCTCTGCTTAGAGTGCTCTTATCTCTCATCTTTACATGACCATATGTCGTATGCCATACAGGTCACCTCTGGAGAGGTGGAGGTCTATCTCTTCACTTTACCCTCTTTTCTCTTCTAGTTACCTATTATTGTGTAACAAAAGCACCTCAAAACAATGTGTTACTATGATATCTCATGATTCTGTGGGTTAGGAAATCAGACAGGGCACAGGAAGAAGAGCTTGTCTTTGTTCTGTAAGGGCCTGACTTCAGCCAAGATGACTATAATGCTGAAAGTTAGGAGAGCTTGGAGTTGGCCAAGCATCCATTTCCACCCCACCCCTCTGTCTCTCTTCCTTCTCTCTCTGGTCAGCCCGGGCTTCCTTCCAACACGATGACTTCAGGATAGCTGACTTTTATATGGCAGCTCAGAGTTCCAAGGCACTGAGGCAGAAGCACCAGTGCTCTTGAATCTAGAATCAAGACCATGGGAGGGTTCCTTCTGCTATGTTCTATTGGTCAAAGCAGACTGGCCATCCAAATCCAAGGGGAGGGAAGAGAGAGGTCACCTCTGGAGCACAGAAGTGTCAAGGTCATGTCTAACATCCCATAACTACATTTGGGTAACAAGATATTTTCTTATCAATGTTATATGGGTAAACTGCTTATTGAGCAAATACTAAGATACAAACAAATTTGGTTTTGTTTTCTCCCATCATTGCTTCTAGGTGAGCTATAGTGATTCTCCTTCCTTGTCCCTTAATAACATCTTGGGCAGATCTAATGTTCCTGTCACCGTAACTTATTAAAGATCCAGCCCCTCATAGGCAGGTCCATCCAACTTAAGACTAACCCTTTCCCTTCCCCTTCCAGAGCCTGGATTTGGCTCAGGCGAGTGGTGAGGGGCATGGCTGGCTCTGGTACCCCTCCTTCCCTTTCCCCAGGCCCTCCTCTTCTTTTACACAGCTGGGGAAGCAGACACTGGGGAAAAGCCCTTCTCAGCTGTGAATGAGCTGGCATGATGAGGATGCCAGCTTTCTGGTGGGCTCACTGCTGGCTTACCTGGAACAAATGTGCCTCGATGTGGGAGATCATTTTCAGTTCAATATTTGACACCCCTACTCAGCTGCACCCCAACCTACATGTATAGTTTAGAGCCTGTGGGCCTCCTTCCCAGCAGGCCTCCCTCCTAGGAGAACTTGGGCAAGCTACAGGACATTGGCTTTCTACTGTGTCCACCTGACCCAAAGGACTCTCCTGCTGGAGGCCCCAGAGGGTCCCTTCTCTGTCCCTCTGTCCCGCTTTCACGTTGCCCTCCCCCACTCCCTGTTCAGACTGCACATGGGCAGATCCAGCTCCAGGAAGAACACCCCACAACTCCCGGGAAACTGTTACCCTGTTCCCCCACGCCAGTCAGCTGCATATGGAGACTGAAGAGGGGTGCTTACTGATGCTTAGGTGTAGCAGAATTACTTCAGCCATCTCTTAATAAATCCTGTAGGCAAATGTGTCCACTCCAAATTGTTTCCTTGTTTTTAGTATTGGAGGTTAAGAGCCACCTTTTTTAAGCTCTGAGTCCGGTCACAAATTCAAGCAGCAAAAAAGTTCTGACCCATATCCTCTAACACGCCCTGGCCCGGGGTCCACTGGAAAGGGAGCGTAATTCCTCACTGGCTCCTCAGCGCCCAGGATGACATCTGTTACCCAGATGCTGCTCCACAAATGGGTAACAAGCCAATACAAAGGGCCCTTTAGGACCCAAAGGATCTGAAAGGACTCCCAGTATGGCCAAATGGACCCATCAGTTCCTTTCCCACTTATTCCTATGTGGGACCCCTGGTTGAGGATGTGGATTTTTGTTTCTGTTATCTGGAGCTGGCCTGGTTTCTGTCTAGGACTTTACAGGGGTCACTGGCCTGGGTGGGGTGGCCTTAGTGCCCTCTGTGTGGGTGATCTCAGGAGTTGAAAGCTTTGGAGAGGCTACAGGGGCCAAGTTGGGGTCCTCAAGGCTGAGCCAGAGGCCTAGCCAAGGGCAGTGCTGCTCTCCTCAGTGTTTAGTCGGTCAAAGGCAAACGAATTGGAACAGCTGCAGCAGCAGGGAAGTCTTTCCCTTGCTAAGTGTGTCCCCTGGGGCTGATCCACACCCTCTCTGTGATCACCAGCCAGGAGCACATTCTGACCAGAGTGACCTCTGGGGGCCCTGGCCGCAGTGAACCCATGGCCAAGGGCAGCTGCCTGAGCAGGGCCTCCTCATCCTACTAGTCCATCTGTAGCCTCACTCCAAAGCCTGACTCGGACCTCTGCCTGTCACCAGGTCCATATGGGTTTCAGCCTCAAATGAGGAACTGGAGCCCCTTTCCACACCATATACAACATAAAAGGACACACACACTTTGCAGGTCAGAAGCAGATGGGAGCCTGACAATAAGTGGTTTAGACAAGAAAAAAGAATCTTTTTTCTTTTTCTTCATACTAAGACTTTAAGGAAGAAGGCAGAGGAAGTTGGGAGTCAAAAGGAAGAAACTGGCAGCAGATCCAAGCAAGTGGGAGATAGTGAAGTTCAAGTCCCTGGGGAGCAAGTCTTCATATTTTCCTTGAGGGAATGAAGAGTCTGGGGACCCCATCCCCTTAGGGTCCAGAGCGTCTGGGTACTGGGCTGTGTGTGTGTGTGTGTGTGTGTGTGTGTGTGTGTGTGTGTGTGTAGCTCTGGGGCAGGAGAAGGGAACTGTGTTCCTGAATTTGATGGTGTCATAGGTGGCTGGGGCTAGGCCTCTCCCCAATTTTAGTTAGACTGTATCTGAAAGCTCAATTCCACACTGGCGCCTCAGTGTCCAAAAGGACATCTGGGAGCTCCTCATTAGGGGAGGGCGGGACCCAGAGTGCTGCAGGAGCAGGACTTAGCAAACACCAGGGCAGCCCTGGCATTGCCTGTATAGGCACAATCTCCATGACCATGAGGGCCACTGAGTCTGGAACCTGGAGCCCTGTTAGAATGTATCAAAACCAGAGGAGCCATCTCAGGTTAGAGATGAAGAAATGAAGGCAGAGGAAAACCCAGTATCACTTAGTGAGTTCCAGATAACGCCCTGGCTTCTGACGCCTAGTTTAATGCTTGTCTGACTCTCTATCAGTCATTTTGCCTTCTTGGGCCTCAGATCCCTCAGCTGGTATTGTGATTTCAATCTGAAATATCCCATAAAGCTCTCATACACTCAGAGGTAAGGAACTTAGAGGATGGTTGGATCATGAAGGTGCTGTATTCATCTGTGGATTCATCCACTAGTGAATTCAGTGGCTGAGCATGCTTTTGGGAGGTAGGATTTGGTCAGAAGAGGTGGGTCACTGGGGCATGACATGGACGGGTATATTCTTGTCTCTGGCTCCTCCCTTGTTTCTCTGCTTCCTGGTCACCATACTTTCTTCCACAGCAGGCCCTTTCATCATACCGGAAACTTTTGAAACTGTGAGCCAAAATAAACTCTTTTTCCTTTAAATTGCAGGTGTCAGGTGTTCTGTCTCAGTGACAGAAAGTGACTGGGTCAGATATTGATAGCAGGAGTGAGGTGGTTACTGTGACTATCTGACTACATGGTTTAGAAGCCTTTGTAACTGGTCTAAAGGAGAAGTTTGGAAAGGTCAGGAGATGCTGGCAGAGAAAACGCTGCGCTTTATGGGAGATTCTGGTCAGAGTTTAGAAGACCAGAATCCTGATACAAATCCAGAGTGTAAGGGCCAAGCTCAGAAGATTTCTATTGGGAACAAAGACTCCTTTCGGCTGGACTTGAGACCATGTGTGCTGCATTCTTGCAGAAAATTTGTCTACATTTTGCCCATATCCTGAGACTCTGTGAGGGAGAGAGAGAGAGAGAGAGAGAGAGAGAGAGAGAGAGAGAGAGAGAGAGAGAGAGAGAGAGAGAGAGAGAATGAGTTTAAGGGCAGCAGACAAATTAATCTGGCAGAGGAAATTTTTATTTGCTTAAATTCTTTTATTGGTACATTTTATGTATACAGTACGTTCACATTTATCATTGGGTGTTTGTACCTGTACATGATGTATCTTGGTTCTTATTTTTTTCCCCATTCCCCTGCTCTCCCTTCACCCCCTCCACCCTTCCCTATTTACGAAGACTTTGTTTCCATTTTTTCTCATAATTTTTCCTTTCCCTTCTTTCCTTTCCCCTTCCCCTCCCACTTCCCCTACCCCTTTGGACCTTTTCTTCCTATTTGAAATTATCAATTATTCATTTTAATCCTTATTTACACTTTCAGTTTCTCACACTAGAGAAACTATTCGGTATTTACACATATGTGTCCTATTTTTTTCACTTAAGAGTATGTCCTCAATATGCATCCATTTAGCTATAAATGTCTCTAGTTTCTAGTTCTTTCTGGCTGAGTAGTACTCCATTTTATAAAAAAACCCACATCTTCTTTATCTACTTTCCAGTTGATGGGCATTTGGGCTGTTTCCAAGCTTTCGCTATTACAAACTGTGCTGTTATAAACATGGGTGCACATATATTGCTGTGGTATGATTCTTTTGGGAAGATACCCAGGAGGGGAATAGCTGGGTCAAGTGGGACCTCTAGCCCTAGTTCTTTGAGGTATCTCCATACTGATTTCCACAGTGGTTGCACCAGTCTGCACTCCCACCAATAATGGAGAAGGATTCCTTTCTCCCCACACTCCCACCAGCATTTGTTATTGGTTGATTTCTTGATAGCAGCCATTCTTTCTGAGGTGAGGTGGAATCTCAGTGTCGTTTTCATCTGCATCTCTCGAATGACCAGTGATGTTGAACATTTTTCATATGCTTATTTGCTGCTTTTACTTCTTTGTCTGAGAAATGTCTGTTCATTTCAGATGCCCATTTTTGAATTGGGTCTTTGAATTTGGGGGGGTCTGATTTTTTTCAGTTCTGTTTATATTCTAGATAGTAGTCCTCTGTCTGGCAGAGGAAATTTTAAGGCAGCCCAATGTTCAGGCTGTGGTATGGCCTACTTTCAGCCAGGTTTACAATGAGAATCAAGAAAAAAGCTTATTAAAAAGTTTTCCATTGAGGCAGAAAGGAAGTACCTGCAAATCAGGAGCAAAAGAAAACATGATTGCTGAAAAGATCAGCATTTAAAAGAAGCTAAACCAGACAATAAGAAAGTTGGCTTGAGGGAATCTCAAGAATCACCAAGACCTCATCCTTCACTGGCTTAAAAATGCAAAAGTGAAAGACTTTGGCTTTCCTGCTCAAAGAAGGGCTGCATAGGGAAACAGTTGCCTAGGACTTGGTTCACAGTGCTTAGCCATTAAGCACTCAGGGGTCTCTGCAACTATGATCAAGAGTGGCAGCAGACATTTGTTATCCACATGGTACTCATTTTACAGGCATGCAAAATGCAAGAGTTGTGGTGTCAGGGAGGCTTCCAACCAGATTTCAGAAGAAGGCCCGGGAGGCCAGGCAGTTTGTCCCTGAAAAGGTACTGTGTGAAGCTGTGAAGCAGAAAGTGCAGAGGAGACCTCAGGAAGTGGCAAAGTCAGGAATGTTTGCTAAGTAAAATCACAGACAGTGAACAGAGCCAGTCCAAGAGAGAGGCTATGAGGGCTACAAATAGCAATGTTGTAGAGGCAGGGTTGCCTAAGCCTTTGGAGCTCACATCCTGTCAAAACTTGCTCCAGGCACTGGACATAGAACTACAGGATTTAATGTTTGCCCTGCTGGGTTTCAGTCTTGCTTTGGTCCCGTTCCTTTCTATTTTCCTACAGCTCCCTTTTGGAATGGGAATGTTTATCCTGTGCCATTGCATGTTGGTAGTGTTTAACTTTCTTTGTGATTTTTACAGGGGTTCACAGCTAAGAGTTTACCTTGAATCTCAGAGGAGACTTTGGACTTGAACTTTCTAGCAATGCTGGAACTATTAAAACTTTGGTGACTCTTAAAAATAGATTTCATGCATTTTGCATAAAGACAATCTTAATGGGGGCCATGGGCAGAGTGTTGCAGTTGGATCTGGACTGTCCTCCAAAACTCTCATGCACTCAGAGGTGGGGCTTTTGGAGGGTGGTTGGATCATGGCTGTGCTGTACTAGTCAGTGGATTCATCCACTGGTCAGTTCATTGGCTGAGTGTGCTGTCAGGAGGTGGGGCCTCGCCAGAAGAGGCAGATCATGGGAGTGTGACCTAGAAGGGTATATTCCAGTCCTGAGCTACTACCTTCTCTCTTCCTCTGCTTTCTAGACACCATGCCATGAACACCTTTTTACCACTGCAGGCCCTTCCACCATACTGTTTCTGCATTTGAGCCGGCCTGCCATGCACTGAAACTTCTGAAACTGTGAGCCAAAATAAGCCTCTCTTCTTTTAAGTTGTGAGTGCTAGGTATTGTGACTCAGAAACCACAAGGTGACTAAGACAGCTGTCAAAAGGAGGAAGGAAGGAAGGAGAAAGTTGACCTGTTGTCATGTAGTGGGATGTGCTTTCTCAAAACCTGAGCAGGTTTTTGAAGATGAGGAAAATGAGGTATAACAATGGTGTTGGGCTCCTGGCATCCCCTCACCCACTCTGCCCATCCTCTGTTATACACACTCCCCTGGACAAGCTTTTTCCAGACTAGAATGCTTTATTCAAGAGAATCTGGCTTGGCAGACAGATACCCCTGCAGGGGCAGCTGGTGGGTACAGGGGCCCTTGGGGAATCTGCTCCACAGCTGCTGGGCTAAGACACATAGGTTTCTCTCCCAGTGAGCTCATCCCCACTGCCCAGGCTGCTCCTCCTCCACCCTGCTTTCTGTCCAGCCCGGAGCCCACTCTGCCTGCATCCCCAAGTGGGGGCAGGCTCACGGCACCCTGGCTGGAAAAAAACCATGTCCTAGAATAAGCTGGAGGCAAAATGTGAGGGGAGCAACCTAAGAGGAACAGGAGTGGCAAAAGGCCCCAGGCAAGCGCTGTTCTCCAGAGCTGAACATCCCAATCTCCAGGGCAAGTGTCTGCTGCCAGGGAGAGGAGGATGCGGTTGGATCCCCTCCACCGGCTGCCTGCCTTCCCACCCAGCCAGGGACATGGTGGCCAGAGCAGGCACCTGCCCGGCCTGGGCCAGGAGCAACCAGGGCAAAAGCTGCTGGCAGAGCAGACCCTCAGGCCAGGAGTCCTCGAAGGGCCGGCTCTCTGTTCTTCTCCAGTCCCCTGGGGACCTGGGGCTTCTAGGGTCCAGCTTGCCCCTCACATGGTCACGTCTTGTTTCTTTCCAAGCCGAAGCTCCCACGGGTCTGTGGATGGCTTCTTTCCTTCTCTCACGTTCTGTTTAAGGCACTGAATTCCTGAGGGTCCTGTCCCTCCTTGCTCCTTGTCTTGGAGGGAGCAAGTCATTCAGCAGGGATGCAGTTGGCTAATAAATAGAGGGAAGGTACCAGCAGGGAGGTCACCGAGAGTGTGACAGTAATAAATACAGGAGCTGGGTGTGGGGTCTCTCCGCTGAGGGCCTGGTTACCTCCGGGGAGCACGTTCACCGCACCTGCCAGAGAACAAACACAGACAAGGCAGGGGATATCAGTGCACTGTGGGGGACAGGGCCCCCTCCTGTGGTGGTGGGAGGCAAAGGGGGGAGCTTAGGCAAGGAGCACAGGAAGGATGCAGCACTTCTGGAACCCTGCTTACACCCAGGCCAACAAGCAGCAGGGGGCTGCACTTCACACAGCACTTATCCAGGCACCCAGCCCTGCACCAGCACTGTCTCATTTACCGCTAGCAACACCCCATGAGGAAGATACTGAGACCAGGAACCAGGCCCAGAGACTTTGAAATTTGCCCGAGGTCACACACAAGGTCACACACTAGTCAGTGACAGTCGCATGAGAACTCAGCCTGGCTTCCCTAGTAATGCCTCTGGTTACTTTCAGACAGTAGTCTATAAACAGAGGAACAAAGGCTTAGAATTAATAGTTTTAAGGAAACCAATTTTCAGCCTTCCTGTGTATTCAGCCTTGAAATTATTTGCATGAGAAAGTGCCTGAGGTCTGCTTGGCTGTTCACAACTGTCCTTCTCCCTTTAGGAGAAAGGAGGCGTCTCGTGAGTCCCAAATCCTGTAAAAGTGTTTTGTTGCAAGGTCAAAGTATCCCAAGTGCACAAAACAGGACAATTTGAGAGCTTGGTGTAGGTGTTGAGGAAGGAAATAGGGCTAAGGACTGGATAATCAAGCCATTTGCAAGTCAGGCAGTTTCCAACTCTTTCAACTGGACTGAAGAGCAAACTAAGGGCACTGTCAGCCAGTAGTGTGTCCTTAGAAGTTTACAAACACACACACACACACACACACCTATGCTGAGAATCAAACCCAGGGCTTCTTGCATGGTAGGCAAACACTGATCTACACACCCAGCCCTAGAAGTAATTGTTAACAGATCACCTGAAGGTTTGGGGCAAATAACTTGGGTGTAGTTCAAATAGTTCCATGGCATTCAGTTTCATTTACTTACATTTATGAGGATGGTTTCTCAACCTTTTCCTCTATAAAAAATGATAAACAGGAGTGGAATTTATGCAGAATCCTGTCTCAGTCTGGCAGGAAGTAATATTCATTACTGAAGTCATTAACTAATTAAAAAGAAGTAGCCATATCCATCTCATTGAGATGCCTTCCCAGTAAGACTGATTGTATTTTTTACATGTTACATTTATTAAAACATGATGTATATGTGCTGTTTTGATGAAGTGGTACTACTAATAATTACTTTTGATAATTTATTCTAGGGGGAAATTTAATTTGGTTTCATGCTCACAGGAAATTTAAAATAATTCAAACTCACATAGCATCTCTGTGGCAGATAAATAGCAAGATGATAAATAAGACTTTTGAGCAATAAAAATAAAATTACATTAGGCTGAAATTCTGTGGGGAAAAGAAATGGAAATGCAAAATTTTAGGAAAATAGAAGCAAAGTAAATATGTGATTATGAAGAATGTAAGCTTATTTTTGACTACTCGATTTTTAAAAGTTGTATGTGGTGGGTATTAAGAGCCAGAGATTTAGCTCAGTGGCACTGCACCTTCCTCACAAGTGCAAGGTCCTGAGTTCAATCCCTGCTACTGCAAAAATTAAATAAACAAACAAATTAATTAATTATATTAAATAAACAACTAGGTGAAGGTATTAAATTAGGGTGGCATATTCCATAGGCTATTACATATTCACTGTTTAATAGGTTTATATTAAACATTAATGTTTCTGATACGCTAGAAATTACATCCTTTGTAACCACTTATAATTATGATGAAAAAGTTCAATAGCAACCTAAAAATGAGCAAGGGAGCACATGGGCTTTTGAAATTCTTTCTAAAGAATTCCTAAAAGTAACATTTAAAGACTGATGCCCAGAAAATGGGGCGATGGGACACTTTGAATCTGGGGCTGCCTGGCTGGGGTTGTTTTACCTCCAGTCCTTGTCCCAAATTATTGCATGGGCCCAGGGCAGAAATGAGGGCCATAAGCCTTGGGGGGATGAACTTCGCCAAATCCCTGTCTTTGTGGAGTTGGGGGGACATCTCTGCCTGCAGAGAAGCCAGTTTGTGGGGCCAGGGCCTGGATCACCTTCACTTCTGTAGCATGAAATGATTTCTGATCTTGGAGCTAGGAGACTTAGACCCAAAGGTGAACCTAGTGTGCCTAATTCACTGTACATATGAAACATTTTATTTTTATTTCTGACTCACAGGTTGGGTGCCCCCTTCCCTAATTCTTCTCTGCCAACCACACTCAACCCTGGACTCCAGCCTGCTGTCCCAGGTGTGAAGCCAAGATGGGCAGGGAACACAGAGGGGGAAGAGGAAGCACTGGCCTAGGAGCCAGTAGGGGCTGCACCTTCCCCAGGGCTGCCAGGATGTAGTCCTAGATAACTCCTCATCATTAGACCCTAAGCCTTAGAAATATCATTCGCTAATGCACCTGGCACAGGAAGTGCTTGGTCAATGTTTGCATAATGACCTTGTGCTCGGTGTACACCCCCTGCCTGGTCATTCTACACACAGAAAAACTCAGCTCAGAGAAGTGAAATGACGTGTTTAAGGCCACACAGAGATTTGAGATTTGAGACTAAACGAAGACAAGAATCAAAATGCCCTCATGCTTCCTGGGCCCTTGAAGAAGTGCAGCCCCTATTCTGGCCCCTAAGACTCCCTAAACCTTGCCTCTCCCCCTCCCCAGCCACTGACCGCTGGGCAAGGCCCCCCTTGGGCTCAGCCTCCTTGCCATCCCTGGGCTCCCCGCACACTCACTGGTGGCAGCCTGTGGGTTTCTGCTTCTCTCTCTTCCTCTTCCCCCTGACCTTGGGTCTCCTCCTGCAATAAGCCAAAGCATCAGGACAAGGTGGCTGGGGCCCCCATGCTAGGACAGGGGCTGGCAGGCCTGAGAAGAGCCCTGAGCCCCGGCCAGGCCACTTACCTTTCTGGGTTTGTCTTCTCCTGCAGAGGTCTAGGGAAGCAGAGAGAGGAGCAGAGGAAATCAAGAGATCAGTAAGTGGGGGCTTCCTGCCACCCTTGTACCTTCCCTCAAACTTCCCAAGCGCTGGTCTTGCAGTTGAAATGCGACCACAAGGGGGCAGCATGGCGCTGACAAGAGAGCAAGTCAGAGGCCTCTGGGCTGGAATTGCCCCTCTAGGCTCTGGGGCTCCTCCTCACAGGCCTCTCTGAACCTCAGCTTCTTGGCATCAGATCTGGGGCCTTCTGAGCCTTCCTTTGGTTTGTTTTCTCTGTTTACTTTTTACCCTTCCTGCCAGGATGCATTCTGGGAGTTTCCTCCAGGACAGTAGTGATGGGCAAGGCCAGGGATGGGGTGTTAGTTGCTGCTAGCTAAGGCTGCCTGCCAGGGTACAATCCCCACCCTGCCCTGGCAACAGCAGAGGAATGGGTGGGTCAGTAAAGGGAGGCGAGCACAAGCTACATGGTCACCAGGCATGTCCCAGTTCTACCCCCTGGGGCGGTGGCTGGTGGCCCAGAAGTGAAAAGAAAAGTGTCCCCATCGCTTGGCACACTGGAAGGGGACAGGGCCTTGGTCTTCCGTGGGAAGAGTGGGTAGTGACAGGCAGCTGTGGAGCCAGTGAGGGAAAGCTGCTCTGGGCTGGCTTCTTCCTTGGGAATGCCTGGTCACAAGTCTCCCTATTAGGCAGGCCAGAAACACTCTTGGAACCTCACCCTTCTCATCTTCTTAGTGCCCAAAGTGTCTGTGAGAGCAGGTGATGCAAAAGATGAGGTCACCGCCCAGCCCTGTGCCCAGGAGAAGTCCCAACTGAGCTGCTATTACCTGCTTCCATGCTGGCTAGGAGGTAACAGGTTGAGGCACAGCCCCCAGAGCCTGGGGTCTGGTTCAAAGCGGGCAGTCAGATCCCTGGCTAGTAGGGACTGCCAAGCCTTGGCGGTACTGGGGCAATGCCAGTACGTAGTGAGGGCCAAGAGAGGCAGCATGACCAGGGCGGACTTAGGAGTCAAGCTGCAGTCCAGATCCAGACTCCTCCTCCACACCCACTAGCTGGGACAAATCTCTAGCTGTATTGAGCCTGAGTTTCTTCATCTATGCCATGGGGATAGGGTGGCCATGGGAGCAGACATGGGAGCATGTCTGTCTTGCTCACCACTGTAGCCCAATGGGCCAGTCCCTGGCATATACTGGGCACCCAATAAACACGTAAATAAATAGAAAACACTTTTGAATGGCCCATGAGCTGGGGCTGGGGCTTGCAGACCTTGAGGAGTTTGGTGCTGTTGTCCGTGGGCCAGTGGTACCAAGAACAGCATCTCGGTGCCTTTCACTCTCCTTGATTCTGTATAGCAGAGCCAGGCCTGAGCCTGGGGCACAGGCAGCAGGGCTGATGCTGACCAGAGCCTCTGGGTTAGGGAAGGGCAGGGGCTGCAACTTTAAAGAAACCAAGTGCCTGCCTCCTTTCTTTGGTCCCTCCCCTCCTACCAGGACCTGTCCTTGCTTCTGCTTCTCAGCCCAGCTTCCCCCCTCCAGTGGGCATGCAGCCTAGGCCAGAACCAAGTCCAGGCTTGCTGTGTCTTTGCTTCCAGAGCCTCTTCTGGGTGCCTGTGCAGCTCCCTCCGATCTCAGAGGACAGCGACAATGTGCACTGGGCCGCTGTAAGTCTGGAAAGGACCCAGGCTCCCTCTTCACCTGGGGCATCTTGGCAGCTATACTGGGACCAGCTCCCTAGGCCAAACCAGCTGGTAGGGACACAAAATAAAAGCAGGGAAGCAAGTGGGCCGCCTCCACCTCTGCCCTATGGCCCATCTTTGACAAGGCTCTGAAGTGCACAGAGCCTGTCCCAGTGCCTGTCCAGGACCTACCTGCACTCGCAGAGTGTGTGCTGCAAGAAAGTCAGCTGCACGTAGAAGGGGCGGACCCCTGGGGTGATCTTCAGGATCTGGGGGGAAGAAAAAGGTTGACACCTGGTGAGGCCTGAGGTGAGTGGGCTCCAAGGAGAGATTCGGGCTCCAGAAGGAGGGCCCTGGGCTGGAGTGGTGACTGGGGGGCCCTGGCCTGGGAGGCCCGGGACCTTGGCTGCCTCCTCTCCCTTTCTGAGTCCTTTCTAGTGGGAGTGCATGGGCCGTGAGGCAGGGGCACCAGGAGCAGGGACCACCCCTACCTGCATGGTGATGTTAGCTGTCTGCACCGGCATGCACTGGAGGCGCTCGTCACCACAGCAGCCAGTGCAGCGGTTCAGGGAGACGCAGGATGGGCTGAACATGTACTGCACCTCGCTGGGGTACTCTGTCACAATGTCCACCAGCTTCTCCAGCGTCCGGCAGTAGCTGCGGCCCCATACTTCCTGGAAGGGCACCACTACGGGAGGCAAGAAGACCTTACAGACAGGTTCGGCCTACATGCTGCTTCCATTCAAGCCCCCACCCTGTCTGAGCCCCCTTTTCACTTGACCCCTCTGGGGCACCTGCTGGACCTTAGCTCTTCTAACTGGGTGCAAACTTCCAGGTCTGGAGCACTCAGCCCTGTTCTCTACTCAGGTACCCATGTCTGTCCTGGCTCCTTGAAGCTTCAAGGACTGTGCCCTGGCAGCTCCCCAGGCCCTCAGGCCTGACCTGGTGTTTCCCTGTCTTGGAAAACTTGCTGAAAAGCGCTCTAGAGTCCTGCAGGGAGACTCGGCCTTAACCTTTGTTCTCTGGCCCCAAACCTGCCCCGGCTCCTTTCCTCCAATCCCCACTTGGTGCCAGCTCCTCTGCCTTCAACCAAGACCACATCCGGCCACATGTTCAACCCTCTCCTCTGTGGTCCCCCAGTCTGTGTGGAGCCACGGCACGTCACGTTCATTTCCAAGCAGCATCTTTCCCTGGTTTCACTTCTATCCAAGTAAAGCCCAGGCCCTGCTCCCCGAGGCACCTCCCTCCTCCTCCCTGCAACCTTCTCCAACAGTTCGACCCTGCAGGTGCTACCCCCTGTAGCACTGCTTGGCCCTGGGGTCCACCTCCTCCCAGCATCACTGGTAGCTCTTATCTCCTTGACAGCCAAACTGGGGCTCTGGGAAGACAGAAACGAGACCCCAGTAAACACAGGCTAAGTGACTCCTGTCTGATTAGATGATCCTTCACCAAGCATTATCAGGGGCAGCCTTTCAGTGACCGGATCTTTTAGGGCTGATCTGGAATCCCTCAAAAGATGGTGCTCCTTCAGGAGAAGAAGGTCTGGGGATAAGGCCCAAGGAGAGGCTCCTAGGAAGCGGCCAGAGCCAGCACATCTGGCTTCAAGTCCTGGCCCTATACTATGTGACCTTGGGAAGGTCACTCAACCTTTCTGGGTATATCAGTTTCCTTAGCTGGGAAAAAGAAGAAGGCTGGGAGTAGATGATTCCTAAGGCCTCTTCCGCTCTGACAGACTGTCGATTCAGTGCACTCAACCCAGCCCAGGCCAGGCTTGAGACTTCGGGCAGAGAAACACCCCTAGGCCCATGTCATCTTGCTCCATGCCCAGTGGTCAGCCTTAGCTACTGGGGGAGGACAGAGGATGGGGTCACCTGGGAACCTAGCAGCCCTGGCACAGCACACCCCCTTACAGCCTTTCCTAGGGGGTAGATGGAGCCGAAGTCCATTCCACTGAGCCTATGAGGACATGAGTCTCAGGACAATCTCAGAAGAAAAATAAACTCCAGTTGTAGCAGAGGCGCTTGGGAGAGGCTGTAAGCTGGTGGAAAATACCCAAGAGGCGGCGTGTCCATGTGGAGCTGGCAGGGCAGCCACTCAGGCAATAAACCGTGCTTATCTGGGTGTCTGCTTGCACCATCCTGGCCTGCTCTGCTTGGGGTTTGGGGCTGGCCCGGGGCTGGAGGGGGATCCAGAGGCCCCCTGACTCTACTTCTCTGGGCAGGCCACTGACTCTACTCACCCTGGCCCCAAGTAGGAAATATGGCCTCTCTCCCTATAGGCTACTCTGGGGGGGGGGGGCTGCCTTTGCAATATGGGGTCAGAGAGCAACTTCCTATCGCCAGTTCTATGAGCTGTGTTTAGTCTAAAACCTTTGTGACCACTATGGCACTCTGAACGTTTAATCTCTGCTTCAGAAACATAAATAAGAGCAGAAAAGAGCCGGCGGACAAAGCACCACGGAAAGCTCAGCGCCTGTTCTGCGACCAGCCTTCAGGGAGGGGAACAACAGAGAAAGAAGCACCCGCACCCGAGCCTCCTCGAAATCTCACAAACTCAGGTGGCAGCCACAGCCAGGTTGAGTGCAGCCAGCTGGGCCTTGGTGGCAGAAGGGATTTCCTTTCTCCATCCCGGCACTCACTGCTTTAACTCTGCCTTTATAGGTCCCAGTCTCCAGGGCCCCCAAATCCTGAAATCTGCCACTTTCCAGCTCAGGTGGCCACACTGTGTCGGGGAAGTCCCAGAAGGAGGTGGGCCAGGGCCTGGTTTACCTGGCAGTCAGGGGGAAAGAGGGTCTTTCATCTTCCCCTGTCAAGCCAAGAGGGAGAAACAAAGGAGTCTGGGTGAGGGGCCAGGATGAGGGAGTGCAATGCCTGCACTCAGACGTGGGCTGAGCCCCTCAGGAAAGAGCTCAGCTCAGCTGCTCCCAAGTACTTCCGCTGGCCTCAGACCTGCTCTGAGTTAGGGTGGGGGTGGGGTGGGAGGAACCTGAGCCTATGGCTGGGTGTCCCCCAGAGGCCACTGCTGGCCTCTCAGCTCTCTCTCTGGCCTCATCTGTCCCCAGATGCTTTAAAACCCAGAAGAGAGAAGACACAAGAAGGGAAATGTTTAATCCCGGGAACATTCTTTTGGAGAAGCTGCTGGGGCTGGGAAGGGTCCTCAGGGCTGGGCAAAGCCACTGGCCACCAGCCCCAGCCCAGCAGGTGTCCTCCTCACTGGCTTGGCTCACAGCCAGCCCGCCACATTGACACCCTGCTCCCCCTTGCTCAGCCACCCAGCAGTTGGGAGCCTGGTGCCAAGCATGCCCAGGTACACTGGGGAGTGCCTGAAGCTTTAGGTGACCCCAGGACTTCTTTGAGCATAGGCTCTTCATCTGTAAAGGCAGGGAATGCAAATTCCTTCCTACTTCATAGTCTTGTGGTCAGATGGAATGACAGCAAACATCCAACACTACTACCATGAAGAGTAACAGTAAAAAGCTCTGGCCAGGGCCCGGGATTTAGCTCAGTGGTTCCACCGCCTGCCTCGCAAGCACAAGGACCCAAGTTGAATCCCCGGTACCAAAAAAAAAAAAAGCTTTGTCCAGTGCCTGACCATGCTGTCTCTTGCTCTGGTGTTAGCAGAAAGAAGATAGCATTTTCAGATTTTAAGAGCGGGTCGAAAGCTCATCGCACTTCCCTGACCACAGTGCAGTACACACATCCCCCAGTGATCAGGATGACAGGTGAGAGGAACTAATGAGTTTACACTTCCAAGCCTCCTCATCCAAAATCCTGGGACATATATATACCTGTGTCTCCTCACAGAGTCAGAGAATTCTATAATTGTAGCAAAAGAAAGAGCCTTTGGCATCATGTCATCTAATGCTCCCATTTTATAGATGAAGAAACTGAGGCTCAGATATCTTTGGTAGCTGTTGCCCAAACTGCTAAAAACATTAAAAAAAAGGAAATGATGTGGAGGTGGATGATGGGTCCCTCCTCAGACCCCAGAGAGCATAATAGTGTGCCAGTTCCAGAGGACAGCAAGGTGGGAGTCAATGAAGCCAAAGGCAGCTTACTCCTCTCACCTGTTTAGTGGCCAAGGGGTCTGAGCCTCGAGCATCAAGGAACTTCCAGACCCAGGAGAGGCCGACTGCCAGGTGGACTGGTAGGTGGCAGCCCCGCAGTGGGTGTTCCCAGTCCACAGACAGCTACCCCGAGTGTGCGAGTGCACATCCCTACATGCTCCTCTCCTGAGGCACAGCAGGAAGCCTCAGTAGTAGTGTATGGCTGCTCTGCACGTATCAGGGAGGCAGGGAGGGAGGAGCCAGGCAGGGGGCCTGGCATGGGCCTCCTGCCTCCTGCGCATATGTCTCTTTGGCAAACGTCTCGCTGCCCTTTGAAGATTCCCTCTTGATGCAACCCAGGGCGGGAGTGGAGGGGCCAGGGAGGGTACAACTCATTTTCTGTCTGTTTGTAATCAATGGAAAGGCCTGGTCAGATCCCTGCAGCTCCACCAGGGCTGGGCTACTGGGGAGGCCCTTCACCCAGCCTGGTTCTCTTGATTGCTTACTCAATACATCTAGTGCCCAGACTCTCAGTCTGAGCCCTGGCACCCCCTGCCCACCCTGTCCTCCAAGACCCCATCTACACCCTCACAGCATGCTGAGACGGGGCTCTGAGCCAGGCGGACAGGCCCTGGCTATACTGATCTGCTTTCTGTGTGGGGGACAACCCTGGCCTGGAACTACTACATCTCTCTAGGCTGCTGGATCACAGACCCTGCCATCTCTGCCAGCCAGGATGGAGACTCTCCCTAACTTAGCCTGCACCCACCCTGCATGCCAATCCCTTCCCATCCTCTGCTGGGGCTTGAAGGAAAGAAGAGAGGGGCTGAGCATGGTACCCCCAGCCTGGATGGCTTACCTTCCACCTCTGACGAACTGTTCCCAGTAGACAGGGCGCGTGGCTGTAGATGGAAAGGTGCAGAGATGGGGGGAGGTCACCTTCTTGCTCTGTGCTCCAGGGTCAAGTGTAACGACAAGAGGGTAGAGGCCCTTCTGAGCTCCTCCTCACCCTCTGCACACACTACCATGTCTCAGAGCCACCTCTTCCCAGGAGCAACAAAAACCCAAGTGGACCCTGGTCAGGTCCCACCTCTCCCTGGCCTCAGTTTCCTCTTTTAGAAAAGCAGGGGAGGCTGGAGGCTTTTGGAGGCTTCCTGCATCCCAAAGATCTTGCAATCCTGTGGGGTCTCCCTTTTACCCAGCTCCCAGGCCAGCCCTGCTGGGCCCTGTACAGCCCGCCTTGGCTGGGTGCCAGAGTCCAGGGGGAGGTGATCAGCTGGTGGGAGCTGAGGAGCTGGAGCAGGCGGCGCCATGAGCCAGTGCTGCCGGTAATGTTACACCTCTGGCCAGCCCTGCAGTGAACAGGCTGGTGGCTGGGCTGCTTGGCCTTGCAGGACCCACCAGCCCACCCACTCCTGGGCTGGGGCTGGGGACTCCCAGGGCAGCAGGGAAGTGGAGTGGGAAGGGAGCTTATTGGCTTTGTCAGGATTTTGCTGCCCAAGCTGGCTCCCAGCCAGACTCACCCGGCTCCTGGGAAAAGGGCCCTGCTCACTTCCCCAGGCCCTGCACTCAGGACCTCCGGCCACCCACCCGGGAGAGAGGGCACAGCAGGACCCCTTGTCTCATCCCAGCCCACCCAAGAGCCCCCAGCTCAGCCCAGAGCCCGGTGGGGGCAGGGCCTCGCCTACCCACCAGCAGCCTCCTCAGCTGGCTTCCTCTCCACCAGGCCAGGTCAGAGGTCCTGGGGGCGCCTGGCTGGTCATGGGGCCTCGACCCTGACCGCAAGGCCAGGGAACCGCCTGGGATTACGGGATAGATGATTTTAGCAAAGCCACGATGGCTCCAGGGGCCAGACAGGAAACCTCCCTCTCTCTCTCTCTGTGGCTTCCCTGCCCCCCACCATGACAGCCCCCTGGAGCTGGGGACCGCCTCCACTGAGGAGTCCTCCCAGAAGCCATGGGTCCAGCCTGGCCCCTGGGAAGTGTGTGGACATCCTGAGAAGTGCTACTCCCTGGCATGAGTCTGTGATTTCAGAGTCCCCTGCTTCAAGCGCTGGGACGAGCAGATCAGGGGAGCCAGGCCAGGAGTAGGAGAAGTTCTTACCTTGGGGGGCACAGTAGGCAGTGCCAGCCCAGCCAGGAGCTGCAGGAAGCAAGTGAGCAACTGCAAGGCTAGCATCTTCTCAGACGTCCTGAACCAGGGGACTCCGAAGGAAAATCACCATGCTCGTCCTCCTGGGGGAGCCCCTGGGACAGTAGGAGAGCTGAGTAAGGAGCTGAGTGAGGATGTCCCCCTCACTGCTGCCCCGAGGTCCCCTCTGGTGGCCTGAGCATCCTCTGGACACTCGGGGCAGTTAGGAGCCCGCAGGTAAGGTTGTGGCTGCGAACCTGGAGGGGAGCAGCCCGGAGGGTCCGGGAAGCGTGGGGCTGGCGTGATCCGGGGAAGAGTCCTCGAGCGCTCGGTGCAACCCCCTGGTCCTCTCGTGGCTGGGCAGGAGTCTGAAGATGCAGTTTCCTGTTCGGACAGCAGCTCCCTTCTGGGACCGAAGCTTGTCGGCGACTGGGTTTCAAGGCTGTGCATCGGGGCGGGGCTCCAGGCCGGCCCCGCCCACCGAACGAGCCTCCGGCCCTGGCCGGGCGGGCCGGGTGGCGGCGGTGGCTGCCTGGACCTGCGCGCGCCTGACCCCGCGAGGCACGTAAGAAGGGGCATTGCACGCGCAGACCCCGGGGGCCCCAGCTCGCGCCCGGCCTGGCTCTTCTAGGCCGGCTGCCTCGGATAGGCGCCGCACCTGATCGTCTACCATCGAGGCTCAGGACTTTAGCGGCCTCCGCCGGGAAGACAGCACTGGATCCCCAGCAGCCCTTCGTGACCACTTCATGCTATCTCCACAATCTTTTGGGGGCTGGAAAGATTGCTAATCCCATTTCATAGAGTCTGTGAGCGTCACCTGTCTGGGTATGTTGCACACACACGTGGACTCTTGGAAAGTGTGTGTGTCTGTTTCTGTCTGCACCCAGGGAGTTGGGCAGACAGGAAACCCAAGCTAAGTGACTCCAGGACCGTCTCTCTACCCAAACTGCCACCCTCTGACCTAGAAAGCAGGAGGCAGCTCACAGGAAGCCCTCAGGGCACCTGGCTAGGAGGTCCAGCTCTACCCACCCCCCCCCAGCAGCCCACCAGGGCCCTCCCTGCAAGCCAGCCCACAGAGGTGGAGAGTGGGCCAGCCTGGCATCTCCTCCTGGTTTCAGGCTGAAAAGGAAAAGTTCCAGTGCCCCAGTCCGTGTGTCTGCCTGTGCCCAGGCATTTGTGTATGATCCGTGTGTCCAGGTGTCCGGGGACATCAAGATATGACTCTGTATGCACGCCTGGTCTTTGGGTATCTGTGTGCTTGGTTGTGTTTGGAAATGTATCTGAATATGTATTTTGGAGGGCTTCTGAGCCTCTCTGCCTGCTTGTGTATCTGCATGTGTGTGCCCTCTCGGTGTGTGAATACGGGGCAGGCCTCCAGTACACTTGCATGTGCTCTCCCTTGGTCCTCAACCATTCTTTACCACCACCACCCTCATGGCCCTCTACGTGCATCTCCCTGGCTGCAAGAACCTGGCAGGATTTAGTCACAAGTTGGCTGGTGCTGGGGCTGGTAGGTGGCTGTGGGGGAGGAGATGGGCCTAGGAGGTGGCCCCTTTGACTCACATTTCAGCCAGAAGCAGGGAGGCCAGGGCAGCCCCAGTTCTCACCTCAGTGACCTCTGCTTCTGCTGCATATTGCCCACCCACGAGGGGCTGCCAGAGATGCTGCCTCCCTGCCTGGCCAGCCCTAAGCCTGGAGATCCGGGAGTCAGGGGCCAGTCACCGGTCAGCTGAGCAGGGCCTGCAAAGAACATGCTGGCTAGCTCCAACATACTAGGTTCTTAAGCTGGACAGATTCCTTCCTGGCCCCAAGGTCCTATTGGAGTGTTGCTGTGCATGCGCTCGAGAGTGAGTAGTTGTGTACTATAGATAGCTGCATCATAGGTTTGCCTATAACATCTGTGTATGCATGTGCATGTGTTTGTGTGTATCTGATCTGGATTTGTCCATGTGGACATGAGTGTGTATTGTACACAAATATGTATGTAAGTATCTGCATTGTATATGCAGTGGACCCTTGACTTACGAACTCAATTCCCAAGATCTGGTTGTAACTCAAGTTGGTCTATTGAAGGCTCAGCCCCTTTACACAGCCTTCAAAGTCTCTCTCCTGTATACAGGCAGATCTCAGTGCCCTTAGAGAGAAAGACATTGGCCCCGGATTTCTCAGTTAACCCCGTACAGGAAACGATGTTGTACTGTTCCTTCCAGAGCTCTTTAAAGGTTAAATCTGTATCTGAGACCATCTGGAAGCACAAGCAGCTGGCATTTGGGTCATAGCTCAAGACTTTGGTTGTAAGTTAAAAACTAAAATTCAGATCATAACCCAAGTTGTTCATATATCAGGCAAGTTGTAACTCGAGGGTCCACTGTACTTATGTATACTAAATATTTTGACACGTATTGAGCATATTCGCCTAGAACTATTCTTGTAAGGGTGTGTGTGTGTGTGTGCGTGTGTGTTCATTCTTTCATTCCACACATTACTTTAGGCCTCCTGTGCTGTAGGCTCTGCCCCAGGTGCCAGAGATGTGATTCAGAGATTCCTGTGACATTTGTGTTTGTGGGGAAACAGATGGCTGGGGGTGCCAAAGCCCTCTTTCTTCACTCCTGAGTGACCTCAATGTCTTGGGCAATATCTGTGAATCCTAGAAGGGTACCTCCATTCCTTGGCAGATGTTCCAGAGCTCTGCTCCCCTGTGTTGAGGACCCACTGCTGAACAACCATATAACCTCCCTTCCTGGCCTTCCCTCTCCAGGCCTGCCCCCTCCATGTGGAAAGTGGGAAGAACAGCGCTTCCCCCTTAGGATTGTGCGGGGACTGTTGAGGCACCTAGGTGCAAGCAATGGTAGCTGCTGGACATGATATCTAATTCAATTTTAAATTCTTATTAGAGAAATAAAAATACTACAGCTACAGAATAGAGCCCTTGACAGCATGGACAAGAAACAGAAAATAAAGAAGCTTATGCTTCTGTGAATTGCAGAGAAGCAAGAGGATGGGGAAATTTGTGCACACACAGGCACACACATACACAGGCACTAATTGTGTTCATCACGATCCAGACCAGTCCTCAACTGCCATCGAGGTCCTCTGAAAGATCTCCCTGCTAAGAGGATGGCAGGATCACTGTCTACAGTTTAACACTTAACCTGTTTATTACCTCTGTGCTTTGCTGTTGTTTCAGAGAGAGAGAACTAATACTGACTGATCACCTCCTGTATGCCAAGCAGCATGCCTTGTGCTTCAAACATCTTGACTCATTGGATTCTGCCCACGACCCCATGAAGTAAGTTTAAATTATCCCCTCTGCCCATGGTTCTGGGGATTGAAGCTTGCATGCATTCTGCCACTGAGTGACATCCACAGCCCAATAATTATTCTCACCTTGAAGATGAGAAAATGAGGTCCAGAGAATGTAAGAAATTTGCCAGTAGTCCTTTAGCTACCATAAAGGAGTAGCAATGGGGATCTAGCTTCTCTTTCTCTAAACTCTTTCCAGTAATCATGAGCTCTGTCCCCAACCAGAGAGCAAGTCCCTTGAAGGCAGGGCTGAGGCCTAGACTCTTTTCTGGATCTTCCCCTGGATGGAGCAGAGTGAGTTACTGATGTGTGGGAGGAAGAAGCCCTAATCCCAGGAGCTGACCCTGTCTCAGGGAGTCAGGCAAATGCACATCAGTGTGAGAGGCCAGGCTGGAGAAACACTAAGCCCTAAGCAGTGCTGGGCTCCGGTCTGCACGTCAGGCCAGCTCGTGGCTCCCAAGGCTGTCACAAACACAGAGCTTCTCACACTGAAGAACACACTTAGTTGTGCCCTTCACCTGAAACATTTGCCCTAATCTATCCTAATTCTTGGCTTTCTGCTTTCTACCTCATTTTCCCATTTTGGTCTAGTCTTTTCAATGTCTTGGCTTTCTAAAATTTTCCCCTCCTGTGACCTTTCCTTCTCATTAGGAAGCTCTCTCAATGGCCTTGTCTTTTTGACCTTTGTCCCAGACCCCTGGGTGCAGCCACAAGTGGCTGAGAAATGGCCCGTCCAAGGACCAAATCCTCCGTTCTCAGCTGGCAGAGAGCAGCTGTGGGCAGCTCTGAGAAAGGGGTCTTTTCACTTCATAGGCTGAGTATGCTTTATAGCTATAGCCCAAGATCACTAGCAAGGCGACGCTTGGTTAGTCTCTTCTACTTTCTTCTCCTGCCTCCTGGGCTGGAGTTTCCTGCAGATACATCCCAGCTCAAGTCCTGAGCCCTTCTTTTCCCTATGCACCTCTTCCAGGTAGGGTCCAGCAGCTCCCCTGGCCACCAAAACCTGAGCAAGATGCCCTTCATACAGGTCCCCATAGCGCTTGGGATTGCCCCTCCACAGTGGCACCAGGTCCTCAGCATCGTAATTGCCCAGTTTCTCATCTGTGTGTCTCAAAGCTGTAAGATCTAAGAGGGCAGAGATTGTGTCTCTTCTTCACTTGTGTGTCTCTAGCACCTTGCTCAGTGCCTAGTAAAGTGCACACTAGGGGCTTCATTAGTATGCACTGAGTTGGCCAATCTCTGAGACTCCTCCTCTCCCCACCCACAGGGAAAGTGTTCCAAATCTGCCCATTCCTTACTCACATGCCCTTCAGCTCTTTAGAAGGACCCCCTCCCACATCATACTCAAGACCTTTCAACTTGGGTGGGCCTCTCACAGGGGAGGGTTATGGGAGAACCAATTCCCATTACTGTGTAATCATATACTGGATTGGTCACCACAACCCACCCACCCACAGAGGACAAGGCTCATGCCTCCAGCCAGAGACCAGAAGCTAGTGGGAGGCCTGGGGTGGAGCAGAGTGGGAAGAGGGCCAAGAGATGAGCCCAAGGGTGACCATGTGTTCCCAGGGTGGGAAACAAGATGGCACCCACCATCGAGGCTGCGAACAAGGGAAGCCAGAAGAGGTGCCCACAGCCTTGTCCCAGACCTCTGGGACGACGTGTTGTCACCAAAGGAATGGAAACTGTACTTTGGGAACTTGGCAGCCAGGGCTGGGTTTTTCGTGTTTTCTGTAATTATTTCCCTTTTGTTCTCCCTTAGTATTTAGTAAAGCCCTTTGTGAAGATGCCAGCTGGTCTCAGCTGTGCTAAGAGGAATGACAAGGGGACTCTGAGCATGCTCGGTCTGGTGCTTTAATGGAGGGTCTAGCTTAGTGGTGGCAGCAAAAGCAAGCACCTCCAAGAGCACAGGGAGGTCCTGGGGGCCACCTCACCTCTAGACAGTCTCCCTGACCTGAGCCTCCTTCTAGACTCTTCTGGGCTTCGGCCTCAACCCCTAGGCTTTACCGAAACCAAGGGGTCTAGGGAGCTGGCCGACCTGCTGTTCTGAGGGGTCATTTGGATCTCAGTGATGTGAGATCCAGAAGCCAGGCACCTGCTATGCTCCATCTACCCAAGGGCATGGGGCCTTCCCCATTTGTTGGGAAGCTGCTGTCGAGGAATCAGGGTAATGAGCTAGTGCTAGTAACCGCCCGCCTTTCCTTCCTGCTGTCACAGCTCTGGGCTCTTTCTGAGTCTTGGTCTCCTGTAAGCCTGCAGTCTACTGTGGGTGGACACTCAGCCGGTCCCTTCCCACCTGCCTGGGACCCACCGCATCTGTATTTCCTGCGACTGTCTCTCTTCTTCTAAGCCCTGTTCATGCCTGTTTCATCTCTCAGCTACTCTGGGGAGAGGGGCCAGAGACCATATCCCTCTGGAACAATTGCCTCTTTCTCTCCGAGTGTAAGTGATACATGAGGAGGGGGAGCTATTTGGAACTAATCAGCGGTGATGTGGAACAGAACCTTTGGAGAAACTAAGAGCCCACGAGAGCTCAGGGCATCCCGCTCTGGATGACAGCTGGATGGCTCTGCTTCTCAGTCTTTTTCTGGGGACAGTAGGTCACCCCTTCCTCCACCTCCCACTCCCTCTGGCAGGTGGCATCTCTGCTCTCTGCCAGGCGTGTGCTTTACATACTCAAGACGTGGACACATTCCCTGCACCTTTGAGAAAAGTATTATTGTGCCCATGTTTCAGATGAGAAAATGGAGGCCCAGAGAGGGCAAGTAACTCATGCAAGCTCCCGCAACCACCAAACAGCAGAGACAAGAGAGAGAGAGAGGGACAAGACCTCTTGGGGCTGAACAAGGAGGCAGCACTGGGACAGGATCAAGAAACTGCTTCTTACTAGCTATTCGACCTCAGGCAAGTCTTTTCAGCTTTCTTCTTTTTCTGTTATTTTCTTTTCTCCCATCTCAGAAGCTGGCTGTGTGGCTTAACTAAGAAAGAAAAGGTTGACCACACAGCCCGGTACTTTGTAAGTGCAGAATAACTTCAGCGATTATGATTATTTCCTGGAGAAGGAAGAATGAGGTGGGCCAGCTGATCACCATCGAGCTTCAAGCAGACCCCACTAGCTACCAGCCGGGTAAACTGTTCCAGAAGAGATGAGGCTTCTGCATTAATCCTCTGCCCTCCAAAGAGTAGATCCAACGTCACACACCTCCTTCTCCATAGAGTGAGATTTGGGGAGAAGATAGCAGAGAAGAGGGCCCCCACTTCAGCTGAGCCCTTTCTTTGAGCCAGGTGCAAAAGGAGACAGAAAGGGCCCCAGTTCGGAGATAATCACAGTCAAGTCAGGTTTAGCATCCAAAGAACCACAGTCAAGGTGCAAAATGGCAGCAAGCACACAGGATGGGGAAAGTGATGGTGGGGTGCATGTGTGTGCATGTGTGTAAAATAAATACAGATCTCTCGGCCTGGGACTCCTGACCATCATTGTTCCTAAGGAAAGCACCCAAGCCCAGCGGGGAGAGTCTGTGATGGGGCTGCCAAGAAGGGCTCTAGAACTAGGGCCTAAGACTTCCTCAGCCTAAGAAGTCTTAATGTCCCAGACATGTTGGCCTGGGCCATAACCAAAGGACTCTCTGAGCAGCTGCGAAGGACCTCAGGGGTGCAGCATCCCCAGTGGTGGAGGGAGCAGCCTCTGGTTCTCAGGACACTGGGTCACAGGGTGCAGGGTCTGGGGAGGTGACTGTTGCCCAGCCGTGGGTGAAGTGCCTGGATCTCTACTCAGCAAGAGAGACAGAGCTTACCCTGGTCCTGAGACACCCCCCCCCCAGGGATGGGGAGGGACTCTGTTCTTAACAGGAACAATGTCATCTTTGTCACAGATGTGGATGGGAGTCAGTGGAGATGGCACAGACAAAACATCTCCCAACTGGTTCTAAGTGAGCACCTCATGAAGGCCTATGTCTGCTCTACTTTAATGTGTCCCCCTGGAGTGTTGGTCCTGTCGCTTGTCATCTGTGCTTCAGAGGGTGGCTGGGTGGGGAGGGCAGGAGCATCCATGGGCCCCTCTCAGCCAACTCTGAGCTGCTGCTCATGGAGAGTGGAGGCCCTAATAGACTGGGGGGAGCTAATGATGGGCAGAGAGGAAGCTGGGCCTTTCATGGGGCCTCCATTTGTCCAGTTGACTCAGTCCCAGCTCTGGGCACACCAAGTAGTGATGGCCCTCAAGAGGCTTCCCATCCAGAGGGAAAGGCTCAACGTGGTTTTAGACAACTCCAAGCCTTCAGGGCTTCTGACGAAGACATGGAACAGCTCTGAGGCTCCAATGGCCTGTTTCTCAAGCACCTGCATGATGTGAAAGGATGTTCTGGAGACTTCAGAGAAGGTCCAGAGAGGGGGCTGGAAAAGGGGTCAAGAAAGGCTTCAAACAGAGAAAGAAGTGAGTGTGTAGTATCTTACAGGAGGAACTGATGTCATCAGGAGCAGAGGGACAGAAAGAGTGTGGTTGTCAAGGAGAGCAGCTTGACAGAGCACGGGTCATTTGAGGAACATGAGGACTCTGGTGGGGCTAGACAATATGCAGGGTAGAGGAGAGGCTGTGCCTGGAGGGGAGGGCTGGGTCAGATCGGGAAGCACCTGAAGGCCATGCTGAGAATTCATAGTTTATTCTGAGGGCTGCAGGGAGCCATCACAGGTTCTTGAGAAGGAGAGGGGCATGGCCAATATATATTTTGGAGAAACAAGTGGGGGCAGCTGAAGGGTTGGGCCTAGAGGAAAGATCAGATCTGTGGTCACTGCAGAGCTAAGAGCAACCTGAACCAAGACAGCAGCCATGGAAGAATCAATGTGGCACTGGTAAAAGTGTTCATTTCTCACCCTTATTTGGAACTGGGTGTAACTAAGTTCTAAGAACCCTTAGGACTTCTGAGAGTTATAGGTAGAAGTGGAAATGTTGGGTTAGACTTCTGGGAATCATTCCTCTTTTTTTTTTTTTCTCTTCAGTACCAGGATCAAACTCAGGACCCTTGCAAAGAACTTGAGGCACCACTGAGCTAAATCCCCAGGATGGGAAACATTCTTCTTTTTTTTTTTTTGGTACCAGGGATCGAACTCGGGTCCTTGCTGAACTCGGGTCCGGCAGGCGGTGAAACCACTGAGCTAAATCCCCAGCCCAGGAAACATCCTTAAAGGAAGGAGTATGTCTTACTTCTTCCTGATCTGCACACCCTTGCGTATAACTCAAACAAGATGGTAGGAGTTCTTGCAGTCATCTTGGACCCTGAGTTGAAAGGAAATTGGACTCCTGAAAACAGTGTGAATTTTCCATACCAGCCCTGGCCTGCTTACATCCAGACTCACTTTATGTGAAAGGAAAATAAACTTCTATGTTGCTTTAGCCAAGGTTATTTTGGAGTTTTCTGTTAAAATGCACTGTGCCTCATTTTTGCCTTCCCAAGACAAGTACATGAGAGTCGCAGTTCTATATGGGTTTCATAGAAAGAAGATCATATTCCTCACGGCTTATCCTGGGAAGTGAGTCATATCACTGTTTCCTGGGAAGACTTGGGATCTCCCATCCCCTTCCAGCTAGAAGCAGGGACAGAGAGGCTGCTGTTAAGGATACAGATGTTGCAGCCCAGCTGAGCTGGACCAGTCTCCCGAGACACATCCCTCCTTCCCAGCTCTCATCTTCTCCCAGAGAGTGCAGGAAGGAAACGGGGTTGGGGGCAAGAGGTGCAGAGGGGAGCCAGATTAGTTCCTCTTATGCTTGGATTCCCAAGGGTGGAGGAGCCAGAAAGTCTAGCAGAGCCTTCAGCAGGACCTCCAGCTGGTCCCTCTGGCCCCAGGGTCTTCCATAAGTCAAAGCACACTTGGCTGCTTCTCCAGAGATCCTCTCTGCCTCCAGCACCCCTCATCTCGAAGAGCGGGGGCTCTGGACAAAGGGGGAGAATTGGAGCACACTTTGGGTGCAGAGAGGTCAGGGTTTGAGGGCATGGGATGGAAACAGATGTGGAGTTGGTCCAGAAGCTGGTGCAATTTCACTGTCTAGCACTGGGTCCAGGTCAGGGATGTTTTGCGGAGCCCATTCCTCCCAAATGATGAATCCAGTGCTCCAGATGACATCATGTCCCTGAATCACTCCTATGTCTTTCTTCCAGGAACCTGCAGAATTCCCTGGAATTCATACTCACTCAGCACTATGTGAGAGGTCCAATGTACACTCGTGTGATCTCATCCAGTCCTCCAGGAGGCCAGAGAGATTGATATCACCCCCATTTTAGCAGTGAGAGTAACAGCACAGACAGATCAAGTAACTTGCAAGTAACTCAGGTCACCCAGCTGTACATGGTGGGGCTGGAACCTGTGCTTTAGACATCTGACTCCAAACACCAGGCTTTTTGTCCCAGCCATCACCGAGGAGTTCCATGTCAGGGGAGGTCTCAGCCCAAGGTCCCAGACGTCAGCCTCCAGGTGATCCCAGGTGCAGACCAGACTGTACAGCTGGGCCCCAGCCCTCAGCATGTCCCCTTGTCACATTTCACCACCTACCTCTTCTCCTCCAGCCTCGGGGTTACTTCTGCTTTGGGGGAGCCAAATAGTTTTTTGTTTTTTGGGGTTTTTTTTGGTACCGGGCATTGAACTCAGGTCCTTGTGCTTGCGCAGCAGGCAGCGAAACCACTGAGCTAAATCTCCAGCCCCAGGCTTACTTCTGATTGTCTGTACTGGAAAGGTTTTGAGATTTTGAATGACACTGTATATGTGATTCAACTGATGATATTGATAATCTTTTATAACGACGTAAGAATTTCAAACTGTTTTCATATATAAGGTGTGATTGATCGATCAAAAATTAGGTGATATTTTAAATTTTAAAAATGATTACTATAAAAGACACATTGCCATTAATCCTCTTCACAATACTCCCCCTTGCTTTGAACACTTTTTCTTTCTTTCTTTTTTTTTTGAGGCAGCATCTCTCTATGTAGTCCAGGCTGGCCTTAAACTCATTATGTAGCCCAGGCTGGCCTCAAACTCACAGCGATCCTCTTACCTCAGCCTCCCACATGCTGGGAGCACAGGACTGGGCCACCACACCCAGCCTGCATTGAACACTTTTATCCTGTCATGCTTGCCTCTTTCTGAATCAGTTCTGCAAGTCTTCTTGTGTCTTTAGTTGCACAGTCATGGTGCCTCAATATCCTAAATCGACTCTAAATGTTTACCTTTCGTGGTCATTTTGACTTTGGGGAAGAGCCAGAAGTCTCATGGTGCCAGATCTAGTGAATAACGTGGATGAGGGCACAACATAATGGTTTTCGAAGTCTACCTTTCCAATGGATGGCACTCAACAGCACCATTCACTGTATTTTTTATCATACTTTGTATTCTCTGTGTTGAAGACACTGTTGTGAGGCAAGTGAAGAAGGAAATGGAGATTTACAGGATTATCCAGGGCCTCATAGCCTGGGAGGACACAGGGCAGAGCCAGAACTCAGCCTTGAGCTCCCACATCGGCCTCTACCCTTTCTGTGACAGAGTCTGGACTTATGCTTAGGCCTCTTAAACTTTTTAAATGATGCCTCCACCTGTCTCAGGTGGAAAGCCTAAAAATAACCCCCGAGTCACAGAGCATGGCAGCAAGGGAGGTCGGTCTTGGAAGGGTCACTCGAGGCCTCACTCCTCCCAGGGGTGTCTGTCTTTCTCCAGAGATCCAAAACATTCATTAATCGTGTGTCCCATTCACAAGCTTGCCAGATCTAAATACCACCCATGCTATTATTTGTTTTTTCACACATTTTAAAGGAAACTTTATATCACTACCTTAAACTTTATTTTACTACCTTAAATATTACTTCCTTTCATTATTTTTTAAAGGAAACTTTAGTCCCTACCTTACACAAATCACTTGAATAATAGCTCAGTGCTGCCAGTGAAGACTCTGAACCTGAGGTCTCCTTCCTGTTAAAGAGAAAACTTAACAGATGTTGGTGAGGTGTTAGAGACATATTGGCCCCTAACTGGGGCTTTCTCCTTGACTCATTAGAAGGTTGGAAGGAGGTTTGGAAACGGCACAGTTTTCTCACTCCATGACTCACTCAATGGGGTCTATGTTTGAGTTCTACTAAAATTCTTTCCAATGTTCCTGTCTTTGTCTGGTTTCTATCCCTGTCCCAGAATACCTGAAATTGGTTTACCTCTTTTAGCACATCTTTTTTTTTTTTTTTTTTTTGCTACTGGGGATCAAACTCGGGACCTTGCGCTTGCACGGCAGGCCCCGGAACCACTGAGCTAAATCCCCGGCTGGTTTACCTCTTTTTTGGTACTGGGGATCGAACTCAGGTCCTTGTGCTTTCGAGGCAGGCGGCAGAAGCACTGAGCTAAATCCCCGGCCCTGAAATTGGATGATTTATAAAGGAAAGAAATGTATTTTGGCTCATGAGTCTGGAGGTGAGGAAGTCCAGGAGCAAGAATGGTATGGGCTTCTGGGGAGGTCTCATTCTGTGCCCTGTGTGGTGGCAAGAAGGGCAAAAGAGCACGTGGGCAAGAGACAAAACACAAGGACCACCTCCCTTTTAGAGCTCTGCTGTTCCTGTAACTTGTCCAGTGCCCTGGAGAACGAGAATTCACTCATTCCCATGAGAATGAACCTAGTCCTTCAAGAGCATGATTAATCCTTCCGATGGATCCTCACTCCCAGACACCTGGTAAAGCCCCCCACCACTTTTGAACACTGTTTTTTGGGGACCAAATTTCAACAAGGGTTTTGTGGGGGCACAAACTACATCTAAACCACAGCAACACTCCAAAACATGCTCACAGATGAACCAGTGACATTGAATGATGTCACTGAGGGCGACATGGACGGCTCATGCCATTTTCTGACTGGAAAGAACAAAAAAGAAAAGTGGACTTCTAAGCTTTGGCACAAGCTTTAATAACTCACAGAGATTTTTTAAAAGCACAACCCTTATCGCTGAGAGATTGCAGCACTAGCTGCGGGTTGCAGAGACCACCCAAGTATATCCAGCAGGCCACCCCACAAAATCTGAGCTAAGCTTGAGCACCCTCTGTGGTGAAGTTGCTCTACCCTCAAGAGGAGAACAAAGTGTTCATGTTGTAAGAGAAACCTGTCTCCCACTGCAGCAAAACCCAGTCTTTGGGACTTGGTCCCACATGAAGATATTTCGTATGAGCCACCCTAGGAGTGTGATCTTTGCTCCCCAAGCCAGACTTGCTTTCCCTTGGGCATCTCTTTCTGATTTCTGCTGCTGCTATCCTGTTGGTCCTAGAACAGGGATGGTGAATCTATGGCATGTGTGCTACAGGCAGCATTTTTATCAGCTATTTGTTATCACTGAAATCTCTAAAAGGTTCCTCATCACTGTTCTAGGGGGAACCAACAGGAAGCAAAGTCAAAAAAGGAAACAAACTCAAGGAATGAGAATGGGTCATGGGCCTCAGCCTGAAATACCTGCCCTCCAGTGTCAGGGCCTGGGGGCCTCTGCAGGGACAGCTCACCCCATGGTCCACCCCCTGAGTGTACCTCCTACACTTTGCAGCTTCCACAGTCAGGTCAACTGGGCCCTTTTCCCAGCCCTCTGCCTGGCCCGGCCTTTCCTGTGCAGACAGGCACACGTTTTCATATCTGGTCTTGGCAGTCCTTCCCCTTCAAGTAAGACCCACCTCTACATTTGGGGCATAAATATACATTAACTTGGGCTGGGCATTTAGCTCAGTGGTTCCGCCATCTGCCTCGCAAGCGTAAGGTCTCAAGTTTGATCCCCGGTACCAAAAACAAAACAAAACAAACCACATTAACTTTGGCTTAATTAAACAATTAATATATAGTTAGTGTAGAAAATACAAATTATCATAAAGATGAAATAAAAATCACTCAATCCCAGCACCTAGAAAAAACTGTATTAATATTTTATAGTATGACCTTCTAGATTTTTTCTATGCAAGCATAGTTTTTCCTTACTAAAATGGAGTCAGATTGTTCTGTAGTATGCTTTTCTTCATTCTATCACATTTTGGGAATCCCTTTTCAGGTCAGTAAGAATTCTACAGCCTTATTGCTCAAAGTATGGCCCAGGGCGTCACAGCATTGGCATCAGCTGGGAGCTTGTTGGACATGCTGAATTGAAGCCAGGTGTGGCGGTGCACGACTATAAACCCAGCTACTTCAGAGGCTGAGGCAGGAGGATCATAAGTTTGAGCCCAGCCTGGGCAATTTATCAAGACCATATCTCAAAACAAAAATTTTTTTAAAAGGCTGAATATAGCTCCATGGTTTTTTTTGTCGGTACTTTGTTGGTACCAGGGATCGAACTCAGGTCCTTGCGCTTGTGCAGCAGGCAGTGAAACCACTCAGCTAAATCCCCAGCCAAGTGTAGCTCCATGGTAAGCACTATGCCTAGAATTTGTGAGGATCTAGGTTCAATCCCCAGCATCAAGGTAGGGGGGAGAAGATAGACTTTTATGTTCCATTCCAGACTTGTTGAAT
Source organism: Heterocephalus glaber (assembly GCF_053883595.1). Taxonomy (NCBI): domain Eukaryota; kingdom Metazoa; phylum Chordata; class Mammalia; order Rodentia; family Bathyergidae; genus Heterocephalus; species Heterocephalus glaber. Next base: position 15,091,840 of record NW_028258379.1, read on the forward strand.
TGAAACCTACATTTTTTTCCCTTAGATTCTTTTATTGGTACATTTTAGGTATACAATACGTTTACATTTACCATTGGGTACTTGTATACACATGATATATCTTGGTTCTTAGTTTTTCCCCACTTCCTGTCCTCTCTTCACCCCCTCCACCCTTCCCTATTTACAAAGACTTTGTTTCCATTTTTTCCTTTTCTCATAATTTTTCCTTTTCCTTCTTTCCTTTCCCCTGCCCCTCCCACATCTCCTACCCTGAAGTCTACATTTTGACAAGCATCCTGGAGAATTCTTGTGCATGTTAAATTCTGAAAGTCCTGTTGTTTGGTGTAATTTTTATGGTTATACACCTAAGGGATATGTACCACTACACAGCTTAATTTTTCTCTTCAAATCCACCCATAATTGGGCATTCAGGTTATATCAAATGTTTTCTCCATTATTAACAATGCTGTGAGGAGAATCTTATACATAGTTTTTGCTTGTGTCCTTTAAACTTAGAATTTCTGGGTACAAGGTTTTGATGCTTGTCAAATTGTCCTACAAAACATTTATTCTGGATTACACCCCTCCCCAAAACCTGTTATCATGCTCTGACACTTTTGTTTATCCATTCCATGGAAGTTGAGTCTCAGGGATGGCTCTGGACACATTTCCTTGATTGCCAGTTGGTCCAGTTGAGCACTTCTCCATGTGAATATTGGCCATTTCTGTGTGTTGGCTGGAGTCTTTTATGCCCCAAGCCCACCAACATAGTGAGAGATATTGCCAGGGAGGGGTACAGGTAGGGACATCCAAGCCCAGTCCAGGTAGAGTCCTGCACATAGTGGACATAGACGTCATGTTACTGGCTGGCTGAGACACCGTGAGCTTGGGCCAAAAACTCAGACTTAGACTTGTGCCCAGTCCAAACTCCAGAACTAGTGCCTGCCAAGGCCTTGCCTTCTGGCCTGATGAGGCCGGGGTACCGGCTGCCACCTAGGATGCTGCTTACAGCCTGAGCTAGGCACTCCATGGTTCCCCAGGCCAGCAGGCAGGCCAGCCAGGTGTGCTGGGGTGGGAGGGGAGCCGGCAGCAAGGACAATTCAGGGAAGTGACCCTGCCTGGTCTCAGAACTCCTGCCCTAGCAAGCATTGTGAGCCGCCCACTGGCCACAGTTGCTAAAGCTGCTGACGGTGGCAGCAGGAAGTGGGGCGCTTACTCAGGCCGCCCCCCCCCCCGCCACTGCACGTGGCTATGTCTGCTGCCTCCCTCCACCCAGCCTTCCTCTCAGGCCCAGCCTGCTCAGCCAGCTGTTGGGGGAAGCAGTGTGTGGGGAGGAAGAAGGAGGGACCCCACCTCCCCTGCTCCCTGCACCTGTGCCCTGCTGGCCACCTGTTGCCTTCCTGGGCAAGTGACCTAACCTGGGCCCTTTCCTGCACATCCAGAAGTGGGGATGGGGTTTGGGGTGGGCAAGCGGGCTTGGGCCAGGATGCTGCTCTGACATCCACTGAGTGTACTTCCCTGTGGGTCTCACTTCGCTCGATCCTCATGGCCACCAGGATTCCATGTTTTATTACCTTCCTTTGGCAAACACGGAAATAAAAGTTCAGAAAAGAAGAGTAATAATGGCCCAGCCTAGAGATTACAACCTCTAGATGTCAGGACCTCTGGTGAAACACTTTACAGGTGTTAACTCATTTAAGTCTTACAAGAATAGCAGCCACAATAGTAGCCTGGGCTACCAGGTGAGGAAAGCAAGGCTGAGAGAGGTGAAGTCCTTCGTTCTATGCTGCACAGCCTCAGTGTCTGACTTTAAAGATCACAGTCTGGACAGGTGACAGTGGGGAGAGGGAAGGGATCTACTGTCCTTATTACAGTGTCTCAGCCCCGGTCACCTGTCCCCCCCAGGAGCAGCCAAGTTGCCCTTCGCATGGCCGGTGCCACAGGAGTTCCTGATGCTGGGCCTGTCTCACATCGTCTTCTGCGTCTCCTTCCCTCTGACTGGGTGTCCTTATGAATATTTCTCAGAAGGGGATCTATCCTGCTCTTTGCCACTTTGACTCTGGGATTCTCTGGCTTGGCATCTTGGAGATAGAGAGGCCAGGAGTGCATTTGTGTGGAGCGTGGCAAACATCCTGCCAGTGGGTTTCTGGAGGGGCCTCTCAGAAGGCAGCAGAAGAATATCTCCCAGCTAGGAGCTGAATGGGGAAAGGATGGGACAAAGGGAAGGGAAAGAGGAGCCAGCTTAGACTGGGGGCAGCAGGACTGGTGTCTGGAAGATAAAAGGGCCCTGCTCTCCAGAATAAGGAGGGGAGAAGCAGTCATGGCCATCATCACCTCAGCTCTACCTTCCAGTGCTTGGTGATGGCCCAGGGCTGCCTCTAGGGCCCTAGCAGCTGCTGTTTTGTTGCAAGCTGTTGGCTGGGGATGATGGGAGGGTGGGGAGGAAGGAAGGAGCTGTTCTCAACTGAGGGCCTCTGCATTTCAAATCTGCAAGATAGGACTCCAGGTTCTTAACCAGATTCTCTTCTGTCCCAAGTGGGGCTCAAGGCCAGGAGTCTTTTGCCATCAGGGTGGAGTGCAACAGCTAGCTGTCATGGCAACCTGCATCTCTTTAGGACTACCCAGAAAGGCCCGGAACTCACAGCCTGGGGCATCAAAGGCTCAGAAGTCCATGGCAATCGGCAAGTGCACTGGTGTGCCAGGAGGAGCCCCACAGGACAGGCCCCAGAAAGGGCCCGTCTCTGGCCCAGCCGCTTCCTTCCAGTCCCTGCCTCTTCCCAGCAGTGTCTCCTGGGTCTGGCCTGACAAAGTTGGGCCCTAGCCAAGCTGGCTGGCCTCCAGGTGGATTTGGGACAGATGGCTGGGATATGGTGTTTCCCGCTCTGAAGAAGTGGAGGCTGGAGGTGGGGCCGTGGTGAGGCTGGAACCCTTGGCTATTCAAGCCCCTCAGCTGGGATGGTGGGGCCAGGGCTGGCTGGGATATCTTTGGCGGGGGGTTGGAAGGGGGGGTGTCAAAGGACACAGGCCAGGTGTCTCCCATACTTTCACCTGTCCTCTCTCCAGTATGGAAAAAATGGCTGCTGCCTTGAGGCCTGAGTGGGTCCCTTTGGGGGACCACCAGACAGCTGCCCTCTGTGTCCTCCCTCCCGATGGCTCTCACTCCCCTAGGAGGACAGCTCCTCTCCTCCTAGGTGTCAGGTCAGCAGCAACCCGGGTAACATCAGGCATTGTTCATGGCCTCCTTTTTTCATGTCCCAGGGGACTTTGGCATAGCTGCTTGGACTCCTCCATTCTGGTTCAGACACTGTGTTCAGCTCCCCGGGATGATCTGTCCTCAGCTCTATCTGGCATACAAAAAGGAATGATCCAGTCCTCCCCGTGCACGCACACATGCACACACACATGCACACACACATGCATGCATGCAGCTGCTGAGGTCAGCCTGCATCACTCTTCCTGCCCCTCCTTGTCTGGACACCTCCAATCTATCTTTTGAGGTCCATCTCAAATGGGAGGCTGTCCCACATCCTCTCTGCTTCTCTGGACACTGCTGTCCATTGCTTCTCCAGGTTCCCTTGTCCTGAGGTGCATGGCAGGCACTGTGACAAGAGCTTTTCAGAGGGCCGCTTGGATCCTACCACTCTCCTGCTCCAGAGGTTCCATGGCTCTCTGGCTTCTTCATCCTTGGCCATGTGAGAACCTCTATTCCACCAAGCTCAGTTCCTCCCTTCCATTCCTCCCTGGAGGAGGAGACAGCAATGTTCACCTATTGAAATGCTCCCCTGCCCTCTGAGAGCTCTGGGTCTCTTGGTCCCCTGGGACACTGATGGCTCTCAAAGAGCACGGGAGAACCACCCGCCTTGGGGGCCCAAGGTTCCTCTTTTACTCCCTCCTACTCCCCTGATCTCTGGAGTCCATGGCTTTTGAACAACTTCCAGTGCATATTACATAAATTTGAAGTAAGCAGTGGTGGCTGATAACCTCCCAGTCATGTCCCTGTGGACATGAGCAAGCATGTGCATGGGGACAGGGCCTATGGTGTGTTGGAAGTATGTGAGAATAACTGCCAAGTGAAAGCAGGTGTGTGCATGTGCATATGAATGTGTGTGTGCGCAGGTGAGCCTGTGCACACATGCCAAAGCAAGTGTGTGTATTATGTGCTGTGAGGGTGTATACCTATATATATATATATATATATATATATTTTTTTTTTTTTTTTTTTCCGGTACAGGGGATTGAACTCGGGTCCTTGTGCTTGCGAGGCAGGTGGCAGAACCACTGAGCTAAATCCCTGGCCCAGTGCATGCTTATAAATGACAAGGATTCTGTTTGTGCACACAGGTGCACACCCAGTGTGCACTGCATACCAGTGTGCTTCCTTCTGCCCAGGCCAGGGACACTAGGGAAGGCCAAGGCCAGTCAGCTTTCCACATCTCCAGGGGAGAGAGGAGAGCTTGCACACTGCATTCTGACCCTTGACAGGGACAAATGAAGCACTCATGGGTAGATGCTAGGTTGTAGCAAGGAGCAGCTATGAGTGGCTGGGGTCTGGCCCCATGGTGGCCTGAGCCTGGCCTCTAGCCCTCGGCATCCCCTGGTCTCTACTGAGCCACAACTAAGACTAGTATGTGCAAGATGTGTCCCACGAGAGATGATGGCCGTGCACTGGGGCCCCAGCAACACCATCCTTTTCTGGGCCTGTGAGGAGCTGTGTCTGTGTGCCCGTCGGTGGAGAGGTAATGGGTCAGAGTGCCAGGAGATGCCAGATCTATGAAGTCTACTCTGGGGAATGAACTTCAGAGCAGCAGGTTAATGCGGGGGGGGGTGCATTTATGTGAACCCACATTAGATGGAAAAAGAGAAAGACCTAAGAAAGACTTAGGTCAGACCTTAGGAAGGTGGCCCTTCATTCATTAAGGCCACAAGTTCTGGGTCTGCAAAGATCTCAATGACAGGGTCCACATCCATCTATAGGGTGGGTGGAGGCAGTTGGAGGCAGGAGATCATCCCTAATAACCTGGAGAAATTCCCTTCCACCCACCTTCCTGGCTCTGAGGGGAATCTGGGGGGAGGACTGGCCAGGGCCGCTACTCCTCAGCTCCTCCTTTGGGCTCCTCCCTCAGAACCTTCTTAGCCTCCATTTCCGGCTGCCCTCTTCTCACCTCCAAGGCTGCCCCAGCCATGTCCCTGAGGTGGCTTCATCTATCCCGTCCTACTGTTCCAGAGTTCAGGAAAGAAACCACAGAGCCTCCCAGCAGACCACCTCCAAAGGCCAAGCCCCGCCCCGCCTGGTCCCTGGAGTGCAGCCTGGGCCTCCCACCCACAAAAGGTGCCGGGCGAGGTGCCTCAGTGGGCACCTCCCTCCACCAGGGTGGTCCTTAGGGGACGAGGCCAGCTGATGGGCAGGATCAGAGGAGCCTTGGGGACCACCACCTCCTACTGGGGTCCCTTGCTCTTCACGGCTTTGGAGCCCATTCCATTCCTTTCCTGGCGGCTTTGTTTTACTCCAGGGGAGAGGACATGCAGAGGTGTTCAGGGAGGATGTAGAGAGGCTGGGTATCCCTCCCCCTGCTCTGTACTCCCTTCTGCCTCCTCCCAGAGCTCCTGTGCCTTCCCTGGGAGGTCTGACCCAGGCAAGCCAAGGGACAAGGGGAGGAGGTCATTAATCACCGTTATTTATTATTTCTTATGTAATAGGGTGTTATGAAACATGCAACCTGTACCAGGCGCGACTGGGAATATGAGAAAGATGGTCCCTACCAGTAAGAGATTCCTGTGGGATGAGCAGGTGGGCCCAGGAGCCACCAGGTGACCTGCAGAGTGGTCGGGACAGTGGGGTGCAGGCTGTGCTGGGCTCTGGCTGAAAGTGGCTCTGACCAGCTGTGGCTGAAAAAAAAGGGGGAGGACAGCGTGATGTGACAAAGCCTCTCTGGGAGCCTCTGGGGGGGAAGTAGCTGGGTTTGGGGCCCCTGCTACCCTGCATCAGACTCAGACAAGCTCTGGCTCCAGGGTGGCCTGGGTCACAGCTGGAGTTGTCACAATATTGACCCAGGAGGAGATAACATCCAAAGGGCTTGGAGTCCCCATTGGACAAGGAGGGGGATGTCACCGGAAAAGATCCCTGGCCCCTGGGGGGATCAAACTAAATGGGACTTTAATAGGTCTCTTCCAGCTCAGATTTCATGGATAATTGGAAGCAGGTCCAAGCTCAGCAGAGTGGGCGGCCCTAGTGGGCTGCAGGGAGGCCAACCATCTAGGAGCCGAGGGAGAGTGAGGTAGAGTCGAGGATGCTGCCTCCATGCCACCCACACATCCCACCGTGGCCCTGGCCTCAGATCCCATCTTTACTCTCCCCCAGAAGTGCTGCTGTTTGAACCCCTTGAGGGAAAAAAGATAGTTATGTAGGAAAAAAGATGTGAGTCAGAGTCAGCTTGCTGGGGAAAAGAGCCACATGTCCTGAGCTAGTCATGCACTAGGCCTGCATCCAACTATCTGTCCATCCATCCATCCATCCATCCATTCATCCATCCATATACCCGTCCACTTGTCCATCTATCCAACAAATATACATTAATATTTAAAATTGGCAAAAATCTTGTAAAATAAAATCCTTGCTTTTTTAATTACGAAAGAGGTATGTACTTGTTGAAACAAAACTCAAAATATGCTAATATTGAGGTATATTAAATAAAAAGCAAAAATTTTCCCTCATACATCTATTACTCTATCCTTCCTTCACCATACCCAGAGTCCAGGAGTAACCTTTGTATAGTTTTTTTTTTTGTATCAGGGATAAAACTCGGGACCTTGTGCTTGTGAGGCAGTGGCACCACTGAGCTAAATCCCTGGCCCAACCTTTGTATAGTTTATTGGACAGTCTTCTGGAGCATTTTCAGTGCATTCTGTACTATCCTGTTGTTTTCATTCCACAATTCATTGTTAATAAGTAAGGTATGCATATTCCTTTCTCCTGCTTAACAAAATTTTTCTTTGGTACCGGGGTTCGAACTCTGGAACTTGCGCTTGTGAGGCAGGCAGTGGAACCACTGAGCTAAATCTCTGGCCCTTCCCTTTCTCCTACTTTAAGCATGAGAAGGTTCTGGAAGGGTGATGGCTGTCCCAGGTTGCACAGCCAGGCCTTGTTCTTGCTTGCCCTGCCATAGCCTCCAGCCTGTTCCCTGTGGAAAGTGGATGCCTTGGAATAGAAGGGCTAGAACCCAGGAGGGAGGATTGGGATAGGAGGAAAAGAGGGCCTGGAGAATGAGGTTGGAGCAGCTGGCTAGGGAGGTGTGCAGGGCCTGCTTGGAGTACAGCGGTGTTCCTCTCCAGCATCCTGCAGGGGCCTAGGCATAGGTCTAGTCCCAGACAGGGCAGGACTGGGAAGCTGGCCTAAGAGAGGTTTTCAAGTCATACCTGGAGAGAAGACAAGAAAGAGGGCCTTTCAGCCTGGAGTACTTGGGACAGACACAGTCTTCCCTTGGCTGGCTTCTCCCCAGGGCTTTTTTTTTCTTTTTTGTACCGGGGATCGAACTCAGGACCTTGTACTTGCAGACAGGTGTGGTGCCACTGAGCTAAATCCCCAGCCTTCCCAGAGCACTTCCTGCTAACACTATCAGTGGGTGCTGGTTGCTGCCCCTGCCTACTATAGTGCTGACAAGATGGACACATGCTCTTCCTCCAGTATCACCATCCTCCACCCTTCCTTGATGTCCAGCCAGCTGGTCCACAGCATGTCCAGAGTGGAGGGGACAACCTTTATCCTAGTCAAGGGCCAGAGCAGCCACTTCACACCAAGGATTGGGGCACTCACTCAGGGAAGGGCTGAGTGGGAGGCTGGTCCAGCCTGAGCCTCAGCCTGATGTGTAAACAAGGCATACCCTCAAAAGGTTGTGACCCAGAGGCCTCCACACCAGACCTTTACCCTTCTTCCTCCTCCCGATCTGGGACTCCAAGGGAGGGAGCCCACAAGCCGAGGGAACATAGAGGGTGTGCAGGGAAGAAAATATCCAGTGTCTTCCTGGGCAGACATGGGCCAACCCACCCAAGCATGCACAGATACACTGTGTGCACACATAGATGCAGGACAGAAACATTTAAGGAAGTGTGGCTGCCCAGCAAAAATGGCTAAGGAATGCTTCCCTTAGAGGCAAGAGCATGGACTGGGTGATCTTTGGAGAGTTCTTTATTCCAAGATTTTCTGGAAAAATATGCTCCATACCATGGAGGTCACAGAGATTATCTCCCAAGCACTTAGGCCAACTGGGAAGGACCCTGATCAACTCAGTTTGCCAATGTATTTGGCAAATCTACTCCGACATCAGGCACCCCCTGGAAATAAGGGAAAATGGCACCTACTGGAAGTGCTCATCCTCCACATGGGCCTGGCTGGCCAGTCACTGAGGGATCTTCAGAGTGGTCTTCAGCCCAGCTTAGGCCACATCAAGGGTGGAGACCCTGCATTCCCACCCCAGCTAGTGACCCGCTGATAAGGAACCAGGGAAGGCTGATGTCTCCTCTCTGCCTATGGCCCACCCCTGCCCCCACAGTTCTGGCCCTAGCCAGGGCCCCAGGAAGGAAATCACTAAGGAGAATTGAGTGTCAATTCACAAACTAATCCAATCAGTGGCACAGACCCAGGGTGGGCTGTTCCCTGAGCAGCCCCTCCCCTGTACCACAGACCATGGCGGCTGTCAGGCCCAGCCTCTGCCTGGCTGCAGAGCCAATTACTGTGGCCCTAATCACCACAGTGGTGGTGGCGGCAGCGAGGCGTTAACAACTGTCTGCCCTTCCTGGGGCGTTGTAGAGGGGATGACCCCTTGCAGCTCTCCTCGAAGGAGCATGAAACTGGATCCCAACAACAGCCCAGTGGCCGCCATCCAGGGTAACGCCTGGCTCCCTCTTGCTGCCTGCTGGTCTCCTGTGTGTTTGCCCGGCTCTTCCTGCCATGGGGCTGAGAGCCCACAAGGACCGCCCCAGGCTGCACATCTCCTGAGCACTAATGCCATTGTTCCCTTCAGCCAGCACTGCCAACAACTAAGCTCAGGAAGGCGGGCACTCCCTGCCAGCCAGAGCAAATTAGGTGCTGGGATATGTTGAGGTCTGGTTGGCATTTCCTGTGTTGGCTTTGGCTGGGGAGGCCAGGCCAGTGGGCTGCCCTCTTGACCTAAGCCAAGTCAAACAGGCACGTCCCAGACTCTTGAGCCCACTGACTTCTGCCCCATGCCCCACAGGGAGTCCTGTTCCAGAAAAAAGGTCACTCCTCCCCTCCTTGGTTCACACTGAGCAGCCTTCCCCTGCCTTGTAGGGTGCTCTGACAGCCTGTGGCCTGGCCAGCCCCCAACTGGACTGTCCCAGAGCCGATTCCTCAGGCTCAGGAACGAAACCCATGGAATTCACAGATCTCCGAGCCTCACAGGGCTTTCTGGAGTGGTGAGGCTCCTCCGCACATGGGCCATCGAGGCTACTACAGGGGCTTAGCTGGGGCACTGAGCTCCTTAGACCTCCAGCTCCTATTGGATGGGGAACAATTTCCTAAGAACTGTCCTTTGTCTGTCCTTGAGGAGCAGTGAGCACCTGGGCTCAGGAACCAGCAGGAGCTCCCACCCTGATCCCAGAAGGGCTGGCTTCACCTGCAGCCTTCAGCTTTGCTGGCTCTGGTTCTCAGCCCATGTTTTCTTTGGCACTGGTCTCCGGGACACCAGATTGTCCAAAACAGGACGACTTCATGATACTTATTTTCCCAAAGAGCAGAATCTGTAACACAATCAGTCCCTTTGTGTGTGGTGTGGTCCCAGGCCACCCCCTCCCTGGTTGTTCCCATCCGGGCCCCAGCCAGGCCACTTTGGAGCCTGAAATGCTCCTCATTCCCTGTGGGCAGAGGTCTCTGGCCTAGGATTGGGCAGGGCAAGGGAGAGAGGGCAGAGCCAAATCCCACCCCAAAGACCAACTACTGGTCCACAGCAGTCCCTTTCCCTTTCCCCAGTCTTGGGTTGGCAGCAGAGTCCCTGACTGCAAATCTCAGCTCTGCTGTGTGCCAGCCACATGTCTTGACTAAGGTACTACATGGCTGTGCAACTCAGTAGCCTTGTCAGCAAAATAGGGACTACGAAGGCACCTACAGTCTGGGATTTGTTCAGGAAGTCAAAGGGCAAACCTGTCACAAACTGTGACATAAAATGAAATATTATTTGGCCTTAAAAAGAAAGGATATTCTGGCACATGCTACAATATAGATGAACCTTCAAGATAGCAAAGTGAAATACGCCAGACAGAAAAGAACAAATGTTGCACTAGGAGTCAACTTTGTAGAGACAGAAAGTAAAAGGGTGGTTTCTCAGTGTTGGAGGACTTTTCTATTCGATGGGGACAAAGATCAGTTAGGGATGACAAAAAGTGCTGGAGATGGGAGGTGGTGACAGTTGCACAGCTAAGCAAATGTACTGAACTGCATATTTAAACATGGGTAAAACGGCTAATTTTATGTGATGCATATTTTACCACAATTTTAAAATAAAGGTTTTGGGGAAATATGTTAAAATGTTCATAATGAGTATTTCTGTGTTAAGGGATTGAGTAATCTTTGTTTTATTCCTTTTAGTTTCCAATATTGTCCCCCAGTAAGTGAGGGTTGTTGTTGTTGTTGTTTGGTACCGGGGATTGAACTCGGGACCTTGCGCTTGCGAGGCAGGCGCCGGAACCACTGAGCTAAATCCCTGGCCCTATTGTTGTTGTTTTAAGGAAGCTCACTCCAGCATCTCCCAGATGTGTGTGTGGGGGGGTGCAGAGGCTCGTCCAGCTGCAGTCAGACACTGGGAGAACGCCAGCCTGCTGGGGGAGGGGAGCTCACGAGAGCTTGGACTTTCAGGTTCCCCAAGCTCTCTCTGCCCCGCAGACGGGCTCCTCTGCTGTCCTCTCCGCATGTCTTGCCCGGCATCCTCTCCCCAGGAACAGCTTTGTCACCAGCTCACAGGGGCTGCCCTAGTAGAAATGTGGGTGCGGGGCTCTCTCAGATGCTCAGTACCCAAGCGAGCCTCTCGCTGCTGCTCCGCCCCTCCCCAGCTGCAAAAACAACAGCCCATACCCAAAGCCCTTTTACTGCAGCCAGGGGAGGCTCAATGTGCAGCAGAAGGAGCGGGGATGGGGCCTGCAGCCCTAAGAAGATCTAGGGGTAGGGGTGCCGTCAGCCCAGGAAGCCTGGCTCTGAGGTGTGTGGGGAAGGGCCTTGGGGAGGCCGGTGGGACGTAGGGACTGAGGGCCAGCTCTGCCAGTGGCCTCCCTGGCTCCCTGGGGACCCAGGAGGGGTGAGAGCAGAGGAGGGAGGAAGTCAAGCCACTCGGGAACCTGCTGAGCCAAGCCGTGGGTAGGAGGCGGCACCATACCGGCTCCTCAGCTGGCCAGGGCCAGGCTTTCCCACGGGATGCTACCAGCCCCTGGGCTCTGTGGAGCCGTCACTTCAGGTGGGGCCTAGCAGCCTCGAGAAGTTTCCTTGCTGTCCTCTCTTCGGGGAGACAGGCCTGGCAGGTGGCTCAGAGCCCACCTGGGCTCTCTCCTCCCTGCCCCACTTACATAGCCCTTAGGGCCTGCTGCGGAGCTTCCTCACCATCCACTCCAGTTTCCTCTGGTGGCTCCTCAGCGATGGAACAGGGACGCAGAGTTTATATCACCAGAACCCTGAAGGCCTCAGTCACAGGTGCAAGCCCAGCCTTGGTTTGATTCCTAAATGTCATTCCTCTCACTCTAGCAAGGGCGCAGATGTTATGGAACTAGGAAGCAGGGAGAAGCCTTTGCAGACTGAGAAGCTGTCCTCTGCCCCTACTAGCTGTGTGACCAGGCACACCACTAACCGTCTCTGAGCTTCAACTTCCACCAATGCAAAACGAAGATGTTAACATCGACCCTGTTGAGCTCTGGAAGGCTTAGAGGTCATCTGCATGAAATCTCTGGCACAATGGAGGTGCTTGACCACATTCCATCTCCCCCCACTCCCCAGTGCTGAGGATTGAACCCAGGGCCTCTGGCTATTTATTTAGAGACAGGGACTTGCTAAATTGTCCAGGCTGAGCTTGAACATATGATCCTCCTCCTTCATCCTCCTAGAGTTCTGGGATTACAAGCACATGCCATTGTGACTGGCCTTCACTGTGATTCTTAGTACCAAAACCTAAAAAGTGAAATTAGCTGAAATTAGGAAGAACCTCCTGACTTCAGCTCTTAGCTTGCTATTTCCACCCCCTAAATTCTGTTCAGTACAGGGAGCACACGTTAGAAAACCCACCCCCCATCACCATCATACACATGCTCACGTCAAGAACCATTTAATCAAACTCAACTGTGAAGTTAGACAATGAGTATCTGTTGTCAGGACATTCCTGGCTACTGGTGTAAAACGGGGATGGAAACTCCTCCTGGGACAGAAGGAGCCGGATGGGAGAGGGTGAGCCTCAGACCTTGGAGCTGCCAGCAGCTGCTGTCTGCAGGTCAGTCACTGGGAGTCATTTATGCCCCAGGAGTGGCAGAAAGCTGTTAGGACCTTGGAGTCAGCCATCCTGACTGGGTGGCACACTGTGCAGAGTTGCTATTCTGAACCAGTCTAAGGTAGTCACAGTTAAGTTACAGTAAGTATGAGTCCTTGAAAGAGGAGTTACCAAAAGGAAAGCTGTTGCTAAGCTGGGCGTTGTGGCACACACCTGTTAATTTCAGCTACCCCAGGCTGAAGCAGGAGGAGCACAAGTTCAGGGCCAGCCTGGGTAACTTAGCAAGATTTTGTCTCAAAAATTAAAAAGAGTATGTAGCTTAGTGGTAGAATGCCCTTGGTTCAATCCTCACTGGTGAGAAAGAAAGACAGAGAAGAAAGCTGGCGTTATTTTTCTCATTTATCTGGTCTTTGACATTATAGTTAGGTCTTCATTAAGTACACTAGAATCACCTTTCATGGAGAATTCTTTAACTTTTTTCAATGTCCAATGGATATCCAAACCTACTACTTTACAATAGTAGTACAATGAAAGACGGAGATTTAGCCCAGTGATTCCTCCCCCTGCCCCGAAAGCACAAGGACCCGAGTTTGATCCCTCGTACCAGAAAAAAAAATAGTAGTACAATGTTTTAAAATCTTTGAGACTGTTACCTTTTATCAATGGTCACTGTTACCATTGTCAATGCTACCAACAAATAAGATCACTGAGCCTGTGGGGGGTGGTCTTGAAGCAAACCGTATGACTTCTAAACCCCAGCTTTTAATATTTAATGTTCGATGTCCATGCTACCATAGCCGAGGCCATAACTGACTGCACATTTCTTTTTTTTTTGGTACCAGGGATCAAACTTGGGACCTTGCACTTGTGAGGCAGGAGGCAGAACCACTGAGCTAAATTCCTGGCCCTGACTGCACATTTCTTTGTGCATAATCACAAACTATATTTGTTTCTATTTACCTGTATGCTTAGCAGAACTGAGCTGTTAGTTGAGAATCACTGATCTGCTGAGCACAATGAGCCTACTTCATAAGCCTGTTGTAGACACAGAAAGGAATAAGAGATAAGACTGTTAACCAAAGTCAAAATCCTCTGAAGTCTAAGGGATGATGCTGTTTGTCATTACCAAATTTTCCCTTATACACTAGCTGTTTTCTGTTTTCAATGTGGTAGTTGCTATAAAGGTGCTCAGTAAATATTTGTTACATATTGAATGTTGATTATGTAGATCAACTGTTAACACACAACAGGGAATATTAATAGGGATTTTTTTTTCTAATTGCATGCCCTGGTCCCGCTACCTGTGTCTATTAGAATTTCCCTTCAAATTCCTAGTAATTGACCACATTCAAGTGACAGGGAATCTCAAGAGGAGAGCCATATTCTACAAAAATCTAAACCCACTGCCGCCTGCCTTGCAAGTGCAAGGTCCCAAGTTTGATCCCCAGTACCGAAAAAAACCCAAAAAACAAAACCCACATTTGGACCAAGAACAGCATCTAGTTTAGCAGAAGCAACCGAATAACAAACTCCTATGTTAGCTGAGAATAGAGTTTTTTCCTCCTTGGAGGACGAAAGTGAACCTTAGCCAAGACTCAAGTAACTCAAAAAGTGAAGCACAAAGAGAATATGTTGAGAAGAGCAAGAGGTCTCTACCTTCAGGCATGGCTGGATCTAAGAGTTTACATTCACTCATTCCAAATTATCAGCTCACTTGTTTTTTCTCACTCTGGGACTTGGCTCTGCTCACTTCTCTGAAGCAGTTGCCTGACCTTCTTATAACCACATAAGCTCTCCCCATGAGATAGGAAAGGTGGCCACTGACAGTCCAAAACCATGCACTTTAGAATAGATACTCAAAACTTGCTTTCTTCCAGAAAGTTGCAAGTTGGAGGGAAGGTCTGAATGGCTTTGCACCACCAATCAATGTTTGGATGTTCAGCCAGTCCTGGCTGGTCTGCCATGCCTGTGGTTAGGGACACATGGGGCACCAGGAGGCACTGAGATCGACAGTTCCACCCAAATCACATGAGACAAGGAGGGGCAGTTCCCAACGGAAATGGGGTGCAGAGCAGACAAAAACAACAGGTGTCCATGACAATGGCACTTGTTCTCAGGTTGCGTAGAGACATGATTTATCCACCAAAACAATCAGAGAGGGATGAAAACAGTAGTGTGTTCACATGCCCAAGTGTTGAGTCAAAGCCCTTCAGGAAAAGGAAGTGATCTTATGGTCTAAAGGAGATTCCTTAGAACAGCAGGAGAAAGACACACATATTTTGATACACTTCCCTCCCTCCAGCTGAATGTTATCGTCATAATCACCTCATCTCCATTTTAAGTTCAGGAAACTTATTTGATAGACTAGTTATGTAGAATGTTTGAAATTGTGACACTAGGAAAATCTAGAAGATTTTCAACATTATCACATTCCTGGTGAAGAAAATGAGCCTGCTGAAGGATTTCTTAGTTTTCTTACAAATAGTTTTTATTTCTGATTATAAATAGCATCTATTTATTTTAGCTGTTTTGTGCCCAGAACAGGACAGAAATGAAAAATAAAAATCACTGGAGATTTATTAGAATTGGGTGTGACTGCAAGTGATAGATACCCCCAAATAGCAGTGGCTTTAGCAAGACTGAAGTTTATTTTACATGAAGTCCAAAGATAAACAGCCCAGGCTGGTATGGGAAGTCTACTCCTCAGAGACCTCAGGGCGCCCACACTCCCGCCAGCTCACTACCCTACCATTCCTCCAGTGTGGCCAGAAAGAGCAAAATGCAGCAAGCAAGAGAAGGGCTGAGCTCTTCCCAGCTCTGTCCTAGAGAAGCTTCTCAGAAACAGCAACACATTTCTGCACTGCATGGCCCCATTGTTAAGAACATTTTCACATGGTCACATCTACCTGCTAAGGAGCCTGGGAAATGCAGTCTTTATTCTAGGTGGCTGTTTGGTCAGCTGAAATTCTATTACTATAGAAAAGGGGGAGACTGAGTGGGGGGCAACTAGGGATCTGTGATAAGTCTATAATTATACTATCCAGAGATAGTCACTTGGTATACATCATGGGATGTGTGTGTGTGCATAGATACATATCCACACATTGCAGATTCATAAATGTACATGTATACATATAAACTCATTTATATGTATTGTATATAAGTTTTAAAAATTGGGGTCCTACCAAGTATATCATTTTTGCATCCTGCTTTTTAAAAACAATTGCAGACTTTAGTCTCTTTTTAAAATCTGTTTAAGCTAAGTGTGGTAACACACTCCTGTAATCTCAACACTCAGGAGGCTGAAGTGAGAGGATTGGACTAGGTAGTGTGACAGTATCTCAAACGAAGTCATTTTTAAATTTAAAAAAATTTTCAAAATCTATTTTAGCATTGAATCAGTTATAGTTATTAAAATATTGACCACCCCAAATGTAATGTTTTATAATTTTCTTTTATTTTTAAAATTTCAATGTATTACAAATAGATATTATAAGGAAAATGTTTTTTAAAAATAGTCTTCTTACTTCTATGAAAAAATAAAGCAAAATTTCATAACAAATTAATTAAAGAATAGCATTAGTTAATACTCTGTGTACCATAATCTTAAAAGAATGGCTAAAATGTTTGAGTACAGGTCATAGACAAAAAAAGACTCTTCCAAAAAAGAAACAGATAATAGCACAAAACTTTCTTCTCAATGAACTAAGAGGTCCTAGTGGTATAAATGTAACAGGTTAGCATTTATATTGAAATAGTTTTGAAACCAAGGAATACATGATTTGGGGAATTATTAGAACGTCTCCCTACTTCCTATGTATCTTTTTTTTTTTTTTTTTTTGTACCAGGGATCCAACTTGGGACCTTGTGCTTGTGAGGCAGGTGCTTGAACCACTGGGCTAAATCCCTGGCCATCTCTATCTTCTTTTTAAAAATGTTTTCTTTAACAGTTAGTAGAAACTATGTATGATAAATTTTTACTGTATTTTACATAAGATAGCTACCACTGGAATTTACATAGATTAGAAGGAAGGTAGACGATTAAGGAGGGCCCAGTTCTGTCAGGTATTTTCTCAGAGTTCAGTTGGGGTAAAGGGTTCAGACTGTTTACTAAGTAGATGTTAAAAAAAAAAAAAAAAAGGGAAAATGTAGGACTTTGGGTAGCTAACCAGATGCTGGGACCACAATATTCAATATTGTGGGGCACCAATATTTCAAGGGTGCCATTCTTTTTTGGGAGGGGCTACCGGAGATCGAACTCAGAACCTTGCACTTGCGAGGCAGGCGGTGGAACCACTGAACTAAATCCTCAGCCCTCAAGGGTACCATTCTTAAACACAGCCCCCATCTAGTAATCTATGTGGATTCTTGCCCCTGACTTAGGAAATACCATTCCAAAGATGTCTTTCCCATTAGACAAAGTCTCATACATTCATTTAATCCTGGACATAGGGATGACCTCTCCTCCTTGCCCAGAATAGGAAGAAACCCAGAACTTTTGGACACTACTGACCCACTCTCCCCAATTTTAGTTCTTATTTCCACTTTCAATTTTTCACACCAGAGAAACAATGTGGCACTCAAACGTGTGTGTCTGATTTATTTCATTTAAGAGTATGGTCTCAAGGTCCATCCATTTAGGTATAAATGTCTGAAACTCATCCTTCTTTATGGCCCAGTAGTATTCCATTGTATAAAAAAGAACACATCTTCATTATCCACTTGTCAGTTGATGGGCATTTGGGCTATTTCCGAGATATTAGCCAAGATTTTCTTTTAAATACATGTTTTTTATTTTCTAAATTCTGTTTAAAAAAGACTTTTGTACTTTTTGGTACAAAAAGTGGATGTGATTCATTTGGATGTAATTCAGTGGTGGAGTGCTTGCCTAGCATGGATGAGGTACTGGATTTAATCTCCAGCACTACAGGAAAAGAGTATTAACTATTTATTATGAATTAATTACATATTTAGAGGAGATTACAAAGAAATGTACATCCTTCCTTCTCATGTACTCTTTCGCCAGTCTCCTCCAGTAGTAAATGGCAACAATGGTATAATATCAAATATCTTATTCAACAATGGTATAATATCAAAACTAAAAAATTGACATTGGTAAAATCCATAGAGCTTATTCAGATTTCACCAGTTGCACATGTACTCTGTGTGTGTGTGTTTGTAGCTCTATGTAATCATGGGCATCACTACCACAATCATCAGGAAACTCAATTGTATCATCACTAGACTCCCTTGTGTTACTCTTTTAGCCATACCCATCTCTCTGCCCCCAACCTGGAAACCATTAATCCACTTTTTACCTCTATAATTATGCTATTTCATAAATGTTACATGGATAGAATTATGTAGTACTGTATGCGCACTTTTAAGATTAGGTTTTTTTTTACTGGAGCACAATTTCCTTGAAGTTCGTAGAAGTTGTTTGATATATCAATACTCTGTTTCTTTTTATTGTGGAGCAGTGTACCACTGTTTAGATATACTGCACAAGTCTGTTTGAACATTCACCAACTGGAGGACATTTGAGTAGTTTCCAGTCTTTGGTTATTTTGATTAAAACTTCCATGAACATTTATGTACAAATTCCTATTTGGACATTCTTTCTCTAAGAAAAATGATGAAAAGTACAATTGCTGGGTTGTATTATAAATTCATAGTTTTGAAAGAAATTACCAAAATATATTCTAAAATGATTATATGCAGCTTGCCTTTTACATTTAACAATATGTTCTCGTTTTGTTTTTGTTTTTTTGGTACCAGGGATCGAACTCAGGTCCTTGCGCTTGCAAGGCAGGCAGTGGAACCACTGAGCTAAATCCCCGGCCCACCAATATGTTCTCAACAGCTCTCCTAATCATAAGCATTTCCTATGTTGTTATTCCTTAAAACATGATGTTCCATTATACTACTGTAGTATAATGTCCTAAATCAATCTCCTAATTTTTAACATTTAGGTTTATTTATTTTTGTATTATAAATGATAGTGAAAAACATTATATGGATTAGTCTTTGTGCCTGTTTCTAATTATTTCCTAAAAATAAATTTCCAAACATGGACATGGTTGTTCAAAGGGTATGAATGAGTGTTCTAAACTCTTTTGCTATGTCTCTCCAAATTATCCTACTTCAGAGTGCTTCAAACACTCCTATAGCAATACATGAAAATTGGGACAAAGTTTCTAGAAATATTAATATTGCAACACAAATGACAGCCAAAGGGTTGTTAGACTTAATATAAAAATAGAACTCAAAATCAAATAGAAAAAGAAAAATATCCAATATCTTAGACTGTAAGTGGCAGAAAACTCCATTCAAAGTCATATAAACAATAAAGAAATGTATCATTTCATATAAGAAGTCTAAAGATAGGCAACTTTTGGATTTGTTGAGTTTGCACTCTGATTTTAATAAAAGACACTGTAGTACATAGACCAACTGTGCAGGCTCTGAAACTGGACTGTTGATTTTATATCCTAGCTCCTCCACTTACTAGGTGTATGGCATTGAGCAAGTTACCAGCCCTATTTATGCAGCAGCTTCCTCTTTTGAAAGTGGTCATGGAATAGTTCCTATTTCCACATTGTTATAAGGATGGAAAGAGTAAATATATGTAAATTACCCACTAAGTGTTGATGTTATTAAGAGCCTAGACTCTCCATTTTTTTTGCCTTCATAAGCATGTAATTTTATCCCCAGTCGTGAGACTTCATGGTCACAAGATAGTTGTAATAACACCAGGCAATATATTCCAGAGAATCAGAAATAGAAGACACTCCATTGTCTTATTTACTTCTTAAGTGCAAGGAAAGCTTTCCAGAAAAATCCCCCCTAAAGAGCCTTCTCTCATATCCTATTGGTTACAAAATGGGTTACATTAACCAATCTGGAAAAAAAAAAAAGGAGAATGGAATTACTATGATTGACTGAGACCAATCAAGAATTACCTATGAGCTAGGGTGAATTTCTCTGAAGGTAGCAACAAAATCAGTTCTATTAACAAGGAAGAAGAAAGAATGGATAGTAGTTGGACCAGAATGTCTGCCATACATCACATTAGAAAAATGAACAAACCATATGTCCAGAATTCATAAGAAGACATTCAAATGACCAAAAGCATATTCAAAATGTTCATCGATTAATGAGCAAAGAATGCAAATTAAAGGAGTTATATTTGCTCTATCATGTTAGAAATGGCAAAAGGAATGAGAGTAGTGGTTTCGCTGCCTGCTGTGTAAGCACAAGGACCCAAGTTCGATCCCCTGTACCAAAAGAAAAAAAAAGAAAAGAAAAGAATGAGAGTAATCTACAATAGCCCCAAACATAAGATACCTATTAATCTTACACAAGATGTGTACTATCTATAAGGACAAAATTATAAAATTTTACTGAAAAAGACTGGAAACCTAAGTAAATGAACATATATGCCATGTTCATGGATAGGAGGACTCAGGATCTTAAATATGTCAATTCACCTTGAATTGACTCATAGATTTAAAAAAATTTCAATCAAAATTGCAATAGAGCACTTAAAATACATATACATATATGCCTGAAACTACTTAAGACACAAAAAGAAAAGAACTAGGCAAGGAAATTTTTCTTACCAAAGAGCAAAATGTTTTTTTTTTAAAAAAAGGCAACGTTTAAGATCATGTAGGCAAATTTTACAATGAAATAAAATAGAGGACCCCAAAACAGACTCACACATTGTGGAAACTGGGCATATGAGTGGTGACATTACACATCACATTACACATCAAATTAAATTGGATCATCACCTTTTACCCTACATAAAAAGTAATTCCTAATTATATGTTCAAAAATTTTAAATGTTAGAAGGGACTAGAGGTATAGCTCAGTGGTAGAGCATTGACCTAGCATGCAGGAGGCCCTAGATTTAATTCCCAGCATTAATTATTAATTTTAAAAATAAAAAAAACTTACAAGAAAACCTAGGATATTATATATGACTTTGATAATGGATTTCTTCAATACACAAAGGGCATTCATAATAAAAGACAAGATTAATATATTTGAACAGACTAAAGTCAAGAATCCTATTCAAAGACATTTTAAAGTGAGTAAGAAAATGGGCCATAAACTAATAGAAGACATTTATAAAACTAATAACTGAGAAAAGATTAGTATTTTGTATATATAAAGAACTACAAATCTATTGGAAGAAATTTTTTTAAAATTCAAAAGTGCCTGGTGTAGTGGTGCAAACCTGTAATCCCAGCGCTTGAGAGGCTGAGGCTGGAGGATTGCCATGAGTTTGAGACCAGCTGGACTGCATAGTGAGTTAAAGCCCAGGCTGAACTATGTAGCAAGACCCTGTCTCACAAAACCATAAATAAATATCCAAAAGAACAGAATACTAAATCAAGATTTAAAAATCAACAGCTTGGCCAGGGATTTAGCTCAGTGGTGCTGCCACCTGCTGCGCAAGCACAAGGACCCGAGTTTGATCCCCAGTACCAAAAAAAAAAAATCAGTAGCTTTTCCATACACTAATAATGAACTAGCTAAGAAAGAAACCAGAAAAACAGGGCTGGGGATTTAGCTCAGTGGCACCATGCCTGTCTTCCAAGCACAAGGTCGTGAGTTTCATCCCTGCTACAAAAGAGAGAAAGAAAGAAAGAAAGAAAGAAAAGAGAAATAAAGGAACCAGGAAAACAATTCCATTCACAATAGCTTCAGAAAAAAACCAAAACAACTACAAATCAAAATAACCAAAAAAGTGAAAGACCTCTACAATGAAACTTTCAGAACACTAAAGAAATAGAATAAGACACTAGAAAATGGAAAAATCTTCCCTGTTCATGGATGGGCAGAATTAGCATTGTTAAAATGGCTTTATTACCAAAAGCAATCTGTGGATTCAGTGCAATCCCCATCAAAATTCCAGTAAGATTCTTCACAGAACTAGGAAAAAACAATCCTAAAATTTATATGGAAACACAAAAGACCCAGAATACCAAAAGCAGCCACAAGCCAAAAGAGCAACAATGGAAATATAACAACATCCAATTTGAAATCATACTACAAAGTCATAGCAACAAAAACAGCATGGTACTGGCACAAAAATGGACCAGTGGAATCAAACAGAGGACACAGAAACAAACCCACATGACTATGACTATCTGATTCTTGACAAAGCCAAAAACATATGTTGGCTACAAAAGCCTCCTTAACAAATGGTTCTGGACTTAAAAGGAAGATAGCTGGCATTAGGTGAACAGCAGAGAAACAGCCTCTCCAAGATTTGGTGTCCAGATGCTGGAATATAGCAATGTGAGAAAGAGGGAAGTGAGGATCTGAAGTGGATCTGAAGTGAGAATTGAAGCCCATGGGGAGAATGAAAGGAAAGACCTCAAAGCAGAAGGAGGTGGCAAGTGGCAGTTTCTCCTTGAGCCTTGACACACTTCATGGGAGGGGCAGCTCAAACCTGCAGACAAATGGAGACTACTGGCAACCCCAGAGGCCTCCACAGAGAAATGCACCAATGGAACAGAGCAGGGCACACAGGAGACTGCAGTTATTTGGGTTCAGACATCCCCTAGGAAAGAATGATTGGCTGGTAGCCATCTTGGAGAGAAGCCAACTGAGCTTCAAACTCAGAGGAGCTTCGGGGTGGCTCCATCTAGCAGCTCCTGGGGTCAGGGTGAGGCAGAACTGAGTACAAGTTGCCAGGAGGTGAAGAAGCCAAGATCAAGCTGGCAGAAGGCACATGGAGTGTTGCAGGCTGAACAAATCAGGTTCCAACCTCACAGCCAGAAACTAGCCTGAACTTCAGAGGAACTAAAGGTGCAGGCTTGCTGGGATTATCCACTACCCTGCCATAAGTCTACACCTGGCTTGCTGAGATTAATCAACATGGATCTGGGCTCTGTCTGCCCACTGTGTCTATCAGTGGCAGCAGAGACAAATCCTGAAATGAATATATTTTCTTCTTCTTTTTTTGTTTGTTTTTTTTCTTGATTGTTCTTGTTTTTATATGAGTGTGGACATTATTTCTAGTTTTTTGTTGTTCTGTTCTGGTTTTGTTTTTATTTCTTCTCTCTTTCCTGCCTGTCTTCTTTACCAGTTTCCAAAAGTTTGCATAATCTTCCTTTGTTCTCCAGCCTTGCTCCTAATCCTCTTCCTCTTTTTCTCTTTCTCTATCCCCCCCCACCAAGCCCTTTTAAATTTTCTCCTCTAAGGGTAAAATCACCATATTGAGGACATATTTACTGCATACGATTTTCTGGGTTGTTTTAGATTTTATTTTATTACCACAACATTGTTCATGTGGTTGGAAGTGACAAATTAATAGTTACCACAGTTAGTCATTTTCTAAACTGTGTGTGATGCTATTGTTGTTGCTGATTGTACTACTTTAGCCAAGGTGACAAAATTGTTCTCATCAGTTGTTCTTCCTGGTACATCAAGACTGAGATTGCCTAAGGGTCATAAACAATAGTATAGGCCATTGACCAAGAACCAAGGGCTAGGTCAAACAGGCAGCAAATTCTCATCCCCAATAAATTGAAGAGGTAAGATCTTGCAACAGGATCAAAACCCAAAAGTCAGCTACATCTGGAAGACATCTCTAAGTAATCATTTAAGGGTTTGAAATACTAGTAATAAAACTACTCACCATAAGCAATTTACAAGCATCAAGTCAAAAATTAAACTAAAAAAAAAAAAAAGAAAAGAAAAGAAGAAGGAGACACTTAAGGAAGATGCAACTCCAGACTTCCAGCTCACCAAAGACAAACCCAGGGGGCAATGAGGTGAAACAATTAAAAAGCCACCACCTGGACTCTCTGAAAGTGGTAACAGCAGAATAACAAGTAAATGAGGCTCTAGAAAAAATCAAATAAAAAATAATTTCTTAGATGATTACAGAGACGGTGACCACAGTGAAAGACAGTGACTCTAGAGCAGATACAGAATTTTTTTTAAATGAAGGTGTTTAGGAAAGTGATGGAAACCATGAATGTCCAACATAGGAAAGAAATGGAGTTCATGAAACAGATTCAAACAGATAGCCAAGAGATTAAAACTTCCATTGAAAGTATATGCAGGAGGGCCAGAGATTTAACTTAGTGGTTTCGTCGCCTGCTGTGGAAGCACAAGGACCCAAGTTCAATCTCCTGTACCAAAAAAAAAAAAAAAGAGAGAGAAAATATATGCAGCAGAATGATCCAATGTAAGGACTGAATATCAGATATAGAAGACAGGATTGTGGTTAGCAATCGTGAAAAGAAAGATTTCTTAAAAATAACAAGGGACCATGAAAAACCAATCCAACAGCTGCTAGATGATGCAAAGAAGAATAACATAAAATTGGAGTCAATGAAAAAGCAGCAGGTAGTGCAAATGGCATTAAAAAACCTATTTACAGAAGTAATGATAGAAAACTTCCCAAGCATGGAAAAAGAATTTGACGTACACATAAATGAGGCATGTAGAACTCCAATTAGCCATGGTAAAAAAAAAAAAAAACTACCTTAAGGCATATAATAGTCAAGATTCCAGCAATTCAACACAAGAACAGAATATTAAAGACTGTGAGAGAAAAGAACCATATCACCTGTAAAGGAAAGCCCATCAAAATCACAGTGGACTTCTCAACACAAACCCTTAAGTCAAGAAAAGCTTGGAGTGAAGTATTTCAAGCCCTAAAAGAAATCAATTTCCAACCCAGGTTGATGTACCCCACAAATCTATCTTTCAAAATTGATGGAGAGGGCTGGGGATTTAGCTCAGTGGTTCCACTGTCTGCCTCGAAAGCTAAGGACCTGAGTTCAATCCCTGGTACCAAAAACAAAAACAAAAATAAAAACAAACAAACAAAAATTGATGGAGAAATAAGACACTTCCATGACAAAGAACACCTGAAGAAATTCATGACCACAAAACCACCACTCCAAAATGTCCTGAAGGACATTATAAAAAGAGATAATGAGGACAACTCCATGAATCCCAACATACTGAATCTTCCAGGCAAGGAAAATAATTAAACAGTGGGAGACAAAAAGGGGGAACAAACAGCAGGAAAATAACATGACAAGGATAAGTCAATACATATCAGTTATAGCCATCAATGTAAATGGTCTCAATTCACCAAACAAAAGAAATAGACTGGGGCCAGGGATTTAGTTCAGTGATGATGCTGCCTGCCTTGCAAGCGCAAGGTCCCAAGTTCGATTCCTAGTACCAAAAAAAAAAAGAAAGAAAGAAATTGACTGGCAGAATGAATCAAGAAGCAAGATTCAACAATGTGCTGCATACAAGAAACACATTTAATTCAAAAACAAATTCACAGGGCTGGGGATTTAGCTCAGTGGCTCCACCACCTGCCTGGTAAGCACAAGGGCCAGAGTTCAATCCCCAGTACCAAAAAAAAAAAAGAAAGAAAGAAGTTACAAAAACAAATTCACAGACTGAAAGTCAAAGGATGGAAAACAATACTCCATGTAACAGGAACTCAGAAAAAAATGTGAATAGCTATTCTATTTGCAGACAAAGTGAAATTCAAGCCAAGACTGATTAAGAGAGACAAAGAAAGTCACTACATCCTTGTAAAGGGAACAATCCAAGAGGAAGAGATAACAATCATAAATATATATGGACCAAATACTAGTGCACCCAACTATGTAAAACAAATATTAGTGGACATGAAAAATCAAATAACCACTAATACAGTTGTAATGGGGAACTTCAATACCCCACTGTCTCAAATAGACAGATCAACTAGACAAAAAATTCAACAAAGAAATACAGAACTGAGCCAAATTTTTTAACAAAAGGACTTAGTAGATGTCTACAGAGTGTTCTACACCACAATCTCAAAATATACATCGTCCTCAGCTACACACAGGATGTTCTCCAAATAGATCAAATACTAGGTCATAGAACATGCTTGAGTGAATGCAAAGGAATTGAAATTATCTCATGCATATTATCAGAGCATAGGGCAGTGAAATTGGAAATCAAAGTGAAAAGAAACCACAAAAACTGTATAAACATATGGAAACCAAATAACACCCTCCTGAACAACCAAAGCATCACAGATGAAATTAAAGAAGAAATCAGACAGTTTCTAAAATTAAATGATAATGCTGATAAAACATACTTGAACTTATGGGATACAATGAAAACAGCCCTACAAGGCAAATTTATAGCAGTGAATTCCCATATCAGAAAAACAGAGTGAGCTCAAATAAACAACCTAATGTTGAACCTCGGGCTTCTAGAAAAAGAAGAGCAAGTCAAGCTCAAAGCTCATACAAGGGAGCAAATCATAAAGATCAGAGCAGAAATTTTTTTTTTTTTCAGAGCAGAAGTTAATGCATTGGAGACTAAGAAAACAATACAAAAAAATCAGGCCGGGGATTTGGCTCAGTGGATTCACTGCCTGCTGCACAAGCGTTAAGGACCCAAGTTCGATCTCCGGTACCAAAAAAAAAAGGCAAAAAAAATCAATGAATTGAAGAGTTGGTTCTTTGAAAGTTTAAATAAAATTGACAAACTCTTAGCCAACCTTATCAAAAAAAAAAAAAAAGAAAAAAGAAAAGACTCAAATTCATGTGGTTAGGAATGAAAAAGGTGAAACCACAACAGACCCTGAAGAAATCCAAAAGATCATCAATACTTATTGGAGAACTTGTATTCTAATAAGATGGAAAACACAGAAGAAATGAGCAGATTCCTAGATACATATGAATTACCAGAGCTGAATCAAGAAGATACAGCAGGAAAATAGATTTAAAAAATTCTAAATAAACCAACATCAGTCAATGAAATGGAAAATGTAATTAAAAACCTACTGACAAAGAAAAGCCCAGCCCCTGACAGATCCCTGTTGAATTCTACAAGAAATTTACAGAAGACCTAATGCTGCTACTTCTTAAACTCTTTAATGAAATTGGAAGGAATTATGTGTTAGTTACTTTTCTCTCAATGCTGAGACAAAATATCTTACACCCAAAATCAAAGGAGAAAGGGTTTATTTAGCCCAGAGTTTGTAGAGGTTTCAGCCCATAATTGGCTGGCTCCAAGGCAAGGTGGCACATGCTAGAGGGGCAACAGTTCATGGCTGTGGAAAACAGCAAACGCAACAAGGGAATTTAACAGTATCTTTCTCCCCTCCCCCCTTTGGTAACAGGGATTGAACTCAGAACCTTTTGCTTGCAAGGCAGGCATGGCACCACTGAGCTAAATCCCTGACCCCTCTTTCTATCCCTTTTATCTAATGCAGACTACTTAGGGTGGGTAGCACTCACACCCTTAATCCTAGTGCCCTTGAGCCTAGCATTGCTCTATGAATCAATCACATACTCTAGATTCAGCCACCTCTAAAAAAGCCCCATGTAAGACTTCATGAAGCTTTGGGTGGGGGGTGGGGCATCTAGACACAAACCACAACAGAAGAAATACTCCCAAATTCATTCCTGGAACCAAGCATTACCCTAATACCAAAATCAGAGAAGGATCCAACCAAAAAAGAGAACTACAGGCCAATCTCTCTAATGAATATAGATGCAAAAATCTTCAATAAGATACTGGCAAACAGAATGCAGCAAATTATCAAGAAGATTATACACCATGACTAAGTAGGATTCATCTCAGGGATGCAGGGATGGTTCAACATACACAAATCAATAAATATAATACCCCATATTAACAAAGCCATGGACAAAAAAACCATATGATCTTCTCAATAGATGCAGAAAAAGTATTTGACAAAGTCTAACACTCCTTCATGATTTAAAAAAAAACTCTACAGAAAATTAGAGTAGATGGTCTTTATCTCAATCTGATAAAAGCCATCTATGACAAACCAACAGCCATCATAATTTTGACTATTTAAATGGACAAAACCCCTGAAAGCATTCACTCTAAAATCAGGAACAAGACAAGGATGTCCACTCTCACAACCCTTATTCAATATAGTTGTGGAAACACTAGCCAGAGCAATTACACAAGAGAAAAAAATTAAAGGAATAAAGATAGGAAATGAAGAAATTAAATTATCATTATTTGTGGATGACATGATACTCACATAGAAGGCCCCAAAATCTACACCAAAAGACTTTTGGATTTAATAACCAAATTCAATAGCATAGCTGGATACAAAGTCTACACTCAAAAATCATTACCATTCCTTTACATAAATAACAAACTCCCTTGAGAGAAATTACGGAAACAACATCTTTCACAATAGCATCCAAAAAGATGAAACACCTAGGAATCAATTTAATGAAGGAAGTAAAAGACTTTTACATTGAAAACTATAGTACTCTGAAAAAGGAGATTGAAGTGGATATCAGAAAATTGAAAGATATACTCTGTTCTTAGGAAGAACCAATACAGTGAAAATGGCCATACTTTCAAAATTGTTATGCAAATTTAATGCAATCCCAATCAAAATACCAGTAGCATATCTCACAGAATTAGCAAAAACAATCCTAAAATTCATTTGGAACCTAGATGAGATCTAGAATAGCAAAAGCAATCCCAGACAACAAAGGCAAGGTGGGGGCATCACAATCCTCAACTTGAAATTTTACTACAAAGAGCTGTATATACTGTACTAAGCTGTGTGCACTGTGATTAAAAAAAAAACCCAGCATGGTACTGGCAAAAAAAAATATCAAGAATCAATGGAACAGATTAGAAGGTGAAGAAACAACTCCAAACATACTCAGCCACCTTAT
This sequence comes from Heterocephalus glaber, assembly GCF_053883595.1. Taxonomy (NCBI): domain Eukaryota; kingdom Metazoa; phylum Chordata; class Mammalia; order Rodentia; family Bathyergidae; genus Heterocephalus; species Heterocephalus glaber. Next base: position 15,120,017 of record NW_028258379.1, read on the forward strand.
CTTTTTTTCTGGTACTGGGGATCGACTCAGGACCTTGTGCTTGCAAGGCAGGAGAGGTTCCACTGAACTAAATCCCTGGCCCAAACCACCTTATCTTTGACAAAGGAGCCAAACACCTTCACTGTAAGAAAGCCTCTTTAATAACTGCTGTAGGAAAAACTGGCTTTCCACATGCTGAAGATTAAAACTAGACCCATATTTTTCACCAAGCACTAAACTAAAATTAAAATGGATTAAAGATCTAAATATTAAACAGAAACACTAAATCTGGTGGAAGATAGAATAGGTAGAACTCTTGAAGACATTGGTGTAGGCAAAGACTTTATGAACAAAGCCCTGATCACACAGGAAATATTACAAATAATCAACAACAGGCATCTCATCTTATTAAAAAGCTTTTGCATAGCAAAAGAAACCACTGACAGACTGAAAAGACAACCCACAGTGTGAGAAAAATTTTTTGCCAGCTGCTCCTCAGACCAAGGACTAATATCTAAAATATATAAGGAACTCAAAAAATCAGACCCCCAATTTAAAGACCCAATCCAAAAATGGGCATCTGAAATGAATAGACAGTTCTCAGATGAAGAAGTAGAAATGGCAAATAAATATATGAAAAAATGTTCAACATCACTGGTCATTTGAGAGATGCAAATTAAAACAATGCTGAGATGCCATCTTACTCCAGAAAGAATAGCTATTATCAAGAAATCAACCAATAATAAATGCTTGCTGGGCTGTGGGGAAAAAGGAACCCTTTTCTACTGTTGGTGGGGGTGTAGACTGGTGCAACCACAGTGGAAATCAGTGTGGAGATTCCTCAAAAAACTAAGACTAGAGGTTCCATTTCACTGAGCTATTCCCTTTTGGTATCTTCCAGGAAGAATTAAAAGCATGATAGCACAGTGATATATGCCCACCCATGTTTATAGCAGCACAATTTGTAATAGCTAAAGCTTGGAAACAGCCCAAATGTCCATCAACTGGTGATTGGATAAAGAAGATGTGGTGTTTTTTTATACAAGAGAGTACTATTCTGGCATAAAGAAGGATGAGCTTGAGACATTTTTAGCTAAATGGATACATCTTGAGACCATACTTTTAAGTGAAATGAATCAGACACACATGTTTAAATACTGCATTATTTCTCTAGTGTGAAAAACTGAAAGTGTAAACAAGGTCCAAAATGTATCATAAATACTGGGAAATGGGAAGAAAATGTTCAAAAGAGAAGGGGAACAACGGAGGGGGAAAGAGAAAGGAAGCGACAACGAAGAAAGAATAGAAGGAAAAAAATGGAACCAAAGCTTTTGTAAATAAGGAGTGGGAAAAAAAGGAAGAAGCAAGTTATATCATGTACAGGTTCAAATTCCCTGTGATGATTGCTATCATTACGTATATCTAAAATGTACCAATAAAAAATGTGAAAAAAAATAGTGCTGGGAAACCTGGATATCCATATGTAGAAGATTAAAACTAGATCCTCATCTCTCACCCTGTTCAAAATTCAATTCAAATGGATAAACGAACTAGGTTTAAAACCCAAAATTTTGAAAGTGCTAGAGGAAAATACAGGAGAAACATTTAAAATGAAGGCACAAATTATAATAGCAAGGATAAACAAATGGAACTACAAGTTAAAAAGTTTCTGCACGATCTCCAAGATGGCCGCGTGGGGAAGGAGGCGTCTGGGCCAGAGCAGCAGCAGCGGCAGCGCCTGAGAGAGGATGACCTTGTTGGCCACAGACTGCTACATAGTGCACAAGATCTACAACGGTGAGAATGCCCAGGACCAGTTTGAGTATGAGCTGGAGCAGGCCCTTCCAGCCCAGTACAAATACATTGTCATTGAGCCTACCTGAATCAGTGACGAGGCGTGGGCTGGATCACCGTGGGCAGCTGCCTGCATAAGAGGGCTGTGCTGGTGGGCACGCCTGCCTCTTCACCCATTAACACTGCCCCTAGATTATTTCCATGACATCTCCCTGCCCGCTGGCATGCTGAGCTTGGCCTGGTGCACCCTCTATGGGATCTCCTGGCAGTCTGACCCTCACTTCAAGTACCAAGTGGAGTATGATGCCTATAGAAAGAGACTGCATAACACGATAGCACTGGCCACCCTGGTGTACTGTGTAAAGAAGATTTGCGAACTCTATGCTGTATGACTCCAGTGAACAGGGAGGGGAACAGAACCACACAGCGTGCAAGAGACAAGAGGATGGAGGGGATTTTTTTTGCCACAGTAATACTTTTTGCTCTGTGAGGCAGCGGAGGCTGGGAAGGTGTTTGGATTAATATTTGTGTGATTTTTTTTTTTTTTTAAAGAACACAGATCATGGGTGTATCAAGGGTTTTTACAGCTTATTACAAAAATATGGATTTCCATAACCCCAGAGAAGGTTTGAGACTATGGGTGGTGGACTGTGGATAGAAACCAATGCTGCTGAGGAAGTGTAAATGCGCTTTGGGGGTCTTTAAGTATATTATTTAACGGTACCATTTGGAGCCAACCAGAGGCTATCAACCATTAAAATTATGAGAATTTCTTTAAAAACATTAAAAGTTTCTGCAAACAGCAAGGAAATGAACCAAGAGGAAGAGGAGGAGGAGGAGAGGGAGGTGGGGAGGAGGGGGGGAGCAACAGAAGGAAAAAGAGAAAATGGAAAAGTGGTGATTGATGGCAAAATTCAGTTTCTCCAAGATCGAAAATGCAGACACTGGAAAATAACAACTTGTCAAAGAAAAAAACCAAGCAGATCACCAGGAATTGGGAAAGAATTGACATGAAAAATTAGAAGCTACAGAGAAGTTAGAAAGACGGTCCACAAGGCAGAGAAAGGAAGGAAACAACTTTGACTCTCCAGCTCTTGCAACGTGAAGAGAGGAGAACCAGGCTCCAGAGAAGCAAGGTAAGCAGCCAGGGCTGGGAGATCCATGGAGAAATGGCAGTGGAGCCCACAGCCTTTGTGAACTGCAAAAACATTGCAGGGTTTTGCTCCAGGGAGACTCCTTCCACATGGTAAGCAATACCGGAGAGGGATTCAAGTGTGGCCACCTGCCACATTGCCAGAGAGTGCTTGATCAGATGCCATTTTGGGAAGAGATTGATCATTTAAATCAGGGGCTCAGAAAAACTATGGAACAGCTTCGTTTCAGGGCTCCCAGAGTGACTGGGTGAGAGACAGCCACAGGCGACTGCTGCGGACAGGAAAGATAGCCCCTAAGAAATGTATACTCAGGCCAGAACACTGGCCCCACCCCCACATTGAGAAGCCAGGCCTGGCTGAGTTGTGCTCAGAAACAGCTGGGTCTGAAAGTGTCTGCTGGCATTCAGTACTTGAATCCTTGTCCTGCTGCCTATATCCAGCACAAATCTGAGGTCTGATTGCCTTCCCTATCCACTGTGAGCAAAGACACATCTCAGGATGGACAGTACCACAGCCTGGGGTAAACAGAGGGGCCTTCGGCACAGGGGCACACCCCACAAACGCACAAGCCCTGAGATTAGGTGGACAAATCTGAAACAGATTTCCTGGACTCCAAACCTGTGGCTCCAGAAGGAAACCATTCATTCAAAAGTACAGAGGAAAACCTTTTTTCTTGGTGTTTGGACTTTGTTTTTCTTCTTTTTTTCTGTCTTCTTTTCCTTACTTCTTTTTTCCCTTTTTCTATTTTTATTCTCCATATTACTTTTTCTCTCCCCCTTTTCTATTATCTTCTATTTCTCATTGGGTTTTTTTCCCCGTTACCTTTTTCTAATTCTATAAATATCCTTCTACTCAATAATAGGATACTTGTCTCACTTTTCTCTCCTCCTTCTCATCACCCATTGTTTAATTTTTCAAATTTTTCTTTCTGCCATTTTCAATTCTCAATCTTCTGTGTCTTTAGTGGTATAAGCATTAGGCTTTATTAATCTATAGATAATTAGTTAGCTCTATGTTACTACTGTTGAATTCTTTTCTATCATTAGTGGAGGTACAGTTATCACATTTAGTAAATATTTGTTGCATATCAATATTTGGTTTGTCACTGGATTTATACTATAACTGTAGATTTCTTTCCTAAGGTTAAAGGTGGAACATTATTGGTTCTTATGATATATCAATATCTAGTTTTCTTAGACTGTGGCTGGTTTACTTAATCTTGCCAGGGTCCCAGCATTGTTGCTATTAGTAGGTTTTCTCTGAAGACCAATACCAAGATTACATTTGTGACATTAAATCTACTGTGGTCCATTCCCAGACAACTGGGTACTTGGCCAATTACACCACCACCTGCCCCATATATATATATTTTTTTTTGGTACCGGGGATCGAACTCAGGACCTTGCGCTTGCAAGGCAGGCACCGGAACCACTGAGCTAAATCCCCGGCCCCTCCAGCCCTATGTTAATAGAGGTGATCTGATCTGGGGGCTGAAGCAAAGGACTTTAGTTACCTCATCTTGAGTGCATCACTGAAAAGCAGACTAACTAAAGAGATCTCCATACTAGCAGCAAAGTATTTCCACTATGAACAACCACATACAAAAACAATGGAAACATGAGAAGACAAGACAACAAAATGTCCTCTAAAACTTCCAACTTCCTAACATCAATCCATGGGGCATTGAGAGGGGGGAAAGCACAAGTCATACAGCTGAATTTATTCAAAAGTGTAACAGAGGAGATTAAAAAACAGATTGATGAGATACTCAGCCAGGTCCACAGAAAATATAACTAATCAGATAATGGATGTAATAAATAGAACAATTAAAAAGCTCAGACTAATAAAAAGCTAGACAAGCTAGGGCTGGGGATTTAGCTCAGTGGTTTCACCGCCTGCCTCACAAGTGCAAGGACCCCAGTTCAATACCCAGTACCAAAAAAAAAAAAAAAAGAAAGAAAAGAAAAGGCTAGACAAGCTAAACAAAATAATACAAAACATGAATTCCCAGTTTAAAAAAACCTAGAGTCCATGAAAAGGTTTCCAAACAGAATTCAGGAAATTAAAAAAATTCAGGAGTGGGCCTGGGATTTAGCTCAGTGGTGCCGGTGCCTGCCTTGCAAGTGGATGGTCCCAAGTTCCATCCCCGGTACAATAAAAAAAAAAAAAATCTGGAAATTATATTGAAAGTTTGGGCAGCAGAAGTGACTAATGTAGGACAGAATGTCAGAATTAGAAGACAGGGATGCTTTCCAAGCCCAATTACACAGAGATACCTTAAAAGCAAGAAAACATGGCAAATTGATTCAACAGCTGCTAAGTGGCACAAAAAAGACTAAGATTAATTGGATTAAGTGAAAAATCAGAAGAGAGCGCAAAGGGCATAGAAAACCTGTTTACAGAAATAATATCAGAAAACTTTCCAAATATGGGGAAATAATTAAACACATAGAAAAGTGAGGCTTATAGGACCCCAAATAGCCATGATCAACAGAGAACCTCTCCATGTCACATCATAGTCAAAATACAAGAGGTTTGGAACAGGGATTTAGCTCAGTGGCACCCCATCTGCCTCCTAAGTGCAAGGTCCTGAGTTTGATCCTCAGTACCAAAAATAAAAAATAAAAAAATATTAAAAAATACAAGAAGTCCAATATAAGGACAGAATCTTTTTTTTTTTTGGTACCGGGGATTGAACTCAGGTCCTTGCACTTACGAGGCAGGTGGCGGAACCACTGAGCTAAATCCCAAGCCATAGATTCTTAAAAGCTGTTAAAGAAAACCAATGAAACACTTACAAAGGTAAACCCATTAGAATCATGCAGACTTTGACACACAAACTTTAAAGGCTAGGAGAGCTTGGAGTGAAGTGTTTTAAGCCCTAAAAGATAATAATTTCCAACCCAGACTTATATATCCTGCAAAACTTTCTTTCAAAATTGATGGAGAATTAAGGTATTTCCATGAGAAGGAGCACCTCAAGAAATTCATGAGCACCAAAGCAGCATTTCAAAAAATTCTCAAGGATATCCTAGAAAGAGACAATGAAACCAACAATGATGAAAAATCTAAGAGAATGAATTTATCAGGAAGATTGATCAGTGAAACATAAAGGGGGAGGAGGGAAATCAACAGAAAAATAATGCAATGACTGTTATGTCAGTACCTTTAAGTAATAACTCTTAATGTTAATGATCTCAACTCTCCAAAAGACACAGATGGGCAGAATGGATTAAGAAACAAAACAAGAGGGCTGGGGATTTAGCTCAGTGGTTTCGCCACCTGCTGTGCAAGCGCAAGAACACGAGTTTGATCCCCGGTACCAAAAAAAAAAATTACACAGATTAAAAATCAAAGGATGAAAAACAACATTCCATGCAATGAGACCTGGAAAAAAAGCAGGAGTAGCTATTGTAACTTCAGACAAAGTGGATTTCAAGCTAAAACCAAAAGAAGCGAAGAAGTTCACTACATACTGATTGAGATAACAATTATAAACGTATAACCACCAAATATTGGCAAGGTCAACTTTATTAAACAAAAACTACTGGACATTAAAAAAAAATTAGATAGGCCCAGAGATTTAGCTCAGTGTTTCCATTGCCTGCCTCGCAAGCACAAGGTCCCAAGTTCGATCCCTGGTACCAAAAAACAAACAAACAAACAAAATTAGATACAGAACAACACAATTATAGTGGGGGACCTCTATACCCACAAATAGACAGATCAACCAAACAAAAAAATCAACCAAAAAATGTCAGAATTGAACCAATTCTTTGAACAAATGGACTTAATAGATATCTACAGTGTTCCACTCAACAATGATAGAATACACATTTTCAGCAGCACACACATGGGAATTTCTCCAAAATAGAGCACATGCTAGACAATTAAGCATGCTTAAGCATGCAAAATAATTGAAGTTATTCCATGCATATTATCAGATTAGAGTGCAATGAAACTAGAAATCAATGGCAAAAGAACCACAAAAATTATGCAAGCACATGGAAATGGGTCACAGAAGAAATCAAGGAAGAAATGAGACAGTTCCCAGAATCAAATCACAAAGTCAATACAACATACCAGAACCTATAGGACACAATGAAACAATTATAAGAGGGAATTTTATAGCTGTGAATGTCCACATCAGAAAAAGAGTGAGCCCACATAAATAATCTAATGATGTATCTCAACATCCTAGAAAAACAAAAACAATACAAATCTAAAGCTAGTGAAAGGAGGAAAATTACAAAGATCAGAGTAGAAACTAATGAAATTAAGACTAAAAAACTAGAAAGAATCAATGAATCAGAGAGCTGATTCTTGGAAAGTATAAACAAAATAGACAAAGCCCTAGTTAATCTTGCCAAAAAGGGAAGGAAAAGACACAACTTAATACAATTAAAAATGAAAAGGGCAAAATCACAATAGACTCTGCCAAAACCCAGAAGATTATTAGTAACTACCTTGAGAACCTGCCCTCTAATAAAAGGAAGAATTTAGAAAAATTGATAGATTCCTTGATATATATGAACTACCAAAGCTGAACCAAGAAGTCATTAAAACCTTGAATAATCCAATATTGGGAATGAGATTGAAGTAATTAAAAAAAAATAAAACTAGCAACTAAGGAAATCCCAGGTCCTGGTAGATTCCCTCCTAAATTCTACAAGAATTTTAGGGAAGATCTAACACTGATACTCCTCAAACTCTATAATGAAATTTAAAGGGAAGGATTATTGCCAAAGCCATTCCTGGAAATTAGAATTACCCTGATTTCAATACCAGAAATGGATCCATTAAAAAAAGAGAACTACAGGGCTGAGGATTTAGCTCAGTGATTCCAGCGCCTGCCTCGAAAGCACAAGGTCTCAAGTTCGATCCCCGGTACCAAAAACAAAACAAAACAAAACAAAAAAATAAAAAAAGAGAGATACAGGCCTATCTCTTTAATGAACATTGATGTGAAAATTCTCAACAAGATACTGGCAAACAGGATGCAACAAATCATCAAAAAGGTCATACATTGTGACCAAGTAGGATTCATTCCAGGAATGTAGGGATGGTGCAACATGTATAAATCAATAAATGTACTAAATCATATAAACAGAAGCAAGTTCAAAAATCATATGATCATCTCAATCAATGCAGAAAGAGCCTTTGACAAAATCCAAAATCCATTCATGATAAAAACTCTGAAAACAGATATGGAAGGACCCTATTTTAGTCGGATAAAGTCATTTATGACAAACCAATGACATCACATTAAACATTACATTAAATGGGAAGAAGCTGAAAGCTTTCTCTCCAAAATAAGGAACAAAACAAGGATATCAACTATCACCACTGTCCAATACAGTTTTAGAAACACCAGCCAGAGCAATCAGGCAAGAGAGTGAAATAAAGGAAAAGAAGAAATCAAGTTATTATTTCCAGATGACATTATCTTCTACATAGAAGACCTCAATAATTCCACCAAAAGACTCCTAGAATTAATAATCAAATTCAGTAGTGTACAGGATACAAAGTCAACCCATAAAAATCAGTTATGCTCCTAAATACCAGTAATAAACTCACCAAGAAAGAAATTGGGGAAACAATACCTTTCACAATAGCATCAAGAAAAATTAAATACCTAGGAATTAACCTAACAAAGGAAGTGAAAGACCTCTATAATGAAAATTATGGTACTCTGAAAAAAGAGATCAAAGAGGACATCAGAAAATGGAAAGATACCCTCTAGATAAGAGGAGTCAATAGAGTCAAAATGGCCATATTTCCAAAGCAGATATCAAGCCCAATCAAAATACAATAGCATTCCTCATACAACTAGAGAAAACAATCTTAAAATTTATATGGAACAAGAAGAGACCTAGAGTAGCAAAAACAATCCTCAGAAACAAGAGCAATTCAGGAAGAATCGCAATTCAGGAAGAATCGCAATTCAGGAAGAATCACAATTCCAGACTTCAAGTTATACTACAGAGCTACAGTGATAGAAGAAGCATGGCATTGACAATAAAACAGAAATTTGAATCAATGGAACAGAATGAGAGATGCAGAAACAACACCGAGCAAACTCAGCTACCTAATCTTTGACAAAGAGGCCATTAACATGCTAGAAGAAAGACAGCCATTTTAACAAGTGGTGCTGGTAAAATTGGCTATCCATCTGCAGAAGATTGAATCTAGACCCCTATCTCTCATACTGTACTAAACTAAAATCAAAATGGATCAAAGATCTAAATATGCCAGGGATGTAGCTCATCAGTGCCCTGCCTGCCTGGCAAGTGCAAGGTCCTGAGTTTGATTCTCTGTACAAAAAAAACACAACTAAATATTAAAACAGAAATACTTAATCTCCTGGAAGATAAAATAGGTATAACTCTTTTTTTTTTTTTTTAGAACTCTTCTTTTTTTTTTTTTTTGGTACCAGGGATCAAACTCAGGTCCTTGCACTTGCGAGGCAGGTGGCGGAACCACTGAGCTAAATCCCAGGCTAGAACTCTTGACACAGGTATAGGCAAAGACTTTCTGAACAGAACCCCAGTTTCACAAGAGATAACACCAAGAATCAACAAATGGTAACATATCAAGTTAAAAATCTTCTGCACAGCAAAGGAAACCAACAGAGTGGAGACAACCTACAGAATGGGAAAAAAAATTTGCCAGCTATTCTTCAGACAGAGGATTGATATCAAGAATATACAGAGCTCAAAAATATTAGATCCTCCTAATAAAAGGCACAATCAAAAAATAGGCAACTGAAATGACACATAATTCTCATAAGAAGAAGTACAATTGGCCAATAAATACATGAAAAAATGTTCAACATCTTTGGCCATCAGAAAAATGCAAATTCAAGGGGAATGGGGGGAAAAAGAAGAAGCAAGATATATCATGTACAGATAGAAATTCCCTATGGTGAATATTACCATTAGCTAAAATGTACTAATAAATGTTTTGCTGAAAAATGCAAACTAGGGCCAGTGATTTAGCTCAGTGGTTTCGCCACCTGCTACGCAAGCACAAAGTCCCGAGTTCGATCCCTGGTACCAAAAAAAAAAAAAAGAAATGCAAACTCAAAAAAGACTTACTCCAGAAAGAATGGTGACCATCAAGAAATCAGATAACAACAAATGCTGGCAAAGCTGCAGGGGTAGAGGTTGGGAGGAGGAGCCCCCTACACTGTTGGTGGTAATATAAACTATTACAACCACTTTGGAAATTCCTCAAAACACTGAGATTAGAAATCCCATTTGACCTAGCTATTCTCCCTTTAGGTATCTTTCTGAAAGTTAAAGACATCATATTACAGTGATACATGCATACCCATATTTACACCAGCACAAATCACAATAGCTAAATCTTGGAAGGGGCCTATATGTGTCCATCAACAGGTGAATGGATAAAGAAATGTGGTATTTACATGCAATGGAGTACTACTCTGCCTTAAAGAAAGATAAAATTGAGTCATTTTTAGGAAAATGAATGCACTTTGAGACCATAACGTTAAGTGTAATAAATCAGACACACAAGCTTAAATATAGCATGTTTTATTTTATATGAGAAGCCTAAAGTATAAAAAAGAATAAAATAACAGAGAGATGATAGGAAGTAGGGAGATAGATCTTTTTCAAAGGGGAAGCCATTCAAGAGTTGGAGTGAGAGGGGAGGGAGAGGAGGAAAAGAGGAAGAAAAAAGGAATTAAGATGTGTTATTTAGATGTACTAACTCCTTACAAGAAATATAACAATTATGTGTTGCAAACATTACCAAAAAAAATGGAAGGAGATCAAGAGGTGGATGGAGGAGTGTCTTAGTTACTTTTCTTGTTGCTGAGACAAAATACCCAGCACCCAAAGTTAAACAAGGAAAGGTTTATTTTGGCTCACACTTTGTAGATGTTTCAGTCCATAGGCAGCTGGTTCCAAGGCAGGGTGGTGTGGCAGGAGAGGATCAAAGAGGAGAAATAGTTCATGGCAAGCAGGCAGGAGACAGCAAAGCAAGAAAGCAGCAGCAGCTTGCCTTTCTTTGATCCCTTCTAGGCCACCTGCCTTCTAGGTGGTACCACCCACACCCAGGGTAGGCCTTCCCATTATCCACACTCAGAACTATGGTAAACCAATCAGCGGAATAATTTAGTAATCACACATTCTTAATCCCAGCATCACACACCCTAGATACAGCCACCTCTGAAAAGCCTCACCTATGACTGCCTGAAGCTTTAGGAAGACATCCAGGGCCGGGGATTTAGCTCAGTGGTTTCGCCGCCTGCTGCGCAAGCACAAGGACCCGAGTTCGATCCCCGGTACCAAAAAAAAAAGGAGGACATTCAGATATAAGCCATAACAAGAGGGGAGGTAAGAAATGGAAAAAGGATGAAAAAAATTAAGATGTATTATGTACACTTATGAGGAGGCAGGAGGATTACTGCAAATTCAAGGCCAGCCTGAGCTACACAGTGAAACCCTCCAACAACCCCCTCCCCCAAAAATAGATGTATTATGTACATGTATCATTTATTGGAGACACACTCCAATAAACCATTCAATAATGGTCCATTCATGGGTGAAAGAAGACTATTTACAAGTAAGACAGGATGGGCAGACCCATTTATGGCTGAAAGGGATTTGCCCAGGTTTGCTGTTTTGGGAGAAGGAAAAAAGTAAATAAACCAGGCTTGTGTTCAGAGGCTGTGGTTTTTCTTTAAAGTACAATTTTAACGTTTCAATTTCATTGTCTTCTTTTCTTATCCAGTTCTCATTTGTCCTTTACTTCATCATGGTTATTGAATACTGGATAAGCTTCATCGACTAATTGCCTTATTTTGGTTTGTGGGCCAAAATGGGGTTTTTGGAACCTTTTCCTAATGTCTGGAGCTGCCTGACTAAATAAAATACTGTTTTAGGATAATCTGACCTTCTCTAGGCTCAGAGTCTAAATTAGTGTATTTACTGAGGGCCTCTTCAAGTAGAAAAAGCAACTGGATTCTCATTGGGGCCCTGACTAGTAGACCTGAGCTTATCATAGTTCACAGGTTTGGGCATCCCTTGTCACATACCAACTAAAATGGCCTAAACTTTTGCTTAGCTTCTCTGCTTTTTTTTGTACCAGGGATCGAACTCAGGATCTTGCGCTTGCAAGGCAGGCTATGGCACCACTGAGCTAAATCCTTGGCCTTGCCTCTTGTGTTATAATTTCACTCAGGCCCTTCCTGAGACCCAAATAATGCCATACTCGCCTAATTATCAGAGGGCGAAGCTGCAAAGGCTTCATCATTGGCCCACTTTGCAGCTTTTATAATCCTTTTCCTTTCTACCGCAGTGCAACAAGAGATGAGGGTGAGGGCCGAGGATTTAGCTCAGTGGTTCTGCCCGCCTGCCTCGTAAGCACAAGGTCCCGAGTTCAATTCCAGGTACCGAGAGAGAGAGAGAGTGAGAGAGAGTGGGAGAGAGAGAGAGAGAGGGAGATGAAGATGAACTGAACATCTCACCAGGTCAGACTGAAAGCCATTGTTAGAATTTGGAAACCATCAACAAACTTTTTAAGATCCTCAGAAAATCTACCCAATTTCTCCTTGCACAGTTGAATATCTGTAACTGAAAAAGGAACTACCACAAGGACTGTACCATCAGTACCTGCCACTTCTGGAAGTGGTAGAGCAGTGGCAGGCTTAGATATTGGGTTTCCTGAATCTAAGGCCCTATGGTAGTAGACTCAGACCTAGTATGGGGGTGATTCAGGAGATGGCCTGTATCTCCTGAGGGTGCTGACTGAGCAGGGTGCTAGGGAGGTAATCAGGAGGAGGAGCTGACAGGAGGGGGCCCTCAACATCAGCTCCTGAGAGATGACAACTTCTAGGGTACAGATCAGACCCTGGTAAAGGACCATAAAGGCTTGAATATAGGGCACCTCTACCGTTTGTCTTGCTCCTTACAGTACAGATATAAGTGAAACATGGTGTTTTATTTCAGGCTCCAAGGGGTGGCCATGTCTCATTTTCCCCAAGTGGATACATAGGCCATTTGTTACTACACAGGGATATAAGATGATTTCTTTGAAGGGTCTTAGTGTGGGACTCATCCTACTGGTTAAGAAGACATCTGAGCTGGGACTCAGGAGGAATTAGATGAGGTTGTTCCCATCTGTAGATAGGAGGGCCAAAAATTAGGATCTAGGTTTAGCCTCCCAGGGGTTTAACCTGGTCAGGCTGCACTTCCTTCCAGGAGTTTAACCTGGCATGGCATTTCCTTTAAAGCTATCAGGAGTTTAACCTAATAAGGCTGAATTCTTTGGGACTGGGTATCTCCAGCCCTAAGCGAGTACTGGTGCTACTTCCTTGGACCCATATACACACAACTCATCTTCTGGTTGAAGAGCCCATATCTTACTGGATATCTTACTGGCTGGATGTCCCTTAGCCAATTAAAAGGGAACAAGACTCATCCCTACAGAAAACTGTACACACTAGATTAAGCCATAAAACATACACATCTGGTGACAGAATCTCAAAAGTCAAGCACCATGTCCTTCTAAACAGCAGTATAAACTTAAAGCCACATTTATCACAATGAAGGCAAAACTAAGTAAAAAGAGAGCAAACCAATATCAGCAAGTAACCCCCAGAAGCAACAGCTCTTAGGCAGGGTTTCAGGACCCAGATTAGATGAGTCAGCTACAGCCCGCTCCATTCACTCACTGGCTCTAACGGAAGCAGCAATGAGAGCTTTAAACAGACAGATTTTTCTTCTTACAGGATAGTATGACACTGTACCTCTTAACCCTGTTTTTGAGTTATCCAGAACCAACAACTAGAGAACTGGGACACTGATACCTGAAAGCCTGAAAGGGGGTCAGAAAAGGAGAAGGAAAATTACTAAAACCTATGGGAAGGAAGCACTCCATATGAGTTCATGACCCATGGGGAGACACAAACACCTTTGGCACTAGACAAAGGCTGCCCAAGTTCAGGGCAAGCTATCAAGTACTCCACAGAGAAAAGCAACAGTTTGGATGAGCCAGGTCCATATCTTCTGGTCCCCTGCTGTGGACAGCTATGCCAAAACATTTGGCTGTCAGTGGCCTTTTCCCCCACTCCAGCGGCCTTTTCTCCTACTCTGCTCAGCTCATACCCATCTGCACTGACACATGCGCCATGGGCTCCAAGGTAGACTTTCCACATGTGGATCAACAATTGGATATAGGGCCGGGGATTCAGCTCAGTGGTGCTGCCACCTGCCTCGAAAGCGCAAGGTCCTGAGTTCGATCCCTGATACCAAAAACAAAACAAAACAAAACACCATTGAATATAAGGCCAACTGATCAGCAGGCCCCTTCCTATCCCCCTTAAGGACTGAAGTCTTTTGTTCCACAATCAGTTTTGGGTATTTTTGTCTCAGCAACGAGAGAAAAGTAACTAACATACAAGGTATTATCACATATCTTCAGGTCGGGGATTTAGCTCAGTGGTTCTGCCACCTGCCAGGTAGGTCTAAAATGATATAGCATTGTTATGGTTTAGATCTAAAATGGCCCCCAGAGCCTCTTGTGTTTGGAAGGTGATTGGATTATGGGTCGCTATAGCTGACGTGTTGATAGGAGCCAGGATCTGGTCACAAGAGGTGGTCACCGTGGGCTGGGCTGGAAGGGTGGATTTCCCTTCCTGGCTCCCTCCTTAACTTTCTGCTTCCTAGCCCCCATAACCTGAGCAGCTTTTCCTCCTCCAGATCCTCTGCCACTCTCTTCTTTGCAGCCAACTAAACATGGACTGAAACAAATCTTTCTTTAAATTGTAGGTATTGGGTATTATATTTTAGTGAAAAGAAAGTGTTCTAGACATCATTGTTTTAATTTGCATTTTCCTCATTGCTAATGATATTGTTCCTTTTTTTCACATTTGTTGGTTTTTTGTGTGTATATGTATGTGTGTGTGTGTGAAATGTTTATTTGTGCATGTTGCCTCCTGTTATTGTTTGAATGTGTTTCTTTTTTAAATTATTGTTTTAAAATTGAGGTCCAAGGATTTAGCTCAGTGGTTCTGCCACCTGCCTCTCAAGTGCAAGGACCTGAGTTCAATCCCTGGTACCAAAAATAATAATAATAATTTTATTAGTACATGTTTGCAGTACATAATGATTATGTTCATTGTAGGGAGTGAGTACATGTACATAACACATCTTTTTTTTTTGGTATCGGGGATCAAACTCAGGTCCTTGCGCTCGCGCAGCAGGCGGTGGAACCACTGAGCTAAATCCCCAGCCCAACACATCTTCATTTTTTTATTTCCCCTTTCCCTCTCCCACCTCGCTCCAGCTCTTGTTCGCCTTCCCACTTGTAAAAGGTCTTGCTCTTCATTTTCTGTTACCTATTTTGTATTTTTCCCTTTAAGGTACATGTGGTTGGAAGCTTGGTCCTTAGTGTAGTGACACTGGAAGGTGGTGAAGACTGTAAGAAATGAGACCTAGTGAGTGATCCTTAGGTCACTGAGTGGCTGTCCTTGGAAGAATTAAAATAGTTCTCATGAGCCCCATTTTCTTGTAAATGACAGTTTTGTTCTTCTTGCCATAGTTTCATTCTTATTTTGTTTAATGAGATGACCTCCAGTTCCATCCATTTTCTTCTAAATGACATAGTTTTTTTGTTGTTGTTTTTGGTGTTTTTGGTACCGGGGATTGAACTCAGGACCCTGTGCTTTCAAGGCAGGTGCCAGAACCACTGAGCTAGATCCCCGGCCCTAAATGACATAGTTTTGTTCTCCCAAGAAGGCTACTATAAAAGTAGAAAACCTGGTCCCACTCCTTCTCCTTGGCTTCCTGTTTCAAGATTTGATCTCTTCCTGCAGATGTGACAGTTGTGACAGCATTCACCTTTAAGGTATCACCAAAGGCCAAGTCCCCACTGCCTGCCTTCTTGCCTGACCTTGGACTTTTAACCTCAAGAACTGTGAGCTGAATTAAACATCTTTAAAAAATAAAGTTAGCTGCCGGGGATTTACCTCAGTGGTTTCACTGCCTGCTGTGCAAGCACAAAGACCCGAGTTCAATCCCTGGTACCAAAAAAAAAAAGTAAATAAAATAAATAAACAAAGTTATCCTGCCTCTGATGTTTCATTGTAGTAGCAGAAAGAGAACCAATAGTTCTAATTTCTTCTGAATTTCCATTTATAGGAATAAAACTATTTTATTTTTTTCTGAAATACATTTTTATATTTTACAATGTATATTTTCATATATCCAAATATTTGGGTCATATCTTCTCTTATATTCCCTCTCCCTCTCCTTATTCTCTTCTCTTGTCTACTACAGTCTCCGTTCTACTTTCATGTCATCTTTTTTAGATTCCACACATAAGAGAAAACATGATACTTACCTCAGTCTGGCTTTGCTTTTCTTTCTTCCTTCCTTCTTTCCTTCCTTTCTTTTTTTTTTCTTTTTTGGTACCAGGGATCAAACTCAGGACCTTTGCTTGTGAGGCAGGTGGCGGAACCACTGAGCTAAATCCCTGGCCCTATCTGGCTTATTTTCTTTCTTTTTTTTTGGTACTGGGGATCGAACTCAGGTCCTTGTGCTTGCGCAGCAGGCGGTGGAACCACTGAGCTAAATCCCCAGCCCTATCTGGCTTATTTTCTTGGGCTGGGGATTTAACTCAGTGGCACCATGCCTGCCTTGCAAGCGCAAGGTCCTGAGTTAGATCCCTGATACCAAAAAAAAAATCTTAACAAGGTGATCTTCAGTTTCATCCATTTTCTTTTAAATGACATAATCTTGTTCTTCACAGCTGAATTATACTCCATTGTGTATATATGCCACATTTTCTTTACCTATTCATCTGTTGATGGGCACCTAAACTGGTTCCATATATTAGCTATTGTGAATTGTGCTACAATAAACATGGGTATGCAGGCATCCCTATAATATGCTGACCTTCATTCTTTTGGTAAATACCAAGGAGTATATAACTCATGTGGTAATTCCATTTTTAGTTTTTTGAGGACCTGCCATACTGATTGCTATAGTGGTTGTACTAATTGAAGAGTTCCTTTCTCCCTGCACTCTGATCAGCACTTACTTTTTATTCTTGATGATGGCCATTCTGACCATTGAGAGGGAATGTCAATAAAGTCTGCATTTGCATTTCTCTAATGGCTAAAGATGTTTAATATTTTTTCATATTTTGACCTTTCGTACTTACTTTGAGATGTGTTTGTTCAATTTATATGCCCATTTATTGGTTGGGTCACTTGATTTTTGGTTTTTTTTTTTTTTTTTAGTTCTTTGTATACCTATCAGAATAGTAGTTGGCAAAGATTTTCTCCCATTCTTTGGGTTGTGTCTTTATTCCATTGGGTTTTTCTCTTTTCTTTTCTTTGACATGGTAGCTATTTTTACTCCTGCAATAATTATTAATTCTGAAAAGTTATAGATTAAATCTAACTTCTAAGTCCTTTCCCATTTAATAAATTTTTATCAGTACATGTTTTCAGTACATAATGACTACATTCATTTTAAGGAGTTGGTAATATATTTTAATTATTTTTACATCCCTCTTCCCCTTCATTCCCTCTCAGCTGCATTTTTCCCTACCCTCATTCTCACCTTTCCATCTCTTTTTTCTTTATTTCCTATTATCTATCTTTAATTTTACTCTTTATTTATATTTTGGGTTTCTCCTATAAGGGAAAAATGCAACATTTAAGCTTGTGTGTCTGATTTATTTCACTTAGCATTATGGTCTCAAGGTGATTTCATTTTTCTACAAATGACTCAAGATGTTCCTTCTTTACTGCACAGTAGTACTCCACTGTGTATAAACACCACATTTTCTTTATCCATTCACCTGTTGATGGACATACAGGCCACTTCCAAGATTTAGCTATTGTGAACTGTGCTGCTATAAACATGGGCATGCATGTATCACTGTAAAATGATGTCTTTACCTCTTCCAGAAAGATACCTACAAGGGGACTAGCTGGGTCAGATGGAATTTTTAGTTTCAGTGTTTAGAGGAATCTCATACTGATTTTCACTAGTTTACATTCATTCCCACAACTCCCAACCTCACAGCCTTCCCAACATTTGTTGTTATTTTCATGATAGCCATTCTTTCTGGAGTAAGATGGAATCTCAGTGTTGTTTAAATTTGCGTTTCTCTGATGGCCAAAGACATTGAACATCTTTTTCATTTATTTATTGGTCATTTGTATTTCTTCTGAGAAGTGTCTGCTCATTTCAGTTGATGTTATGTTTTGTGTATGTTTATGTTATGTCAGTTTATGTTATGTTTCAGTTGATGTTTTATGTTTTCAGTTATGTTTTGATTGGGTCTTTTATTTGAAGAGGGTCTAATATTTTTGAGTTTTTTATATATTCTAAATATTAGTCCTATGTCTGAGGAATAGCTGGCAAAATTTTTTTTCCCTTCTACAGGTTGTCTCTTTATTCTGTTGGTTTTCTTTTACTGTGCAGAAGCCTTTTCATTTGATATGATCCCATGTGTTGATTCTTGGTGTTGTCTCTTGTGCAGTTAGAGTTTTGTTCAGAAAGTCCTTGCCTGTGCCTATGTCTTCAAGAGTTTTACCTATTTTGTTTTACCACATATTAAGTATTTAATATTTAGATCTTTGATCCATTTTGATTTTAGTTTGATATATGGTGAGAAAAGGAGTCTAGATTCAATCTTCTGTACGTAGATAGCCAGTTTTCCTAGCACCATTTGTTAAACAGGCTGCCTTTCTTCCATGTTTTTGGCCCCTTTGTCAAAGACAGTTCCTGATTTTTAAATATATATATATGTATATATATATGTGTATATATATATATACATATATATGCATATGATCCATTTTGTGTTATGACTTTGCATCCTTGCTAAACACACTTGTTAGTTCTAGGTTTTATTGCCTTCTGTAAATAAGAGCAGTTTTCTTTCTATTCTGTATGCTTTTTGTTTCTTTTTCTTGCCTTATTGCAATGGTTAGGACTTTACATATGATGTTAAATAGGAGTACAGAGAGTAGGTACTTTTACCTTGTTTCTGATCTTCAGAGAAAGTAGTCTTTCACATAAAGTGTGATTTTACATATATAACTTTGTAGTTGCCTTTTATCAAGTTGAAGAAGTTCCTTTTTATTCCCAGTTTTCTGAGTTTATCTCGAAGAAACTTTGGATTTGGTCAACTAGTTTGCATCAACTATGATATGATCATGTGCTTTTAATTCTTAGATTGTTAATGTGATGTATTATATTGATTGATTTTCAAATACTGAACCACTTTGCACCCCAGGTTTAAATTTCCCTTTGTTATTATGTATTTTTCTTTTCCATATATTTCTAAGATTTAATAATTTGTTGCAGATTTTGGTTCATGGGTTGTCACTTGTAACAAAAGGATTAAAAATATGTGCTTAAAGATTCTACTTTGAGGAATCTATCTTAAGGAAACAGATTTTCTTTTACAGCCGGGGATTTAGCTCAGTGGTGCCATGCCTGCCTCGCAAGTGCCAAGGCCCTGAGTTCAATCCTCGGTAAGAATGTCACTCTTCCTTCACCCAAATCATTGAGTGAATGTTCAATAGAAGGGATCCAAAGATTTTCTATTATACACACTTTGGGTTCTGATAGACATGGATTTAAGTTTGAACTCTTCCTAACTGCATAAAATCAGGTCTGTTTCCCAATCTGTAAAATGGGGATAAGAGTGCCTCTTGCTGAGCTGTATTAGATGAAGCAATTCACACACAATGTCCAACACACAGTGAGCTTTAAGTAAACAGTAACTTATTACATTATATATACAGACTTCCCCAGCCTCTGCAGGAGGGCAAATCTGCCCAAATCAAAGTACTTCATCTTTGCTCCCTGATTAGCTTCTACTTTGAAGCTCCTTTTGGGTAGGAAGTCTCCTCATTCCTGATTCCTTTGTTTTCTATTACATGTGCTAGGCCGTGAGAATACAAAAGCAAAAAATATCCTCAGAGAGCTGAATCTATTAGAAAGATGTGCACAAACAGTACCATGCAACATAAAGACACTAGAATCCATTCTCTGCGGAGGTGCAGTGGTTTGTGAACGTCGCAGTCAGAGCTGTGTCAAGACTGCAGGCCGACAGAAGCTGCCGGGCTAGAAAGGAGGGCGGCAACTTCTACAATGTAATCTCGTTAGTGGTGTGGAAGCTAAGGGACTTGCTGTTCCCATAGCAACGGGACTACCTATCCATTCTAGCCAAACGAGTCCCTGGTGTTTAACGTCTGAGGGGGCCAGAGAAGGTCACTTCCGGTCCGCCTTCTGGAGGCGCGCGGAAGCTCGATTGGAACCGAAGGACCCGAGCTCCGCGTCTCTGATTGGCCCAGGCAGACGGAGGGGACGAACCTGCCCCTGCTCAAACTGGAATTTTTCTCGCGGAGCGGAAGTTGATCTCTCCTGCCCCGGAAGTATAACACTGCCGTCCTACAGGTGTGGGTTTTGCTGGTCTGCCGGCTGCTGTCAAGATGCCGGGAGCTTCGGCGAAAGGCTTCGAGTTGTCTGAGACAATCGAAAGCTTCGTGGAGACCCTGAAGCGGGGCGGCGGGCAGCGTAGCTCTGAGGACATGGCTCGGGAGACCCTAGGGCTGCTACGCCGGATCATCACTGACCACCGCTGGAGTAATGCTGGTGAGGCAGGCCAGGCTGCCTTCGCGTCCCCGTCCCCTTTTCATTCCCGACCCCAAGGCAAAAAGTCGCTCAGGACTTGTCGCGCACTGGCCCCGCTCGGCCCCTCTTTCTCCGGCTTTAGGGGAGCTGATGGAGTTGATCCGCAGAGAGGGCAGGAGGATGATGGCAGCACAGCCCTCCGAGACCACCGTGGGAAACATGGTGCGGAGAGTGCTCAAGATCATTCGCGAAGAGTATGGCAGGTCTGGCTCATGGCCTGGGCACCGGGTTGGACCTAGGGACGCTTTTTGCATGTTCCTTCTCCATGCTTGGAGCCTCTAGTGTTGCTGAAGAGCTCCTGTTACTTACCTGACCACAACTTCCCCCCACCTCACTCTGGGTCTTGTTGCCTCCATAGACTACATGGACGCAGCGATGAGAGCGATCAGCAGGAGTCCCTGCACAAACTCTTGACATCCGGAGGCCTGAGCGAGGATTTCAGCTTACATTATGCCCAGCTTCAGTCCAACATCATTGAGGCAATTAATGAGCTGCTGGTGGAGCTGGGTAAGAGATCTGATTACTGGGTGGTTCAGGTTTTGAAACCGAAGCCCCCAGAAGTTGTTTTTCAGCAGAAGTGGGAGCGATTACCAGTCCTCTGGTTCCCAGCAGTTTGTCTTCCATGCTGATTAGGAATGGGTGGAACAGGTAGCAGGACTAAAGTGACCTTCTCTATCCGTACAAACTCTCCATAGACTGTTGATCCACTGTGGCAACCAGAGGTTCATTTTCATTGTAAAGAAAACGAACTCTAAAAACACACTTGACAATGCCTCCTTCACTAAACTTCTTTAATTTTTATACACACATATATCCTAGCTTCATCCTCATCTTTGTGACCCAAGACAGATGTTCATTACAGGCAGAGTTCCTCAGGGGATGAAGAAGCTAGGTTCTATCTGTGCCCCAAACTACAGCTTCTAAACCCTGCCCCCATTTTTCTTCTCCTCTCAGATTGAGGCGTTGTGGCCAATTTGTAGGAAGAGTTGCTTTAGGGGAAATCTGTTTAGCTCACAGTCAGCACTTTAGGATTTCCCCAGATTGCTGTTTCTTTCATGAATTCGTTTTCTTCAGGAGCTATTTAAGAAGCTGGTAGAGTGGCAGGAAGATAGTTGATGGGCAGGGCTGCTGATGCAAAAGAGGTGTAGCTTGAGAATTTGAGAAGTAGAAGATCTCAGAGGAATGGGGCTTTTAAGAAATTGTGACGTTTCACTTTAAGCTTATTATCCCTTGGTACCAAGGTCTGCCAGAGAGGCAGTATATGTGAAGGGCAGAAACCCTTTCCATGCTACTGTCACATCTCTGCACTATAGCATCGCAGCTTCATATTTTCCTTGCAAAACTGTTCTTGCAGAAGGCACAACGGAGAACATTGCAGCTCAGGCTCTGGAGCACATCCACTCCAACGAGGTGATCATGACCATTGGGTTTTCGAGAACAGTAGAGGCCTTCCTTAAAGAGGCTGCCCGAAAGAGGAAATTCCATGTTATTGTGGCAGAGTGTGCTCCTTTCTGCCAGGTATGGGGACTGTTGGAGTTGTTAAGAAAAATCAAAAATGAAGAGGGGAATGGATGGGGTCTATGCCAACTTTGAAATGATAGGGAAGACATTGAGACATTAAAAAGATATACCATTAAGGGTCAAGTTGTTCATCCAGTGAGCATCTTAAAGCTCACTGGTTTAAGAAAGATGGGTGAACTGCTGGGTCTAAAGAGGGAAATATTAGTTCTTTTAGGAATCAAAATAGAGTATATATTACTTTGAGGATGACTAGTGCTTGTTCTGATCTCACTCAATCCTTAATTAAATGATAGTTCTCAACAAACAAATATGTAAGGATGCAGGATGTTGTAAAATAATGAGCCAGAACCTATCTTGTTAGCTATGCTTGATTACGCAAGCAAGTTGTATTTCCAGTTTTGTGGGCACTCTAGTGCTGCTGCAGAGTAATATATATTTATTAGCTTCCCCTGGGCTTTGCTGCAACTCACCAGAAAATACTAATCCTAGCCAGAAAAATGAGTTATGTGTTAGAAATTGTGTGCTAGATATGTCTGTGTCACAGAATTTCCCCAGATCCAGCTATATTTGAAAGCTCTTTTCACTGTCTGTCACTTTCTCTCCCAGCAATAGCCTTTCCCTCCTATTGCAGGGTCATGAAATGGCTGTCAATTTATCCAAAGCTGGAATTGAAACAACTGTCATGACTGATGCTGCTATTTTTGCTGTTATGTCGAGAGTCAACAAGGTAGGTATTTTTAGAGTCAATGTGTTGAGTTTGTGAAGATTATACTGAAAAAAATACTTATTTTTTCCCCTCTTAAAATGTTCACAGTAAGAGAAGAAAGTTTCTAGTACCTTTTGAAACTCCATACTTATGCTTTTAACATCTATTACCGAGCCAAGTGTGTGGCACACACCTGTAATCCCAGCACTTGGGAGGCTGAGGCAGGAGAATCACAAGTTTGAGGCCAGCCTAGGATACATAGTGAGTTCAAGGATAGCCTGAACTACATAGTGAGGCCTTGTCTCACAAAAATAAAAAATCAAATCAAATCTATTACCAAATTTTTTCACTCTTTATGTTTATCACTGTTTCTCACTAGCATTGAAGCCAAGCTAAAAGTTGCAGATGCCGGGGATTAGTCAAAGAGCTTGGCCATGGTGGGTGATAAATGAAAACAGCTCTTGGCTGCTCTGGAGGTACAGCATAGAGATTTCCAGCAAGGTGAAATGCAGTAGGAATTGCAGTTTCCTGTCACATGCTACTGTCATTCTTTCCTTGGGGAGGCAGGAATCTATAGTACTGAATCTTTGATCCCTTTCCCTCTGTTAGTCTGTGGTCCCTCAGGATGTCCAGGCGGAGGCCTGAGCATTCAGCCTCTTGTGGCCAGCTGCCCTTGTAATCCCTGACTCCCAGGATGGCTCACATTTTTCTTCCTGTCCCAAAGGTGATCATCGGCACAAAGACCATCCTGGCCAATGGTGCCCTGAGAGCTGTGACAGGAACTCACACACTGGCGCTGGCAGCGAAGCACCATTCCACCCCACTCATCGTCTGTGCACCCATGTTTAAGCTTTCCCCACAGGTAGGTCTGTGGCTCTGTCTCTACCAGTTAGGCGGCAGAGAAGGGAGCAAGGCCCTGTGTGCACGGTTGCCAGCACCCGCATTGCCCCAGCTGTTTTCTGAAAATGCTAAACAGGTTGAAACTAGGATCATAGGATCAGTTTTATTTGTCTTGTCATAAGGTCTGTCCTCTGTGGCCTAAATACAAGCAGTTGCTAAGTGAAGAGCTGTTTTATCAGTGATAGAAGCTATTTGCTTTGCATACAGTCTATTTATTGGTCTGTGTATTTTTTAATTAAGGTGAAAGTCATATAACATAATTAGCCATTTTAAAATGTACAATTTAGTGGAATTTAGTACATTCACTGCATGTGTAACCACCACTTTCTAGCTTCAAAACTTTTTGTCATCCCAGAAAAATACCCTGTACCTGTTAAGTAATCTCCCCCTTTTCTCATCTCATAGTAACGGTGAAGCTGCTATCTCTATGGATTGGCCAATTTGGGATCTTTTAATATAAAGGAATCATACAATATGTGACATTTTGTGTCTGACTTTCACTTAGCAGAACATTTTCAGGATTCATCCATATTGTAACGTGTCAGAATTTCTTTTCTTTTTAAGGTTGAATAATGTTCCACTGTGTTAGTATGCCAGAGTTTACCTATTTATTTGTTGACATTTGGGTTGGTTTCACCTTTTGGCTTTTGTGAATAATGCTGCTTTAAGCATTTGTGTGTAAATTTTTTTTCTGGGTGGATGTAGATTTTGAATTCTCCTGGGTACTTTTCTAGGAGTGGAATTTTTAAGCATCTTTTTTTTTTCTTTTCTAGTTCCCCAATGAAGAAGATTCATTTCACAAGTTTGTAGCTCCTGAAGAAGTTCTCCCTTTTACAGAAGGTACAGGTGTGTGTGTGTGTGTGTGTGTGTGTTGTCTTCTGTTTTGGTTTTCAATAAGATTGAATGCTGTCAGGTTGTGTTTTTTAAAAATCATACTTCTTGAGAGCACTGTTTGCATTAGCAGCTTCTAGAATTCTAGTGTTTGGGGAGCTGCACTAGGCCATGCTAATTTGTTCTAAGACTAGTATGTGTTAACTGAGTTGTTGGAGGCCCATGGTGGGTTGGTCGCCCAGCATTGACCGGGTTTGGCTTTGTACCTTGTTTAAAATACAGGCCACAACCAAGTAGGGAAGAAGGACCTATTTTCAGTCGCTGTAGGGAGTCATGTTGATGACTTGGCTGCCAAAGGAAGCAGGCTCTGAAATGTTACTACTTGTAAAACTTGCGTTATCCTGGACATACTCATGTGTTGAGGTCCTTTTCTCTGGCTGCTTCTGAAGGCAGCAGCTCTGCTCCTGCCTCCTTAGCAGTTAAGCTGGCCTCTTAGTACCCACTATAGCCAGACATGGGCAGTATGACAGTGAACAGAGCAGATAAGGCCCTGTTCCCCAGAGATTACATTTTATTGCAGGTACAGACAGGATGTCAGGTCCTGGGATGTTTTAGGAAGAAAACAAGTAAGGGTGATGTGCTAGAAAGTGGCCAAGAAGGTCCTGAGTTCTGTCCCCAGTACTGCAAAAAAAAAAAAGAAAAAAGAAAAAAAAAGTGCCCGAGTGACTGCCTAAGAATGGGGGAGGGTCTTAGTGAGAGGACATTGCAGCTGAGTCCTGAATGAACAGAACCCACCAGCGAAGATTGGGGATGAGTTTGCCAGGCACTGGTGCAAAGGCTGAAAGGGACACATCCACTGCCAGCTGGAAAAAAGATGGCCATGTGGCTGGAGAGTAATGAACATAAAGGAGAGTCACATAAATTATAGTTAGTGTGGTGATGCAGTGGGGCCAGATCTTAAAGGTTGCAGTCTGAAGTTTGAATCTTATTCAGGTGCTATGCAAAGGCATTGCAGGATCATAATCTGGGAGTCATCTCCTCTAGTTTGTGTTTTGCCACAGCTCTCCTTCCTGGGTAGCGAATATGCCTGCATTATTGAACCTACTCCATGCGTTACTCAGTTATTAGAGGAGCATCCTCAGCTTCATCTTTAGCATGTGTGATTGCCTTTCAGGAGATATTCTAGAAAAGGTCAGCGTTCACTGCCCTGTATTTGACTACGTGCCCCCAGAGCTCATTACCCTCTTTATCTCCAACATTGGTGGGAACGCACCTTCTTACATCTACCGCCTGATGAGTGAGCTCTATCACCCTGATGATCACGTCCTGTGACTACCACTCATCCTAAGCAGAACGTGCTCAGGCAGACAGACCCGAGAGGAAACTCAGTGCTGCGGCTGCAGTGTGTACTCCCAGCAGTGGGGGAGTGGACAGAGTCAACCTAAAACAACTTGCTGTGACTTCCTGCCGTCTCAGTCATCCCATCACAAGGCTTGCATCCAGGGCTGTTTCTTGCCTTTCAAGTCTTAACAGAGCAGCCAGGCTGAACCTATTGATTTTGGAGCCTCTTGGTGACCTGGATGCATCTGTTTCAGAAACTTCAACTTTCTGGTCACTGGTGTGTTAAGCATAACACTGACTACCTTGCTGGTATACAGGTTTTTACTCAGAAGTGGCTCCCACACCTTTTCCTAGGCTGTGCCAATAAAAGCTACTGGAAGGTTGCTGAGTTTATTTATTGTCCTGAGCTCTCATTGAACTGAAATAGCAGCAGCAGAGCTGCTTTTGTGTGTTTTCTTGAGGGAAAAGTCTAAAACATAGAAGTGCAAATGAAAGTATTTACAGTTTCCTTTTATAATTTACTGGAACTGGCCCCAACTTGTTAGTCACCTAAGGTGGTATTTCTGAGACCTCTGACCATCAGTCACCTAAAATGACACCCTCTGATCTCAGGGGTGCCTTGGGAGTCTTTAACACTCTACAAGAACCTTCTCGTTTCCTGTTAATAGGACTGTAAACTGGTATAACGTTCTAAAAGGCAATTTGGAACTTACCCTTCTAGAATTATTTATACAAGCACACAAAGAAATATACAGGAATATTCAATGTAGTAGTTATAGTGTCATGATCTAAGTGTTTAGCAATAAAGGAAAGTTTAAATAAGTTGTGACATTTACACTCCAGAACATTATATGTACAGTGCAGTAAAGGTTTCAAAAGAAAGGTGTGAGAGGGCCAGGGATTTAGCTCAGTGGCACCTTGCCTGCCTCAAAGCACAAGGTCCTGAGTTTGATCCCTGGTACCAAAAAAAAAAAAGGTGTGAGAGCAGTCTAGATTGAAAACATTTTGACTGGTCTATCCAGCATTTCACTTAAATGAGTTAGTAATATTTTTAATTCTGGAGAGTGCATATTTTAAAAATTTAGATTTCTCAAAAACTCAGATTTGTCAACTCCTGTTCTACATTTCCAAGTGGCAGGAGTTAGCTGCAGCTGGTTAGCGCCTGATTCTATTAGATGGAAAATCTCTAGAAAACTAACTTGTAAATGCTATCTGCTTAAGCCTTCTATAACTGCTAAGCTGTAGGCAGCTAGCTCTGTTGTTACCCTTTAAAGGGAATAAAGCTGGGCATGGTGACACATGCCTATAATCTCAGCACTCTGGGAGGCTGAGGCAGAAGGACTAGGTTTAAGTCCAGTCTGGGCAAGTTAGTGACTTAGCAAGTTGCCTCAAACTAAAAAACTTAAAAAAAAAAAAAAAGAAAAAGAAAAAGAAAAAAACTTTTTTAAAAGGGCTGGGTATGTAGCTCAGTGCAAAGGCCCTTGGTTCAATCTCCCGTACCAAAAAAAAAGGAGGGGATATATTTGTAAGAAAGCCATTTTATATTCTGATAGTTAAAAAGAGGTTGGGAAAAAAGCTGCAAAACAGTTTTTCATACCATGACCCTTAGTCGATTAAAAGAAAATTATATATATGTTCATGCATAGGGAAGAAGTCTAACAGAAAAACTCCAGGCTGGAGGTCTTATTTAGTGTTTATATATTGTTTCTACTTTAGTTTTTAACAAAAAAGTCTCCCTGGGTGATCCGTTTATGAACTAGTGGCTAAGTAGAAGACCCCCTGGGGCACAAGTCACAAGCTGGCCTCCTACCTGATGTGGCAGTGTCTGAGTGGAAGATCCTGCACCTCTGACAAATCCAACCAAAAGGATTGGAAGAGGTGTTTGACAGCCACACTTCGATCAGGGCTCATCACAAGAAGGTTATGAGGGAAAGGCCTCACTCTGATACCTGTTTGAGATAGGTGTCTACCTTGGGCTTCCCGTCTTCCTGAAGGGAAAAACAGGACCCAAGCAGTGTGACTCAGAAGAGCCTGACTCACTTGGGCTTCAGCCTGTTAATTACTTCTTAAAGCATCTAAGACCCCAGGCTCTCAGTGAAGTGGCTTATGGCTACCGATTATGAGCAATTGTCTCCTCTAAAGGCAGCAATTCCGACAGCAATTCACTCAGGGACAATTGTGTGGTTTGGAGGAAGGGCAGCAGTGAGTCAAGGAATTTAAATCTGTTCCTGGCACCAGAAATGCTTTGATACTGTCCTTTGTGCATCTTCATCTCTGTATCTAAAATTAGCACTAACATCCTTCCCAGGCATGACAGACATGAAGGTTAGAAGGGGAGCCACTGGCTCTTTGGGCCAACTCTTCCAGTTGCCTGGAACAGAAAGGCGGGAATGCATACTCTCGGATCTTTGTGACCTCATTTAAGTAAACCCCACAAAGCCTACTTTTTCCTGTTGGAGGAGGGGCAAATGTTGGAAAGAGGAAAGGTGGCCTGAACAGGGTGATGCGGGAGTTCCATGTCAACTCACTCATCTCCCACCCTCACCTTGTCCGCAGAACCTCGGGAAAAACTTGTAGTTTGGAGAGAATTAACACAAGCAGGATTCCATGGATGCAAAAGTCTTCCTGAGGGCCGGGGATTTAGCTCAGTGGTTCTGCCGCCTGCCTCACAAGCACAAGGACCCAAGTTCGATCCCCAGTACCAAAAAAAAAAAAAAACTAACTGTCACTGTTTGGGCTGGGGCTTTAGCTCAGTGGTTTCGCCGCCTGCTGTGCAAGTGCAAGGACCTGAGTTTGATCCCCGGTACCAAAAAAAAAAAGTCTTCCTGAGTATGCTAAATAAACCAAGTTAGATAACTGAACAAAGTTTCTAAAGATGCTTTTTCCCACGGTTTCTATCTTCCAAGTTGGGCGGAGGGCAGGAAAGACAGTTCTTGGAACTTGAATAAGGAACAGAAATTCCTAATTTAGCCTCAGAAGAGAAGTTTTTGAAAAATACTCTACCAAGAAAAACTAAGTGTAAAATGATACCTCAAAGAAATGTCGGTACCCATAGGATTATAAGCTTCCCAGATGTGCTTCAAAAACGTTTCTCAAAGCAGTCTTCTGCATAAGCTCTCAGGTTAGCTAAGGCTGCCCACCACACGGTTCCACTTTTAAGCTGTGTGGCTCTGAAATACTGCATACATAGAACCAGAACCTGGTGCAGCAGGACTGCCTGGCCTGGGTAGCACACAGTGGTAATGTTCATCAGCAGTGAGACAGGCGACTGTACATAGAGGTCCACGTGGTCCACCTGTCCATGCAAACACTCCTGAGATGTGCACCTTACTGACACGAACTGTTCTGTAGTGAGGTTTAGATGTTTTATATCTGGCCTACTTTTCTTTTAATTATCTGTGTATTTTTGTGGTGCTGGGTGATTAGAGGCAGGGGGAGTGCTCTACCCTGAGTTACATCCCCGTCTTTTACCAAACTGTCCAGGGTACTGTGCAATCCCTAAGCAATCACTGTTATTTATATTTTCCTTTTTATTTATTTTTTATTTTTTTGGTACCGAGGATTGAACTTGGGACCTTGCACTTGTGAGGCAGGTGCTGGAACCACTGAGCTAAATCCCTGGCTGCAGTCACTGTTATTAAAGTGCTGTAGCCCAACCAGAGGAGGGTGGCCTTTGAGCGGGGACTGCAAGACGCTTCTATAAAATACTGTGCCCAGAGAAGGAGCCTTTCAGCACTTTTTTCAGGTACATTACTTATAGTGAGAGGAGAAAGCTGAGTAGTGGTAAAGAAACAAACACTTGACAAGATCCCTCAAATTTGTAATTTATATATAAAATCCTGCGTTAAAAGAGGTAATGCAATGTTGAATAAAGATAAACTATTAAGAGGAGTAGCTGACTTCAAACCAGTGTTTGTTTGTTTTGGATCATCACTGGACATTCCTTGTTTTTTTTTCTTTTGAGACAGGATCTTGCTATGTAGTTCAGGCTGGGCTTGAATTCATGATGTATCCCAGGCTGGCCTCGAACTCTCTGTGATCATCTTGCCTCAGGCTCTGGGATAACAGGCGTGGGCCACCACACCCAGGTCTGGACATTCCTTGCTTTTGAAGTAATAGGGCAAGTTGTATGGCTCACACAGCAATCTGGTCAAATCTCTTCTTCAGCCTGGTGCTCTTGGCTTGCTCATGGAGTGGGTCCATGAATTCAGCAGGTAGGAGACTTGGATCCCCTGGCTTTGATCAGGCCACCTGAACTGCACCAGAGGTGTCTATGAGATTGAGTACTCTGGGTGAAAAGGACCCAAGGGTTAGAAAAATCATAAAGCCACAGGACAGCCTCTTTTTTTATTTCCCCCACAACTGAGGCAATACTGTAGAAGGGACTCAACTACACATTTACTGAATGATGAGGCAATAAGTAAATACAGAGGTGGAAGGAAGAAGGAAGGTTATTTTACTATAGGTTATTCAGAATTTTTGTTTCTGAGACTTCTTTTCCTCTCCTCTGGCTCCACCTTTTCACTGTCTCATTGCTGATGAACCAGGTCAGCTGAGAAAGGGCAGGAAATAGAGTGGGACAAGCCAGGTGTGGCACATGCCTATAATCCCAGCATTCTGGGAGGCTGAGGCAGGAGGGCCACAAATTGAAGCCCAGCCTAGGCGATTTAGTGACACTCTCTCTGGAAAATTAAGGTTAAAAAAAAAAGGCTGAGAATGAAGTTTAGTGTGAAGGCCCCGGTTCAATCATGGGAACCACAAGAAAAGAAAGGAAAGAAATACCTGGCAAACATGCCAGCCTGCACTCTGTGAGACTGCTTTAGTTATGGACTTTGATGGAATGGGGGGACTTCGGGTGGAAACACGCAGTGAGTGCTGGTTTCTTCCCATTTGGATGTGCCGGGCCGGGGGCAGCTGGAACTGTGCTGTTCTCTCTCTGCCTGGCTTTCTCAGTGGCACCCCAGCCCCATGTCTAGTACTTGGCCTCGAGCCCCAGCCTGCTCTGGCTTGGTTTTTCAACCACCTGTGCTGCTCAGGACCCAGGTCTTCCTTTGCCCCACAGAACATGTGCTGGAAACTCACTGCTCACCGAGCTTCGGACTGCAGTTATGGTCCCAGCCCTGGAGCCGCTCACATTTCAGCCTCCATACTAGTGCCTGTCTTAATTCTCATAATAGAACTGTTTGCTCCTCTCATCTCCATACAGTTGGCTGTGACTTAGCAGTCCCTGAACCTGAGGGAAGTTACCGTATTCTATCCTACAGCCTCTTAAAGGTGGAAGCAGCGTTGTATGTGGACCTTTATTTCTCAATGAATTTTGATGTTACTGAAAAAGGAACTCTCAGGAATGGCTACATTTCACGTCACATCTCTCAAGTTTTACTCTGAAGTTACTAGTGCCTCTACTAGCCAGGATCTAATAAAGGTGAACCACTAAATTTACAAACTAATGAATTCCTAATAAATTAAAAATACATTATATGGGGACCAGCGATTTAGCTCAGTGGTTCCGCCGCCTGCCTCGAAAGCGCAAGGTCCTGAGTTTGATCCCTGGTACCGAAAAAAAAAAGTGATGAGAACTAGAAATAATGAGTACAGGGCTGGAGGTGTAGCTCATGGTAAAGCACACACTTAGCATTCATGGAATTCTGGGTTCAACCCCCCGCACCCCCCCCCCACACACAAAAGAAAAGGAAAAAATAGTGTATACAAAGCCACGAATAGATAGAAATTCCCAATACATGCCAGTTATTTATTTTTGTTACTGAAGTCAGAAACCTGAGTACCACTCTTCGCTTTATCACTTACTTGCTATATGATCTCAAATCACTTAATATTCTGCCTTAGTTTCCCCTTTATAAAGTGGGAAGAAGAATACTTTTTCTTATGTGCTGTCAAGAAATTGAAATGTTGGGGATATAGGTCAGTGCTAGACTGCCTACCTAGTATGTGTGAGACCCTAGGTTCCATCCAGTACTGAAAAAGAAAAAAAATTCAAATAAGGTATATGATAAGCTACTTTATAAAGTTTTCAAATAAGGTATATGATAAGCTACTTTTTAAAGTTTCTTGGCATGGTGGCGAACATTTGTAATCCCAGCACTGTGGCAGCACTGAGGCAGCAAGTTGGCAAGTCTGAGCCCCATCTGGGCAACTTATCGAAACCCTGTCTCAAAAATACCACCCCACCCACCCAGTACCAGGGATTGAATTCAGGACTTTGTGCTTCCCAGGCAGGCGGGGCACCACTGAGCCACATCCCTGGCCCTCAAAATACTTTTTTAAAATAGGGGCATGTGGGCTGAGGATGTGGCTCAGCAGCACAGCTCCTGCCTGGCAAGTGCAAGGCCTTGAGTTTGATTCCTGGTAAAAAAAAAGGGGAGGGCATTTAGCTCAGTGTAAAGGCTCTGGTTCTATCCCCCATACTGGGGGGGAAAAACAGAGAGAGAGAGAGAGAGAGAGAGAGGAGCTTAAAGTACCATATACCATGTTGGTGTCAATAATTACTATTATGTATTATAACATTAAATGTAAGTTGAAATGTATCTTTGTTCTTATAACACTTGTGAAAATAAAACAAAAGAAAGTTCTAACAGGCAATAAAGTAATCTATCAGATATTTTTGGCTAATAGGTTGGTTTATGCTGATGCATGCTACTGAATTTATAAATTATTAAAATGGGGTAATTATAATACATTGCTTGAGTCAGGCTAACAGGAACACTGGTTACATAATTTGCGAACTTTTTCTAATCCTCTGCTGCTCTCAGAAAAACGAAGTAGTTTGGGATTACAAATAGCAAAACCTTTTTAAAATTCCACCCCATCATTCTAATAAGAGGTATGGTAACACTTTTTGAAACCCCACAAATTGGTCTGTTCTGAAAAGATTTTTCAATTCCTGGGACAGGTTTCTCCCATGTGGCTCCTGAGAGTGAGGGTGAGGCCTAAGGCCATGGCTTCTGACAGCCTTGCAGAGCCCCTGAAAACACCCTCCTTTCTAGGGTCACAGCTCCTAGTGTATGAAAACTCTATCATAGAAGGATGAAGCCATGTTCAGGGTTCCAATTACATAACTCTACAAAGATCCCTGAGAAGGGGTGAAAGCTTCCCTACACCTTCCTGAGGCCCGTGCTCAAGAAGGTGATGGTTTCAGGCCAGGGAGTTAGCTCAGTGGTGCTGTGCCAGCCTTGCAAGCTCAAGATCCTGAGTTTGATTCCCAGTACTGCAAAAAAAAAAAAAGAAGGTGATGCTTCCATTACTAAGACTCAGTCCAGGGCTGAGCATACATTTGTTTTCTGTATTTAAAAATGAGGGGAAAAAATAAAAAATAAAACAAGGGAAACTTTTTTTTTTGGTACCAGGGATCGAACTCGGGAGCTTGCACTTGTGAGGCAGGCGGCAGAACCGCTGAGCTATATCCTTGGCACGAGGGAAACTATTTTATTATCTAAAGGCCAATTTGAACAGGCTGGTCAAGAAATACTGAAGTGAAAATGCTCATCGAAACATTTCACTAAGTGTATAGTATATATTGTTGGTGTTGTAATAAATGCTGTTCCCCTCCTCTATACTTAGTCAATTGGGTCCTATTAACCACAAATCAAGTTATCTGAAAAGGTAAGATACAGATTAAGAATGGCATAGCAAGCATTTGTAGAAAGGTCAGTCTTGGCTCCAGGTCAAATTATAAGGCTACTATATAGGCATACTGTAATAAAATCAAGATACAATTTGAAAGGGACCAAAAGAATCCCTGTTTAAAAAAAAAAAAATTGAACATCATGTCTTGTTAGGTTGAAAGAATAAATGCTGCTATTTTGATATGACGATTCCTTTCACATAAACACTTTAGAAAGTAAAAAATAAAATCATTTATTTTTTTAAAGCTCATTGTTATGTTTACTGGTTTAGGATATTCAGGATATGAACATGAGTCTCTAAGTTTTTGAAAAGCAATAAAAGAAACTAGCAAAAAAAACCAAAACAGGAAACTGGACATTTTCTCTATTTTATCTTTGCCTGTGTTTCCCTTTATCAATAAAGGGAAAGGAGAGCCTAATGGAGAAACATCGAGGGCTGTTGAGGAAAGCAGAGTAGCTCTTGGGGTTCAGCACCAACTCAATTATATAATCACAAATTCAGAGGCTGGAAAAAAGGGCCACAACCAAACCACAACCTTCAAACATAAACCAACCTGGCCAGGGATTTAGCTCAGTGGTTCCGCCGCCTGCCTCACAAGCGCAAGGTCCTGAGTTCGATCGCGGTACCAAAAAAAAAAAAAAAAATAAGCCAACCCATCAATCAGACAATTAATCATTAAATGTTATCACTAAATAAATTACAAAAGGCAGACATTATATGGCAATGTCCTGTACCCATGGCTGCAAATGAATGAACTGTCTTCAGGCTTGAATCCCATCTGGCTGCTCAGGTAGAGGGGCCATCTACTCAGAAAGACTGCCGTAAAGGACTTTGCTCCAGACAGAGCCAACTCAGCCAACGTGATGTGGCTACTGCTGCTTGTGCTCTTTGCTCAGGGGCGATAGTTAGCATCCTGTAATCCCTTTGGTTCCTTATAGATCAGTGTCTGTTCTCACGGCCGCTCACAAGGAGGCATGGATTGCTGCAGGCTCTGCTTCATATCACAGCTTTCTGCTTTTCCAAAGAGATGCCAAGCCTGGGCCATTTTGCGAAGTTTAGCAAGGTTAGGTTTAGTCTAAAGGAAGAAAGAGAGTAACTCCAATTAGCAATATGAAAAGCCAGGGGCCAGGGATTTAGCTCACTGGTTCCGCCACCTGCCTCTCAAGCACAAGGTCCCAAGTTCCATCCCTGGTACCAAAAAACAAATAAACAAAATACCTGGGGACTTAGCTCAGTGGTTATGGCACCTGCCTCACAAGCGCAAGTATTCTAAGCATAGCTGTTCAAATCTGTTTAGACTTCTTATTTCTGGACTCAGAAGAGATCCCAGAGTTCCTCAGGCTTAGTGGGAATGTAAACTTTAAATCCAGAATCTCATCTCTTCACCAGTGGAGACAGAACTTTTATATTTTTGCCAGGTCAGAGTTTTTAACAGCGTAAAGTTAACTAGACGAGTCAGGAAACATTAGCACCTGAAAACTCCATGTAAGAAAAGCCATTATAGCCTTTAGCAGGAAAGAGAAAAGATTTTGGATGTCAGCAATGTGGACACTACTATTATGTGTTCATGGGTCTGTTCCTTTTTTTTCTTTTTACTTTTTTTTTTCATGTTCTGTTTCATTTAAGATTGTAACAAGGATAGAAAATGTTCTTAATTTAAACCACTCTGTGCCTTTATTGCATTATTCATATTATGGTTCGTGAGTTGCTGAGGAATCAGGGCCACAGCAGAATGTGAGCTCTTCCCCTAAGCTTGGTTTCCTGCCTGATGATCTTCAAACCACAGCTCAAGAGATCCTTCCAGATAACTAGATACACTCATAACTAGATACGCTCACCAGGACAGCGTTTCTAGCACATACTCCCAAGAAACTGGATGTTTAGGCTGTATTTCATCAACACTGAATTTGCTGTGCTTCTAGCAGCTTTCTCTCCCTCCAGGAAGAATTTCTGTATCTTGTTTTGTTTTGTTTTTGGTACCGGGGATCGAACTCGGGTCCTTGCGCTGGCGCAGCAGGCAGTGAAACTACTGAGCTAAATCCCTGGCCAAGAATTTCTGTATCTTAACAAACTTAGAGCCAGCAGGCAACAGTTATATAGCATACATCAGTCTGTACCTATGTTAAGGTTAAAAATACAAAGTCGTCGTGTGGATAATCTGACACTTTAGTCTAAACTCCATTTTGAATATGAGCTGGAAGACCAAAATCAGTAGGCTTTAAATGAAATCTCCAGTGCATGTTTTCCAAAACTCATATTTTGGGGAAGATTAAGACAGATTACATCAGGATAGCAGAAGATAAACTATGTTTCTTCCTGCTCCTGTCAGTCACCAGTGTACCTGTTTCTCCTGCTCCAAGTGGTCTAGGTCGGCTAACGGCAGCATAGAGGGTCTCCCATGAGCACACTGGAAAGGCAGCTGGCACCAGGACAGAGCTTCAATAAGGCGATAGCTCTCCTCAGGGCTCAGGTGATCATTAAACTTAATAGCCCCTATACACAAGAGAGAAACCAGAAGGCTATGGTGCACATGGTGAGAAACCAGTGCTGATCCAGGGTGAGGGCCAAATATCTGAGAGAAGTAACATATTTCTTAGGCTTCTTTAATCTGGCTGTAATACTGCTTCAAACTGGTACTTATGGCCAAGAATAAAAGTAAGACTTTAGGACCAATCTTCTGTCTCTTGGCTTTATGGATCATTTGTCTTTCTGGTCACTGTAAAAGGTGTTCGTTCCTTCCTTGTTAGAATCTTGCTTTCAAGGTTTTCCTCAGAAGGCAAGAGCAGTGTACGCATTTACTTACTTATTGGTCTGTGAAGTTGAAGTTACCGCCTGTATATGGATTGTCCCATAGCAGTCTCTGATTTTTTCCCTTATAGTGCCCATTTTATTTCTCTTTTTTCTAATTTCCATAATAATCTTCCTAATTTAAACTCTCATATTGTTAGAATTTGCTTTTATTCCTACATTAATTCACTCAGTCAACAAATATTTCTTAAGCATAAACTTTGTATTAGGAGCTCTGCCAGGCAGTGAATGAAACAGATGCTTTACCCTTATAAAGCTTATGGTCTAATAGTTGAGACAGACATTAAATAATTATATATCATGAAGACCTTTGTAGGCCATGGTAAAGCACAACATTTTTATACTAAGAGCAATAGCTCATTGCCATATTTTAGTTGAAAGAATGACGTGCTCAGAGGGATGTCCCAAGGAGATTCCTGTGGATGCTAATGGCTTTGATCAGGAGCCAGAATGGGTGTGAGGAACAAAGTAAGAGGATTCAGTATCCCGAGGACAAGGAAGTAACACTAGAGGCAGATGGAACAGAGATTTAGAATACAGTTTGAGGATAGCAAAGATGAAATTTGGTGATGCAGTAGCTATGTGGAGTAAAGATAGGATAAACGGGCAAAAGACGTGAGGGTATCTGCAGGAGACAGACTAAGGATGGACCATGGTTACCAAGCTGGCAAAGATAGGTGAAGAGAGATTACTGGAGATGGATGAAATGGGGGGCTGTTAGTGGACTGGAGACCCACTGTCCTTAATGATAGTTGCAGGGGATTCCATAGCTGTCATGATTCCAAAAGTAAGTTCCTCCTATACCATTTTCTATAATTTATCATATTCTCCTTCTAAGAACACCCAATGACTATAATGCCTTCTGTATCAGATGTAAAGGTCTTGCTGTAACTTTCTGGGCTTTTGTTCTTTCTTGCCAGCCTAATTTCTGGGTACTCTTTGCTGCTCCTCATGTTAGGGATTTATTTCTGCCTCTGTGTCTGCACAGGCAGCTTCCTCTCCCCATGGTGAACTCCCCGTTCGGTGCCTGAACACATCACCCTCGGCCCATTCTGAACTTGGCTACAAGGACATCTCTTCTAGGCATCTCTCTTCTGCTCACGTACATCAGTCTGCACTGCAATGAGTATAGGCGCTGTGCTTTGTGAAAGTAATTCTTTGGGCTTCAGTTTTATGAGTATTCAGTTTCTTGATCTAAATCATACTTTTCAAGGGGCAAGCAGAAATGTGCCTTTTCCCTCTTTCATAATCACTATAGCACTGCCAGCATTCAGTACATGGAGGACTCAACAGCTGGCCATGGAGTCTCTTACCATGGCAAGCTTGGGAGGCCAGCACCTTCTGGACTGTCAGCGGCAATGTCCCTTGGATGCCTCCTGTGGTCTGGAGCAGCTACATTAACAAGAGAAGAGAACAGGACAATATATACAAGTCTTCTGTGTATAGTACCTCTGTGTGAACCCCAAGATAAGAGAAAAGCTTACCTCCACTTGTTCCCGAATAAATTCCTACAAGGCAAAAAAGGAAAATAGGAGGCATTAGTCTACTGTTATGTTTTATTGGCTTTTGATAGTTTACAAAATATCCTAATTTTCTTCTCTAAGATACACCTCCTAAAGGAGTGAGCCCTAGCAGTACAACACTTAGATACAAATTTATTTGTTTAAGCCTGTTTATATTCTCTTAACCAGAACAAGTTTAATATTACAGACAAACTGAGAATAAATTTACAAAAATCATCAACACAACTGTGCACATAGTCACTTAAATATTATAAACATTAAGTGAATAGTCATTTCCCATAGGCTTTTTGGGACAACTCCCTTTAGGTCAAAAAGCTTATTTTATGAAGCATTTTGTTGAGAAGTTTCTTCTCCCTTGTATATCTCTGTCCCTGATTTGACCTTTTCAATAGTTATATCCTAGTAGATACTATTATTGACAAAAGAACTTTAAAGCCAATGCTATTTAGTGCTACCAATATTTAACCTCTGGATGTACAAAGCAAAGTTTGAAATATGCCACATTTAACTACCTCTTTATAAATCACAAGGTGATTTTCACCCCCCTTCTTTTCCTTTCTTTCTCTCTTCCCTCCTTCCTTCCCATCCCCTTTCTCCTGTCCCTCTCCTCCCGCCCTCCCTCCCTCCTTCCTTCCTTTGCTGCAGTACTTGGTACTAAACTAGAGCCTTCACTTAAAATAATTTTTTTATTTTGAGACAGGGTCTTGCTAAGTCATTAAGATGCCCAGGCTGGGTTGGAACGTGCAGTCTTCCTGACTCAGCCTCCCAGAAGGCTGGGATTATAGGCAGGTGCCACAATGCCCAGCTGGGGTGATTTTCTTTTTAAAGTCAGACTTGGAAAATTCTTCTTTCTATATACTCTAGTCTGTATGCCTGCAAATGAGCATAGTTATTAAGAGCTAGGTGGTAGATACTATCTTATATCTATTTCAGAAGCCACATATTTTTCCAAACCAACATAAATAGAAAGATGTCTCATAATACCTGACCCACTAACAAAACTTAGTGTGGACAGAAATCAAAGCTAACGTCTTTGCTATTGTGGGACTGTAAAACATCAGTTTGTAAGCCTGGTGAGGGGAAGAAAGGTCTCATTCTCAGTCCATTTTTTATTTCAGGAGTTCAATTAATGCTATGTAATTTAAATAATGTTAAAAAGGCCCATTCATCAGGCTGCAGTATAGAACATTAAAGAAGTATGTACTACTCTCTGTACTGCATTAAAGTACCTCTTCGAAATACCAAACTGTTCCAGCTTCTTCCAGAATCAACAAAATCTCTCCTGATCAGCCCGACTTAACGTGATCAAGATTTTCTGAAACTGAAAGCTTTGTTTCAATTCGAGGTAAACTCCTTAATGGTAGTCTTTGAAGTAACTTCAGGAACAGTTTTTATTTTAATTTTCTGGTTAAATTTTTAGGGATTAAATTGCAATAAAAGATTCAGAAAGATCCTATCTTTTGGGTTTAAGACAACTTGGAGCACAAGTCTTAGAAGAAATAAGCTCAGTGGGGAGTAAGGAGCTCTGCTGAAGCCGAAGCAAAGGTTGCCAGATTAAAAGGCAAGTTTGGAAAGGGTAAAATCAAGGTAATCTAAAAGCTGGCACTGTTAACTTCTTGCTCTTCAATTTCTTCTCATTCTTTGCCTACATATATGCTCAAATCTTTTCCAACTTAAACAAAAATCCTTCCTCAGCCTCTGTCATGCCCCACACTTCTGGACCATGCTTAATCCTTCTGTTGGAAAGAGCAGCCGGCTTGGCCTCAGCCCTCTCCTTTTGCTCACTCCTGACCCACTGCACCCTTCTGCTGACTTCGTGCCCAGGAAATGATCCCACAAGACAACCTTTGTCCTCATAGGAGCCAAACCCAACTTCTCGGGCTTGCTTTATTGCCACTGTTGACTGTTTGCTTCTTGCTTACAACTGCCCTTGGTTTTGGCAATATTGCCTTTCCCTAGATTTCTTCCTTTCTTGCATATTTTCCATCATCCTTACAGTTTCCCCTTTTCAGCAGTCACTTTCCAGACTTTTGCCAAAACATATACACTCTGAATGCTGGGGTCATGCAGACTGCACATTTTGCTCTCTCCCTTTTTCTTTTCTTGGTACCAGAGATCGAACTCAGGACCTTGAGCTTGCAACGCAGGCGGTGGAACCACTGAGCTAAATCCCCAGCCCTCCCTTTTTTACTCTTTATATTCTTCCGGAATAAGCTTACTCCCTCTAGCCTTCTCCAGTTTCTGCTATTATTAAAATGTAAATGTTGGGCCAGGGATTTAGCTCAGTGGTTCCGGTGCCTGCCTCGCAAGCGCAAGGTCCCGAGTTCGATCCCCGGTCCAAAAAAAAGTAAATGCTGTTAACTCTTGAATTGATGACATGCAGCCCAGATTTCTCTTCCAGGTGCTAGATCTGTAGATCTGTCTGTCTGTTAGACATCACCATCTGAAGGGACACTGTATCTACAATGAAATTTTCATTTACCTCCTTGCCAGGTGTGCTTCTCCTCTATCATCCTTCTCTACAAATGGCACTGTCCTTCTTTCATCTAGTTAAAACCCTCAAAACCACTGTTATAAACCTTTTCTCCTTTATTCTTTTCATATTATTTTGCTCACCAGGTCTTCTTGATTCTACTTCCCAAATCAGTTCTCGATATTATCCTCCTCTGCATTCCCACCACTAGTGACCCTATAAAAATCCTCATCTTTTCATATCTGAACCAATGCAAAAGGCTTTGTAGTGCTCACCTTGCCTCAAATCTTTCCCAGATCAACCTATCCCCTGACTTATCTACTACGTCTATCTTCTGATTTTTTTATTTGGATATTACTAAAGTAATTCAGATTTCTAGACAAATGGTAGACTGAGTTGATGTGCATTTGCTTGTGCTCCAAATAGGGGTAGAGAGAAAGATGGAATAGAAACCATAAGAAAACAGAACTGACAGATAAAACTTCTGGAAATGAAAAACATACCCATCAAAATAAAAACTCAGTGTGTAAGTTAAAGTTATCATTAAAAAGCAGATGAGAGGGCTGGAGATGTAGCACAGTGGCGCTGTGCCTGCCTGGCAAGCACAAGGTCCTGAGTTCAATCCCTGATACCAAAAAAAAAAAGAAAAGCAGATGAGAGAGGAAGGAGGCATAAAAAGAATTAAGATGTGTCATGTACATATACCAACTCCCTGTGATGAATGTAATCACCATGTACTGCAAACATGTACTAAAAAAAATAAAAATTAAAAAAATAAAAAGCAGATGAAGAAAGACTCTAGTTTACTGGAAAAGAAATGAAGGAAATTTCCCATAATGTACCCTAGAGAGCATAAGAATCACAGAGAATAGAAAAATAAGGTACAATAGACATCTTATGGGATGGACTTCCAGGGGAAGAAAGAATGGGGAAGAAGGAAGGTTTGAAATGATGATGGCTGTACCCTTTACAACTGAGGACACACGATGAACCCCATGAAGCAAATGAAAATGAATCTAGAAAACTTTAGAACACCAAAGACAAAAAAACAATCTTAAAAGCAGCCAGAAAGAAAATCAGATTAGAGTAGTGATAGACTGGGAATGGACTTCAGTGGCAGAAACAGAAAGTCAAAAGTAATGGGATTATTTTAAAAATGCTGAGGGATAACTGGCAGTGTGGAATTCTGCTTTTAACTAGATAGTCATTAAAATGTGAAGGCAAAATAAACTATTTCCAAAGACAATTTACCATTCATGGACTCTTCATAAAAGAATTTTAAGAGATTTACTCCCGTAAAAAAAAAACTGAGGTCAGAAAGAATAAGTATGATGCAAGAGGCAACAGTGAACAGACTCTGGTAAACATTTTGATCAAATAACTGTTGGCTCTGAAATTAATGACCATTGAGTGACTAAAAACAAGGTGGAGTTAAATACTGAACAACATGGAAGACTAACGGGAAATGATGGGAAATAAAGAGCTCATAGGTTTTTAAACAGCTTAGGAATAGGATAGAGAATCAATCTGTCTCTAAACTTTGCTAAGTATGCATGTTAAAATTCAAGCCTAGTACTTTAAATGACACAAATGGAGTATATAATTTCTAAATCAGTAGAGGAGGGCTGGGGATTTAGCTCAGTGGTTTCGATGCCTGCTGCACAAGCGCAAGGACCTGAGTTCGATCCCCGGTACTAAAAATAAAAATAAAAATAAATTAGTAGAGGAAAAAAAGAAATAAAGTGTAATGGAAAACAAGAATGAGGGAAGGCGGGCCGGGGATTTAGCTCAGTGGTTTTGCTGCCTGCTGCACAAGCGCAAGGACCCGAGTTCAATCCCTGGTACCAAAAAAAAAAAAGAATGGGGGAGGGAAACAAAAACAAAATAAATTATATTTTAAAAACTGAAATAGCCATGTGCGGTTACACACACCTATGATCCCAGCAATTGGGAGGCTGAGGCAGGACAATTGCCACTAGTTCGAGGCCAGCCTGGGCTACACAGTGAGTTCAAAGCCAGCTTGAACAACATAGCAAGACCCTGTCTCAAAGGAAGAAAAAATTTAATAATGGTCCTAACACCTCTGATGCTACATCCCAGTAGCAGCTTTCCAAAGCATTGAGTAATACACTGAAAATTCTCTTTTTATTTTTTCCAGTATTGGGGTTTGAACCCAGGCCTTCATTCATGCTAGGCAAATGGTCTATTACTAAGCTTCACCCCTAGCCCTTTTTTAAAAAAAGATTTTAAAATATTTGTTTATTTATTTAGTTTTGAGTCAGGGTCTTGCTTATGAAGTTCAGGCTGGCCTTGAACTCTTGATGATCCTCCTGCTTCAGCCTGCCAAGTATGTGCCACTGCACCTGGGTAAATTTTTATTTTATTTATTTATTTCTGTGGTACTGGGAATTAAACCCAGGTTCTTTGCAC
The DNA here is from genome assembly GCF_053883595.1 of Heterocephalus glaber. Taxonomy (NCBI): domain Eukaryota; kingdom Metazoa; phylum Chordata; class Mammalia; order Rodentia; family Bathyergidae; genus Heterocephalus; species Heterocephalus glaber. Next base: position 15,162,811 of record NW_028258379.1, read on the forward strand.
TGAGCTAGATCCTGAATCCTTTTTAATTCTTTTGAGACAGGGTCTTGCTAAGTTGCTTAGTTGCTCAGGCTAGGCTCAAACTTCCAATCCTCCTGCCTTAGCCTCCCAAAAGTGCTAGGATCACACTTGGCACCAACATGTATCTTTTTTTTTTTTGTGGTACTGGGGATTGAATTCAGGACCTTGTGCTTGCAAGGCAGGTTCAGTGTCATTGAGCTAAATTCCTGGCCTCCAACATGTATCTTAATTGGAGCTGTATCTATTGATAGTTCCTCATAAATAGGACCTGCTTCAAGTCTCTGGTATGGGCTCCACTGAAGAAAGACTTTCTCTATTTTTCTATATTTGGCAGATCCTTACCTTTCTGTTATGGCTTGTGTCTAGATGTGCCCCCAAAGGCTCATGTGCTCATAGGTGGCCTTTTGGGAGGCTGGATTACTGTACTGTATTATCTAAATGTCCTTCCTCCTCACCTAGAGCTAATTCATCTTTAAATTTCTAGCAGCTCACACACTGTGGGTAAATAACACAAATGCACATTGAATAAAGATGAATGAAAATCTCTAGACAAAATGTGAGGTTATTATTACTCAGCAATCTCATGGACATAAGAAACTATGTCTCACCTCCACAATACTCTTGGTTACAGTAGATCTTCCTCTTCGAAGTTCATTGGCTTCTCTTTCTACAAAACAGAGTGGTACTTTCCCCACAAGGACCAGAGAATCACTAGTGTCCGGAAAGGTAAATTCAAGGCCCAGATCTTCCAGATTTTTGTGGTAACACCTGAGGAGATAAGCTCAAATGTAAAACTATTACTTCACCCATATTTCACTACTAGTTCCAAATACTTAATAGATTCTCAAAAGCTAACACAAACTTTAAAAGTTGTATTTTTTTTTCACCTATATGTATGTGTTTGAGATTTTATTATCTGTCTTTTTTGGATTACAGTAGTTCCCCTTGTACATGACTTCACTATCCAAGATTTCAGTTACTGTAGTCAACCATGATCCAAAGATATTCAATTCCAGAAATAAATAATTCATTAACAAAAGTTTTTTAGGTGCTGGGGACTGAACCCAGGGGCCTGTGTATGCTAAGCACTCCCTCTGTCCCAGAGGTACACCCCAGCCACAAATTTTAAGCTGTGTGCCATTCTCAGTAGCATGATAAAATCTCGTGCTGTCCTGCTAAATTATCCTTTTGTGCAATGTCTCTGGCTGCCCTCACCATATACCTGTTAGTCACTTAGCCATCAGATTCAATTTTTCAGTATAATAGTGTAAGTGTTCATGTAACCTTTATTTTACCTAATAACAGTTCCAAAGCACAAAAGAGGCATGAGAGCATAAAACAAAAGGACTGATTGACACTACATGGGAATGCTGAGAGCATACAGAAAAAACAAAGTATATATAAGGCTCAGTATATCTCAGTTTTCAGGTATCCACTGAGTATCCTGGAACACACTCTCCACGGAGAAGCAGAGAAAGGTACACTACTATATATCAACCTTCTTTTTTTTCTTCTTCAATTTTCCCCTAAGAGAATCAATTTCTTTCTAAATCTTGTGCCTAAATTTTATTTTCACTGAGGAACTGCTAACCTCTTGCTGCTGGTACTTGAAGGAGTTTGGCACAAAGAAAAATTCTGAGAAACATTTTCAATCAGTATTAAAGCAGGGAGGTAAGTAACAGGCCCAGGAACTGAAAAGTCCTGATTAACAGGGATGTAAATAAATGAACCTGCCTCTCATATAAATTACACCCCAGACCTTATGATGAGTGTTATCATTATATATGCCTAAAATGTACCAATAAATGTTTTGCTATTAAAAAAAGATTATGCCCCAGAGAAAAAGATGTGTTGGCAGTGTATTCCCAAACCTAAAATTAAACTGATAGACTATTCTTTTTTATTTTCAATAATTTGCACTGTCCAGAATTGGGAAAATGTCCTATCTTGTAACTCACTATATGATTTCTCCCTTCCTTCTATTCTAATATTTTATGTTCTTCCTAATAAAATTATGGTAATGAAGACTCTAGAATGAAACAGGACAAAGCAGAATGGAAGCAATTACTGCACTAACTTTGCCTTCAGAAACAGCACAGCATAAACATTTGACTGTTCCAAGAAATGGGAATAGTGTTCTAAGCCAACTGCTGGAAAAAATTATCAGGGAAACCCTATCCTACATTCAACAGCTGCGATATGGTGGAAAGAACAGCATTTGAAGTTAGAGACCTGCCTTTGAGCGCCTGCTCCACCACTTAAAAACTGTTATGACCTTGAACAAGCCGTGTAACCTTCCTAGTCTCAGTTTCCTCTTCGTCTAAACAATGGAAAAAGTTTTGCTTATACTTCACAGAATCATTGTGAGAATTTATACTATAACATATACTAACCATAAGAGTCTCCTTTGTTCCTCAGTCACTGTTATATCTAGAGGAGGAATTATAGTGGAGGACAGTAATTTTTTCCGACCACAGCCTTGGGGTTGTTGCTTCTCGCATGAGTCTATTGGAAGAAAGATGAATAGGTTAAGAGTAGGAAGAAAAATCTTCTATATTCAAATAAAAATTAAGCACTGGAAAGCATGGCCATGATGCATTTATTCTAGTGCTTAATAATGTGTTCAATTTTCAGTTCTAGACTTTGGATTTCCATTATTAAAGTGAATCTAGGACATGTCTAGCCAGTTTATTCATTTTAGCAGAATTTTAAAGTAAGAAATACAAGACTTAACTCTCACTTAATTCATTGTTCAAATGAACAATGCAGTGTTCCTGTAGGTAATACCTGTGATTTTAATAACAGAGGTGCATAATTTGGATTACTGGGGAAATGTATGTATCAGTTTACCATATGATCCTATGGCTCGAGAATGCTTTTCCTTCAGAAGGGTCTTCCCATCTCTGAAGACAATTCACTGTACTATTCTCAAATGGTGCAGGACCTGTAGCAAGCAAGCTTTTCTCACACTGTTTTTGTTATATCTTTCCCAACTTTTAGGCCTTCATTTTATAAAGAAAAATGAAAGTGGTACCAGTATCATTGCCATTCTAGCCCATGAAATATCTCACTAGGTCATCGACTCTTTTGACATTAAGGTCTTTCATTACTTTTGTTTGTTCATTTGTTTTTCATTAAGTTTACTGGTACATTTTAGGTATACAATATGATAACAGTCATCATTGGGAATTTGTACCTTCATATAATCTTATGTTGGTTCTTATTTTTTCCCCATTCCCCTTCCCTCCCTTCAACCCCTTCACCCCTCCCTATTTACAAAGACTTTGTTTCCATTTTTTCATATTTATTCCTTTCCCTTTCCTTTTCCCTATTCCTCCCACTTTCTATTCCCCTTTAGACCTTTTCCTCCTGTTTCACATTATCTATTATACATTTTGATCCTTATTTACACTTTCAATTTCTCACACCAGAGAAACTATTTGGTATTTACACGTGTGTCCTATTTATTTCACTTAAGAGTATGGCCTCAATGTGCATCCATTTAACTATAAATGACTCTAGTTTCTCATTCTTTATGGCTGAGTAGCACTCCATTTTATAAAAAAAACAAAAACAAAAAAACCCACATCTTCTTTATCCAGTCTCCAGCTGATGGACAATTGGGGTGTTTCCAAGTTTTAGCTATTACAAACTGTGCCGCAATAAACATGGGTGAGCATATATCACTGTGGTATGATTCTTTTAATTCTTTTGGGAAGATACCCAGCAGAGGAATAGCTGGGTCAAATGGGACCTCTAAGCTTAGTTCTTTGAGGTATCTCCATACTGATTTGCACAGTGGTTGCACCAGTCTGCACTCCCACCAACAATGGAGAAGGGTTCCTTTCTCCCCACAAACCCGCCAACATTTGTTATTGGTTGATTTCTTGATGGCAGCCATTCTTTCCGGACTGAGGTGGAATCTCAGTGTTGTTTTCATTTGCATCTCTCAAATGACCGTGATACTGAACATTTTTTCATGTTTATTTGCTGCTTTTCTTTGTCTGAGAAATGTCTGTTCATTTCAGATGCCCATTTTTGAACTGGGTCTTTAAATTTGGGGGGGGGTCTGTTTTTTTTAAGTTCTTTATATATGCTAGATAGTAGTTGTTTGTCTGAGGAACAGCTGGTAAACATTTTTTCCCATATTGTAGGTTGTCTCTTAGCTCTGCTCGTGGTTTCTCTTGCAGTACAGAAGCTTTTTAACAGAATGACATCCCAGTGGTTGATTCCCAGTGCTAGTTCCTGTGCTACTGAGGTTTTGTTCATAAAGTCTTTTCCTAAGCCAATGTCTTCAAGAGTTTTACCTAACCTATCTTCCAGCAAGTTTAGTGTTTCTGTTTTAATATTTAGATCTTTGATCCACCTCGATTTTAGTTTAGTGCATGGTGAAAGATATGGGTCTAGTTTTAATCTGTGGCAGGTTGCAATCCAGTTTTTCCAGGACCATTTATTAAATAGGCTATCTTTCCTCCAGTGAGGGTGGTTGGCTCCTTTGTTAAAGATGAGATGGCTGAGTATGTCTGCAGTTGTGTCTGCACTGAAGGGTACTCATTATTGCCAAAGGGAAAAGCATAAGCAAAATCTCATGGTACACAACATACAGAAACAATAAATGTTTGAGGGGAAATGCCAATCACCATGATTTGACCCCTGTATCCATATATTTATCATATGGTACCCTATAAATACGTCCAAGTATGTATCAATTAACACTTTAAAATATAAATAGGATTTTAAAAGCCTAGGGTAGGGCTGGGGATTTAGCTCAGTGGTTTTGCCGCCTGCTGTGCAAGCGCAAGGGCCTGAGTTCAATCCCCGGTACCAAAAAAAAAAAAAAAAAGCCCAGGGTATACAGAATGAATGGCCTGGGGGAGTCACAAGTAAACTGGACTTGAAGAAAGGCCTAGGAAAAGCTCTTGTGCAAGTGGAAGACGACTTCCTCCACAAAGCGCTGAATGTTGCTGTGCTCCGGGCCGCACACGAACACCATCCAGTTGTGTGTGAAGCCCTCCACGGTGGGTTTCTTCTGCACCTGGGTGTGGTGCCCCCTCTCCAGCTTCACCTGCATGGTGCAGGAACTAGCCATGCCCAGCCGAGGTCCCGCCTGCCCCCGGGCTTGGCGCTCAAGCATGCTCCCCAGAGCTCAGAGCTGACTGCGCACATGCTCTGCCAGCCCGTGCTTGCCCACTCGCCCACTGCACTCAGCCCCACAGCACATGTCTTTCATTTCTTGACCATAGGAGTGAAGATTTTCCTGGTATTTTAGCACTTGGTGAACACATTGCCTCAAGATGACAAAGATAAATAGCAAAAGCTAAGAAGCATATATGGACTTTGGGAAGATAGACACATTATTAGAATTGGTTACCTGTGGGGAGAGAAACTACGTGGGACTTTGGACAAGGGTATAAAGGAGGATTTATTATATTTCCTTTTGTACCTTCTAGAACTGGATCTATTTGCTCATACTGCCTCTTCTAAGGTAAACTAGGTTTTGACATAAAAACAATCTACTTGGCTTTCTAAGCTGACAAACTGGAGAAGGCATACCAAGATCATGTGGGCATATAGAGAAGCATCTTTGTGCTGAGTGTCATAAGTTAGCCTGATTTAATAAATGTGCAGCAAACATGCCTTTGACCATGTACATAAAACCTACTTGTTTGAATTAGTAAATGAGTAACTACAATCATTCAGTTAGAATACAAGCCAAACTGGAGGAGTTTAGCTTAAATTTTTAAATATACAATGCATCTTTTCTCATAACAGTTACAGTGAGGAATACTACTTCTGCTGGAAGTCTCAAATCTTTTCCAGTCACAGATAGGTCCTTACCAGTAATCAACTGCTCCAAACGAATGCGCTCATGGGCAGCATGTTGATCCACCAAGATTAACAGGTTTCCACCTACATACAAGATGATCAAGGGTTACTGGGGTATCAAATTCTCAGATCAAACTTAAAACAATCATGCTGTGCAGAGAGAGATAAAAAGCATAATTCAACCTATTTAACAACATAAGCATAAGAAAAAATACACTGAGTAGTAACAATTATATCTTTTATTTCCTAAAAAGTAGAAACGGAAAATAATACTTTTATGTCTGATAAACTCTTTAGTTCATCAGTGTTTCATTTATAAAACAAGGTTAAAGTCTTAAATTCCTAATGTTTAAATACTGATTTTGATTTATTAACTCAACTTGAAGGCAATGAAGAATCATTAGACATTATTATAATCGGCTGTTGTTGATTTGCAAGGATTTTTGAAACTCCTGAAGAATGTACTTCTTGTACACTTTAGATCAGAGGCCAGGAATTTTTTTCTGTGAAGGAGCAGACAAAATATTTCAGGCTTTCTGAGCCAAATGTTTTCTTTCACGACTGCTCAAGTGTTGATGTTGGGCCAAAGCAGCCACAGACACTATGTGAATACTGTATCTATGTTCCAATAAAACTTTATTTATAGACACTGAAATAAGAATTTCATTCAATTTTACTGTGAGGAGAAATATTCTTTTGTTTTTCCTACCATTTAGAAATGTAAAAACCATTATCTCCCTAGCTGTTCAGAACACGTAGTGGCTGGGTTTGCCCACAGCTACAGATGCTGCTTCAGACTGGGGCTTCCTTCGCATGCTGGGCATCAGGCCGACACTTATGTAAATATACAGTGGACCCTTGACTTATGAACTCAATTAGTTCCCGAGGGCTGGTTGTAACTAAGTCAATATAGCTATAGTTGAGATCAAGATGTTTACCTGGCTATATGCTATAGATAACAAAAGGCAGATAAATCTTCCATTAACCTAGTAACACAAGTTATTCATGTGTCAGGCTGGTCATAACTTGAGGGTCCACTGTAGCTCCTGATTTTGGAGGTTAACGCTGGCACACAGCCTCTGCAATTCTCATAGACACCTGGGTGATGCCACCTGCAAGCATCACTTGAAGAGTAAGGCTTTGGTCTATCGAGAACAAGTGAGGAGTCAATGTCTGGACCCAAAAACTACAGCTAGAGTGATGATCTCATGGACAGAAAGACTATATGACATCAGTACACATTTTTGGCTTGTAATTTCATTTCTTTTGGCCAGAAGGTTGAGTTTACTGCTACTGATTATATTGAAATAGAGTTCTTCCTTGAACTTGATCAAAACAGATAATGCCTATTTTTCCTATTCCTATTAAAAGATTTAAAAATTCTTCTATGAGACTACCAAATTTGTGGCATGAGAGCTTAAGGCTTAAAGGAAAAAAAGAAAACACATTTTCTGACAGCATGTTCAACAAGAACAGCTCCTAAGATGTTGAATTTTAAATTCCTTTGAGGATAGGAGGAACTGCAGCTGTTGTGATTAATACTGAACATTCTGTATTGGGCAAAACAATGGAATAAATCAGAACTGTGAGAGATTCACTTCAAACTGGAAACTAGACCCAGTGTGAATTATCAAGAGTCAGAGCACCTCTGAAACCAAGTCTGCACCTGACTCAGAGAATGGTTTATCTTTTCATTGTCTACAATGTTCAGGACATTTTCCATTCCTTGAATGAAACAGAACATAGAAGGTAATTTACTCATGACAGAAGCTATATTTTTAATATTCCAACACAACAGCATAGAAACTTCATGAAGGCAGAGATTTTTGTGTGGTGTAGTCTCAGCAAATAAAAAAGTGCCTGGGACTTAGTGGGCACTCAATAAATATTTATACAATAAGTGAGTGAATAAACTATTTTATTATAGACAGAAACATGCAAAATACAAATGCCAATATGTGATATTAGTTTTATATTATAATTTAAAATAATAATATATATTTGTCCATTAAAATATGTATCAAAATTAAAGTAAGTCACTTATAGAAATAGGTTGCATTTGGGACTTAGGAATGGCAATAAAAATTTCTGAATTTTAATTTAGAAAAATGTATTTAAGCTACATCCCTGGCTCTCTACTATTGTTAAATGTTGGAATTATTCCAGATTCAGGACCTCTCCTCACGCTTCACTCTTCTCCAGGTGATAAAATTTATACTCTGGAAGCTGGGCATGATGGTGCATGCCTGTAATCCCAGCACTCTGGGAGACTGAAGCAGGAGAATCTCAAGTTTGATTCCTAAGCAATTTAGCAATTTATCAAGACCCTGTTTCAAAATAACACACCGGGCATGGTGGCTCATGCCTGTAGTCCCACCACTTGGGAGGCAGAGGCAGGTGGACTGCCTTGAGTTCGAGGTCAGCCTGAGCTACATAGAGAAACCCTGTCTCAAATTCACTCCCCCCAAAATCAAAATAAAAAGTAAAATATGGGTAGTGGTTGCAGCTCAATGCAAAGACCCTGAATTCATGCCAGGTGTGGTGTCACACACCTGTAATTCCAGCAGTTTGGGAAGGTGAGGCAAGAGGATCGAAAGTTGAAACCCAGTATGGGCAGCTTAGTGGCTCAGTGAGACCATGTTTCAAAATTTAAAAATAGGAAAAGGACTAGGGGGGCCAGGGATTTAACTCAGTGGTTTTGCTGCCTGCTGTGCAAGTGCAAGGACCCAAGTTCGATCCCTGGTACCAAAAAAAAAAAAGAAAGAAAAGGGCTGGGAATGTAGCCCTAGGTTCAATCCCCAGTACTGAAAAAAAAAATTTACACCCAGAATTTCAATGACCAACTTTGTGCTGACAACTAAAATTTTTATCACCAGATCACAACGCTTTTCTGGTCCACACATGTAATATCCAAGCACATTCCTGGCATTTCTTCTTGAGCATTTCAAAGAGAATTTAGAATAAACTCAAGATTTTCACGCTTCCAGCCTGCTACATCTCCAATATGCTATTGCAACATCATCTGTCCAGCTGTGGAGACCGGAAACCTAGGAGTCATCTTTGATATGTCTCCCTGTCACCAAGTCCTGTTGACTTTATTCAACAATTTCTCCATAATCCCCCAGTTCCAAGGTACTGTTCTGTATTATAGTGTCCCTCTAACAGTGTCTCTGGAATTACAGTACTGGGATTCTACCCCCATTTGAAATCCATTCTCCCTACTGCAACCAGAGCAATTTTTTCAAAATGCAATGTGACACATACCATCCCAAAACAACATCAAAAGTCAAACAATAAAAAAAGAAAACAAAAAACTTTCACTTGTTTCCAGCTGGTGTTGGGACAAATCAAAGCTTTTAACTGGCAGATGTGGTAGCATAGACCTAAAATCCCAACACTCAGGGGGCTGAGAAAGGAGGATCACAGCAAGTTCAAGGCCAGCCTGGTCTACAAATTGAGTTCAAGAAAGCCTAACAGCTAGACCCTGTCTCAAAACACAAAAACAAAAGCTTGTAACTGGTACTGAAGATCTAGTTCCTATGTATTTCTCTATCCTCATCTCCAGCTGTACCTTCCCTGCTTCTGCTCATGGAAGGGGAAGAAATCAGAAACTATAGATGTTATTCCCTCTTTTCTACCCTACTTAACTTATATTTATACTTTAGATATCATTTTACCAAGAATGGTTCTTTAGGGGCCAGGGATTTAGCTCAGTGGTTCTGCCACCTGCCTCGCAAGCCCAAGGACCCGAGTTCGATCCCTGGTACCCCCTCCAAAAAAAAAGAATGGTTCTTTGGCCTCCCTGACAAAATAGGTTTTTCTAGTATCTCCTATTTCCCCTCCCTAACAAGAGCTACAGTTAAAATTTTATGTGTTTGTATTAATTACTTCTCCTGCATGTCTATCTTTTCCCATCACTGTATCCCTAAGGCCTGGTACAGTAACTGGCATAAAATAGACACTCAATATGTGTTGAATGAGTTAATGTTACTTACAAAGTATTATTGTTTGATTAAAATAGGCCACCAAGCCCTCGCAAGTGCAAGGTCCCGAGTTAGATCCCCAGTACCGAAAAAAAAAAAAAAAAAAAGCAGGCCACCAAGCAATTCTATACAATTCTTGATAAACCTACCAGAGTTCATTATATAAACATTCTATTGTTATACAGGGAGAACATAAAAAAAATTATTAAAGGCCAGGTTTGGTGGCACATGTCTATAATCTCAGCACTCAGGAGGCTGAGGCAGGAGAAATGCCGAGAGTTCAAGCCAGCCTAGTCTACACAGTGAGTTCAGGACCAGCCTGAACTATATAGTGAGACCCTGTCTAAAAAAAACCAAAACAAAAGGATAAAAACCCAGAATGGGCAACAATATAAAATATTTTAAAGAGTAAACAATAAAATTTTCCCTTTGACCACTCCCAACTTCATTCCCAAAGCAACTACAGTTAATAGTTTAATGTGTATCTTGTATGTGTGTGTGTGTGTATATATATATATATATATATATAAAATATGTGTGTATGTACATAAAACTAAATGTATTTTAAAACTGTTGTTTCATACTATTCTTAATTTAGACTGATTTTTCTTAATCTGTCTGAATCATTGAAACTCCACTATATACCAAAAATAACCTTAAAAGAAGGTTATCAGAAGATGAATTGGCACATTAATCTAGGTTAAAATTCTATTCTTACCTCCTTCGCCATTCTCTCCAGTTTTAGTGCTCATTAAACAGGCAATAAACTTGTTATCCACTTGCTGGAGAACCTGCCATACATTAAGTAGTACAATACTAAATAAAAATTAGCAAATGCTTATCTGAATAGAAGAAAAAATTGCACTTGTAGTTGTTTGCATTTTAACATTCATATCTAAGACTGAGATAAGGTGTTACCGAACCTGAGGGAGTCCTTAGGAAGGATAAAAGAATGTTCAAGTTGGGCTGGGGATGTAGCTTAGGGGTAGAGAGCTAGTCTAGCATGTATTCATTCAATTCCCAGTATGGGGTGTGGGGGGAAAGCACCCAGGTACATAAGGCTCCCCTAAAACCTCATAGTCAGGGCCGGGGATTTAGCTCAGTGGTTTCGCCACCTGCTGCGCAAGAGCAAGGACCCGAGTTCGATCCCTGGTACCAAGAAAGAAAAAAGAAAACACCTCGTAGTCAATATCCAGTGTGTTATGGAACACCTTGATCTGGGGTTTCTAAGCCTTGTATCCCCACACAAGAAAGGGTTATTTTTATCTTTTTTTTTTTTTGGTACCAGGGATCAAACTCAGGTCCTTGTGCTTGCGCAGCAGGCGGTGAAACCACTGAGCTAAATCCCCGGCCCGAAAGGGTTATTTTTATTTTATTTTATTTTATTTTTTTAGCTCTATTATTTTTTTTCCCATTAAGTTTATTGGTACATTTTAGGTATAAAATACAGTTACATTCATCATTGGGATCTTGTACCATTACATGAGTATCTTGGTTCTTTTTTTTTCCCCTTCCCTTGCCCTCCCTTCACCCCCTCCACCCTTCCCTATTTGCAAAGACTTTGTTTCCATTTTTTTCCTTTTCTCATATTTTTTCTTTTCCCTTTTTTCCTCCGAAAGGGTTATTTTTAAAAGGGCATTATTGCGCAGTTAAGGACAACAAAGATTTATGAATTATAAAGTATAAAGTTAACATACTCCTCTGCAGAGGTAAATCCACAGTTCTTGAGAACTATAAGCCTAAATCCATAATTCATTCTCTCCAAGCCTGCTCACAGTACTAGGAACAATCCCTTGCTTTTTCTTCCGATGATAAAAGTTCCAGTAAGTTAAAAAAAACCCACACAATCCTTGATTAATGTTGTCTTTATCATTAAATAAGTCGAATTTCACAAGAGTTAGTCTAGTTTGGTTTCACATATTTCAAAGTCAATTTTTACCTGCATTGAATGAATCATTTCTTTGGTGAAACGATAGGGATACAAGATGTTGTGAATTTTAACTGCTAAGCTCTCGGCCTGGCCACTGCTTACATCAACTGCAACCTAGAACAACCCAACAAAACATAATTTAAATTTTAAATTTTATGTCTGCAAATTGTTTTACCAAGGACCTCAAAGTTCTTTAAAAATACTTTCATATAACCTAGTAAGGGTTGGTTGAATTCAGGGAACATAAAGATTCAAAAGGCTCTAAAAATAGCCTTATCTAACAATTTTTGTTTATAAACAAAATTATTGACAAAAATCAATATTGCTTTAGAACAACTTGCCTATGTTGCATGATCAAGACCATAAAGACATTTTAACTGAAGACTCAGCAGTCAAATACTCATCTGTTACATGCCCTCATTAATACACAAAGTACACTCTATGATAACACACTGAGGAGAGAACATGCATGGAGGCCCCATAATGAACTGTTCCTCCAGTAGAAGATTCTCTACTTTGTCTAATGGTAACAGTTTTATTATCACTCTGAATATTTTACTGAAGCTCAGTGTAAGGGCAAATGCATTCACTACTCATACACCAAATATACACATTTAATCCAAAATGCCTGAACTTTTGAAATGTTCTTCCCTTCTCTGTACATTAAACATAAATTTTCAGATAGGTTATTTGGAAACATGCCTAATTTTGGTCACAATTACAACAGGCCATACCTAGCTTACATGAATAACAGGCCCCCCAAAATTGCTGCAAACCTACCTCTGGGTAACGGGAAAATACTGGATTGTCCCATTCTGATAACAAAGACTGAAGTGATTCATTACAACCAACAGCATCATCCACAGCATCTAGGACAAAGTGGACAGGTGAGCATCAGGAGCCCTTCGGAAAAAAATGAATGACCTCTCCTGTTTGGCTGCAGTCTGTAGAGCAAAGATCAGACACATTGTTCCTATATGCTACAAATGTTCTGGCTTTGTTATACTGTATTAATAAGTTGTTGTGCTGTTATTTTTTCAACTAGAGTTGATGACTGTATCTTCTGACATTACAGCTTTTCTCCAAACTGTAATCTCGAGAGAATTCAAAATACAAGTTCAGAAGAAGTCACGGCACAAATTAGTAAATTTACTGGCTTTAGGTAAAAATATGCCTTACCTAATTGTTATTATTTTACCTTACCTGTTTTTTGAAACAAAAAATAATAGATTTTCTGTAGCTTTTGTCACAGGGTTTGGCTTAAATCAAACTAATGCAATATGGAGTGGAACTCCAATCTTTAGAAATAACAAATATTTCCCCACTCACAAGACACCACAGACTATGCATAATCACCCAGCACTGACCTCAAGTCTGGAAAAGTAATTTCTGATCTAAATGCATGCACCGAATTACTTAGTTCTGCCGTTAAATAGGGCCGTGGGGAATTCCTAGTTCCAGTAAGGCACAGCTGGCACTGATCAAGCTTAATAATGCAACCCTGCTCTGTTTTTCACATCAGGTGGTACAATGTGTACTAGGTGTCCCTGCAATCTCTGCTCTTGCCCCTACCTGTGTTATTCTGTCTCATCACAGTCCTTTCTTCCCGAGCTCTTGGAAGGAAAGGAAGAATAAGGTCACTTCTAAAAGGATGACATCTGTACTGAGATCCTAAATATAAAAAAGAAAAACCTAGAAATTTGAACTCAACATACAAATAAATGATTAAAAATTATATAAGGCCGGGGATTTAGCTCAGTGGTTCTGGCGCCTGCCTCGCAAGTGCAATGTCCCGAGTTTGATCCCTGGTACCCAAAAAAAAAAAAAATTATATAAAATCTCCACAAAGTGAATGAAGACATCAAACAGCTATTATACACTAGACTGAGAACCAGAAGTTCTTTAATGAAATTAATCTGCCATATTAGGAATCTGCATTAATCTTTATTACCATTATCCCTCTACATCAGATAGAATGGAAATCTAGAATAGGTCAGTGACACAGTAGGGGGGGTTGCATGGGGGAACATTCGGCAAGTTCTTGAGATATTCTTTGTTGCCACAATTGAGGTGAAGGATGCCACCGGGATCTAGCAGATGAAGGTCAGTGATGTGCTATATACCCTACAATTCCTAAGACGAATGCTGCAGTAAGAATTACCCAGAGAAACCCTGCTAGACAGACAGTGGTATTAATTGTCACCCACAACTTGCTACAACCTCCACATATCCCCAATGTGTATGTCTCTTATCCCCAATATGTGCTTACTATACAACAGCATTTACCTTATATCACAATAGACTGTGAAATGCTTAAAGCAAAGTCAGTTTACCTGCAATGTGGCAACATCTAGCAGAGTGACAATCACAAATGTTGAATGAATATATCACAAGACGAATGAATGAAAAGTTCTTAATTTAGCCAGGTGTGGTGGTGCACCCCTGCTAATCCCAGCAATCAGGAGGCTGAGGCAGGACAATCACTGCGAGTTTGAGGCCAGCCTGGGGTACACAATGAGTTTAGGCCCAGCATGAACTACATTGCAAGACCTTGTCTCAAAAGAAAAAAAAAAAAAGAAAACTTCTCAAGTCAAATTCCAAAGTGTGGTATGAGTCTGCTCAAACTCTACACATCTCTGAAGGATGATTAGGTGTGAGTTTTAGAAACAATGCTGAATATGACAGTTTTGAACAGAGCAAAACATGGTGAAGCTCCTATTTCAAAATGATAAATTTGGGCTGGGGATTTAGCTCAGTGGTTCCGCTGCCTGCCTCAAAAGCGCAAGGTCCCGAGTTCGATCCCTAGTACCAAAAAAAAAGAAAAAGAAAAGATAAATTTGCTGGACAAAAATGGAAGAGAGAAATTAAGACTTTATTAAAGTAGGAGGTAAAATAAGGTTGTATAAGTGGTAATGGGGAGGACTGTGTTACAGATTTTTTTTTTTTTGTACTGGGGATCTAACTCGGGTTCTTGCGCTTGAGCAGCAGGTGGCGAAACCACTGAGCTAAATCCCCGGCCCACAGATATTCTTAAAAGAAAAAAACTGCAAGTGTTTGTGAAGTTGATGTTGCTCTTTAAAATTACCTTTATAGGTGCTCGAGTAATTTAGTTCATGTAACATTTGTATGTGTGGGTCAAACATGCTCTAATGTCTTACTTGTTTCCACACCAAAGATATTTTTCACTGAGAGGCTGTGAGTTAACATAACCCTCAAAATTCACTACAAGATATGTTAATCCAGAAAGTGGAGTGGACTGAAGTGTTTTAAATATCTAGACTTAACAGGAGCAGATGTATGTTGAGTATGGCAGCTAGAACTTCCCCCTCTGTTTTGGCAACAACAGTATCAGTTTAACATAATCTAGTTAATTTCTGGCACCATATCAGAAGCAGCTGCATTCCATAAGATGAGGCACTAGTGCTTTAGATTTACCTCTGAGAAACATTCAGAACAAATCAGTACAGAAAGTGAGCTAGCTTAGAAAACACATAATGTTGTCTTAAGAGTAACTTGATAGTCTCAGGAGCAATATAGAAAGAAAAGGGTTTTCTCCTCCTGTTGAATACTTTGAAAGTTACAATACTGATTATTTTTTTCACAAGGAAAAAAGTGAAAAACATTTAAAAATAAAGGTCTTGTTTATCCTTAAATAAGTCAAAGTCTCCTAGTAGAGATATTTACCTTAAGAAATTATATATCGATTTGCATTACATTCATACAATTGACATTCTTTTGCATCATTCAAGACTTTTAATATGGATACAGATTTAATGTTTATCTTCCTAGTCCAAAGCCAAGATTATAGCCAGATGGGAATCAGCTTTACCATCTCTCAACATCTGGCTCGCAACACACTGCCAAAACAATGCCACCTTTAATGCTGACTGAGGCCTGAGGACCCAGAGTCCTAGTCTAGGCTCTGATGTAGCCTGTGGTATGATCTAAAAGTCACAATACTATTCTCCTCAATAGTGTCTTCTTATACCCAAATATATCAAGTGGATTCCTATATACATTATAATAAAGTACACTTGACAAGTATAGTTACAAAAGTATGTACTTACCCTATATTTTGAAAAACTGATGGTCAAGTCCTTTCTGGGGAAAGAAGTTTATAAAACAGTACTGTACTGAGCCATGGATTTTATTGGAAAACCTAGGATGATTACAGAATCATCCTAGCCTTTAGCGTACGAGTCACAGAAAGAAACTTCCATACCTTTAAAGACAAATTTCTAAGAAAGTTGTGTTTTCGGGAAGAAGAGAAAAGTAGGGCAGGGAAGCACTGTGGATCTTCTCAGCTATAAATAACATTATTCTTATTAAAATGAACAGTTTTGCCTTTCCTTTTTCTTAGGTGTGATTAAAAATACAGTGAAAATGGACCTCTTCCTCTTCATGGCTATCACTGAAGCTGCAGTGATCAAAATGAAGTTCAATCCTTTTGTGTCTTCAGACCGAAGCAAGAACTGTAAAAGGCGTTTCAGGGCCAGGGATTTAGCTCAGTGGCACCGTGCCTGCCTTGCAAGCGTGAGGCCCTGAGTTTGATCCCCGGCACCCACCCGCCTCAAAAAAGGCATTTCAATGCACCTTCCCAGATTCACAGGGATTATGTCTTCCTCTTTTTGCTAAGAGCTGAGACAGAAACACAATGTTCAATCTATGACCTTCTGAAAGGATGATGAGGTTCATTTTGTGCAAGGACACTATAAAGGTCTTTAAGGTAAGCAGATTGGCAAAGTAGTCCAGGTTTAGGAAGAAATATGTCATCTACATTGAATGGGTGCAGCGGGAAAAGGCAAATGGCTTAACTGTCCATGTGGGAAATCACCCCAGCAAGACGGTTCTCCCCAGGCTAAAACTGGACAAAGACTGCAAAAAGATTCTAGAATGGAAGGCCAAATCTCCCCAAGTAGGAAAGGAAAAGGGCAAATATAAGGAAGAAACAATTGAGAAGATGCAAGAATGAAGTCTTCTCATACACAAGTTTGATTAAACTGCTAAAATGAAAACAAAATACAGTGAATGTTTACATTTTTAAAACTTTATTACAGAAAAGACATATAACCATTAATCTTCCTCACTTCGTACACATTTATCCCATTATTTTTGCCACTTTCTGAGCAGTTCTGAAAGTCTTCTTTTGTGAGAAACGTTACCTTAATGTCTTGAATAGATTCAAAACATTTACCTTTCATAATCATTTTGACTTTGGGGAAATGTCAGAAATTGCATGGTGCCAGATCCGCTGAATAAGGACATATGTTTTTACAAGCCTGCCTTCCCATTGGATGGCACTTGGTAACAGCATTCATTTTTTAATTGCATCTTATAAAAATACTCAAAAAAGAGGACTTCTAGAACTGCTTCAGAAAGTGGCAAGAACAATGGAATAAGTGTATCTGAAGGGGAAAGATTGAGAGGGATCAATGGCAATGTGTCTTTTACTGTAATAAATTTAAAAAATTTAAACTTTAGGGCTGGGGATATAGCTCAGTGGTTCCGGTGCCTGCTTTGCAAACGCAAGGACCCGAGTTCAATCCCCGGTACCAAAAAAAAAAAAATTTAAACATTCACTGTATCTTTTGCTCACTCCTTGTACATATATATATACCCATAGAAACACATATATACACTTACATCTTTTTTTTTGAGAGAGAGAGTCTCACTCAGAGTTCAGGCTGGCCTTGAACTCACTATGGAGCCTAGGCTGGCCTCATCCTCATGGCAATCCTCCTGCCTCAACCTCCCAAGTGCTGGGATTACAGGCATGCACCACCACACATGGCCTTACATGTACATCTTTTATCAGCCTTTCATTGTAATTTCTGTATTTAATTAGTGCTGGACCTAAAAAAATCTTTATAGACTATAAAGAAAAACATGTTTCAGGGCCGGGGATTTAGCTCAGTGGTTCCACCACCTGCTTCGCAAGCACAAGGACCCGAGTTCAATTCCCGACACCAAAAAAAAAAAAAAAGAAAGAAAAACATGTTTCATAATCAGTCTTCAAATGTTCTATCTGGTGAGCTGAGATTATCTCTTTGAATAACAATTACCTTACTCCTTGGACCTTCTTCCTATCTTCAAAAGCATTTCTGACCAGTGAACACTACATAGTACTTACCATTCCCAAGTATCACATCGACAGCCATAGTTGTCAGATCTTTAGTACAAGCAGTCTTAACATCCTTAGTAGGAGCAACAAATGTGCTAAGTCCAGTCATTTTGTTGATGTAAACCATTCTTCCCAGGGCTACATCAAAATGCTGCTCCCAATCTGAAGAACAGTTGTTTGACTCTTCATTTTCAGAACAAGCTCTTGCTTCAGAATCTTTACTGGGAGAACAAACTCCATTTTGGTCAACTGTGGTATTTTCTGCTAGACTTATTAACATTCTACTGTGTGAGTCAGGACTTTCTATCTGTTGCTCTGAGGCTCTGATAAGAATATCTGCATCTTTAATTAATTTAACATCATTATGGGTTAATACTAGAGGAGTTTCAGATATCATCAGGTTCTCTGCTGTATTGCTGTTAGAATGTGTTTCACTGTTGTTATTGAAGGAATTATCCTGCATGACAGAATCTACCACTGGGATGATGCCACTCTCTATTTTTTCATGATCATTTTTAAATAACTGACAAAAATCTAGGACTAACCTACTGCATAAGTCACTGTCTTTTCTACTGGGATCTGAATTTGGAAATTCATTAAAATGTCTCATTGTTTCCATCATTTGAGTCTCTTTTTCAGAATCCTTCAGTCTGGACAATTTAGTGGCTAGTGACTCAGGTAACTTCTCAACATTCAAAAGTTTTCTGTTAGAGTGAAGTAACTCTGTTAGAGTTATAGGACTTTCTCTTAAACAAGGCATCTGTTGTTCCAAACAATCTTCTTCCTTGGAGAATGGAAATTTCTCTGAGTACATGATGTGACTTACTGGTTGACAACTATTATTTGAATCATTATGCTTCACAGTAGTGATTTTACAAACATCAGAGTTATCTAAGGGGTTCTTGGCTTTCAGAGAAATGTCAGGTTCAACTTGAGGACTGAGACTGGTAGTGACTTCACTATTCTTTTCCTCTACTTCTGTATCCAGAGGATTTTTAACCTTCCCATATAGTCTCTTAAACTTCTCTAAAGATCCTAGTTGTGAACTCAAGCTTAGCTTTTTACAGACTATGGTTTTGGAGGAAGTAATCAATGTATCTGTTTTCTTACTATTATTTGAAACATGTTTATGCCAAGGGAAAGAAGAGGATGTATCGGGTAATAAGCAACTGGTGTGTGCTTCTTTAGTGCCTTCCTGAACAACTGCAAAATTTTTATAAGTTGCTATATGTTTGTTTGCTAGCCCATAACTTGTGTTTGTTCTGCAAAATTTTTTGTTGGGCAGGTGAGCAGATTTTTTACTTAAAGTACTAGTTAAATCTTTGATGTCTGGAGTCTCAACTGAATGATCTATTCTGTTTCCAAATATTTCTTGGGCATATGCAGGACCAGGTCGGACATAGTTCTTAAAGGAATGTTCTGCTTCAGTTGATTTAGTCTGCTCATTTTGTACAACATGAGTTATAAATCCAGTGGAACATAACTTAACTTGTCCATAACTAAAAATATTTATTCTTCCACAATCATTAGGCTCTTTTTTCCCCTTCTCTTTCTCTCTCTGGGTACTATGAACTCTCAATGATGTCCCAAAAGACACAGGTTGGCATCTCATTTCAGCAGCATCTTTACATCTCTCTAGTTGATTTTGAGTTCTGTTATTTTTCAGGACATTGGCAGCCATGCCATTAACAAGTGTACTTACTTTCTGAATTTCTAGATCTGATCCATTCTCCTCAAAGTATTGTTGTGTATGAGAAAGGCTCAAAAACATTTCTAAACTCTTTCCACATGGACTTTCTAAAGAGTTATAGTCCAAGCAAGATATTTTATGTTTCTCATTTTCTCTTAATTCTGATGTTTCAACTGTCCCTTGTTCTAACATCCTTGATGCTAAGGAAGAGCTGTCTGTATTGAACAAAGATAATTCTGTCATTTTACTATGGTCCAGGCTGTCTAACTCACAAGCGGACAAAGATGAGACATCTGTCTTTTTTCTGATAGCTTGTGAATCCCTAGAATTCTGTGTATTTATGTTTTCTATAGTAGCTTTTCTTTTCACAGCTTTTGATTGCAAATTAAACATTTCATAGGAATCCAAAATATTATTACATGCTTCCTGGAAACTGCCCTGGTCATGCTTTTCATCAGAGAACATATGCTTTTGAAGAGAAGTTCCAAATAAACTAAAATCATTATCTTCACTGAATTCCTTAATGTCTTCACCTGATAATTCCATAAATAATTTTTCTTGCTTTAAAAACATTTTTACTCCTTCTTGAATGCAAATCAAGAGAGTATCCCAGTTCTGAAACTCAATCAGAGTTTTTGCTGGCTCCATGCACACATCGTACTCACAGAATTGGCAATGCACGTTGATTACATATATCCCATGGAGTTCCGGGGTAGACCGATGTCGAGGACTTGAATTCATTTGCCTACTGGCAGAGCCATTCTTTGGCTTACATATAATACTTTCTTTTCTTAATAAAAAGTCAATGAGTTTATGCAACTTTGTCCTTAAAATTAGTCTTCTGTTCACAAACAAAAACTGCATATTCTTATTATAGTGTGCTTCGGAGCTGATATATCCACTAAGCTCAAATTCCTTATATCTAAAATGTATTTCTTTTAACTTCTGGGACTTGCCCAATCCATAAATTTGACAAAATCGGGAACATACGTCTTTGGTTTTAGGGAGCTGAAGAACCATAGAACCAGAAACATCATTTCTCAAAGAGAAAGAAATGGAAGGGTGCATGAGCGAGAGAGCTTCTACCCTCTGCCTAATCTTCTCAAACTCCAGTCTAGGATCCAGGCATTTCCTCCTTACAGGTAACTGATAAAATAGGTTATATACTGTTACTGTTGTTCCTGCACTTGGTCTAGTTAAGTCAGCTTCACAAGCTTTCAGGGCTCTTCCATTCTGAAACAGCTTCACAAATGTTTTCATTGTCCTGTTTTTCTTGGATGAAATTTCCACAGCACTGGCCAGGTCAGCTATACTTGCCAAGGCCTCCCCTCGGAAACCATAAAATCTTGGGTTCTCCAAGTCCTGAACTGAGTGGCATTTACCAGTGAAGTAACGATGTCCCACCTTGTCTATATCATCACTCCCCATCCCAAATCCATTGTCTATCACTTGAACTTGGAAAGTTTCCATATTCACCCTGATGGCCACACATTTTGCTTCAGCATCAATACTGTTGAGAGCAAGTTCCTCAACACACTGGCCTAAGGAGTTTATGGCCAAACCAGAACGCAATTTGGCTTTCACTTCCACTGACAAGCACTTGATCATGGCAGGTAGAAAGGTGGTGAGAATGCCAGCAACTGGTTTCCTTCTCGGGAAATAATTGCCTATGGGAAGAAAAAAAGTCACACACACTATCAAAGCTTCAGTGTTACATAGCATTACCTTTTTCTCTCACCTACTATGAAGAAATATTATTTGAAGTAAATGAAATATTTTATTAAACCAAATTATGAACCAAAACAGCACAAAACAAAATTATACCTCTAATTTCTAGGCAGATCACACAACTCATACTTGGTGCAAGAAATTTAACATCCAAAGAAGCATACATAATTTCATAATTTTCACTGCTCCCTTCTAAGTCCCTCATGCCCTGTAGTGAAATCATAATTACACTTGACATTGACCCGCAAAGACAGTACTCAAAATTCTAACCACTTTACCAAAAACAGATGCCTAAATTAAATTCAGCTAAGAAACATTAGCTAGAAATTATTCATGAAAAAATCCCAAGCTAGTTTCATAACATTTAAATATTACACAATAACATGACTTTGAGAAAAACTTATAATGAAATGCTAACACATTGTAAATAGGAAGGTGAAACAAAAGGAGGAAAGAAAAAAAATCAAATTCTTCTGTTAAACAGAGATAGGCATCAAGAGATTATACCATTTGTTATTATTATTGGTTAAATGTAGTTGCCTCAGGAGAAAGAGGCTGGGAATGGGACAGGGTAAGAAAATTTATTTGCATATAAGCTTTCTTTACCATTTGACTTTTAAATCTTGTTTATATATTACTTTGGTTAAAACAAACAAACAACTTTTGGACCCAGGCACTGTAGGATACACCTGTAAGCCCAGTTACTCAGGAGGCTAAGGCTTCGGGAGGATCCCAAGTTTAAGGCCAGCCAGTACAACTTAGTGTGACCCTGTTTCAAAAAACAGAAAGGACTGGGATGTGACTCTGTACCAAGGCCCTGAGTTCAATCCCCAGGACAGGAAGAATGCAAGACTTTTGGAGGGGGTAGGAGTGTAGCTCAGCGGTGTGGTGCTTGCCTAGAGCTTTCGTAAGGCCTTGAGTTTGATCCTCAGGTCTACATTTAAAAGACCTTTTGAAGGTCCTTATTATTAATTCTCTTTTGTATTAATACCCTTGATCTTTGCATATGGGCACAAACTAACCTGGCAATAATGATGGTATGGGCTGTCTGAATTTATCAAGCTTCTTGCTGGTATAAATTTTTCTAGGGCTATTAAAGGTCCCCTTCTCTACATTAAGTGAGAGAGCAGCGCGGCTGAACCTCTGGGGGTGGTAGGGTGGGTTTTCCAAACCTAGGAAAATCTGGGCTTTTGACTACGGACTCAAGAAACTGAATTTAGCAGTCGACAAACTGGGGTGAATGCTTAATTAGTTCTATCATTAAACCCAAAGCAAAGAGTCCTTGATTCCATCCTAGTTCTTTGTTTTGTTTTTTCCCCTCCACCCTAGTTCTTTAAAGGCCACCCCGTAGAATCCGGACTGTCGGGTCCAGGCCTTCCATCGCCCGCGGGCGACTCGCTGCCCCGCCCGGCCCCTCGTTGCAACGTCCCAGCCCGTGCTGACCCTAGGCCGCGCTCCGGGGCCTTGGGCATCTAGCTCCAAAAAGCGGGCCTGCAACGGTCACCAGGGCCTTTCTGGTGTTAGAAGAGCTCCCTGGATCATCAGTTCGTCACGAGCTGTCCCCCCGCCCGCTCCGAGTCACCTCGAATCTCGCCTCATCGACTCTACGATATCAACCGCCTCGGACACCGTACGCGCGCACCTAGGCTCGGGAGGCTCGTGCACGCGCAGGCCCACGAGCATGCGCCTCTGAGGGGACTCGCCCGCCGGGAGCGTGTTAGCTCCCGCGACATCCCAGTGCGCGTGCGCACCAGGTGTTTCAGGCTGGGAACTCTAGCCTCCAGTTCTCGCTTCTTATTCCGCTTTGAAGTGAAAGCTTGCTCCTCCTCCCTCCTCTTCCTTCCCCTCCCCCATCCCCTACCTCCTTTCTTCTTATTTTGCAGTACTAGAGATTGAACCCAGGGCCTTCACACTGAGCTACATCCCCAGACTTTTTAAAAATTTTATTTTTTGAAATAAGATCTTGCTAAATCCCTAAATTGTCCAGGCTGGGCTCAGTTTCCATCCTTTTGCCTCAGCCTCCCAGAGTGCTGGAATTATAGGCGTATGCCACCACACCCAGCCTGAAAGGCTGTTTCTAGTAATTTTTACTTTTGTGGTTTTCGTTTCCTTTTTTCTCACTTTTTTTTCCTTGTATGTACTATTTAATTCATATTTTTTTATAAAACAAAGAAAGACAAAATACTTTTATTTACTTATGTCTTCATTAGAATGTAAGCTAGATGAAGGTAGGGGTTTTGCTTGTTTTACTTACTGCTGCATGCACCCAGTCAGGTCCAGTGCCTGGTGTATGGTGGGCACTCGATGAATAAATCCAGAGCCTTCCATTTTAGAATTAATGGTTTTCAGAGTTGGAAAAGACTAAGAAATGAGTTCATCTCTCTTAAGTTACAAATGAGGACACCAGGACTCCCCTCATTAGCTTTTTTGGTATATTCCCAGTAAGACCACAGCTTCTCTCCTGACTGAAGGAAAGCAGAACTCTAAGAACACTGGGAGAGTAAATGTTTTGGAAATTATTAACCAGTCCTCAGTTTCTGCTTTCTGTCTCAATTTCATTGAAAGCTAATTTTTTTTAAAAAATTGGAAACTATGACAAAATTTTGTAAACCCAGTAAGTGTTTGAACTACATTTGTTTAATCACTAACCAAACCAAATCAGACTTCTGGGGCCGATGAAGCAAAATTTTGATTACTGCATATATATTAGTTTGCTAGGGCTCCATGACAAAATACCACAGAATGGGTGGCTTAAACAGCAGAAGCTTATTTTCTCTCTGTTCTGGAGACTAGAAGTCTGGGATCAAGGTGTCAGCAAGGATTATTTCTCCAAGGCCTCTCTCCTTGGTTAGTAGATAGCTGTCTTCATGTGGTCCTTTGTCTGTGCAAGCATATATCTGTGTCCAGACTTCTTTATATAACAACACCAGTCAAATTGAATTAGGGTACACTCTGTCTCATTTAATCTTTTTTTTTTTTCCGATGGTACTGGGATGAAACTCAGACTCCAATGCTATGCAAGCACTCTGTATCTTTCTCTCTGTTCTTCTTCTTCCTCCTCCTCCTCCTCCTCCTCCTCCTCCTCCTCCTCCTCCTCCTCCTCCTCCTCCTCCTCCTCCTCCTCCTCCTCCTCCTCCTCCTCCTCCTCCTCCTCCTCCTCCTCCTCCTCCTCCTCCTCCTCCTCCTCCTCCTCCTCCTCCTCCTCCTCCTCCTCCTCCTCCTCCTCCTCCTCCTCCTCCTTTTTTTTAAAGCGAGAGCCTCACAAAATTGCCCTGGCTGACCTCAAACTTTTTTTTTGGTACTGGGGATTGAACCTGGGACCTTGTGCTTCCGCGGCAGGCGCCGGAACCACTGAGCTAAATCCTTGGCCTAACCTCAAACTTTTGTGCATCCTGCTTCAGCCTCCAAAGTAGCTGATATTAAGAGGTATATGGGGGGGGGGGTCGCTGGTGGGCGGGCGGCGCGCGTCACGGCTATTGTGGCTGCCTGGGTATATAAGGTCCCGCCAGGCGCTGCGCTTCCCACCTCGCCTGAGTCCGCCAGAGCCCACAGGTCTCCCTGCACCCGGCGTCATGGGCAGAGCAATGGTGGCCAGTCTGGGGCTGCTGCTCCTGGCACTGCTCCCACCCATGCAGATTTACTCAAAACAAACAGCAGTTGTGCAACCTTCAAGTAACACCTCCCAGAACACCTCTACTACCCCAAATCCAACTAATGCCACCACCAAGGCGGGCAGTGGTGCCCTGCAGTTGACAGCCAGTCTCCTTGTGGTCTCCATCTCTCTTCTACATCTGTACTGTTAGAGACTCTGGCCAAGAAACGTCCCTACTTCCCCATCTTGTAAACCCAATCCAAATGGCGACCAGAAGTGCAGTGTGGCAAGGAAGAAATCTAATTCCACACCTTATTTTATTGATGCAGAAAATGCTAAGAATTCCAAATTTGATTCATTTGAAGGATGTGTGAAGGGACTGACAGACGATGAATGCCAGTATTAAATCTGCTGGAGGTTTTTTTTTGTACAAGATGAAGAGAGATAACAACATCCAAGATTAACCATGATTTCCTCAAATATGGTTTAAGAAATATGGACACTTAAAACTCTACCTTGAAAACAAGAATAGACTTGCAAGCGGAAGGATCCGAGTTCGATCCCTGGTAAAAAAAAAAAAAGAAAAGAAAAGAAAAGAAAACAAGAATAGACTATCTAGAAATAAAAGATGGGATGAGGAATGGAGACTCAGTTTTCATTAGGTTCATTAAATCTATACGGCCATAAAACATAATATAAAAAACTTGCATGATGCTATTTATAAGTAAATTAGAAGGAACTACCAGGTATTACTGTAATTCCTCAATATGTTGTTGCAACAGTACTAATTTAATGCTCATATCCTCTAGATAAAGTTTCCCATTGTTAAACTGTCACTGTTTTCTTGGAAACTGAACTCTTTCCCCCGCCTTCTGTGGCTTTGGATTTGATGTTACATTTGACTTTTTATGTGGTAATTGACATGTGCCAGGGCAACAGTGGACAGGAACCCACCCCCAAATCTAAGTATCTTGAGTAAATCTTCTTTCCAAAGTGAAATGGTAGGCATTTCCCACCACCTGTTTTCATTCAACAAAAGCACCAGATTCATCCAGCTAAACTGATTCCAAGAGTAAAATTGTATTGACCTCAACTAATTTCAAAATGCTGCCTTTTAATTTCTGTATATGTTGACTACTTCTCACAATCAAAAATAGTCTGTTTTGAAGGTAAAATTACAAATCTTGAAATTAAAAAGGTAAATATGCAAAGGAGCCAAAACTAAATCAAGCACTTGGGAAGCTAGAACTAGAAGCTAACTTGCATAAATTTGCAAAAACTTTTATACTTTTTCTTTTTTGTGTTTTTTTGGTACCGGGAATCGAACTCTGGTCCTTGTGCTTGCACAGCAGGTGGCGAAACCACTGAGCTAAATCCCCGGTCCATACTTTTTCTGTAAATATATATTTTTTTAACTCTGGATCACAGTAGCCACATTTGGAACCCATTCTGTTATCAGTCAATATTTTTAGATAGTTAGAACTGTCCTAAACCTTGATTTTTGCCATAAGTCTTTCTACAACTGCCTTGATACACAAACCCTTTTTTTTTTCAAGACACACCCTAAACTCTTTTGTTCCCATGGTCACACACTGATGCTTATATTTTCCAGTATCTAATAGGACCACAATAGTCTTGATAATCCGTCATTGCTTTCTCATCTTTAGGAATCTACATGGGGAGCCGAGGATTTAGCTCAGTGGTTCCACCACCTGTCTCGCAAGCACAAGGAGTTCCATCCCTGGTACCCCCACTCTCCAAAAAAAAATGGAAATCTACATGGGAACAACCAGATTGAACAGATCTAAAGCTACTGTGTGTGTGAATGAACACTCCCTTTTTTTTCATATCTGAATGCTGCACATCTGTTTGGATTGTATATTGTGTTTGTGTATTTATGCTGATTCATAGTAACTCATCTTATGAAAATGATTTGCATTGGACACAAACTGTAAATAAAGAAATAAATGGCTGGATCATTTAATCCTATCTCTTTAAAGGCCATATTTCCAGTAGTACTTTCAGAAGATGTCAGAGTATGAATGGAGTCACAATTTAGCCCATTACTTGATGTGAATTTTTTATCCAGAGAAAATCAATGACAGCAGAAGCTGGGAACCATTTAAAGAAATGATTTAAAAAACAGGCATGGCGGTACATGCCTGTAATCTCAGCACTCTGGGAGGTTGAGACAGGAGGATTGCAAATTCAAGCCCAGGCTGGGCAATTTAGGAATTTAGCAAGACTCTGTCTCAAAAACAAAATTATAAAAAGGGCTGGGGGCCAGAAGTGGCAAAGGCCTGTAGTCCCAGCATTCAGAATGCTGAGGCAGGAAGATCACTCCAAGTTCAAGGCTTGTCTGAACTACACCCTGTGTCAAAAGAGGGGGAGGGGTGTTAGGGCAGTGCATAGGCCATGCATTCAAATTCCCTATTACCATAAAGAAAAAAAGCAAGTGCTTTTTCTTTTAGATCAGACCTCTTTGTTACCTGAAAATTTTTCTTCCACAAATGTTTACTGAATACTTCCTTTTGCCCAAAAGGAAATTCACTATACATTTAAAAAGTACCATAAGCAGAAGGTTCTAATGTGTTTTTATTAATTACAACTGTGTGCAACTGTAATCCTTCCATTGTACATGTAATATACAGTAACAGTCAAATATTTGACACTAAAATAACTTATTGACAAATTTTCACATTGAACACAGAATAATTCTATGTTTATTAACAGTAGAAACCAAAACTACTGAATTTATCTTGGAAAATTTAAATTCAGGCCATTATTTCACAATTTGAAAATCCGAGTAATCCAACTTTAAAATGGCTTTCTCATTGTTGAAGTTTGCTCTTTCAATGTGTGATTTGGGACTTCCTTTTGTCTCAAGCCATTCCTGCATATGACGCACCTTGGACGTGGGACCTTGCAATTGTCCTTGCACTGTGCCCCGGTCAGTGTTCCGGACCCAGCCTACCAATCCCAGCTTTTTACCTTCAGCCTAAGGGGAGAAAAAAGACAGAGATCCAATGAGATTGTACGAAACAAAGTGAGACTATAATCTGTTGCCAGAATCTTGGCCTAGAATCAAGCCACTGAAACTAATTTGATATTGTCCAGAAAAGTCAAAACAGAAAGACAGCAAGGAGGATCTCACTGTTGATCTTAACCTCAAGTGTTGGCCACTTGAATCCATTTCCTTCTTTATAAAACCCAGGCACTAGAATTTTTCACTGTGTAGTCAGTTTGGTTAAATCCTAAAGACTTAAGTACAAAACAGATGCTTTCAAAATGACTCCCTTAGGCTGATTGTTTTTAGGATACTGAGTTGTATCTTGCTTATTTTCCCTTCTCTTAAGAATTTACTGAGTATGGTAAATGGAAAAAGCGTGAAGTTATCTGATCTTTCCCTTTGTCTTTAACCAGGACCACACCTAAACAAATCCAGATGAATTAGTGTCCATTATATCTTTAAAGATCATTAGAGAGCATTTCACAATTTCCTGGGCAACTTATCTATTGTTTTTGCTGCAGAGAAACTATCTAACCCTACATGTTTACATTGCATCTGGGGCCCACTTTCTGTCATCCTGCTAGAGAAGGAAAGCAGCTGTGATCAGCCTCTCAACACAAAGCTTTCAGGAGACTTCATTACTATCAGATTTTCACTTGACTTTCTTTCCTTTTGTCTAAATAATCACAGTGTCCTCAAAGTTGAATAACCTTAAGATCAACCAATCATTGTAATGACTCTGGTTTGATTTTTGCCTTTCTCTTTTTTTTCTTTATTCTTTTTTTTCTGTGTTCTTTCCTTTAAGTCATTAAGGTATGGCAAGACTGAACTTTTAGGAAAGGCAGCAATGTTTTAGAGAGGAATGTTTTTATTTTTGCATAAACATGTAATTAGGATATTATAAAGGTCATTGATTGCTAAAGTAAGCTATCTAATAGAAGGGGTTGAATTACAAAGAAAATGGGAGTTAACATGACTGCACGTCCAAATGCCAGAGTAGTGACCTAGTGAATGTGGGAAGTTATTAGAGTTTGCCAAAGAAAACATTATGCATAGCAAAAAAAAAAAGTTTGATGAGTAACTGTAGCATCCATCATATCAATTATGTTCAAAGCAAGGATATGTTTACATAAAGAACAAAAGATACTCTAGTCAAATAACACTTTAAGGGATGGAGGAAATGAGGAATGAAGAAAAATAGGTGATACCTACAGCATGCATTGCTAAGTGCCAGAGGAGAAAACATAAAAGAATGCTGAGAATGCATTTTGACAAAGACTCAACATCCCACTGACTGTGTATAACAACTGTACTCTTAGGCTTCAAATTAACCTAAGGGAGTTGGGTGTAATTCTTGGAGTCACCATATATGGTCAATAGCTATCAGAATGACTGCAGGGCCGGGGATTTAGCTCAGTGGTTCCTGGCCGCTGCCTCGAAAGCGCAAGGTCCCGAGTTCGATCCCCAGTACCAAAAAAAAAAAACAAAAACAGAATGACTGCAGTTTTAAGCAGGAGGTTATAACAGTTAAATAAATCTTTAAACTGGAATGTAAAATCTGACCCATATTGAGGATGGAAATATCTTCAGATTTTATTTGTGCACTTGATTCTGTTTTTATTTTTATTTTTAAATTTTTTTTTTCCAGCACTGGGGATGAAACTCAGGACCTTGCACTTGCCAGGCAGGTGTGGTACCACTAAGCTACATCCCCAGCCCTTGTTCTTAACTTTTAAATGATAGCATAATGTTCCTGATTTATGTGCAGTTTTGAATAGCTACCTAAATGAGTAAACAGTGGGTTTTTTTCCCAAGGAAAATTCCAAAAAGCTAATTCTACCTCATAACCATATTTCTGCTTAAATAGTCATCTTTTTTTCTGACAACATTTTAAGGAAGATAATCACCAACCCTAGTGTGCAATTTAAAAACAGTCCCAGCCAGCTGTGGTGGTATACACCTGTAATCCCAGTACTCTAGGAAGCTCAGGAAGGAGGATCATGAGCCGGGCTTGGGCAATTTAGCAACTCAGCAAACTATCTCAAAATAAAAATTTTAAAAAGGGGCTAGAGGAGTAGTTCAGTGTGAAGGCCCTGGGTTCAATTCCCAGTACCACAAATAAGAGGGTAAGAAGATAAATAAATAAATAAGAAAGTCCTCTCAAATCAGTTACCTAGAATTCCACCTTAGAATACTGGAAAAACAGAAGCAAACTAAGTCCAAAAAAAAGCAGAGAGAAATAAATAATAAAGATTAGAGCAGAAGTTAATAAAGATAGAAAAGAATTAAAAATCAGTGAACCCAAAAGTTAGTTTTTTGAAAAGATAAGCAGAATTTTTTTTTTTGGTACCTGGAATTGAACTCAGGACCTTGTGCTTGCGAAGCAGGTGGCAGAACCACTGAGCTAAATCCCTGGCCCCAAAAAAGATAAGCAGAATTGATAACCTGTAGCTCAACTGACCAAGAAAATGTCACAAGGCTCAAATTACTAAAATCAGAAATGAAAGAGAGGCCAGTACTACAAACCTTAGAAAAAATTTTAAAAGTATTGTAAGGGGATACTATGAACAATGTATGCTAACAAATCAGATAACTTAGATGTAAAGTCCTCAGTGACAAATCAAATCAAGAAGAAACAGAAATAGAAAATCTGAACAGATATGTAACAAGAGACTGAATTAAAAACAACTTGCCACAAAGAAAAGCCAGGACTAAATGGCTTTACAGGTGAATTCTATGAGAGGTTTAAAGAAGAATCTTCCAGCAATCCTTCACAAACTTTTCCAAAAAAATAGAAGGGGAAATACTTCCCTACTCATTCTACGAATCCAGCATTATCCTTATACCACAGACATCAATAGAAAACATCAATATCCTTTATGAATACAGAAACAAAACTCCTCAACAAATTACTAGCAAACCAAATCTGGCAACATATAAAAGGTTTACACAGCATGATAAACTGATATTTATGTCAGGAATGCAAGGTTGGTTCAACATATAAAAAGTAAGCCATTTAATATACCATATTAATAAATAAAACAGAAACCATGTGATCATCTCAATAAATTCCAAAATGGCATTTGACAAAATCCAATACCTTCTTATGATAAAAAACTAGTAACAGAAGGGAACTTCCTCAACCTGACAAATAATATCTGTGAAAAACCACAGCTATTGTTATACCTAATTGTAAATAACTGAAAGCTTTCCCTCAAAATCAGGTATAAGACAATGATATCTGCTTTTACCACTTTTACTAAATATTATACTTGAGGTTCTAGTCATGGCAAGAAAAAAGCAGGTTGGAAAGAAGGAAATGAAACTACCTATACTTGCAAACAGCATAACTTATAGACAGAAAATCCTAAGGAATACATATATACAAACTGAAGCTAATAGTGCTGGGGATTATTTAGCTCAGTGGCACTATGCCTGCCTTGCAAGTGCAAGGTCCAAAGTTTGATCCCCAGTACCAAACAAAAACAAAAACAAAAACAAAACTTAGGCTAATAAACAAGTTCACACAGTTGCAGGATATGAAATTTGCATACAAAAATCAATTGTATTTCTATATACTATCAATGAACAATCAAAAATGAAATTAAGGAAATAATCTGATTTACAATATCAAAAATAATAAGATATTCACAAACAAATTTAACAAAGGACACGGAAGACATATATGAACAAGTACAAACCATTGTAGGAAGAACTTGAAGATCTTAAATAAATGGAAAGACATACCATGTTCATGGACTGCAAGACTTAATATTGTTAAGATTACAATATTCCCAAACTGATCTACAGATTCAACACAATATCAATATTTCAGCATTTTTTGCATAAATTGAAAAGTTTACATTAAATTCACATGGAACCATAAGAAACTCAGAAGAGCTAAAAAAAAAATCTTGAAAAGGAAGAACAGTTAGGCATGGTGGCCCACACCTATAATTTCAACACTCAAGAGGCTGAGGCAGGAGGATCAACATGAATTCAAGGCCAGCCTGAATGACGTAGCAAGATATTGTCTCAAAATAAAATAAAATAAACCAAACAAACAAATAAAGTTGGACTTTTTCATAGCACATAAAAATATAACTGAAACTGCGCCAAAGACCTAAATCTTAGGCTATGAAAGGCTCAGAAGAAAACATACCCATGAACCTTCATTATCTTAGACAAAGGTTTGTAGATATGACACTAAAAGCAAAGCCAAAAACGACTAGCTAAATTAGACTTCATTGAAATTAAAAACTTTTGTACTTCAAAGGGTTATCGACAAAGTGAAAAGATAACCTACAGAATGGGAGAAATATTTGTAAATCATATATCTGCTAAGAGAGTACTATCCAGAATATATAAGAAAATCTTTTTAAAAAGGAATTGTTATAACGCAAGAAAAATAAAAATTTAACAAATAGGCAAAGGAATTGAATAGAAATTTCTCCCAAGAAGAAAATTTCTCCTGAGAGGATATATGTCTTTTTTCATGTGCCAATAAACATGGAAAGATGCTCAACATCATCAGTCACTAGAAAGTAAATAAAAACCACACTGAAAATATACAATAGACTATTAACTGGCCTTGAAAGGAAATTCTGACTCACAGACAACATGGATGAACCTTGAGGAGATTATGCTAAGTGAAATAAGCCAGTTATGAAAGGAAAAACACTATATGATGTCACTTATGAGTCAGATTAATAAAGTAGGCTCATGATTGCCATGGGCTTAGGAGAAGGGGAAAATAGGGAGTTTGTGGTTAATGGGTACTGAGTTTCAGTTTTGAAAGATGAAAAGAGTTCTGTAGATAGATCCTGGTGACAGTAGCACAACAATGTGTAAACATGCTTAGGGCCACTGGATTGTGTTTTAAAATGGTTAAAATGGTAAATTTTACATTACATGTATTCTACTACAGTTTTAGGGAAAAAAGTGTGTTATACATTTTCTGAATACTTTTTTTTGTGTACTGGGAATCGAACTCAGGACCTTGCGCTTGCCATGCAGGTGTGGTGCCACTGAGCTACATCCCCAGCACTTCCAAATAGTTTTGTGTTTTCTAGTTATCTTTCTGTTATTGATTTGTTTTTTAGCTCCACTGGGTTGGAGAATATTCCTTGTATGATTTAAATCCTTTTAAGTTCACTGATACCTGAAAACCAAACAAAAAGGATAATAAGTCAATAAGAACTCACATTCATTATTATGGCTATAATGAACAAGACAGTAACAAATGCTGGCAAGGATCTAAAAAAATGAGAATTCTCATACATTGCCTATGAGAATGTAAAATGGCATAGCTGTTTTGGGGAAGTTTGGCAGTTGCTCAAGAAGTTAAACAAGGAGTTATCATATAGCCTAGCAGCGTACTCTTAGCTATAGAAACCCAAAGCTTTAGAAAACATGGTCTACACAAAAAACATGTATATAAATGTTCATAGCAGCCTTATCCATAATAGCTGAATAATGGAAACAACCGAAATGTCTATGAGTTGACTGATGAATATAATGTAGTGTATCTATAAAATGGAATATTATTCAGCCATAAAAAGGAATAAAGCATGAATACATGCTACATTATGGATGAATCCTGAAAATATGCTAAGTGAAAGAAACTGGATACAAAATGCCACATTTGTGTGATCACATTTATATTAAATATCCAGAACAGGCAAATCCATAGAGAAAGAATATAGGTTAGTGGTTGCTGGGGGCTGGGGGGAATAAGCAGTAATTGCTAACAGGAAGAGATTTTTTTCCCCCACTGGAGTGATGAAAATGTTTTGGGATTGATGCACAACTTTTATTTTTATTTTTATTTTTTTATTTTTTGGTACCAGGGATCGAACTCGGGACCTTGTGCTTGCGAGGCAGGTGCCAGAACCACTGAGCTAAATCCCTGGCCCAAATTATACTTTTCTTAAGGGTGAATTTTACGGGATGTGAATTTCCAACTTTCTTTTCTTTTCCTTTTTTTTTTTGGAACTGGGGATCGAACTCAAGAGCTTGCACTTTCCAGGTAGGTGTGGCACCACTGAGCTACATCCCTGGCCCTATATTCCAACTTTAATAAAGTCCCTTTGTCTCTTTTCTCTCAGCACCAATCAATGGTCATTTCTTGGGACAACTGGTTCAAGCACAGGAAGACAGGGACAAAAGAAAGACCTACTACAAGAAGCAGAAATATGAGGTGGGATGCCCTGCTGCCAACACTAAGATTGGCCCCCATCACATACACGTAGTCCAGAGTGTGAGAAGGCAACAAGAAGTACCATGCCTTGACGTTGGGTGTGGGAAACTTCGAGGGCTCTGAGTGCTAAACTCAGAAAAACATGGATCACTGATGTCTACAATGAACCCAATAAGGAGCTGGTCCACACCAAGACCTTGGTGAAGAACAGCATTGGGCTTATTGTCAGCACATTGACAGTGGTACAAATCACATTACGCACTTGTCCCTGGGCCAGAAGAAGGAGGCCAAGCTGACTCCTGAGGAGGAAGAGATTTTAAACAAAAAAGCAATCAAAGAAAACTAAAAAGAAATACAATGAAAGGAAAAAGAACACCAAAATCAGCAGTCTTCTGGAGGAGCCATTCCAGCAGGGCAAGCTTCTTGCCTGCATTGCATCAAGACCAGGCCAGTGTGACCGATCAGATGGCTAGATGCTGGAGGGCAAGGAGCTACAGTTCTGTCTGAGGAAAATCAGGGCCTAGAAAAGCAAGTAAGTCTCCTCCCTCTGGGCTTAGCACATGTAATAAAGGTGTTTTAATATTTTGTGAAAATAAAACAAAACTAAAGTCCTTTCCCATACTGTCAGTCACCATTCTTCTATAAGTAATGGAATTTAAGAGGGTAGATGTCAATATGGAAACAGACTGTAGCAAAATAAGTGTTAAAAGAACCTATTTAAATTATTATAAATTCCAGTAAAGAATAAGCTACAAGTCTAATCAAGAAAAAATAAAGAAAAAGAAAAAAAGAGCCATGTATGCTAGTGCATGCCTATAACCCCAGCTCTTGGAGAGGTTGTGGTGGGAGGACTGAAAAGTTCAAGGTCATTCTGGGCAACATAGCAAGACTGTGTCCCAAAAAAGTGAGGGGGCATTTTCCTTGCAATTCTCCAAATCAAAAATTTTTTTTCTGCATTCTTTTATTCTTTAACTAGGGGGAAAGAGTAGGGAGGTAGGAAAAATGGGCTACAATATCTGGTCCTTTTCTTTCAACAACTTCAGTTAAACTTTGAGGTTCACCCTCATTTACAAAATCACAAGAACTTGTCCTGCATAACTGACAGCAAAGCTAGTTGGAGTGCAGCTCTTGTTATGACTTTTAGCAATTCTGTTTTTAATAGGCACTTTACATATAAGTGAAGGAAGAAATGATTTGCAAATAATTACAATAAAAGATATTGATGATTGATATTCGTATATCAAAGATTCAGGTTGGAATTTTAGTACTACAGTCCCAGCAATATGACACTTGGAAAGTTCTGTAGTTCTAATTTATTATCTGTGTGGCTGGGCATACATCTGGAAGGCAAGAGCCTGATATCCTCACAGAAGGCAGAAGGGAAATCGAGATTGCAGTTGTGTGTCCGTGTTAAGGGGAGATTAGTGATACAAAAGCAGAAGAAGAGGCTGCCAGTTGTTTGTTTATCCCCTCCAATAGTCCCTATTACTCTAGTAGGAATACCGTACTCGAAGTTCAGTGTTACCATTACCTATTCTCAAATGGATACAGTATTTTCAATTAGAAAAACTTCAGCTAGAAAAGATGAATGTTCTTTCTGAGCCAAAAAGTTCAGAAAGAAATTAAGTGAGGTTTTTGGAAAACGTTGGAGAAATGAAAGAGGTCTGAAGAAAATGTAGCAGCTATGATGGAAGCAATTACATAGCTTACATACCTATAATCAGTTCATCTAAACACCCCTTCAGTCAATGGTAGCTTTCCTATGGGAGTGTGACTTGGTAGAAAGAAGATAACTATCAGACAAGAGGAAAGGAAAAAGGTGGGCATGGTGGCACACACCTGTAATTTTAGCACTCTGGGAGGCTGAGGAAAGAGGACCACAAGTTCAGGCCCAGCCTATAGAATTTAGTAAGATTGTCTGAAGATAAAAATTTTTTAAAAGGCTGGCTGGGGATGTAGCTCAGTGTGAAGCCCCTGGGTTCAATCCCCAGTGCTGCAAAAGAAGAAAACAGGAAGAGGGAGGGAGGAACAGAGGGGGGAAGGAGGAGATGGAGGGGAAAATAAGGGAAAGGAGAAAGGAGGTGTAAGGGACAGTAATGGGGGATGAGTATGATCAAGATATGTTATATGCACGTAGGAAAATGCCACAATAAAACCTAGCTTTGGGCCGGGGATTTAGCCCAGTGGCACCGTGCCTGCCTCGCAAGTGCAAGGTCCAGAGTTTGATCCCTGGTACCAAAAAAAAAAAAAAAAAAGTTTTGTAAAATTAATATGTACTAATTTAAGAAAAAAAATGTGACTTGATTTGCTGATGCCACAGCAGAGTGAACTAAGAATATTACCCTCCCAAAGACTAAAGATCATTAATATTTAAGTCTAGATGCTCAGGAACCAAAGTTAGAGAAACCAATACAGATGGCAGGAGAATCTCTCATTTACATCGCATTTTATTAACTGCAAAGTATTTTCATATCCATTGCTCTACTCTACAAACTCTTTGCCACTCACTCAGCTTCTTCCTGTTCACATCTGTCAGAATTCGTCTCCTGTCCCCATCCTCGTAACCTAGGTATGTCCCCAATCCCTGTAGGCCACATACCTGAGTGTACTTGCGAAAAAACACCCCTTGCACCTTCCCAAAAACTTCATAATCCACTGATACCAAGCTGTCTCCTTCTGCCATGCTCAAACCTGTCAGAGACCAGGGAAACAAAATTAAAGGACTGCTCCAGAACTCCCAATCCTGAGGCACAAAGGACCTGACTGAACCTGTACCTCTCCATCCATCACTACTGCGACCTCTCCATGACCTCAAGGTTCTCAAATGCAAGAGGGGCGGACGTGTGCAAACGGCAGGTATGAAGGGAGAGGAAGACACAGGCTGAGGGAGCTTCTGCAAAGGCACAAGGTCCTCTTTGGGGCAATTACCTCCTCACAGTCATGCTGGCCCCGCTCCCTCCCATCCATCCCTCTTCCCCCTCGGCAGCCAGAATCCCCTTCCACTAACATTTCACGGCCAATGAAACTGACCGGCACGTCTTGGGGAGAACTAAGACGTGTCTCGTCTTCCCCGGGGCGCCTGACCACACAGGAGACTACCAAGCCGACCACCCTCCGGCCGCGCAAACTGCCGCTCCCGGAAGTAGTAGCTCCTCCTTTGGCTCTTTTCATGCCCATCACCTCTTCCGAACCAATCAGAGTTTACACCACGGCCCCGAGCCCGCCCAGAGAGTGGGATTTTAGGATGTGATTTGTTCCGCAAAGGAGAAAGCCAGGCGTTGGGGGATCTGTCCAGGGTCTGGCTCGGCCTCCGGAGATCAAGCCCCCACCCCACCACATTTACTAAGCTCGCACCCCTCTTCTCGTTTTCTCCTGGGAAGGTGAAGATACATTCATACATTCAGTAAAAACCGACTGACAGCCTCCTGTATACCAGGCACTGTTCTAGGCTGCCAGCATACATCAGTGAACACAACAGAA
Source organism: Heterocephalus glaber (assembly GCF_053883595.1). Lineage (NCBI taxonomy): Eukaryota > Metazoa > Chordata > Mammalia > Rodentia > Bathyergidae > Heterocephalus > Heterocephalus glaber. The sequence continues at coordinate 15,200,388 of NW_028258379.1, forward strand.
CCCTGCTCTAGCGGAGCTTAAATTCTGGAGGTGGGAAACAATGAACATTAAACATTATAAATAAGCTGAAGGCTAAGGATATAGCTCAGCGGTAGAGCATCTGCCTACCATGTGTGAGGCCAGAGTTCAATCCCCAGCACCCAATAAATAAACAAATAAACTAAATAGGACACACACAACCTTTCTATCTTTTTTCTTGTGGTTCTCTTCCAATATTGGATCATGCCTGTGGAATCTGGACTTGCTAGTAGGAAGGGCACATATACAACAAATCTAAGTGGAAGTTATTTCTTCTAAGCTTCTAGAAGCTGCCCATCAGTTTACCTTACTAAGAAAATGCCAAAGAATGCTTAAATAAAGAAAGAAATCAAGAAAGAAAGAAAGAAAAAAAAGAAACCAAAAACACAAGCATTAACTCATGCTCCAAAATTTCAACTAAATCAATCAATCTAAGCCAAATAGCCAGGTTTATTTTGGGGAAAAGAGAACTATCAAAGGGGGTTTGTGAAAGACAGTTGCTAAAATTAGAGTTCATTTTGTAGACATTCAAATCTTGCACTCTTATGAGTAAGAATGTGTGTGAAGGAAAGCTGTTTATTGTTCCTCTTTGAATTTCATGTAAACATTAAATTTCTTCATAAGATTTCATATGTGAATATGCCAGATTGGCAGGTGTGGTAAAGTGCAATGGTAGCCATGGAAATTATATCATTCTCCTAGTTCTCCCATAACAGAGTAAGGATTTAGGTCAGAGAGAGTCATAAGCTGTAGTGCAGGGAGAGGGAATAACTAGGTTGAATGTTGTACTTGGAAATATTTGAAAACAACACTAAACAATATACCTGATTGATGTCATTTCTTTCTCTAAGTTCTTTTTTTTTTTTGGTACCGGGGATCGAACTCAGGACTTTGCACTCGCAAGGCAGGTGGCAGCACCACTGAGCTAAATCCCCAGCCCCTCTCTAAGATCATTTTTTAAAAATTTCTCTAGAGAATTGAAAACATATTGAACACATAAATGTATGGAACACCATATAGCCAGATTTAGCTGTTTCACGATGTATACATATATCAAAACATCACACTGTAAATATGTACAATTTTTGTCAACTGTGTTTTAACAAAGCTGGGAAAGAAGTATATAGGATCATTATTCTGGCAGCAGAAATAAAAATGGGTTTGGGGAGATGCTGAGGTCAAGTGTGGCAGTGAAGAGAGTGACACCATCCAATGAGAAGTTAGGAAAAGCTCACCTAGGGGAACAGAAATGTAAAGGAGGGTCATACATGAGAGAGATGAGGATAAGAGAACTCAGCAGAAATTGCAAGTCAGAAGGAAGAAGGGGCAAAGAGAGAGGAGTGGAAGAGGACTGATGCTTTGAGCATGAGAGAGAACTTGGAGAAGCAGCAGACTGTGGAATGGGGAGATGATCAGGAGTCTGTGCTCTGTCACGCTGAGTTTGATGTTTGCAAGGGACAGTCATGTGGTGGTACTGAATGGGCAGTCGGAAAACTGAAACAAAGGAGTGAGACTACAGTTAAGATGGATATCATTTAATCATGAGTGCATGCCGAAATTTCATCATTTAGCACAAATATATATGGGGCAGATGGGGAAAAGACCTAAATGCCAGAGACCTGGGAGAAGAAGACAGGAAAATCATAAAAGAAATCAAGACAGCAGACTTGCATCCAGGAGACCGTGAGGACCCCCCTGGGCAGGCCCACCAGCTGCCAGTTTGACCTTGCAGTCAGACACGGGTGGCTGCGCCCTGCTCCGTCCACCTTGCCACACCCACTTACATCCAGGAGACCATGAGGACACTGCTCCCCCTGTAGGCCCACCAGTTGCCAGCTTGGCACCCCCCCGCCGGCCTCTTGGCTGTGCAGCTACCTGGTTCCACACTACAGAGGCACACACGGGGACATAAAGGCCATTGTCCTGAGTTGCAGAAGTGAACAACTTCTGCAACAGAGGCCCCCTGAGAGAGGGCCTCTCTCAGGCTCCCTGATGAAAACTGAAGCCCACTGGAAAAGTGAAGAGAATCTCTGCAATATTGGCACAACAGACCACTGTACTTGGTAAGTTGGAGGAATCATTACCTCCTGTTTGAACCTGGACTATTTTCAGGGGAAAGACAGCTGGAACCTGTAATAGAACCTTGCAGAGTTCAACCCTGCAGGAAGACAGGGAGCTCAATTTGGGACTTGCAGCCAGAAATCTGCCCGAATATCTCAGGTCTTTGACTGGCTTACTGAGACTCATTGACTTATAACTGACAGTACCACAGACAAAAATGAGAAGACATTTAAGCAAGTCACAAACTCAGACTTCCACCCCACAAAAGGCAATTTCTGGGGAAAACGAGGTGGAAAAGTCTGATAATCAACCACCTGGACACCCTGAACTGATAGCACAGGAAGTAACAAAACAGATGAGTGAGGCTCTAGAAAAATTCAAAGCAGAAATAATCTCCCAGATAACTACAGAGATGGTGACCAGAGTGAAAGACATGATTAGAGGCTGTAGAACAGAAACAGATAAAAAAACAGATGAGCTCAGAAACATGCTGGAAGCCATGAATGCCCAGCATAAGAAAGAAATGGAATCCATGAAACAGATTCAAATAGATATTCAGGAGATTAAAAACTCTATTGAAAGCATGCATAGCAGATTAAGGGAAGCTGAAGATAGAATATCAGATATAGAAGACAGCATTGTGGTTAAGGACCATGAAAATAGAGATTTCTTAAAAATAGTAAGGGAGGGGCCGGGGATTTAGCTTAGTGGTTCCATCACTTGCCTTCCAAGCACAAGGACCCAAGTTCGATCCCCCGTACCAAAAAAACAAACAAACAAACAAACAAACAAAAACAGTAAGGGACCATGAGAAATCAATCCAGCAGCTGCTAGATGATGCAAGGAAGAATAACATTAAGACTGACAGGAGTGCACAAAAAAACAGGAGAAAATACAATTGACATAAAAAAAACTGTTCACAGAAGTAATAGTAGAAAACTTCCCAGAGAGAGGTGGCGAATTGGACATACAGATAAGATAAGTGAGGCCTATAGAACTCTAACTAGCCATGATCAAATAAAATCTATGCCTAGACACATAATAATCAAGATCCCAGAAACCCAACAGAAGAACAAAATCCTACAGGCAGTTAGAGAAAAGATTTTTCAACACAAACCCTCAAATCAAGGAGAGCCTGGAGTCAAGTATTTCAAGCCCTAAAAGAAAAATAACTTCCAACCTAGACTGTTGTATCCTGCAAAATAATCTTTTAAAATCAATGGGGGAAATTAGAAACTTCTACAACAAAGAACACCTGAGAAATTTCATGAACACCAAACCAGCACTCCAAACAATCCTAAGCAATATCCTAGAAAAAGACAACAAAGACCACAACTCCATGAGGCCCAACAGAGAGAAGCCAACAGGCAAGGTAAGAAACTAAAGGGAAAGGGAAAAAACAAAAACAAAAAAAACAAAAAACAAGAAATAGAAGAGCCAACAATAGTAAAACATCATGACAAGGATGAGTCAATATCTATCAATGTTAATGGTCTCAATTCACCAATCAAAAGAAATAGCCTGACAGAATGGATTAAGAAGCAAAATCCAACAATATGCTGTATACAAGAAACATACTTAATTCAAAAAGAAATACATAGACTGAAAGTAAAAGGATGGAAAACAGTTCTCCATGCTACAGGAACCCAGAAAAAAGTGGGGGTAGCAATTTTATTTGCAGACAAAGTAGATTTCAAACCAAAACTAATTAAAAGAGACAAAGGTGGTCACTACATCCTTGTGAAGGGAACAGTCCAAGAGGAAGAGACGACAATCATAAATATATATGCACCAAATATGAATGCCTCTAACTATACAAAACAAATATTAATGGACATGAAAAACCAAATAAGCTCTAATACAATTGTAGAGGGGGAATTTCAATACCCTGTTATTACAATTAGACATCATCTAGACAAAAAATTAACAATGAAATTTTAGAACTGAACCAAGCTATTGAACAAATGGACTTAACAGATGTTTACAGAGTGTTGCACCCCACAAAATCAGAATACACATTCTTTTCGGCTGCACATGGGTCATTCTCCAAAATAGACCACATGCTAGCTCATAGGAAATGTCTAAGTAAATGTAAAAGAAATGAAGTTACCCTCTGTATATTATCAGACCATAGTGCAATAAAAATGGAGATCAATGACATAAGAAACTGCAAAACTCCCACAAACACATGGAAATTGAATAACACCCTCCCGAACAACTAATGGGTCACAGAGGAAATTAAAGAAGAAATTAGACAGTTTCTACAAGTAAATGATAATGCCAGTACAACATACAGGAATCTATGGGACACAATGAAAGCAGTTCTACGTGGGAAATTCATAGCAGCCAATGCCCATATTAGGAAAACAGAGAGAACTCAAATAAATAACCTAATACAGAACCTCAAGCTCCTAGAAAAAGAAGAGCATAACAAACCTAAAACTCGTACAAGAGAAAATTATAAAGATCAGATCAGAAATCAATGCAATCGAGACTAAGAGAACGATACAAAAAATTAATGAATCAAAGAGTTGGTTTTTTGAAAGAATAAATAAAATCAATAAACCCTTTGCCAACCTTATCAAAAAAAGGAAAGAAAAGGCTCAAATCCGTGCAATCAAGAATGAAAAAGGTGAAGTCACAACAGATCCAGCAGAAATCCAAAGCATCATCAGTACCTACTTTGAGAAACTGTAGTTTAATAAAATGGAAAACACAGAAGAAATAGACAGATTCCTAGATACATATGAATTACCAAAGGTAAATGAAGAAGATACAGAAATTCTAAACACCCCAATAACAATGAGTGAAATTGAAAATGTAATAAAAGATTTACCAACAAAGAAAAGCCCAGGTCCTGATGGCTTCACTGCTGAATTCTACAAGACATTTAAAGAAGAACTATTGCCATTACTCTTTAAAATCATCAAGGAAATTGAAAGGGAAGCAAGGCCTCCAAATTCATTCCTGGAAGCAAGTGTTACTTTGATTCCAAAGCCAGGGAAAGACTCAACCCAAAAAGAGAACTACAGGCCAATCTCCTTAATGAACATAGATGCAAAAATCCTCAACAAGATACTGGCAAACAGAATACAGAGGGTCATCAAGAAGATCATACACCCTGACCAAGTCGGATTTATCCCAGGAATGCAAGGATGGTTCAACATACATAAATCAATAAATGTAATACACTATATTAACAGAGTCAAGAACAAAAAACATATGATCATCTCAATAGATGCAGAAAAGGCATTTGACAAAATCCAACACCCATTCATGATAAAAACGCTACAGAAAATTGGAATAGAAGGTCTTTATCTCAACTTGATTAAGGCTATGAAAAACCAACAGCCAACATCATCCTAAATGGTCAAAAACTGAAAACTTTCCCGCTAAAATCAGGAACAAGATAAGGATGCCCACTATCACCACTCCTGTTCAATATAGTTCTGGAAACATTAGCCACAGCAATTAGAAAAGAGAAAGAAATAGAAGGAATAAAGATAGGAAAGGAAGAAGTTAAGCTGTCATTATTTGCTGATGATATGATACTTTACATAGAAGGCCCAAAAACTTCGCCAAAAGACTTCTAGATTTAATTGACAGATTCAGTAGAGTAGCTGGATACAAGGTCAACACTCAAAAAACAATAGCCTTCTTGTACACAAATAACAGACTCACTGAGAGAGAAATTCGGGAAACAATTCCTTTTACAATAGCATCCAAAAAAAGAAATATCTAGGAATCAATCTAACAAAGGAAGCAAAAGACCTCTACACTGAAAACTACAGCACTCTGAAAAAGGAGATTGAGCAGGATATAAGAAAATGGAAAGACATCCCTTGTTCCTGGATAGGAAGAACCAATATAGTGAAAATGGCCATACTTCCAAAACTATTATATAGGTTTAATGCAATGCTGATTGAAATTCCATCAATATATTTCACAGAACTACAGAAAACAATCCAAAAATTCATTTGGAACCAGAAGAGACCGAGAATAGCAAAAGAAATTTTAGGCAACAGAGATATGCCTGGGGGTATTACAATCCCCAATTTGAAACTATACTACAAAGCCACTGTGATAAAAGCAGCATGGTACTGGCAAAGAAACAGACCCAAGGATCAGTGGAATAGATTAGAAGATGCAGAAACAACTACAGATATGCTCAGCTACCTCATCTTTGACAAAGGAGCCAACCATCCTCATTGGAGGAAAGATATCTTATTTAATAAATGGTGTTGGAAAAACTGGATTTCAACCTGCCAAAGATTAAAACTACACCCATACCTATCACCACACACTAAACTAAGATCAAAATGGATTAAAGATTTAAATATCAAGACAGAAACAATAAATTTGCTGGAAGATAAGTTAGGTAGAACCCTTGAAGACACTGGTATAGGAAAAGACTTTATGAACCAAACCTCAGTGGCACGGGAACTTGCACAAAGAATCAACAAATGGAATCTTATCTTATTAAAAAGCTTCTGCACTGCCAGAGAAACCACCAACAGAGCTAAGAGACCACCTACAATGTAGGGAAAATTTTTCAGCAATTGTACCTTAGACAAAGGACTACTATCTAGAATATATAAAGAACTGAAAAAAATCAGATCCCCCAAATTCAAAGACCCAGTTCAAAAATGGGCATCTGAAATGAACAGACATTTCTCAGACAAAGAAGTAAAAGCAGCAAATAAATATATGAAAAAATGTTCAACATCCCTGGTTATTTGAGAGGTGCAGATGAAAACAAAACTGAGATTCTACCTCACCCCAGAAAGAATGTTATATAAAGAAATCAACCAATAACAAATGCTGGCGTGGGTGTGGGGAGAAAGGAACCCTTCTCCATTGCTGGTGGGAGTACAGACTGGTGCAACCACTGTGGAAATCAGTATGGAGATACTCAAAGAACTAGGACTAGAGGTGGTATTTGACCCAGCTATCTCCCTGCTGGGGATCTTCCCAAAGGAATTAAAAGAATCATACCATATATATGCGATATATGCAATATATGTGCATCCATGTTTATGGCGGCACAGTTTGTAACAGCTAAAGCTTGGAAACAGCCCAAGTCCCCATCAACTGGAGACTGGATAAAGAAGATGTGGTTTTTTTATAAAATGGAGTACTACTCAGCCATAAAGAACAAGAAACTAGAGATTTTTATAGCTAAATAGATGCATATTGAGGCCATCCTCTTAAGTGAAATAAATAGGACACACATGTGTAAATACCGTATAGTTTCTCTAGTGTGAGAAACTGAAAGTGTAATTAAGGATACACACAGATGAAATGGCCTAATAACATATTTCTTGGATTGTGTTTCCATCGCGTGTCATATGACTGTATCGAAATTTAAATTAGGCAGAAGTTTGGCTTATGTGGAGTCTGCTAGCTAACTGTAGTTTTATTTCCAGACCACTATTTGTTCAATGTTGGTTTTGGGGACCTTTCTGAAACAAATCACATCCTCTGGTGTCTTATTGGTGCTTGAGATGTTTTATTAAGTTATATGGAAAAATGTTTAAGTGCTCTTCAGTTTTGTTTTGGTTGAGTTCTACTGTATTTGAATATTATTGTAGTTTTTTCCCCCTTGCATTGTTTTTCTTTGAGTGGTTTTAATTTCTGTATGTTTGATAATAAAGTTATTTTTAAATAATAAAAAAATCAAGACAGCAAAGGAGCAAGTGAGAAGGCTCTAAGGGGGTGAATTATCAATAATGTCAAGTGAGGGCCGGGGATTGAGCTCAGTGGATTCGGCGCCTGCTGTGCAAGCGCAAGGACCGGAGTTCAATCCCCGGTACAAAAAAAAATGTCGAGTATGCTGGTGAAAATTTATCTTTGGTTATTGGAATGTCAGTAGTGGTGCATTTAAATAAATGGGAAAGGGCAGAAGCCAGACCCAGATAGTAGATTGGATAGTGCCAAGGGATGAGGAACTAGGGGCAGCAAATGTAAAAATTTCTGTTAAGAAGACTCATGGAGAAGAGAAGAAAGCAATGGGACTGTATCATAGAGTGGCAAGCGGGGAAGTAAGGTTTGCTTTAGCAGGGGAAAGTTAAAGGCATTTTAAAAGCAAAGAAGACTCTGTAGAGCTTAGTAAAATGACAGGGTAAAGTGATAGTGTTGATATCTGGAGAGTTTTGAAAGAAACTTACTCAAGAGAAGTCTTGGAAAGAGAGAGACCCTTCTTCAGAAACCAGAAAGGAGTCAGAGAGGAGGCATGCTGGGAAATTCTGCCACACTGGAGGGAAAATGTGGGTGTTGATGATAGAAGAAAGGCTGAGTGAGGTAAGTGGGGCCTTGAGAAGTGAGAAATGTCTGCAGCTGCATACATGATGGCAGAAGAGTCAACTAGGAATAAAAACAAGGAATGAAAGAACTGCCCTGGAGGGCCCACCAAGGAAGTTCTTTGTAACATTTAAATGCTGTGATCTGACATGGAGTATTAACACCGCCTCCTGCTGCTACATCATTTTCCTCCTGCCTGAATCTTGTGAGTAGTTAAAGGGGAAAATGTGAGCTGCCTAATGCAAACAGCTTACTCAAATGAACAGAGGCATGAAGAAGACAAATAAACTCTCTTGTGAAGTCAAAAAGTTATAGAGCATCATTTAGTGTTGAAACCAAGTTATGCTGATTATTTTCCATTTGGTAGTTAACTTTATTACCATTACAATTGGCTGAGTCATTCCTGGGCCCTAAGTAGAGACAGCCACAGTGACCACGTGAGAGTAAAACAATATTCAAATAGACTGGCCACAAAAACGACCCAGGAAAGATACTGTGTAGCAAACAATCTAACAGCAAGCTCCAAAGTACTGGCGAAGGAAGAAAGCGTGATGAGCAGATAGCCATACCTGGGGCTCGTACACTGCAGCCGAGCGTGCTAAGAAAGGCCAGCAGCAGGCCCAATCCCGCTAACCCGGCGGACACCGGAATCTCGCAGCGGGATGACACTGTGGCACATCTAGGGGTCCCGCCCTTTGACGGGCACACCCCAAGTTCTGGGAGCATTGTTCTCAGTAAAATACAAGTTCTTTTTTGATGGCGCCTCAGAACAGCCTCCCCCCCCCCCCCCCCCCCGTTCCCCAAGGACAAGGCTGAACTGAGCTGAAGAGTTGGCGAGACACTGGGTCGATCAAGTGACACTCTAGCCGACCGCACAACCGGGGCACGGCAGCGCCGGACAGCTTGCAGATTGTTCACGGACTGCGCCTGCGCCACCTACCCCTTGGTGTTAGCGGTGAGAGGCGGGGCTCCGCTCGAGCTGCGCTCCGGTCTCCAGGCAACCAGGATAACAGCGGCCAACTAACAGCGCCTGCGCGGTCGTGGGGTGGCGAATGGGAGGGTCAGGTATGGCAAACTAGGTCCTGGGGTTACCCTTGAGCTGGAGGGGTCCCCAAGAGCGTCAGGTTCTCGAAAGGGCGGGGAATCCTGAGGTCAGCAACTTCGACCTTCTGAGGGGCAGTAGATAGAGGGCCTTATCCTCAAAGGCGGAGTCTCCAACTGAGGGCCACCTCTCGACCCTCCGGGACAGAACAAGACCTCCGCGTTCCGGATTACAGCCAGCTGCCTCCAGGTCAGGTGGCCCCACCTGTCAGGTGACAAGCCTTTTGCGGTCTGTGCCTCAGGGACTTCTTGGATGCGGGTTTGACAACCAGGCACTTGCTTCATACCCTGGCGGGTTCTGCTCTTCGGAGTCCAGCACGTTCCAGCCAGACGGAAGCTCTGTGCCAGGCCCTATCTCTGGGCCACAGTTTTCTTAACTGTAAAATGGTGGGGCTAGGCGCAGAGAGAACATTTCAGTTTACAGGTGAAAAACTGGGGTCGAGGGACGCTGCTTGTTCTGAGTGACGGGGCTAAAACCTGATCACTGCTCTTTCACCTGCTACATAAAAGTGTATGGCAGAAACTAGTACTGGTGGAAAGAAAAACTAGGTGGCAGAAACACCTGTATCCCATTTGTTTTCCTGTCTTCAGGGCCTACCACAGTATCTGGCACATAACCATTACCCAGCATATTGAACATTCAAGCCTGCCCAGCACCACTGTCCTTAGAAAAGTTTAAGGTAAATGTGGGTAAGGCAAATGTAGAAATAGTTTACTTAGCAAGTGGGAGTGAACCTCAGACAAATTCTTCACATGTATCTGGTTTGAATCTCCCCTAGGCTTCAGGCCAAGCCCTGAATGGCTGGTCTCCAGTTGGCTCCTCAACTGCCTGTGGGCGTTATGTTCCCACATAATAAAGCAGCCGCTCCAGGGCTCCACTCAGCCAAGCAAGACCCTTATGAACAAGGTGACTCTTCCCAGCAGTCCTCCATGGGGCACCTGAAGAGTTTTCAGCAGAAGCCTTTGAACAAGAAAGAGCTGGCACTGGATAATGTCTACACTCACCCCAAATGGAACACCTGCACAAAAGCCCGGAGCTACTCCTATTCCCACTGTGCTGGAATCAGCCAGCGAAACTCGGGAAGCAATCCCCAGGGCCAAGGAAAGGGCTTCTTGTACTCTTCAAGCCCTCAGTCCGGGTATCCCAAAGCAAATGACCAAGACTTCATCCCCTTTACAAAGAAGCGAGTTGGGGTGGACCGGGCCTACCCCTTGAAGCCTGTGGTCCACCGGAAGTCTCATAGTACAGGGGAGGCTGGCACTGACAGGAACCAGAATGTCTACCCAAGACCCCCTGACCCAAGAGAGTTTTCAGACAGCAATTTTGGTTTGAGGAACTGGGTGAATTCATCTGTTCTGGCTTCCATGCAGGGGGAGGCCATGGCAAACCTCCACAGGACCAACTGGATGCAGGTCCAAAGACTAGAAGCTGCAGGGGAGAGCTTAGAGGAGGAAATCCGAAGAAAGGAGAGTCTCCTGAGGGAAAAGCTGAAGAAGACAGAGGAAGAACTCAGAAGGATCCAGAGGGAAAAGGAACAGGCGAAGGAAAATGAAGAGCAAGAGCTGCAGAGAATGATACAACTCAGAAGAGATAAAGGCAGTAACATTACCATCATATACAAGCCTGTCTTTTCCCCAGAATTTGGGACTGAAGAGGTGTCCAGTAGAGACAGGAGAGAGGATGAAACTTGGGGACAGCCTCAGGAAAATTCTAGTCCAATCCAGTTCTCTGATTATGGAATCCAGAAATTCAAAAAGGAAAGGCTAGTGGCAATCAGTAAAATCCAAGACCAAGCCTCAAGGCCATTGGTGGAGGAGTTCTTTCAGCCTTCAGAAGAAGCAGGCAGTAATTTGCAGGGATCCACCAGAAGTTCTAGCTTGTCCAGGGCACCAGAGTCCTCGCGTTCCAGCGGCTCCACTGAAGAGCCAGAACTGGGCAAGTGCAGCCACTGTGGGCGCACATTTCTCTTGCTCAGGCTGGAGAGACACTCCACCATCTGCAGCAAGATGCAGGGTTCCAAGAGGAAAGTGTTTAACTCCTCCAGAGCCCGGGCGAAGGGCACAGAACTAGAGCAGTACTTGAACTGGAATGGGCCAGCCACAGTCAAGGTAATAAGAGCCGCATGGATCTGACTTTGTGTGGGGATCTTTGTAGGGGCCTGTTATGTCCTCTTCAGTTTTCTTTAGGGAAAACTCAGGTGCCATGTGGGATGAAGGTGAGAGTTAACATTTCTTGATTACTACTGTGTGGCAGTCACTGACAGGAGCTTTTCCTGTGATCTTCACAATTCTGTGAGAATCTCATTATCTCTCATTTTATCAATTAAAAAATTAAGACTTGGGGGCAGGGGATTTAACTCAGTGGTTCTGCCACCTGCCTTGAAAGCGCAAGGACCCGAGTTCAATCCTTGGTACCCCCCCCCCCCCCGCAAAAAATTAAGACTTGGAGGGCCGGGAATATAGCTCAGTGGTACAGTGCCTGCCTGGAAAACTCAAGTCCCTGAGTTCAATTCCTTGCATCCCCCTCCACCCAAAAATCTCCAAACTTGGAGATGCATACTCATATATCAAGCCTTGTACAGGTTAAGTAACTTTCATGAAATCACAGCTTTAAGTGACAAGGCCAACATGTAAATCTTGGTTGGATTAATTCCAAAATCTAGACTTAAAAGAATGTCCTTTTGATTATAAAAGTAATAAATGTTTAAAAATCAATAAATTTAAAAACATAATAAAAATATGATAAATCTAAAGAAAAATCTATACACAAAATGTTTATTTTCTTGGTTTGCCAAGAGAACTTCTTGCTCTTTGCCATATACTCTGCCACCTCCTGAAGCTAGGATCTGTTACCACTCCTTTAGCTGTATCCACTCTTTCAAATTTAGCTTAGTTTTGATACACCTTAGTAAATGCATGAAACACAACTAAGTTCAGAGTTATTTTTCTCCTTAGAGTATAAACACCTTCAGTGTAAAAGATTCTCTTTTTGGCTATCTTTCAAAACATCACTTAGAAAAACCAAGTTATTAAGTTTTAGGGCCGGGAATTTAGCTCAGTGGCACTGTGCCTGCCTCCCAAGCACAAGGTTCTGAGTTCGAGCCCTGGTACCAAAAAAAGTTTCAAGACATTTATATGATAAGTTCAGGAGAATTTCAGAGGTACATTTGGATAAGATTGTTTCATAAATAACTTGACTATCAAGTAATGCCACTTGTCTTATAAAATGAGTATTTCTCAAACTGTTGTGTACTGACATTTTTATTTTAGTACTTTTATTTTTTAGTGTGTATTAGAGAAATATAACAGCATATTAAGCCTATAATTTCTGGGGATCATGAATTTAAAGAAAAATATTAATAGTAAGGAGAATAAAATGATCAAATTTGGGGAATGCCTAGGCCATATGATTTTTTTTTTGGTACTGGGGATCAAACTCCAGGACCTTGCGTTTTTGAGGCAGGCTGTGGAACCACTGAGCTAAATCCCCAGCCCTAGGCCATATGATCTTATAGACCTTATCTAGCTCTAATATTCTAGAAAAATAAAAAAGTGTCTTATTTTCATTTCTTTTCCAGCCCTTCCTCTGCTGTATTGGTACTTCTTGTCCATCAGGACTTTACTGTTCCATGTGTATTTGCTGAGGCCTTTAAAAACGCACGTGGATGTGATGGTTGTTAGGAGATGTACAGTACTTTGCAATTAGAATTCTTTTAGTACAGTCTGGGAGATCACGACAAGAAAGTGACTCCCATGTTCAGAGATAATGTAGCAACCAACAAGAAGTCAACAGCTTGCCCTGGCAGATAATGGTAGGATACCCGGTCACTGTTCTTTCCTGTTTTCTTTTTGGTCAGCTCAGTAATCCACTGGGGATTCCCTGTGTTCTACCACAGCAGTTTATATTTGGCCAGAACCTAAAAGGATCTTGTGCTTCTTAAACTTCCTAAATATAGTGGGAGGGAAGCAAAGGTGTTGGGTTTCTGAGATCAGACACCCCAGCTTTGTGGAAACTAGTTTGAGGAAATGTGTTTTATTGAGGACACTGAGGCAGAAACGATCTGATTTGAGTCTTATGCTAGAGCTCTGTGTTTTGGAAGCTGAGTGGTGATATCTCCATTGTTACTTCTCTAGTGTACTACAAGAAGTGACTTTTAAAAATCTTTACATAACTTTCAGCAGACTTGCATATCTTGTTTACTCCATACATTGGGAGCATTTGAGGACAGGGACCACACACATCTTTGTGCTTAATGTGTTAATTGAATATAATTTCAATAAAAATTAAAAATTAAGGGGCTGAATGTGTAGCTCAAGGGTAGAGCATTTGCCTAGCATGCCTGAGGCCTTGGGTCAAGCCCCAACACTAGGGGGAAAAATTAAAATATAAGTATCATCATACACTTGAGGAACCTTCCCTTCTGAATTCTTTTAAAGGTTCTTGGATACCATCTCTAATAGCAGCTCACTGGCCTTCTCTGTTTCCATTTCAGGAAGAGACTATCCTGATGGATTCTTCCTAATCCTTTAATAGTAACTCTTGCTGTTATCGAGAGCTATTTTCTTTTCCTTTTTTCATTCTTTAAAAATTAATTTTAAGTACTGTTACATGCCTTTTAAAAAATCATGAAGTACTAAGTCTATGGTGCAGGTCAGCAGTCTTAGCCTTTCCTGGACTCTAGTACAGCCCCCAGTTCTGTTAGATGGTTTTTCTGATAAGCATTTCCATATTCCCAAATAATATGCTTATTTTCTTGATTTGCTCATTTCCTACATTATCCAATGACTTCTTATGGAATTGTGAGTGAAGCTGTCTTTCATATCCTCTCTCCCCTTAACTTTTTTTTTTTGGTACTGGGGATCGAACTCAGGTCCTTGAGCTTGAGAGCCAGGTGGCGGAACCACTGAGCTAAATCCCTGGGACTCCCCCCGCCGTTTTTTGAGACAGGGTCTCACTATATAGTTCAGGCTGGCCTTGAACTCATGGCAGTCCTCCTGCCTCAGCCTCCCGAGTGCTGGGATTACAGGTGTGTTCCGCCATACCAGCTCTCCTTTACATTTTCTACTCCTTTTCCTTCTACTGTAGTTGAACCACAATTTTGGATTAAATAGTCAGATGTTACATGATTATGTAAATTTTGCTCACTTTTGAGTGAACATATTCTGCTCCTGCCTACACATACTTGAAGTTACTGATTTGTTTTCTACATACCTGTCTCTAATTTTTTCCCTAGATGATCTGATGCCAGAGATCTGTTAATGTTTTTATGAAGTTTTCAAATACTTCTCATAATGCATCAGGGTTTTTTTAAAAAAAAATTCTGAAAACTTCCCTTTCTCTACTTTTCTTCCTCCGGCTCCAGTCTGGAGTGGCTATTTCTTTTCTTTTTAATTTTATCGGTACATTTTAGGTATACAATATGTTGACATTCATTATTGGGGGTTTGTACCTTTACATAATATATCTTGGTTCTTATTGTTTTCCCCATTCCCTCCCCTCCAACCCCTCCACCCCTCCCTTTTTACAAAGACTTTGTTTCCATTTTTTCCTTTTCTCATATTTATTCTTTTCCCTTCTTTCCTTTCCCCTGCCCCTCTCACTTCCCCTTCCCCTCTAGACCTTTTCTTTCTATTTCCGGAATGGCTGTTTCTGAGGCCTGGTACAGACCTGTTGTTTGGGGACTTGACTTTTCTCCTATTACCAGAATCCTGTGTCTTCTATTTTCCTGCTCCACTCGTTGCTTTACTAAAAAAATGTACACAGGAAGTATATTTCGTAAACTTTTGCAATGATTGTTCTGGATATTTGGTAAGCCATTTCAGTCTCAAGACTTATGAGCTTTAATTCTAGGAATGTTAATGAATGAAAATATCTATATAATAGTTTATTTGATGATTTGGCTGGGTATAGAATTCTAGGTGGAAAATTATTTCATTAGAGCTTTTAAGGCATTTACTACTAGCTTTTAGCATTCAGTGTTTACTGTTGAGAAACCAAATGCCATCTTGATTCCTGTTTCCTTATGTGAAATCTGTTTAATTTTTTCTGAAAGTGTACAGGATTCTCTTTATTCTGACATTTTGTAATGATTGTGCTTAATACTTAGAAAGCCATTTCAGTCTTAACACTTATGGCCTTTGAGGAATGTGACATTGCTTCTTTAATTTTTCTTTTTTTTTTTTTGGTACCAGGGATCGAACTTGGGTCCTTGCGCTTTCGCAGCAGGTGGTGAAACCATTGAGCTAAATCCCCGGCCCCAATAATTTCTTCCTTGTGATTTCTCTGTGCTCTTTGGATGCCTATTGATTACATGTTGGACTTCCTGGATTGCCTTTCTAATTTTCTACTTTGCATTTTTCTTTTTTCCCTAAGGAATTTTCTTAACATTATTTTATAACATTTCTATTTTGTTTTTACTTTTAGCCATCAAAGTTTTAATTTATAATCTATTTGGTTTTTTGGTTCTTTTCATAATATACTCATTTTATGGACATAATCTCTTCTAAAATTCATTTTGTTGATATTTTCTGCTAAAAAAACCTGGCATGGTGGTATATGCCTATAATCCCAGTTATCTGGGGAGGCTAAGAGAGAAGGATTGCAAACTTGAGCCCAGTCTGGGCAACTTAGGGAGACCCTATCTCAAAATAAAAGAAAAAGGCTTGGGGTCATAGTTCAGTGATAGAGCATGCATGAACATAGCATGCATGAGCCCCGGGTTTCAATCTTGGGTACTGAAAAAAAGTTTTCATCTTGTTACTACTTCCTTTTTGTTTGTATACTTTTTGGGGTCTTCTTGTTAGAGTTTTTGTCAAATACTTGGTGACTAGTGGCAGTCTTTTCATAGTCAAGCTTAAGTAAAGCTTGCTGACTAAGGTCCTTCATATTATGGCTGTCACATACTGAGCGTTGTAATTGGGGTTCCCCAAGGTCAGCATCTGAAGGCTTATTTCTAGACTGCCTGGTGCATCTAGAGAATCCTCTTTCCTAAGAGGATACCAGAAGAAGGTTGACAGTTCCACAATTTGCTATGTATATTTGCACTTACTCCCCATTTTCATCCTCAAGATTTACCGTTTTCTACCCTGTCTGGATTTCTTGAGTTTGAAATCTCTCCAGTTCAGTTTCTCTAGAGAATAAGTTCCTGTTCGGTGAGGGTGGGAGTGCTGGACATGTAGATATACAAGGCAGAAGAAGAGGAGTCTTAGGTGTCCACTTTATTTTTAGCCCTGTATCTCCCTGCTTTCAACAACCTGCTTTCAAGCACTGGCCCTCTCAGTGGTTCTGTTAGGAAAATGGTTTGCCTTCCAATAGTATCCCCCCTTGCAGGCCCTGGGTCTGGCAAGTCAGTTACCACCGTTGCTCCTTTCCTTTCTCTTTGACCCTGTGGATTACCACCCTTTTTATTTCCTTCTGTCATTCTGATGGAGTCTCAGGAAGGAGACAAGTTTAATGCCTCATTGAGTGATTAGTCTTCCTTTTACATTATAGGCTGAGCCTCCTCAGAAGAACAACTGGAGACAGAAGCATGAATCTTTCATCTGTACCCTCCGTCAGGCACGAGAGATCCAGCAGGTCATTGCCAAAGGTGGAAACCCCTCAGACTTGCCTCCCATCCTGCCTGCAGAAAACCCAGACTGTGTTCAGTGTTCTCACTGTAGCCGTCACTTTGCTCCCAAGGTAGCTGAGCGACACATTCCCAAGTGTAAGACCATTAGGAACCGTCCTCCACCTCCAAGAAAGCACCATAGTTGAGCAGACAATAGTAGAAACCCCCTCGGACAGTTTAGAAGGCTCTTCTTCTCTGCAGCAATAAATAGAACTAGAATACTTTGATATAAAGCAGAGAAAAATACTCCTGAAATTTTTATATTACACAGCTCTGGTAAAACCAGGGAGACGGCTATTGCTAAGCAGCAGGAGGCAGGAGGAAGCCCAGCTTCTCACTAAATTACAACCTCAGCTGGTGTTTCTCATGTTCAGGCCCTAAGAACTGGTGGGTGGAGACACTGAATAGTGAACAGGCTACATTAAAGCTCTTTCTCACAAGCCTGACTCTGATTTGTGCTAGTGAAGTGTCTGCATTTGGTTATTTTTCTGGTCACTGCGTGTGTCCATTGTTTCTGTTAACTCTTCATGCTCTTGTAAGAAATAGAATTGGGCTAAGTTGGGGTCAGAAGACTGTGGTTACCCAGATAATAATTCTTATAAAAGATAATATGATTTTGCTTTTAGGCATTATTAATGAAAGTGTGTTCTTTGCCTCCATGAGGCATGGTCCTGGCCAAATGCCAATAAAAGTATATAATGTTAGGGCACCCGCACATCCTAAACCTTCCCTGTGGTGTACCGTGTAATAAAGGCAACATCTTTATGTACTTTACAGGGTAGGGACGGGGGGGAACATATTATACTTCTACTTGCTCTTTTCTAATGGGTTTCATATGTTGAAAAATGATGAAGCTGCTAGCTCTCTGCTTTCAAATCATGTTGGCTGAATGAGTTTTTTTTGGTACAGGGGATTGAATTCTGGACCTTGCGCTTGCGAGGCAGGCACTGTGCCACTGAGCTAAATTCACGGCCCTGAATGACTTTTTAAATGAGGCAGCAAATGTACCATCA
Source organism: Heterocephalus glaber (assembly GCF_053883595.1). Lineage (NCBI taxonomy): Eukaryota > Metazoa > Chordata > Mammalia > Rodentia > Bathyergidae > Heterocephalus > Heterocephalus glaber. The sequence continues at coordinate 15,218,491 of NW_028258379.1, forward strand.
AAGCAAGCTGGGACACTGCAGCGTCACATGTCCCTGCTGATTATAACATAGTTAAATTCTATTTTGAGGAGTAAATTCTGAAGGAAAAGAGAACAGATCTTTTAAATTTTCTGTGTAGAATAGTGCCTAGCACAAGTTAGGCCCTCAATTAATGGGTTTGGGAGACTTAAATTTAACCAGGTATGTCCATTCCCCAGGCAAGTTTAATGAGGAAGACACTACGTTCCACACTTGGTGTTAAAAGCAGTATGTGGTGAAGGTCACAAAGTGGCAGCCTGTGGACGATTTTCTCCTGTGTTTTATTGGCTGGGACGGCATTATAAATATGATCTGACATTGAAACACTGGGTCATGAAGCATCTCTTTGAAAAGCTGGAGGTTCTGGAAACACTGGACCAGGAACCTATACAGGGCAGATTTGGAGGGGTTCAGAATCAGTGGCCCTTCACTCAGGGACCACAGCAGGTGGGACCTGTTTCACATGCCTTATCTGCCTGGCCCCACAGGCACTTGGGTTTGGGATCCTTGGATGATGGTATTAGGGTCACAGGTCAGGGTTCTCCAGAGAGAACAAATGCTATTTAGGGAGTGTTTCTATAGACACAAGGATGTAGTAATTCATTCTTAAGTTGCTGAGAAAATAGTTAATGCCTTCATGTTTCCTTTGATCTCCTGTTTAGACTTTGGTTATTCTATTCGTCTTTTAAATTTAGCTTGACTTGGCTTTTGGGAAGAGGTAAAAATTTTTTTCTATCTAGTCTCTTCCCAGGTGGGATGACAAAGGACACATAATGTTACTTGTAAATGTCCCTATTTTATATTACTTTATCCAAGAACCTTTAGTGCCAGTAAACATAAATTTTAAAGTTCAAAAAGTTAAGCAGTGGGAAAAATCTCACAGTGACACCCATGTCATTTAAAAGTGTGTACAGTGAAAATGACTGAAGTATGTTATGTGCATGTATGAGTCTGCCAAAATGAAGCTCACTAATCTGTATAACCAATAAAAAAAACTGTGTAGACAGTCCAAGATAATATTTCTTACTGTTGCATGCAGCTCAGCACCTTCTGGTCAGCATTTGCTTTTGGTCATTGATTGATCACTCTTCACAACTACACAGAAGGTAGCAGAGATGTGACACAGTCTTTTTCTCCCTAATGTCTATGACTGTCAGGTTTAAGGATCAACATGTTTATTTCCATAGTTAATCATTAAAGCAGTAAATGACTTCTGGCTTTGCAGCAGGAGGACCATGTTTTACAGTCCTGGGTATGGCCTGCTTAGCTCTGACACTACCATGACTAATACTTCTTTGGAGGCCCCAGGGATCTTATTTGAATGAATGTGTCTAAAATACTTCCATGAGTCTGAGTTGTTCTATTATCAATGTTTCTGAATAGATGACAAACCAAATGAAATTTGAATTTTAGCTTTAAACTTTAGCAATATGCTCAGCCAAGAGAAGTTGTAACTTGGCTGTGGTATGCCAGGGAGAACAAATACAGCTCAGTCTCTTTAAGTGAAGTTTTATAAACAAACTGGCGCAATCACTTGGAAAGGCCCCTACTGGGACTAAGGCGGTAAGTGCAAGAGTGGACCCTACTTTTATTGGCCCATTTTTTCCCTCCCTCTGCACTTTTAGCACTGTCTTGTAGAAGTTTTTAGGAAAAAAGTTGTAGCAGCAGCAATGATTTTGCTGGGAAGAATATGAGAAAGAAGCAGAGATTATTTCTGTGCAATGTTCCTTGCACTGTTTCTGTTGCAAGAACACTTATTTATTTAGATAAAGACTTAAGGAATCAAAGGTTCATGAAGGCCTAGGACATGGGTACTTTATCTCCAGTGACTGAGGCTGGTGTGAGGCTTACTAAGGCACAGCACGAATTAAGAGTTTAAATGTTTATTTAAAAGAGAAATGCCAAACCATTCCACCCTCAGTCTTTCCAGCATCTGGCTAACAGTAAGTACTTCTTTAGCAACAGTGTCAGCACTAGGAGTAACCCAAGTTATACTGTAACTCAAAAGCAAAACTACTAGAAAACCGAAAGCACCTACCACTTCATAAAGGAGAGAAGCAGGACAAAAGTTGGGGAGAATTAGCTACAGGAAACCATTCAAAGGCATTTCTGCTGCCTTGCCTCTCACTCTATCCAAAGGTGGCACTGCTGCCACCTTTGAACTGGTTTCTGTTTGCATAGCTGTTTGGTGGAAAAAATATATGGTTGTCCCAGGCACAATTCAGGAAAGTGCAACTTGTCTCTAAGGCACAGAACTTGGATTCTCAGCCAGATTAACAGCAAACCTAGACCTCCTAAGGGAGCATGCTAGAGAAAACTGACTACGGAGTTCCACTGCTAGGGAATGACTCCCCTCTGGAACAAGAGCAGGGCTCTTACCCCACTTTCTCACATTGTCACCCCATAGTCTCAGCAACGTGGCCATGTCCCTCAGCTCCAGAGCAGAAGTGATCCTCATGACAAAAACCCAAAATAACCCTCCTGCTCAGGCCTGCTGAGATGGTGAGCATGAGGATACAGGAACATGAAAGGTCAGTTAGTCCTTATGAAAACCACAGCTGCATTTACATGATGAACCAAAACCACTGTTTGGGTTTATAGCAAAACCCCAGACCTTGTAACTTTAATTCAGGGTTGGCCCTTCCCTTATTTTAGGAAAAGGCTTCAGTGATTACATTAGTACTATTGTACTATGCTTCTCAGAATTGAGAAAACAATGGGACATCAAAGATCCCATTACACAGAGTTGCCCTTCCCCAGAGATGGTTTTTTTTTTTTTTTTTTTTTACCAGCACCAGCCTTTCACTATCAGTTTTAGGGAGATGGTAAAATTTCCCCTGGACAGGTCCTCCTGCAATATTAAACAGACTGATTTGGGGAAAATGAAACAAAATTAATTAGCTCTTTAGATGGAGGAAGGATGAACTCATCAAAATAGCTCCTGTGACCCAAAATACAGGAACATTTCATAAGGCTTTATGGGAATACAACACTCACATCCTTAAGGGAAACCATCAACCACTCGTCTAAAACTACCTATATGTAGTTTTATTCTTTACTGTTTCCCTTTGGGAAAGCTGGTTTGCTCTTGACTACAAGGACACAACAGAAGCGAGGGTGGAGCCAAATTCCTTTTACTTGGCAGGTTCTACCTGTTCTATTAGGCTTCCTGGACCCCCAGGATTTCGTGCTGGCTTTGGGCCACTCAAGTAGAAAAGATGATACAGATTCACTGGTTATAACATGGCTTCAAAAAACACCAAAAGGAGAGAAATACTGACTAGACATACAGAGAGGGAGGGGCTGGGGCTACTGACGTCAAGATCAGAGCCATGACTCCCCAGAGCCATGATGGCAGAGGCACAAGAAGCCTTGCCAGGGCAGAAGACTTGGTGTCACAGCCAGGTAGAAGCACTGAAGCAGGCACTCCTCCCCTCTCCATTTTGTCCTAAGGCTCTTGCCTAAGGCGCCTGACCCAATTCTCTGAGACTCTCCTTCTTCAGAGACATTTTTCAGAGCTGGGAAATCCCACCCTGTACCTGGCACAGCCTGAAGCCCAAGCTGTGTGATGAGGATGGATCTGCCCTTTCTCTACTTCTCATTAAAGGCATTTCATCAACCTTCAGAGGAAAAGCAATCTAAACCTACTTTTCCTCCTAAAGCATTTAGCTGCATGAAGTAACTGAACTTTCTGAAAACTCACCCTAGATTGATTCCACCAAATTTTCCTGGACTCAAGGCTCCTGAGAGGGCTCAGAATACTTTACCATTCTCCAGAGGACCCTGGGAAGGCTGTGCCTGATCCCAGCCTACTCCAGCTTTCCACTTTTCCCTCCCCATCCAGAGGTGCAATGCCTGGTGCTGAATTCCCAAGGCAGCTTAGAATCAATGGTGAAAATGATAAATGAGATATGAGCTGCTAACAGCGCAATTAAAGTGAACACTGTGTCTCTTCTTCAAAGGTGGGATCAACAGATGAGGTACAGAGCTGCTGCTGCTGTGGCAGTCACTGATGACAAAGCCAGGGCTACAGGGCCCTTCTATTCTCCAAAACAAGAAAATCACTCTAGATCCTATCTAAAAGGCAATGCCACTCTCCAAATGTACAAGGAAAGTGCTTCAGAGCCTCTGCCTTGCGCCCCTTGTCTGCAAGTGAACAAAGCCAGGAAAGCTGCTTTCTGCACTCAGTAAGTGTGCTGTGAAGTTCTTTGGATCCCAGTTTCCTGGGGGCTATGTAGGCTCAGGAGACTAGAGGCTGGATCGACAGGACTCTGTTCCCAGGAGGCACCAGGAGGAATCTGAATCTAGGTCAGGCTTTGGATCCATTTCCATCTCTTCCTTTGCTGTCTGAGTTCCTTTGGAATGCATCCCCACCTGTTCAGATAGAACACAGTTCCACATTAGCAACAGTAGCACCTGGTCACAGCAGTTCAGGATGAGATTTTCAATGCTGCCTCTAAAGACTTATAGCTACAGTCCTGTGGAAAGCTCACAGTACTACCTTAGAAAAAGTTCACACTTGTAATCCCAGCGGAAGCCGAGGCAGGAAGATCACAAATTTAAGCCCAGCCTGGGCAACTAAGTGACTTAGCAAGACTCTGTATCTCAAAATAAATGATAAGAAAAGGGTGGGGGATGTGGTTCAGTGCAAAGGCCCTGAGTTCAATCCCTAGTATCCTCTCTCCACACACACAGAAGTGCACACTTGCACATTCATTGCAGATAGGGTGATCAACTGTTGTGGTTTACCTAGGACTGCAGGGTGTTCTAAACTGCAGAACTCTCAATTTTAAAATTGAAAAAGTCCTGGGCAAAACAATCTTCTTGCCTGTTACAGCTGCCAGTCTTACTTTAAGTGTGTCTATTACTTTCTAAAGTATTTTCATAGACATTATTTCACTTAAAACAATCATACAGGGTAGGTAGTATTTTCTTCTTTAAAGTGAGAAACTAGGGCTCAGCTCATAGAAACAAAGTAATAATAAGTCCAAACACAAATAACTGGTAGATGGCAAAGCTACAGGCTGAATCTACTTTCCTATTCCTAGTTAACTTTATGTAGAGAAATAACCATTTAATTCATTGTTTATTTATTTATTTTTGTAGTGCTGGGGACTGAACCTAGGGCCTCTCACACACTAGGCAAGTGCTCCACCTCAGAATTACATCCCTATCCACCCCCCATTTAAAATTTTGAGATGGTCTCACTATGTTGCCCATGCTGGTCTCAAACTTGTGATCCTTTGGTCTCAGCCTTGCTTGGGATTATAAGCATATACCATGGTGCCTGGCAATACCATGCCTCCTTAAAAACAGTGTGAGCAGCATTATCTGTGAAGCATTTTTCCAAAAATATTTAACTAAATCTAATCAAGCTTTAAATCTAAATTCTAGTTTTCCGAAAAGACAGGTAACAGGGCCGGGGATTTAGCTCAGTGGTTTCGCTGCCTGCTGCTTAAGCACAAGGACCTGAGTTCGATCCCCAGTACCAAAAAAAAAAAAAAAAAAAAAGACAGGTAACAGAAATGTGTTAACATCCCAGGAAAACAGGACAAATACAGAATGTGTGACATTTTGTTAAACAACTGGCCTTATTTCTTGCAGCCAATGATGTTAAAATATATAAAAAGAGTGGTTGTGGTTGTAGCAGAGGCAATTGTTCTAGATTAAAATGAGACATAACCAAATGGAATGTGGGGCTTTTGACTGGATTCTAATAAAGGATATTTTTGTGGGAAAACGGGAAAATTCAAATTATCCACTGGGTACTAAATGAAAATTGAGAATGTTAGTGTTGTTAGGTGTGTGTGATAATAATATTGTGGTTGTCCAGAAGAATGAGCATCTTTATTTTTGAAGGGCTTACTTAGGGGGACTACAAATGATTTTGGGGGTGGTAGCAAAAATCAAACTCAGGACCTTGCGCTTGTGAGGCAGGCGTGGTATCACTGAGCTAAATCCTCAGCCCTACAAATGATTTTTATAATTTACTTTAAAATGCTTCAGGGGCGGGGATTTAGCTCAGTGGTTCTGCTGCCTGCCTCGAAATTGGAAGGACCTGAGTTTGATCCCCAGTACAAAAAAAAAAGCTTCAGCAAAATGTATAATATTTTATATATTATAGACACAGAGTAAACAATATAGCAACATGTTAAAAACCACTGAATCTATTTCTTTCTTTTTTTGGTACCAGGGATTGAACTCAGGACCTTGCTCTTGTGAGGCAGGTGGTGGCACCACTGAGCATTAAATCCCCAGCCCCAAAAACCATTGAATCTAGATGGTGAGTACATTGGGTGTTTACTGTAATGTTTAAAATTTTTCATAGTAGGGGCTGGGGATTTAGCTCAGTGGTTCCGGTGCCTGTCTCGCAAGCACAAGGTCCCAAGTTCGATCCCCGGTACCTAAATAAATAAGTAAATGGAAATAAAAAATTTTTCATAGTAAAAAGTAAAAGAAAAAACAAACAGTAACAACAAACAGTAACTAAAAAAAAAAAAATAGAGTTTGGTGAAGAGAATGATTCTGTCCAGGTGCCTGAATGTCTAAGGCTTCTGGGATTAATTACAAAAGTCACATCATTCAAAGGTGAGGACATGCAGAGCAGTAAGTCTTGGTGTTTTGTTTCTGTAAGTCCTCAAAACAGACTTAGAAATTGAATTACTCTCTTAATGCTCTTACCTGCTGACCTCCTTCTAATTTCTTGTTCAGCTTCTGTAGTTGGGTAAAAATCTGGAGGTTTTCTTGCTGTAGCTTCTGTTGTTCAGCCAGACACTTTAACACCAGACCCTGCAATCTCTCAACCTCCACCTGCAGAGTGCTACATGCACAGGCAGGAGGGGTCAATGGTGTTCCCTTCCCAGAACAGGGTACTTCGGCAGTCAGCAGGGGTGGCTAGAGACAAGAGGGACAGATTGTAGGAGGGTCTGCTCTAGGAGCACATCTCCCCAGTCCAAACAGATTTACTTTCAAATTAGTACGATAGGACATATATACATATGGAGAAGTGGAAGAGAAACAGAAGAATGCTGGGATTACAACAGCACCTGGCACTGAGGAAGCACAGGAATTCTCAATGCCTCAGTCCCCATTAGGCTAATGTGAACAACAGTACCTTACTTTGGAGGATTTTGTGAAAAAAGTTTTAAAGTGTGTTGATATGTTCTCATTTAAAATGTTGCAGTGGGGAAAAGCATGATTTGGTTTGAAACAAATCCTGTTCACAGTGAGGACACTGTGATCCAAAAGAGTCAATACTCATGAAATGTGGAGGTCACACTGTAGAAAAGATACAAGAGGTGTTCAGTAAGGACTACCAGCAAATTCAAAAAAGCTAACCAACTGGAATGCAAACGTTCACCTTGAAGTTTCAAAGGTTTTATTACCTTTTCTGGGAAGGTTTTCAATTATCTCAGTCTGGATTTTTCTCCTCCTTCTACTGTACTTTATGGCCAAGGTCAACAAAATACACCCCATTGGCCAATTCTGGCCTACTGCCTGTTTATGTAAGTAAAGTTTTACTGAAACACAGGCATGTACTCAACTCCTGTGTTATGTATTCCAGTTTGAAAATCCCTAATCTGAAAATTGGAAATGCTCCAAAATCCTACCCTTTCTGAGCACTGACATGATGCCACAAATGGAAAATTCATTTGACCTCATGTAACAAGTTGTAGTCAAAAAGCAGATACACTGAAATACTATATAAAATTACCTTCAGGCTTGTAGGTATAAGACGTATGTGAAATATAAATTAATTCTGTGTTAAGTCTTGGGTTCCATCCTCAAGATCTAATTATGTATATATGCAAATATTCCAAAATCCAAATAATCCAAAATCCAAAACACTGGTCCCAAGCACTTTGGATAAGGAGTACTCAGCCTGTGTCTGTGACTGTTTTTGTGCTGCAATGTAAGAGCTGAATAGCTGCACAGAGACTGGCCCACAAAATCTAAAATTACTTTGTGACTTTGTATAGAAAAAGTTTGGTGGCCCCTGGTTTTGAGTTTTATTGAGGTGTTTACTGCAATTTTATTTCTACCAAGGTTAGGTGTACATGGGTTGTTCCCTCACTAGACTAAAACATTATGTTCTACTTATATTTAGAACTTCCAGCCGACCCTAGGAGTATCATGAAAAGCTGAATCGGAATTCTGAAACTTCAATTCCGGTACTGCTGAGACAGAAAAAAAGAGAATCCTCTGGTGTAGGAAGGTGGTCTGTCAGAACTATGAGAGGGTAAAATCTGTTGAGGTAACGCAGTTTAGCTTTGGGCAGAGAAGCTTTCAGTACAAATGGATGGGCAGTGAGAGAACATGACACAGGGCAGCTGGACCAATGAAGCTGAAAGACAGAGTGACACCCAGAGGACAGTTACCCAGGCTCCTGCAGGGGGCTGAGGCTCCACAAGCACTTCGGAGGCTACTTTGAGTCCTTGCAGCTCTTCATAGGGCAGGGTATCTTTCTCGGATTCAGAAAATGCTCCACTTAGGGGAGATGAGCTATCTGGCATGGGAATGAATTCTGCATTTTCCAGCTCCTGTGTACATGAGAAAGAAAAGAATCTCATCAGTTCTGTTTGCAACAAACAATTCACTATCTCCCTAATTGCACAGCTTTTGGTGTCTCACGACATCAGCACCCCCTAGTGGACAGATAGCTGCGGTTAAAAACGTATCTTGACCTACCTGGGAACAAAGTGCCATCCCTTCAACAGAACACAGCAGTGATGCAAATTCAAACTCAAATTCGAGACAGTCTGCAGAGCCTGGTGTATTTCTCCAGTATTTATTCTACATAAGATATTGGCAAGTGGGGTGGTGCCATGATACTTCCTGTGCTCATACTCTTCAGATAACTATCGAGTTTAGTCTTGTTGGTTAAGGAACTTTAAATCTATAAATCTTTTTATTTTTGGAAAAAATTTAAAATTTCAGAAACTATAAAGGTTCATTGTACAGAATAAGAAAATACAGATGGGCAAAGGAAGCTAAGAAAAACCAGCAGCAATTTCATTACTCAGAGATAATTGCTTAAAACGATCAGTAAATACAGTCTTGTCCACATTTTTCTGGGATTATTTATTTTCTGAAAGAATAAGGTCATATTGACAGATATTTCCTTTACTGCACAGGTAGATGTTTTAATCAACTTTCTTTTTTTTGGTACTGGGGATCAAACTTGGGATCTTGCGCTTGTGAGGCAGGCAGCAGACCCACTGAGCTAAATCCCCAGCCCTTAACCAACTTGCCATATAAATATACTTCAACATTTTTATAATCTGCTCCTTAACTTTCATAGACCATTTTCTTACTGTAAGGCATTACAACTGTCCCATTATTCCACTTCTATCAATAGTAAAAAACCTATAAGCTTAATCTTCGCACATGTGCACTATTAAAAAGTGCAATTTTGGGCCAGGGATTTAGCTCAGTGGTTCCCCTGCCTGCCTCGTAAGCACAAGGTCCCAAGTTCAATCTCTGGTACCAAAAAACAAAAAAAGTGCAATTTTTTAGTACTGATGATTGAACCCAAGGGCCTCTGAAAGGAGCTACTCCCCCAATGTGCTCCCAGCCCCCTTTATTGTTTGAGACAGTCTCGCTAAATTGCCAAGGTTGGGCTTGAACTTGCAATTCTCCTGCCACACTCTCCCAAGTGCTTCAATTACAGGTGTGAGCCACCATGCCCACCTCAAGATAGGTTATGTTGTTGTTTTTTTGTTTTTTTTGGTACCGGGAATCAAACTTGGGACCTTGTGCTCCAAGGCAGGCAGCAGAACCACTGAGCTAAATCCCCGGCCCCAAGGTAGGTTATGTTAATTTACATCCATTTAAGTATTACAGGTATGAGAATATTTTGCATCTCTTTTTGTTAGAAAGAAAAAAAGGATTAATGATTTTGTGATTTTATTTCTAGGTAAAAATCAGAAATTTAGATTTCTTGTGGTAAAACAGTTTAATAAGACATTCTTTTCTAGTCCCTGCAAATGGCCTGATATTTTATCTGAGGCATCTCTTCTAAGGAATTACTTTTTCTTTTCTTTTTTTTTTTTGGTACCAGGGATCGAACTCAGGACCTTGCACTTGCAAGGCAGGTGGCGGAACCACTGAGCTAAATCCCTGGCCCCAGGAATTACTTTTTGAACATGCCTATAATCCTAGGACTCAGGAGGCTGAGGTGGGAAGATCACTGCAAGTTCGAGCCCGCCTGGGCTATATAGTGAGTTCAGGACCAGCCTAAACTAAAGTGAGACCCTGTCTCAAAAAAAAAAAGGGGGAAGGGGGATTACCTTTCGAAGCCAGCCAGGACAGGAGCTGCTGGCCCCACAACTATTCCCCATGGGTTCTGTGGGACTGATGAAACCTTCTATTCCTCGGTCTGCTTCCATTGTTCCTCGAAAGCCTCCACTTGGATCAGGAGTTTCAGATTCCTGCTGACTGTCCTCTTCCTCACCACCACCACCACTTCCTGGGCTAGAACTCTGAACCACTGGCACATACAAAGCACAGAAGTAGAGTGTTACTATGCAGCAAGAGAGACTTACCATCTGACAGTCCCAGAATTGCATGAAGTGGAATGGCAACAGTACAAGTCAGCTATCTCAGAGTAAATTGTTAGTTTTTAAATATGGTATTTATGTATCAGGATCTTCATGAAGATAACTCATTTCCAAACTTGTTTATCCTATATCCATACATATTACCAATATTCTAATACAATACTAAACAATCCCCTAAACCACATGTCACCATGCTTGTTCTGCATCGTGTGTGTATGTGTGTGTGTGTGTGTGTGTGTGTGTGTGTGTGTGTGTGTATGTAGTACTGGAGATGGGACCCAAGGGTACTCTACCACTGAGCCATGCACCCAACCCTTTTTATTTTTTATTCTGAGACAGGGTATTGCTAAATTACCCAGGCTGGCCCCAAACTTTCAATCCTCTTGCCTCTCACCCTCCCAAGTGGCTGCGATTACTGCACCTAGTCTTACTCTGCATCTTTAACAGATCCATTCAGACTCCAGCATCCTTCATTGACATTTGTCTTATATAAAAAGTTCTTTGGGCTGGGGATGTAGCTCAGTGGTTTCGCCGCCTGCTGCGCAAGGGCAAGGACCCGAGTTCGATGCCCGGTACCAAAAAAAAAAAAAAAGTTCTTTGACATTTGAATCAAACACTTCTCCAAGTTGCCAGATAAACCACAGAAACTTCTTGTTTAGAAACAGCCAAATGATGAATTCTTCATCATGTAAGTATTAAATTCTTTGAAGACTAGTTATATGAATTTTTAGAATATTGTGACTGTCTTTTTCCTGTCACGCAGTAAATTCCAAGCTGCTGTAGTGAAGACTAGCTGGTATGTGAATTTTAGTATGGATCAAAGAAAAATATAAGACAGTAAATTTTCCAAACCTAAAAAAAACTACATGGTATATTCTAAGATTACATGGAAAGGACTATTTGTCGTACCCTGCAACATCAGCTTGACTGACTGCCACGCTATGATCTACTGAAGTAGCCAAACAAGACTATTTTTAAATTTAATTAATTAATTAATTATTTTGGAGACAAGGTCTTTGGTACCGGGGACTGAACTCAGGAACTTGTGTTTGTGAGGCAGGCAGCAGCACCACTGAGCTAAATCCCCAGCCCTGGTGACAAGGTCTTGCTATGTAGTTCAGGCTGTCCTTGAACTCACTATGTAGACCCGGCTGGCCTCGAACTTGTGGAGATCCTCTTGCCTCAGAATCCCAAGTGCTGGGATTACAAGTGTGTGCCACCATGCCTAGCAAGACCATTTTTAACATATGTGCACATTTTGATGTTTAGCAGTAAAATAAACATACATGATGTGGTCACTAAAGAACAAGAACGGTACTTCCCATGTGGTAGTCACTGGTCATATGTAGCCATTTAAATTTAAATAAAATTAGTTCCTCAGTTATACTAGCCATACTCTTGAGTGGTCAATAGTCACAAGGCTATGAGCCACTATTCTGGACAGCACAGAGAATATTCCTACTTTCGCAGGAACCTCTACTGGATCTGCTGTCTGTATCACTGCATATGAGCTGGAAATTACAGAATTTCCTTCTCTGGCCTCCTAACCAGATGAAACTAGTCTAATTATTATTATTATTTTTTTTTTGGTACCAGGGATCAAACTCGGGTCCTTGCGCTTGCGCAGCAGGCAGCGAAACCACTGAGCTAAATCCCCGCCCCAAGTCTAATTAATTTTGTATATATCAATTCTTCTTAAAAGATTCTACCATGTATTTGTGTTTTTGTTGTTGTTGTTGTCTGTTTTTGTGACAGGGTCTTGCTATGCAATTCAGGCTGGCCTTAAACTCACTTTGTTGCCCAGGCTGGTCTCAAACGCATGGCAATCCTGCCTCAGCCTCCCAAGTGCTGGGATTATAGGCTTGCACCAGCACACCCAGCAACTACTATGTATTTGTGCATCCTTAAACAATACATCATTTATTTCGCTTGTTTTTAAACTTTATAAAAAGATACATGGTCTGCTGCAACTTGCTTTCTGTATTTCACATTATCAAAATATTTGCAGATATTTTCACTCCTGTACAAAAACCAGTCCAATATATGGGTAGAACACATTCAATCAACAAATATTTACTGAGTGTTTAGTATTTACCAGATACTGTTCTATGCCATGTGGATAAAATTAATGAATAAAAAAGAAAAAAGTTGGGCCAGGGATTTAGCTCAGTGGTTCTGGCGCCTGCCTCGCAAGCGCAAGGTCCCAAGTTCAATCCCCGGTACCAAAAAAAAAAAAAAAAAAAAAAGAAAAAAGAAAAAAGTTCCTGCTCTTACTTGAATTTACATTTTCTGTCTAATGGACATTTGCTTTTAATATTATGTTTTTCTTTCAAATACTATTCTAGCAAAGAAAGTTGTAAAGAATAACCATGCTTAACAAAAAGATATTTAATCATTTATTACAGGGATTAATGTGTATAAATAAAGATGCTGAATAGTAGATTACTTAAGAAAACAATAAAAGATGTAACAGGGGTATCTGTATGTATAAATTAATGTTTAACAATCACAGATCAGATTTTTTAACTGTTTATTTTTGAGGAATTAATGTGCTTTTATTCTGGGTGTTCATCTTTTTGGTCCCAAAACATATCAGCATCAGTAAGTCTGCTAGAGTCCACGGGGACTCTAGCAGGTAGAAAACTAGAAAGAACCAGATTCAATTTCTTGGCATAGTCCCAAATAACAGAGACTCCTGAAGAAAGTAGTCAAGGGAAAACTATTAGAGACCTTTGGGCTGATTTTCCTATGTTGAAAGTTTAGCTGGCTTTTATTTTTGACGACCTATTCTGAAAGACTATTTCTTTAGACTGGAATACCCCTGGGAATACCATGGAAGTAAAGGGCAGAGAGAACCCACGGCCCCTCGGATTGTAAGAAAAGGAATACTACATAAATTACATTATAGTGTGGGGTAAGCTATTTAATTACTTCCATATGCATGGAAGCAAAGAAGATGTACTCTCCCTCTGACCACAATGTAAGCCATGACTTACTGTGAAACTTACCAAAATAGGATCCTCCCTCTCAATCACTGTATTCTGTATTCCCCAAAGAAATTTTCTATTTTTCCTTTGAGTTTTAGAGACTGCATGGAATATAACCCAAAGATCCACAATTCAGAAACCACTGGTACCTGAGATATCGCTACATACCAGTTCCAATGGAGAGGCCGCTGCTATTAGAACGGATGGTCTTAGAATTCAATACTTTCTCTGAGGAAAAATAGTGAATAGGTAAACATTGTATACAGACAAAGACAGGAAAGTGAGGGGAGACTAGGAGAGGGATATAATATAGGAGATAATCCCTGAGTCCAGATGACTATGTTTACTGTTTAGAAATTAATCTTACAAACCAAACACCACTAGCTACTCTATCTAAAATGGCAATTCTCCACCTTTGCTGTTTGGGAAGCTTTACACAGTAACAATGCCTAGGTCCCATCCCAGAGACTCTGGTTTAAATGGTCAGGGATAAGGTCAGGAGTAGGATTTGTAAAAGCCCCCTGGGAATTCTAATGTGGAACCAAGATATAATGAATCTGCCAACCCTTTCAAGACTTTGAAAATTTAATTCAAAGTACTATTCATGCAAAAAGCATTCATGAATTTTCTTTTTAAAAGATGTACTAAATGTTTTTCAAGAAAGTATGAACACAGGTAAAAAATTAATTAATGATTTAAGTCGAAGTAACAAATTCTATGGGGGTGGCAGAGTCCACAGTTACATTAAAAAATGGCCATAAGACCAAGAGAAGGCAAATGACAAAGCTTGGAAAATAATAATGTTCTGTTCCTAGCACTAGGCATGGGATCCCTGAGGATTAGAGAAATTGCCTCTTTTCTTCAGGACACTTCTGTTCTAAGAATGTGACCATCAGTCCATCAGTACCTTAGCTGTGGGTCAGTCCTGTCAAAGCTATCCTAACCCCACACATATGAACCCCTTACCAACAATGAGAATGGTGTGCCAGCCACGGCAAGACAGATCTGGGACATGATGCAGAGATCCAAAAATAGGGCGAGGCCATGAGGTACAGATATCAGAGCCATGGGGTCTCTCAGTGGGGGTCATTGCCAGGCGGCCATTACCACCATTGCCCCAGGCAAAAATGTGATTATCTAGGAGAAAAAGTTAAACAGCAGATCATTTCACAGAAGATTATCTTCCCAACTCTTCAGGTTCCCCATTATGATGCTCTAGAGCTAGAAAGATAGGGAAAGCTGTTTATTCCTCCATATAAAGCTTTTTTTTTTTTTTTGGTACAAGGGATCAAACTCAGGACCTTATGCTTGCAGAGCAGGTGCCAGAACCACTGAACCAAATCCCCGGCCCTCCTCCATATAAAGCTTAAATTCCTTCTGATCCCACCAAGATAAAAATGATCATTGTTCCTATGTACTGCCATTCATTTGTTTACTCATTCAACAACTTTTGTTTTTGGTACCGGGGATTGAACTCGGGTCCTTGCACTTGTGGAGCAGGCGGCAGAAGCACTGAGCTAAATCCCTGTCCTCATTCAACAACTTTTTAATGGTCACTCATTCAAACATTTATTTATTATTATTATTGTTATTGTTATTATTTTTTGGTACCAGGGATTGAACTCGGGACCTTGCACTTGCGAGGCAGGTGCTGTGCCACTGAGCTAAATCCCCGGCCCTCATTCAGACATTTACTGAGCATCTATTTTATGCCAGGCATTGTTTAAGGTGACTGAGCAATGAACAGAATAAAGTTTTGGCTCCTGTATAACAATCATTCTGTAGGGGAGACTGATAGTACCTAATATCTAATATTTCAGATAGTGATAAGTGCTGTGAAGAAAGATAAACAGTGATGAAAAACAAGCAAAGTAAATAATAGTGGGATGGAGTTTCATTATTATTATTATTTTTGGTACCGAGGATTGAACTTGGGACCTTGTGCTTGCAAGGCAGGCGCTGGAACCACTGAGCTAAATCCCCGGCCCATTATTTTTGAGTGGTCAGAAAAGTATTTTTCTAACTTGAGCAGAGATCTGATTGAAGTGAGAGAAAGGCAGAGAACAGTAAGCTCAAAGTTGCATAGGTAATGCCAATAGCACAAATGGAGTAAGGAGGCTCCTGCAGATGGAGAAAGTAGGGAGGATGGAGTGGTTACAGAAGAGATCAGGAGATGGCTAGAGTCTCTGTCATGTGGGACCATGCAGGCCGGCCAATATGATGACTTTGGATTTTCCTGACTGGTGTAGAAAACCATTAGATGTTCTGAGCAAAAATGACTTAAAAGGATCCCTGAGGCTGTGATGAGCAGAGGCAACTGCATGGGAGCAAGGGTGGAAGGAGGGAGATCAGCTATAGCGGTGATGTTAGCCAGAAGCCGGACATATTCAGAAGATGGTCCATGGGATGAGCTGATGGATGGAATGCAGGGTGTAAGATGGACCTACTATTTTTTTTTTTTAAGTTTTTTTATTGGTACATTTTAGGTATACAATTCGTTTACATTTATCATTGGGTGTTTGTACCTGTACATGATATGTCTTAGTTCTTATTTTTTTCCCCATTACCTGTGTGCCCTTCACCCCCTCCACCCTTCCCTATTTACATAGCTTTCATTTCCATTTTTTTTCTTTTCTCATAGTTTTTCCTTTTCCCTTCCCCTCCCTTCACTCTTTCGTCTTTGGACCTTTTTTCCTATTTCAAATTATCAATTATTCATTTCAATCATTTTAACCCTTGTTTACACTATCGATTTCTCACACTAGTGAAACTATTCGGTATTTACACGTGTCCTATTTATTTCACTTAAGAGTATGGCCTCGATATGAATCCATTTAGCTATAAATGACTCTGGTTTTTTGTTCTTTAAGGCTGAGTAGTCCTCCATTTTATAAAAAAAACACATTTTCTTTGTCCAGTTTCCAGTTGATGGGCACTTGGGCTGTTTCCAAGCTTTAGCTATTACAAACTGTGCTGCTATAAACATGGGTGCACATATATCACTGTGGTATGATTCTTTTAATTCTTTTAGGAAGATACCCAGCAGGGGAATAGCTGGGTCAAATGGGACCTCTAGTCCTAGTTCTTTGAGGTATCTCCATACTGACTGATGGACCTACTATTTATTGCAATAGGAAGGCTGCAGAGGAACAGGTCTAGGCAGAATATCAGAATATACTAAGTTTGTCTGAGATGATAAATCCAGAATTTTGATTCTTATCCAACGAAGGCAATTTTTAAATGAAAGGGGGTGTTATTAATGATTATGCTAGGACAACAGATATGTGTGAGGACTCACACAGGGTAACTAGGCTACATGGCCATTCTATCTTTACACATGCAGGTTGAGGGGCTGTTGAACAAATTCTGGAGGTTGGGTGGTGATATAAAGTGGTCAGGGTACAGGGAGCATTTAAGGAATGTGTCTCCTCACTTTGGAGGCAGGATTGGCCTGGGAGAAGTTGGTGGCTTCTATCATCGCACCTGAAAGTTTTGCCTGTATTATTCTCTCCAGCCATGTTTACTGAAACCAACGTGGTGTGGGCAAGATACCAATAGAAGTATTTAATAATTCTGAAATGTTTTACCAAAAAAATTAGTTAAAATTAAAGGAGGAAGGGGGCGGGGATTTAGCTCAGTGGCGCCAGTGGCTACCTTGCAAGCGCAAGGTCCTGAGTTTGATCCCCAGTACCAAAAAATAAAATAAAAAATTAAAGGAGAATGAATTTAGAATATTAACTTGTCATTATCTAGAAAAATCCACCATATTGGACACATGAAAAGTTAATGTAGCCTAATATGCATAAAAGTAAAAGCATGATCCAGCTGCACAAAAATGACTCCATCTTTTTCCCAATTAAGAACTACAACATATCCAGAAAGCCTGAACTGACATGCACAGACTCACCATCAGTGGCAGCAATGGTGAACTCATCACCGCAGGAGACCCTGATCACTTGCTTCCCACCCAGGGGTCCTCCCAACAGGTTGATTCCCAGGCGCTTCTTATAATTCCCAACACCCAGCTGCCCACACTTATTGCAGCCAAATGTCAGCAACCGGCCTCGCTCTGAAAGAGAGGCAAAAATAAGACAATTAAGCACAAATGGGTCATGGAACAAGCAAGGTGCAGCCAATGCAGAACTCCATGCACTAGCTTGTGCTTGCTAGAACATACAAATGTGAAGCTAGCCACATGATCCTGGACCTGCTATCTAGGTACTGTGACCAGGCAGGACCAGTAAACAACTCAATAGTGTACTTTCTCTCTAGTACTGCATTTTTAATGCGGAAAATGGGTAGTACCTAACTCTGAATACTTATAGATGGTGCTAGAGAAAATGGAAGCCATGTGTTGTAGATGTGGTGTTCTCATTAAGGAATATATTTATCAGGCATTTATACTAATTATCAGCAAAAATTGTGTTCTTGAAGCCTAATTCATTAAAGAGATAATACTGAATATTAAGGGGAAATCAGGCGGATGCATATATTGTTAGGAAAAGCTAATATTTGATGGAATAAAAGAACGACTTCCGCAGACATGTAATACAGCTAGAAACCAACTTACCATCAATAGCAGCTGTGTGAGTCTTGCCTGGGGCAATGGTACGGATTTTATAAAAGGACAACTGTTTGGCCAAGGTAAAAGAGGTTGTGTAGGGAACTTCGTGGTATGCCTGAAACAAGTGAAATGCAAAGCAGTCTTATGAAGTAAAAAATGAAGGGACAATCAGGAAAAGGGTCATGGTGACTTTCAAAGAAACTGTGTTACTAAGAGGAAGTTCTGGGTAGTTTTCTACAACAGGATACAATGCCGGGGATTAAGCTCAGTGGTTCTGTCACCTGTCTTGCAAGTGCAAGGTCCTGAGTTCCATTCCCAGTACTGAAAAAACAAAAAACAAAAAACTAGGATACAAGAAGAAAAAGCATATGAGGCAGGACTTTCTGAAAACAAATTTTTATATGTATTTGGAATGTGTGTAACACATGAACTCTCCATTGCAGAGGTAAAGGTTTAAAATCCTGAAGAGTTTCTTCTGCCTACAGAGAACTTACTGTGATCTAATTTCACCAGCAGGGTAGTGTTTCACAACTTTTAAAACCCACATTCCATTTGAATTAGTATAAAAAAATCTTCTCATGTAAGTTTAAGATCTCACAACAAATCCAATGTTTTAAGAAACCACAAAATCAAGCAGTAGTAATTCTGAGTATTCATTTTGAACTATACAGACATTTTCCAGGCTTGCCCTGAGTTTGTACTTTTGTAAGAATCACTACTTCCCAGACTGATTAAAAATTAACTGTTAGGTGGGCATAGTAGCACACCCATGTAATTCCAGCACTCTGGGAGGCTGAGGTAGGAGGAGGACTATAAGTTTGAAGTCCAGCCTGGGCAATTTAGTGACTTAGTGAGACCTTGCCTCACACTAAAAAAATAAGAAAACCCGCTGAGTATGTAGCTTAGTGCAAATGCGCTTGGTTCATTACCCAGTACAAGAAGAGGAAGAGGAAGAGGAGGAGGGAGGGAGGAAGGAGGAAGGGGGGGGAGAGGGGGAGGGGGGAGGAAGATGAGGAAGACGAGGAAGAAGAAGATGAGGACGAAGATGATGATGACGAAGAAGAAGAAGAAACCCTTACATTTTTTATCATGTTAGGAAAGTTCTGTCTCTTAATTTGATTTTTTGTGTCTGTGTGTGTTTTTTGGGTACCAGAGATCAAACTCAGGACCTTGAGCTTGCAAGGCAGGCACAGTCCCGCTGAGCTAAATCCTTGGTTCTCTTAACTTGATTTTTTAGAAATGACAAAATCTTGGGGGCCGGGGATGTTGCTCAGTTGTTTTACTGTCTGCTGCGCAAGCGCAAGGAGCTGAGTTCGATCCCTGGTACCAAAAAAAACAAGAAATGACAAAACCTCATTATACTAACACACAAAGCGGAAAGTAACTTTACTATCAGTGGCAAATTTCATGATATCCTTCAAGGGGCAGAAAATGGTAATCATATTTAATAAGCCCATAGGGGATCAAAGAATCTAAAAAATTCCTCAAGGAGGTTATTCATGGAAGTGTTTCTTTTTCATGTTAATTTTCTTGTTTCTCTTTCAAAAATAAAGTAAAACCTGGATTCTATCATTTCATTCTATTTATATATGTACCTATATATCTATATATTTATTAATTATTTATTTATGGTGGTATGGAAGATTGAATCCAGGGCCTTTGCACTGAGGTACATTTCCAATTCTTTTTCTATTTTTTATTTTGACTCAGGGTTTACTAAGTCATAAGTTGCCCAAGCCTGGGTTACTTACTGTAACCCTTCTGCTTCAGCCCCCAAAGTGCTGGGACTATAGATGTACGTCACCATGCCCCACTAACATTTTACTTTTTATAATCAATTTATTTATTGAGGTTTAACTATCATACTGCAAAACATCACACAGCTTGATACATTTTTCTATACATATCTACTCATAAAACCACAACCTCGATCACGATAAAGACCATTCCCATCACTGGAGGATCCCTCTTAACTCTTCTGTTAGTATTTGGACCCGTGCTCCCAGAACTAATCATTATTTTTGACTTCTGCCATCATAAGTTAATTTTGCCTCTGCTTTTCCTTTTTTTGGTACCAGGGATCGAACTCGGGACCTTGTGCTTGTAAGGCAGGTGGCAAAACCACTGAGCTGAATCCCCAGCCTTTTTTTTCCTTTTGTTTTTTGAGACAAGGTCTTGCTATGCAGTTCAGGCTGGCCTTGAACTCACTATGTAGTTCAGGCTGCCCTCAAACTCACAGTGATCCTCTTGCCTCAGCCTCCCAAGTGCTGAGATTACAGCTGTGCATCACCACGTCTGGCTACCTTTTCCTCTTCTTGAACTTCTGTAACTGTAATCATACAGTATATACTCTTTTATGGCTAGCTTCTGCTGAACACAATGTCTGAGAGATTGTCACATTCCATGGTCACTAACCAATAACCCCAGAGAAAGTCCAACCTAGAAAAGTTCTGATGATGTGGTTAGGACACCATGGGGCACTCACTTCATGGTTGATAATTCCTGACATGCACTGATTCAGACCCAGTTTGTTGAACTCATTGAGTCCACAGGCCAGCACTTTGCCTGACTGGGTCAGCAGAAAGGTCCCATCAGAACCACACTGAACTGCAACAATAATCAAAGCCTTGGGAACATCCACCTGCAAGGAAAAAATAAATCAGAAAATAGAAGCACAAATATTTAATTTGTACTAGGAAAAAACCAAAAGAAGCACCTTAAATCCTTTCCAAAATAACATGCTGCATTCACTAAAATGACTACAAGGCAGTAAGGGTTGATCTGCTCTCTTCTGATCTGCCCAAAAGCTTAGGAGCTAGTTTTGTTTGTTTCTGGTACTGAGGATTGAACCTAAAGGCCTTTACACTAGGCTGTGACCCCAGCCCCTTTTTAATTTTTGAGACCAAGTTTTACTAAATCACTAAGCCGCCTAGGGTGGTCTCAAACTTGGGATCCTCCTGCCTCAGCCTCCCAGAGTGTAACTACCAGCCCAGCAGAGTCTAGTATTTTCATCCAGGAGTTCAGGTGTTATAATAGAGAGGAAGGATCAATTTGTCTCAGCAATAGGCTCTACTCCATCAAAGGACAAGACTTCTGAGAAAGAAGACTGCTCAGAACAAGTTGGCAAAGGAGAAGCTTCAATATCTTGTGGGCTTTGTCCTCTGAGATGAGAGCTCCTTGACAGAAGAAACTCGGCAGCCAGTGGGTTCCAATCAGGTCACTTTGTAAGAGAGGCTGCAGAGTGCTGAGGTAGTAATTAGGACTGTGAAATGTTCACATCTTTCTACAGCTAACGTGGGAAAACTGAACCCTTGAGCCTCAGTTTCTATTACAGCTTTAGAAGAGCAACAGCAGTGAATCCCACAGAGGATGGTCCCCACAGACATGGAATTTATTTTTTAGATGTAAATAAAAACTGCTAACAATAACTAACACAGTCAATTATAGTTACCCTTTCACCCACAGTGGGGAGCTTGAGCCCTGGGCGGATGGGAGAGACTGGCTTTTCTCTCAGCTGGTTTCAGTTCCTGTGAGTCTCTCACAGTGCCAGCTCTGGCAGTTCTGACAGTAATCAGATACTGTACTTCACACCACAGGACCCCCAAACAAAAACAACTTCAATTGGCGTTCAGTTGTATAAATAGGAAGGGAAAACGGCTGTGTTGGGTCAAGAGATAGTACATCGGGGCTGGGGATTTAGCTCAGTGGTTCTACCGCCTGCCTTGCAAGTGCAAGGACCAGAGTTCGATCCCTGGTACCAAAAAAAAAAAAAAAAAGAGACAGTACATAGCTCTCTAACACTTTCTCGAGAACTTTTTCACAGAATAGTCAGGTATATGTGACTTTCCCATTGTACTTGATGATTTTAGCTCTCATCCCTGGGTAAGATGTGACTCCACAGTGTCCACAGCAGCTGTATGCACTGTCTCAACTTTCTATGATTCAGTCAGATGACAAGATCACATAGTGCTAAATCAGGAATCCTAGATTGCTAGCCTCCAAGACAGGAAATATTTCAGAAATAAACACCTTGATAGGAGGACTCAGGAAAAGAGGATGTATTTTTGGAGGCTGTGTGACTTAGGTATTAAGAAAAAGCTGCTTATCGCCGCCTGCTGCGCAAGTGCAAGGACTTGAGTTCAATCCCCAGTACCAAAAAAAAAAAAAGAAAAAGCTGCTTCAGGGCTGGAGATTTAGCTCAGTGGTTTTGCTGCCTGCTGTGCAGGAGCAAGGACCTGAGTTCGATCCCTGGTACCAAAAAAAAAGAAAAAAAGAAAAAGCTGTTTCTTATTTTACCCTCTGTGGTGTATAATAATCCTCTTCTGAATCCAAACCCAGTCGTCCTGAAACACACACAATGAAGAAAGTTATCATGATGAGGACCTTCTTCCTAAAGAAGATTTTCTATAAGATTCTCTTTTACTGAATTAACACTTCTTGAACAAAGGCTGGGTCATGTCTAGATGCACACAGGTTGTACTCCTGGGAAGAATTAGAGAGACAAGGCTGCACATACCATGTTCGCCACAGCCCCAAGAATAGACTTCCTTGTTTCGTGTCAGGACCACCACGTGATTATCCCCACAGGAGACCTGCTCCACTGGATTGCTGAGGAAGAAGTTCAACTGCATGGGCTCTAGCACTTCAGAGCCAGCAATCTTGTCTACCCCTATGCAACCATAATAATCTGATCCAAAGGCATAGAGCTGACCCTCATCTGCAAAAGGAAGAAAGACAACCCATCAGGAGACTGACTTATTTTGTCTAATCAGAAAGGTGAGCAGGGCTAGAATGAGCACTACTTCAGCCAGTGATCTTACATGAGATGATTACATCAGAGAAATCAGAGGGACAGGCTGCTCAAGTCTAGGGCTGTCAGTACTCTAAGGACCTATGTGTAATATTATTGTAATAAACAGTTTAAAAAGTGGTAGTATAAGCCAGAAGTGGTAGTACCTGCCTGTAATCCCAGCTAATTGGGAGGGTGAGTCTGGAGGATCATGAGTTTGAGCCATCCTGTGCAATATTGCGAGACTCCATCTCAAAAATATAAAAAATTAAAAGTGGTAATACTATCATGTTAAAAGCTGGGGCCTTCTCTATTTTATAGATGAAAAGGGAAGTACAAGGAATCATAAAGTGAGTAATAAGACCAAACCTAAATTTAGCTCTTGATCCTGGGTTTGTGCTATCCACAGCATGAAGAGGCAGTGAGATTATCTCCTGCTCCTGGACCAGCCCCCTCCATGGGATACAGAACACATTTCTCCTAATCCCAACTCTTCTGTTATTTACCTGCCTTCTCCTTATTTATCACTCAGACTCCCTAATACTATACCAAGTTAGGAATGTCCAATGACAACATTAATGAATGACTATACCTGCTCAGTATCTTTTGGTTCTTTGGATACTGTCTTTTGTCATATAACTCCGACTAAAACTGCACAGCATTAAGCACAATGCTGGTTAAATGAACTCAGATGCTTTCTGCTAATCGTTTACCTGTTACACAGACCGTAAAATCTTCACCACACGACACCTGACGGATAGCTTTGCCTTGCAACTTTTCCACATGCTTTGGTTGTCGATAGGAAGCTTTGTCTCCATGGCCCAGTTGACCATGTAGTTTGGTACCCCCTTGCATGTTCTGTGAAATAAAGAAGTCTTTTGAAGCTTTAACTTTTCAAGTAAAAGCTAATTTTTAATATAACTTAGTAAGAAAAATAGTTAAAAAAAAAAAAGCTGGAAATTGAAAGAAAAACATGGGTAAAAGGGATTATGTAATTCCTTTAATGGTAGACAGCATAAAACCCATAACAAGATAAAAATTTTAAAAAATGTCCAGATCCATGCCCAACAGGCCTTAAGAGGGCATAATCCCAATTTCTTGTTTGCTCTTCAAGTCTAAGGTGAGCTACATTTATGGGTGATGGAATGGTAATGAAGAGATTCACTATGTAATCTAATTTGATTGTTTTTTTATGGAGATAGAAAAGATTTTATCTTCAAAAATCTAGTATCTGTACTAGAAGTCTGATAAATTTTGATCACAGTTTACCTGAAACACATAACAGTTATAAAGAATCTGGCTACATTAGAGAGGCTCCTATACAGCTCTGAGATCAGTCCTCATGATTTTTCAAGTTTTACAGAGACAGGTAATTCTATTCAATGACTCGACTGTAAGGCCTTACATAAATGGTGTTCAAAGCACTGATGGGAGTACTTCTGGGAATAACCCAGAGTTAATTCATAACAGCAAGTCAACACTGTATAACAGAGGCCAAATCATTCTTTCAATCAATCAGAGTTGAGTGTCCATTCTTACCTACTGGGGATAAAACAGTGAATAAGACAAACACAGTCCTTGTGCTCATGGAGAAGATATCTGAAACCACTGAGAATAATAAGCTTCCCCAGGGAGAGGCACCAAGAGCCTAATACAAGGTGAAGTAAAGGGAAAGCAGCCTATCATGAGCCTGAGAAGGCAAAATCACAGAAACAGGGGAAAGCTACAAGAACATGCTATCATGGAAGCCAAGTAAACACAAAGCTTCAAAGAGGAGGTCAAGTTATGTAAGGTCTAAAAGTCAACTGTTTAATTTTAGCAATTTATAAGTCATTTCATTAAGACTTACTGGGCCGGGGATTTAGCTCAGTGGTTTTACCCCCTGCTGCACAAGCGCAAGGACCCGAGTTGGATCCCCAGTACCAAAAAAAAAAAAGAAAAGACTTATTTCAAGTGGGTGGCAGAGATGGAAGCTGCACTGTAGGTGAATGTAAGTGTAGGTGAATGAGAAGAGGATGACAGATGAGGAACTAGACAACAAACAAAATGTTAAAAAAATTAAAACAAACAAAAATTTAAAAAAACGAGTGCAGAATATAGAGAGGAACAAAGGCAAATTCTATGCAAGATATACCTAGCTATCTTCAATCACTGGTGAGTCTTGGAGGCTTCTTGGCATGGTAGAGTGTTTTACTTGTTATAAAGCTACTTCATAGATACTAGCTGTTTAGAACTTTACAATAATAACACAGAATAAGTGACTTGTCTGAACTCATCCAGCTGTAATGGAAGAGCCCTGTCTCCACTAGAGCTCTTTCAATTCTCCCTGGCTCTCTCATTCATTCAGAACACATTCATAGGTGTCCTAGTATGTAGCAGGCATAGGGGATACGTCAGTGAACTGAACAGATGAACATCTCTGCTCTCACAAGAGCTTACATTTCATTACCCCATGCTGTGGTCATGCAGTATGTGTTCAACTAATAAAATGCTTAGACACCCTGGACCCAGTAAGCAATTAGGCTTATAGCACTGTTCCAAAGTCCTTAGCTCTCACTTACCACCCAAGTGTACAGTTCCTTCTCCACTGTGACCACAGCAAAGTGGGTAATCCCTGCGCACACCTGCCGAGCACTACAGCCACTCTTGATGACATCCAGTTTCTGGGGGGTGGATTTCCCACCACCCCAAACATAGACTTCACTGGTTCGTGATGTTACCACAGCAATGGGTGCTTCAGTCACGGTGCTTGACCTGCCAGCAACCCCCAGAACAAAGGCACACTGAACATAAAAATATCAAAGAAGACTGCTTCCAGTCTGTCCCCTCAGAAGAACTGCCAATTATGGTATGAGAAAATATGTTCTTTAAACCCTCTCTCATAGCAGGCTTTGCAAAGCCTCAGGGCTTCATCACAGCTCAGCCAACCCAGATTCCAGTCTGATGTATAACACCTACACTTTTCAACATTCATCACGATAATGATATGCACTTCATATGTAAGGGTGAAATTATAGCATTTATGTTCTCAGAAATGACTATCTGACATTTAAGCAGATGTTGGTTCCTGAAAGGATACCAAAGGCTACTAGAAACAAATAATGTACTGACACAAATAAGAGCCCCTTGGTGGGAATTTAGGATACACAATATTCGTTTTCAAGAGTTTCTTGAGCATTACCTTGGTCTCTTTGTAGGTGCATTAAGCAGAGTGACTTTTGCTTCCATCTCTCTGGCAAAAGAAAAGAGTTATGAATGAAATCACATGTTCCTATGTCACAACAGTGTCTAAATACACACCACGGATTTAATTCTCTTATTAACCACATGCATCCTTCAACATGACAATACTTTTTTTTAATAGCAAAACATTTATCAGTACATTTATGCTAACACTCCAACATGACAATACTTTTAGGGAAGTACTTTGGTAACAACACAAATGGTTATACAGGCCTGGCATCAGATGATTCATCAAATACTAGAGGGCCAGGAGTTTGGGGTCTTTTGTTTTCTATCTCTGAGAAACAATCTAGGTTGGAACAGGGATTCTTGAGAATCTCTAATGCACATGATGGACACCTCCGTCTAGTCTGCCCACTGGCTCCCCAAATGCAACATCTCCAAGCCTGGGATTATTAGCTTTTTCCTAAATCAGCTTTTCTTTCTAACTCCCCTATTTCTGTAACTGGCAACACACTTCACCCATTCTCCCAATCAACTTCAGTCATCTCTCACTCTTCTATCTCCTTTTCGGCACTATTTCAATTCTAGAGATTTTATCTATATGGCATCTTTTCTCAACTTTTGTGTCCAGTCTCACCACCTTAGTTCTGGGCAGCTTAGCTTCTCACCTATACTATGGTAGCCTCAACCTAACTTACTACAGTCCTAACCTACTTTCATCAGATGTGTACTAATACTGATCCTAACACCACTAAATGACTCTTCCTTAGGCATGCTTCTCATTATAAGAACTGTCCTCTCTCAAATACCCAATACTTCCGTACTACTTTTTTTTTTCACTTGTTAAAATATTTATTGTTGGTATATAGCTGCCTTTTCTACCTTCTAAACTCTTTTTTATCCCCAAATTTTGACATAATTTGACAAGTGAAAATATGATGCTTGGCTAGGGATTTAGCTCAGTGGTTTCGCCTCCTGCTGTGCAAGCGCAAGGAACTGAGTTCAATCCCTGGTACAAAAATAAAAAATGATACTTTAGGATCCTCATCAAACTAATTAAATGAACAAGGAAGCCCTGCTAAGGTCTTGATTGTCAGGTAGCCCTGGTGACTCTCCCACATACCACAGAAAGGAACTGTGGCATTTCCACTTCATACTTAGCCTCAGGAATCCTGGATGAATAATGTTGAGGGGCTGCTACCCAGGTCACTCACTCAGCACGGACTCACATGCTCCCTAACAGAATGTGCCCAAACATCTGTGGTGATTCAGAGCCAAAGCAACAATGTAGGGACCCAGAAATCAAAGGTATAATGCCTATTTCTATACTACTTCTGTACTAAGCTTAACATTCAAGGTTCTCTAACACCTTTTCAGCCTTCCTTCCCTTTATAATACTCCATGTTCTGGCTCAGGATTATCATTCCACCTAAATCTATTACAACTGAACTATTAAAGCAGTGCTCAGGCATCAGTAGTTTTTGAATGCTTCCAAGATTTTGCATTGAGAGCTTCAGATCTAAAACTACTAATCTAACCAAATAGGATTTTGTGTTTCCTGAATATTTTCTACAAAACTACTTGTATGTATGCTTTTGCTTATGCCATTTTCTCTGTCTAAAAAAATTCTAAAGTATGCTTTTCCATTAAAGTCCAAATTCCAACCAAGTATGGCATGTAAATCTATAATTATTTTATTTTATTATTTTATTTTTTGGTACCGGGGATCAAACTTGGGACCTTGCGC
Organism: Heterocephalus glaber; assembly: GCF_053883595.1. Classification (NCBI taxonomy): domain Eukaryota; kingdom Metazoa; phylum Chordata; class Mammalia; order Rodentia; family Bathyergidae; genus Heterocephalus; species Heterocephalus glaber. Next base: position 15,246,341 of record NW_028258379.1, read on the forward strand.
TTGTGAAGCAGGTGGTGGAACCACTGAGCTAAATCCCTGGCCCTATAATTATTTTAATAAAAAAAAATTCAGCCCAAACTACATGGTGAGACCTTGTCTCAAGAAAAAAAAAAGGGAGATATATCTCAGTGCTTCCTGGATTCAATCTTCAGTATCATTATGAAACAAAACAAATTGATTGGAATATTTCATTAAGGGATTAAAACAGTGATTATATTGTTTGAAAATAAGCTAGATAAAAATTTTAAATATCTTTAACCAGAGTCAAATAGGAAATTTTGCCCGAATATACACAGAACATAAATGGAAAGTTGCAATGCTGTACTTGAAATATTATACATAATTCTAGAATATTATACATAACTCTTGGTCTCTAACACTGGCTAGAGACCAACTAGAAACCAGAAAAGACTTTAATACTGTGTAAGATTCAAAACTATGACTATTAGAAGAAAATAGAGGAAGCTCTTCAGGAAATTGGTCTAGGCAAAGATTTTTTGGATATGACCCCAAAAGCTTAGGCAACAGGGGCAGGGATTTAACTCAGTGGTGCTGTGCCTGCCTAGCAAGCACAAGGTCCTGAGTTCAATCCCTGGTACCAGGGAAAAAAAAGAAAAAAGGAAAAAAAGCTTAGGCAACAAAAGCAAAAACTGACAAATGGAATTATATCACTCTAAAAAGCTTCTCTATAGCATAAGAGTTACTCAATCAACAGAGTGAAGATATGACCTAAAGAACAGGAAAAAATATTGGCAAACTATTCATCTATTCATCCAATAAGGCATTGATTTCTACAATATATAAGCTCAAACAACTAATAATGAAACCTTGAGTTTAAAAAATGGGTGAATGATCTGAATGGACAGTTCTCCAAAGAGGATATACAAATGGCCAACAAGTATATGAAAAAATGTTAAACATCAGTGAAACACAAATCAAAGCCACAATGAGGTGTCATCTCCCCAAGTTAGAATAGTTATTATGAAAAAGTAACAAATACTGCAAGGATATGGAGGGAGGGGAACTTCTCATACACTTCTGGTGGGAATGTAAATTAGTCCAAACATCATGGAAAAGAGTATCGAGGTTCCTCAAAAAACTAAAAGCAGAATTACCATATGATCCAGCAATACTTTTACAAGGGACACATACAAAGGAATTCAAATCAGTATGTCAAAGAGATATGCACTTGAACATTTCTTGCAGTACTACTGACAAGAGTCAAGATATAGAATCAATCTAGATGTCCACTGAAGGATGACTGGATAAAGAAAATGTAGACTATACACATCACAGAATATAATTCATTAAAAAAGAGATTTTGTCATCTGCAGTATCATGGATGGTACTGGAGGACATTATATTAAGTGAAATTAAGTCTAGCTGGGTGTACTGGTGCACACCTATAATCCCAGCACTGAGGAGGCTGAGGCAGGAGGATCGCAGTGAGTTTGAGGCCAGCCTGGAACACATAGTGAGACCCTGTCTTAAAAAAACCACCCCCAAACCCCAAAACAAAACAAAACAAAAAAACCCAAACATACTCAAAAACAAATTCCCAGTCTGAATTCATGCTACTATCCAACAATTATCAGGCACTTTCTGCTAGGACCTAGGCTGAACACTTTATATGCAGTACTTCTTTGTTCCTCACTGAATCTTACTTTATAGGGGAGAAAACAAAGAAACAGAGATGCTAAATAACTGGACAAAGATAACAATTTAGATTCAAATCTAAAGATATCAGTGCACCAACTCTAGAAAAAATACCCCATAGATTTGGGGATATGGAGGGCTCTTGGGTCTCATCAATATAAATTTAGAGCAAAATAAGAAGTGAAAGTCAAGACCTCCCCTCAAGCAACAAAAGCTGAGGTGTTGGAAGAAAACACAATCAGAGAGCCGGTCCCAGCACCTGGAAGGAAGCTCCCCTGCTGCCATCCCAGGCTCCTAGGGCCAGGAAGGTGAGCCGGTCCCAGCACCCAGAAGGAAGCTCCCCGCCTCCATCCCAGGCTCCTAGGGCAGAGAAGGTGAGCCAGTCCCAGCACCCGGAAGGAAGCTCCCCACCTCCATCCCAGGCTCCTAGGGCAGAAAAGCTCAGCCGGTCCCAGCACCCGGAAGGAAGCTCTCCCACTGCCATCCCAGGCTCCCAGGACAGAGAAGGTGAGCCAGTCCCAGCACCTGAAAGGAAGCTCCCCCACTGCCATCCCAAGCTCCTAGGGCAGAGAAGCTGAGCCGGTCCCAGAACCCAGAAGGAAGCTCCCCCGCTGCCATCCCAAGCTCCTAGGGCAGAGAAGGTAAGCCGCATGGGTGCCAGAAGCACCCCCCCGCCTCGTGGAAATGAGAAAACACATAAACAAGCCTCAAAAACAGACTACCAGATCACCTACAGCAACCCCAAAGGGAAATGAGATGGAACACTCTGATACTCAACCACCTGGACTCTCTGAACTGGCAACAAAAGAGGAGCTGGGAAAAATGAAATCAGAAATAATTACTCAGATAACAGCAAAGATTTTGCTCATGGTGCAAGACATGATTAATAAATCTAGAGGACACAGATAAAAAAATAGAGGATCTGAGGAACATGATGGAATGCCAACATAGGAAACAAATGGAATCCATAAAACAGATACAAACAGATTTCCAAGAGATTAAAAACTCCATCGAAAGTCTGCACAGCAGAATGAACCAATGTGAGGATAGAATTTCACATATAGAAGATAAGATTGCAATTAGTGAGGAGGAAAAGAAAAATTGCTTTAAAATTGTAAGGGAACACGAGAAATCAATCCAGCAGCTGCTAGACGATGCAAAGAAGAATAACATAAGACTGATTGGAGTCAATGAAGAAAGAGGAGAGAGTGCAGATGACATAAAAAAACCGTTCACAGAAGTGATGGCAGAAAAATTCCCAAGCAGGGGAAAAGAACTTGACATACAGATAAGTGAGGCATATAGGACTCCAGCTAGCCTTGATCAAAAAAAATCTACACATAGGCATATAATAGTTAGGATTCCAGAAATCCAACAGAAGAACAAAATTCTACAAGCAGTGAGAGAAAAGAAACAAATCACATACAAAGCAAAGCCCATCAGAATCACAGCAGACTTCTCAATGCAAACCCTCAAGGCAATAAGAGCTTGGAGTGATGTATTTCAAGCCCTAAAGGAAAACAGCCTCCAACCCAGATTGATGTACCCTGCAAAACGATCTTCCAAAATTGATGGAGAAATAAGATACTTTCATGATAAAGAGCACCTCAGGAACTTCATGAATATCAAACCGGCACTTCAAAAAATTTTAGACAATACCCTAGGAAAAGACAATGAGGATCACAACCCCAGGAAACCCAGCAGAATGAATCCATTGGGCATGACAAATTAAACGCAAAGGGGGAGAATCCAACAAAAAGAAAAAGTCATGACAAGGCTTTTAAAACTTTTAACTTCATCTCCCTAATGAGTGTATAATTCAATCTTATTATTGTACTGATTAGTATTTTTCTGATTCTAGAGTTGCACACCATTCCTTGTGCTATACTGGCTATTTATCATCTTTTTATGTCTACATTTTAATTGGGTTGTCTATTAATGAGCTCTAAGAATTCTTTATATATTCTGGTCATAGGTTATATGCATTGTAAATATGATCTGTTTAAGGACTACTTTTCATTTTAATGATGTCATTTAAAGTTCTAAATTTTGATGGAATCTCATTTATCAATTTTTTTCCTTTATACATGTTTTTTGTATCCTAGGTCGTTCTTGCCTACCCTGAATTCATAAATATTTACCCTTATAATTTCTTCTTAAAATTTTATACTTTTAGGCTTTCTTATTTAGGTTCATAGATCCCTTCAAGTTATTTTCAGGTATGGAAAAAAAGTGTTGAGGTTAATTTTTTATATACAGATACCAGGTGTTCTAGTGCCATTTGCTGAAAACACTATCTCTTCCTTGGCTCTTGAATTGAGTTTATATTCTATAAAATGCTAATGTTAAATAATCTTTCAAAACTCAGTGGACCATATATGTGTGGTTCTATTTCTAGATTCTCTGTTTTATTCCAATGATCTATATGTCTTTCCTTACACCAACACTGCCTTGATTACTGTAGCTTTAGAAGTCTTAAAATTAGGTATTAAACGTCTTCCAACACTGTTTTTGTTTTTGTTTTTAACTTTTCTAGGTCCTTTGTACTCCTACATAACTTTGAAATTTCAATATCCAATTCTTCATTTATAGCAAGTATACACAGACCTGAATTTTCATATATACCTTGTGTTTTCTAATCCTGCTAAATTCAAGTACAAGTTCTAGGGGCTCCTAGAGATTTCTTAGTATTTTCTCTGTAGATGATCATTTCATCTACATATAAAGATTTTGCTTCTGCCGTGCCAATCCTATCCTAGTTGTGTCATTTTACTGCCAGACTATTTTGGTGGGGACTAGGTTTCAAAGTTTAATGGACAGATAAAGAGTAAGCATATCTCCCCTTGTTCCCCACCTTAAAGAGAAAGCATTGTATCTTCTCCATTTATATAAGGCGTTCTCGCTGGAAGTATGGAGTATATGTCTTTAATCTGTTGAGAAGTTTCTGTTGTACTTCTAGTCTCCTGATCGCTTTTACCATGAGCAGCTGTAGAATTTAGTCCAATACTTTTTTTCCAACTAGTGACAGGATCATATGGCTTTTTCCTTTCCTCTGTTTAAATGATGACTTTTGGGGGTGGATCTTCCAATGCTGAACCAACACTGCCATCCCTATAACGAAACCACTTTCTACATCCTGCCAGATCTGACTTCCAATAGTTTTTTCTGTTAAACAAATTTCTATCTATGTTCATACTTTTTTCTTCTATTATCTATATCCAGTTTTAGGATTAGCACAATGTTGAGTTCCTAAAATGAGGGGAGAAGTGTTCCTTCTTTTTTCTGCTTTAATTGTTTGATATAATTTATCAGTTAAAATGTTTATGAGCCTGCTGTTGTCATATAGGTAGGTTTTCAAGCGAGGAATATACTTTCTTTAATAGGTGCTATTCAAATTTTACATTTCCTCCAGAGTTAGTTTCATTAATTTGTCTTCCAAGTTACTTCTTAGAAGTTGTCAAATTTAGGGCCGGGGATTTAGCTCAGTGGTTTTGCTGCCTGCTGCGCAAGCACAAGGACCTGAGTTCGATCCCCACTACCAAAAAAAAAAAAGAAGTTGTCAAATTTATTTCAAAACAGCTTTTTGTAACATGCTTTCTATATCCTTTTAAATTCTGTAAAATCTGTGGTAATGTCTCCTAGATCTTAATATTGTAATTTAAAAAATGTATAACTGATATTGTGTAACAGGAAGAAAAGGTCTAAAAGAGCAGGGGAATTGGGAGGGGTAGGGGAAGGGAAAAAAGGGAAAGGAAAAAATATGAGAAGAGGAAAAAAATGGAAACAAGGTCTTTGCAAATAGGGAAGGGTGGAGGGGGTGAAGGGAGGGCAAGGGAAGGGGAAAAAAAATAAGAACCAAGAGACTCATGTAATGGTACAAGATCCCAATGATGAATGTAACTGTATTTTATACCTAAAATGTACCAATAAACTTAATGGGGGAAAAACAAAACAAAACAAAACAAAACAGAATCAGAGTGGCCAACTTAGGAAGCACTATTCTTTCTTTTTTGGGGGGCAGGGGAGATAGGGTCTCCCTATGTAGTCCAGGCTGGCCATGAACATGTGAAGATCCTCCTGCCTCTGCCTTCCAAGTGCTGGGATTACAGGTGTGTGCCACCAAGCCCAGCCTATACCACTTTTTCTTGTCATATTCTCATCAGGTCTCTAACAGTCAATCATCTCTAGAAAGACAATGAAATGACCTTTATACTTTACCTCCTGCGTTTCCTGAGAAGGGGGCGATCTAAGAGTTCATCTGCAGTGGGTCTCTGCTCAGGATTCTAAAAAATAAAATAGGTTAGTTTTCATTTAAAGGAAATAAGCAATTTAGGTTCTAATAAAGAATTTTACTTCCTCTTAGAAAGATGTAGGTTAATTAGTCAAAGACCACTGTCTACTATCCTTTTGTTTCAAAAATTTAATTCCTTATGTCCTATTTCCATATTTAATGCCTATACTCTTTCATTATCATCAATACTGTATAAGAATGAGGACACTGGGCTGGGGATGTAGCTCAGTGGTTCCGGCGCCTGCTTTGCAAACGCAAGGACCCGAGTTCAATCCCTGGTACGAAAAAAAAAAGAATGAGGACATTTACATTGTATCTTCCTTATTTGTTCAATGAGGACAATAGCTCTCAAACCTCAATACAGATAGCACAGAACAATCACCTGGGGTGCTTATTACAAGTAAAGATTTTAGGGCTTTATCCACAGATTCTGTTGTTCTGGGTTAAAGCCCAGGAATCTTTTTTACTTATAAAACTCTTTTATTCCTTGGTGATTCTGATGCTAATGGTTCTTGGACCATACTTTGGATAATATTAAAACTCTCTACACAGTAAAAGAATTGTCAGATATTAGGATTATATACATTTTGCACACTAGGAACTTTATCTCTGACTGCAGTTTTATAAAATCAATTTATATAAACTAACCTTAACTATAAAAAAGGAACACAATTTAGATGGCAAAACCATTTCACAAATATTTACAAAACAGAATTAAGAAAGAATATGTCTGCTGAAGCACAAAACTACTATAAATTTCCAATGTCTATTCTGGATAGAGCCACAAATACCTGGGGAGGTAGACATGATTCTGTGTGGTTTATCCCAAACAAGGAGGATGGAAGGAAAAAACATGAAACTGAAATCAATTCAGTCATACCTACCTGGTCAAGGCACTCATGAACCATCTGGATCAACTCCAAAGAGTATTGGCTAGAATCAACTTCCATGGCCCGGATTCCCTGCACGATCTTCACACACAGGTTGAGTGGATTCTATGAGAAAATGATGATTGCATTGTTCCTGGTTATATAAAGATGACATAATCTACCAGTTGGAGCTCAGAGATGTCTGTGACCGTTATTTAAACAACTATCAATAGTTCTGCACTAGGTCTGGTTTAATGTTATCACTATTAGTATGCATCACCAAGAAATAGCTGGGGAGGCACTGCTGTTATCAGATAGAATGAGGCTCACTGGCCAACATGGAGATAAAAACTACCACTGTGTGACCAATAATAGATTGTTCAGGATATATTATAATCTGATCCTTCAAATGAATCTAAGAAAAAGGAAAGTATGATTAGTTAGGCTTCTTGACTCCAAGTAACTCCCTTGCTAATTGATTTGCCCCCTTATGTATATATCCTAAGTGCTGAACAGGCAATACACTAAATAATACAACAGACAAGGCATCTTATAATAACTGGATGATAATATTATACTACTACTACTACTACTACCACCATCACCTTATTAAGAAACCATTACAAAACAGACAGATGATCTTTTTCATCCATACAATACAAAGATGTTATCATTGTTAGTTTGTTCAGAAGAAAACTGGGGCTCAGATATGTAAAATAACATGCTCAAAATCATCCACCCAAAGTCTGATTCCAACAGTCAATTTTCTTCAACTAAATTATTTAGGAGAATTAGATGATATAGCAGAACAAACTTCAGAATTTAGAAAAATAAATAGGTCTTACCAAAGGTCAATGAGTTTGCATCATCTTACATTTGCATTTTTAATATACAATATCAGAACACCTCTGTGAGGGAGAAACATATTATTTGGGAGATATATATTGTTTCCATGTTAGAGGTAATGCTATGCACATCAAAGAAATGATGTGCATAAATTCTCTCACTGGCTGAAGGAGTGGACATGGGTTCCTTGAGCTACTCAAACTGTGGCCCTGGGGGCAACAGTACCAGTATGTCTGGGAGCTTGTTAGAAATGCAGACTACTGGACTGGCACTGCACCATATA